>NC_088856.1:2430072-3717572 GCF_963853765.1 Magallana gigas
CAAAAATCATACGGTGGTCAGCAGAGGATGCTCATTTCTCATAGGCACTTGATCCAACCTCTATCTATTTGGAGGTCCGTTTTGCTCTGCTTTGAATTTGTATTTCGTTTTATGGATTTTTGAGATGGTTCACGGTTTGTTATTGTCATTTTTTTATTCAATAAGTTGGTTTTTTTTCTTAGATTAACATAAACTGTCTGTCAAAAATAAAGCACAGTTTGCATCTGCATAATTTTACAATTAAACTCTAAAACGTTGGTTATTCGAGACTGTCAAGAGACTCTTGGCATGAAGATCATGTGATTCATATTAGGGAAATGATTAACAATAATATGTTTCAAATTGAATCTTTCACTGTTAAGTGCACAAGTAAAATGATTGAATTAAATAAAACTTAAATGATTAAGATGGCATAAATTTGTTTTGAAGTTGTTTATGGCTTGTACATGTAATCAGCTGCAAAAGGTAGAGACAGTCCATGGTATTTTCACTTTCGGATTTCGTTTCATATTCTTGAAGCCAGCTTTAATGAGACTTCGGTATTTGGATAAAGTTTTTTGCCTTGTATTTTTAAGCTATTTTAAAATTGGTACCTGTAAAGTGCAAAACAAAATAGAAACAAAACGAAACGAAACGAAACGAAACGAAATTAACCAAAACGGAACGAAACCTACCGAAACTAAACAAAACGAAACAAAATCAAATCGAAACGAAACGAAATAAATACTGAACTTACCTAAACGAAATGAAACAAAACGAAATCAAGCAAAATAAAATATGTATTGTATAGCCATTATGTTTTTAATTTTTTTTATAGTGTATATTCTAGAACTAACAAGTCTTTTTTGAAACGCAGCAAAAGTTAAAAAAAAATTGCGTGTATGTAAACGTGCACATTTGTTAATAGGGATAACACTTTAGTTATTTGTTTCTAAACTTCGTTACACGTGTGATGAATATTAATGTGATCCGTCATTTGTAACGCCACTGCGCATGCGTGAAAGAAAATCAAGTGTTGAAAAGACGATGGAAGATCAGTTTGTTTACCAATTAAAATCACGTTTTTCATGTCTTAAATTAGATGATTCTTATATCAGATGATACCCGAAGCATTTTTATTCCTTTATTCATTAACGTAGAACTATATAAGTTGCTAATTATGTGTAATAAAAATAAAACACGATTTTAGCATCTATGACACAGTAAAATGAATGAAAACCCCTTCTCCCTGAGGGATGTATGTACTGAGAGTGTTTATTTATTCTTTATTCAAAAATTCCTCTAAACGATAATCGACTTGTGGTTTATAACTTATAAAGTAAAAAATAGAATACACGGAACACGTACGGACCTGACTAGCAAAACCCCTACAACTTCATGATAAAAACTGAAGTTTAATTCGGCTTTAATTTCTATTCCATCAATCTACATGGCCTCTTCCCTTTGTTCCCAACCTAGTCAGTCTGTTTCTTTTTTCTTTCTTTGCCAAATTATCGCGATTTTATATTTCGCATTCGCATTACAAAAGTTTAGTTACTTTTATTCGAATACCAACACCATTTTGCTCCGTAAATAAACAAGCTTTTAAATGTAGCAATTATTTGGAGAAATTTGTTGTATTTAGATGATTAATGACTAAAAATAAGAGTAAGACATAATAAAAGAGAATACTACACATATTTTGAAATAAGATTTTTTAAATTAAATAGTATAGAAGAGCATATTTGCAGCTGGCAGGTGATTTACAGTATGCATGTATAAATAAAATACGTCAATAGAGAAGGGATCCTGTGTCAGTGTCAAAGAAGAAGGTACAGTTTCTTTCAATATTTGCCCTTAAATTCAAAAGTTGTTTAAATGTCATAAAAATCAACATATACTCTCTTGAACATGTGTGTATATGAAATACCAGGCTATGCACTTTTATCTTGTTTCAAAAAATCATTATGACTTCAACATTTTGGATTATTTCTAAAATTAAGTCAAAAATGGTGAAAAATGGCACATTTTCTCATAATTTTATGCAGCCGTCGGCCACAATGAAATTGATATATTTTATGTGTTTTAACGTGATAAAATTATAATATGAGTTACATCGTGGTCGACGACTGCAGACATAGATTTTTATTCAAAAAACCACCAAGGAATTGGTGTCTTCTGCTCAGTTTTATGAAAATTACGGTAAAATGCACTTTTTGTGACGTGACTGAAACTGTACATAGTTCTTTATATAACAAGATTATATAACAAGTGCTTGATCAATGTGTGTGTGTGTGTGTGTGTATATATATATATATATATATATATATATATATATATATATATATATATAATTATTATTATTATTACTATTAATAACCTTTATTGATTTCAAAATTATTCTAATCGTTTTTTTCGGTAGGTTTCGTTTCGTTTTAATTTTAATTCGTTTTGTTTTGTTTTAGTAGGTCTCGTTTCGTTTCGGTAGATTTCGTTTCGTTTCACAGGTACCCATTTCAAAATATCTTCATTTGACTTCAATTCATAACATTTTTTCAAGTGAAAAGCTACTTTCTATTTGCTCCCTTACAGTTTCTTTAATATTTAACCCCCTTCCGGGCTTCATTTTGTCCCGTACCAGAAAAAATCAACATAAGACATACAATTTGGTATAAAAGCAACTATTTTCACAAATTATAGCCTTTCGATTACCCAGAAGAATCATTTATTTGATAAGTGCTTTTCTACTTATTTCGATTTTTAAATTTGAACCTCTGTTAGGACCCGTTTCTGACCCCTTGACGTCATGATTTGGGCAAACTTAAATCTACCTATACAGTACCGATCAGATCCAACCTAACAGTAAACTTAAACTAAACCCCGGGTTAACTTTTGGAAAGTTTGGGTCCCATAGGGGTTTTCTTGGGGTACAATCAGGGTTTGCTTTTGGTTTATTCGCGGTTTGCTTTTATGGTCCTCTTTCAACATTGAAATGTGAAGCAGACCCGTATGTTATCAAATTATCTTTCTGTCTCATTTCCACTCCGTGTATATTCTAAACACACATGTAGCGTCTGCCTCAGGGGTCTACTTCTAATCGGGGTTTACTTTTAGGGAATACTTTGGGTTTATTCTGGGTCTGCTCTAATAAACCACGAGTAAACCCAGAGAAAACTCCGAAAGTAAACCCAGGGATAACTTGGGGTTTACTTTCTGTTAGGTTGGGTCTGATCGGCACTGTATATAAGAAAGTTAATGGTAATGTTTAGATATTACTGTCCATTTTATTTTCAAGAAAATGTATAAACATAACACCCTGTTTTCACTCCTTCCTCAGTATCTCTACTTTGGGTATTTTGCCCTTTTTTGAACAAACTTGGAAACCCTTTCCCTTGCTTGCTTTGTGCTTAAATTGTTGAAATTTGCCCAATGGCTCCGAAGAAAAACGCTGAAAATAAGAAAGTCTTGCAACGACGACAACCACAACGACAATAATAGCGCTAACGACAGAAAGGGGACAAAATTTGATCAGAAAAGCTCATTTGAGCCTTTGGCTCAGGTGAGCTAAAAAGCTCAGTACTCAATTAATTCCAATGAATAACCTATTGCAATTTAAGAAGGTTTTCGTTTTGACAGCTTTTCAAACTAACAAAATTTAGGTCTTGTTTCCAATATCGCTTAAATAACTTCTAATACGGCAAACATAAGTCTAAATTATAGAGTTTCAGTGCCGAATGCTAGAAATTGAATATAATTGCTAAAATTTCAAGCATTGATTTCTGACTAGTAAAAATTAAATCAATTGGTAATATAGATGTCTGTAACCCACTGTTTAAAAGATGTAATTGCCTAACATAACACTGATTGTAGTGTGATCATATTGCCTTTTCATCCCAGATTGTTTTGAAAATGAAGGTCGATTTCTCTTTGAAAGGAACATTATCGTCTTTTCTTGTAGGTTCTAATACAAAGTACGCAGTAATAGTGGGTACCTCCATCTCTATCGTCTTTCTTCTGGCCGTGAGTTTTTACTACTACTGCGAGAGCAATCGAATTAGTAAGTCCAGATGATGTAGAATCCTTTTACTTGATTTTGTTGTTGATAAAATTAAATGATAAATTTTGGAAAATAATCCTAAAACAGATTAAGGCAAGGTTTGCGGCTTGCATTTTTAAGGAATTGTACCAATGTTACATACCATTTTGTTCACTGTACTTAATTATTTTTTTTCACGAAATTCAAATAATTTTGCCGGTCTCGTTCTATAACTGCAAAAGGTCAAATTTCAAGATTTAAGATTTTCATGTTGATGGAATTTATATCATTTGGTGAAAATATTTACACTTTATATGTGACTATTATGGGTTTTTTTTCTGCTTACAATGTTCGAAAAAAATGTCATTGTTAATGTTATGATACTGTTTTTTTTTATTTTCAAATGAACTATTCAAAATTGGAATAAAATGCAACAAGAGAATTAGTTTTGGACTACTATTATGTAAACAAAAACATCTTATTTGAATTCTTTCCAAGTCTACCGATTTCAGAAAAAAAAGAATCTTGGTATATGTGTAAGCTGATGTTTCTTAAACACAATTCAAAAACATTGGATACGGACTTCGTTTTTGTGGAAATTGATAAAATGCTTGTGTACTGTTATTTTTTCAATGAAACTACAAAACTCCACAAAGTAGAAAATATCAATTATGACGGCATAAAAATTTTGACGTCATAGCTGAAACAAATGGTAGTTCGTGTCACGTCAACATAAAAAAAAAGTGAATTATCTTCCTGTAGCCGCATATCTTACCTTACACAGGGCGAAAAACAATCTTTAAGCAAGTCCTCAAAGGTGGCGTAAAGGTGGCTTAAAGGATATACAATCTTGAAGCCACCTTTGAGTCACCTTTAAGCTAAGCTTATAGGTCCTTAATGTCCAAACTTCTTTAAGTCACCTTTAAGCCACCTTTAAGCATTTTTAAGTGGCATTTACTTTCCCATTAAGTTGTCTTTAAACCATCTTTAAGTTCCCTTTAAGTCAGGTTGATCAAGCTGAACAATAAAAACATATATTAAATGCAAAAGCTCTTTTATAGGGATGGGAGGGGCTATCCGAGTGATAATATAATTTCCAAGGAAGGGGGGGGGTGTTCCAGGCAGTTTAAATGGTCGCTCCATTAAACACAGATCGCTATCATCAACACCGCTCCGATGGACACAGATTGCCGTTATAAAATTCTTTATAAATTTTTTTTTCAAAATATTGTAGGAGTGAGTGTATTGTCTTTCGTTGAGACAACGTTTTACATACAACCAACACCGCCATGTGTCTTTTCTAGAATGCTCTTTTATTGTCACACAATACACAAAAACATGCATGGTCGACCCAACCAATTCCGGATACACAAATAACATCACATCCCCCCTCTTTACTTACTCTGAATATCACACTCATTTAAGTTTTAGAGTTTCACATATTCTGATAGGTTGGCGGGTGGTCTCGAGATTCTTTCTGACCTGGTTACCGAGGGTTTGCTGTTTGCCACGGGATTTTCCTGACTTGAATGTGGGGTATTAACATTGGACACATCACCAGAATTTTCACTTTAACTTGGTACAGATTCACTCATTTGTAGTTCAACTTCTGGGGGTAACATCTGGAAGTTGGTTTCCCGCGATTTCAATATCTGGCTACGGTTTCTCCGAAGAGCTCTTCCATGTTGGTTCAATATGCTGTATGAACGGTTTCCAAGGTTCTGTTGAATGACTCCTGGTTCCCAATTTCGATTTTCTGTATTCTGCATTCGAATGATCTCTCTCTCTCTCTCATCAACGTGTTGTAATTTAGAACAGGTTCGGTCATGGAAATATTTCTGTATCATCTGACGAAGTTGAAGTTTGGAGAGTTGAGATTCCAAAGGTATTGGCTCCAACCATGTTCGAGTTGTAGGAATCTTTGAACGAAGACTTCTGTTCATCAACAGCTGAGCAAGTTTTTAATGGTCTGGATGCAGCGCTCTGCCTGACCATTCGAACGTGGATAACGAGGGCTTGATGTTATGTGTGTAAATTCCCAATCCGATGCAAAACACTTAAACTCATGGCAACTAATTTGCAGTCCATTGTCTGAAAATAGTTCTAGTGGTATGCTATTTCTAGCGAATACTGTTTGCAGGCTGCAATGGTAGATCGGGCTCTTAAATCTGGAAGTGGTATGATGTCTGGGTATTTCGAGTAATAATCCACCAATAACAAATAGTCTTTGCCCTTGAAATGAAAAATGTCTGCTCCAACCTTTGTCCAAGGAGTATTCGGTATTTCATGTGGAATGAGAGGTTGTTTGATGTTTGATTTTCGGAACGAGTTGCATACTCCACAAGACTGAATTAACTGTTCCATGTCATAGTTCATGTTCAGCCAAAATATTATGTTCCTGGCTCTCTGCTTAGTTTTCTCGATACCAAGGTGAGGTTCATGCATTTGGTAAGCATCTGGCGCCGCAGTGATGATGGTATCATTACAGACTGTCCCTTGTACAATAGTCCATTCAGGACGATAATTTCACCACGGTAGTTCCAGAACATCCTGACACAAGTTGGAACTTGTTCACCAGTCTCAGGCCATCCTACTCTAACAATGTCTGCTAATGTTTGAAACTGTTCATCGGCTTCTGTGGCATCCTTCAATTCTTGAAGCTTTTTCTCTGTCATTGGAAGTTCCTGTTCAATAAAGTTCACATCAATGTCCTCATCTACTAATGTCTCTGTGCACTCTTTCAAGAAAGCTCTACTCAAAGCATCGGATATAAACATTTCTTTTCCAGGTACATATTTCAGTTGTACATCATAGCGCTGTAAACGCATCAGCATTCTCTGTAGTCTTGGAGTAGCTTGGTATAATGGTTTGCGATGAATTGCTAACAACGGTTTGTGATGTTTCTATGGTAATCGAACGACCGTAAATATAATGGTAAAACTTTTCACATCCATATATAACTGCCAGCATCTCGCGTTCTATTTGTGCGTACCTCTGTTGAGTTTCAGTAAGAGCTCGTGAGGCATAAGCGACTGGTTGCCCATTTTGTAACAATACAGCACCCAATCCTTTGCAGCTAGCATCAACGGAAATTGTGATGTCCTTCTCAAAGTCATATATCTTTAGCACAGGGGCTTGTGTCAGTATTTCTTTTAATCTAGCAAAACTGTCAACTTGTTCTTTTTCCCAGTGCCATACAACATCATTTTTGGTAAGTATCCGGAGTGGTTCCGAAACATCTGCTAAGTTTGGAATGAATTTGGACACATATTGCACTAGTCCAATGAATCTGTGGACACCTTGTATGTCTGTTGGTTCCGGCATATTCACGATGGCACGTACCTATTCTGGATCCACCCTGAGTCCATCTTTCCCAATAATGTGACCAACGTACTTTACGTCAGATACTCTAAGTTCAACTTTGTCCCTGTTGAGTTTGAGTCCTTCTTTACGACAGCGTTCCAGCATGCGAATAAGGTTTTCATCATCATCCGCGTTGTTTTCTCCATGTACCAGTATATCGTCCACTAAACACTCAACACCAGTTAAGTCTGAAAAAAGTTCCTGTACACGTTTTGAAAACACTTCTGAAGCTGAAGAGATTCCGAAAGGAAGTCTCAGGTAACGGTATCTACGAATGGTGTATTGAAGGTAAGTGCTTTAGAACTTTCCTCATCGAGCTGAATATGCCAAAAGCCATGTGTGGCATCAAATCTTGAGAAGACTTTGGCATTCGGCAGTCGTTCAATAATTTCTTCTACGGTCACTAGATGATAATGTTCTCTTTTAATGTGCTGATTCAAATCTTTTGGATCCACACATATGCAAATTTTTCCTGGTTTGCGTACTGTCACCATACTGTTGACCCAATCTGTTGGACCATCTTTTTTCGTTATCACGCCCAGATCTTATATTCACTTTAATTCATCTTGTACAGGTTTAAGTAACGCTGCGGGTATTTTCTTTGGTGGATGAACCACTGGGTTTGCACTTTTGTCTATTGCAATGTGGTACTTTCCTGGTAGTTTTCCTAAACCACTAAAAATATCTGCATACTGCTCGATTAATTTGTCTTTTGACATACACATGATCTTGTCTATTGACTCTGCTGGTATGTGTTGTATTAATCCCAAACGAGCACATATTTCTTTAGAAAGGATAGGAGTGCTTCCCTTGTTTGTGACATAAAACGGAAGTGTACGTTCCACTTAACGAATGCGGCATCTAATGTCAACTTTTCCATCCGGTTTCATGACGCCACCATTGTAGGTAATCAGGTTCACGTTTACACTCTGTAAGTGGTTCCGAGAAATCTGTAGCGAGTTGAATACATTTCGCGGTAATATGTTTGCTTGAGCTCCTGCTTCCAGCTTGGATGTAACTGGTACATTGTTAATAGTCACAGATTCTGTCCACGGTAGCTCTTCATGAATACTGTCCACACTCACTATGCCGAGGTATAGGTCCTCTTCTGTTTCCTCTAGCGAATGTAGACTTGACTTAGATCCAGTCTTGCAATATTTAGCATAATGATTTGGGCTTTTACATTTATAACAGAGTTTGTTGTATGCAAAGCATTTTCCCTGCTGATGTTGTCTACCACATCTGCCGCATGGTTTGCCTGTGTGCGTACTATGGACATTGGCTTTCTGTTTTCTGTGAGTCTCACTACTATTGTGCTGTTTTTCATGGTTATGCTTCTTGGATACAGCGTGAGCGGATACAGCTGCCACTGGTTCTTGATGTAAGGTCTTTAACTGATGTTCTGATAATTCAGATGCTCTGCATATGTCTATATATTTAACGAGTGTTTAATCTGCTTCTCGCCAGAGTCTTGCTCTGCATGCTTCATTCGATATACTACATACTATTCTGTCCCGAATTAGCGACTCTTTCAAATCCCCGAATTCACACTGTAATGCTTTGTTTTTCAAGTCTGTGTCATAGTTATCAGTAGTCTCATGAGTTTCTTGTTTACGTGTGAAAAATATGTGCCGTACATATGTCAAATTCTTACGTGGTTCGACGTAATCCTGTAAGCATTGAATCAACACATCGTATGTATCTACATCCTCCTCCGGAATATTGAATTGTTATAAATGCGTCTCGCTTCAACACCAGCAACATGTAAAAACGTAGCAACTTGTACCTTGCCTGCTTACTCGTCGATTCCAGACGCGATCAAGTATAGGCGAAATCCCTGCAGCCATTCTTTCCAATTTTCGGCCAAGTTCCCTTAAAACTTAGGTGCGACGGAGGTTTTAACTGCTCCATAACTCAGTGATTGTTCACTTCTGACACCATGTATTGTCTTTCATTGAGACAACGTTTTACATACAACCAACACCGCCATGTGTCTTTTCTAGAATGCTCTTTTATTGTCACACTATACACAAAAACATGCATGGTCGACCCGACCAATTCCGGATAACACAAATTACATCACAGTGAGCACAGTCTCTGTATCTTAATCTGTGCATGAAACTAAATAAAGTATGTTTGTTTCCTATTATAAATTAATCGGTGAAATCTCTCTCTCTCTCTCTCTCTCTCTCTCTCTCTCTCTCTCTCTCTCTCTCTCTCTTAGTTCATCCGGTTATTAAAAAAAATAAAGATAATGAACCAAAAATGCATGATTTAATTCAATAATCGGTTTAAGGTTTTTACTTTTATTTCAATTTTAATTATTTCTAGGTCTAATTCTAGATCTGCTAGATACATGTTATACGTGAAAAGACTCTGTTATATCGGGCAGGATATTACTGCTTTGTTTGTCTAGACATAGTTTTGTTCGTTTGTGATTTATTTTCATTTTATTTTCTAGAACAAAAACAGTTTTTAATACATTTTCTATCATAAAGTTAATATATTTTGTTGGTAATTTAAGCACAATGTTTAATTAAAAAATTAATGGCTTAAAGGTGGCTTAAAAGTGGCTTAAAGGTAGCTTAAAGGTGGCTTAAAGGTAGCTTAAAGAAGTTTGGACATTAAGGACCTATAAGTTGTCCTTAAAGGTGGCTTAAAGATAGTCTTTAAGCTGCCTTTAAGCCATCTTTACGCTTTCTTAAAGCCACCTTTAAGCAACACATATAGCTTAAAGGTGGCTTAAAGATCGTCTTTAAGCTACCTTTAAGAACCTTTAAGCTATCTTTAAGAAGGACTTAAAGATGGTCATTCAACCTGTGTTAAGTTGAATGTAAGGAGTTTTTCAATTTTTAAATAGCGTTGGGTTATTTAAAAAATGTTTAATTTAAAAGTAACTCGATCAACTATTAAAAAGAACTGTTTTTAAAATTGTGTAGTATTTCAATAAAAGGTCAAATAAAAGGTCATACAAATAAAAACTAGCTACAATTCCTAGTTTCACAGGTTTTTTGGCAATATGACAAATTTCTGTTATCTTGGATATCGAATATATGTGCACAAAAGTTATGGTAGGAAAGGATTGAATTGCTGATGCATATTATTTTTATTTCGCTTTTATATAATAAAAATGCATTACAGAGAACAAACAAATCACCACCCCCGAAACCATAAAACTGGTCGACAAAAGTCCGAAATCCGATAAAAGGTTCAACGATGGCAACGAGGACAAGTAGAGAGGGGAGAATCCATACACAATATAGTTATACGTTATTCAATATAACTGAGAGTTGGGTTATCACACTGGAAAGGCGAGATTCATAAGGAAAGCCCGAGCAAAGTTGTTTTAAAGAATGCAAGTTTGAAACAACTTTACCACATTTGTGGGATTTTGTATGCTTGGTTAATCAAAGCAGGAAGAAAACGGTATTATACATATAATAAAAACATTAAACACGTGCTTTCCTATCGCTTGGTTCTTTAAAGTAGGTGGTCCAGAAATTCGCATTGTTTTGGGGGGTGTAAGGGTCCTTGGTTTTTTCTTTTTTTTTTTCTTTTTTTTTGTAGATAGCTTGTGTTGATGTATGACAACTTGCATGGCGAGATATTATATCAATTAATTTGTCTGTAACGCATTCATTTAATTTGTTATGTAATTAAATGGAACGTGAACTAATTGTTTGTTAGAATACTAATAGAAGTCAGCAAGATTTGCTTAAAAAAGACAGTTTTTGAATTATTATTTCGTAAGAATCGCGAATAAAAGCACACGTTTTATGTTAATGGTAGATAAATGTCTTTCTAAGAAATATAATACGATATCAAAGTTTGTTTGCATTCATGACTCACATGACACCTTTATTTGGAGTAAAGATGTTTCATTTTTTTTTTTTTATAAATTCAATTTTCATTAGATATTTTAAGTTAAGTATTTTAAGATGGGAATTCTAAAAGTGTTTTGCTTGATTAAATGGTTTTTTAATGTAGAAAATGTGTCACATTTGTCTATTTCCTACCAATATAAAACTAAGTTTATAAATGCTTTTATATACTTCATTAAAATTTTATATCATTTGTGTATCTCTTGTGTTGCTCTTTTGCTAACGCGTCGTTAAAAATATATACGGATTGCAGAGTTTAACTTTTTTCTCTTGTCCATTAAGTTTTCATGTTACCATGACTATAACAAAGCTATATTTTTTTTTTATGAATCCTTATTTTTTCTGAAGTAAAGAAGAAATGGGCATGGTATATCAATTAAAGTAATGATGCATCAATATTGGTTTAAACTATTTTTTATGTTTTGAATTTAATAAAATACAAATAATTAAGTCTAAAAAGATGAAGTATTGCATGCTAGATGTGTCGTATTTCATTTCATACCTGTACCAAACTAGATACATCCGGATCTAGGGAAGCGTAATAGTACCACATTGAAAATTTATTTTTCTTTAAAATCCCAACTTAAAAGTTGAAATATCTTAATCTAATCTTGGAATTTCCAACTTTTAATGTTGATTTTTCCAACTTAAAAGCTGGATTTTCCAAATTTAAAAGCTGGTTTTTTAACTTTACAGTTGGCATTAAAGTTCGAACTTCCAAGATTAATATTGGAAATTCCTAGATTAAAGTTGGAAAAATCAACTTTAAAGTTGGATATTGCAAGATTAAAGTTGGAAAAATCAACTTTAAAGTTGGAAATTCCAAATTCCAAGATTATAGTTGAAAAAATCAATTTTAAAGCTAGAAATTCCAAGAATAACGTTGGAAAAATAAACTTAAAAGTTGGACATTTCAACATTAAAGATGGAAATTCCAAGATTTAAATTGGAATCTCAAAGATTAAAGTTAGAAAAATCAACTTTAAAGCCGGAAATTCCAAGATAAAAGTTGAAAATTCAGATATTAAAGTTGTCATTTTTAAAGAAAAAAATACAATGTGGCATTAATACGGTTCCGTACACATCATTGAACCATAAGTCAACATCTTAAGTCATTGTCAATATCCGTAACAAACTAGACTTACTCCATGAAAGCACTAAAATAATGAAAGCAACCCAATGAAATGTTTGAGTTTTGCATGACGGATACTAGAAAAGTAATTGTTGCTTCCTGTTCTGTCCATTGTTAGAGTTATCTTTCTTTAATTATTGATTTTTCACTTTAGAACTCTCTTGTGTTTTTCGGTAAAATTGTCATACGAAGCCCGCCATTTGTTTATGCGGTTGAACACCGCGCTCTGTATGTTTTGCTAAGTTTAGTCTACCACAGAGTAAGTAATGATTTAAAATTTGTTTATTATTCTGTAAAAAGGTGATTTCAACATGTTTATAGCTTTTACAGTAGCCATAATCAGTTTTATGTGATTATTGAAGCTTTCTTATTGGAGTGTTGTCGTCTGCAACAAATGTAAACATAGGCTTGTTTTGATTTGAACAACTTTCTGTGAATTATTTGCTAAAGATTATATTGATAATTTTACGATAGATTTGATCTTATATTTGTGGTTAACTATATTTTTCAAAGTGTTATGCTTCAAAATTTTATTTTTATGGAAGCACATAAGTGGCTTAAGCTTTATGCATAGTGTTATTATTGATAACTATATATAAGCATCACTTAATAACGGTGTGTAAATTTATTTTGTATGAAATTCAAAGTGTTTCATTGTATCCTTTGTTTATATTTCAGTCGTTTACCAAATACACATACACATTGACAATCTTCCTGGGAGTTGTTGTTAATGTAAGAGGTTAAAGACCGGACCAGGGCGTCCTTACGTGACAGAACACTTCCCTTGGAAAAATATAGTTTTTACATAAATTACACCACCTGTTTAGGGTTGCTGATACCCTAAACAGGAGGCCCATGGGCCACATTGCTCACCACAAGAGCAGTTCTTGTGTCATTTTATAAGGGATTTTTTAAATAAAAAATTCTTATATATTGTAAAACTCTCATAAATTCCAAGATTTTAATATATATTTTTAACAGTTTATGAAAAAGCCTACTGTTTTGAACACCATATCCAAAGATCTATAATACAATAACTGACTAATCTAAATGTCTTATGCCTCAACATATTGACGATAGCAAAATTGTAATGTGAGCTATATATAGATTTTATAAATAAAAGAAGGTCACTGGTACCTTGATGTGAGGATAAGAAGATATGACGATGCTTACATAGCGAAACATCTGTCTTAAGGCCCTAGTATTGGTCCAGGGGTCACGGTTTAGAATCTACAACATCTGAGGTTACTTGCATAGTAAAATTAAATAAATAGCACTGTAGTTTCTAGCTCAACTGAGTTGAAATCTAAAGTGAGCTTTTCTGATCACATTTTGTCTGTCGTCCGTCTGTCTATCCGTGTGTAAACTTTTCACATTTTCTCTAGAACCACTGCGCCAATTTCAACTTAACTTAACACAAAATACCCAAAGGCAAAGGAGATTTAAAGTTGCGAAAATTAAGGACCGCGCCCTTTTATTAGGAAAGATAATTAGCAATATTTGAGTAATTTTCAAAAATCTTGTTCTCAAGATTTGGCCAGGAAACCTGGGAAGCATCATCGGGTAGTGTAGAGTTAATGTTGTGAAAATCATGACCCCCAGGTGTAAGGTAGGGCCACAATGGGGGTCGGATTTTTACATAAGAATTTATAGAGTAAATCTTTAAAAATCTTCTTCTCAGAAACTAATCAGCCAGGAAAACTAAAACTTGTGTGGAAGCATTCTCGGGTAGTGTAGATTCAAAGTTGTGAAAATAATGACCCCTGGGGGCTAGGGTGGGGCACAATGGGGGATCAAAGTTTTACATAGGATTATATATATTGAAAATCTTTAAAAAATCTTCTTCTCAGAAACAATCATCCAAGAAAGCTGAAACTAATGTGGAAGCATCTCCAGGTCGTATTTAATCAAAGTTTGTTAAAATCATATCCATGTGTGTATGTTTGGGCCACAATTGGGGGAGGTGGTTAAATTTTACATAGAGTAAATGTAATATATTTCTATGTAAAATTTGGATTCCCAGGTGGGGTAAGGTGGGGGCACAATGGGGGATAGAAGATCGAAATTTTACATATGAATATATAACATTTGGATCACATCTAGACCGAAAATTCTGCAATTATATGGAAGTTCTACCAGTATATTAATGTTTTGCAATGCGATTTAAGGGACTATGTTTTATGGCGGATTTTTTCAAGAGGAAAATACAATATTTTGATAACTCAATAGTTTTAATGTCCTGTAACAGCTTCCTAATTTCGGTTAGGACCAAAACGTCCGGATAGTTTGTGCATCTGTAGTTTTGTTCCAAAAAATAATTGAACAAATTTTCTATATTTCTGTCGACATATATTGGCATATTTAGCTTATAAATCATAAAAGACAAGAAGAAAATTCACTCAAATGATTGACAAAAATAGATTAATTCATGCCATTTCTTAAATTTTTCATTATTGACCCATACGTTTGGTTTTATTTTTTGAATTTATAAGATGTTTCTGAGAATTCTGTTATAATTTCAGTACATGTTTGAGACTTTTAAATAATTACATTGAATGTTGAAATGTTTTTAATTACTGAAAGCAGTATTTTTTATCTACAAAAATATCAAAATATTAATTAGATTTCGTGACAATTGTTACATTTGCACAAACAAAAATCCTGAATACAAATTTAAAGTAATATTATAAAAATCTAGATTAAATATGCTTATTAGAATTTAAGAAATTCCATAGGTTCGAAATCAGATGCAGTTTCGATAAAAAGAGATATTGAAGAGTTAAATAATTACAGTACAGCATACTCTACACTGTAATAGTGCTGTTCTTTTTCAGTTGAGGCATACTTTGTCAAACTTGCATTTAAACAATTATTCAATATCAAAATGCAGAGTATGGTACGTGACACAATGAACATTTCCTATTTTTTATACATTGATGATAACGTTTCCATTTTGAGCTCACCTGAGTCACTGAGGTAAACTATTGCTATTTTTTTTCGTCGTACGTAGTACGTCGATCATTGGTCGTAAACTTTTGAACATTTTAGCTTATTCTCTGGAACTACTAAATCATTTTCAACCAAATTTGGCATGTATAGGTGAAGGGGAGTACAAATTATGAAATTCATGACCCCCGCCCCCCTGGGGTCTGAGGCCTGAGAGATTGGGCCATCAAAGTTAATTTGATATTTAAGAAATATTGTTCTTTACTCCAGGACATCAAGCATTCAAACTGCTGGCTTGATTATAATAGGTTTTAAGCTCTCTGCCAAATTTGTGAAATTCATGGCCCCAGGGTTAGGGGTTCTGGCGCTAGGGTGGGGTTCTAATGATTATTTGAAAACGATTGATTCCTTAAAAGTCTTCTCCTCTCCTGGGCATTAAGCCAATGAACTAAGTACATAGTAATGACGGGACAGAATGCCTCTTCCAAAAGTGTGAATACCATGCCCCTGGGTCAGGGGTTTTGGTGTTAGGCTTGGGTGTAATGATTATATATAAGGGAGGATGGTGTAATTTCTGCCAATTATTTTTTTTAACTATAAATTTTCTTCAATTATGTCTCTATATGTTTGGCTACATTTTTTTGATAATCGTTTTTTTAAATTTCGAACTTTTATTTAATCAAACAATCCCGGCATATTAATAATGATTTTATTAGCCCTGTATTTATAATGCACAAAAACTACTCTCTGTAGTTACTCTGGTGACCGATAAGGCCCATGGCCCTCTTGTTGCTAATATGGTCAACGTTATCGCTAAAAATACTAACCTTTTTGGGTGAATAAAATACCAGTAAAAAGTAACTAGAGACGAGCTCGTTGCAAGCAACGAGGAGGTCTTCCGTTACAGCTACATGTCAAGAAAGGATGTCAATCAGTCTTAATAAAACCATCACTCTTCTCCTTACACTTGTCAGGGTCTGACAGATATTGATAGGAGGTAATTTTAACATTACCTTAATTTGTGACCAATCAGGGTTTTAGAAAATCAATAAGAACTCTTAAAAGTTAGTTAACGCTTATTTTCTATGTATTAACCCCCAGATGGCAGAGTATTGGAGAGTTACGCCTCTCGTAAAACAGATAAAGGCATGTCTGCGATAAGTTGGGCATATATTTAGACAAGAAAAGTATCAACTGCGACTTTAAAACACTATTACGCAAAGGGAGCTATTCCTTATAAGCAAATGAAAACCGGTATGCATGGCTTCATGTAAAGCTTTTAACTCTCATATTACGCAATATCCAAACAACACTATATTACTATAAGATTGATAAAATAATGAAGAACAACTTTTCTAGCGACATCATTATCGTAGCATGTATCGGTTTTTTAGTTATGCAGCAAAGACTTTCCAGGCGCCTAGATCCCTTTTTTTCTTGTCTGAAATAAAAGCCCTTTAATTTATGCACAGCTATCGTTCTATATCCATTTAGAAAATATTTCAAAATAAAAAGATACGAAGCAAAAACATGAGTAAAAATAATCAATTTTTAAAACATAGATTTCGATTATATAATTCAAGTAGTACAATTGGAAAAAAAACTAAAATACAAAAATCAGAGGACACCATTCAAAGTGACAATTTCAAAGATCTCTAACTTTGGATTATTTGCTACGGACCATTTCGGAGCCTTTGTCCGGAAACGAATGTCCCTGAAATATTTTAAAAGGGGGATAATTCAAACCCGGAATTTAGGATTTGTCATCTTTTCGTGACTTAAAAACTAAATCTAATTTACAACACACCCTGAATATTTGAATGCAATCAGATGGCAAACAAAAACGTTTTTAAGGTACAAAAAACGTCTTAAAGAAGAAAAACAATAATGACGAATTATCACCTGAATCAGTACTAGGTCTTCCTTGGAAACGGAATACCTTAATTATGGATGATAAGGGTTTTTGTGATGATGTCGATGACATTAGTTTTGCTGCTGATATAAAATTTATTGAAATGCTTTGGTGGAAGCAAATTTGAATGCAAGCTTAAATTTAAAAAAAAAAAAAGGTTTTTGTTAGGTCAAGACGATTTATCGAATCCTAGTATGAGTAAATACCCCATAAGACACTAAATATAAACATAGGTTTACTTCTCAGAAATCAGAATGTGAAAATGAATAGCACAGTGTCAGTCTGTTCATATATTATCATAGTTTGTTTTTTCAGAAGAATTTCTTGCCTAGGTAAGTTTCCATTTATATTTGTACTTACTACTTACCACGTAAAAAGATTGTAAAGAGAGCAAAATACGTAGATATTAAAATTTTGATTACATGAAACTAAAGAGCAGTTATAATTTATATATTACATTTGATCTTTAATTTAAAATCAAACGTAATCTCTAAGTAAACTGTAGCTGTATTACATACTTATTGTTTGGTCATTTCTAATCACCGAATTGTCTACGGATTTTTCCGTTTTCCAAATTACGACAAAGACCAAACCGCGGGTGTGACCAGTCAGCAAAGAGAATGCTCACTCCTCCATGGCAACTGACCCTACCTCTAATTTTTGTAGAGGCTTTATTCAGTTGAATAGTATTATTATTACCAAAAACTTTAGAAAAAAAATTCTTTTAACTCTGCTGTTTTAGATAAACTTTCTCCGTTGTATATTTTAATCGATAAATAAGCCTCAGTGAGTACAAAGCTTCATTGAAGTGTATCGGCTTGAGTTTGCCACTGTACATGCATCTCAATGTATAATGTATATTGTTACTCTTCAATTCAACTAATATCAGTTAGTGCCTTTATCCTATATTTCTAACACTGTACTTCGTTTTTTCTTTCATTATTTTTCAATAAAACACAAACCATAATAATCAAGATCGGATATGACTGTTGCATTGATGACATTTGCTCAAGCTTCTTGGGTGAGACGGTGTTTCATCTTCGAGATCCTCCGGATGTTAAAATGCATCTTTCTGCCGACAGAGCTGACTTATTTCTCCATTGCTAATATAGCGTCTTGGACAACACATTTGGCTTAGGTGTTACTATTGCTTCGCCAATCTTAATGCTGATATCTCTCAGACGGCACTGGTTGTGGGAACCATCAACCATCATTATCTCAGTTTTTTCGTCGTTTAGTTTGAGTTTCTTCACATTAATCCAAGATCGAACACTTGCTATACAGTTTGCCATGGTGTTGACTTGAAAGTTGCGCATGGTCGTGTCTTTTACACTCTATTTGTCGTAAATGTTTGTGTCATCTGCAAATCCATGATCGTTAATGGCTTGTTGCTTACTATTCTGAGTGGTAGAATGTACACCAGGAAGAGAAGAGGGCCGAAAACAGATTCTTGGTGGACTCCCGTGGGCGAAGACACTTCTGAGGATGCGCTGTTATTGATTTTTACTGCCTGAGTTCGGCTATTGAGATATGACTGCGACCATGAGAGTGCCGTTTTCGTCAGTCCAACCGTTTTTGCAGTCTCTCTAACAAGAGAGAATGGTCTATGGTGTCAAATGCGGCACTAAGGTCGAGAAGGACTAAGAGTACGGCGTCACCTTCATCTAGAAACTCTTCTATGTCTACTTAAATTCTCAAAATGGCTGTCTCAGTGCTGGTACCTGACTTGTATGCCCACTACAGGTTATCAGGCAGACCATTTTTGGTTAAATGATTATTGAGTTGCTTTGATACAACACGCTCAATGACCTTACTAATAAACAAGATATTTGAATCTGGTCTATAGTTACTAAAAGTGTTTGTTTCAAGTCCAGTCTTTTTCAAATTTGTAGTAACAAGTGCATGTTTTAGCCTATCTGGAAAGATCCTAGTTGAAAGTGATGCATTCACCATTCCAGTATTGGTCAATAGCACTATAGGGAGAACAGAGGTGTTCTTCAAGAGCGTTGTAGGAATGGCATCGTGTGATCAGGTCTTGCTGGCACATCTCTTGATCACCTTGTCCAGCTCTTTCTGCGTCTGGACCCTAAAGGAACGAAGTACAGGTACCGGTTCGTCCAGGTCTGGAAAAGCTGTATTGTTGTGGAAATCTGACTTGTCCAGACTTAGTGTAATTTTTTTTTTGGACTTTGTACTTGAAGAAGTGTACAAAATCGTCGGTAAGGGTCTGATCGCTGGTACCCGATGGTAAGGGAGTCCCTGCATTATGATGTATGAACCTGCTTATTACTCTAAACGTCTCTTTACTGTCTGTTGCTATAGGCGTATCCTGATAGTAACGGGGCTTTGTTGAGTTGATGATGTGCACTACAGCTCAGGTCTTCTCTTACGGCATCTGTATATGTACCTCCAGGTCTGATTGATGAGTTCTTGGCTTTACGTTCCAACTGTCTTCTCTGTTGTCGTACTTTATGGATGGATTCATGGTACCACGATTTGAGGGAATCACCTTTGATTGTGATGGTTTCGAAGGGGTGCTATGTTGTCTAAAACATCTTTTACTCTAGAGTCAAAATCTGATAGCAGATCGTTGACATTGCTCCCCTTTGTGAAAGAAGACAGCAATTTTCCTAGCTGATGTGCTACTATTTCTACAGAGATGTGCGTCAATGGCCACGCTAGCCGAGCTTTTTTTTGGGCCTGAGTGGTGGGCTGGTGTAGAGTTTGCACTTAACAACATAGTGATGTGATATGCTTAAATCAGTCACTGAGACTGACTTTAGCAGTGGATGCATACGGTCATTTCTTGTGAACAGTAGGTCTAGAGTACGTCCAGCTGTGTGAGTGGGGACATCGACATGTTGTTTGAGGTCAAATCCAGCCATGATATTCTTTATTTCTTTGGTGTTGGTAATATCCGGATTTTCAAAGTGGATGTTTATGTCTCCGAGGATGCACAGTTAAAACGGAGTCGTTGTGCAAAGGTGAGACACGAACGGTTCGCACTGTTGGAGAAATTTTGTCATTTTTAGACCATCCTCTTGTGAGGGAGGAGGGCGATAGACAAGCACTAAAGTGACAGGATTGTTGTCATTAAGTCTGACAGTGCAAGTTTCGAATGTTTTGAGTTCTTCTTGAGGGATACATAAGATGTCATAACTTAACATAAGATGATTACATAACCAATCCCTCCCCACTAGCTCCTTCAGGCGTAGGTCTAGCTACACCAATAAATTTGTACCCGGGAGGGCGGAGTCTTTTATGTGATAGTCATCTCCTTCGTGCAACCATGTTTTAGTGATTAATAAATATGAATATTAAAATAGTAAAATAGAAACAAACCCGGCTAAAAAAACTATAAGAAATAGTCCCAAATACGAGTGTTTTAGAATAAAACAATTAAAGCAAATTAGATAAATTCATTTATAAGGGAAATGAGTATCAACGTCGTATCATAATAGGCGTAAATTTCATATTTGATTCAACTTATTTATAAAGTCATTTCTGTCCATTTATAATACTTTTATTTTATGTAATCTATAATGTTAGTAACTTACTAATTCAAAATTGGCAAAACAAGGCAGTTTTGATATATGTTAATTTTTTCCAACGAAAGGGGAAATTTAACATGATACTTGGTAAAAGGGTTTCGTTTCTTTAACAAAATGATGACCCCTTCCTTCATAAAATGTTCCTTGTAATCCATTATTTCTTTATTAAGTATAACAATTGTATTTACCTGCTATGAAAGATAAGATGACCCAGTTTATTCAATCCTTCTTCCCGGTAATATGATAATTGTTTCATGTTAAGTTGAATATGTTTCATTTTTCATATTGATTCTAGAAAATTATTATAAAATATGTATGATTGCTATCAAGTTCCTTAAGATTCTCGTTCAGTTTATACTTATTTTTAAGGTAAAACTCTTAAAATATCTCGACATTTTCAGATATTTTCTTTGCTTGATGAAATTCATTAAAAACATAATAATTATAATCTGTGATTTCTAAGCAACAAAACATCCAAATACACACAATGAATCAAATGTGTATAGTAAAATAAAAAAAACATGTAAATAAACGTGAAAACTGTTGGAATTTCAGGCATTTATACTAATACAATCGTACTTAGTTCTTTCTCACACTGTTTATGTTAATGCGTCTTTTAGTCTATCTCGCGATGTCGATGGAAAATGAAGAATGCTGCTGTGCGCAGTTGCCACCTTTTATACTTTTGATATACATTTGTATTGACATATATTTGACACATACTTTTATTTTGTTTTTATTTAAGTCATGAATAAACATTACGTAACTTTAAGTCGGATAATTGACATAACAAAATAATACAGTTGAAAAGTCTTGAGGTAAACTTGAGATGCATGTATTGTTACTTATTAATTTTCTTTTATGGGTTAGAAATAAAGGTTAAAAAATAAAAGGTTTGTTTGATAAGAATGTAAATTGTTTTCATGCGTATAGATGTTACATCTTGTAGTAAATGTGTTGTGTAGCTCAAACCATAGTACTAATGTTCATTGAATATATCGAAAGTCAACAAACGACGTGGTAAGGCATGTGATAAAAAAACTTCTCATTTTCTACAGTCTTTCATTTTTCAATAAACTTCCTTATATCTCTGTAGTCTTACTATTTTGTTTTTGTTCTTAAAAGTATTACATTACCAATTAACTTTTTTCTGGTGGATATGTTTCTGACTCATTTTGCGCAATTTAGATAAAAAAAATTATGGTAATGGAAAAATAAAACGAAGACATGCATTTCTGTAGAAATTCTCATATCATTATGAAGACATTTATCTTGTTAGCACATTTTTGATAAAAAGAGCAATGTGGGTCCCATTGCTAACTTTAGAAACATTGTCTAAAACAAATAAAATTTGGATCGCTGTATATAAAATACTATGCATTGCTTAAACCTTATCTAAAAAATATTAGTTCAATCAATTCAAGACATAACTTTTTTTTGTATTTTAATCTAAACAATAATTTCTGATCACGATTTTTACAAGTAGAAAAACGTGCAATTAAAATGTTTTACTCCAAAAACACAAAAGTAGTGTTGGCAACACCGTATTTAGAACGAGGATATACTAGTAAAATGAAAATTATGCTTTTTATTTAAAATGGTTTGCATTTGTTAAGACTGACGAAATCAATCGGGACTGCTGTTTAACTATAAAATGTTAATCTTTTTGCGAATTCAAATTAAGAAGCACAATACTTCCAAAATTAAATATTAAAACACAATTGATTATATCAGAAGTCGATGGCCACTGTTTTATATTTCTGTGCTCTGCAAACAATTCAAAAATTGATCATGTCAACAGTATGTCTACATGCAACATAATTCTGTATACATGCAAGATGATTACATTGAAACAAATCCTATTTAAAGCATTGGTAAAAATGCAATGCAAACATGAGTATCTGACAGATGTCATGCCAGGTGCAACACATTACTTTCATATATGCAAGTTATTAAAGTCTAGATGCTTATATAGTATGCTAACAAACAACTTATGTGTATCAGTGTTTAAGTCTATAAGTTTAATATTCAAGATACTAATGTTATGTATCTCATCCATATAATTTCAACATTGTCATGTCTAAAATTGGAATTAGGTACTTTTGAAGTTAATTTTCTGGATCAAATTTACTTAGTCAGCTGAGCTCAATATTAAAGTCTAAGAGAATCAGGTGTGATTTGTTTTATTTTAAATTGAAAAATGCAAGTTTATAGAATATTACATTATTTTTATCTATGTTTTACTATTTATATAGACCATAAATTATTCAGCAAACATATTGAAAGATGATATTCCTTTAACTTATGCGGGTAGATACAACTTAGTGTGACATTGTAAGTGCATGAATTTCTCCAAATTAATATTGTATCAAGATGTTTATTTGCGTGTTTATGTTTAGACATACCTGTCCGACTAATTGGAGGAGCGACTGAGTATGAGGGTAGATTAGAAGTGTACTACAACGGGAGCTGGGGAACAATGTGTGATGACATGTGGAACAAGCAGCTCTCTACTGTAGTGTGTCGATCACTAGGGTTCACATGGTAAGGTTCTTTGATCAATGGCGTAAATGTGTCAGTCTAGGTAAACTTGTAACCACGTTAAGATTGTCTTAAGGAATGGGTCTTTTCATACTTCAAATAATATGTTTTACGGTGTGACCGTTGGGGTGAGCGCAGAAGGAACCACACATCTGTCATCATTGTTAAATGCAACCCTTGGACTTGCCCTAACCAAAAAAACTTTGGCTTTTTCTCGAAAACTTTTACCACCGCAAGGAACCCGAAGTTATCAAACTTTTATTCCAATTGCCCCTTCCTAGTCTTATACACTTAAACAAACTACCACTGAGCATTAATAAAATGTTAAACAGACTTACATTGTATTAAAATATTTTGATAAACACAACGCCGTTTTTTTTTTTTATGTAGATACAATTATGTTTTATCTTTTCTTTACCTTTAATAATGATCGTTAAAATCAGTAAAAAATAATTTTTGTTTGTTATTTCTCATTTTGTTCCTTGTTGTAACCTGTGTTTTAATTATTTTCCTCTGTGACATTAATTTTGTTTTAAATCTTTTTAATTTTTGTACGCTATATAAGCGACGCTGCGTTGTTGACATGTGCCCTCACCCCTTTCTTAGTGTGTGATATCCAATATAATTTAACCACATATGCAACTATATAACAAATACATGTACCGGTAGATATTTTAACAGTTTAATTCTTTTCTTTTATCAATTCATTACAAAATGACGTGGCTGCACGTAGATCTAATAATGATTAGACTTTTCTTTCTGAATAATTTTTTGTCACCTACCTAACGTATGCATATATGATTGGATCAATATGACAATAAATTTAGCATGGAACTTGCATGTGTATTTACTAAGCAAAAAAAAAATCATCAAAACAAAACTAATCAGCCAAAGAGTCACCGTTAACACTGATACTGAGTACTTCCTACATGATCCAGTACATATGCTTGATCCACCTCTAAATTAAAACGCGAGATCTTTGTGACGTCATAGATAACATTCTTTTGCGCTCGACAGTTTTCGTAAATTGTCGGACAAATTCGGAGAAGAAAATGACGTCATATAAAGTTCAGGATTTTTTTACGTAAGCTTATGTGTTGTTTACTGTAATGTTTTTAGAAGGATTTTTTAGTTAAATGAAAATGATGTATGCGATGTAGAGGTTAGAATTTTCCGTAGAAACACTTCCTGTTCCACGATGTTGCTATGCACCGCAAAGGATCACTGGGATAGTAGAACGTTTTCACGCGGGTCCACAAACTTTTCTTTGAACAATGTGCAGATTTTAACTCGAATTTCCTCCGTTCGTACACGTTGTCTATGGAGCTCGCTACGCGATCGGCGCTTCGCGCCGCCTCGCTGCGCTCGCTATTAAGAATTTTATGAAAATCCGTATAAATGCGTTTTACATTAAACATTTTATAAAAATCGACCACCAAGTTCACCCAAAGTCAACATCTTAAAATAGACAATACTTTACGTTCAATAACCTTTATAGGAACTTTTCTTAGACTTTGATACACCAGAAAAATCCTAAGACTGAACATTTCCAAACTTATTAGGGATCTAAAATTGTAAGGTCAAAATATTTCAAAACAGTAAAGAAAAAAGGAAATACATTACAAGTTTTCGAAATAATCAAATCCAAATTTTCTCAGACTTTACAAAAAATCAGATTCAATTTTACAAAATATTAATGTATTGAACATCTTTTATTAATATCATCCTGTAATAAGAATTTATTTCTTTGTTATAGTTCTGTAGAATAATATATGAGAAAAAAGCTAAAGCAAAAGAAAAAGAAATTGACAATTTGTTAACAGAGAAATTTTAACTCGAATTTCCTCTTTCTTTACATAGAAAATTGACCACTCCTTTGCAAAACAAAATTGATTTCAACATCTCTTTAAATGTCAACCTATACTGGAAATTTCGTTTTTAGCTGTTGTTTTCCACAGTTGTATAAGTCAAGTGCTACACCAAATAGATATAAAATTGAAAATTTAATAATGGGGGGGGGGGTGTTAACCCGAGTTTCCTCTATCTTTACAAGAAAATTCCATTAAATTACGCAAAATCTCAATAGTTTCTCATTTTAAAAATGATCATTTCATATTGAAAACTTTATTTCCAAGTACCACTAAATATATGAATGTTTTCAAAAACATTTTTTAATATATTTTTAATATTTTAATATACAATACTGTGAAAACTCCTCATGTATATATATATATATATATATATATATATATATATATATATATATATATATATATATATATATATATATATATATATATATATATATAAGAGAGAGAGAGAGAAATAAGAGAGAGCTCTGAGAGACAGAGCGACAGAGACCGGAGATAATAGAGAGAGAGCTCTGAAAGACAAAGGGACAGAGACCAGAGATGTGAGAGAACGAGAGCTCTGAGAGACAGACACCGGAGATGAAAGAGAGAGAGGGGAGAGAGAGACAGTGGATGAATAATTCAAGCACCACTGAAAATATGAATGTTTTCAACAACATTTTTTTAAATATCAACCTTATGAAATATCAACCTGCTGACATGTCTATACATATAGCACTGATTATAACAGTTGTTTGAGAAAAGTGCAATAGCATGTGGAAGAGAAATATAGACAATTCAAGCACATATTCCGTCAAAATTTTCTTCAATATAACAACATCTAAAACGAAATACTTTCCTTGTACAATGAGTTGCAAGCATTTCATCAATCATTAGAAGACTTATATTACATTCAATAATTATCTTTAACTTTTTCCTGAACTTTGTTGATTATGGCATATGCATATAATAGACTTTCATTTGAAATTTGAAATTAATACAAACATTAGAAGGTGTATTAAACTTTCTCTGCCTCAGTGATACTATCGTACATATTCAAAGCCATAAAACCTATTTTATACCACATATGAACAAGAGAAAAGCTGTCAATGTGACAACAAACCTGGTTTTCTTTAGTGTGAACAGTATCCATAACCCATTTGTCAACCCTGAATTGACGAAGACAACCTATATATCCAGAAAAATTGGGTACTTGTTACGAAATATTTTTGCCAATTTTTTTTTAAGTTCAACAGCTGGTAAAATATGCTTTCACAAATCATCAGGAATCAGAATTCTAACAATTTGCACACTTCTGATATTATTATAATGTATAATTGATCTCCAAAAGAATAACTTCCTATCTTGAAAATGGTAGGAGGAGTTATCCGTACAATAGGGGTACACTTTATGCAATGTTTTGCCAAAAAATGACTTCAACAGCTGGGTTTTTCATAAATTGTTCAAAATCAAAATTATAGCAAAATGCACATAAATTATTAGTACATAAAAAGCATAAAACTCTAAAGTACAAAGGTACAATGTAATCACAATTTCTACAATCTGCAATATTAAAAAAAATTGAATGATTCCAAGTCAAGTTGTGCAATTGCCTGTCCAGTAAAACAATGCTTATAACGAAGTGCCAGGGACGGATGATTTTACTTCATTATACAACATATGATATAGTCATGGGGAATGAAAATCACTTCGCTGTAAGCGTCAATTCATCATAAACATATTCGCTATAACAGTGTTATACTGTATATCAATTTTATCAACTTACATATAAGATCACAGTTACTTAATGTCTATGTTGATGCAAATATATATTGCAGATAACTACATGTATATTTAATTACCAGTATGCATCTACACTTAACTTTCAACATTTGAAGCAAAGTATTGTTTAATGAAGCAATCACTTTCTGTGATTTTGTCACTCGTACTCTGTTAGTCACTATTGGTTCAGAGAAAAGATTAAGAATACAAGCTGAATCTGTAAACAATACAAATAATTTCCTAAGGCATTCGAAAACGTGAATGATGCAGATAAAAAATGGTTTCAGTAAGTGTTCTAAGAGCCAAGACATCTTCAAGTGCATCATGGGCATTATAATTGGAAAATACAAATTGTTCAAAGAAACCTTTCTGAGAAAACGATTTTAAGTTTGGATTAAAAATTTTGAACAAGAGTCTGGTGTCAACAAATCCTGCAATACAGTGTTAAAAGCATCAGTTTTGGGGCAAGATTCTAAGGCATTTAAAAGTAAATGACAATCAAATGACTTAATGTTATGACCTATTAACACAACTTTTGATTGAAACTTCTTAAAAGAATTTAGCAAAGCACCAACAGCTGCAGACACTTTCACAGCATTAACTTCATTTCGCGGGGGTGTTAAGGAAGCATATGGGCAATTTAGCATTTTATTTTGACCTCAATTCAAAATCGTAAAATTAAATAATTATTTTGAATATTTAGTTTAGTTTATCCTTTAAAATAGATGTCAGTGCAATAAAATCGGGTAGTACATTACTCCCACATTGATGCATTATCACGTGACCACTATAAATAGCGTATGTATATTCCTTAATATAAGATGAGATAGAACAACACTACCCCGCGGTTTCCAAAACAAAATAAACTTACCAAGTGAAGGCAAAACATCTCAGTTTAATTAAAACTGCTGCTAGAATTCTATGTCCATTTTAATTAAATAGTTGTTCATCCGACTCTCGTAAAACCTTCCCAGCTTTTATTAAGTTTGCCCAGAAAACGGTATGTTGCATCAAAACAATGCACAGCAAGGGATTCTAGCAGCACATTTCATTTTAAGCATTAACCAAACTAATGATACGTATTAACCTTGAGAGAGAGAGAGAGAGAGAGAGAGAGAGAGAGAGAGAGAGAGCTCCGACAGACAGAGCGACAGAGACCGGAGATGATAGAGAGAGCTAGTATATACCTAGTCCTGTTGATTCTAGGTCAAATATATATGAAAGGGTTATTTTCCTTTGAGAATTCTGCTGGCTCAGGTGCTGGTCTTGTACATGTAATAGGTGGAGGAATTTCCACTGCTGTGCCAAGGGATTCTTCGTTGTCATTAAGTGCAACCTGGGGACAATAGTTCACTAGTTCCCTTGTCTCCCTCGACGCTGTTGTTTGATTTCTTCAAATAGAATATGCACATGGATAATTTGAATTGACTTAATTTTTGAATGACACAATTAGAGCTCTCTATTTATGGCAAATAATGAATTAAAAAAGAGCAATAGAAGTCCATTACATGTTATATTACTATAGGTCATAATAGTTTTTGTGTCCTGTGGTATACGTTTGATCCAGTCCATGGAGCTAAAATCAAAAGGGCATAATATTTTGACATCGAGGGTACATGTTTGTAAATAACAAACCTTTTGGCTCGAACATGTAATATCCTCTTCTTGGCTTTAGAAGTGACAGCTAGTGCTCTCTTCCTCCGAGCAGCTTAATCTTTCTGAGCAGCAAGTATTCTTGTGTATGTACCAGAAGAGAGTCCTAGACGCTTATTGACCTATCAAAAAATCATCAAAATTTATCTTCATAGAACACCAAAATAGAAGTTTTGTAATAGATCAAGTATTTTAATTAGCTTGATTATCTATCATTAATATACATGTATTGATGAAAGCCTGAAAAAAGCATGCAGTTTAGATGGGTTTTTTTAATATTCATAATTGTCAAATTATAATCTCAGAACAAATACCTGTATCAAGTAGCTTTCTTCCATGCTCTTCTACGCAACACTAGTAGCTACTCTATACACAATGGACCGGCTAAAGAGTCTAGACTTTGGCGCTCTGGAAGCTACCGACTTGTTAAAACTTTTATTCGCTTGTTTGCTTCCAAGGTTTGCCAGCTTACTGGAGTGCTTCTTCAGTTTATGGACGGTATTCTCTGGATCTTGCTGGAGAACTTCACTTTTCAAGGGCTTACCATAAGGAAGAGAGGACTATTTTGAGGTAGTAGGATTTCTTTTGTGATGGCACCAGACTTCACTGCATTCAGTGTGGTTGCCAAATGGATGCAGAGATAATACTGAAAGGCCGTTTTTAATTCCATCTGGATTCCCTTGGTTCTGGGAGATCATGTTATTAAAACATTTCTGGATGTATTTTATTACTTTTGGAGACAAATTTTTTGTGCATTTTTTTGAAGATTATAAAGAGAATTTGCGTTTTTTCTTGATGTGGTTTTTGTCAGACATCTTCTGGATATTAGAACATATGCCATGAACTCGAGACATCACAGTTGTATCATCATCTGCAACCAGCTCTTCTATTTGCACTCCCTTTTGTACTGCTTGATCAATGAGATGTACTTCCATGTCTGGCTCTATTGATTTTGAACTTCCTATATGATCACACACAGCAGCTCATACGCGGATTTAGAAGGGGAAGGGGGGTGTTACAGACCTCCCCTAGAATTTGCAAAGATAACAAAGTTACAATTTAATGATTTATAAGAAAAATGAGTTGACTGTTATATTAGTGAAATGGTTTGACACCCCCTCTTCCCCGGGAAAAAAATCTTGATCCACCCCTGAGCTATTAAAATATTTAAGAAAATAGCACTATATAATGAATTATAAATACTTGTCCAATTCCATTTGCAGTTATGTGGATGGGGAAGCTGATTTCTTTCAGTAGCATTGTCACATTGTCTGCAAAATTTGCTCCTTACACTGTATCCAACAATTTTGCCTGTTTGGCTTCCTATCATAGAGCAGTGACCTACAATACATGTATTTCAACTTAATTAAGCTTGTTCATTTCAGACACCCATTAAAGAAAGAAAGAATCCTTTCTAATAAAAAAAATTAATGAAGATAGATGCATTCGTGAAGAATCAAGGAAACACTTTCAAACTTATATTTCACATGTACCAGTTAAACTGTCATAGGAACGACCGCTCCCTCTATCTTGCCACGCGCCATCAACACTGAATGTAATTGAACTAGACTGTTTGTTTCTGAGAGGAATAACAAATCAAAGTACTGAGAGTACTCAAAAACGGGGTCTTCAAAGTTTGAATTTGTAATTGTCCACGTTTTCCTCGAATATGTTCCAAAAATTATGAGTTTGAATTAGTTGTTCCAATCTAGTATGTTAAAATTCGGCTTTTAGCAATTGCTTGTCTAAATTTTACTAATTACCGGCCGGGACTGTTTTTCATAATAATTGTAGAAACTTGACACAACGGAATTTTATGTAAAATAAGACCCCAAGGAAAAATTTTAAAAACTACAACTAACCGTGAAAATCAAAACAACTATATTTTGGTAAATAATTTAAATCATTAGATTTATTTAATTTTGTGATCCAATGGAAAATCCACAAGTCGGACGGTATCTGTTATAAAAAGTTTATGAAAACTCCGAAAACTCTCAAACTGCTCAATTACCGTACAAAGTTAACATTTGTATACCGATAACAAACACAGGTACCTGACGTTTGAAAAATTTCTTTTTACAATAAGATTATTCCAAGTACTATAACAATAAAAAAAGTTCGTAGCGGTAGCCATTTTGATTTTTTAGACCGACTTATCTGTCACGATTTTCTTGCAGCGATTCATATAAAATTAATAGGTAAAAATAAATTTGTTTGCCAATTACTACTTTTTGTGTAAACTCGGGCATCATCTAAACGAATTACGATACAACCGTTTCTTTCATTGAAAATCATACTCTGAATTCAGTCAACTGCTTTTAAAATCGATAAAACTAGAAAATGGAGACCAAAAGTAAATGAATCACGTCATATTTTGGGGTAGACCTTTCCTGATTGACTGTTATATATGTCGTTAAAAATTAATCAACAGAAAAATAAATACATTAACTGATTAATGTAAAGAGATAAGTCGGTTAAAGGACTGGTTAGAAAAAAAAATAAGGAAAATGTCCAGATCAGTCACTTAGTGCTAAGGAAGGAGAGGTTGGTTTCATGTCTAGGAAAAAATATTCACATGGCGGTAATATGTTTACTGACAAACGATAGAGCAATAGTTATTGTATAATAATTGTAAATTGATAATTTTAGCTATTTATTCAGAATTATTTGATTTTAAAAATTTTAATATATGCAAAATTAACGCTTTTAACAGCAAAATTACCAAATGTTGAGGACATTGTCATTTCAGGGATCTGTGTTCTTTCAATACACCCTCGTCTATTAAGCGCACATTTCCATGCGTGTCTTGGAAAAAATGAACTTAATTTGGAAACCAATTTAATTTCAAATTTTTCGAAGAGCTACAATACAGGATTGTAAATCAGATTTTAAAACTACGATAAAAACTTGTAGTTTTTAATCTTCTTAAAATTGAGATAAGTCCTTTTATTTACATGTACTACCACACGGTAAATTAAAAATTTAAAACATAACAACCATGCATTATCTCTGAATTCAAAGGTTTAATATTGTGGCGAGATCTTTACCGATGAGAGAAAGATCAGCTGAGTTTCTGATAAAAGACATTAAGATATTGATGAAGAATTTTTTTTAATCATGAATATGACTGGTTTTGTCCGTTATAAAGTATAGAAAAAAGTGTAAACTTATGTTTCAAAACATTAAAAAAAAGATTATATATTCCAACTAAGCCGGACAACGTGAACATTAACATTTAACTTGGTTCTTCAATCGATAAGATTGTATATATTATTTGATCTATTGGTCACACAAAATGTATAATCTTTATAGACTTTGCTTACAATGCATTGTTCAAAATTTAAGGTCAGTTTAATTAACTAAAGAGTCAATGAACGAGAAGGCAAATTTAGACTTGTTTTTATTTTCTATGTACAAAATTCCTTTACAAATGAACAGCAGTCATACCGCAAGTAGACTCGAAGCCAATGAAACACTTATTTAATATGTTAGACATCTGTGTATAACCCGTCCATATTTTAAAGCTGCTTGGTCCGATTTTATATCAAATTTTATGCACGTTTTTAAACGATGGCTATGCTTAGTATATGTATAATAATAGACATTTCAGTAGTTTTACCCGTCAATTATGCCAAATTTCAATGAAGAAAAATACGTACAAAGTTTGCTAACAAAACAAACGCCATTAAAGGTACCGCGTTATTTCGCCTCATGTTAAATTGCACCCCTGACGACGAGACGGGTATGGTTGTATTACGACTTTGACATCGCTTTAAATAAAGGTCGAAATGATCAGACAAATTTCAAATAAACATGTGTACATGTTTTGTTCGCTAATATTTCTAAAGTCTGCTTTCTTTACAAATGCATAGCATGCGGGTTGAATAACCCTAAATCATTCGGGGGACGAAACCAAGCGGTTTCCTTTTCTAAACATTCCCGTGATGCATTTTGGTTTGTTTTTTCGTTTGCCCAAAGAGAAATTATTTTTATTACTTTAAATATTTCTAACTTTGAAAGGAGACTGATTCTGCTGGTGTAAATAGGACAAAGTCCATAACTTTCTAAGATAAATGATTTGTTTGAAAAAAAATTTGATACTGTAATTACAAAAAAATCGGACCAAGCAGCTTTAACCTCGGCTCGCGCATGAAGTTCAGTATTTTTCAGGTGATAGATTGTTAAAATAAAATTCACAACTTTTTAAAAACGTCACTTTGCGTTTGGGAACTTTACTTTTCGATTCAACCTTCAACCTCTTCTATTCATCAATGAGCTGGTCTGCCAACTGAATCGTCGGCGGTGTTGTGCATTCAGTTACGTTATTCATTCCACAAATCGTTACAATTATTGAACCCGAGCAAGAATATTTTGATCAATAAAGCTATTTGTTTATTTTCTTTATAGAATTTAATTCATACATAGAGGACTTAAAACGATTTAATGCGTGTTTTTATAGTATATATTTACTGAAATGCATGAAAAGTTTCTGCACTATTTTCTTACGCGTAGACTCAATTCATGTGTTCTACGCGTGACTTCCGGTTTGATACTTCGGCTGACAGTACGTGACCCCGTCTAAAATTCACAATATACATTATCATTAACTTAAAAAATTATGTAGTTGGGACATTTGAAATTGATAAATACCAAATGATTTCTCTTTTCACAAACAAGGAAATCATTTAAAAATATACATCCGTACTTTGTGGTTGCTTCCACTTCCTCTTGCAAAGCATAATTTATTGAAGAATACGCTTCTGATTCTGTTGCCTGTCCACTTGTCTGGTGTACAAAAGAGTTTCGCTGATTGGGGGATATTAAGTTCTGCCAGTATGCCAATTATATGTGTGTATCCAACCCCTGTGTGCTGGACAGCTATGTAGAAGAAAATACAATGTTAGGACTTGAAATGAATATATACATGTAGTGCAATATTACAAAATATGTATATGAAGTACATGTTTAAAGAAATACAAAGATTCACCCTTATTTTTAATATTATGTTTAATTTCAAAATTTATATATATCATTTAAACCTTAAAGGTTTTTTAATTAACAAATTAATTTCCATAAATGTTTACATGTACAACAGTAAAGCCTTTATTATAATGCATGAATTTAAATAGCTTTCTAAAATTTTTATTTTTAAATTTCCTGCAGCCAACTTTCTGTTTACATCTCAAACACGATCATCATGTCTTTTCCCTGTTGGTATGGTATTCAAATATGTGCATACAGTATTTGAACAGGGTATCTTCAGCATTGCTGAGAGACCACGTGTTGTGATACAATGTGACAGTTGCAGTGGCAGACCAGATTTCTTGCAAGCAGACAAATCATCTGCTAGAACTCCCAGTACCACTATCCTTCGCCCACATCTCCAATCAGTTTCAAGTCTTGGGCACTTCCTCGCCTATTCCAAATAATTCCATTAAATCATTAAAATATATGCAGAGAGAGAGAGAGAGAGAGAGAGAGAGAGAGAGAGGGAGAGAGAGAGAGAGAGAGAGAGAGAGAGAGAGAGAACATATCGGATATATAAGCAATGATGATATAGTGCATATATTTGAATTCAAAGCATTCGGTCCTTTTGTCTTATGAAAGATGTACCTGTATTTATTTAAAGTTATGAATATTGATCAATTAATTTAAAAATAAAATACTTTTGTACCATCAGAAAAAAGGGAGCGGATAAAAAATTTGAAAAATGAAATAAATGATAGAAACACAGAAATAATAGAAAAACAATATATATCGTTTTAAAAGTATGCACTCTGTTTAAGAGAAATAATTTCTCGTAATTTATACAGCTAGCGGGTTGCCGTAGTTTTTCTCCGGCGTCATTATATAGTTACACTTAATGCAGATACTGTTTAGAATTAGACAATCTGATTTGAAAGCAAAGCCACTAATTGATACTTTCTTTAAATTAGGTTTGATTTTTTACTTTCAAATTTGTTTTTCTTCCACTTAATATGAAAATACATGTATTTGTCATTACGACTATACAATCGTCTACTATACCCCGTTCACAGCACACAAAGTTGACAGACAAACTGCAGCAGACGTTAGGTCCTATATTATTATGAAACTTACTCTTTTTTTAAAATTAACTTCTACAATAACTATGAATAAACATTAATATATCAATATATAACACTTACATTTTCACTATAAACGACCTCGGGCGTGGTGATAATATTGCCCGCGATGAAGTCGTCTTGATCATTCCCCGTCTGAAAGCTCAGCGCACTTGTGGAATTTACCGACTCCTCGCCCTGTTTGCCACCCCATCGTGTTATCTGAGATTGTTGTACGATCTTAGTCCGTTTTATTTATTTTTTGGACGCAGACGACCCTTTTCCCTTAGTTGTTCCATACCTTGGTAACATTTGACTCCCGACAATTTAGTTACGCAGTGTCGTAAAATTTTACTGAATCTCGATTAAATTTTACTTAAAAACAACTAGTCTATTGTTACTTGGAGTGAATATCATATCTTAAATTATCAAATAATAGATATAAACAATTGTTATTTTACGACTTTAATATGTATGGAGACCCATTTGAGACAAAAAAAAGTGAGAGAAAAAAAACTCTTTCCTTAGAGCAATAACAATGTTTGTTCCACTCTGGGATTTTTTAAAGTGCAAACTAGACAAACAAACGGGTAAGCAAATGTTCTCTAAATGTAAGTTTTATTTCAAATTGCTGTATTTTACTTCATATTATACTTTGATTTCTATTGCTTTTAAAGGTATATATGGCGTATCTTTTCATGCTAAGAAATATCTAATTGATTTATTTATATCAATCGGGTTAAAAGATATAGAATTTGATAAATATTTTTTATAATTATTTTCGAGTCTATGATAAATAGAGCATTTGATTAAGCCCCACCATAAATCGGCCACGTGATACTACGCTCAGTCTATCACAATAACAATGGCGACGACGAGAAAAATAGGTATACCCGTAATACCGTTAAGTTTGACAGAATTGGCTTAAGAAAGAAAAAAAGATACAGACTGACAAGGATACGAACAAAGGGAATATTGTCATTGGAGACTAGGTAGATTGATGGAATAGGAATTAAAGCCGAATTAAACTTCAGTTTTTATCATGAAGTTGTAGGGGTTTTGGTAGTCAGGTTCGTACGTGCTCCATGTGTTCCATGTCTGTACTTTATAAGTTATGAACCACATGGGGATTTTCGTTTAGAGAAATCTTTGAATAGGGAATAAATAAACACTCGCAGTACATGAATCCCTCAGGGAGAGGGGGTATTCACTCATTTTACCGTGTCGTTGATGCTAAAATAGTGTTTCATCTTTATTACACATAATTAGTAATTTATATCGTTCTACAGTAATGAATAACGAAATTATAATGCTTCGGGTATCATCTGATATAAGAATTAACTAATTTAAAACATGAAAAACGTGATTCTATATATAGCTAATTTCTAAACAAACTGTTCTTCCATCGTGTTTTCAATACTAGGTTATCTCGCACTCATGCGCAGTGGCGTTACAAATGGCCGATCACATCAATATTCATTAGAAGCGTAGCAAAGTTTAGAGACAAATTACTAAAGAAAGAACATGTTTTACGGGCCTAGAGTTTGTGAAACGTCTAATTATAAGAAGCATGATGTATATTTTTACTAAACCTCATGTCAAAATTGTTACTCCAAATACGCCACATATACCTTTAACATAAATGTGATATTTAAATTGTAATCACAATATATTGTAATTAATCAGGAATACCTCTGATTCCTATTGTTGTGCTCGATATGGTCTTGGTTCAGGTCCTATCTGGTTAGACAACGTTAACTGTACTGGGTCTGAGGAAAGAATAGAGGATTGTAGGCACAATGGGTGGGGTATTTCCGACTGTGTTCATGGTGAGGATGTGTCTGTCAGCTGCCTACCGTCAAATGGTACGATTCTTTTAATGTCTGTTTAGTGTAGGTTTCTATACATGAAAATAAGAAACATTTTAAGTCTGAAGCAAATTTTACTGATTGTTTTGGATATTTTTAATACAATAACTTAAAAACAAAAGTCTCTGTTATTGTAATATTCATTGTATTTTAAACGACAAAATATATAAGGAATAAATGTCATCATATGTTGTTCACACGATTTTACATTTAACACAAATTCTACATGTACGTGTTCGCCCCGATGAATTAAATAATTTTATAAAATATGAAATAAAATAATCTAAAACTTAAAAAAAAAATATGAAAACTACTGTGTAATGAAATGAAATAAGACACTACCAATATTAATTAATTTACCGTGACGAAAATTCGAACAAGAAATTGGTATTCTGCAGCAAGTGCTTCATTTTATGGCTATTTTATTGAGTTGGCAACCTGAATAAATACTAATCTTAACAGAATTGATTTCTGGTAATATGGCACGTCAGTTATATTGACAACCGACAGCAATACCTAACAGCTTGGCAAAGTCTTCCAAACCGGAAGTGTTTGTTCCATCCTGCAAAGACCAGGGTCTTAAGTCGCAGATATCAAAATTGCTTCATTCTTAAACACTTTGGAGATAAGAAGAAATTAGCCATCTCGAAAAGTAAAAAAACAATCCATGGCAGTGAAATATCATTTAAACCAGCCCTTAAAGAAGACGACTTACGCGCTGGACGTCCAGAATGAAGCAAAGCAGTTACTCAAAAGAATTAAAACGGCACATTTTGCACTGTAACGGAGTTATCTCAAAATTACCAGAGCTGACTTGGCAAATCTCCATTTTGTTGCTAAAACCAAAAAAAAACTACAAAGTTCTGATGCTGGAAAAAAGCTGTTACGATTACGAATATTTGTATGACAAATGTAACAACAGAAATGTCAAATACGAATATGACATACAATGTGTTTATGAGGCGTCGGTGTCTTTCAGAGATTGGAACAAGGGTGGTCATTTATCTTACTTATATTCTGATTTTTAACTTTATGAGGGGTCTTTTATTAAAGTCTTTTGAGGTACCAGGCATGGGAGACACTGCTGTTTTTTTTAATGTACCAGGCTATGGGAGTCACTTTTGTATAAATGTTTTTTTTTTAAATGGTAACTTATGTATTCTATTAATGTCAATAGCAATTTATGTTTATGCCATATTCTACAAATCTACAAGAATTGAAAAAAGGTGTATGTTCATAATGTAACCATTAAAACAAGAACATCGACTTTGAGTAGTTGTATCAAACAGTGCTGTAATGTATGTCTGTCTTTTTCATTGTTGTCAATTCGGACATGTATTAAATAAATTGAAAAGATTTGTTCGACATTTAAATAGTACGTAATATGTTAATATTTCAATTGCTACCAGCGCTTTTTTTTTTACTTCGTTTTAAGATGAGAATAGTTACATTATACCGAAAGTCTACATTCTAGTACAAATGACTAATAATTAAACATATTTGCATTTATGCAAATATACTTTGAATAGATTAAAATATGTCAAGAACCTGATGAATGCCTCATTGATATATTGTTTGAAAAAAGTAATAGTTTATTTCTGAACGATGATGTTTTAGCAATGCTTATTGATGACCACTTACTTTTGTAGATGTGGTACGACTAGTAGGTGGTTCATCAATATATGAGGGAAGGCTAGAGATTTTTCACAATGGAATTTGGGGTACAGTGTGCGATGATATGTGGAACAACCATAACACGGCTGTAGTGTGTACATCTCTTGGATTCTCGCCGTAATTCTCTCATTCTCTATCTCTTTATCTCATATTATCGGTGGAAGACGGCATTCTTTTCTTAACTTACCCAGTGTATAAGTGTAAAGTTAAGTTAGCAACGTTATTGTTGACAAACAACACGCACGATTCTGATACACGAACGATCACGCACGATACACGAACGATACACGAACGATCACGCACGATACACGGACGATCACTAACTTACTGAATCTTCACGATACACGAACAAAAACGATTAAACACGCAACCGAACGATTCTACACCATTAAACACGCAAAATCAAAATTAATTTTTAAGATTTGAATTAAGGAAACGTATTACTTTAATTATATATATTTGTATTGCTTTATGTTTGTATGTTATTGAAAAGCGGCATGTACTTTAGTCATGCACTGTTTTGTATTTTACGAGTTAACACTTTTACACATCCATACACAAATAAAAAGGATTCACACACAAATTATTTTTTTGTTTCCATAACGAATATTAACTTCTATCATAAGTTAAAGAAAATTACCTGTAACAGAAATGAAGATAATGCATAAACTACACAAAATTATTTACGTACGAGTTGACTGTTTATGTAATTTAATTCTCTTACGTACGATTTAATTATGCGGGATACAGGTAAATTTGTTACCTTGTTCCATAGAATTTCGATTTTTCACATCCAATATTTTCATAATTTACAGTACATAATTGATTTATTTCTATTCATTCTAAATTTTAAAGCGTCTAAATAAATTTTATTTCAAACAAATGTGTATACAATCTATTAGATAATAATGCGTATCGTATTCTCATTTGAAAGAAAAACGTTGGGAATAATCGTTAAGTTTAAAACGGGGAATGGGTAAGCCTGGCCGCTTTCATTCAACGTGTCGCTTTTGCTAATATGATTGAAATTATTTGTCAAGACACAATTGATGCTTGATATAGACTGCTTATAAAATTAAGCAAAACTAACTCGACCGAACAAAGGATTGAATGAGCTATGGAAATACAAAAATGTATTTAACGACGAAAGAGAGAATGAATGTTAACAACTGTCAATGTTCTTATATAAAAAAAAGTTTTATTAAATTCACATTGCTTTACAAACACTACTTGTCTTTTTTTGAAAATAAGTCCTGGCATTCCGTAAAAAAAATTACAAAACGAAAAAACCGCACGTTCATGTACGAACACGCACGATAAAAAACGCAAACCAATTTTCCTGATACACGCACGATCCCGCACGTTACACGAACGATCACCCATGTTACACGAACTATTTAACACGATTGGCTTGTCAACAATAACGTTGTTACCACTGTAAGGAGGAATAGGGCAACTCCATATTGTGAAGTGCCTACTATCGAAATAAACAAAAAATAATATTCAATTTGATTTTAATGCTTTTTCTTTCACAAGAGCGTATCACAATATCTTAGAGCGTTGATTGCAAATAAGTAAGTCATACGTTAGAATCCCACTTTGGCTTTTAGAATTTTCAAAACAAAAAATTATCGTGAAGTAAATATTGTAAAATTTTAAAATTGGGAAATTGGGGGATGATACCATTAGCATACCCTTGTTTTATGGGGAAAAACATTGTAAAAGCAGATAAGGAATTATGAACAACTATTTATGAATAATAATAAATAAGTAAGTTTCGCTTACTATTGTAACGAATGAATGATAATTTTACCGATTTTTGATTTGTATTCTTTTTTCAATAGCTTGTGAAGATGAACTTTCTCATGTCAACACGTATTTACAGCATTTTTCAAAACTAAAATCATTATGTAGAAATCACGACGAGGCTTGTCGGAGGTTCTACTTACGAGGGGAGAGTAGAAGTCTATCAAAATGGAACTTGGGGAACAGTTTGTGGAAGATGGTGGGGTAACGCCGATGCTGCAGTAGTTTGTAAATCCCTGGGATTTCCTGGGTATACTTGATTTTAATATCATAATGGTTATGTGCCTGTTGACAAACCAATCAAACTGAAATAATAATGCTTTATAGTTTTTTTAAAGATGTGAATTAATAATGGGTCACGGTATTAAATTCATCAATATATTACATGAATCTAATGTTCCAACATGTTACGACACATTCTCATGTAGTGTAAATTCAATTTGTTTCAAGTCGTGATATCCGATGGTAGGGTTTGGCCGAATGAGGGGTTGACATTTTACATTGGAGTAAATGGATGAAAAAAATCCTCTCAAGAACTTTGATGCAACAACATTGGAATATGGAAACAATTTTTTTTTAATTACAAATTCTACTATATATGATTTAAATATGTTAAAATCAATATTGTTTAAAAAAATATCGACCTAACCCTAACCCCGACCTATAGAATCTATACTACTATATTAAAATAATAGACTCGAATTTTTGGGCTTTAATACCAAGAAATCAGAAGAGTATTGTCTTTTGTCTTATATATTTCAAACATCATTGGTACTTGAAGATTACGAATTGGTTTTTATTTTATTTTTTTTTATCAAGCTTCGCTAATTCATAATTAACGAAAAATCCTTTTAAAAACCCGGAAATCATCTGGATTTTTTTTTCATTTTACAATCTTGCGTAAGTGCAGTGTTACATTCACGCTAAATCACGGGATTTTCTTTGGTATATGTTTCCACAATATTATATTTGCATGGATAAACTCAGTAACGATATTACAAATACGTGTTTTTGAAAATTGTCTGTAGTGTCCCGGAATTATTCTTTCCGGTTTTGTTGGGTTTTACTTTTCATTTTTATTAACTGTATTCCGGGTGATCTAAGGCATCAGTGCCAACCTCGTGGGTTCCAGAACCCAGCATATTTTACTGTGTTTAAAGCCACCTATGAAGTAAGTTTTGTGCCTTTTCATTTATTACGATGCATAACACTCGTTTCCTACTCATATATATATAATTTTTAACTGTCATATAGAGTCATCGAGCATTTGGCGCGTTTTTACCTGCCTTTGTTTTGATCGTTAATTTTGCATGCAACAATTGATTGATAATTGCATTTTTAATACATTTATAAACATGATAGGGATGAACTATTTTAATGTCCGTTTATGAATTCATGGAAATTATTTCGATCGAATAGCTCTTTGAGATTTGTTAAAATTACTATGGAAGCCCACTCCAGTCATATTTTTATTGTGTGTGTTTTATATTGAGATACTGTTTACATTTTGTATTGTTTGTTTGTAGTTTTTCACCCTCTCCGGGGGTTTGGATGCAATAAAACCTCGAACATTGCACAGTGAAAAATTCATAGCCGAGCTAGTGATTAATTGAATGGAAGGTTCAACGACAAACATCAGCCAGATAAGTCCACCTTCAGCCATGTCTTCAGGAAGAAGCTCTTCCTCCATAGCTTCAGAGCTAGCCAGACACCGGGCCAAACTAGAAGCGGCAAAAGTGCGGGAAAAATATCTACAACAAGAATATGAAATGGAAAGACAAAAAGCCATACTTGACCGAGACCTTAAGGTACTTCAGTGCAAAAGAGAGATGGAGGAAGCGCAGATTGAAATGAACAGTCTAGAAGGTTTAGATGAAGTACCTGATGAGAATTTTACAGATAAAGAATACCAAAACCTTCGGCAAGTTGCTCAGGAGAGAGTCGAGGAGTTTGTACAACAGCAGTCAGAGTTGAAGACTGTATCAGAGAAAAAGGAACATAGCGTCGTACCAAACAACATTACACTGTCTCCTATGGGGCCGGCATTCGTTCCAAAACAAGACTCGAGCAATGGACATATTAATGAAGTGTCTAAGTTCCTTGCAAAGAAAGATTTATTGTGGTGTCGACTCACAAAATTTGACGACCGCCCAGAATACTTCACAGGATGGAAAACAAGTTTTAAAAACATTGTGAGTGAACTGAACTTAACATCTTTGGAAGAGATAGAACTATTGAATAAGTGGTTGGGACCAGAATCAGCGAGATATGCACAAAGCATAAGGACCGCCAGTGTGAATCCGGATATCGCCTTAGCCCGACTATGGGAACGCTTAGAGGACAGGTACGGTAGGCCTGAAATGATTGAGGCAGCCTTAAAAAACAAACTTGCAGCCTTCCCGAGACTCAGTATTAAAGACAACAAACGATTATACGACCTCGTTGACATTGTGTCAGAAATAGAAGCAGCAAAGGAAATTCCACACCTCTCTTCGCTTTTCGCATACTTTGACTCATCTAGTGGAGTGAACCCCATCGTGTCAAAACTTCCTTACCAAATCCAAGAGAAGTGGACCAGGCATGCAAACAGCTTTAAAGAAAGTCACTACATGACCTTTCCACCCTTCCATGTTTTCTGTAAATTTATCCGTGACACGGCACGAATGAAAAATGATCCATCCTTTTACTATGACAATGTGATTGAGAACGCCAAAGTTGATGGAAGTCGACGAAAGCCAACAGGTGCATCATCTGTCGCTACAAGGAAAACTGACACAAATGCTTCAAGGCCCATGGACAAGACGGAACACACGCAACTGTGTCCCCTACATGAGACTGGCCATTCACTGAACTCTTGTCGTGCCTTCCAAAAGAAAACTGTTCAAGAGAGAAGAGAATTCCTTCGATCAAAGGGAATTTGTTTTAAATGCTGTGAAGAGAAACATCTGGCCAAAGACTGTCAGAAAAGAATGAAGTGTAACATCTGCAAGGAGCCAGGACATGCCACTGCCCTGCATGTCGAGAAACGCACAAGTGACACTGAAACTGATAGCCAGGTAAAGGCCGTATGTACACAAATTTGCGGAAACGTGCATAAAACTAGCAAATCCTGTGCTAAGACACTCTTGGTCAACATTCACCACGCAAACAACCCAAACAAGGTGCTACGAACGTATGCGATAATTGACGAACAGAGCAATCGATCTTTAGCAAACAGTTGTTTCTTCAACTTCTTTGGCGTGGAAGGTCCGGACGTCCAGTACGAGCTTACCTCATGTTCGGGGCTGTCTACCCAAACTGGAAGGAGATCGGCAGGATTCATTATCTCATCTTTGGACGGAAAATCTAGTCTTCGTCTTCCATCATTGATGGAATGCAACTATATCCCAAACAACCGTGATGAGATCCCGACACCAGAGGTCGCAAGGTCTTACAGACACATGAGGGACATTGAGGAGGAAATACCCCCCTTAGATCAGGACGCAGAGATAACATTGCTGGTTGGGAGAGATTTGTTGCCTGCCCACCACATTTTAGACCAAAGACTGGGAGACTCCAACTCTCCATTTGCTCAAAGACTACACCTAGGGTGGGTAGTGATTGGTGAGGTATGCTATGGGGCCTCACATTCTCAGGAATCCTTGTCAGTGTGCAAGACATATACTAGGACCAATGGACGTACGTCTCTCATGGAAACTTGCGAAAATTCATTCCAATTGAAGGAAACAGACATATTTGCTAAGACAAAGCATGACGACTCACCAGGCCTCTCCATAGAGGATAAGAAGTTCGTTGACATCATGGAGCAAGGTTTTGAAAGAGATTCTGAAGGATGTTGGTGTGCACCACTTCCATTTAGAGAAAACAGACGGCTCCTTCCAAGCAATAGAATTCATGCACTTCACAGGGCAAATCTACTTACTAGAGGACTTCAAAAGGACCCAGACAAAAAACGGCATGTCGTGGAATTCATGGGCAAGATCCTGGATAATGGTCATGCTGAGATTGCGCCACCACTTTCTTCTCCAGAGGAGGAACACTGGTACCTGCCTCTTTTTGCAGTTTACCACCCCAAGAAAGGAAGCGTCAGATGCGTGTTTGATTCATCGGCACAGATTCAAGGACTCAGTCTCAACAGCATTCTCTTGACCGGACCAGCCTTGGTTAATAGTCTACTTGGAATCCTGTTAAGGTTTCGCCAGTTCCAGGTAGCAGTGACAGCAGACGTAGAACAGATGTTTTACCGTTTTTCTGTTCCAGCATGTCACAGAAACTACTTACGATTCTTTTGGCACAAAGACAACGATACAGAGAAAGAACTTACAGAGTACAGGATGAAGAGACATGTCTTTGGGAATAGTGCATCCCCAGCGGTAGCTACCTTGGGACTACGCAGAACTGTAAGAAACGCCGATGAAGATGTCAGGCAATTTGTGTGCAGAAACTTTTATGTTGACGATGGGCTTTTATCTGTAGATACAGTCGAAGAAGCGGTCAACTTACTCTCAAAAACACAGAAAACTCTTAAGGAGGAAGGGAACATCAGGCTGCATAAACTTGCCTCCAATGACCCAAAGGTATGCAGTGCATTTCCAACGGATGACCTAGCCAAAGAACTCAAGAATCTGAACCTAGATTTAGATGAAACCCCCCTTCAACGGACCCTTGGTGTGAGCTGGAATGTGTCCACAGACATGTTTACATTCCAAGTGTCGCGTACTCTTCATCCGTATACAAAAAGGGGAGTACTTGCAACTATTAATAGCCTTTATGACCCAATTGGATTCCTTGCACCTGTTATAGTCAAAGGAAAAATGATACTACGGGACTTGATGGCTGAGAAATTGGACTGGGATGACCCTCTCCCTAAGGATCAGTACTCTCTATGGTGTGAGTGGCGAGAGTCACTGCCAGCGTTAGAGGATATAGCAATACCAAGGGCTTATGCGTACATCAATAGTGCAGAGGTCTCGCGCAGAGAACTACACATATTTGCCGATGCATCACAAAAGGCAATTGGTGCAGTGGCGTATATGAAGACTTTCAAGGCAGATGGCACCCTTCATGTGGGATTTGTCCAGGCAAAGGCAAAGGTTGCACCTATACATGGGCACACAATTTCACGTCTGGAATTGTGTGCAGCTGTGTTAGCATCTCAACTGAAACTTACGATTTTGAACAACCTAGATGTTGAGATAGCTGCCACGACCCTGTATTCAGATAGCAAGGTAGTACTCGGGTATATCAACAACGAAAGCAGACGATTCTACATATATGTGGGAAATAGAGTAGAGAAAATACGTCAGGCGACATCTTGTCATGAGTGGAAATATTGTCCTACCGATCAGAACCCCGCTGACATTGCCACCAGGTCAATCAAGCCTCAGGACCTTCAAGAAAGCAGATGGTTATGTGGACCCCATTTCCTGAGGAACACAAAAGATGAAAGGTATATTCCCAGTGAATCAGGAAATCCCACTGACAGATTCCCATTGGTTGATGTGGAACAAGATAAGGAGGTGAGACCTATTGTGAAGACCTTGCATACCGCTTGTAAGGATGAAGTATACCACCCCTGGTGTGAGCGATTTAAGAATTTCTCCTCTTGGATCGGACTGGTCAGAGCTATTGCGCGACTGCAGCACCTTGCTCAGTCCTTTAACAAGTCTAGTAGCTGCGTGGGATGGCACTATTGTTCAGTCCCAAAGAGTGCTGAAGCTTACAAAAGAGCAGAAGAATTCATTATCAAGGCAGCCCAGAGAGAATTCTTCCTGGAGGAAGTTGAGAGCCTTATGGAGGGGAGAGAAATTAAGAAAGGAAACGCTATCTTGGCCTTGTCACCGTTTTTAGACTCCCGAGGACTTCTCCGAGTTGGAGGAAGATTGAAGCGTGGAACCAAATCACTTCGACAGATTGAAACTTGCCCTATCTTGATACCGAAAGGAAGTCATTTAGCAAACTTATTAGCTCTACATTGTCATGAACAGGTCTTTCATCAAGGTCGACGCCTCACTGGAGGGAAACTTCACAGCATGGGATTCTGGATTGTAGGAGAGAAAAGGTTAATCAACAGTCTTCTGGGGAAATGTGTCATCTGCAAAAGACTGCGTGGTACATTCTGCTCTCCTAAAATGGCCGAACTTCCTGAAGACCGTTTAAGTCCTGGACCCCCTTTTACCTACGTCGGAGTAGATGTATTCGGCCCTTGGAGCATAACCGCACGCAAAACCAGAGGAAGTCATGTAACGCAGAAAAGATGGGCTGTACTTTTCACGTGTTTAACCAGCAGGGCGGTCCACATTGAAATCTCGGAGGAACTCAGCACCTCAAGTTTTATCAATGCAATGAGGCGCTTTATCGCCATTCGAGGACCAGTCAAGATCTTCAGATCAGATCGTGGCACCAATTTTATCGGTGGAGTCAAAGAGTTGGGCATGAAGAATGTTGTGACCGAAGATGCCTCCATCAAGAACTTCTTAGCGGAAAACGGCTGTGTTTGGATTTTCAACCCACCACATGCTTCCCATTTCGGAGGCGTGTGGGAGCGGATGATCGGAATCGCACGAAGGATTCTAGACGGGATCTTGCTGAGCAAAAAGTACATCAAAGATCTTACTCATGAAGTGCTTGTTACCCTCATGGCCGAAATCAGCGCTGTCATGAACTCCAGACCAATTGCTGCAATATCCACAGATCCTGATGACCCATCCATATTAGCGCCATCCAGTCTTTTGACCCAAAAGGTTGGAACACCACCAGATGACATTCCTCAGTTTGGTATCAAAGACATATACAAGTCACAGTGGCAGAGAGTCCAGGTGATGGCTGATGAATTCTGGAAAAGGTGGCAGAAAGAGTACCTGACGGGACTTCAGACCAGAAGAAAGTGGGCGACGGACCAACCTAACCTGAAGACAGGTGACATTGTTCTGTTACGCGAGTACGATTCTGGACGCAACTCATGGCCGACTGCCATGGTCAAACAGACTTTTCCGGGAGCTGATGGAAGAGTGCGAGAAGTGGAGGTCCGTTTGTGTAGAGGAGAGAAAGTGGTCACTTACGTTCGTCCCGTTCATGAACTTGTGCCGTTGATCACTGATTGAATTAACATTTGTACATAAAACTGCTCTTGTGTGTTTTCATTTTTGAGTTTGATGAACAAGAATGATTATTTCCTCATCACCTTATATGAAATGCCTTGTTAGTTGTCAGTTTGTTTTGAATTATTTCATTGAGGTGATTTTTGTAAAATCAGGAGGGGAGTGTAGTGTCCCGGAATTATTCTTTCCGGTTTTGTTGGGTTTTACTTTTCATTTTTATTAACTGTATTCCGGGTGATCTAAGGCATCAGTGCCAACCTCGTGGGTTCCAGAACCCAGCATATTTTACTGTGTTTAAAGCCACCTATGAAGTAAGTTTTGTGCCTTTTCATTTATTACGATGCATAACACTCGTTTCCTACTCATATATATATAATTTTTAACTGTCATATAGAGTCATCAAGCATTTGGCGCGTTTTTACCTGCCTTTGTTTTGATCGTTAATTTTGCATGCAACAATTGATTGATAATTGCATTTTTAATACATTTATAAACATGATAGGGATGAACTATTTTAATGTCCGTTTATGAATTCATGGAAATTATTTCGATCGAATAGCTCTTTGAGATTTGTTAAAATTACTATGGAAGCCCACTCCAGTCATATTTTTATTGTGTGTGTTTTATATTGAGATACTGTTTACATTTTGTATTGTTTGTTTGTAGTTTTTCACCCTCTCCGGGGGTTTGAATGCAATAAAACCTCGAACATTGCACATTGTCTTATAACCTGTTCATAAATAGAAATACTGGAGATAACTCTAACTCAGTGCATTTAATTTGAAAAGTTCCTAGAGTCCTGAATGTAAACATGGTGTGTGAAATCGAAGCGAGTGAATAAGTGTTAAATTCTTCATTAATATGAATCAAAGAACAAGTGCACAAACTGTAGAGATTGGGGCCTTTTTCAGTACCGTTTTATGTAGAAGATATCAACAAATTTGCTTTTTCTCGTAATAGTTAAGCACTGATGGATACTTCTGATTTATATTCACGCTTAAATTACCAAAATTAGCATACAGTTTAAAAAATTTAGGATTTTTAAATGCCTATAAATAATCTAAATCCGGAAAATCGAACCGAACCTACTTGAATTGTGTCAATTTAAATGAGAGGGAGGAGACATTTAAATCAACATTGCTCTTTTGGTGGATCGAATGGCGCGTTTGCTGAATTATACTTTATGAATTATTTTACGTCCGAAAAAAAAATCGAATAAAGCTTGGAAGTTGTATATTACCATAGTGACCAAACAAACATTCCTGACCATACAAAGATGATGGAAAGCGATTTAAAAAATGTCAATGTTTTACAGTGAGCACATTTGACAAACGTTTACCTGATCCACGTGATTGTTTGAAATAATTTATTCCATGCGTGGGTTCAAACATGGGTCACGCAGGTAATAGCTTCGCTTGCTATAGGAAAAACCTCGACATTTTCATACGTTTTTCATTTTTTTAGGTACCAGCCTAATGTAGTACAAACTTCTTACTTTCACAGTAATTAAATTTGACAGAAGTTCGTTTTGAATTTTTAATCTGTATGTAAAGTTGTGCAATTTTGGTAAGAATATATAGTAAAATTTAATACTGTAGTGACACCTGCAGGGAAACGGGTTTGCTGTGTTAAAAATTATTTTACCTGTGCTTTAGGTGTTGAATCAGTGTGTTTAGACGAAAAATGACAAACAATGGGGTTTTGTAGCCAGCAGCACGCTTATTTTGTTTTTAATGATGCATACAAAATTAGCCCATATTTCCTCTGAAATGTTCTTCTGCCTCAAAACAATGACCCATTTATAATAGATCGGACCGTCTAAACTGCCCGGAAAATTTTCCGCAGATCAAATACGATGTAGTATTATTCATCGTCGTAAGCAACAAAATCTTCTACGGGGTCGGAGTTTCAAATAAAATCGGTTGTTTAGGCCCTCGTGTTACAGTAAGAAATTCTCAAATTATGTCCAAAATTGAGAAATATTGATATGAAAGCGGAAAACAGCTGAGACGCATCACTCATGTAAGTTAGATTAGAACCAGACCATGCTATTTGGACAAAGGTTCTCACTATTTTCATAAATTGTATGAAATAATGACGTTTTCTCTACCCCACCCCCCAGAGGCAGGGTCATCGAATTGTTTGCTGACTTAATTTCTGGGGTCCACATGATATTAATTAATTTGCGTCATTTTATACATTTTCATACATCACTTGTCAATTTAAAACCAATAAATCACTGAATATCAAAACACCGTGTAATTGCATACAGTATAACTTTGATCATATTTTCCTAAATCAGTGGCCACCGTGTACACCGTGGTGTTAAAAAATCGCTAATATCTTTCTGAAATTAGTAGATATCTTCATTATTTCATTTTAGTCACACAACACAATGAGTATTAATCAATTTATTAATGTTGATTTTGCGATAACAAAAAATGAGTTATATTGCAGGTGTCATAACAGTATTTCACTGAAGGTTCACGTCAAAACATGGCTGAGCCAAAATAATTCCCGAATTTTCCTTTGAATTCGGGGCGTTTCCGCACGCGACAGGAGCTGATTTTTTTTATGAGATGAAAAACAATGGGTAAGAGGTCTAACTATCCCATTTTTGTAATAATGCGAGGTCATTTGAATTTTTGATGCGTGTTGTTTTTGGAGGGGGGTAAAAAGGCCCGGGCTTGATTTTCAAGCACATGTGTAACTTCGAGGTAAACAAAGTCTCACGCCTTGCTGGATGCACGTGTGTATTTTGCTAGAAAATTGTAAATGAAGCGTTGTTTAAAAAGATGTCAAGAGTGACACCTTCATGTATAGATATTTAATATGAGACATATACATTTTACTGGTTAGAACTAGTCATTTTAGCATCTAAATTATCAATGCTTTGCAAACTTTTATTTAAACTACTGCTTTAAAGTCTTATTATGTCAGTTTTTTCCCCTCTTTGTGTCCTAGAAATGTAACTACCAACAAATGTAGCATGTGTATGAGTTTGGTTGCTGGCATTGAACAGTGATTGTCCAAGATATATGAGGTCTGCTAGAAACTTTACTATTAGTAATACTGTAGTAATATCTTTTTGGCACTCTCATCATCAATTTGAGTCTTGGTCATCATTGTTCATGGTAACATATCAGACATTTTCACCTCTAAATGCACAATGTATATAGAAACCCATGACTTTGAATGGTGAATCCTCGCTACAAAAGGTATGATCACCTCTAGATTTATCACACCAGATAATGCTGAAAGAAGGTGATGGACTTGTAATTTCTAAAATAGTTTCTCGTTAATGTTTGTAAAAAATCCCTACTTTGGATTTTAATGTGTAGAGGTATCTCCCTTTGTTTTAAGAGTACAGTTTTCATGAACCAAAGCTCCTTATGAATTAGTGTACACTTAAGTAAATTATTCAGTGTATATGTAATGAATGGACAATAGAATTCATTCTAAATTCTTCTAAATTGTTAGTTTTGTTTTAAAAAGCATTTTATGCCTATCCATATCAGCCCTGTGTACTCTGAGTTAATCTACTTTGGTCAGCAAGTGCCATTTCTTGAAAATGTGTGAATGGTTCTATGTGATTATCTGCTTAATGTAAACGGATTAGCCACTGTATATTTATCAAAATACCTGATTTCTATAGCAAACTTAATGCAGAATTTTTAAAATATTTTTTCAAGCTCATAGCATGTGATTAAATGTTTCATTTTTGGCAATTTCTGAAAAATTTAGCCATATTTGGAGTATTTTTTTCAAAAATTTCCAAAAAATAGTTCCAGGTGTAAAAGAATTAAATCATCATTAGCATCATCATGTAGACATGTTAGTTTAATGAATGTAATAGATTAATGAAACTTTTGACAAGTAATTAATGTTAAATGTAGCACTTGAAATTCGAATATTGTGTGTAACGTGCTAGATTTTGCATGTTATTTTAGCCTTCCTGGACTAAATTTCAAAGGGCTATAACTCTAATGCAGAATACACAATTCCCGCCAAATTTCACAGGGAGGTGTAGTATGGGTATAAGTGTCTACCTACCAAGTTTCATCAAAATCAAAGAAGAATTGTGTAATTATTAGGTCACATACCATATTTTTAGCCCGTGCTCATTGACCACGCAAGTAGTTCCATTCTAAAAATGTATGTATTATTTCAAAAATTCCTAGGGGTACTAAATGGTCGAAATTGGTTCCTTTTATGGCATGGATGGAAAGAAGAAGGTTTGAAAAAAATACAGGCAGGAAAAAATTTAGAAAAATTATCTTTACAGGCGCAATAGAAAGGGTGTAAAAAGGCCAATGTTTACACAGATTCCAAAGTGGAAGTGAATTTTTCATGGTAGGGTTAGTTTAGGGGCCATATCTCAGTCCCCTTTCGATTGATTTTCCTGTAGTTTGGATGTGTTGTTAGACTAGTGTCATGCTCTAGGTATGCTGTATTTGAACTCATTTGAGCTGGTGGAATTTTTTATATGATTTATTTTTGTAAAAAGGAATAAGAGGGAAAAATAATTGTGGTCTGTGTCCATAGACAGAAAGTAAACAGTTCTGAAATTGAGATAGCAATCCCGATCTGAAAACCATTGACCGATCCCGATGCATCCAGGTTCCACTCCGCTGTCTATCAAAAAAGTGTACTAGCGCCGTTTTATTTTTTCAGAAACATTGTTCGTCCAGCGCAAAAATTTTACCGTTGTAGTACCAGGCAGACTGGATTCGAGGGTCACCATTAAGATTGCGCAAAAGTTTTGCGTTAAAATATGTTAGGTGGTCATGCATGGTAAAACATTTTTTGAGTTTGTCATTCGATCGATTTTTGATGACCGAGATCTTGATTTCCGTGTTACGGAATTTGGCGATCACAGGGCTTGGCCCTTTCCCATCTCCCCCAGGAATCCGATGAATCGCAAGAACATCCAAGGGGTCAAGGTCCATTTTCACTGCCTCCTTGAGAATTGTACACAATGTACTCCTGAGGTTTTCGTTTTTCTCCTCGGCCCAATTTAGAAATTAAATATTGGCTTTCTGCGAGTTTTGTTGATTTTGATTGGCAAGGGTGATTGCAGATTGTGCCGCAGATTCGCATTGTTTGAGCTTGTCGTTGAGAGATTTCAGTTCACTGGCTTGGGAGTTCAATTTTCTCTCAGAGTGTCGAAATCAAGATTAAAACCCTCAGAGATTTCTTTTGTTTGTGTTTCTTTTGTATTTTACCTGTGAACTCAATCTTCCCCCTTGAAGCTCTGCACAGTCATGTAAGTTTAATTATTCTGTCTTTATCTTTTGGATTACACTAATCTAGTTTGTCGTATTACTATTTTTGTCTAAACTAGTGTGCAGCTCATAAATAATTGTTTAAATTTGTATATATTGTTTCACTTTCAAGTTTCTGAGCTTTGCGTTAAAATTCAAGCATTTGTGTATAGCCCATTACTCATAGAAATACCTGGAATATCAATTTTCTACTCTAGTTTAAAAAACAATGAAAAAACAATGAAGAATAAAAATTGAAAAATTGAATTGAACAAGGTTTGAAACTTATTAAAAGGCCATATTGTATAAAGAGGTTTAAAGTTTGAATTAATCATAACATATTTTCTATTTTCAGTAGCTAGAAATTAAATTTGTTTGAAATTTCTTTAACAAAAATATCGATTGCTCGATTGTCAAAGGCCGATGCGACATTCAAAAAAATTGTAATATCTTTTAATGAATACCTGTAAAAGGTTAACTATACTGTAAGAGCTTTCGTTTAAAAATAGATAAACCAGTTTAACATTACGAAACTGACGAAAATAAAATCGGATAGTTTCAAGGACCCTTTAAAATAGGCTGAAGTGTATTTTTTTTAATGTATTTTGAAAAAGATTTAGCCTAGTTTGCTTCACCTGTTAATTTTTAAAGTTCATTTGAAAAGATATAGGTGATTTGTCATGTTTCTCATATTTGTTTTATAATTCATGTAAACAAGAGGCGCAATGGGCCACATCATCGCTCACCTGAGTAACACTGTCTTTATATGGGCGTTCAAAGGATATTGTGCCATGTGGCCCCTCGGTAGATTAACCAAAAATAAATATCCGAATTGTGACCTATTTTTGCATATACTTAATCTTTGACATATTTACCTTCATGGAATACCATTTTACCGAAAATAAGATCATATGCAATATAAATAACTAACTTTTCAGTTGGTGTTAACGGTTAACTTCCAGTTCCCTTTATTTTACCCCCCCCCCCCACCCCCATCACTTTATAAAACGATTAAAATACGTGAGAGCATATAGGTACATTTTCTCCATCCACTACTTGCTACTTATTGTATTTAAAAAAATTCTATATGTGAAAGAAGAAAGGTGTACCTCAATGCACCAGAATGAATGCGCTCAATTCCTCAAATCAAAAACATTAAAAAATTTAATTGGCCTTCTCCATTATAGACGATTGTCATTTACCAGGCATGAATTCATTTCGAATGACCTTTCATATCCTTACTCACTTGATTGAAGAAAATAAACTTAACTAAAAATGTTGTCACATATGTTAAAGATCTATAATTCAAATTAATGTATTGACAGGGATGTCGCTCTATTGTACCAAGGCCCATCCATTATTTTCATCTTTATTAAAAACAACAAATGTGTATAAACAAAGATGATTTTCCATTGCAATATTTTTTTAAGAACACCGATAATGCTTTTATCCTCATAATAATAATGTGTCAGGCCTATGGAAACTGTTTAAAAGATATTGTTTTCATTTACTTGTGTTCGAAAAACTATCAACAATTTGTGTAGATTTTATGCAATTCATCGTTGAAGAAGGGACACCAGAAAGTAATTACAGCATATCATCCTTTTAGCAAGACATTTCTATTGATCAACCAAAATTTCAGTGTCAATCGTAGAATCGTAAGCAAGATACATAGCTTGGTTTGAGTCATGTTTTTGTTCACATTAGTTTATTACATTCAACTTAAGAATTTTAAACTTGGTATTTCCTATTCAGCATAGCGGCATTTAAAATATAATCAAACTAAAGGATGATCTCAGCCTTGTGTACAAACATATAGTAGCATTGTGCGCAAAGCTCTGTATCTTGCTTATAACTCGAAGCTTGTCTCTCAGGTTAGTAAAATTATAGGAATTTGTAAACAATAAAAACAAGAGAAAACTGCACTAAAACAAAGAGAAAACTCAGTTTATTTTTCATCACATATATACTTTAGTTCTAACTATTACGTAGAGATAATACCGAATAACACTCACCACCATAATTTGACCCCCCATGGTGGCCCCACCCTATCCCCTAAAATCATGGTTTGAAAAAACTAGAACGAATCAACACTAACTGAAGATGCTTCCACACAAGTTACAGCTTTTCTGGCCAATTGGTTTTTGAGAAGAACATTTTTTAAAGATTTTTCGCTATGTAATCCTATGTAAAATTCGATCCACCCATTGTGGCCGCACCTTACCCCCGGGATCATGGTTTGAACAAATTTTAATCTACACTACCTAAGGATGCTTCCAAACAAGTTACAGCTTTTCTGGCCTACTGGTTTTTGTTGAGAAGATTTTTCTCAATGTATTCCTATGTAAAAATTTCGACCCCCACTGTGGCCCCACCATACCCCCAGGGATCGTGATTTTAAAAGATTGAACCTACACTACCCGAACATGCTTATACAGTTCCAGCTTTTCTGGATAACTGGTTTTTGAAAAGAATATTTTAATGATTTTTCTTTATTCATTTGTATCTAAAAATTTGATCCTCCATTGGGGTCCCATCGTACCCCCGGGGATCATAGTTTTGACAAGCTTGAATCTACACTACTTGAGGATGCTTTCACACAAGTTACAGCTTTTCTGGCCGATTGATTTTTGAAAAATTAATATTTTTAAAGTTATTTCTCTGTATATTTCACCTCAGGTGAGCTAACAATTATTCATGTCTCTGCTACAGGTACACGCACTTATTATTTCCATCAGCAAATTTAATCTCCGTTTAGACTGAATAGACGAGAAAATACTTACAACTAGCCTGAAACAAAATGCAGCAATCAACTATTACGCAAAAACCATACCGTATTACCATTAGAATTTGTATTTTAGTTGTTAAAGTACCGTACATGTACCTGTTAATGTATCCATTTTCCGCAAGTAACAGTCATCTGTCTTACTTTCCGATGTCTATATTTGATTGGTACGTAAAAATTGCAAAGTACAGGCGATAGTTCCCCTAAGTTACAAACCGTATTTCATGAAAACGAAACGAAAATCAAAACAAGCTAAAACCACCGTCAAGGGTGAAAATGCCAACGCATTGGAATATTTAATCTCAATTTACTTCACAAAATCGGCATTAATGTATCTTGCACGTTTCAAATATTCCTTTCGCACGCAAACTGTTCCACAACAAACAAATTCATCTTTGTCAGATTGACCCATTTCTTATACGTTCAAAATGGCCGCTTCTTTGATTCAAAGAGGGTTTTGAGATATGGAATACCGAACCCGAAGTTAAACTGATTGACCCTCATTCTCTCTGTCTTATCATTTCCGTAAATTATTCAAATTTGAAAAAGAATTAGCCCTTAATTTTTGCAATTTATATTTTCCTTCCCATAAGGATAATTTATGCTAAACTACGTTGAATTTGACTTGGTAGTTCTTGAGAAGAAGATTTTTAAAGATGCACCCCCCTTTTTCTACAGTTTCGAAGTTTTCTCAGCTATGAATAAAGATAGGTCTTTCATTTCTGCAATTTATATTTACCTTACCATAAGGATAATTTGTGCCAAATTTGGTTGAAATTAGATAAGCGGTTTTAGAGAAGTTCGAAATGTAAAAAGTTTACAGACGGACAGACGGACGGACGGACAGACGGACGACGGACAAAATGTTATCAGAATAGCTCACTTGGGATTTCAGCTCAGGTGAGTTAAAAAGGACATTTTTCGTTACATAATAAACTAGGCATTGGTTTTTGTTTACCACAACTAGGGATTTTGTTACACTATTTAAAAACAAAATGGCGAACATTTACCTTACGGGATGTGATTTAAAAACTAGCAACAAGTAGTATTGCTGAACGTATTAAAATTATTCTCGGCCAAAGCCATATGAAAAGACTGGATAAAAATGGAATATTTTATGGTAATATATATTAGAATAGAAATAATTGATAACAAAATTCAATGTATTGCAACTAACAGGTACCAAGATGACATTGAGAATACCTTGGATACAATATCTTGGAACTTCGTCAAATCTGATTGTATTTAACTTTAAAATTAAAAAGAACGTATTTTGATATTTGTTTATGGCAAAGAATCATATCTGTGATACATGATTAACTTAGTTTAAATGTAACTTAGTTTAAATGTCCATAAAAGGCTAAGAAAGTGTTCATGTGTGAAAGGTAAAAGGTTCAGAAAGCATTTCTCTTTTAAAATATTGCCAGTCTCCAAATTAATTTTGAAAGACAAAAATATTGGTATTTTATCATCTTTGATTGATATTATCGTGGAATAAACAATTTTTGGTCTTCCTGGTATAAATAATCAGCTTATCTTGAAACAAATTATTGATTGATTTCATATTAGCTACTTAATTTCAATACTAGTAAACCATTTCAGAAAAATAATTATCCCGATCACTAACTGAAGCAATACACCCACCTATTATACTTGAATTAAACTATTTATATTTAGTCTACGTAGCCCGTATTTCCTGAGCCAGTTTACCTAAAAAGGTTTTGGAATTGGTTTGTACTGCTTTATGCATGTGTGCATAAAAAAGAACTTCAAATATAATATAAAGGTCTTAAAATGGAGGACTATATGAATTTTCAGCTCTGTATAAAGATGGATAATACGATAAGTCAAATTTCACGCAAATTTGGTTACATACATCTTACAATAAAACAATACTATACAAAAATTTAACAAAATTATGGACGAAATTTTTTTTACAAAACCAACATATTTTGAATTTGGGAGAGAAATTGCAATGTTTTTAAAAAAGTAGCATGTTAAGCTGAACAAAACTTAAAAATCAACCAAAGAGAAAATCAATTTCAGGACAACTCATACATTTAGATAGTTTTATGTAACTCGTCAGTATTATCAAATTATTCTTAAATAAGTTTAAAAAAATCTATGTTTAATAGGCAATTGAATTCCCTTAGTTTAGAAGAGTGTCAGCAATTTAATGACAAATATATGGAATCAAGTCATTTGAATATACTGGACCAAAATAGCAAAATTATCATTCAGTATGTTAAATATGAGCTTAGAGTCTGAACTAACATTTAATCTCTATTTAACTATTTTTAAAGCATGAAAAGGTCTTTTAGAATGTAACAAATAAAACAAAACAAAAACAGTGAAATCATTAAAAGATAGACAGAATAATTAGATAAGTTTACAGAATGGTTTGAAATATAAACGTTCTACAAATATCTATCTTTAGTACTGTGCTAAATAATTATGTCAATGCCAATGTGGCCAGAAATAAATGATTGTAAATTATTTACAAAACTGCATCTTAGAAGGGTGCAGAAATGTCACCTAAGCACTAGCATAATTATCCCGCACACTGTTCTTTGTTCATTATAAGTGCTGATTCCATAGCCTCTAAGCATTCTTGCTATAACAATACCAATTCATCACTATCCGTTTAACATATTATTATTCAGCATTCTTCCTGTCCGTTTTGTAAAGTAGACATTTAAACCAACGCTCATCTTTCCAATGAATGTAACTTTGTGAAAAAATAATGTCGTTTAAACAAAATGGTGTTTGATTTTTTGGACACCTTTTTAACAAAATCAGGGTTTTTATAACTACTTCAGGAAAGCTGTACATTAAATAATGTCTGTAATTAAATATTAAATACTTCCTATCAAATATCACAAAAATCAAATTAATGAAAATCTGAACTATTGTAAAAAACTAACGATTAAAATATGATTCATGTTGATAGAAAAAAATGCTTTAAAAAATATTCAGATAATGTAAGAAACGGGCAGGCAATCCTTAACACTGCATTGAGGCCGTAGTATATCGTTTGAAATTGCAAATATACTATGGCCTCAATGTCGGCAAAGTGGTTTAAGAGAAAGCTAATTATCTTAGGCTAATGTAAAGCTACATTTTTTGCATCACAGTACGAAAACCAATTATATTGCAAAAGGACTGAATTCAGTTGAAGCCATTAGGTTTTGTTAAAATGTTAGATCATTACGTTTTTGTGCCTTGAACACTATATTGCATATCATTAAATATCTTTATTAATGAGATTTGAATTAACTTATGGCAAACATGTCCATTTTCTTTTCTTTAGAAAAGTAATACAGTCAACATGATCAGTTACCTACCTTTCGTGTTAGTAATGATTACTGTTCCGTTCTATGCAGCATTCACAACGCCGAAGAACATGACCTGTAAGTAACAATAACAACTAAATTAAAATGTAAAACACTACACAAAATTCTCGGTGAAGAAGTATAGTTATGATTTCATGATTAAGTCTTATTGTTCGAATAAGAACATTGAAGGTTATACATTTTTAAAATGACGTTTTATTTTTTATATTACCAGGATTTCACGTTCTAATGCTGTGTTTAAAAGAAAATAGTTGTAAAATTGATGAAAAAAATAATGTAAATATAAACTGACAAGTTAATGTTACATCATATATGTAAGACTTCAAAGTTCGATGATCACGCCATCTGAGCTGCCGTGTCTACTTGAAGCAAGTGCAAAAAACCCTGTAAATTATAGGTGGAACATTTATAATAAGTATAACGAAAAGTATTTAAGTGGAGGACTGCGAAAACGAAAACGTGAAAATGTGTCAAAAAACTTGTTTACTTTAAAAAAATGTGCTCTATCATAGTCTATGACTATCATATCTAAGATACATGTATAGAACTTGGGCTGTCTAGTTTAAAAAAGCTATTGCAATAAGCTTACTATTTATTCTTAATTCAATTTGAATGTATGTTATTCTAAAATAAGTCTACTATAGTTTATTGTGAAAAGAACAGACGGACTATATGCATACGGGTAACATTATATGTGCCTATAGTCTAATTACAACTATCAGACTTTAGCGTGTCATACCATCCTTCTTTTGCGACTGCAGGCGAACCATTGTACTTTAGCGTCTTACTCCATCGAACTTTGGCGTGACCATCGGACTTAAGAGTTCCATTCATTTTGGAGTCCTTCAATATGAAATAAATAATAATCTTTCATCTATTTTTCACAATAAACCTTTACAAAACATTTTGTCCTTGTTTACAGTGTTAACATATCTATATTAAAATGTTTATTGACTTTACGACATTGATAGATTCCATGGAAAAAGGGCCATCCTTTCAGAGTATTTGTGGTCGCAATGTCTTGTTGCCTGTAAATGGATACAATCATGAGCTGGTTTCAAAGGGAGACGCAGGCGGCAATTGCTTTGCCACCTTAGTGATTGGCCAGACCTGCAAGTTAACGTGCAAAATATGCGTTATTTTAGAAGAAGAAACAAAATTGAACCTGGTCGCTGATGTCATGACTATCACTTTCACTGGTGAAGCAGAAAGCGTAAGTCTGACATTTAATTAAGTGCTTGAAAATATAAATCTAATAGCCCATATTTCATTTCAAACATGTTTGACTTTAAATATATAAAGACAATTTTAGTAAGAACCTCAATGAATGAAAATACTATTCGCTGTACATAAAAAAAGTATATAGGAGGCTGTCTCTGAAGCATATCAGATATTGTACAAAGCACTTCACTAAAATTTTAATATTTAAAAAATGGAATAAAGGGTTGTTTTCTATATTATCGCTACCAACTTTCTTTTAAAATTTTCAATCAATAATCAATCAATACTTGCAATTTTGCATTTAGATAAGGATTGATGTAATGCTTCCATAAGGGATATTTCTCTTTGGAGCGCCAATATTTTGTAAAAGCAAAATGACCCTAACATTTTTTGTGAAATTGATTCACTGTTAAGCGCGCAAACGTATAAAAATGATTTATGCATTTGTTTATTATTCCTTTATGATTTAATGCTTTGTCAAAATACTTGTTCTATACATTAAAGATATTTTACTCGTCACTTTTCAAATTTACTGCGCATATGATCCTTTTCTTTAGAACAAATATCAATCTACACTCAACAAAACTTCTAAATGTTTACCCTGATCAATAGAATAATTTAAAAATAACGAAAAAAATAACGTGAAATTTTCTCAGTTTTCTAATTGATATGCTTATCATAGACAAAATGATCACTGAAAACTCAGCCAGGGCATTTTGAATATTGGTGTTTGCAATGGTTTTTATTTTACAGGAGATTGTACTCACTTTAAATTTGCTTTCAATTTTGTCCTTGGCATTGTTTTAAATATCAAGCAATCCGAAAGGAAACGTTATTTCGATAAGAAAAAAATCTCCTTCATAAGTGTAACGTCATTTCTATTTGCAACTTAAAACAATCCAAAAGCTCCTAGCGAAATTCAATTAAACCAGATGTGTTTGTGATGTTTAGCAAAGGTCAAGGTCTCGGGTCACAACCAGAGGTCAATATCATTGCATCGTTCTTAATTATTTTAAAGTTAAGTAGAAATCAATCACCAAGACGACAAGACAAGTAAATGTGATTTTTCATATTCTAAATGCATAATACATGTAGTGGGTGCACATATTTTTTATACTGTTCTAAAAACCCCATTAATAGAATAAAATCTAAAAACAATAAACAGGAGAATTTTATGGGAAACTATTTTTCTTACTTGTGGAAGGTTTTTCTAGAGAAAAATTATAAAAAAAAAAAAAAAATGCATTCTCTAAACATTTCATTCCATATGTCTATGCACGCAACTCTCAACATTTGATATGTTTGAAACATAACCTGTAGCCTCTGGGGTTTTGTTTTTTTTATCTTGAAATCAATATTAAAGAATTTACTTCGGTTTCAGCATAAATTCGTTTATGTATATACAAAAAGTTTACATATTTGAACACAAAACTTTTAACGGTTTTACTTTAAAGCCTTCTTTAAAAAAATGTATCACTGACTTCCTTGTTTCATGTCAATAACACACTGAGGACTTAAGGATGACGTTTACTCAGAATGAAAAAAAATCCACTGATGAAAATGAAAAACCATCTACTGTGTGTTATAGACCTTTGCTTGTATTGTTATTTTCACTTTCAGAAAAGTAGGTCAATGACCTAGTTTTTGAGTTAATGGACATTGAATATTTATTGAAAAATCAAGAAAAATCCCATAAAATTTTACACTACCATTGAGATTTTCTTAATTAAAAAAATATTACAAATAATTAAATACTTTAAAAAATAAGATACACTTTATGAATGGAAGTGGCACTAAATAAGTACACAACATTAAGATTTCAGCATAAATTTTATAATTTTATAATTCAATCCGAATTTCCTCTATCATTTTTCAAATCCCTTCCCATTTTTGATTCAATTTTACAAAAAATTGAATGATGATAATACAAAAAAAATTATGGTATTGAACTACTTATATTGACCTTATTCTGTTGGCATAAAATTTATATGAGGTCAATGATCAAAATTTTGAGATATGGTGTCTTTTATCGTTTTTAAGCATTTTCAATATTATTATTATTCGTGCCATAAGATTATTTTTATGAATAAGTGAGGTAAAACTAACGGAAAATATGCAAAATTACATACACTTAAATATAAAATCCTAACTTTTAATATTAGACTACTGCCAAAAAACTTTTAGCAGAAAACAAAATCTGCAAAATTTAGTTCGAATTTCCTCTGTTTGACTAAAAGTCAATTTTTGTTTGAGCCTAATTTCATAATTAAGTAAAACTATTGAATGTTTTGTCAATAATAATTCATTTCATAAATACTTTTTGTGTTTAGAACAGATTTTACTCATTACATTGAACTTTATAACAATCGGAATTTGAGAACTCAAACCCTGAGTAAATACCACTCTTAATTAGACAAACTGCATTAGATTTTTAGAACGTTTGATATTCAGAGAACATTTATTTCAAAATAAATTCATTCGTCACCAATAAAAAATAAACCAACTTTAAGTTTGTGAATGTTTAGCCATAAAACATACAATATAACTATAATTTGATTTTGGAATTTTCGATTTTTTTAAACCAAATTACTGTATTTTATTAGCATATCCTAGGAAACAACAGTTTCACTTTTTTGAAATATTTCTACGACAGCCGTGTTTAATGAACATGACAACGCAACATGGAACCATATATTTTGACGTCACAATATCCACTCAATTATAAGTACAAAATCTTTTGTTTTGAGCATCCAATTAAATATTTTGAATTTAGGTTAATCAACATTTATTAAATCTTCCTTGGCCCCAAGATACATATCACGCCAGCTCTTGTTGTTTATTTTTCTTTATATTTGCAAAATAAATCTCAACTTCATCTTGATTTTTATAGAGTTTTGTGTTTTGTTATTTTTAAGGTGTTACTAAAATTTGGTCAGGCCAAGTTTACTGAGACCTGCTTTGAAGGAGGAAGGTTAGATATACTAGTTGTAGAAGATGAAGGATATGCCAAGAAATGGACTAATGAAGAGAAACCTGGCAACGTCTATGACTTTAAGTTTGTTCTTAAACCGAAATGTTCTGATCAGCCAATATGTGAATGTATGTTTTATATCATATTTAAATACTGGTTGAGTTCGTAGTATCTTATTTCTAAAGAAAATCATCGTTAATAGTCTTAACGAAACTGTTGACAAAACATATCAGAACTTTACTTTTTTTGTGTGTGTCTCTAGCAACTGTTACAATCACTTCGTTTTCAAACAACGATACAATGACATGCAAGTAGCCATGGCAACAATAATGTTTATTTCAAAAAACATTTTATGTACAATCAATTTCTCTTTGTATTATCACTATCAATATAACATCATGGCATATTTTCCTAAAAACGTTTATTCTAACACTATAACAAAGTTATATAATGCCTTCCGCGTGGTGTGGTTCTTGCTGCCTAAATCTGTCAAAATCAACTTATCAACACTTTCAAAATAACCCTGACAACTTAAATCACACAAAAGACAAATACATGCTCTCTTTTTTGACAATAAAATTTTATGTTTTGGTGTACAGTTTATTTCAATGTCAAAAGTACATGTATTTTGACCGCATTAAACGAATGTTTTGAGGAAGAAAGGATTATGTCTCTTTGCCAATTTCTACATCAGTTATAATATTTCTCTAAATGATTCACCTAAAGTCAAACGAACAAATTTCATAGAACTCTCCACTTTCTTCAACTGTCCAAGATATTTTTTAAACTATTTATATCATAGTTTAGTTTAGTTTGTAAACAATTTGTCGATGCAAAGACGTGCTCGGCATGTAATGTAGGCTATACCAATCAGAAAGAAAAGAAGAAAAGAGCCAGAAAAATAAATCAGACAAGAAGAAAAAATAGTTTCTATTTTAAACTTATTTGAGCAATGGGATCATGGAGCTTGTGTGTAGGAGCGGGGGTTAAACTCACATACACAACATTTAAACTCAAGGTATCGGACTACATGAACTTACTTGACAGCTCATTATGTCACACAACAATCGGTTCTTTAGCTCTTTATAGAATATACTGATTTTTGAGAGTAAAACAAAAATGCATCTGATTACGCTGATGTCAACTGACAGCAATTCTTTAGACTCTAAAATCCTTAAAAGTAAAAATGTTTTAGTCTTGTACTTCCTCCACTTTACCCCTTCCCCCTAAAGCATGAAATGGCGGTTTATAACTGGTTAATAATAATTTACATTGTTGGAATCAATTCGAACCTTAGGAATGTTCGGATTTTGTCAACGTCATCAACATATTTTCATAAGACTTTAAAAAAAGTCCATGTTTGCCTCTTCCTAAATGTTGTTTTTTTTAAATATATTATCGCAGCTGTGAATCCTTTATATACAAGCATTGTTAAAAATATTCTGCTCTTATTAAAGTTTAAATTTAATAGCAATAGATTATATATCGCATAGTTGATTTATGCAGCTTGTCATACCGAAAAATTACCTATTTTTTCCAATATCACCAATAAGCAAAGCGTTTAATGCGACAAATACAGCGATTTTATAGGGTTCTTAATAAAGAAATGATTTCAATAGGTTCCAAATGTAAAAAAACGTATTACGCATCAGGGAAGTTTATGCATTGTAAACAGCAAAGCGATTCATAAAAATCATAAACTGTACTTATCTTGTTTATACTCGTGTAAATTTGGTAGCTATTGAATTCAGTCATATTGATTTAATTCTCTGCTATTAATTATAGAAACAACCATATAGAAATTTTAAAATAACACTTTATTGTACAAATGAAATTGCAGACATTTAAATGGCGTGTTACAACTAAGATTAATTATTGGCTGAATATAAATTATGCAAAATTTTAAAAAATTGCTGAAAGTTCTGAAAATAATACATTAAATCAATTCGAAATATAGATTTCTTTTAACACACTGCTATTTTAAAAATAAATAGATATGATAACCAGAACATGACACTGTTTGTTTTGTGATCATATTACCTATCAAGTTCCTCTTTTTTCTGGGTTCTTTCACTTCTTTCAACAGAACACAATATCCCTTTCAGGTTCTTATACGATGGACACAGTCAACATGTCTTTCTCCATTATAAACGTTTTCATCCTTGTCGTTCTACTTGTCGGGGGTGTCTACTACATCTGCATACAAAATCAACAGAACAACACAAATAGGGACCAAAATGGTACGTAACACTGTGTATAGATTCGTGTAGCGTTATAAAACTTGATTGAAAATAATCAACAAAAAAGATAATGGGAAATGGTTGGATGGATGGCATATCTCAACAAATTTGTTCTTCTTTTATCTAGAATGTTATTGCAGTTTAAGAACAAGGCAATCAGACTGACCCCCAGCGGCGGCCGTTAATCATGGATCCTACGAACGCCCCTGCTATGGAAAGCAACGTGGATCATTGATATTGGAGGCATGTTAACACATCCATTCTTTGTAATCTTATTACATTATTTCCTAAATTCAGAGACACACTTAGCAATCAAGTTATATTTTAGTGGAGAATATTTTTTTTTTGGTTGTTTTAAGCATAGTATGCAACTTTTCGTTACTTTTAAAAAATATTATAAATTATAACTATAAAATATTTTGAAAATCTGGTTGAGTTAAAAGCATAGTATGCGATTTTGTTGATAAGTTTAGCTGGTTCAGTAACATTGGTTATATAAACATGTAATTTGTTAAAAATATCAAGTAAGGTAAAGATCTTTGCCGCTGACCTTTAGAAATGTCTGCCTAAAGCTGATTTATCAAATTAAGTAGAAGTTGTTTAGATGTTTGATGTCATACTCCTAAGTTACGCAGTGAATTTTATTTCACATAAGAATAAAAATCATATTTGTGTTTAAACAATAACAAATTAAATAGTTGCAAAAACAGAGAAAGAGTTTTTGATCGTGCAATTTCTGATATAGCCTTGTTAAACGGAAATAATTCCATGTCAATGACTTTTTCAGTTATATATCAAATATAAACATTATTTTATCTGCAATTATTTTTATTAAACTTTTTATTAGCATTTTTAATCTTTTAATCTTTTAATTTTAACCTTAAAGGAAATCCACTTTTTTTGCTTAACATGTATATGAAAAGACTATTTGAATAACTAAATATGTTCACATGCCTGGTTGAAATTAATTAATATTTGAATACATGCATATGTTTATGTAATAGATGATTTTTTTTAAATATTCATAAACAACATATTTAAGGTTATTGGCAGCAATACAAATTTTACCAGATCTGTTAATTTAATGCCAATGGTGTAGGGTGTATATGACATAATTTGGAATTCTGAACTGAAATATAGTCTAACTTGATACTCTTTACCCTTGTTTTTCGTATAAGTATTCAAAACTTAATCCAGTCCTTTAAACGTTAATGTTTTGGTTAATAAATTTTTGAGAACACATGATTTTTCTCGCAAAACTATGCCTTTAAATAAATTTAACTTTGATATAATGTACAAATATGTTATATGAGGACACAATAAGATATTTATTACTGATAGTGGCCACATCATGACGGGAAGACTTATCTCATACAACTTGATTTTTATTATAATTTGAAGGAGTCTCTAAAATCCACGAAAAACATCGTCTAGTTATGTCTCCCTGAGTAATACAATAAAGAATGTTTTATCATAGATTAAAAACGTATATGAATATTTTTATTCCTCGCAATTATTCCCCGTGTATGCGCATATAATGGTAAAACAGCTTTCTTATCTACAGTAGATTCCTCATTTTACGCGAGTACTTAATTCCACGATTCAACGGTTTTCTATCAAATCACAAGAACATAAAATCGCGAATGTCGAAATTTTATCATAGTTTCATGTAGTTAACATATGTTCAAAAATTAAAAGCGAGATTTTAAAATTCGCGAGACGGGCTTCTCGCGATTTTACGCGGATATTAATTCCTTGCGTTAATTAGGAATTTACAGTATGTAAATAGTTTTTTGTCAGTTTGCTGTGTCAGTTTGCACTCTACTTCTGTATTATGCATTTACCTTCTTATCTGTGTACCTGTATATCAAGTTGCTGAGTTTTATATTCCATAATTTGTGCACTTTTAACTGTATTGAATTTAAATTTATGTATTATCAGGAAATATAACACAATGTAATAAGTTTGTAGTTTTAATGATTTACATTATTCCCTTTTTTCTGCAGTAAAACAATTTGTGACATTTGTTTTAGAAACCACAATCCAAAATTTTCTAAAGACGAATACTTTCCTTTTGAAAAAGCTATGTTACTTTTTTGTGTACATATTTAGTTTTGGAATTCAAAAAATAATTTGCTTATATGTATCTTTGTTTGCTATGGGAAAATGTATCATATAAGTGTATGTTTATTTCTTCCCCATTGCAAGCTAAGTTTGATAATTATTTATCTATCATACTTCATTAAAATCTTACTTAATCTTTTGTTGCTTTGTTTTGATAATGCTTCATCAGAGAAATGACATTTGGTTTTTTACACGGAATGTAGAGCTTAACTTTTTTCCTGCAAAACGAGGTGTTCATGTCACCTTGACAAGAAAGAGATCAATATTTTTATAATTTTTTCATCTTACTAGAAGTAAGTTAGTAAAGGAGAGATGGGCATGTTACATCAGTAATAAATCATAATCCCGTTCAGATTATGAACTGCATTAACAACATATAATTATTTTCTAAAATGGTGGGATGTTGCTTGCTAGATATGTTTGAATTTCGAACTATGACCTATTCATACATGTTTCAAACTAGATGCATCTTGGCCACTGCACCATAAGTCAACATCTTGAGCCCGTGTCAATTTCCATAACATGCTGGACTAAAAAAATGTTAGCAACCCAGGGAAAAGTAAGGTGCGCATGACAAATACTAGATGAGTTGTATTCCTTAGAAAATTTTGATCATTACATGATACGATGAAACCATTCACAGTTAAATTCATTAATAATAGGAAATAATTACATTTATAAATTTAAGCATATATCCTATTACTAATGATGCAATAGTAATAATCGGGTGCTTTCTGCTTTTAGCCATACAATTAGTATCACATTTTATAGGCTATTAGCCAAACTCGTGATGTTGTAATATACATGTACTTGTATCAGTCTTTCTTCAAAAACTCAAAACTATGCCAAAGAGAAGAAGCCGAGAAGCCTCATCACATGCAACGCTAAAACGGAGAACAGTTAAATGAGGTGACCCGGCCAGTGATTGCCATGTATGATAGGGCAATGGCCCCACAACCTCATGTGAGCCATTGTGCATCTTCAGAGTACCTATGCAGTAATATTTTACATACACTAGCCGTAAGTCAAATATTTTGTGTTTGTGTTTAATGACCACTATGACCTTGATCTCAATGTTTCAAAGAATCTTAGGCTGTAAAAAGCTAACGGCGAATATGACAACTTGGGACTTTCTGTCGATCGTAATAATGATTCTGATCCTAATGATGATCACATTTTCTATGCATCGTGGCATACTATCAAACTAGAGCCTAGTCACGCAAAAACTCTCGGCTAAAGAGATCATGACATACAATTCCGTTTGAAAAAAGAATGTAATCCAAATATGTCAGTTGCTGTTGTTGACCAAGAATTGTGCTTTTGTATATATACATGTACAGTTCTTTGGCTGGGCAAAGACCACCCCCTTAGATGTTATGAATTAAATTATAAAGGTCAATGCAATAAATGTGTATGTCAATAGAAACAGAGGAACCTTTTGTGTTTGTTAAATCACCCCTATATCGAGTGCAAACGCAGTTTAGGTATTGATTCATCTTGCAGGCCAAACAGTGTTTCAACATCATGACGTCCTCAATTGCCTAAATTGCAGTCAATTTCAGTTACCATTGTTAGACTTGCCCTAGCTACCTCAGCGACCAGAGCTCCCATCCAATCCACTAATTTAGACTTTAGCAGCATTTTCTTAACTTCAGTAAATAAATCACTCACTATCTTGATCAACTTGCACCTTTTGAATTATTACAGGGTTTTTGTCATATGTCGGCATAATACCATAAAAAGCCCTAATTTTGCTTACACAACACCTATCATACCCATCTGGATATAGTGTTAATGACCTTATTGACAAATGTTTGTGTTCAACTAAATGTTCTTTTGATGAATGTTAGCTAATCAGTGTCCAGGGGCACTAATTTTCTGTCTTGAAATTTAAAGAGCCTTAAAAATTGCTACTGATTCACAAGTCTGATGATGAGTTTTAAGATACAGGACATGATTTTTATTGACAAATGTTTACCATTAGGGTACTTTGTTCGTTGTGCTAAATTTGAGAAATGTTTAATATTTTTATAGTGGAAACTTGCAAGTTGCAACCAACCCAGTGCTTTATTTAAATGAAGTTTTCTTGCTGGAAAAACGGGCTCGCTTGACTGTGCCTATCTCGTAAATACGTGCAGAGCCAGGCGTATCATTACTTGTAGCTGAAGACAAAACTCTTGGTCCAACAAACTGTGAAATGTATCTTCTTTTTTTTTTTTTTTTTTTTTTATAATATTTATTATTCAGTTTTTATACAGATAACAATAATTCATAAACAATACAGGAATAAGTTAGGAAAACATAAATCTAGATTTGACGATTAATACATAGATATCTTGTACATTAAGTCGAATATATTTTGTTTTCAAACAATGAATATACATAAATTGGATAAATTGTATTTTAACAACCAATTGCATTGCATAAGCATATGTATAATATAGAAGTACTCTGATACTATTTGATAATTATGGTCCACCAGGGTCCTTACAACACAAAAAGTCCAAACACTCCCCAGTGGACGATGCTACATGAGACTGTTTTCTCAAAGTAGCTAAATACTTTATAGAATTACAAATTAAAAACGTGTAAGTACATGTATATATCACAATGTATCAGCAAATTTTGAGAAAAGACGTTGTTTGTCACATTTCATAAGACGTAACAGAGAAGAATATTGAATAAGAGCATTTTTGACACTTTTACACACATTTATTTCAGTTTCTTGCAGAGATTCAATTCTACAGTACATTTTGTTTTTATATATTTTATAAGCAATGAAAGAAATCAATAAATTCAACGACTCAATCTTGTCGTTTTGTTCTAAATAAAAGCCTAGAATAATATGTTTCCATTTTATGTCGAATAATAAAAAGGAACCTAATTTTCTCCAAATATGTTCAACATTTTTACATTCAAATAATAAATGTTTAGTGTTTTCAATTGTTTTGCATATATTACAGTTATCCCCCTTGTTCCTTAACCATTTACTTAAATATGCATTGTTGCAGAGAATATTATGGAGCATTTTGTAATTGAATTCAGCTATTTTATTGTCATTTATATCTTTGACTTTTCTCGTGTATATATTTTTCCATAGATTTGAATCCTTTATCGGTATTGCAAACTCTTGAGAAAGTTTAGTTTGATAACACGGTTTAACAAATTTCTTGTGTATTAGGTTTTTATAAAAGAATTGCCAATTTTTATTATTTAAGCATGACACCCCTGTTGCAAAATGAAATTTCCTTTCATTTTTTATGTTCAAATATTTAACATTTGTAAAATCATATTTTTTACACAATGGTTTTATAACTGATAATAAAGTTTTATATTCACAAAGCCAGTTAGACTTTCTCTTAATAATAGTGGAAAGCACTTGTAGTGTTTTTATATTCCCGTTATCATCTATTAAGTCCTTTAAGTAAAGTATATTACTGTTGACCCAGTTTTAAAAAATAATGTTTCTCCTTTTATTTTTATGTTGTTATTATTCCAAATGGGTTGTTTTAAAATATCGTTAGGTGATATGTTATCGAAGTTACACCTTTGTTTACATTCGTTAAATGAACTTAGAATTTGTTTGTAGAAAAATGGAAGTTTGCCTATTCTATCCAGTGCATTTAAATTAGTTTCAGAAAACTGTAAGACGTAATGACGATTTAAATTAGCTTTTTCCATAAAACTCTCAAGGATTTCAAATAGAGTGCCCTTAGAAGATAACAATCGCGGTATCCACGCTGCTTTTAGAGCCTTGACGTAACTTTCAATATCTATAATTGATAAACCTCCATCTATTATATCGCCTATCAAGGTATTTCGTTTGATTCTTTCAGATTTGTCCCATATGAAATTAAATAAGAGTCTTTGGACCTTACAGATATATTCTTTATCTGGTATACACAATATAGATGCAATATAAACTAGTTTTGAAGTTGCTAATGTTTTGATTATACATGATATACCAAACACCGTTAGTTTTCTACGTTTCCATGATTCAAATAACTTTTCCATGTCGTGATATATTTTCATCCAATTTTTATTGTAACATTCTTCTTTATTATGTCCTATATAAATACCTAAACACCTGACAGCTTTATTTGTTGCTTTAATGCCATTGATTTCATCATACATATCTTTAAGCACCCCTAAAAGAATACATTCGGTCTTGTTTATGTTTATTTTTGATCCGGCATGATTGCAAAACTCGTTTATAATTTCCAAACTCAAATCTAAAGAATTCTCGTCTTTAAGAGCAAGTGTTAAGTCATCCGCATGTTGTATATTAATGATTTCCTTATCATTTATGCTGATCCCCGATATATTTTGTTCGTTTTTAATTTTTATGGACAAAATTTCGGCTACAAATAAAAATAATAAAGCAGATATTGGACATCCTTGTCTGATCCCTCTTGTCATACTACATGTTTCAGATAACCATCCATTATTTTTCATTTTAAATTTAGGGTTTTTATATAATATCTCTACCCATTTAAGAAATTGATCGCCAATATTAAATTTTTTCAGTGTTTCAAAAAGAAAGTTCCATTCTACCGAGTCAAAAGCCTTTTCAAAGTCAAGAAATAATAATATGCCGTGAAATGTATCTTGGCTTAGAAATTAACACATCTAGTATGACTGTTAAGATTCTCTTGAACCAGATTGAGCAGTTTAAGTTCAAGTTGTTACTTATATTTCAAAAACGCAAAGTCACCTAATTAATAGAGCCTAAAGAATTCACTGGGTTGGTGAACTTCTGTATTTGTGCTATTTCAGCAGGGAATTTGTTAGAAGTTTGTATCATGCATCCTTTGGGCTTTTGCGTCCTTAACCAAAACGTAAAGTTACTGATGAAATGAGAGAGGATTTTAACACTTGGATGATGTTTTTTTTGGAAAATTTCGATAGAGTTATATCATATAGATTGGTCAATTTGTCCAATGATTTTGATTTTAGTTTTATACAAAAAGTGCAGGCAATGCTGATTTAAGATGTGTAGCAGTCTTGGTCCTCATTGTGCATACTTAGGGTGGCCTGACCATTTGATAGCACCCGGTATTTTATTCAGATACAATGTATAAAACTTTTGGAGCCAGTTTACAAAACTATGGATTTTGGAATTTGGGGCAAGTAATTGTCAGGTAAACAGGTAGTTCATACTGAAATTGAAGCTTTACATTAAATTCTCAATTTTAATACCTCAAAGTACAAATAGGCATGCATTTGCATAGGCGATTAGTTTCACAAAGTTTGTTGCTCAATATTCAGTTCAAAGCTAAGCATATAGTAGGGGTATACAACAATAAAACATATTTTCTTTCACGGCGGCAATGAAACCGATTAAGGGCCATTTATTTTACACGCAAACAACCAGCCATCATTAATTGCCGAATCATTTCTGCACATAATTAATAGATTAGATCACAGGAGCTTCTAAATCATGATTTTTCAAACAATCCCTGGAAACTGTATGATACTGCAGTAAATTCATTTCATTTGTTTTGTCAGGTCCATCACAGTCGCCAGTCGGCCTCCATTATAGACATATTTAGTTAAATTCGTGTCATTATTATCACTTCAGAACTTTTAAGCCAATACAAGACTGATTTTGCTTGAATTTCTTATTACTTTAAATTGCAGGGTTTCATAGCAACACGCAATGCTTTCTACTTTTAAAAGTTTACTGGCCCTGAGCCGCAGTTATCTCCACCTTGAGACTGGAAAATTAATTTCTTTGTGGATTATAACTGCCAAGGTTCGAATACTCTAAAGCATCTGCCATTCATATTACACTTTTGACAACTATTTTTTTACTGCATTTTTGGAATTTTTCAGAATGTGTGAGTTAGTACAAAACACAAAGCAAGACGTAGGGCATGCTATCCAAGTGCAAAATGTTTCGTATTCAATACTCAACAACACGGTTAAAATTGTCCTTCAGCATTCAAAGTTTGATCAGGCGGATAGGGGGTAGATCTTCAACTTATGTCTACTCAAATTGTTTGTCATGTGTCTTTTCTCATGTTATATTTATAGTTAAAACCAAATTTAGGTGTTAATTTTTTTGTCATCTTTCAAGAAGTCCTGTGGCTACATACCAGTTTTTATATGCTACTAGAGAGTTTGGGTTTAGACATTAGGTGTTCAATACATGCACATTCATTTCGTTTTGTTGCGACATCTAGTGTTTGGGCATCAGGAGCAAGTCAGCAATCTATGGTTATTAAGAGTAGATGGACATTCTTTTGCCTGCATAATTCTATACGACAGTAGCTGCTTTCAAAAATAAACTTGGAGTATTGAAGCGGACAATTTTATATCATGTTTTTAACCGGGTTTTCCAACGGAAAAATCCGGTTATTAAAATGGTGAAAATGGCCGGCGGCTGCCAAAAGGGTACCCTCATTGTACGGATAACTCCTCCTACAGTTTTCAAGATAGGAAGTTGTTCTTTTGCAGATCAATTGTACATGTACATATATCATAGGTGTGCATATTGCTAGGATTTTGATTTCTGATAATTTATGAAAAAATACCAGCTTTTGAACAAAATATTGCATATAGGGTACCTAAAGCTCTCAGTGATTATTAATCATTCATCTTTTTCGAGCTGAGAGGCAATACAAGGGCAAACTGTGTTTTAAATCTTGTCAATCTAAATCTGATATGTATAGTTACTTATAAATTAAGGCATTTTGCAAATAAACTACCAAATGCCAGCACCAGAGTTGCTTGCACCTTGTGTATTTCAACACATGTGAGATGATGTCCGTTAGGTATAATTGAATTTTATCTGATAAGTAATCATTGTGAAATTAATCAAAAACCTACTTTCATTTTCGATAAACAAGCCAGAAATAGCTAAATATGAGAGTAAGGTTTTCTTTAGTAGGCGATTTTATTTAAGGTCTTCCGCTGGGAGCGGAATACCTTACTATCATTCTGAAAATTTTTCAAAATTCTTATTTTTTTTTCTTCTAGACACCAACTTTGATCCTTAATATCTCGCTCGTTTATTCACCGATTGTTTTGAAATTTTCAGGTCTGATAACATGCCGTGCGTTGTTGTCGTTGCATATTTTAGTTGATGAAAATTCCCATCCGGTTTTGAGTTATTCCCCTTTTAGTAAAATTTAACGACGTCTTTTGTCCAGAGGGTTTAGCTTTAACGATGACTGACAGAGTCTCAAAGATGGTCTGGTTTGGAAGCTGATAAATTGAATTTGTGCGAGACATATTTTATTTATTATTTAAATGCAAATTAAAGGAGTAGTATAGATGTTGAAACAAGGGTTAGAAAAAATTGCAAAAAAATCCTCGCATTTTCTGTTTTAGTTTTCTACCTGATAATAATTTGTGATAATATGTATTTTAAAAGTTCTTGGTCTTACCGAAACCTTTCATTCGGTATACAGAAAAAGGGGCTGGCCCCTATAATTAGGGAGTTAGAGGCGTCAAAAGTTTTTTGTCAATAACTTGTAAAAGAATAAAAATTTCTAATGCATTATTGAAGCAAAGTTTTTGATACTCATTCGCTTGTGAAGCATGACCTATGGTGATAAAATGGGATAGAATTAACGAAAAGTGTAGGACGATTTCACCATGCATCGCAGGCCTTGGATCGGACTTCGATTAATACAAAAAGTTATAAGAAAAATGGAACAATTAATACGATTTTAGTATTAATGGAAAGAGCTTTCCAGAACGGGGTGCCTAGAAACGGGTCGATCAATTGACATCATGGCAGAAAGTGTAGGGTAAGTTAACCATCGGCTTTGACCAGCTACTTGGAATCTGAAAACTTTGGATTGAAATATGCATGCAAATGGATAATAATGCATAACCTAGCATGATTTAATTTGAATTCATACATTATTATACACATGCACCACGGCAGATTAGTTGTACACCTTAAACATTAATGAATAAATAAATGTATTCTACGTCTATATTCTGTCAGTCGCAACTTCTCGGGAAGTTGCGATTGCTATACTGTATGGATAAATGATGTATGCTTAAAACGGGAAAGTTTAATGCAGATGCCCCCTTTTTTATCTGAAATTCTTATTTGCAACAGTTATAGAAATTGTATTGAAAGTTGACATAAAGAACCAAATTTAGAGAGAGATACACTAAATATCTATCTACTGGTTTGAAATAAATACATGTAGAATAAAAAAAGTTGGGTTTTTTTTTAAGTCAGCTGCAGCAAACTGGATTAAGGCCACGTACATGTACATGTGTATATTATTCATCTCAGTTTAGATTTTTCATCCCTGCCCGCTCCTCTAAATATCTATCAATGCAGTTTTTTTATTTCAATTTCAAAGGATTAAGATGGGTAAAGTCCACTAATGCATTTTCCATAGGCGGTAATGTTAACGTTATGGTTCATAGCTCCTGCCCTAATTTTCGTTCAGCAACGAGGGACCTCTTGAATGAAAGCTCATCAAATTGTCTCTTTCCTGTTAAAATTTCGTGGTTTGAAGTCAGATTCGTTTTCCGGCAAAATGCGTCTGTATTGAAAAACTCTGAAAATGAAAGTAAAAGTAGGGAATTTCTCAGTTTTGGAAAGGGTGTACATCAAACAATGTCAATTCTTTTCTTCAATTGATAATTCAATTTTGACACTTGTTTTAAAAATTGCAAATCCTCTTTTCTGACATGTGTCAAGCATTCTGATTTAAAATGTCCCAATAAATGTATATACACTCTGCAAGTATAGGGTTTATTTTGCTTAAAGGCACTTCTTTGTTGTCCTACCGATTCTAAAAATAGTTAGAGGGATATACCCAATATAAAACAGTCATTGTGGTTATTTACCATTCTTAGCTTATATATTCACTCTAGACACTATAAAGAACCATGATTCCAAATTTGGAAAAATTCAATACATAACTATGGATTTTGCAGCATTGATACACATGCATGAAATTTGAAGAAACAGTCCAGTCATAATTTACCTAAACAACATACAGCTCATTGGCACTCGATGCTCTTCAAATTGCATAAATTGAGGAAATTTTAATCTCAAGGATTAAAATACATGTAAAACATAAACATTCAATATTTTACCAAATTTATTTTGTTCATTTTCTTATGAAAAAGCTCAGTTATGTCTGATTTTATAAAATTGTTGTCGTAAAAATCATGAGTTTTTCTTTAGTTACAAAAAAGAATTGATTTCAAACACCACGAAAAAGGTAAAATAGAAAAGTATAGGAATTTCCCTATCCATCAAGGTATTACATGTAGGTATTTGTTTATAAATAATAAAGTTATATGACTCTATAATGTGAGGCCCTCAATTCAGTTTTTGCTCCATTTTGATGCTAGCTTGAGAATACCCCACCTATGACGTCATAATGACGTCATAGTGATGAGTTGTTTTTACTCATATAAGTGTAATATTTGCTGAACTTTTATTTAAGCCTTATTTCGGAACAAATGCACCATGACTTAACTCATTAAATATATGTCATAGGGAAAAGAAACTTGCTAATAAGGATTTTTTCTTTCACTCTTGTATATTGTTACCATGGTAACAAATTAAACAAAAATTATCAAAAGACATATCCTGTGGAAGAGAGTCTACATTTAACTATAGTTCAAAATCCAGAAGAATAAGAAATACCCACAAAGTCTGTGAAATATGTATAATCAATGTAAAGTTTCCCAGTATCTATAATATTCTAAATTATCTGCATGTAAAATACTGGCCATGCAGGGTATATAGTTTTTATAGGTTCCTTCTTTTAAACCTGGACGAGTGAAGTTACAAAAATAAATCTAACTTACATCAAGTGTGGCTCATTTTTGTGTTTTATTCTTTGAAGAAGACTTCCATTTCAATTTACATGTTATCTAAAATGAAATGTTTTGAATTAAATTCTACATTATCCAACACTATTCCCAACATTTGCAATTCCATATCAAAAGCAGCCATATGTTGAGAGAGAGAAAGAGAGAGAGAGAGTGAAAGAGAGAGAGAGAGAGAGAGAAAGAGAGACAGACAGACAGACAGACAGACAGAGAATTAGAGAGAGGGGGAAAGATACAGAAAGAGAGAACAGATAGGCAACAATAACTACATCTTCATGCACAACACATCTATACAGCCTAAAGACCAACACCCCCCCCCCCCCCCAATAACATTCAATATCAACCCCCATCCCAACATATTGATCTATTTTTTCAATAGTATGAATAAATAAATACTAGCAAATATCTACTTAAAATGATTACTGATAATTTCATTCAATTTGGATTATGATAAACAAAGATAGATTTTGTGAATTAAGTACTAACCAACATGGTAGGCTTCTACATGTTAAGGAGTGCATACCTACATCTTCGGTACATAGTCATGTCACATGCATGACAAATTAATTTACTCCAATTTAATGCAAATCTATCATCATAAATATAGAATTGGAACCTACCGGACACTAATACAATTCCCTTACAATGCAAACTAATCTTAGATATCTGGACACTGCTAGAATGAAGTATTTTTCCTCACCGGAAACTTTCTGCTTTTCTACTTTCACTTTCGCTCGCTTGAAATGATCGCACTAAAAACCCGAAGTGATATTTGGTCTCAAAATTAATAAAAATGTCTTCTAAACTCATATATAATTAGAAACACACCTACATTTTCATTTTTCTTATCTAAAAATAAATTACATTCAAGTTAAAATCACAATTTCTTTAATTTAAATTGGTTTTTTGAAAATCCGGGGGGGGGGGTGTTGTGATGGATATTTTCTTGGAAAATATGCTATTAAAATGATTAAACTTGTTGAACTTGTTGGAAATTTAGTTTATTCACATAAATGAGAAGATGTACAAAAGAAAAATGCACGTTTATCATAATAATTGCAAATAAACAAGAAATATGCCTTACCAGCATGGAGCTCAATATGGGTATAGTCCACTAATGCATTTTCCATAGGCGGTAATGTTAACGTTATGGTTCATAGCTCCGGCCCTAATTTTCGTTCAGCAACGAGGGACCTCTTGAATGAAAGCTTATCAAATTGTCTCTTTCCTGTTAAAATTTCGTGGTTTGAAGTCAGATTCGTTTTCCGACAAAATGCGTCTGTATTGAAAAACTCTGAAAATGAAAATAAAAGTAGGGAATTTCTCAGCTTTGGAAAGGGTGTACATCAAACAATTTCAATTCTTTTCTTCAAATGATAATTCAATTTTGACACTTGTTTTAAAAATTGCAAATCCTCTTTTCTGACATGTGTCAAGCATTCTGATTTAAAATGTCCCAATAAATGTATATAGTACACTCTGCAAGTATACGGACTATTTTGCTTAAAGGCACTTCTTTGTTGTCCTACCGATTCTAAAAATAGTTAGAGGGATATACCCAGATATGGACAAATTTTGACAAAGTGTATACAAATATGAAAAAAAGAATATGATTCAACATATTAAGCATTATATCATTATCATGTGTAAAGTGTTAATTCCCGCGCTTGCGCAGGGTATCATCTAGTTCTTTAGACAAACAGAGTTAAGTTTTAAAATATTTCGTTTTGAAGTAATAAATACTATATGAATATTTAATTTCGTGAATCATCCGAACCACGAAATTCACAAAAATTGTTATTCAACGAAAATTTCTGAAAAATTATGCCGATGATTTTGTCAATGTTAATGTGGTAACTTTTGTTCTTGTGTAAGATGCAGTTTCAATAATAATACATATTCTTACTGATCTGGAAATCTAATTTTTTTTATTGAAACATTTTGTGATCATTGTTATATTTGCCCCAATAACTAATCTCGAACAAACAAATTAAAAGTTCTATGATAAAAGAAAAATTAAAGATTTTAGGAATTCTATAGGCTTAAAATCAGAAATAGTTTCGATTAAGGTATAACATACTCTAAACATGTTAATAGTGCCCTTCTCCTTAAGCTATGACATCATTTGTCAAACGTGCATTTGAACGATTATTTGATATTAAAATGCAGAGATGATTCGTGACATAATGGAAATGTCCTATTTCTCAACAATGATAATAGATTATTGTTAATAATGTCACTGTTATCGCTGATAATAATTACCTTTTTTGGTAAATGAAATACCAGTAGAAGACAGTTATAGATGGTATTTTGGTGATGTCGTGACGTAAGTTTTGCTACTGTTATTTAATATATTGAAATACATTGGTAAAAGCAAATTTGAATGCAATGCAAATGTAAATTTTGTAAAAAGCTTTCAGTCAAGTCAAAACACTTCATCGAGTACAAGTATGAGTTAATACCCCATAAGACACTAAATATAAACATAGTTTTACTTCTCAGAAATCAGAATGTGAAAATGAATAGCGCTGTGTCAGTCTTTTCATATATTATCATAGTTGTTTATTTTAGAAGATTCTTTTGCCTAGGTAAGTTTACATTCAAATTTGTACTTACTACTTACCGCATTATTGTTAAGGGATTGTTGTAAAAAAAAAAAGCACAATCAATTATACAATTGTTTTAAAATGGGAAATATGTAGGGATTTAAATTTTAATTACTTGAAACTAAACAGCGGAAACCGTTATTGTTGGTATGTTAAATCTAATTTATAATTTCAAATCAAAAATAATCTATAAGTATACTGTATTACTTACTTATTGTTAGGACATTATTAATCACCGAATAGTTTACGGATTTTTCCGTTTTCCCGATAACACCAAAGAGCACGCGGCAGGTGTGACCAGTCAGCAGAAGATGCTCACTCCTCCATGGTACCTGATCCTACCTCTAATTTTTGTAGAGGTCTTCTATAGTTTAATGGTATTTAAAAGATGATATTGTAACAAAAATGTAGAAAGAATTTTTTCCTTTTAACCCTAAAAAGTGTTTTAGATTCCTTAGTCGGTAAACTTTCTCAGTTGTATATTTCAATCGATAAATAAGCCTCAGTAAGTACCCAAATTTTATTGAAATGTATCGGCTTTATTTTGTCACTGTACACACGTCTCGATGTATATTCTTATTCTGCAATCTTAGATTGCAAAATAAGAATATACATCGAGACGTAGATTGCAGAATAAGAATATACATCGAGACGTATGAACAGTGACAAAATCAAGCCAATACATTTCAATAAAAAGTACAGTGCTAAATAAGGAGGCTGAAGACACAAACAGTTTGTGTCTTTAGCCTCCTTATTCAGCACTGTACTTTTCTTTTGTTTTTCGTTATTTTTCAAGAAAACACAAAAATATTATTAGAAAAAAAGCATTATTGATAAGTTTCCAGAGCTTGATCGTAACCTTAATTAAAGGATAGTGAAATCAAATAGCTCATCTATATTTAATTTCATGCGCAAAGTGCAATATTGTCACTAACATATCAAAAGTAAAACACTAATTAAAAAATAGAATCAAACGTGGCTAAAAAGAACAATAAGAAGTAATTCCAGACACGATTGTGCTACAATAAAACAAAAATAACAAATTAATAGCATTTTTTGCCAAAACATTTATTGTGCAACTTTCTGAATGGTAACCAGTAATGAAAGTAACTTGGTAATGCAAAATTGGTAAAACAAGGCAGTTTTTTTTAAGTGTTTCTATCAAAGCGGGAAATTAAACATGATATTTTGTTTTGTTTCTTTAATAAAAATGATGACTCCGTCTTTCATAAAGTGTTCCTGGTAATGCATTATTTCTTTATCTACAGCCTAGCCCGATAAAATACAATTATAACAATTTTTACCTGCTATGAAAGATAAGTTGACCCAGTTTATTGAATCCTTCTTCCCGGTGTTATGATAATTGTTTCATGTTAAGTTGAATATGTTTCATCTTTCATATTGATTTTTGTAAATTGTTATAAAAGATGTATGATTGCTATTAAGTTCATTTAAGATTCTCGTTCAGTTTAGAATTAAATATTTTAAGTTAAAACTCTGAAAATATCTCGATATTTTCAGATATTTGCCTTGCTTGAAGAAGTTTATTAAAACATAAAAGTTATCATTTATTATCTCATAGCAACAAAACACACAAATACGCACAATGAGTGAAACGTGTATAGTAAAATAAAAAAAAAAGCTACGTGTAAGTAAACTTGAAAAATGTTGGAATTTTAGGCATTAATCCTATACTATAATACAACCATACTTAGTACTTTCTCACACTAAAAATACTAATGCGTCCTTCTCGAAAATTCGATGGAAAATGAAGAACGCCGTTGTGCACAGTTGTGTCACCTTTTAAACTTTTGATATATTGCCATATATTTGACACAAACTTTTATTGTTTGATACTACACTGTGTATTTTTACGCTAGGTGAAGTAATGATGAAACATTAAGAAACTTTAAGTCTGATAATTGACATAACAAAATAAAATGGCTGAAAAGTCTGAGGTAAAAATGAGATGCATATATTGTTGATTATTAATTTTCTTTTATGAGTTAATAATAGTTGGTTTGAAAATGAATGGTGTGTTTGTTAAGCATGGAACTTTTTTCATGCGTATAATTGTTACATCTTGTAGTAAATTTGTTGTGCAGCTGAAACCATAATGACGTGGTAAATCATGTGATTAAAAAAACCTCTAATTTTCTGCAATCATTCATTTATTTTTGATAACATTCCTTTTACTTATGTAGTCTTACTATTTTGCTGTTGCCATTTTGTTCTTATATGTATTAGGATACCAATTACACTTTTTTATACTTTTTTCTGGTGAAGTGGAAACCAAACCGTATTTTGAAATCCTTTGTGACGTTTTGACTAATTTTGTGCAATTTAGATAAAAATTTTGTGGTAATGGAAAAGTAAAATGAAGCCATGCATTTCTCAAAAAAAATTTCATATCATTATGTAGAAATTTATCTTGTTGGCACTTTTTTTTATAAAAAGAGCGATGTTGGTCCCATTGCTTACCTTAGAAACAGTGTTTAAAAAAAATTGCTAAGTTGGAACGATATATATCAAATACTCTGCATTGCTTAAACCTTATCTAAAACATATTAGTTCTATCAATTCTAGACATAATTTTTTATTGTATTTCAAACTAAACAATAATTTCTGATCACGATTTTTCAAAGAAGAAAGATGTGCAAGTAAAATGTTTTACTCCAAAAACACATAAGTATTGTTGGCAAAACGGTATTTAGAACGAAGATATACTAGTAAAATAATAATTAATTCCACATTTTATTTTAAATGATTTGCATTTTTTTATGACTGACTATTCAATTAGGACAGCTGTTTAACTATAAAATGTTAATCTTTTTGCGAGTTAAAATGTGTTTTATTCATTTGTAAAATATAAAGCACAATACTGCAATAATTAGATATTAAAACACGATTGATAATATCAGAAGTTCATAGCCACTTTACGGTGTTATATTTCTGTGCTCTGCAAACAAGTTAAAAATTGATCGTGTAAACAGTATATATACATGAAACATAATTTTGTATACATGCAAGATGATTATATTGAAACAAATCCTTTTAAGGCATTGAAAAAAATGCAATGCAAACATGAGTATCTGACAGATATCATAAAGGATACAAGTTATTAAAGTCTACATGCTAATATAGTATGCTAACAGTTAACTTATGTATGTCAGCATTTTATTTTATTATCTTAATATTCAAAATACTTATATTATGTATCCCATGCTTGTGATTTTAACATTTGGAATTGGAATTAGGTACTTTTAAAGTTAATTTTCTGGATCAAATTTACCTCACTAACTGAGCTATATATTATAAGAGAATCAGGTATGTTTTGTTTAAATGCAAGTTTATAGAATATTACATTATTTTACCTGTGTATTACTATTGATATAAGCCATAAATTATTTAGCCAATAAATTAAAAAATGACATTCCTTAAACATTTATGCGGCTAAATACATCTTAGTTTGACATTGTAAGTGCATGAATTTCCCCTAAAAAATATTGTATCAAGATTTTTATTTGCGTGTTTATGTTTAGACATACCTGTCCGACTAATTGGAGGCGCGACTGGGTATGAGGGTAGATTAGAAGTGTACTACAATGAAAGCTGGGGGACGGTGTGTGATGACGTATGGAACAAGCAGCTCTCTGCTGTAGTGTGTCGATCTCTAGGGTTCACATGGTAAGGTTCTTTGATCAATGGCGTAAATATGTCAATCTTGGTAAACTTGTAACCACGTTAAGATAGTATGTTTTTCATGTATTTTACTCCAAATACGCCACATATACCTTAATGAATAATGTGATATTGAAATTGTATTCACAATATATAGTAATTAATCAGGAATACCTCTGAATCCTATTGTTGTGCTCGATATGGTCTTGGTTCGGGTCCTATCTGGTTAGACAACGTTAACTGTACTGGGTCTGAGGAAAGAATAGAGGATTGTAGGCACAATGGCTGGGGAATTTCCAACTGTGGTCATGGTGAGGATGTGTCTGTCAGCTGCCTACCGTCGAATGGTACGATTCTTTTAATGTCTGTTTAGTGTAGGTTTCTATACATGAAAATAAGAAACATTTTAACTCTGATGCAAATTTTACTGATTGTTTTGGATATTTTTATTACAATAACTTAAAAACAAAAGTCTCTGTTATTGTAATAATCATTGTATTTTAAACGACAAAATATATAAGGAATAATTGTCATCATATGTTGTTCACACGATTTTACATTTAACACAAATTCTACATGTATGTGTTCGCCCCGATAAATTAAATATTTTATAAAATATGAAATAAAATAATCTAAAACTTAAAAAATATTAAAACTACTGTGTCCTCTATAGAAAATCAAAAATGAAATAAGACACTACCAATATTAATTAATTTACCGTGACGAAACTTCGAACACGAAATTGGTATTCTGCAGCAAGAGCTTCATTTTATGGCTATTTTTTGTGTTGCCAACCTGAATAAATAGTAATCTTAACAGAATTGATTTCTGGTTAATATGGCACGTCAGTTCTTTTGACAACCGACAGCAATACCTAACAGCTTGGCAAAATCATCCAAACCGGATATCCTGCAAAGAACAGGGTCTTATGTCCAGAGATCAAAATTGCTTCATTCTTAAACACTTTGGAGATAAGAAGAAATTAGCCATCTTGACAAGTAATAAAAAAACAATCCATGGCAGTGAAATATCATTTAAACCAGCCCTTAAAGAGGAACAATTACGCGCTGGACGTCCAGAATGGAGCAAAGCAGTTACTCAAAAGAAATAAAACCCCACATTTTGCACTGTAACGGAGTACTAATGTACCAGGCCATGGGAGTCACTTTTGTATAAATGTTTTTTTTAAATGGTAACTTATGTATTCTATTAATGTCAATAGCAATTTATGTTTATGCCATATTCTACAAATCTACAAGAATTGAAAAAAGGTGTATGTACATAATGTAACCATTAAAACAAGAACATCGACTTTGAGTAGTTGTATCAAACAGTGCTGTAATGTATGTCTGTCTTTGTCATTGTTGTCAATTCGGACATGTATTAAATAAATTGAAAAGATTTGTTCGACATTTAAATAGTACGTAATGTGTTGATATTTCAATTGCTACCAGCGCTTTTTTTACTTCGTTTTAAGATGAGAATAGTTACATTATACCGAAAGTCTACATTCTAGTACAAATGACTAATAATTAAACATATTTGCATTTATGCAAATATACTTTGAATAGCTTAAAATATGTCAAGAACCTGATGAATGCCTCATTGACATATTGTTTGAAAAAAGTGATAGTTTATTTCTGAACGATGATGTTTAAGCAATGCTTATTGATGACCACTTACTTTTGTAGATGTGGTACGACTAGTAGGTGGTTCATCAATATACGAGGGAAGGCTAGAGATTTTTCACAATGGAATTTGGGGTACAGTGTGCGATGATATGTGGAACAGCCATAACACAGCTGTAGTGTGTACATCTCTTGGATTCTCGCCGTAATTCTCTCCTTCTCTATCTCTTTATCTCATATTATCGGTGGAAGACGGCAAACTCAAATATTTACTTCTTTTGATATTCTTTTCGTAACTTACCCAGTGTATAAGTGTAAAGTAATATAGACTGTTAAGGAGGTATAGAGCAACTCCATATTGTGAAGTGCCTACTATCGAAATAAACAATAAAATAATATTCAGTTTGATTTTATATGCTTTTTTCTTTCACAAGTATGTTAAATAACAGCGTATCACAATATCTTAGAGCGTTGATTGCAAATCTTACGTTAGAAACCCACTTTGGCTTTTAGAATTTTCAAAACAAAAAATTATCTTGGGGTAAATATTGTAAAATTTTAAAATTGGGAAATGGGGGATGATACCATTAGCATACCCTTGTTTAGTGGGAAAATGCATTGTATAAGCAGATAAGGAATTATGAACAACTATTTATGAATAATATTGACTTTCATCTTTATCAGTTCTGAGGCTGTGACAGTACATGGCCAACCTTTTGGACTAGGGACGGGACCAATTCATTTTTTTAATGTTGTGTGTCAGGGAAATGAAAGCAGTATTGTGCAATGTCAAGACTGTGGATTTGTTAATCACAACTGTGACCACGCGAAAGATGTTTTTATAAACTGTACGTCTCACAAAAGTAAGTTTCGCTTACTATTGTAACGAATGAATGATAATTTTACCGATTTTTGATTCGTATTCTTTTTTCAATAGCTTGTGAAGATAAACTTTCTCATGTCAACACGTATTTACAGCATTTTTCAAAACTAAAATCATTATGTAGAAATCACGACGAGGCTTGTCGGAGGTTCTACTTACGAGGGGAGAGTAGAAGTCTATCAAAATGGAACTTGGGGAACAGTTTGTGGAAGATGGTGGGGTAACGCCGATGCAGCAGTAGTTTGTAAATCCCTGGGATTTCCTGGGTATACTTGATTTTGATATCATAATGGTTATGTGCCTTATGACAAACCAATCAAACTAAAATATTAATGCTTTTTATAGTTTGTTTAAAGGTGTGAATTAATAATGGGTCACGGTATTAAATTCATCAATATATTACATGAATCTAATGTTCCGACATGTTACGACACATTCTCATGTAGTGTAAATTCAAATTTGTTTCAAGTCGTGATATCCGATGGTAGGCCGAATGAGGGGTTGAATTTTTACACTGGAATAAATGAATGAAAATCCTCTCAAGAACTTTAATACAACAATATTGGAATATGGAAACAATTTTTTTTTATTCCTAATTCTAAAATATATGATTTAAATATGTTAAAATCAATATTGTTAAAAAAAATATCGACCTAACCCCAACCCCGACCTATAGAATCTATACTACTATATTAAAACAATAGACTCGAATTTTTGGGCTTTAATCCCAAGAAATCGGAAGGGTACTGTCTTTTGTTTTATATATTTTCAACATCATTGGTACTTGAAGATTACCAATTTGTTTTTATTTTTTTCGATCAAGCTTCGCTCATTCATAATCAACGAAAAATCCTTTTGTAATCCGGAAATCATCTGGATTTTTTTTTTCATTTTACAATCTTGCGCATGTGCATTACATTCACGCTAAATCACGGGATTCTCTTTGGTATATGTTTCCACAATATTACATTTGCATGGATAAACTCAGTAACGATATTACAAATACGTGTTTTTGAAAATTTGTCTTATAACCTGTTCATTAATAGAAATACGGGAGATAACTCTAACTCAGTGCATTTAATATGTGCTGAATGTCAACATGGTGTGTAAAATCGAAGCGAGTGAATAAGTGTTAAATTCTTCATTAATATGAATCACATTTTTAGATTAAATGTGTCGATGTATCTATTTCGTAAATGTACGTTATAATATCCAACGTCAACCTGTGCATGCACGGGTCAAAGTCTAGTGTTAACTTAAAGGTCTGGAAATATGACTGAATAGCAGAGTTTAATTTGTCATTAAGTCACATTTCAGTTTCCCTTCAGTCATGTTTAAATTTACTGAATGACACAGATGCATCCTGTGCTCTGGATCGTTATAGACTACAAGAAGAAATTCATATTTTAATATAAAAAAAATATTTAAGTTAAAAACAGCTCAACCATGATATTAAACATATGGTACTACTAAAAATGTTGTTTCTTGTAAAAGGAATCCAATTTTTCTAATAATCTATAATGATTTTGATGACGGAATCTCTGGTATAAGGTTTTAAAAAGATAAATAAGCACTTGATAAAAAGTTTTATTGTTCTCAGTTCTGTTTTTACAGTATTGATTGTAAAAACAAACACAATAATTTTGAATGTATTTAATTAATAACATTAGAAAACATTCCTAAAGTTTTAGTGACAATCACATTTTTACAATGAAAATGTATTTTCAAAACTGTAACGACTTTTTTTATATTAACAATAATGTTTCTTTTTTTAAAATTACATTCTTTGAACCCAAAGAAATATGCAAAGACAGCATATCAAACCGTATCAATATTCTAGGACTGGTGCAGTGGGTAGCTGCTGCTCTTTATTTGGGAATGGATCGGGACCGATTCATCTTAATTATGTGGAATGCAGCGGTTCAGAAACAGATTTGAGCCAATGTGTGCATACAGAAGCAAAGAACAAGTATTGTGGGATTTACCATGCTTCTTCTGTCAAATGCCTAAATGGTTAGATCAAAAATATGCAAATTATATGTTCCTTTTTTTCCATGTTGTTTTCTTTAAATATAACATATATTACTTTATCTACGAATAGCTTTTCATGTACAACACAGAATATTATCTAGCAGTACTTAAGATTTAAAACAACATAACTTCATGGTTCAATCATTTTTAAATCTAAAATAATTCATATGATATGCATTTAGCCTCTTTCATAAATACCTCTTCATTACATTTTTAACATAAAACCTGAAATGATTTTGGCTGAATTACAGTTGATAAGGCTACATTTTCGTCATATGATCCAACTATACCCAATGTTCAATCAGCTATTATATGCCCATCAAAACCCGGCACAACAGCCACATCAACACATGCCCAAACAACAGTTGTTTTGCCAACATCTACTGAAACTTTAACGGCTACGGAAAATCAAATTACAACTGTGATGTCATCTCCGGTTCAAACTGCAGTTGTAACCTCACAAGCTATTCAAAGAAGGAATGTTTCTTTAACATCCTTTCAAAAAACCACTGTTACATCGGCACCAGTCTCATCAACATATGTAGGATCATCATCTGTTAAAAAAACAACAGATGTTCCAAGAACATCTAGATCAACAATGACATCACGTATGTAAATAATTCTGAAAATATGGGCATGTTATAATGAATCAGAAAAACAATTATATTATTAACAAACTTTGAATCAGTTAATCCTTTTGGCTGCTTTGTTTATTGATAAAAGAACAAGTAACACTGAATAAACAGGTTTTTAATAAAATATGATACATTGCTTGTAAAGACGAACTGCAAAATAACTGTTGAAAAATGTGTACCCTTAAAATGTCATTTTATTCCCTGTTAGATACAGAAATACTTCATTTCGAACATGTCAATTTAACACTACGTGAAGGCAAACCTGCCTGGTTTAAAGTGAAAGTACAAAGTAATGTATCGTGCGATGTTAAATGGTTTCATGATGGAACCCTTATTACCAGCTCCTCGACAAGGTTTACCATGACGTCAATTAGAAAAGATAATGACACATCATCACATACTCTCCATATAGCTCGCGTTCTACCACGAGATGGAGGTAAAGTACAAGGAAACTGAACATTAAGATGTACTTCTAATTTTTATCTATAAACTTCTAGTTCATTAAAATATAACAACGTTAACGTTAATTGGTTTTCTTTTAGGAGAATGGACAATTATTGCATCAAATCAGGAGATATATGCAACAAAAAACTTCACAACCACAGGTTTTAAACCAGATTTCTTTAGTTTTTATCCAGTATCAATATTTTTTTTCTTCTCAAGCAATAATGTCCCTTTTTTACGAAAATTGCAAAGTATTATTGTAATAAATAGTTTGTATAATTAAGATTGAAGTAAATTGCCCTAGTTGCCTTCTTTATAATGTTCGTACATTATCTTGTTAACATTAACTTCTTGTTGATCTAGTTATTCCTAGATTGAAACTTCAGATGACACCTCAGTACGACTTTTCAATAGCGCTCGGTGAAGAAATTAATCTGCAGTGTAATGTTATTAATCCAAATTCGTTGAATGATGTCGTCAACGGAAGTCTCGTTTTAAAGAAAGATGGATCTGTATTATCAGGTTATATGAATTTAAGATCAAGATGATTCATAAATTGTATGAATTTTAATATCATAAAGATCTATGGGGCTTTTTAAAGAAGTCTTTTATCGTTCTTGAAATCACAAATGAGTTTAATTGAGCTGTACTTTTGTTTCTTTAGATAACAGTTTTACAAATTTCTCTACGATGTGGAAAACGTTGTATGCAGCAAGCAGTCACTCTGGACGATACACCTGTGTTCTTTCTGGTTATGATAATTTGTTGGACCCTGTGTTTGCCTCTGTATACATTACTGTCATAAAGCCTGGTAATATTGGTCCTAACATTTTGAAAAAAAAATCAAGAAATCAAAATAATAATTCAGTATTAGAAGAGGAATTTTATAAGCTCTACAGAATATACTTTACAAAATAAAAAAAAACAAAGACATATTTGCATTTTTTTCATAATTTTATTAAGTACACATTTATTTCTTTTCAATGAGGGATAATAAACTTAATTTTAAACATTTCCTCATCAACCCAAGATAATTAAATGTTGCATTTTTTATAGGACAAATAAGATGTGAAAGAGAAGAATCAGAAGGTATAATGTGGAATACTACTCTTGCAGGAACAACTAAACATGAACCTTGTCCTGCAAATCAGAAAGGTTAATTGTTATATATTTTTTAAATAGATATGAAAAATATAGATTAATGGTCTTATATTTCTACATCAGATGTATTAATTTTGTAACTGGGCCATTGTTTCGATTATCACATTATTTGTTTATTCAGTATGAGAATATTAAAATTTGAAATTATAATGACTTCTATTGAAATGCAATCTAGGAATAGCATCAAGATATTGTGAGCCAAGTGGAAGGTGGGATTTTCCTACTTTTGTGAACTGTACGCTTGAAGCTTTCATAAATGCTTTATCTCAGGTATTTTAGTTGTCTAATTTCGTAGTGGATAAATAAAACTAAAACAAAATACCTATTATTTAACTGTTTGTTGATTAAACAAAGCATTCATTTTGTTTGTCTTTATTTTTAACATGAACAGTTAAATGAGATAATAGAAGACGGAATACAAAACACAGAGAAGGTTCAGGAGACAGTCAACAGCAGCTTACAAATGATGAAGAACTTGACGACCAATGAAATCAGTCCCGGGGACCTGCGCTCCTCTCTGAACATCTTGGAGAAGATTGTTTACGTCTCTAACTCTACTGGGTCTAATATTGAGAAAGAGGTTACTTATTCACTTTGCCACATTTAATCTTCGTTTGAAAAACTAAAATGTGTAATATTATACATTTATAAATTTGAATGCCTGAAATGATTAACAGTTTTATAATTGGAAATAAATTTTATTTTTTTATTGTCCTAATTATGTTATTGTATTTCTAATGTTTAAGATGGAATTTATTCATTAAATGCATATAGTCCAATCCACAATTTGAAAAAGTTGTTTCCTTTCCAGTGTCAATCCAAAGTTATGAGAGAAAAACCCAAATTTTCCTTATTTATGCAACTGAATATTTGGGCATCATGTGATGAAATCCATTGAAATTTAAATGTGATTTATTCATTTGATGTGTTGGGTTTTCCATCCTGGGACAATCAAAATACACACCAAAAATTGATTTTTAATTTATATGTCAAAGTTACAAAACCTCGTTACTACAAAGGCTACTATGAGAAATCTATGGGTTTTCCCCAAAGATGGCAGTCTTGTCGTCTTAAATTGTGAACATTAGAAAAAAGAAATAGCTAAAAGTCAAATGATTTTTCAAAGACTAACGGAAAATAAAGTATACATTTTATTGATTATTATACATTAAAAACCTTACCTACTTAAAAAAAAACACTGGTTGTTTTGGATGTTATTTTTAAAAAGTTTTGTGAATTGCTATATTTCAGCATTGTTTTTAATGTTACATGTTTGTTTATATAATTTGTGAAGATTGCTATAAATTAAAATTTATATGTATTACTTTACCAAAGGCGTTTTATGCTGTTATTGACAATGTTATGTCAACAAGTAACTCAAAATCTTGGTCGGCAGTCATTGAACAGGTACGTGTTTATTTTGATTGTGTAGGATAGAAGTATTGTGTTGTTAAGTTTTTTTAGGGTACACCACTACACCTGACTTATACATTTGTAAGTCACTACGTCACAAAATGGCGATTTCAATGTGTTGTTCAATTGTGTGTATGGTTGAATATTCTAATAGCACATGATTAAAGTCACGGGTTTGTGAATCGCAGATCATGAGTTCGAATACGCTTGAGGCTTTAGTTCATATTTTTTAAATTAAATTTTTGAAAATATAATTTTTTTAACAAAAATTGAAATTTGCTTGCCTAATTAACTTGTATTCTACTTATCAATCATGATATATTTTATAATTAAATAATATACAGCTGATTTGAAAATCTATTTCAAGGTTTAGTGAGCTTCCTTAGGTCAAACGTTTTAAAAAGATATCATCTTTAGAATAACAAATTTAAAAGAGACCATGTTTGTATTGGGTATTTGATCGTTTTGAAATTAAAACTCTTTTCAATCCCTATAATACTTTATTACAGTTTTGAACATAAGAATAAGCTCATTCAAAAATGTTTGATGTGTGATTAAATATTAGCCAATAAAGTTTTAGCAGAATCTTAATTTAAAGTGTCAAAAAAAAATCTGTCATACAGTCGATATTAACTGACGCCATTTCTAATCACCAATACTTTGCAATTTTATACCAACGGACAGATGGCTAATTGCAAATCTATTATATATGTTCGGTTTTTGATTAAACATATCACCTAGTGTAAATTACAACATACATGTGCATGTACATGTACCAGTACGTAATACATTCTTTTGTCACTGATCACTGCTTGCAACTAACAAAATAATACAAAAAAGTTGGACTTCCTTTGACAAAAACACATTATCACTTTTCGTTTCAGACGGAAAAAGACGCTAGTTCTCTCCTAAAGAATATGGAACACTTCAGTGAAGTTGTGATTCAAAAAGAAAATATAACGGCGATTCAGTTCAATGGCTCTAATTTTGGTAACCGCTCATGTATTATCTGTTTAAGTGAATTATGCATATCGGTCATGTCTCAATAAAAATATTTTAAAAGGGTAATACTGAACGTGATTTTTGTTTCTTTTTTCCATGAAGGCGTGGCAATAAATCAAGCAAAAATTGATGAAACAGAAATACACTTTCCGGATGTGACCTCAACTAATCCATCTCACGACTCTGAAGAAAGTTCATCTTTTCTAGAGTTACCAAAACAAAAAGCAAAATTTGAAAAAGGTATACATTGCCTATTTTCTGTTGTGTAATAAACAATAGTATCAATAATTTAAATGTTATTTGTTGTTTTTTTATTAATATTGGAATGAAGTGACTTTATCAATTTAAATTGTTTGCAATCATCTTACTGGCTCACATATAAAAATACACGAAGTGACAACATTTGTGGAAACCTTTTTAATTATATGAAGTTTTCATCAACAGTTAGAATAAATGTTTTGTAAATTTATCATTGTTGTGAAATTCTGATTTTATTACAACGATCATCTTGTGTGACCGCATCATACATTGTCAATATATTATGTTAAATAGCATATAATGAGCTTACTGACTCCCACTTAAAAAGAAAATTTGGCTACAATATTTATGTATATCTTTTTAATCATATTAAGTCCTTATTACTAGTTAAAAAAATATTTTGTTAATTTATCATTGTTTGTAATTTTCTGATATTCTTACAGCGATCAACTATGTGGCTGCAATATACAAAACAATGTCAACAATTTTGCCCTCTAATTCTGACATGTGAGTTTTTCAAAATAATCTTTTTTATGTTATTTTAAACGTTGTACGTACTCCTTCATAAAAAAATGCAATAGGCCTATTAAAAAACATTATTTCTAACTGCTGATAAGAATTTGATATGATTAAAGAATTATACACAGGGATCCAAATGTGGATAATCAAGATAAGACGTCAAAGAAAGCATTTGTCAATTCTCCAATACTGTCCCTGACAACTCAACCTAATCTTGGAGAGTTGACCCCGTCTTTGAATCTGGCGTTCCAACATATCAACAGTGTAAGATATCGAACATCTTCCCAACATAAACAAAATTAATATAATATTTAAATTATTATTTATACTATTTATTTAACATGCAGTATCTAGGCATTGCATGCTTAATTTTAAATGTTGTTGGTCATATACTACTCCAAGCAGTGCAAACAGATTGAATACCGCGCGTTAAAATAATGTTTTGTACACTATATCATTTTGTTTAACATGTAAATTAAAGTGTTAAAAGCTGTATCAATGTGTCTGATTCTCTTTAATGTGCATTAGATTGAGACAACTGGTATGCGCGCCGTGTGTGTGTCTTGGAATTTTACAGAAAGGTAGTCATTGAGTTGTCATTGTTTTATACAAATATTAATTTGATCAAGTCTCAAGCAAGAAATAAAAGAAGATTTTTTTTTATCGATTAATTATTGTAATTTTTTATCATCTTACATATTTTACTACTTATAAAAGCAAATGGACAGAAAAAGGATGCAAAGTAAACGAAAGTGATCATAAAAGGACAGTTTGCCGGTGCAACCATCTAACAAATTTTGCCATTCTAATGCGGCCATACTCTCCGGTAAGATTGATCTCTTTTTTATATATTGATGCATTATGATTCTTAGCTTTTGATCCTACAAACTTACAAACAAATGTTTATTTCTTGAGGTGTTGGAAGAGAAGCAGTCCTTGAAGACGATATCTCTTGTTGGGATGATAATCTCTCTAGCGTTCACATCTCTGACGTTTATAATCTACATCTTGACTTGGAGGTGTGTAAAAAAATGATTTATAATTTTTACATAAGGATACGGCGAATCGTTAAAATTATTACGAACAACCTCTTTGCGTTGCATATTTTTTTTCTTTTCAGATCCATCAGAAGTGACCAAAACATCATAATGTTGAATATTTGTGGGTCGTTGATTTCGTCATATGCCATATTTATCTCTGTAGTGGAACAAACAGAAAATGAGGTTCACATTTTTTTTTTCGCACTGTTTGTGCAATGTACTCTATTGTTTTAGATTGAAACAAAACTTTAGTAACAAAAACTTAACATATTCATTATTTTTTAAAGTTAAAATATGATAAACGACTATCATTATGTCAACATTCAGGTTGTGTGCACTGCGATCACGGCCATTCTTCACTATTTCTTCCTGGTTACCCTCTTCAGTATGCTGGGAATTGGCGTCTATTACTTCATGCGTATATCAGTCACGTCCTACGCTATGCGTGTGGCAAGCAATTTTGGATCTAAGTCTAGAGTCCATTGGTTCCTGGTAGGAATATGGGGTAAGTGGGTGTACCTGCCGTGTACACTTGCAGGTATTGGTGTGTTTCCATTTAAATAGTCCATTATCTCTCTCTCTCTCTCTCTCTCTCTCTCTCTCTCTCTCTCTCTCTCTCTCTCTCTCTCTCTCTCTCTCTCTGTTTAACATAGATGGTGTTTCGTATTTCAGATACACATTATATAAATAGTGCCTGTTTGGGAGGGTAACAGTTGAAATTGACACCCCGAGAAAACCATTGTCAACCGACGCGAAGCGGAGGTTGAGAATGGTTTTCGAGGGGTGTCAATTTCAACTGTTATCCTCCCAAACAGGCACTATTTATTTTGTTATACTGAATGTCTTTTTTGAAATTTTTAAGAAAATTTTACTGCTTTTATATAGGAATAACGTGAATTCTACAGCGAACCGTACGCGCATAATTTTCGCGCATGTAACATTTTTTAATGTTACCCGTTGCCAAGTGCGTTGCTAACGCTGAGGGTAATAGTAAATATTATTAACTGCGTCTTAACCAATCAGATTTCAGTATCTAACATGAAAGTATAACAAAATGCTTTATTTACTTTTAATGCAATTTAAACAGGCATTCCTGTCATTATTACTGCAACAAACCTTGGAGTGTTCTGGAGAAAAGGTTATCACCTGAAAAAATAGTATGTGTCCATTTTATGCCATTTAAATTATTCCTCTGCACTGATCGTACTATTTTTGACAAGTATCCATTTATTTCTTGGATTGTTAGTTGTTGGTTGTCCATGGATGGGGGCTCTCTCTACCTGTTTATTGTTCCTGTCTGTTTAATATCATTCGTAAGTTACCTTCTATTTTGACGATGTAGATAAATATAACAAAATTTTCAAAAAAAAATTCAACAAAACAAATAAATATAATAAAATTTTAAAATACATTTTGCACTTTTGTAATCCATGAAAATTTGAAATAAGAAAGGTTTTTTTCTCGAAAAAAATAATTAATTTTATATCATATTGAAATGATTCATTATAAGAAAAAAATATTGTCATACAATTTATATTCAAATTTCAGTTAAACCTTCTGATTATTGTTTCATTGGTCAGAGTTCTATGTGCTACAAGCGTAATGACTAAATCCTCTTTACATAAAAAAGCGACGTAAGTTATTATCTTTTTATTCATAGATATACATTCACTTGTATATGCTGATATATCCCGTTTTATGTTATACTTCATTACTAATAGATTAAATATCAAATTTGTCTACTTTTGAAATCTGGTTTAATAATTTTTGTTACAATACCATTATCATCATAAAAGTTAAACTATTTGCAATATGACATTACACGGGTAGGGCCGGACTACGATCCTTAGGAACACTGCTTCCAGTTCTTGGTGTGACCTGGGTATTTGGAATTATGGCAATTAACGAAGACACAGATATCTTTCAGTACATTTTTGTCGCTGCAAATTCCTTACAGGTCAGACTAGCTCAAGATGTTGGGCTTTTTTTGTAACAACTTCAAAGAAAAACAATACTTCTTTCATCCTTATTGCGCCATTTATTTTTATTTTTTAATTTTTCAGGGATTTTTTATATTTGTTTCACACGTTTTGATGAATAACAAAGTAAGTATATCCATGGAACATATATCAATCGGGAATTTTCTTCTTTTTTTCGCTGATATCTTTTTTTTAAAATATTCTTTTTTGTTTTGGCATATAAAACTTTTAAACAATTATGTATTAATTTATAATTTGTCAATAAAATTCATTTTATTTTCCGAAAAGGTGATGCAAGGGTTAAGAAACAAGTATCCAGCCTTCAGTTTATGTAAAAGAAAAACTAAACACAGAAAAATAGAATCTGTTTCCATTTCACGAAATAAGTCGACAACTAAATTTGATTCTCCGCTTAAAGAAGATAAGGTGAAGATTGTTTTACATGATAATTATAAAATGATTATAGTGATAACAATTATAATAGATCCTGTTGTAATGAAAACCTGAAACAATTTTTTTTTTCAGAAAAGTGGCAAATTTGAAAGATCTCGACAATTGAAAATAAAAAAGAATAAAGTAAAGAAGTCCGAGTCTTTTATGACTGAGAAAACGATGTATACAGATTTCAATCGCAGTATATTAAAAGAAAATGTAGGTTTATATCAGAAATATAATTATATACGATCTTGTTTCTCGAAATAATATTATTTGTATTTAGGCATGAGTGTGATATCACACTTTTTATAGAGGTCTTTGGTTTTTATATCGATCACATCATGTACATATTTATATCTTGCAACTATTGCAGAGTTCAGTAATGGCAATAAATAAATCTGCGATACAAAGGATACAGAAGATGGGAATAATATCGGAAGGAAAAGACACGGTAGAAGTCATCTGTTTATCACTTTTTAAAGACATTTTTTTCTTTTTGAATATAAGTTGTTGTGATTAACTATATTCAAACAATTGTTGTTTATTATATTATGTATAGTATCAGAAGAGTTGAGCTGATTTTTAGCATTTCACTGATTTAAATCTCTATGAAAGATATAAAAAATGGTATAAATATTGGTGACGTTTCGAAAAAATGTTCAGTCATTTTTTAAATTGACATTTTCTTTTACAGAGAAGAATGTTTCGATGGCTGTTCAGTCTAAATACCCCGGAAGAAAACGGATATGGTGAAAAATATAAAAAGTTGGAAGAAACATCTTGAACGCCATGGGATTTATCAAAAGACATTTAGACTTGCTCAAATATCTATGTTGTTTTAACTTTTAACATATCTTTTGCAAATTTAACTGAATATCACAAACTTTGTTTTCTGCTTTCAATAATACTCAAATGTTGTTAACATGTATAGTCCATTCTTGAAATCATTTAAAGTTAATAAAAGGAGCTCGTTTTATTAAATATCGAGACTTGAGCATGTCTAAAATCTTGATGTGATTGTTTTTATTTGACATATAATTTCATTCACTAGCCTAATTTCATTCATAAGCCTAATTACTGCAAAAATTTGGCGCAATACATACACTGTATTTGAATACCACATTAACTCTTTATTCTTTGTTATCAAAGTTCTCCACTGTAAAGATCTTCTTCTATCACTGTGAATTTCTCTACTCATATCTATCCCCACCACCTATAATTGGTTGTTGATTTTTAAGATAGCAGCGATAACGTAACGTAAAAAACGTATTAAGACAGCATCGGAATTTGGCGTGGAATTTTGAAATTTATATTGATGTGATTGTATTTTGGTTTGTATTTTTTGCTTACAATACTTGTATACCTTTCTTTTTGGTTTCACATTTTTACAATGAACGATGAAGAATTTTTTATTTTTTTATTTTGACATTTTCAATTCACAATTGCATATAAACATGTCATTAGTATAATAGCAAGTGAAATTACAATTTCAAAAAAAAACATTTTCTCATTAGCTGGTGTCTAATATATATATAGAAATATATATGCATAGAAATATACAATTAGTGAAAGTTATAGGGGAGAAAGTTCAGAAAGAAAGACTGATAGTATTATGTACAGAAACATTGTATCGATTTTTAAGTCGATTTTTTATTGAAAATTTCATCAGTCAGAGTAGATCACAAATCTGTTTCAAGTGTTTTTCATACTGAGTGAAATTACAATTTTTTAAAAGGAAATATTTTTCAATAAGTAATCTATTGATTATTATGGTAAACAATGCACTCATATCCAGTTTGGGTACCATTTTGTATTTACAGGCAAAAATAAACTGTTTCACAACAAGTGTCAGTAAGTTATGAACTTTGTAAATATTATTGTTGTTAAATTTACCAAATAATACACCTATATAAAACTATCGGAAAATTAAACTTTGATAGAATCATTTCTTCAACTGCACACCATATCTCTTTAACATTAGGACAGTCATAAAAAAAGATGCTCAATGGTTTCAACTTCTACATTACAAAATGTACAGTGCTCATTGTCTTTTAGTTTTGATTTCGTAAAAAAGTAGTTTGTTGCAATTATTCTGTGTAATATTTGAAATTGTTACCAGTGATATTTAGATTCCTTTGTAGTTTTAAAATGGAGCTCAAAAAGTTTACCCCAATCCGAGGCACTAAGTCTATAACCTTCTCCATGCCATTCATAGACTGCTTTGATTGTTTCTTTCTTTTTACTTATTAAGATATTATACATATCTTTACAACCTGTGTTTGCTTTCTTGAAAATTGAAATAGTATTTGGTATATGTGCTTGTATTTTAATTCTTGCCTCTTTGGTATTGTAAGTACCAATTCTATCCAACACAGCCTTTTTAAGTCCAGCATATTCTAAAAAGTTTGTATTTACATGTAAATTATTAACGGATTCAAGACTTATGAAATTGCCTTCTGAATTAAAAAGATCAATTATAAATATGAAGCCTGCATTAAAATAACTTTTTAGGAAAGCTGAATTACTATCAATTCTAATTTGTGGGTTATACCATATATTTTCACTGTGAATGTTTTAATTTTCAAGGGCTGAAATGTCTATTATTTTCTACCAGCTATAAAAAACTTCTTTCCAAAAACAGTTATGCATTATATTACCAAGTCTGGACAAAAAGTCTGTTCCTCTTAGCCATAAATTGTTCACTGTTGTATTTAGACTTGTCTCTAACAAATTAACCCATATAGATTTTGAGTGAGTTAGTCTCCTTATCCAGCTTGACTTCAAGGCCAGAATAAAGTCTTTATAATCTACCATTTTAAGACCGCCAGATCTAAAGTCTTGTATAATAGTTTGTTTAATTACTTTGTGTATTTTGCTTCCCCAAAGATAAAGGAATAATTCTCTTTCAAAGTTTTCTAAGAAGTCTTTACTTGGATTTGGTAATGTAAGTATCAAATGATTCATTCTTGAATATAAGGGATTTTATGACAGTTAATCTTCCAAATATTGTTAATTTACGTAGTTTCCACTGCTTTATTAGTTTTTTTTACATTTTTTAGTTTTACATTGTAATTTAAGTTTATCATTTCATCTAAGTTTACCGAAAAATTTATTCCCAGCAAGTCAAAGTTTGTATTGTTCCAATCAAGTTTCCATCTCGAGTGATGAAAAGTTTCTTTTGAGAATTTTTTACTTCCTATCCAACCATCTTTGTCTTAGAAAAGTTTATATTTAGTCCTGATATATCCGCAAAAAATCTAGTTCTCTAAGAATACCGTCTAATGTTTCTGGTGATCCATTTGTAAATGAAGAGGTGTCATCTGCATATTGTGAAATTTTGTATTCAGTATCACCTATTTTTATACCTTTAATGTCTTTATTATTTCTAATTATTGCTCCTAATATTTCTGCACAGAGCAAGAATAAGTAGGGTGATATTGGGTCACCCTCTCTGCACCCTCTTTGAGGGTAAAAATAGTCTGATATTATTCCATTTTGAATAATACATGTTTTTATGCCATTATAAAAGGTTTGTATCCAATCTTTTATTGAATTTCCAAAATTAAATAGGTCAAGTGTATGAAAAACAAATTCCCATGATATAGAATCGAAGGCTTTTTCAAAGTCAATTAACATAAGTAAACCTGGAATATTGTTTCTTTCGGTATAGTTCATTAGATCATATACTAATCTGATATTTTCACCTATGAATCTACCTTTCAGGAATCCAGTTTGATCTCTGCTAATTAATTTGTCCATGTATAACCTATTAGCAATACAGCCTGATGCAATTTTATAAAAAAACATTTAAAAGGCATATTGGTCTCCAATTTTTTTAGATACTGTTTAAATTTACCACTTTTCGGAATGCAGGTTATTATACCCAATTTGTTTGGCTCTGAAAAATGCTTAACTTGTTTTAAAAAGTTAATTGCTCGTGTGATAAATGACCCCAGGTCATGCCAGAAAAATTTGAAGCATTCACAAGAAAACCATCAGGACCTGGGCTTTTTTCATTTTTCATATTTTTGAGAAAGGATAAGACTTCATTTTTTGTTATGGGCCGTTCAAGAGTAATTGACTCATTTTCACTTAATTTTGGCAAGTTACAAGCATTCAGTTTGTCGTTAATTTCACTTAAATCTACATAGTGCTCTCTTTTTGGTATAAATTCTGATAAAAGCATTTTGTTTCATTTAATGTATCAAATTGATCATATAGAATAGATCCATCATTTTTAACAAGTTTTGATATTTGCGTATTGATATAATTCCTAGATTCTAGTGTAAGGAAATATTTACTAGGTTTTTCTATTCAACTTTTGATCTTTCTTATATTTTCTAGCTCTTTCTTTTTAATACTATATTCATTTATATTCTGATCTGTTAAATTAAGCTCTAAGTTAAGTATGTCCTTTTCCAATTGTTTTTCTTTTTTATTTATTTGTTTTTTCTCAAATGCTGCAAAAGATATTGATTTACCTCTAATTTCTGTGAGCAGAATATCAAGGAAGGTTTGATCTGTAATTGTAAATTGGATAAGCTCATTGTCTATATTTGTAACGCTTTCTCTCTCATATATGGGGCATGCATACTGAAGCTTCACTTTGTTAATTTCTTCCTTAATTAAAGTAACATATTCCTTATCTGTTAATAAAGAATTATTAAATTTCCAAAAACCTTTGCCTTTTTTAAATTCACTAGTTTTACAAGATAATATGACAGGTGAATGGTCCGACCGGTAACTATTTTCCGATTTGACTGATAATATCTTGGGTAGCAATGATTCTGATATTTAAAAAAAAATCAAGCCTAGCTTGTTTAATGGGGTTTCTTCTTCTCCAAGTAAACATTCTAGAATCTGGGTAATTCTCCCTTAAAACAACTTTTAAGTTTAATGTATTCATTAGATTATTAACTTCTTGTCTGGATTTAGGGCTATTATGATGTAGGTAATTCACTGAATCTAATTCTTTGTTTAAAATCAAATTAAAATCACCACCTAATATAATGTCTTGAGAAGAGTAAATATCTTGGAGGGTATTCAGTAGTTGAGAATTAAATTCTGGTTTGTCAGAGTTTGGACCATATATATTTATAAGCAGAAAGTGTAGATTCTCTACAATAACATCTAGAATCAAGTAGTTTCCGTTATCATCTCTGTATTGTTCATGAATTGTTATCTCACAATTGTTGTTAAAAAGAATAGCAACCCCTCTTGAATTAGATTTGTAAGAGCTTAAAAAAGCTTTGTATCCCCATTGTGTTTGTATTAGGTTTCCAACTTCTTGAATAAAGTGAGTATCTTGAATAAAATAAATATTATAATTTTTAGTTTTTAATATCTTAAAAACATCTCTTCTTTTATTTGGGTCTCCAAGGCCTTGACAATTGACAGTAAGTACTTTTAATTGAAAGGAACTATCCATTATCAAATTCGTACACGGTGGACATTGTGCTCCAACATAATTGTGCAGACATTGTATATCATTGTATTCTTTAATGAAAAATATATGGATGCGGTTCTGAGAAATTCAAGAGGTAAAGCCCTGTCTCTTATGTATCATACATGTAATTATAGTCTCTATAAAAAATACGTTAACGTTAGAATATATTGTAATACAGTCATAATCTTGATTCTGCATAAATGGAGCTATGTTTCATAATAAAAACTTTACCGTCAAAATTTCCCTGTGTAAATGGTAACATGAAATAATCCATGGACACGTATTACATACATTTTTATTTACAGCTGAGCCATTAGTTACAACACCGGAAATACGAAACGAAACGATTAAGAATTAATTTGTGTTTGATCAAAGTACAGAATGAAATCCATGTAGCTGAATTTTAAAACCAAAACTAACACTTCGATTGCTTAGTTGGTTAAATTTTTTTATTTGCGCTAGTGATCAAGAACATGTCATGAATCTAAATAGGATTTTTATTGAGTCTAGAGTGCAATAAACACCTACAGCCAAAGTTATTTTGCAACTGTAAACTCAGTTCATATTTGGTACGATAAGTTTTGGACACTTTTGCGACAGATTTAATAGCTTGATGTGTAGCAATTGACCATCCAAAATATGTTATTGCCGTATCAACTGTGGCTTATTATTTTGCAGAAACATCAAAATTTTAACTCACATTTCAGGCCTATTATTCAAAATATTTTATGTCAATCCTTATTCAGAAAGATATTTGTAGGGGCATAATAAGATTTGTGGAGACCATTTCTTGTGAATTGCTTAAAATTTACAGGTTCGTGGGGACGTAATTTCGTGTTTTCTCTGACACCTATCAAAAGCAATAATTTTAAACCATTATTTATTATTTCGCGAAGGATTGAACCACGATGAAATCTAATAAGACTCCAGATTATTTGATGCAGCATTCAAGCGATTCAATTATCCCTATAGCTCAGGTAATAAATAAAAGGAAATAGCTGTAAATATAACTGGTTTGTGGATGTTACTAAACGTTCAGTCAAAGAAAGGCAAAGAAATGGACATTACCGAAAGGGAAAAGAGGGTGGGACCAAAAGAGACATTGACAACGTCTAAACTTGGTCCATGTAATAGGTCGGAAGATGGACTCAAGACAAACAAACATGGTTATTTCTGTTGATGGCTTCATGTGCTGAACAGCATGAAGAAGCTTAGTGACTCTCTAACCTTTATTTAACTGAGAATATGTGTTGACAATCTTACAATGTGCTAACTTGCATTATTATTTTTTTTATATTAAATAGATATCATTATTTTATGACGTGTATTGTCTTCTTTACGTCGACTATGCAGCACTGGAACATTTCTAACAAGAAAAAATGTAAAAGCTATTGAATGATAGGCAATATAAGGTATGTACCGACAAAAGTAACGCAAACGCATCTAAAAATGATTCTCTTTCTTTAATATTTATTTAGAATAATATGTGGAAAGAAAAAGAGAAACGCTTTACAGTAATAAAATACACAGTGAATTAATATTGTTAATTCTTTTCCCCTTCAATATCAAAAGCACATTTTTAAACCCACACAAAGCGGACGGAAGAGCATCGGGAACATATGTTTGCATATCAGAGATGCACTTAGAATCATTATAGAATACTATAACAGTGTTCAATTGAGGAAGGATTAATCGAAATTAGATACATGTACTGTAAAATAAGACATTATGAAAGATAGAAATGCTTTAGGAATTATTTGTTTAACACTGATTATTAAAATACCCGTCAAAGGTAAGTTTTTTTTAAGTTTTAGATTTTGTATTTGGTGAAAGATGTTTTCATAAAAGTATATAATATAAACGAATGCTAATATATAATATCGATGTCTTTTAATAAAAATTGAAACGTGGCAGCCTATGAAATACGAGAGGCCTACCAGTCCTCTACCAATGGGTCGTACGTGGCTTCTCTCGGATGTGATGGTGATATGGACACATTCTCTTTGACAAATTACGGAGACAATGAATCATGGTCTGTTGTACTGGATAAAATTTATAAAATCACCTGGATTTTCATCCGCATTAGAGCCGGTAAACGCTTTCTTTTTTCTGAACACATGTTTTTTTAAAACGAATATATTAGAGAAGTCATTTTTAATGATATAAGAGTAATTAATAAATCTTATATTTCTGGGTCACATAGCATTTCTTTTTTGCGTCAATGAAAAATAATGACGGACCAGACTGGGATTCGAACCCGGCCCCCCTGAATCTCTTGTCAGGTGCTCTATCATATATATATATATATATATATATATATATATATATATATATATATATATATATATACATACACACATATATATATATATATATATATATATATATATATATATATATATATATATATAGATAGATAGATAAAATAAGATATTCTTTATTTCCTCTTATTGGAGAGTATTATGATGTTTAACATGAAGCTAAATAACAAAAAACAATAAGAGAGAAATAAACATAAATGCAAACATATTTACAATCAGTTCAGGAGAAAACACTATTATTTTAAATTTTTCTACAATTAATAACAAAATGATCCCACAATCAAATTACGAATTTCGATACACAAATTATAATTTTTTCCACTTTTCAAATGTTATTTGGGCAAAACTGGTATTTGCAATGCACCCTAATAGAGCCAAATATTGGATTTCGGTATCTTGCAAATCAAAAGAAACATATTCAAATACATCTAAAATATCTAATAAATCTTCCAAAAGTTTGTCTCTCTCATTCATAAATAATGAACAATTGAGCATAATGTGCATGTTAAAATTGTTTTCCATTCTTTTACAATGGTTACACAATTTGGGAACCGTTTTCATAGACAATAATGCAATGAAACGATTAAAATATTTTCTCAGACCAGGGTTTTCTTTAACAATTGCCCATAAATGAATTGGCTTTAATTTACACTGAATATTTTTATATACTGACATTTCAGGAGTGCTGTACAACAATTGTTTCCATTTTGTTTCCTCTTCAATAAACACATTCTTGACAACTTGTTTTGAAAATATAGCTTTGTTGTAAACACAATCTGTATTAACATTAAGAGACAAATCATACTCAATTGCTGTCTTTTGAATAGTCTTCGTAACAATATATTTATCTGAAACATCCTCGGAAGATAAATACATAAAAACTTTATTATGAACAGTGGTTTTGTCCGCTCTCATTAGTCTACCGAGAAATAGAAGGCGGCATTTGTCTATGTATCCTTTTACTGACCACAGGCCCAGGTTCGATGTACAGGAGAGAGAAGGTGAGTATTTCGAGAGTCCTTGCACAATTCTTGAAAAATGTCGTTGGGTGCATTCCAGTTTGGACTGGTCCTTTTTTGTGATATCAGTCCAAAGTTCACATGAATAAAGACAAGAAGGAAGAACAATTCTTTTCCAAATTTTGGCTGACACAGCTGGGTTGATTTGGGAATTCTTAACGCCAACAGGATGGAGTGAATGAATTTTACTGTTATCATTTAAAACATATTTTAAGCAAAAGGTTTTTTCGTCCTTTCGGGTTTTTTTGGCCGAGGGAAAGTCTATCATAATGTATCTGGTATTGATCGTGAAAAGTTCTATTCTACATATAGTTGTTGATAATAGCTGATAGCGTCCTCTAGCACCAGCATATATGTTATTTTTAACAAGGAAAATAAAGACAAGAATTAGTCACAAACATTAAAAAACATACAACATTTTTCAAACCAGCTGAGCTAGCTTCCTTTTCTTTTCAAAAATAAACTTGCATATGCTTTTTAAATCAAAGTTTACAAACCTCGAAACTTGCAATATTTATCAGACTTTAATTAAGGCAATCTCTTAGGATTCAATACCTGTGTAATACAAACGCATAAAATCTAACTTCAATAAACAAAAAAGGCAAAAAATGTGCTTTACTAAAAGGTAGGATCACACAAGTAAACATCCTCTTCAAAGAATTATTTATTTTTACTTCCTTCCTATTGTTATCGAAAAAAAACTCGAAAATTATAGCCGTACACAAATATTTACCTAATACATAAAACGTCAATTTAAAAAATATGGTTGTTTTATGCATTATCTTTAAAAAATGGAAACCAATCGATAAGTATGGGACATTAATCAGTGATATATTTGATATATTACTGGCAAATTATTAAAACAAAAAAAAATTGTTTGTTGATTCATGCCAGACATGATGGGAGCGACATTGCAGAATAAAATAGATAACACACCTTGCTAACTTCATAAGCATTCCATTGTTTATATTTGCATCTTTCCTTTAAAGCTTTAAATTAACAAACTGATGGATTATAATTATACTTCTGTGCTAGGCAAATAATGATATGTTTCTCACTTTGTATTATAATTTATGAACTTTTTACTTTTAGAATTTGTCAAGTTATTTCAACAATACAAGTACAGTAAAACTCGTTTAGTACGAACACGAGTATAGCGAAATTTCGGATATAGCGAAATTTTTTTTAGTTCCCGGTAAAATTCTTGACAAATCTTTGCAAAATTTTTACGGTCATAACAAATTCAGATGTAACGAATTTATGGATATAGCGAACTGATTTTGAATCTTGTAGAGCTGAATTATAACGGAATCTTAAACTTTTATAACGAATTTCTTTACCAGTAAAAAAGTTTGCACTCGCATTTAACATAATAGTTTGAATAATGAATTGACTTTCATATAAATGTTATCAATTCACAATCCGATTATTAAAGGTATCAAAGTAATGTATTTTTATTTTAAGCCCCAATTAGCAAAAACTATAGTCTGGTGAAAGAAGACATGTATATAGTGAATTTGCTATAGGTTTTTTTACGAATTCGTTGTACGGATATACGAATTACAGATAAAACTAAGTAAATCCATTGGTCCCTAGAATTCGCTATAACCGAGTTTTACTGTATAATGCGGGGTTTTTTTTTTTTGGTGATTCATGATTATGAGGGAGCGACATTTAAAAAAAAATAAATAAGCCGCGTTGCTACCTTCATAAGCATTTTATTCTTTGTATTTGTATCTTTCCTTTGAAGCTAAAAATAGACAAACCGGTGGGCATGTGTTCTCTTCAAGAAACTGGAAATCAATTGTTCAGAAAAAAATATTTCATTTGTCTCTTTTTGCCTTCGGAATTTGTCAAATTAAAAGATACATGTACATTACAGATTTAAAAAATGGAACAAAATGTTCAGATGTCCAACAAGAATTATATTATACAAACATTATGGTTATATAATGTCTACTGCTACCTATATTGAATAGAATAGGTTGATATCCAACGAAAAGCTAATCAAGATACATGCAATTAAAAGAATAACAATGAAAAAGTAATATAAACTTAAACTTAAATCAGAGTTACATGTATTGTACAAGATTACTTTTCAGGTTCATATGAGTCTGAAATTGAACTGAGTCAACAGGGAACGACATCTGATAAATGTTCAGATATCAAGTCAGATATAACTGAAATGTCAGAGGTAATTGAGAAGATTGTAACCTGCTCCTATAGTGATAAATCCGTATATAAATTAGGAAATAAACTGACCGTCAGCAGTATGGAACATGGAGTCATGCAAGTATTCGAGATCACTCCTTTAGGTATGATTTTGTTATTTGTGATACCATTTGTGAGTTGAATAAACAGATATGTTAAATGTTAACAAAAATTAAAAAACAATCATATTATCATTATCGTAATTATTCATGATGTAAAGTTCTTTAAGGGATGTAAAGAACAATATTGTTTTCAATAATTGCAAATAATTAAACATTGAATTGGCAGAATAGCAATGTTTGATCTTACTGATTTTTTCAGGATTTTCACAGTTTGATCAAGAATTAATTCAGAATGTCTCAGATTTTCCTGCAACAGAAGCCCTTGACAATAAGTTGGATACTTATCATCATTCTGAATCAAATAGTAATGCGTCGTGGTTTTTGAAATTGAACGAAGTCAAAGTTGTAAAATGGATTCTTATTTCTATCAGAGGAGGTAACAATTTTTATACGGTTGGGTTTCCAGATATACATGTATATGCATACAATACATAGATAATATGGTTAATTTTATGTTTTATGTATTTAAAACCATCAATGCCAAGTTAGATTACTAATCGTATATAGTATTCAAATAAAGACAATTTTACCCTGGGAGACAAGTCATATTTTGCAATGGAAATTTGGTAAAACATAATATATGTGTTACACGTCAGGTCATTACGAATTACATATCAGTGTTGGATACACCGCCATGAGTTTGGCTACCAGGTGCAAGGCATTTGAATTACCTGGAGTTATACAACAACAGCAGACAGCAATAGAATGCGATGCAGCACTGAGTGGAGATACATTTATAGTAAAAAAGATGGATGATGGGCCATTGAGACTGTTCGAAGTGTATCCCATAAGTAAGTATGTTCGTGTTGTTATTGCTGCTGTCTAAAATTAGTGATAATGATTAATCAACTTCTCAATTATCGATATTCTAAGAACATACACGTTGGAAAATCTATCAATGGGACCAAGCTGAATTGCAAGAGATAGTATCAACATTATGTATAGCTATCGTAAAGTCAAGTTAAAATTACCGGATTCACACAGAAATTAAACTGTGATTCTGTCTAGTTTTTTTTTCTACTTTACTTTTGTAAGACTTTTAATCTTATTAGTAAAAATACATCGCTTTCAGTTGTGATACATGATTATATACTCAAGGAAGGAAATATTTATTGGAACATAATTTAACATTCAATATTAGTTTGCCCGCCATATCACTTTGGACCAAATTGTGCAAGATGTCGTCAGATGTGTCGGTCCTGTGATCCTATCACTGGGGAGTGTACCCAATGTAATGGTTCGTACTACGGAGAGAACTGCCAACACAGCTGTCCAGAAAACTGTCTCAATTCGACATGTGACCAACGGACAGGGTCTTGTTATGGTTGTGTGGATCCTTACAAAGGCAAAACCTGTGAGCAATACATTGGTATGTTTGTATCAATAGCATATGTAGATATATAAAAATGTTCTCTTAAAGCTGAACTAAATTCATAAATACGCATTGTTTCCCTTTTTTCTCGACTACTGCCATATTAGTTGTCGATTTCTTTTGTTCTGTTCATCGCTTCACGCCCTCTATGTAAGGCCGAGAGCACTATTTTCATGCTTCACTGCATTCGGGAATTTCATACACCCAAACACGTTACCCTGGACGAAAAGACGTGTAGAAACGCGTTCTGAACAAATATAATATGACGTCCACTGCACTGGCAAGATATATCCAATAAGTGACGAAACAAGAAAATTTTAAATCCAGGCGCAGATACTTCGAAAATTCCTCGATATATGTAGACCGTATTCCTGCGTATGTTATAACATTGCACATGCGCAAACCACACACTGTGGCATATCAAGTAATATCAATTATAGCATGGATCATTTTAGAAACGGAACGGATGGAAACGATGTTACGTTTTTACTTTCTTGGATTTACTATCATTTAGCTACTGTATTAGATGTAGTGTCGCCGATGCAGACGTTATACACTCTGTATGAACGACACACGTGTTCGATGTGCATGAGAAGTAAAGCAACACTGTCTATGCAAAATAATGTGGATACCTTGAAAATCCTTTCAAAGAATAAATACATTTCATTGTTGTTTTCTGTCTTCTTCATTACTACATTTTACTACAATGTTTAGTTCATGCATTTAGAACTCTATGCAACCTGAATGTCTCAATCGGAAAACAACCGACCGTAACTTTCTCAACCGGTATATATGCCCCAGTGGCAGTAGAGGAGCGATTGAAACTAATATGGCGACCAAATACTTTTATGAATTCGTGTCAGCTATAATAAACAAAAACTAAGGCACGTTTACAATATCATGTTTTAGTATTATTTTAGTAACGACAAGTTAAGAAGTATGACACCATTATTATAAAGGGATTGTTCAGCTTTCACTGTGTACCTAAGGTTGTTAACAGGAAAGGTTTTAGGATAATGTTTTCGAGAAATCGACACTTATCGTTAAACTGTTATAATATGTAATGCAATTTTTCAAATCTAGAAGTCCCAGAAAATAATGCAACTATGTCATATTTCTTTTTCTATGTATTTGTTTTATTTCCCTCCTTTGTTTTATCAAACCCTTATATATCAGTCTACCTTAGAAAAACCATATCCTGCTTCAAGAACTAACTTCATTAGTTATAAGTACCTCGGTCATCACTTTGGTTGGTGAAAGCCTTACTTGTAATTTGATTAAAATAATTGAATTTTTTAAATCAAACTAATCATTTAATCGCCGGTTGTCACGTTTCAAGATAAGAATTTTTAACTTTTTTATCCGTTATAATTATCGTTTTTATTCTTACTGATTTAACAATTAAAAATGTTAAGCGTTTGCGTAGGTAAAACGACCTCGTCCAAATAGAAATTTCTGTTTTAAATACGTGTATAACTTCTTATTTAAAACTCTATAAAACTGCTATATAAGGGCGTAGAGTTCGTCTCGGGTAGCGCGCGTTTTCCATGTACCAGTTGTCGCTCAGTCTGACAGGGCGACGAAAGAAGTGGTTTTTAAGTTCGTGGTAACTGAATCTTTAGCCAGGGTAAGTTTATTTTATTCAATTTTATCCTACTGGAAATAATATTCAGCTAAAACGTGTACATTAAACTACTGTAACAGTAGTATTTCTATTTGTCAGCGTGTTCGAATTGTATACTTTAAATTTTGCCACGGGTACTTGTCTTCAGTTTAAGTATAAGTAATAATTTTTACTTGTTACATGTTTATATACATGGTTTCATTTTTGCAGTGTGAACCGGTGTTATTTATTAAAGCTATACCTATCTGTATTGGATGTAATTTGCATAAGCGTTCTGTACTTTACGACAAACATTTGGTGGCGCTTTTTATTATATTTTGTCAACAAATTTGTTAAAGGTTTTTTCCCGGGGTTTTTCAATGTAGCTCAATTCGGCGATAGAGTTTTGTCGAAGTTGGGGGAGGACTTCCCGAAACCTAGCGTGTAGGCGAGTTGATGCAATGTCTGAAGAATGGTGCTTTGAGGACCTACATGTAATATCCATAGACGTTGTGACATTGAGGCAGTACAATGGTCGGGGCAACAGAGTACATTACGAATGTGGACGCACATAAAGGACACTGAGTACATCGGGACTTACCGTGGTTGGAGGGCGGACTTCCACCGTAGATTCCGATTCCGGACCTGGGCAGCGTGCTCTCTCTCTCTCTCTCTCTCTCTCTCTCTCTCTCTCTCTCTCTCTCTCTCTCTCTCTCTCTTATTTCAATTTATTTTGTATATAATTGTTAAATTATTAGAAAAAAAACTTCTGTTTTACTGATCAAGCTAAAGTGTGTGGTGACAATGTAATATTTATATTGATGATTGCTGAACTTCATATTTGCAATGATGGCTGACAAAAAATTTACGTAACGTTGTTAGTTCTAAAACACGACGTTCTTTGTTGTTAATTGCTCTTTTTATAAAGCACCAAAATAGAATAAGTGTTCTTGTTTCTCTTTTTCATAAATACATGTATCTCTTGCTAGATTTGAATTTTTAGAGAAAAAATATGAAGCACAAATTGTACTATTTAAATTCACTTATATTTTTGTTAAGTGCTGGAATTGTAGAACATGTACATTTAACGCGCTTAATTATCTTCTGGAAAAGGGCTGTGTTCAACAAACTGTTGACATAATGGGATTAGTCATTTCACTTAGACGTCAAAGAGGGAAAACCATTCCTACATACGTAAGAGTACGAGAGAGCAATGCACAATTTTGACCGTTACTAAAGACAGTGTATAGAACCATATTTGTACAAATAAATTATCAATGTAAATAATTAAAGAAAAGCTTTCGTTATTAACTTAACAATTTAGTTGATACATGTATACATGTATTACTTTTTACAAGATCATTCAATTTTCCTTCCATTTTACGTATTTGACGGAGACCGATCCTGGACAATACAGTTTATACTTTATAAACTGATAATCTAAGTCAATCAAATGATGCGCTACATAGAGACTTACATGATTCACATATAATAACCAAAGGTGTAATTCAAATACAGTATGCAACTTTGATACTACGGAGTCTGAAACATTACTTTTAAAGAAATCCTAACAATGAACCATTATTATTGTTTTCAAGTAGAACGGTGAGTGGTATTAGAGCAATGTGTACATAGAGATCATTATATATCTGCCACGATGTGTACATAACGATCATTACATGTCTGCAACGATGTGTACATAAAGATAATTACCTGTCTGCCAAAGCGAACTATGACGAATTACAAAATAGATATCAAGCTACGTTAATGTTATTTCTATTTCACGGATTCGTTCTATCAATATATATTATCATTATCCAGTGTCTTTGTCTGTGATAACACTACGTATCGATTTTGTACTATATAACCCATAATACAAATGACGCCAAATTGAGGCACCGGCGGGGTTTGCTTATTTATATTTAAAGATTTAATCGTACGTTGGCATAAAATTATATAGATATAAGTAATAAGGAACCATTCTATGAATATTACGAGGTGATAATTTCGGTCGGGGCGTGATCAAATCTATCATAAAACCCTTCGGGCTTTATTGGATTTGATCACGCCCCGACCAAAATTATCACCTCATAATAATCAAAGAATGATTCCTTATTCCTTATATATACAGCAAATGTCAAATGACAATGTTCATGACTTAATAGATAATACAGGCAAACACGATAAATACAGCTTGATCTTATGGGGGGGGGGGGGGGGGGGGGGGGCTTTGAAGGAATTATAAACAAATTTTATATCAATTGACATGAATAGTGGTAAATACCTAGTGTTTTCTCTGATATGAGATGATTCATGAACATTCCTCAGTGATGGATTGTTTCAATTATTTAAACGGAAATGAGTATTTAAAACTTGGATTGCGGAAGTTGAGTTAAGAATGCTACTTTTTCTCTGCACTCCAATAAAATATTTTTTTTAATAATAGCATTTCAAATCTGTAATATGCACATTACATTTTTAAAAAATTGCGTAAATCAATTCCTTTCAAAAAATTTAATTATATATTTAGGCGATTTCTGGATACTTGTATGTGTTTCATGAAAGACAATAGACTTGGTATGTTTAGTGGTCGCGATCTCCTTACAAAACATTCATTTTTCATTTGGATTCTGGCATTTATTTCGATGTGAATGTGTTTAGTTGGTATTTATTGCACTCAACACTTACACTTTGTTTTTGGTATCAAATTTTACAATAAACGATGAAGAATTAATTTGTGTTTGATCAAAGTAAAAAATGCAATCCTTGTAGTTGAACTTTAAAACCAAAAGTAAGACTTCTATTGCTTATTTGGTTAAACTTTTTTTTTATTTGCGATTATGTTCAAGAACATGATATGCTATTAAAATAGGACATTTTTACTGAGTCTAGAGTACATTGTACAATAAACGCATACAGCCAAAGTCCGTTCATAACTGATACGATAAGTTTTGGACACTTTTGCGACAGATTTAATAGCTTAATGTGTAGTACACGACCCTCAAAAATATGTGATTTGTTGTATCAATTGTTGCAGATTATTCCACAGAAACATCCAAATTTTTACGTAAGATTTAGGACTATTATTCAAAATCTGTTGTGTTATTTCTAATTTGGAAAAGATACTTGTAGGGGAAAAATACTGTGGAATCATTTAAATTCGTGGGGGCAATTCTCGTGGATTGCTTAATTTTTTTTTTTGAAAACGTTATTTCGTGTTTTCTATTATACCAATAAAAGGCAATATTTTTGAACCATAATGTAAACTTTTGCGAAGGATGTTGATTTGTGGATGAGAGGCACGCACGAATTCCACGAAAATTGAGCTACCACGAAATCTAATGATTCCACTGTATTTGATTCAGCATTGAAGCGATTAAATTATCAATATATATCATCTAATAAGTAAAAGGAAATACCAAAAAAATATAACTGATTTATGATATTAAGTAAACGTTCATTCAAAGACTAGACAAAAAGTGGACATTACCGAAGAAGGGGAAAAAAAGGATGAGACTAAAAGAGACCTGGACAACAACTGGACGTGGTTCATGTAACAGATCCGATGATGGACTCTAAACAGACAGACATTGTTATATCTGTTGGTGGCTTCATTTGCTAAACAGCATGAAGAAGCTTTAGTGAATCTCTAACCTTTATTTAACTGAGAATATGTGTTGACAATAATGTGCTAATTGTATGGTTATAGCACCTTCTATACTGAAGGATATTATATTGAATAGATATCATTATTTTATGACGTGTATTGTCTTCTTTACGTCAACCATGCAGCACTGGAACATTTCTAATAAGGAAAAATGTTAACGTTATTGAATGATTGGCAATATAAGGTATGTACCGACAAAAGTAAAGCAAACACATTTAAAATGATTCATTTTCTTTAATATTCATTTAGAATAATATGTGAAAAGAAAAAAACAAACTCTTTACATTAATAAAATACACAGTGAATAAATATTGTTAATTCTTTCCCCTTCAATATCAAAAGTACATTTTTAAACCCACACAAAGCGGACGGAAGAGCATCGGGAATAAATGTTCGCAGATCAGAGATGCACTTAGAACCATTATAGAATATTATGACAGTGTTCAGTTGAGGAAGGATTAATCGAAATTAGATACATGTGCTGTAAAGTAAGACATTATGAAAAATAGCAACGCTTTAGGAATTATTTGTTTAACACTGATTATTAAAATACCCGTCAAAGGTAAGTTTTTTTATGTTTTAGATTTTGTATTTGGTGAAAGATGTTTTCATAAAAGTATATAATATAAACGAATGCTAATATATAATATCGATGTCTTTTAAAAAAAATTGAAACGTGGCAGCCTATGAAATACGAGAGGCCTACCAGTCCTCTACCAATGGGTCGTACGTGGCTTCTCTCGGATGTGATGGTGATATGGACACATTCTCTTTGACAAATTACGGAGACAATGAATCATGGTCTGTTGTACTGGATACAATTTATAAAATCACCTGGATTTTCATCCGCATTAGAGCCGGTAAACGCTTTCTTTTTTCTGAACACATGTTTTTTTTAAACGAATATATTAGAGAAGTCATTTTTAATGATATAAGAGTAATTAATAAATCTTATATTTCTGGGTCACATAGCATTTCTTTTTTGCGTCAATGAAAAATAATGACGGACCAGACCGGGATTCGAACCCGGCCCCCCTGAATCTCTTGTCAGGTGCTCTATATATATATATATATATATATATATATATATATATATATATATATATATATATATATATATATATATCCAAATCACAAAAGTATTTTCTCAGTGTCCGGTAAAAATATAATAAAAGAAAAAAAGCAACACTAACTGCAAAACATAAGCGCTTTCATTGTTAAAAATCTTCAGACTGAAGATTTTTAACAATGAAAGCGCTTATGTTTTGCAGTTAGTGTTGCTTTTTTTCTTTTATTATATATATATATATATATATATATATATATATATATATATATATATATATATATATATATATATATATATATATATATATATAAGATAAGATAAGATATTCTTTATTTCCTCTTATTGGAGAGTATTATGATGTTTAACATGAAGCTAAATAACAAAAAACAATAAGAGAGAAATAAACATAAATGCAAACATATTTACAATCAGTTCAGGAGAAAACAGTATTATTTTAAATTTTTCTACAATTAATAACAAAATGATCCCACAATCAAATTACGAATTTCGATACACAAATTATAATTTTTTCCACTTTTCAAATGTTATTTGGGCAAAACTGGTATTTGCAATGCACCCTAATAGAGCCAAATATTGGATTTCGGTATCTTGCAAATCAAAACAAACATATTCAAATACATCTAAAATATCTAATAAATCTTCCAAAAGTTTGTCTCTCTCATTCATAAATAATGAACAATTGAGCATAATGTGCATGTTAAAATTGTTTTCCATTCTTTTACAATGGTTACACAATTTGAGAACCGTTTTCATAGACAATAATGCAATGAAACGATTAAAATATTTTCTCAGACCAGTGTTTTCTTTAACAATTGCCCATAAATGAATTGGCTTTAATTTACACTGAATATTTTTATATACTGACATTTCAGGAGTGCTGTACAACAATTGTTTCCATTTTGTTTCCTCTTTAATAAACACATTCTTGACAACTTGTTTTGAAAATATAGCTTTGTTGTAAACACAATCTCTATTAACATTAAGAGACAAATCATACTCAATTGCTGTCTTTTGAATAGTCTTCGTAACAATATATTTATCTGAAACATCCTCGGAAGATAAAAACTTTATTATGAACAGTGGTTTTGTCCGCTCTCATTAGTCTACCGAGAAATAGAAGGCGGCATTTGTCTATATATCCTTTTACTGACCACAGGCCCAGGTTCGATGTACAGGAGAGAGAAGGTGAGTATTTCGAGAGTCCTTGCACAATTCTTGAAAAATGTTGTTGGGTGCATTCCAGTTTGGACTGGTCCTTTTTTGTGATATCAGTCCAAAGTTCACATGAATAAAGACAAGAAGGAAGAACAATTCTTTTCCAAATTTTGGCTGACACAGCTGGGTTGATTTGGGAATTATTAACGCCAACATGATGGAGTGAATGAATTTTACTGTTATCATTTAAAAACATATTTTAAACAAAAGGTTTTTTCGTCCTTTCGGTTTTTTTTTGGCCAAGGGAAAGTCTATCATAATGTATCTGGTATTGATCGTAAAAAGTTCTATTCTACATATAGTTGTTGATAATAGCTGATAGCGTCCTCTAGCACCAGCATATATGTTATTTTTAACAAGGAAAATAAAGACAAGAATTAGTCACAAACATTAAAAAACATACAACATTTTTCAAACCAGCTGAGCTAGCTTCCTTTTCTTTTCAAAAATAAACTTGCATATGCTTTTTAAATCAAAGTTTACAAACCTCGAAACTTGCAATATTTATCAGACTTTAATTAAGGCAATCTCTTAGGATTCAATACCTGTGTAATACAAACGCATAAAATCTAACTTCAATAAACAAAAAAGGCAAAAAATGTGCTTTACTAAAAGGTAGGATGCACACAAGTAAACATCCTCTTCAAAGAATTATTTATTTTTACTTCCTTCCTATTGTTATCGAAAAAATATTAACTCGAAAAGTATAGTTGTACACAAATATCTACCTAATACATAAAACGTCAATTTAAAAAATATGGTTGTTTTATGCATTATCTTAAAAAAAACTGGAAACCAATCGATAAGTATGGGACATTAATCAGTGATATATTTGATATATTACTGGCAAATTAATTCAACAATATAAATTTTGTTTGGTGATTCATGCCAGACATGATGGGAGCGACATTGCAGAATAAATAGATAACACACGTTGCTACCTTCATAAGCATTTCATTGTTTATATTTGCATCTTTCCTTTAAAGCTTTAAATTATCAAACTAATGGATATGTGTCATCGAATAAACTGAAAAATTATAATTCTGTGCTAAGCAAATAATGATATGTTTCCCACTTTTTATTATAATTCATGAACTTTTGACTTTTGGAATTTGTCAAGTTATTTCAACAATACAAGTACAGTAAAACAAAAAAAAATCTTTGCAAAATTTTACGGTCATAACGAATTCAGATATAACAAATTTATGGATATAGCGAACTGATTTTGAATATTGTAGAGGCGAACAATAACTTTTATAACGAATTTCTTTACTGTTGAAAAAGTTTGCACTCGCAATTTACATAATAGTTTGAATAATGAATTGATTTTGATATAAATTTTATCAACTCACAATCCGATTATTAAAGGTATCAAAGTAATGTTTTTTTTTTATTTTAAGTCACAATTAGCAAAAACTATAGTCTGGTGAAAGAAGACATGTATATAGTGAATTTGCTATAGGTTTTTTCACGAATTCGTTATAAGGATGTACGAATTACAGATATAATTAACTTAATCAATTGGTCCCTAGAATTCGCTATAACCGAGTTTTACTGTATAATGCTTTTTTGGGTGATTCATGGTTATGAAGGGAGCGACATTTAAGAAAAAATAAATAAGCCACGTTGCTACCTTCATAACCTTTTTATTCTTTGTGTTTGTATCTTCCCTTTGAAGCTTAAAAAAACACTGGTGGGCATGTGTTCTTTTCAAGAAACTGGAAATCAATTGTTCAGAAAAAAATATTTTATTAGTCTCTTTTTGTACGTAAGCCTTCGGAATTTGTCAAATTAAAAGATACATATACATTCCAGATTTAAAAAATGAAACATAAAATTATATTACACAAACATTATGGTTACATAAGGTCTACTGCTACCTATATTAAATAGAATAGGTTGATATCCTACGAAAAGCTCATCAAGATGCATGCAATTAAAAAAAATAACCAAAAGTAATATAAGTAATATAAAATTAAATCAGAGTTACATGTATTGTACAACATTACTTTTCAGGTTCATATGAGTCTAAAATTGAACAGAGTCAACAGGGAACGACTTCTGATAAATGTTCAGATATCAAGTCAGATATAACTGAAATGTCAGAGGTAATTGAGAAGATAGTAACCTGCTCCTATAGTGATGAATCCATATATAAATTAGGAAATAAACTGACCGTCACCAGTATGCAACGTGCTGTCGTGCAAGTATTCGAGATTACCGCTTTAGGTATGATTTTCATATTTGTGTTACCATTTGTGAGTTGAGTAAATAGATATGTAATAAGTTAACAAAAATTGAAAAAAAAAATATCATCATTATCGTAATTATTCATGATGTAAAGTTCTTTAAGGAATGTGAAGAACAATATTGTTATCAATAATTGCAAATTAAAACATTGAATTAGCCGCATAGCAATGTCTGATCTTACTGATTTTTTCAGGATTTTCCAAGTTTGGTCCAGAATTAATTCAGAATGTCTCAGATTTTCCTGCATCAAAAGCATTAGACAACGATTTGGAAACTTATTATCATTCTGAATCAAATAGTAATGCGTCGTGGTTTTTGAAATTGAACGAAGTCAAAGTTGTAAAATGGATTCTTATTTCGACCAGAGGAGGTAACAATTTTTATACGGTTGGGTTTTCATATATACATGTATATGCATACACTACATAGAAAATATGGTTAATTTTATGTTTTGTGTATTTAAAACCATCAATGCCAAGTTAGATTTTTTCCTGAATATAGTATTCAAATACAGAAAATTTTATCCTGGGAGACAAATCATATTTTGCAAAATAAATTGGGTAAAACATGATATATGTGTTACACGTCAGGTCATTACGAATTACATATCAGTGTTGGAGACACCGCCATGAGTTTGGCTACCAGGTGCAAGGCATTTTATTTACCTGGAATGATAAAACAACAGCAGACAGCAATAGAATGTGACGCAGCACTGAGTGGAGATACATTTATAGTAAAAAAGATGGATAATTGGCCATTGAGAGTGTTCGAAGTGTATCCTATATGTAAGTGTATTCGTGTTTTATTGCGACTGTCTAAACTTAATGATAATTATTAATCAACTACTTAATTATCGATATTCTAAGAACATACACGTTGGAAATTTATCTATGAAAGGGACCAAGCTGGATTGCAAGGGATAGTATCAACATTATTCATAACTATAGTATGTGGAAAAAGTAAAAAATACCGGATTCACACAGAAATTAAACTGTGATTTTGTCTGGTTTTCTTTACTATTCTTTTGTAAGACTTTTAATCTTATTAGTAGAAATCCATCGCTACATGTTAATATACTCAATGAAGGAAATATTTATTGGAACATACTTTTACATTAAAAATTAGTTTGCCCTCCAAATCACTTTGGACCAAATTGTGCAAGATGTCGACAGAGTTGTCGGTCCTGTGATCCTATCACTGGGAAGTGTGCCCAATGTAAGGGTTCGTTATACGGAAAGTATTGTCAACACAGCTGTCCAAGGAACTGCCTCAATTCGACATGTGACCAACGGACAGGGTCTTGTTATGGTTGTGTGGATCTTTACAAAGGCAAAACCTGTGAGCAATACATTGGTAGGTTTGTATCAATAGCATATGTAGATATGTAATAATGTTCTCTTAAAGCTGACCTAAATTCATAAATACGTATTATTTCCCTTTTATCTCGACTACTGCCATATTAGTTGTCGATTTCTATTGTTCTGTTCATCGCTTCACACCGTCTATATAAGGCCGAGAGAACTATTTTCACGCTTCACCGCATTCGGGAATTTCATACACCCAAACACGTTACCCTGGACGAAAAGACGTGTAGAAACGCGTTTTCAACAAATATAATATGACGTCCACTGCACTGGCAAGATATACCGGTATCCAATAAATGACGAAACAAGAAAGTTTGAAATCCAGATGCAGATACTTCGAAAATTCCTCGATAATTGTAGACCGTATTCCTGTGTATGTTATAACATTGCACATGCGCAAACCACACACTGTGGCATATAAAGTAATATCAATTATAGCATGGATCATTTTAGAAACGGACGGATGGAAACGATGTTACTTTGCTACTTTTTTGGATTTACTATCATTTAGCTACTGTATTAGATGTAGTGCCGCCGATGTTTTCAAGAAAATGCAGACGTTATGCACTCTGTATGAACGTTACACGTGTTTGATGTGCATGCGAAGGAAAGCAACACTGTCTGTGCAAAGTAATGTGGATACCTTGGAAATCCTTTCAAAGAATAAATATATTTTGTATTGCATTGTTGTTTTCTTTCTTCTTCATTACTACATTCCACTACAATGCTTAGTTCATGCATTTAGAAGTCCGTGCAACCTGAATGCCTCAATCGGAAAGCAACCGACCGTAACTTTCTCAACCGGTATATATTACCCAGTGGCAGTAGAGGAGCGATTGAAACTAATATGGCGACCAAATGCTTTTATGAATTATTGTCAGCTTTAATGAACAAAAACTAAGGCACTTTTACAATATCATGTGGGAATATTTTAGTAACGACAAGTTAAGAAGTATGACACCATTATTATATAGGGATTGTTTAGCTTTCATTGTGTACCTAAGGTTGTTAGCAGGGAAGGTTTTATGATAATGTTTTCGAGAAATCGACACTTATCGTTAAACTGTTATAGTATATAATGCAATTTTTCAAATCTAGAAGTCCCAGAAAATAATGCAACTATGTCATATTTCTTTTTCTATATATTTGTTTTATTTCCCTCCTTTGTTTTATCAAACCCTTATATCTTAGTCTACCTTAGAAAAACCATGTCCTGCTTCGAGAACTTTATTAGTTATAAGTACCTCGGTCATCACTTCGGTTGGTGAAAGCTTTACTTGTAATTTAATTCAAATAATTGAATTTTTTAAATCAAACTTAATCGCCAGTTGTCACGTTTTAAGATAAATATTTTTAACTTTTTTATCCGTTATAATTATCGTCTTTATTTTGACTGATTAAACAATAAAAAATGTTAAGTGTTTGCATAGGTAAAACGACCTCGTCCAAATAGAAATTTCTGTTTTAAATATGTGTATAACTATTCAAAACAATTCTTATTTTTAACTTTATAAAACTGCTATATAAGGGCGTAGAGCTCGTCTCGGGTAGCGCACGTTTTCCATGTACCAGGTGTGACTCAGTCTGACAGGGCGACGAAAGGAGTAGTTTTTAAGTTCGTGGTAACTGAGTCTTTAGCCAGGGTAAGTTTATTTTATTCAATTTTATCCTACTGGAAATAATATTCAGCTAAAACGTGTACATTAAACTACTGTAACAGTAGTATTTCTATTTGTCAGCGTGTTCGAATTGTATACTTTAAATTATGTAACGGGTACTTGTCTTCAGTTTAAGTATAAGTAATAATTTTTACTTGTTACATGTTTATATACATGGTTTCATTTTTGCCGTGTGAACCGGTGTTATTTATTAAAGTTATACCTATGTGTATTGGATGTTATTTGCATAAGCGTTTTGTACTTTACGACAAACATTTGGTGGCGCTTTTTATTATATTTTGTCAACAAATTTGTTAAAGGTTTTTTCCCGGGGTTTTTCAATGTAGCTCAATACGGCGATAGAGTTTTGTCGAAGGTGGGGGAGGACTTCCCGAGGCCTAGCGTGTAGGCGAGTCGACGCAATGTCTGAAGAATGGTGCTTTGAGGACCGAATATCCATAGACGTTGTGACATTGGGGCAGTACAATGGTCGGGGCAACAGAGTACATTACGAATGCGAACGCACTTAAAGGACACTGAGTACATCGGGACTTACCGTGGTTGGAGGGCGGATCTCCACCGAAGATACCGATTCCGGACCTGGGCAGCGTGCATTCTCTCTTCATATTTGCAATTATGGCTGACAAAAAAACTACATAACAGTGTTAATTCTAAAACACGACGTTGTTTGTTTTTAATTGCTCTTTTTAGAACACCAAAATAAAATAAGTGTTCTTGTTTTTCTTTTTCATTAATACATGTATCTCTTGCTAGATTTGAATTTTTAGAGAAAAAATATTAAGCAGAAATTGCTCTTTTTATAAAGCACCAAAATAAAATAAGTGTTCTTGGGGTTTTTTCATAAATACATGTATCTCTTGCTAGAATTGAATTTTTAGTGAAAAAATATTAAGCACAAATTGTACTATTTAAATTCATTTATATTTATGTTAAGTGCTGGAATTGTAGAACATGTACATTTAATGCGCTTGATTATCTTCTGGAAAAGGGCTGTGTTAGTCATTTCACTTAGACGTCAAAGAGGGAAAACCATTCCTACATACGTAAGAGTACGAGAGAGCAATGCACAATTTTGACCGTTACTGAAGACAGTGCATAGAACCATATTTGTACAAATAAATTATCAATGTAAAGAATTAAAGAAAAGCATTCGTTATTAACTTAACAATTTAGTTGATACATGTATACATGTATTACTTTTTACTAGATCATTCAATTTTTCTTCCATTTTACGTTTTTGACGGAGACCGATCCTGGACAATACAGTTAATACATTATAAACTGATAATCTAAGTCAATCAAATGATGCGCTACATACAGACTTACATGATTCACATATAATAACCGAATGTGTAATTCAAATACAGTATGCGACTTTGATACAACGGAGTCTGAAACATTAATTTTAAAGAAATCCCAACAATGAACCATTATTATTGTTTTCCAGTAGAAAAGTAAGTGGTATTAGAGCGATGTTTACATAAGGATCATTACCTGTCTGCCATGATGTGTACATAAAGACTATTACCTGTCTGCCATGATGTGTACATAGAAATCAATAACGTTAACGTTTTTTCTATTTCACAGATTCGTTCTATCCTATATACAGCAAATGTCAAATGACAATGTTCATGACTTATTAGATTATACAGGCAAACACGATAAATACAGCTTGATCTTAGGGGGGGAGGGGCTTTGAAGGAATTATTAACAAATTTTATATCAATTGACATGAATAGTGGTAAATACCTAGTGTTTTCTCTGATATGAGATGATTCATGAACATTCCTCAGTGATGGATTGTTTCAATTATTCAAACGGAAATGAGTAATTAAAACTTGGATTGCGGAAGTTGAATTAAGAATGCTTCTTTTTCTCTGCACTCCAATAAAATATTTTTTTAAATAATAACATTTCAAATCTGTAATATGCACATTTCATCTAAAAAAAAAATGGCGTAAATCAATTCCTTTCTAAAAATTTAATTATATATTTAGGCGATTTCTGGATACTTGTATGTGTTTCATGAAAGACAATAGACTTGGTACGTTTAGTGGTCGCGATCTCCTTACAAAACATTCATTTTTCATTTGGATTCTGACATTTATATCGATGTGAATGTGTTTAGTTGGTATTTATTGCACTCAACACTTACACTTTGTTTTTGGTATCAAATTTTACAATAAACGATGAAGAATTAATTTGTGTTTGATCAAAGTAAAAAATGCAATCCTTGTAGTTGAACTTTTAAACCAAAAGTAAGACTTCTATTGCTTATTTGGTTAAACTTTTTTTTATTTGCGATTATGTTCAAGAACATGATATGCTATTAAAATAGGAAATTTTTACTGAGTCTAGAGTACAATAAACGCATACAGCCAAAGTCCGTTCATAACTGATACGATAAGTTTTGAACACTTTTGCGACAGATTTAGTAGCTTAATGTGTAGTACACGACCCTAAAAAATATGTGATTTGTTGTATCAATTGTTGCAGATTATTCCACAGAAACATCAACATTTTTACATAAGATTTAGGACTATTATTCAAAATCTTTTGTGTTATTTCTTATTTGGAAAGATACTTGTAGGGGAATAATACTGTGGAATCATTAAAATTCGTGGGGGCAATTCTCGTGGATTGCTTAATTTTTTTTTGAAAACGTTATTTCGTGTTTTCTATTATACCTATAAAAGGCAATATTTTTAAACCATAATGTAAACTTTTGCGAAGGACGTTGATTCGGGGATGAGAGGCACGCACTAATTCCACGAAAATTGAGCAAACACGAAATCTAATGATTCCACTGTATTTGATTCAGCATTGAAGCGATTAAATTATCAATATATATAATCTAATAAGTAAAAGGAAATACCAAAAATATATAACTGATTTATGATATTAAGTAAATGTTTATTCAAAGACTAGCCAAAAAGTGGACATTACCGAAGAAGGGAAAATTGGATGAGACTAAAAGAGACCCGAACAACAACTGGACGTGGTTCATGTAACAGATCCGATGATGGACTCTAAACAGACAGACAAAAATGGTTATATCTGTTGGCGGCTTCATATGCTAAACAGCATGAAGAAGCTTTAGTGAATATCTAACCTTTATTTAACTGAGAATATGTGTTGACAATCTTACAATGTGCTAACTTGTATGGTTATAGAACCTTCTATACTGAAGGATATTTTTATATATTGAATAGATATAATTATTTTATGGCGTGTATTGTCTTCTTTACTGGAACATTTCTAATAAGGAAAAATGTTAACGTTATTGAATGATTGGCAATATAAGGTATGTACCGACAAAAGTAAAGCAAACACATTTAAAATGATTCATTTTCTTTAATATTCATTTAGAATGATATGTGAAAAGAAAAAAAACAAACGCTTTACATTAATAAAATACACAGTGAACTAATATTGTTAATTCTTTCCCCCTCAATATCAAAAGTACATTTTTAAACCCACACAAAGCGGACGGAAGAGCATCGGGAATAAATATTCGCAGATCAGAGATGCACTTAGAACCATTATAGAATATTATGACAGTGTTCAGTTGAGGAAGGATTAATTGAAATTAGATACATGTACTGTAAAATAAGACATTATGAAAGATAGAAACGCTTTAGGAATTATTTGTTTAATATTGATTATCAAAATACCCGTTAAAGGTAAGTTTTTAAAGTTTTAGATTTTGTATTTGGTGAAAGATGTTTTCATAACATCAATAATATAATATAAACGAATGCTAATAAATAATATCGATGTCTTTTAATAAAAATTGAAACATGGCAGCCTATGAAATACGAGAGGCCTACCAGTCCTCTACCAATGGGTCGTACGTGGCTTCTCTCGGATGTGATGGTGATATGGACACATTCTCTTTGACAAATTACGGAGACAATGAATCATGGTCTGTTACACTGGATAAAATTTATAAAATCACCTGGATTTTCATCCGCATTAGAGCCGGTAAGCGCTTTCTTTTTTCTGAACACATGTTTTTTTAAAACGAATATATTAGAGAAGTCATTTCTAATGATATAAGAGTAATTAATTAATCTTATATTCCTGGGTGACATAGCATTTCTTTTTTGCGTCAATGAAAAATAATGACGTACCAGACCGGGATTCGAACCCGGCTCTCCTGAATTTCTAATCAGGTGCTCTATCAACTGAGATAAATATATATATATTTATATATATCTGTGTAATTTGATTTTTTTAACAAATATTTCAATTTAATTTAAAGTCAAATAAAAATAAGTCTTTTTCTTATAAACGTTAAAATAAAAAATAACCATTTGTCATATATTTCCTGAAACAATGTTTTTATCATTTAAAAACTTATTTTAAACAAATGGTTTTTCGTCCTTTCGTTTTTTTTTTTTTTGTTTTTTTTTTTTGGCCAAGGGAAAGTCTATCATAATGTATCTGGTATTGATCGTGAAAAATTCTATTCTACATATAGTTGTTGATAATAGCTGATAGCGTCCTCTAGCACCAGCACATATGTTATTTTTAACAAGGAAAATAAAGACAAGAATTAGTCACAAACATTAAAAAACATACAACATTTTTAAAACCAGCTGAGCTAGCTTCCTTTTCTTTTCAAAAATAAACTTGCATATGCTTTTTAAATCAAAGTTTACAAACCTCGAAACTTGCAATATTTATCAGACTTTAATTAAGGCAATCTCTTAGGATTCAATACCTGTGTAATACAAACGCATAAAATCTAACTTCAATAAACAAAAAAGGCAAAAAATGTGCTTTAATAAAAGGTAGGATGCACACAAGTAAACATCCTCTTCAAAGAATTATTTATTTTCACTTCCTTCCTATTGTTATCGAAAAAAATATTAACTCGAAAATTATAGTTGTACACAAATATCTACCTAATACATAAAACGTCAATTTAAAAAATATGGTTGTTTTATGCATTATCTTAAAAAAACTGGAAACCAATCGATAAGTATGGGACATTAATCAATGATATATTTGATATATTACTGGCAAATTAATTCAACAATATAAATTTTTTTTGGTGATTCATGCCAGACATGAAGGGAGCGACATTGCAGAAAAAATAGATAACACACGTTGCTACCTTCATAAGCATTTCATTGTTTATATTTGCATCTTTCCTTTAAAGCTTTAAATTAACAAACTGATGGATATATGTTATCTAAAAAAAAACTGAAAAATTATAATTCTGTGCTAGGCAAATAAAGATATGTTTCTTTCTTTTTATTATAATTTATGAACTTTTGGAATTTGTCAAGTTATTTCAACAATACAAGTACAGTAAAACTGGTTTAGTACGAACACGGGTATAACGAATTATCGGATAAAGCGAATTTTTTTAGTCCCCGGTTAAATCTTGACAAAATTTTTCGGTCATAACGAATTCGGATATAACAAATTTATGGATATAGCGAACTGATTTTGAATCTTGTAGAGGCAAATAATAACTTTTATAACGAATTTCTTTACTGTTTAAAAAGTTTGCACTCGCATTTAACATAATAGTTTGAATAATGAATTGATTTTCATATATTTTTTTTCAATTCACAATCCGATTATTAAAGGTATCAAAGTAATGTATTTTTATTTTAAGTCCCAATTAGCAAAAACTATTGTCTGGTGAAAGAAGACATGTATAGAGGGAATTTGCTATAGGTTGTTTTTACGAATTCGTTATACTGATGTACGAATTACAGATATAATTAACTTAATCAATTGGTCCCTAGAATTCGCTATAACCGAGTTTTACTGTATAATGCTTTTTTGGTGACTCATGATTATGAAGGGAGCGACATTTAAGAAAAAATAAATAAGCTGCGTCGCTACCTTCATAAGCATTTTATTCTTTGTATTTGAATCTTTCCTTTGAAGCTTAAAATAAACAAACCGGTGAACCGGTGGGCATGTGTTCTCTTCAAGAAACTGGAAATCAATTGTTCAGAAAAAATATTTTATTTGTCTCTTTTTGTACGTAAGCCTTCGGAATCTGTCAAATTAAAAGATACATGTACATTACAGATTTAAAAAATGAAACAAAATGTTCAGGTGCCCCACAAGAATAATATTATAAAAACATTATGGTTACATAAGGTCTACTGCTACCTATATTAAATAGAATAGGTTGATATCCTACGAAAAGCTCATCAAGATGCATGCATATAAAAAAAATAACAAAAATTATTATAAACTTAAACTTAAATCAGAGTTACATGTATTGTACAACATTACTTTTCAGGTTCATATGAGTCTAAAATTGAACTGAGTCAACAGGGAACGACATCTGATAAATGTTCAGATATCAAGTCAGATACAGCTGAAATGCCAGAGGTAATTGAGAAGATTGTAACCTGCTCCTATAGTGATGAATCCATATATAAATTAGGAAATAAACTGACCGTCACCAGTATGCAACGAGCTGTCATGCAAGTATTCGAGATCACCGCTTTAGGTATGATTTTCATATTTGTGTTACCATTTGTGAGTTGAGTAATTAGATATGTAAAAAGTTAACAAAAATAAAAACAACCTATCATCATTATCGTGATTATTCATGATGTAAAGTTCTTTAAGGGATGTGAAAAACAATATTGTTTTCAATAATTGCAAATTAAAAATTCAATTAGCCGGATAGCAATGTCTGATCTTAATGAATTTTTCAGGATTTTCCCAGTATGATCCAGAATTAATTCAGAATGTCTCAGATTTTCCTGCATCAAAAGCATTAGACAACGATTTGGAAACTTATTATCATTCTGAATCAAACAGTAATGCGTCGTGGTTTTTGAAATTGAACGAAGTCAAAGTTGTAAAATGGATTCTTATTTCGACCAGAGGAGGTAACAATCTTTATACGGTTGGGTTTCCATATATACATGTATATGCATACACTACATAGAAAATATGGTTAATTTTATGTTTTATGTATTAAAAACCATCAATGCCAAGTTAAATTATTTACTGTATATAGTATTCAAATACAGACAATTTTACCATGAGAGACAAATCATATTTTCCAAAATAAATTGGGTAAAACATGATATTTGTGTTACACGTCAGGTCATTACGAAATACACATAAGTGATGGAAACACCGCTATGAGTTTGACTTCTAGATGCAAAGCATTTAAATTACCTGGAATAATAAAACAGCAGCAGACAGCGATAGAATGCGACGCAGCACTGAGTGGGGATACATTTACAGTGAAAAAGATGGATGATGGGCCATTGAGACTGTTCGAAGTGTATCCTATAAGTAAGTGTATTCGTGTTTTATTGTGACTGTCTAAAATTATTGATAATTATTAATCAACTACTCAATTATCGATATTCTAAGAACATACACGTTGGAAATTTTATCTCAGAAAGAGACCAAGCTGAATTGTGATGGATAGTATCAACATTATTCATAGTATATGTAAAAAGTAAAAATAACTGGATTCACACAGAAATTAAACTGTGATTCTATATGGGTTTTTTCTACTATTCTTTTGTACAAGTTATAATCTTATTAGTAAAAATCCATCGTTTTGAGGTATGATACATGTTAATAAACTCAATGAAGGAAATATTTATTGGAACATAATTTTACATTCAATAACAGTATGCCCTCCAAATCACTTCGGACCAAACTGTGCAAGATGTCGACAGAGTTGTCGGTCCTGTGATTCTATCACTGGGGTGTGTACCCAATGTAATGGTTCGTTCTACGGAGAGTATTGTCAACACGTCTGTACAGAAAACTGTCTGAATACGACATGCGACCAACGGACAGGGTCTTGTAATGGTAGCAAAGATGGATTTCAAGGAGATAGTTGTAACCACGAAATAATTTTGTCTGCAACTATACCAGGTTTATAAAAGTTTTGTAAAGCATTGACAGTTAGAGGCAATTGGAAGTATTTTTCTTTGTAGAGTTATTACTGTTTAATGAATAGTATTTAGCATTTGACTTAATGACGTTAACTGTTTACAGGATTGTTTGTTCTTTTTATCCATAATTGAATTCCGTATGAAAGGGTTATAACTTATGTAGTTTGCTTGAGGTATGACCATCACCTCCATCTTTCGATACATCATATATTAACAAAGCAAGACATTGTATATATATGTTGCTCTTTGCCACCAGCGTGACTTTAGATGTTACACAACATTGTAACACAATACGTAAAATTATGTAAAATAATATTGCGTACATGTAGTACTACAATTGAATTTAGACGCATTTATGCATTTTATATTAATATGATGTAATTGTAATAAATTGTCGAATAGTAATTAATAATTATATACAAATATGAATTTTATTAATTGGCTGTATTTTGAAACTGAAATCAAAATTCGATTACGCAATATCGTAAAACGGATTCTTTGTGGTCTAAAAATCAAATTCAGACCCCATGGGAAAAAAAGAGCAAAGAAATACTGGTGGAAAAGAGCAAACTCATAGCTAACGGGATAAACATATACCCTTCGCTATTTCATTGTTAGAACTACAATTTAATTACCATTAATCTAGTTACATTTATAGGATTTATCATTTGGTTTAACGAAGTTTAAAATATCATTTATTCTTTTAAAATGACAATTTGTTTCTGGGGTTTCTGGTCTTGCTCAAAAACTACAATTTTCACGTTTTACCTTGTTTTCAGTGATCCTTCAATTTTAGAACAGAAAGCTAGTAGTGAAGTTTTGATTGATTGTTTTTTAAATATTCTTTTTGGTATTTGTGGAAAATTTATTTGGTGTTACAAAAAAACATCACGTATCTATTTCATTAAAGTTTATTTAATTTATAGATGAAAAAAGTACGCCTGTTCCTCTGAGTCCAGCGTGCAGTACAACAGTGGTTCCAATGAACAGTAAATAGAAAGATTGTATTTAAATCATATTCCTCCATTTAAATGTATTGGACCAACTATCGAAACCACGTTGTTCATCGCAGGCTTTTTTATTTTGAAAAACTTCGTGCAAAGAACTACATGTAGTTCCTTGTGTTTAAAAAAAAGTATCAGAGGAAGTGATATAAAGTTTAATATATATTTTAAGTTATTTTGAACTTGTTTTTAGAATTCATGTTAAAACATTAATTATACAGAAGGAAAGTAGACGAGAGCCAAAAGATATGTTTGACACATACATGTCTTGGGAATTTTAAGCTTTATAACGTCTAAACATCGGTAAATTTCAAACTCATTGTAGTTGCTAATCGATGTTTATTTTATAGTTAGATAAATTAACACAGATCAGAAATAGATTATAGTATGTCCCAAGTTATTGCTTCCATCAATTTTTGATGATTTTTAATAAAAATACACATACCTGTGAAAGAAATACAATTGAAACCGATGAAAGGGAATATATCCAAGATATCTATATCTTCATTGAGCAGTTATCCCTATTCACTCATAAAATTTCACAGGAACGAACACAATTTTCTTACGGAGATTTGTAATGGGAAATGTTTACATCTTTTCTCCATTCGGAATACACTCGGAATACATCGCACAATTTTTTAACATTATCATCCGGGCTTTTTAATGGCGTGATACAATGCAAAATCTCCGTAGACTTTCAATTTTTGGATGTGTATTGAAACCTGAAGCGGTAGAGGGGGCGTTTCAAAACAGAATATCTGGACATTTTTCATATTAGTAGATGAACGTAGTTTTAGCACAAAGGTATTTACTATTATTGAAATATCAAGCAAAAAGTGGTGGAAGCAAAAACTCGGGACAGAGTATAAACATTTATTTTTTTAACAAAGTGATATATCATTATCACCATTTGAGGTAAATGCATAATATCTTTTAAACGACCTTTATCTATACAGTAAAACTCGGTTATTGCAAAGTCCTAGGGGCCAATGGAATTACTTCGTTATATCCGTAATTCGTTATATCCGTATAACGAATTCATAATAATATCCATAGCGAATTAACTATATACATGTTTTCTTTCACCAGACTATAAATTCATTCGAACTATCTTATTAATTGGTAGTAGAATTGTTTTTTAATCTGTAAAGAAATTCGTTATGAAGGTGTTAAATTTCGTTATTATTCACCTCCACGGGACTCAAAATCAGTTCGCTATATCCGTAAATTCGTTATATCCGAATTCGTTATAACGGTAAAATTTTGCAAATATGTGTTAAGAATTTTACCAGGGATTCAAAAAAACTTCGCTATATCCAAAAATTCGTTATATCCGTGTTCGTACTCAATTAGTTCTACTGTACTTGCTTTGTATCTAATGTGCCAACTCGTGTTGTGACATAGAATCCTGTCTTAGTTAGCAACAAACGTCATTCGTGAAACGAAGAGATTTGCCTATAATTATAATTATCAAAATTATTTAGACCATAGTGGCACTATAATCTTAAATTGATTAACAATGTTTAAGCAAACTTTTTTAAAACCTTTCGGCAACAAAATATGCAAATATGCACTGCATATATATATATATATATATATATATATATATATATATATATATATATATATATATATATATATATATATATATATATATATATATATATATATATTTCAGAATTTATTAACTCAAATAAAGAAAACACCGATCACACCCTAATTGGTTTGTCATGTGTGTTATCTATCCTCACACTTTTAATTGCTGTTGTGGCGATACTTGTTGTTAAGAGGTAAGGCTGGAATTTTCTTCTTCTTCTCCTTCCTCTTGTTTAAAGGAGAGGCAAGCCTTATTTTCTAAGTTCGATTTTCTTTTATAGCACCTGCAGATTGTTGTATTCCTCTCTTGTTTTAATGGTTACGTTATCAGAATCATGGTTAAAATGGTTTACAATTTAAAAGATCTATAGCAAGTTGTTATGATATTCAGGCATGGAACAAACAAATTGAGACAATATGCTTTGTTTTATATAGGAGAGCCGGAAATCTAAAGTTTAAACAAAGTGACACAGTTGGTATTTCATCAAATAATGGTTTGTCATTGGAACTCCGAAGAGAGATCTCCACACACGACTCTGATCTTGCGGAGATTCGGGATGATGACCCTAATGATATGGAGGAGGAAGTGATTACTGTTGAATACAATAACCTGACGTCACAGAGGGTGTCCATAAATAGGTTCATAGAGGACTTACCATACAGGAAAAATAGCGATGCCTTGGAGAGAGAATTCAATGTATGTTTGATTATCTTATTTAGGCTAACTAATATTGCACCTTCGTAATTTCAAACGGAAATTATTATGTTTTTCGAATTTTTATTGTGTAACATTATTTATTTAAGCCCGCAATTGCCTTTTTTATAACGTTAACTAATTGTTATATAATTTTTAAGGATCTTCCAAGTGGATTACTGGAATCCTATTCAATCGCACTGAAAAGTTTCAATCGGAACAAAAATCGATACAAGGGAATATACCCATGTAAATATATATATATATATATATATATATATATATATATATATATATATATATATATATATATATATATATATATATATATATATATATATATATATATATATATATATATGATATTTTGAATTTATCAACCGTTTAACATTATTATATCGTACGACTTTAATCAGATAAACATTTATCTAATGGCTTTTTATATATTTATATTTTTCATCGTTAAATTGGTTCCATCAGATGATTACAATATGGTGAGATTGAGAACAGATGATGATGAGGATGAAACCGATGGATATGTTAACGCCTCCTACATACATGTAAGTAAAGACGATGTCTGTACCAGTGTAGATCAATATAACCTAACTATTATTGTATCATTAAAACACCAATTATATGTAAAACGATAAAACGATATTGGTCTTTTTCATTGACATGATTTTTATCTACCATATATATTTTATTTATTCTCTAAACATGGCTAAAAACGTGACTAAAATATCCAGATGATAAAGGATTATAGTAGATATTGTTATATTTAATAAGTAATTAATAATTGGTATTTTTTACTTCTATATGTTTTTTAGTTTGTAAAGTTTTATGTTTAGTGATAGGGGTGGTTATCATATGCATATTGTTAATATCTTCTTCAGGGTTTTCGAAAAGAACGAGCATATATAGCATCACTCGGTAATATTATTAAAAAATTGTTTTTTATATTTGAAATTTTTAAAGATTTTTTTTCTAACATGTCCTATTGACAAGGAAAATTAAAGTTGATTTATTAAAAAAAAATAATCAAATATTCAATAAAGATACATAATGGACATATCTATACAATTCAACTATACAATTTTATTAGTAAACAGCCATGGCATGCTAGCAGAAAACAATCGTTTTCTAATCAAACCTGCTGTCTTTTTGGCAAATATATTTGCAAACAAATAGCATGCGTGCGGCTCATCGACAAATTAACAGAGTGTTGTCTTTAATGTAATCTTTAGTATGATTTCGAATGATCAATTGATACTTAACAGGTCCTTTTAATCCAAGGACGTTAGAAGATTTCTGGAAAGTTATTTGGCAGAACGATGCCAGTAGAATCGTCATGCTTACCAACACGTTTGAAGGAGATAGGGTGAGTGGGCGGATATGCGTTGTCACTGCCTGTCCAAGTTAGAAAAAAATATTCTTTTTTTTCTTTTCTTTTTTCTTTTTTGTTAATGTGCTCCTTCAGACGAAAGATAGTTCTTATGGTACATTTTCTGTTGCTTTGTACCAATTATTATGAAAGTAAGTTCCGGACGCATCCTAAATTGTCCTTTTTATATGTTATTGACTGACTTTTTACAGTTTGAATATTAGAAGACTTCAAGTATTTTATTTACACAAACACTAAATATGTGCATGTGTATAACGTACAGTATTATATAAATAGTGCATGTTTGGGAGGGTAACAGTTGAAATTGACACCATTGTCAACCGACGCGAAGCGGAGGTTGACAATGGTTTTCGAGGGGTGCCAATTTCAACTGTTATCCTTCCAAACAGGCACTGTCTATTTTATATATTTTACTGAATGTCTTAACATCAAAGAAAAATTCACTGATTCTTTTAGAAATGACGTGAATTCTACGGTGAACTGTTCGCGCATAATTTACGCGCATGTAACAATTTGTTGTGTTACCCGTTACCAAGTGTGTTGCTAACGCTGATGATAGTAGAACGGATGATCAACTGCGTCTTATCCAATCAGATTTCAGTATTTAAGATGAAAGTATAATAAAGTAAATGTTTCACATCTCGAACAATGGAGCTTTGCTAAAACCAATGACTTGGTATGCACAAAGTCCAAGATTCATGGCCAAGTTACCAAGCTATTATAACCATAATCATTGACAATGTTTAGTCCTTTACCAATCATTGTCCAGAAAGGATAAAATCACTCTAATGCTTATAAGAACAAATGAACCCTGCAAACAATAATAGATTACAGTATATCAAGGATTTTTATTATAATTATGAGTTGCAAAAGCTTGTCCTCATCCTTTTTTTAACACTATAGGAAACTAATAAAGATTCTTTCATTTTTTTATATCCTCTGTCCTAAAAGACATGTCAACTAGAATCTTACAAAGCTGTTATTCAATGGATTAGGAGCTATTCATTTCAATTTTGTTTTAGATAAATGTTTAGTTAGAAGAAATGATTTTAAAATTACCATGACCAGAATAAGCTGTGGGGAAATATGTAATTCTTTTGAGTTAATCCTGAAATAATGATGACTAACGCAAAAGAATTGACAAAATACAGATAGAACCACAAAAAGAGTTTAATATCTCGTGTGGAACTTATACAAAGTGTGTTGTTAACCTTTTTCCTCGCCATTCAATTTGGTCCCTTGATTCGCTCGGCACCAAATCTCCTTATCTCCTCGCTTCGCTTGGCACCATACCTCGTGGTACTCGGATTTTACCAACATGTACTTGTAACACTCTCTTAGGATTTGCTATATGTTTTATAGATGAAGTGTCTGAAGTACTGGCCGGATACAGAGCTAGAAATTGGTCCTTTTATCCTAACATTGGACACTGAAGATGTCCATGACCAATATACACTGCGATATTTGATAGTCCAACATCAGGTCTGGGGATCTTTAATTAAATTTTTTTAGAAGTTCATTCTTTAGGAACAGGAATATTCTTAGAGATCGAGTGAATCTGTGATAAAACAATAAAATGTGTCCTTGCGTAATCAGTACCTTTACGATACATTTACTTACCTGAGAGTTAGATAAGGCATTGTAATGTTTTAAAGTTTTAAAAAAATGTCAGCCCCTGACGCTAGTCGGAATACAATTTTTAGAAAAAAGGACAGTTGTTACCTGTGAATTTAAAAGGTTAAGTAATGTACAAAATAAAATGAAAAAAAAAATGATTTATTTTCTCGAATTATGATATTATATAATTTAAGCAAATATTAAAAACGATTTTTATCCTAAGAAAAATGCCCCGCTTGTTTTTGAAATGTTAGTTAATCATCAAATAAATTCATTTCTCTTTTTAACTTCTGCGACATGATTTCTTTATAAACATCTCATAAGCTCAAGTTTGCAAGAACAATTATAACAATTTATAGGAGGAATTCAAGAGAGTGACCCAATTCCACTATACCGCTTGGCCCGACAACTCCGTCCCTGAAGATGTGACATCACTGATACTATTCAGGAACCTGGTCAGGAACGGCATGACGTCATCAGACGGACCAATAGTTGTTCATTGCAGGTATTGATAGTCATTAAAATAGAAAACGAGTATATTACACATTATCATAATTTTAGTGCAAAATGTTCCTTATTTGGTCTTACATCGACTGTAGTACGTTTAATACTAGGTAAACACATATATTTTTACTCCTTGATATCGTGTTACATGTAATGTCTGTTATGTTTACCATATCACAATTACAGTTGTTTCCTAGATAACTTGAGGTGCAATTTCATTTAGGTACAGATGATCTTGAACTATCTATTATGATATTTTTTGACCACACAACCAAAGAAAAAATTGGAATAAAAATGTGTGCTTCGCCAGTGTAACAGTCCCTGTAAGAGCAATGATCATTAAAGTGTAAATGATACTGACTTCATTGATCATTTTGCTCTATCTTAAGATAAGAATAAATGTCATATAGAAAAAGAGATATACTTTCCAGCAAGTGTTTTAAGGTCGTATAGCTGCATCATACTTGCTTATTAAATTTCTTCTGTGTAGTGCTGGAATAGGAAGAACTGGTACGTTTATCGCCCTTGATTATCTCCTGGAAGAGGGCGCTGCTGAACAGATGATCGACGTCAAGGGATACGTAACCTCTCTTAGGCATCAAAGAGGAAAGTCCATTCAAACATACGTAAGTTTATTGAGTGCATCATTATTTAATGTGAATAATAGTACCTATATTCTTAAACAATTTTTTTTTTCAAATCAGATCTACAGAGAATTATTTCATTTTCCTATTCAATTGTTATTATACACTAAGTTTAATGTGTGTTCGTACGAAATGTGGAGATAAGTAATCGAGGCGCTGGCCATATTGCCGAATATTAATTCACATCACACGAACATAGAGCTATATCCAGCAGTCACATGTCATGTTTAAACCAATGAAAGTGACATTTCAGTCCGAGGTTAAACAATTATAGCAATGCTTTGTTAATTTCAGGAACAGTACATCTTCCTCCACGATGCTGTGGTTGAGGGATTCGCAAACAACACTGTCACTGACAGTGTCAGGCAGAGCTGTCTCTCTGTGTTATAATGAACTTAAATGTAAACAAACAAACAGCAGCATCCAAAAGCTGTCTCTGTATTATAGTACAAGTAGACTGGTTTACTCAGAAACAACTCTGTCCCATAATTATTGATGCCTTTCGATGTTATGTGGAAATATTTAAAATTGATCTGAATATTAATAATAAAATTGGAGTTAAATTTATTTTGAAAAAGAAACTCGTCATATTTTAACCACATAGTAAAGATTTACATGTAGATATGCCATGTATCTTTGACTTGGATTGACCAGTCGGCTGACCACGCGATGGTTTCCACACACCTATGTCTATGAAGATTGTGTCAATACCACGTTAATATCATTTAGAGTTTGTATGGCGCTCAGTTTAAAATTTATGATACCTACATTAGGTGGTCAATGTCAATCGAAACTGTCAATTTATCATATGGGTATAAGTTTATAATATATTGTTTGTTTATTACGTATTGAATTTTTTCCATTTTATTTAAACTTGCTATCAACGTTCTGATTTAGAACGTGATAAAGTACGAAAATAACCAAAAGATTATTTTTTTATGTATATTTGTATTTGGATTATTTACATGTAGTTGTATATAGTTTATTGAATGTGCGTTAAATAAAGTACAAGAGATGTATGTGTACACGTGATGTGTTACCTTTCATTAATTGTCTGTGTAGAAAATCATTGATCAGACCATATTTTGAATTTTATTTCATAGGATTTTAATTCATTTGAAACGAAGTGCTATCAATATATGATTAACAAACCTTAAAAAAAAACAGTATTCTTTGGACAATGTTTTAATGAAAAATATTCAATTACATGTCTGAAGACTTTCAGCCTGAGAAATATTTTTAGTTACCATCAGAAGCATTAATTATGCCGTAATTTTTCGATAATAATCAATGTAATACTAGTATACCATTGTTAAGAGAGCACTATTGCTATGTACTCCTTTATAACAAGGTTGGGGTTTTTCGAAATTCTTGTGATTTTGTTTTTTTATAATCAATTCAATTCATGATGATTTGCAACAAAAAGGTTTGAAGTTTGAAATAGCAAATTATTTGTAAAATTCGATAACTATACAAACAACCACACCTGTAAATGACTTTCACGATTAGTACTTTATAAATGTTTTAGAAATGGTATAACTCAGAAAATTAGGAATTTCATAACTATATATACAAATATATTATTTTATAATTACATTTCCTATTTTTCTGCTAGTATTCTGTTTTGAAGTGATTTGTTCCTGTTTTGAAACGTTCTCTATGATGCTTTATTGTTTTCATTGGTCTTAACAAAACAACACTCTCCCCTGTAACATTTTAATGAGATAACGGGTCTATCATGGAGTGCAATCGCTACATTATACACTGACACTTTTTTGTGCATCAATTATTTTAGATCACTCAAGTAAAACTTTGTTTCGTTAGTCGTGGTATTGATATCCATGCAACTAAAAGACTTTTCTGTCTGCCACTGGTCCTGTCATTTAATGTCCCTCATAAATAGTTATTTCCATTGAGTCGGGGTTGATATTTTTTCCAATACATGTAACTGATGTTTCTCTTCAATGTTCCACACAATACTCTCTTCTTTCAAAATGACTCGTACAATTTTTACAATGTTCAAATTTTACTACGGATCAGTTAATATTAATCAGGTTTAAGAGTGTCTGTTTCAGAAGTGTTCTGCGCTGATATTGCTGTATCAGTTATTAGATGATCCTGTGATTGAGCTTTTCCCCCGGTCGTTATATTTGTGCCGAGCGGTGATACATCTAAGCGATTCGTTCCACTGGGCTCGTTTGATGAGATTTCCTCACCGTATGTTTCATGGATAACTGTTGGTGCCTTTCCACCGTCTATGTTTTCACAAACGACAGCTGGTAAAAATGTTTCTACATCAAGTGCTGCTTGAGCAACCGGTGACAATATTTCATCGGCAACTGTTTCTTGATCAACCGGTGACAATATTTCATTAGCAATTGTTTCTTGAGCAACCGGTGACAATATTTCATCGGCAACTGTGTCTTGATCAACCGGTGACAATATTTCATCGGCAACTGTTCCTTGAACAACCGGTGACAATATTTCATCGGCAATTGTTTCTTGATCAACCAGTGACAATATTTCATCGGCAACTGTTTCTTGAGCAACCGGTGACAATATTTCATCGGCAACTGTTCCTTGAACAACCGGTGACAATATTTCATCGGCAATTGTTTCTTGGAGAACCGGTGACAATATTTCATCGGCAATTGTTTCTTGAGCAACCGGTGATAATATTTCATCGGCAACTGTTTCTTGAGCAACCGGTGATAATATTTCATCGGCAACTGTTTCTTGAGCAACCGGTGACAATATTTCATCGGCAATTGTTCCTTGAACAACCGGTGACAATATTTCATCGGCAATTGTTCCTTGAACAACCGGTGACAATATTTCATCGGCAACTGTTTCTTGGAGAACCGGTGATAATATTTCATCGGCAACTGTTTCTTGAGCAACCGGTGATAATATTTCATCGGCAACTGTTTCTTGAGCAACCGGTGACAATATTTCATTGGCAATTGTTCCTTGAACAACCGGTGACAATATTTCATCGGCAATTGTATCTTGGGCAACCGGTGACAATATTTCATCGGCAACAGTTTCTTGAGCAACCGGTGTCAATATTTCATTGGCAATTGATCTTTGAACAACCGATGACAATATTTCATCGGCAATTGTATCTTGGGCAACCGGTGACAATATTTCATCGACAACTGTTTCTTGAGAAACCGGTGACAATATTTCATCGGCAACTGTTTCTTGAGCAACCGGTGACAAAATTTCATCGGCAACTGTTTCTTGAACAATGGGTGACAATATTTCATCGGCAATTGTTTCTTGGGCAACCAGTGAAAATGTTTCATCGGTAATTGGTTCACTAGTTAACGGTGTCGAAATGATTTTGTCATCTGTTTCATGAGATTCTGAAGTGGGAATTTCGCCAATTATGGTTTGATGTGCATCACATGAAGATATTTCTCTTTCATTTATGGCAGTAGTATACGGTGGCAAAATTTCACTAAAAACTGGTCCATTAGCGGCCGATGAAGACATTCTTTTCGGAAAAGTATTATGCACTTCCGGTGAAACAATGTCGCAATCATCTGTTGTATGATGACAAGGTGACGATATTTCTTGAAGTTTTTTGAGGACTACTGGTGACAAGATCTCGCAATCAATTATCTTACGAGGATGCGGGCGATTCTGAATCTCATATTCTGGAGTAATCTTTTGCGTTACTTCTACGTCCATTTTTTCACAAGCATTCGGTGAAGGTATCTCTCCGTCTTCCGCTTTTTGATCATCCGGTGAGAGAATTTTCCCTGCATTTGTTTCATGATGATCACGTTTTAATATTTCTCCTCTAATAATTTTATCGGAATTCGATGAAAATATTTCATTGTCTGGTAAATTGCTTATAACTGTCGACTTTGGCAATAAGATTTTCTCTTTTTCTGTTTGCTGTGAATTTTGTACTGAGAATCGTTTCCCGTTATTGGCGTCATGATGATCTAATGGACAGCTTTTCCCGTCAACTGTCTGATAATGGTCTGGCCTGTAGATAACCTTTGGTACGGGGCTCATTTGCACAGTATTTGGTCGCACGGACCAAGGGCTGAATTCTTCACCTTTGACCCTTGCCAGATTCGGCGGTAGTCTCAGTTCAAATTTCCCGCCGCCAATATGTGGATACGTCGCCGCCATTGGCGATAATCCGCCATTAGAATCAGTCTGTGAAGCTTGGCTAGGTGTATCAACGTAAGCCAGTCTTCTGCTCAAGCCTTGTAACGAAATCATAAAAACTTTTATGTAAAAGATAGATAACATTGGTCATTCCTAAATTGTTACCTCACATCTATGGACGACTATACTAACCCGACAGTAGGCATCAAACCTAATATAAGTACAGGAGTTTTTATAATCAGCTAAGCAAAAACCCTTAATAACAAGATACAATTATATTTTGATTTGATTTTCCGCATGTCACAAAAATTGCAAACAACTTGGTAAACATTTAACATTCATTTTTATCCGCGACAAATATCCATACGATTTAAAGAAATCATGTAGAAAAAAGAGCGAAAAGATTAAAGTCCTTGAGATAAAAACAGGATACCTATATATTTTAAAAACTACGTTACACAATGCTACATGTATAGCCTGTCCCAAGTTATTGTTTATGTGTTACGTCAAGTACGATTGAAATCGATGAAAGGGGAAAAACCAAGATATCTCAGTTGAAACATTTTGGTTTTTTTTACATTGTACTTGTTTGCGTTAAAGTTCAATATGCGATAATTTATCTTGGTAATTATAGTTATTTCACAGTTTATATATGACATTTTATTTGGATAAGAGATTGGAGAGAGAGAGAGAGAGAGAGAGAGAGAGAGAGAGGGGGGGGGGTGTTATATGTTACGAATTAAAGCTAACTTTTAAAAACCAACTTTTTGTGATTTGTGACTACTAGCGTTCTGAAATTTATTATTTGGCTCTGTCAAATTTGCTGTACGATGTACAAAATTTTGATAATTTTGTATACCTACTTTTAAAAAGAGTCCCAAAATTTGAAATCATTCAATAAGTCATAATTTTAAGAGGAGTCTTCCTCTCCTTCCCAGTTAGCGTTGATTATATAATTTAACTAGTATTGAGTGAATAGAGAATTGAATTGAAATTATTTTAATCCCAACACAGAATGGCCATGCAAATATAATGGAGATGCCTGAAAGAAATCGTGCTTTAAAAATAATCATATCATCATAATTGTATAAATTATTTCATAATTACATGTACTTTTTAATTATCAGGGTATTATCAAAGAGCAACATTCTATCAATGACACGTTTACTTTAGAAATCTTAAAAAAGATGTTGATATTTTAGTGCAAAAAGGTATCACTTTCACCGTACGTTTGCTTCAATCTTATGAATTCTACAGGGTTCCATTTTAAATCATAAAGGATTTTTAACAAATTAAAGATATTCACAATGAGAAATTAGCAAAGAACATTACCTATAATTCTTTGTGTTCTGTGTATATCTCTAGTCTTCAGATATCTCAGTATGAAAACAGACACTATCAGCAGAACCAAAGATACCAAAGTGGACACTGCAATCAAAATGGCGATATACCACGTGTTGTTCCCGTGATCGTGGCCCTGACAGCACCACTGGTCATTCGCCACACCGCAGCAAGCCTCGCCATCATCACAATACAGAATCCCGTTGATACCAGTGACGTTATTGAAGCACACGGTATGCATTGCATTGTTCAACTCACGTTACCATTTTTAAAGCTAATGTTGCTACATATGTACGTCATAGATGGTTTGACGTCAAGTGTCACTCAATTTCCAGCCCTTTTATATACGTTGTTAAATGAGGACAACTTTGATTAAACTATTGAGTGAATCTATGGATTAACCATTTGACAGAATAAAAATAAATACAAATATCGTATTTTATCGAAATGTTGTACTTTATGTATACATCAGACTCGGAAGATGTAAGGGAGATCATCTACTATCCGCTGAAAGAAGTATGCGAAAAAACATTGTGTGTGTATTTCGAGAAATACAAAAATGATTGAAGAACAAGCATTATAATAGATAATCTTTTATTTTTAAATCATACATATAAAATAAACCTCATTTCATCTGTCATGTTGTAAATTTTGAATTTACTGGGTGGGTGTAAATACAAAATTTACAACATGACATGTTGTAATGTTGTAAATTTTGTATTTACACCCACTCAGTAAATTCAAAATTTACAACATGACACATCCCTCAGAATCTGCTAATTAGATTTCACACTATAATTTTTTAAGGGACCTATCAGTCGCTGTCTAATGTACCATGTGTTTCTAATCACAAAAAATATTTATTTAGAATCAATGGTTACTGCATAGTGATTTATAATTAATAAAAATAATTGTATTTTAATTGGTATCAAAGTCAAATTCCAGTAGTGCGTTCTGCACACTTTGATTCCGTTAAATTATTTTTCGGAGAACGAGGAAGGATACAGGAAATATATATAAATAACTGACTAGTGTCATAAATTAATTTTATAAAAATGTAGAATATGTACAGGAGATGTTCTAGGGAGGCCTATAGGACCATGAATTGCCGGCAAATACATTTTAAACTTTATTAATTGTAAAATTGATATTGATGGCAACATACCGTCATTAATCTGGAAATATTTTCCCAGGCTGGAGGGGGGGGGGGGGGGGGGTCCGAGGAATAATTTCCTTGCGGGGGGATGGATAGGTTCCTAAACTTATTTTTAGTAATTTTACTTTATGAATTTTCTAATAAATAAAATTGAAATTTCCAAAGAGGTTGCAGGCCTCACCCTCGAACCCCCCCCCCCCCCAAAAAAAAAACCTCTAGACCAGTTCATATCATAAAAGTAAAACATAACGTAACATGAGACAGACACAACAATTAAAAATACAGATAAAAATATTTTAATATTTACACATTTTCCTCAAGATTTATCTATACAGATCACACTTCGGTGGGATGTAATCAAACGGAGGAGGAACGTTTCCATGCACGCCGCCTGGTGGTGGAGCCATCTCTCTGTGTGGTGCAGGCACCATCTGGTCAAACCCCAGGGGAGGCGCTAATTGTTGGGCTGGTCCGTGTGGTCCGTATGGTGGGGTGGGGTGGTTGGGTAAGGGATAGGGAGGGTGGGGCTGGGTATGACCTTGGTTCGTGTTGTGTGCCCCGTAGGTGGGTTGGCTCCCCGGGTACGGTGGAGGGGCTCCTGGCCAACGTTGGTCGGGTTGAGGTGATTTGATTGGCGGAGAGACAAACACCTGCCCCCCTGACACGCGTTCCCTTACAGCTGCTGCTGGGGGCACGGTGTTGTAATTGGGGTTAACGTGCACGGTAGGATGCGTCCTGTTACTGAAGACCCGGGGTACTCTACCTAGAATATAAGTTCTCAATTCTTGGTCAACAGCAATACAGCTCATATGCATGTACAAAACAATTAATATAAACATATTAATATAAATGTGAACGGGTCCCTTAAAAAAGGCAAAGAGGAGTTTTACATAGTAAAATTCTGTAGGAACTTTTCTCTTAAGATACAATAAAAGGAACATTTCAATATAAAATAACATATATTCATCTTCTATCTCTAAAGTACATAAGCGTCTTTCTGATGGAATATTGATGCTGATTGCATCTACCAGAGGCGTATTCAACAGAGCGAGCGCTCGCCAAAATTCCCTATACCCGAAACACAAATTTTGGCGATCGCTCGCGAGCACTCTCTCTGCTGAACACATCTCAGTTTCGACGGTAAGACAATGCTATGATAATCTTAATTCACATAATTATAAGTTTCTTATATTGTATAGGAATTAAGTACGACATCGTTGAGGAAATATTCAAGAATGTTCATTACCAGCAATAGACTTTAATCATTATATAAAATGGATTGCGTTATAATTACATATTGGTACTTATATTCCATAAGACGCGGGCGACTGATCTCACCTGTGACTCGGCCAGGCTGTCCTCTGCTTTTACAACACACACATTTGATAACCAACAACGTTATAAACGTGACGAACATGAGAGAGAGGACTATAGCAGCGATGACGCCAAAATCTACGCCAGAATCCACAGTACCGTCCCAACAACAATACTCATAGAACCCGGAACTACAGCACACCTCGTTCTCGCTGCAGTATTCGAATCCAGACCGTGTCCAACAAGTTTCAGTAGTGTGCATTTTGAATGTTTATCGTGACGTTATTACAACCCTTGGATATTGTGACGTTTTTGTACGTAAAATAACGCATATATTTGGCGGAAAATCTGAATGTACAATAATTTAAAGCACAACAAATTTCAATAATATGACGAAAAGATAATATATTACGATTGTTGAAAATAAAAATTAAGACAGGCCTTGAGTCTTCACATTGTATTATCTTTCTTTTAATATATTGGCTTGTAGAACGACAGCCGCCACGAATCGTACACTGACACAGTGCCACTTGTGATTCATTGTTTTCTTGGTCGGCAATTCCTATTTGCGATAAAAAGTATAATACACGAGTTACTTAACACTGCTTACCTCCTTGTTTCTTTACACATCGGTATTTCTCAATTTCCGATTGTTTTACGCAGATTTGCTTTTAAAATACCACTCTCCAAATATCTAGTTTTAACTCATTATTCTGAAAGGTGAATTTACCTTTCGTCTTTCATAATTTTAAACACCATAGATTTCGATTTCGCCTACATATAAGGTTCTTTGCAAGTAGTGACAGGATCGGGTAAAAGTTAAAATCCCAAGGTTTTCAATCTTATCTTTTATTTTTTATAGTAGTTTCTTTCGAAAATGATCTAGAAACTTTTTGGTTGAAAATACGCCACATTATAATAGGTGTTAGATTATTATGATGTATCTAACGAGAATTTCACTTGAATACTATTTTTCATTCTTGAAATTATTAAGTTACTGTATGGTTTGTATATCCATTTAGACACAAATAACCGATACAATAAACTTTGGCTTATAAAAAGTAGATTGAGCGAACTAACTATTTGCATTTTCTATCTTTCAAGCGTTGCTCGGCCTAAAAAAAAACAATGGCAACACAAATATTAAACAAATTGCTGAGGAATAAGTCTTCACTGTAAGAAATAATCGAAATCAGAAACTATTTGATAAGATAGTGTTTAATGCTTTAATTTTCATAATAATCTTTATTTTTGCGTAGTTTCGCAAACTTCGAAATCGCCAAATGGAAATAATACAATTTCCATTCACACATGTGTGTACATAAAAATAAATCTTCATAATTTATCAATTATTTAGCAAAAATTCTTTATTAAATAAAATAAATATAAATTTCCTACAGTTACATATGTACTTGGATACAGAACGGAAACAAGCAGACACAACTAAGTCCGTTTTAAGGTGTAACAGTGTTGCTGCTGAAGTTGTACGTTAACCTTTCTATCAAGATCAATCCGTTCACAATATCACACGGAAACATCGTTCCTCCTCACAACTGTGACCTGATCAGTTCACCTGTCACTGTGACGTAATTCACAGCGGAAACTTTAGGATACACAATATAAACATAATTTGTGTCCGGAGATTTCGCCGGAAGGCAATGTTTAGGTTTTGGCGGGAATCTTAGAACACATCCCCTGGCCTCTTAATGTGCGGGCAAAGGAAACGGAGAAATGAGAACAGTTTTGGGCTCCATTTGTCTCTCACCCCTTGTCTTCGTGTGTGGTGAGGAATTTATTTATCCGGAGGATTTCTTCTTCTAGATCCTCTGTCTGTACAGAAGTCAAAGATGGACTCTCTGATAGAGGGGCATGAAACCATGGTAACCGTTCACACTCTATATCATGCTCCTTCATTTTGCCATCTCCAGTTGGTTGTTTTTCCGATCTAATGTCTTCTTTATAGTCCTGAGGTTCGGCGTACAACACCTGATAATCCGAATGAAATCCGGAATCGTAACTGTCCATGTGATGAAAGCAAGGTGCACACTGCGGAAGTGACGTCATAGTCTCACATTCAACGATGAAGGGCACACAGACTTCCTGGCACCATTTTTTCTGTGTGTCGTCACGTGAATAGGTAGATGTTTTGACTTCCGTATATTTCTCATCTACTATCGGATCCTGTAACTGTTCTGTAAAAGGTTGAATATATCATAAGATTATTACATAGTATCAAAAAGGTCCGGTTTTGCGTAATTTGAGAGCATGGTTGTTGTTTTTTTTTAAATTGTTGCGCTATTCCATCGTAATTAAAATTGGATTTGAAAACATCAAAAACAATCATTATGTTTATTTCAATTACGATTACATGTTCTTTAATTATCTTAAACAGAAGATAAATGCTTGCTAAATTCATATGATTTAATCTTCGAAAATTTCCCTTTCTTCAATATTATTTTCTACAATGATATAGAATCTTGTTGTTTATTATAAGATAAAACACACTTACCTTTGGTTGCCAGGCTGTTGTTCCGAACTGCCTTCACTCCGCGTTTCCTCAAACATGAGTCCATCGCTAAAAAATAAATTCAAGTAGATTGGGAAAAAAATAAATGAACGATTATTATCGAGAGTTTAATATCTTACAAAATGCAACCACTACCTTTTAACTTAAGGTAGACTGGAATTCCTACGGACGATATGATCACAATGACAACTGCTATGATAACGAATGGAATAACCCCCGGTCCCTCCTCTGTAACCTTAGCCGGCTGCGACACCCGTGTAGTTGGTAACTTCCTGGAAGGGTTCGGGAATGTGTCTAAAATGAGAGAACTATATCATAAATGAAATAATTCATAATTATATATTTATGCGTGTAATTGAAGCTTTTGATCAATCTCAGTAACATATAATAATGCTGCAAATCATTTGCTGGTTAGTTGCTGAAGTTAACAAAAGGTGTTTTTTATCAACCAGCAAACAGAGTGATAAAAATACCTACATGTACATATTGGTGTGTCGATCCACCAAACGAGTTTAATGCATTTCGCTGTATATATCACATCTTTGTGGACGTAGGTCTTATATCGGCGTGTCTTGGTTGTGATGAAATTATCAAATTTTACGCACTTGATTTAAAGTCAGGAGAAAAATGAACAACAAAAGGTCAAGGCATATACACGGAAATGACAAAAAGGTGTGCAACAGGGGGTGTAACGAACTTAAAAAAGTTAATACCCCAGTACTGGTGCTTATTTACAAGTCATGTTCAGTTTTAAGCAAAAAAGAAGTACGTTTTTTCTACTCCATTAATGACACAAACAGTGCGGCGCCGTTTTTCTATAGTGCGGCGCCGTTTCTCTATAGTACAGTTTTCAACATGATCATTTTAAATATTAGAAAAGGAAATCAAAGCAGTCTTGGACGGACACCTAACTTACATCTCGGTAAACAACTGATCTATTTATTTATATACATTGTTCTTCCTTTTTGTTTGCTTTGAAGAGAATGCAGTGTGAAAGGGAGAGAAAGAGTGTGAAAGTGAGAATGCCAAACAATCCTTATGTATTACATTGTTTAAAAGCATATGTGATTGTGAAAATGGAAAAAAAAATAAAACAAAAAAAAAAACTTACATTTCGGAATGAAAATGGAGATATTGTCTCTGATGACCTTGTCTGTAAGGTCAAGGTTGATTGACTTCGGTAGACTAGTGACGTACACTCGAAGATGGACAGCTTTCGAGAATGGGTTGTTATAGTGACACGTCAGCTGATATGTTATCTTCTGCAAGAGACAACTTCATAAATTTAATATTCTCTCTCTCTCTCTTTCTCTCTCTCTCTCTCTGCTAAATTTTCTTGCGGTTATTGTGAAAAATGCAAATGACTGATAGTACAAATAATTATACATTATAGCATACATATGTACTAGACTTTTTTAATCTTCAATTTGCAAAAATACCGTTGCGTTTCCCATATTGAAGATTAAGTTATTTTCTCTGAGGTCCATAACGAAATTATGAAAGACATCCCCATCCTCAAACTCGATCTGAAAGCCAAGCAGATCTCGGACTGAGGCTACAAAAATGACGAAAAAATTACGTACTAATGATTATCTTAAGTTTTCTCTAAATGTTAAACATCCTTGTGGCCATAATTGAGCTCACATATGATCATAGTCTCATTATACTACCATAGAATATTTTTCTTTTTTAAAAGCGAGACTGAGACTTTTCAGCTTGTCTTAGCTGCATGGCTTTGGGGCCAAATCTAGACCAAATTGCAAGAATGAATTAATGTTAGAATTACCAATGCATTCTTTAAAGATATTAACTTAATACTGATTTTACAGAGAATTACAGAAGCTTCTTATTTTATTTTATTTTTTCAAACAGAAAAAAATACCACAAAATACTTTAAAATAAAGAGCGTGACTTCATTATGAACTGATCTAAACGGACGTATGTGAACCATAGAATTTATACATTTAATATACACATGCATACAAATACATGTATATTCCCAAACGTAAAATGACACCAAAGAGTGCATAAATTAAAGTGGGGAGGGGTGTTCACAAAAAGAGCAAAGTAAACATTTGTGTGAAATATCTCTGTAAAATTCAGATTAGAAACCAGTGCTACAGTGGAACAAGTGACGTAAACGTTACGTAACAATATTGATGGACCACTTGTAAAATGCTTAAAACTAATTAATCTAGTCTGAATAGCACACACTGAAATGAGTTTCATAATTTGGTTGCATCGGTTGTACAACGTGTGAATAGAGAGCAAAATCGTTAATATTGGATGTAATCCACAAACATGTAGTCCTGTAAATAACATTGAAGTCGACTACGGTCACGATCTAAGGCAGTTGTTTCTCTTGATGTCTGGAGTAGCAACCTTATCGCCAACATGCATAGAATCTCATCCCTATAGCACATACAGTTCTTTATTAATACACAGTTGATAATGATAATTATATTTTCAAATTACCACTTCATATTTCATAGAACTGACTTACAATCATCTGGTCCTCTCCACTGAAGCGTAAAATCAGTGACGTCACCGTTCCGGTTGACTGAATACCGTAACGCCGTAGGTTCTGATGGTCCTAATTTGTTCGTCCATTCCCATATAGCTATAAAAAAAGATACAAAATGTCAACAATTTTTAAAATGGATGGATTTATTTAATGAAAAGTATGCATCTCTTTTTTGAGAATCGATGTAAAAAAATACGTACATTCCTCATCGTCCAACATGTGTTGTTGGTTAATCTTGCAATGTTTTAGTTCGCTCTGCACATAAATAGAAATAAACTACTAGTACAAAATGATATTCCACTCTATCATTTGAGTTAAAGTTTTCAATAAGACTAGTTAATGATGACAACATTCATTTTTGAATAACAAATAAGAAAACTGACATAAAAAACACCAAACAAAGCGTGAGTTTTTACGTGAGCAACATGGAGGCTGAAGGATATAGAATTGTTAAAATTATACTGACTTTTGCTTGATCTCTTATATCAAAGCAAAATATGTGTTTTTCTTTTCGACCGCCTTCCTTCTCTAGAAAATGCCAAATGGAACAGATGCACATTCTATCCACAAATAACATGATTTAAAAAATACTTACGAGTACTCAAACGGCAAGTTGTGAAATAGGGGTAGGAAACCATATTATTATGAAGTCATATCAAATCTCGCTTTAAATTTTTTAAAAAGGGTTATTCTATTTAGAATAAGACGGAGAAGCAACTTAATTTGGTTGTTAAGTGAATTGCTCTGAAAGCAAAATAAACATTTTCTATGTTAAAAAATTTATTTCATATTGGAGGCAATGCCGCAAAAGAAAAGTATCAAAAACAAATTTCATGTTTAGAGATATTGCTCTATGACTTTATTTGAATTTAAGTTTGGTTTCTTTATTGGACTTTGTAAAAAACAAAGATGGGTACATCGTGTATTCCTTAGATAACATACATGTAAATACCATCATAATATGGATGAAATGTCCCTTTAATGCATGAAACTTTAGAAAAATGTTTAATTGGGACGTTTTCACCTTTAGTTACGGAATGACACGTTTTTAATTGATCCGAAATGAAACCGTTGCACGTTTGCTTAAGCGTAGTTTACGAGAAATAGAGCGGTCATTTCTTATCTGTGTGTCAACTTAGAAATGAACACTTACGTCTGTCGTACATTCCGTTCCCAAATTACATGCGAAACGAGTCAGGAACCCCTTGGTCACAGGGAAAAGAGTGACCCACAGGAAAATAGAGCCCCTCATTGCTGGCACCCTGGTCTATTGTCTCGTCACACAGTATCTCTGACTCCCCACGCCGATATCCCCCGGACTATAGAGGACATATCTGTAGACTCTTAAACACTCTTGTTTTATCCACTGCGACAGATAACGAAAGTTTACCGATCCGAGTTCATCTCATAAAGTCGGGGTCGAGATTCTGTTTGGCTCTCCATTAATCAGGCACCACGTGTCGTGACATGATGATGGGATTTTATCCCAGTGTCTAGCTGGTCTTTCTGATATTTCCTTTCCAATCAATTCCTGTGCTTACAAAAGCCATCTGTGGAGTTAATAAAAGGCATGACTTCTAACGCAAGTTGACTGTTATGGAATATTTCATCACGATTTTCCGAAATGTTTTTTTCCGCACATTTTGCTCAAAGTATTCAATCACCATCGTTGATAAAGAGAGAGAGAGAGAGAGAGAGAGAGAGAGAGAGAGATAAACTACCACTAAAGTTTTGTTTTATTTGACCTTCAGTAAAGATACTCCCAATCTTTTAAGTTGAATTATCTACGTCAAATAATTGTGAGTAAATATCTCAAATAAACGTATCAATCCCAAACCCCGGGCCTTAGTTTTTGGCAGTTTAAAGTAATCGCACAACATAAAAAGTGTCCAAAGAAGAGATGAAGTGTTTATACATATGTCTCAATGTTAACAACTATTCACTTAAAGAAATCATTAGTTTAAAAACATGCAAGGATGTTCGGAATCAGCCGATTCGTAAGGGACTCAACTGCTAACCTTTGTTCATGTTTTATTCCTTGAGAACATTTCTATTAGATTACAGATGTTTTGAAACAGATATTTATTTATTATTGTAATTATATATATTTAAACAATAGATGTCTTTAGTGTTTCAGACGGATATGATTAAAGCAATCGTTACAGAAAAAATGACAGAACCCGTGGTGAAAAGAAATGTCCTACCAGCTACAATGTATTAGATGTTTTAATTAAGCATTGAATCATTATTTTTTGAAAGATGTGGTCTCATAACTGCAACGGTGTGTGCATACAAATTGAATAACGCGCGCTAGCGCGTTATGAAAATTTGTTTGCACATACCGTTGCAGTTATGAGACCACATCTTTCAAAAAATAATGATTCAATGCTTATATTTACGTTTTTTAACATTTGTTCTCTTTCCGCAAATATGATTTATTTTAAAAAATCTCGGCCTTATTCAACGAGTAATGCGCAATTAACGGAAGAGCAATTGGAACAGCCGAATCATGCTGACAAAAAATAGTGCACAGCGTTTTAAATTTTAATATCACAATTTTATTTCTCATTCTGTAATTTGATGAATTTATTTTTGGTACACTAAGAAAACAATCAATTAAATTCATATAAATCTTAAAAAATATTTACATCCATGAAATATTAATCAGCCCAAGTATAATATCAGGTCGTGATCCGGTTTGAAGTCGGGAGGAGAGTCAGTCATGTTCTTAAGGAAGACTGAATGTATTCATACGCACCAGATTTGGTGATTGGGTCTTCTGTGTTATGCGTAGATATCAATCAAATCTATCAATGCAATTAATAGGGGGAAAGAAAGTGAATGTAAATATTGAGTAATAACCTCTGTGTAATGGTGTTGATAAATAAGTCTGAAGTGTTGATCCTCTCTTCGGCTTAAGGTACTGTTAAATATATTATTTGAACACAACTATTTCACAACATTGCCATAAAGTGTGTTTAGGAGAGAATATACAGTGTATATATAAGCATCAAGCCTGCTGTTTGGTCCAATTCAATGTATTTGTCATAGTGTAAATTTTGAATTAAAATCCACCCAGTATTTTCAAAATTTACAACATGGCATATTTACATATACTTGAATGAAATACTAATTCATTAAATTAAGCGTGCTTCATGTATCCAATACTTAATTTTTACCCAGTACAGTGCAATAGCATATTCGCTAGCCAAGAGTTTTCTGTCAACTCCGCTGTTTATGGGGAGCGGACAAGAGCGAAAACCCTTGGCTAGCAAAGGTGTGCAACAGCTGTACCCTGGAAATCAAATGAAGTTTTTTAATTATTTTAACAACTTATCTAACAGATCACCTGTAGAATTACCGGCAAATGAACCATATCTCTTAACCCATTACAGAAAACTTAAGACCGACTAGTAAGAGAATTGATTTGTATGTTAACTCAATACAGTAAACTGTCGATAAACTGTCATATTAACCTCCTCAGCCTCTCAGAGCGATACGTTTCTTATTATATAAGAACTCCCTTTTTCAATATTTCCCCTACCAATGAAGTATACGTACATTTTAAACAATAACATCACTTATTGAAATAAGTTTTAAATAAGAAACTTTGGGGTCAACGGATACAATATCTGGATAAAATCTGTTTTGCCTGAAAATAAATTAACTTCCTGATTGTATATCAATAGATTTATGGCGATTCTTTTACTTACTAATACATATACATCACTTCGAGATAGTAATATATCTTTTGGCTCAAAAGATCTTTCAAAACTCAATAAATGCAAGATACTAGTACCATTTTTTAATAAGTTATTATTAATAACCAAAAATGTTCACCCTATTAAAGTGGAACGCAAACAACAACTTTCAAAATTCTTCATCTTCATTGACATGTATGCACTTTACAACAACGCAAAGAGAACCATCAAATTTCACAGCAGTCTAAACAAGACATCTTGATCGAGGCGAGTTTATTAAATGTTTCATTAAAAACCGTTTTGATATTGAAGAAGAGTTTTATGGTGTCCCTAATCTGGTCAAACAATTCCGGGATACCTTGAATCTCCTAATAAAGTCGACGGCGCTTCTGTGATTTGCTAGGTTTTTATTGGAGCCAGCAGTCAATGAAATTCCTCTTCTATCTATTATATGTCAATATTCTTCGTAAAGGTAGAGATTTAAAAGGATTGTATCTTTTTATAAATTGAGAAACAAGATCAAAAGGACAATGGGATTTCAAACTGTTGAGAATAAGGTAAAGGTTGAAAAAGGTTTAATAAATAAAAGAATATAAACTTTGGGGTATAATGTGAGTGATTTTTGGTACACTTTAAAGTTGAGAGAGTACGTGTAGTACTTGTCCGAAGACAGTTGTCCTATTTATTTATGTTTTTTCAACAGTTAAGGACCCGCAGGGAGCATTTACATTAAAAACATATAAAATTAATGTACACCGATACTATTAACAACTTCATAAATGCTTTCAATTTATACTCCACTATATTATTTAAGCTCTTTCTTCTGTATAGGCATGTAGAGTCTGTCAGATTTTAGACGAGTGTGTATATCAGGATTACATCAGGTGTACTAATGTTCTGTAAGTAGGTACTGAGGCGCATGTGCGGAACAAGGGTTACTGACTTAGCTGTACGCAATAAAAGTCTGTTTCCACGGGAACAGCCGGGTTGGCAGACCGTTTCTAAACTATCTGTTAAAGGCCTGTTGAAACGGCTTAAGGTGAAAAAATTTGGAATTTTCTAGACATGTTACAACGGAATAATTGTCTTTACTTTTGTCAAATATTCTCCTAAATAAATGCACAGCAACCAACAGAAAATTATGTAAAATTGACATTCTGGCCGAGAGAATATATTTTAGCTTTTAACAAACTTCACTTCCTGTGCATGTCTTGTTGGGCTTGTGATCATTAAAAACAATTTCTGAAGAATCTACTTAGTATTGGTATGATCATTCCCGCAAAAAAATATTTAGGTTATTAAGTCCAGATACTGGGCAAAATTAGTTTAGGAAAATGTAGCATTAGCGTCTGTCAACCCGAATTTTCCTGTATAGCTACAGGTTTTAGCTGGCACTACTAAAGGCTTGCACTGAAAATACGGGCACCTCGATCCTGTATCCTATCGACTGTAGCTGATCCTGTAGCTGATCCGATCGACTGTATAATATTATCTAATAGCTGGCTCACACTGCATCACCGGACTCGTTTTTACATTTTGCGTTAATCTCTTAAAGCACCTGTTACCGAAGCTTATTAATTTTACTTCCTCAAATTAAAACGATAAACAACCCCATCTATGAAATACTCAGACTGTGTTGCCATTTATTTCTCATTAATTGGCTCAGAATACTTGTGACTACAACATGTTGAATGCGTCCACTGACGAGTAGAATGTAGAATATCAAGTTTTATAGAATTATTTCGTATATATATTAAAACTTTTTGTCCTTTATTAATAATTTTCAACCAAAACTTCCCTGCTTTGCTGATCGTTGGTTATTCTAAAAAAAAAATTAAATTCCAATTCCCGAAGATATCATGCTTTTATCTTTATCTTTTGACTTTTAATTTGATTTTGTATCCACTTTTTTCCTCTGACGACGTATTCACTACAAGTTTCAAGCACTCCTCTGGAACTTGGTTGCCATATATAAGTCACGTGGTCATTATCTTACATACCTGATATGTTGTCGTAATGATTGCTTCACTTTACAAATATTAGGTTGACTTCTAGATTTAATTTCATATTTTTCACATTTTCTGTGACGATACAAACAACAAGGGCCAGTAACACCAAATACAGGCGCCAACTGTCCTGTTCTACACTTTACAGCTGCTGTTACAGAGATCCCCGGTACAGCAGTGACGACACGGCAGGGCTCGCTTTCCTAGGGGTGAGGACACATCCAGTGCCGTGCATGCCTGAGGAATGCAAACAAAAGGCAGTGAGCACTACATATACATGTATTTCCTCCCTACCGAGTTTATGGAAATCCAGCAAGGAGTTGTAATTCATTTGACTTTTAAGGTACAGTAACCCCTCTGCTAAGAGAGATAACTGGGTTATAATGTCAAAAGGCGATGTCACTTTTTCTCCTGTTATTTTTGCCAGTAAAAAGTGGATGAAGAATCTTTGGTGTACACCTTCTTAACAGCAAATTAAATTCAGCGTTTTTGGTTAAAATATTCCTTGCGTGATGTGAAATTATATGAACATTGAATAAAATCTCAAAACACGGGGACAGATAACTCTTATTTTGGTATTCTTACGTGGAGAGGCTCACAACGTGTTGTGTAGTACAGTTGTCCAAAATGTGCTTCTGATCCAACGAAGCATTTCTACAAGGAAAACAACATTCGATTTGAGAAAACTGTATCAATTGTGATTACTTTTCGATAAAAAGGGAGCACTATTTTGTCATATCAATATCTAATCATTGAAGAATTTCTAATAATATTAATAATATAAATATACTCAGCTCTCATTTAAGGCGTCTACATACAATAATGTACATACATGTACCCTATTGAGGTCATAGATGTCGTTACTGAGGGTCCTAGTGTACATACCTCATTGTCGTTACTGAGGGTCCTAGTGTACATACCTCGTTTTGTTTTATAGAGGGTCCTAGTGAACATACCTCAATTTGGTTTCAAAGGGCCCTTGTGTCAAGCTTCATTGTGGTTACAAAAGATGGTAGTGCACATACCTCATAAAGAGGGCGATAGTGTACATACCTCATTGTAGTTTCAAAAGGCGATCGTATACTTACCTCATTGTGGTTACTTAAGGGCTCTAGTGTGCATGCCTTATTGTGGTTACTGAAGATCCTAGTGTAAATGCATCATTGTGATTACTGAGGGTCCTAGTGTACATACCTCATTGTGGTTTACAAAAGGCAATAGTGTACATGCCTCACCGTGGTTTACAAAAGGCAATAGTGTACATACCTCATTGTGGTTATTGAGGGTCTTAGTGTATATACCTCATTGTGGTTAAAGAGAGTCCTAGTGTACATACTTCATTATGGTTAAAGTGGGTCCTAGTGCACATACCTCATTGTGGTTACAGAGGATCCTAGTATACATACCTCATTGTGTTTATAGAGGGTCCTGGTTACAAAAAGTGATAGTGTACATACCTCATTGTGGTTAATTAGGGTTCTAGTGTACATTCCTCATTGTGGTTATACAGGGTCCTAGTGTACATTCCTCATAGTGGTTATAGAGGGTCCTAGTGTTCATACCTCATTGTGGTTACAAACAAAAGGCGATAATGTACATACCTCATTGTGATTCCTGAGGGACTTATGGTGTACATACCTCACAGAGGTTACAGAGCGTCCTAGTGTACATACCTCATTGTGGTTACTGTAGTGTACATATGTCATCGTCGTTACTGAGGGTCCTACTGTACATACCTCGTGGTGTTTATAGAGGGTCCTAGTGAACATACCTCATTTTGTTTTAAAAGGGCCCTAGTGTCAAGCGTCATTGCGGTTACAAAAGATGGTAGTGCACATACCTCATACAGAGGGCGATAGTGTACATACCTCACTGGGGTTACAAAATACAAATAATGAACATTCAACAATGTGGTTACATGGACGATAGTAAACATACCTCATTGTGGTTACAGAAGGCGATAGTGTGACAGGTACTCGGATCGGCCAAGTTCTTACACTCGTAACACAAAGGTCCACGGTCTGCCGGGTAGCCTGAAAAAAGGTTGCTAGAGAGGTCAGATCTACAATTATACTATTCACTATATATAAGAGAACCAGCAATAAAAGGCGTTATAAAGGCCAAAAGTACTATTAATAGCATACAGCATAGAAATAGTAGACATTTAGAAACTAGACACAATGGTTATCTTTGATACTGTGATTGAACAACATTAAACTCTTCTTTTTTTTTAATAAAAACGTATATAAACACTATCATTTTTATTTTTTTTATTTTTTTTTAAATATATCAATTCCCGAACATCGCTGTCAAAAATGTTTCTTTTAAGATTCAATTAAACTCCAATGACAGCTAAATGTCAATGTCTCGCCAACCTTCTGTATATATTTTTTTACAATGTAGCCGGTTGAAAAAAGAACTGTTTCAAAGACTCGAATGTGCACTTTATCTCTCTATGACATCACGCTCGGATGTCCCGGAGTGTTTAGTTTGTCTGCAGAATGCCTTGTGTACATATACCTATCGCACCGCATCCCTTGGAGTTGCATAGGTCACTGGAGCAACAGTGACGACAGATAACTTCGTTGTCATAGTAACCGGTCCTTTTGGCCGGGACAATTGTATTGGAGTCCTCTGAAATGCAGCTCTATTAAACAAAAATAAACAATGGATTTCTTTAAATGGATGTAAGCCCACGTTAAATAAAACTGCGTCGAATGCCGTACGTGTGTCGGCCAGGCTCTTCAGTCAGTAGTGCTAGATGTAGAGACCTGGCAATCGTTTACGAAGTTATTTATTTGTTTGTCTCCTTTTAATTAATATTAGCTTGAAGAATCTAATCGGACAAAAAAATAGCTCGAGCAATCGCAAACATTTAGTTTGCAAATATACCAAATTTATATCTTTATTTCTAATGATATTTTAACAATCATACAAATAATTGAAAAAAAAAACTATAAAATTTAAAGTAGTAACTCAAAAATTTAGAAACACCACCCTCCCCCCCCCCAAGTAGGTGGTGTGTTAAGTTACTGGATAAATATGGTGACGTAACTGTTGGTGAGATACATCCCGTCCAATAGGAAATGTCTCCGTTATCCGACCTCTTCTGCTCCACGCCGCATACCTACAAAACAGAGCCACCGTACGTGTAGTCATGAACAACAAAGCTACAACAGTCGAAATTTGTTTTCATTTATTCCCTATCATACATTTACATTGTACATCAAATAACTAAGGACAGATGAGTCAACAAAACCCATGTATCTCTTGGACTTGGGTTTTGTTGACTCATCTCTCTTATTTGATGTACAATGTAACTTTATAATGGGAAAAAATTCGATAATCTGTTCAAAATCAAAGATCACCGGTTCGAATATTATATTGCAAATCACTACTTCAAATCAACACAAGAACACTTGTGAAGTTTCGTGCAACATGGTCAACAAGGACTCGCAATTTTTTTAATGCGTTGATAGAGTAAAGAAAAGCGTAGTAATCTGATGAATGAAATGCATGGCTTGTTATGCACCCGGTTGCTCTGTAGCCTTTCATTAGTAATCATCCCCCCTCTCCCCCCCCCCCCCCCCCCCCGATCCACAGAGTGCCTTTCGGTAAAAGGTGTGCAGTGACCTTGAACAAAGTTTCTATTTCAAGGGTCAAGGTAAATTGAAAGCAAGCGTTTGAGTAAAATTCGTGTCCGAGTCCCATTTTCCTTCTTTCTGTCCTATTTGTCTTAAAATGCTTTCTAGAAAAAGGACGTGCAGTGATCTTGCAGTTACATATGCTTTTCATCCTACGTCCTTTATCAAAGCGGGGCCCTTTGGGATGGTCACCATCTCAGTGAAGTCTAGTTATTTGGGGGTTTTTTTATTAGGAAAAAATAGATTGAGGGGTGAATAATTATTAGCCTTTAAATTTCTTTTCTTTTATATCTACTAACTTATCTATTTTTTTGCGTGGCTGGTTCATATGTACACATAGTTATGAAAATGGCGAAGTATTGTTCAGAATGTAAACTTATACGGTTTGTAGATAAACAAGGTTGGTTACCTCTCCTTGGTCAGAATGTAAACTGATACAGTTATACGGTATGTAAGTAAACAAGGCTGGTTAGCTCTCCTTGGTCAGAATGTAAACTGATACAGTTATACGGTATGTAAGTAAACAAGGCTGGTTACCTCTCCTTGGTCAGAATGTAAACTGACACAGTTATACGGTATGTAAGTAAACAAGGCTGGTTACCTCTCCTTGGTCAGAATGTAAACTGACACAGTTATACGGTATGTAAGTAAACAAGGTTGGTTACCTCTCCTTTGTCAGAATGTAAACTGATACAGTTATACGGTATGTAAGTAAACAAGGCTGGTTACCTCTCCTTGGTCAGAATGTAAACTGATACAGTTATACGGTTTGTAAGTAAACAAGGTTGGTTACCTCTCCTTGGTCAGAATGTAAACTGATACAGTTATACGGTATGTAAGTAAACAAGGCTGGTTACCTCTCCTTGGTCAGAATGTAAACTGATACAGTTATACGGTTTGTAAGTAAACAAGGCTGGTTACCTCTCCTTGGTCAGAATGTAAACTGATACAGTTATACGGTTTGTAAGTAAACAAGGCTGGTTACCTCTCCTTGGTCAGAATGTAAACTGATACAGTTATACGGTATGTAAGTAAACAAGGCTGGTTACCTCTCCTTGGTCAGAATGTAAACTGATACAGTTATACGGTATGTAAGTAAACAAGGTTGGTTACCTCTCCTTGGTCAGAATGTAAACTGATACAGTTATACGGTTTGTAAGTAAACAAGGTTGGTTACCTCTCCTTGGTCAGAATGTAAACTGATACAGTTATACGGTATGTAAGTAAACAAGGTTGGTTACCTCTCCTTGGTCAGAATGTAAACTGATACAGTTATACGGTATGTAAGTAAACAAGGCTGGTTACCTCTCCTTGGTCAGAATGTAAACTGATACAGTTATACGGTATGTAAGTAAACAAGGCTGGTTACCTCTCCTTGGTCAGAATGTAAACTGATACAGTTATACGGTTTGTAAGTAAACAAGGCTGGTTACCTCTCCTTGGTCAGAATGTAAACTGATACAGTTATACGGTATGTAAGTAAACAAGGCTGGTTACCTCTCCTTGGTCAGAATGTAAACTGATACAGTTATACGGTATGTAAGTAAACAAGGCTGGTTACCTCTCCTTGGTCAGAATGTAAACTGATACAGTTATACGGTATGTAAGTAAACAAGGCTGGTTACCTCTCCTTGGTCAGAATGTAAACTGATACAGTTATACGGTTTGTAAGTAAACAAGGTTGGTTACCTCTCCTTGGTCAGAATGCAAACTGATACAGTTATACGGTATGTATGTAAACAAGGTTGGTTACCTCTCCTTGGTCAGAATGTAAACTGATACAGTTATACGGTATGTAAGTAAACAAGGTTGGTTACCTCTCCTTGGTCAGAATGTAAACTGATACAGTTATACGGTATGTAAGTAAACAAGGCTGGTTACCTCTCCTTGGTCAGAATGTAAACTGATACAGTTATACGGTATGTAAGTAAACAAGGCTGGTTACCTCTCCTTGATCAGAATGTAAACTGATACAGTTATACGGTTTGTAAGTAAACAAGGTTAGTTACCTCTCCTTTGTGGCAGGTCTCCAGCTGGGTACAGAGGCGGGGCTCCGTGATAGAGTCACATCTCAAGCACCGCACCCCTAAACAGAGAAACGGCAGGGCCAAGCTTTACAGTTCACGTGAATAGATCGAACAGTCGAGTTTATCATTCAGTGTATTGAGATGTAATTTTTAAAAATACGTCACATAAAATAATTATGACTTAATTTTCAATCAAAATTACATGTTAATTAAAATGTGGGGAAAAAACATTTTCACTAACAACATGTATGTAAATATGGTGTTAGCATAATGTATTCATAACCATGTAAATGCTAAAAATGTACAAGTATTTAATATTAATAAATTTGTTATTGGCAAATAATAATCGCTTGATTGAAAAAAGACATCATTTTAGGGTCATTGGAAAAAGGAAAAAAAACGTTTCGTTGAAACCACGAGTTCTTATTACTGGGTTTGGTGTTTTGTTTTTGTTTTTGTTTTTTTTTTTTTGTTTGTTTGTTTTTTTTTTTTTTTTGCTGTTGTACACCTTTCGTGAGCATTGTAAAATCCCAACGGTCTATCTCACACACGCTTATTGTGGGCCAACTCGCTGAATTTTTCTCGTTTTGGTGAATAATTTTCCGATTGACTCCCATTCTCTCATAAGAGGTCGTGCTACACAAGCTTCGCTTAGAAGCTAGTGAAGCAAGACCTCTGGTGAGAGAATGATTGGCTCCTTCACATTTTCGGAAAGGAAATTTCACTTAGTCACCTTAATTCTTATACATTTATATAATGGTTTTCGTTTCTATTTTTCTAAAACCCATAGGATCACTTTTTAAATATATCACTGGTGGATGGCAAACATATATTCATGAAAATGGCAATAATTTAGCGAGTTAACTAGCTAGCGGTAAACGTATAGGAGATGGACCGTTAGTTACCGACGCTTTGTAAACAGACTTGGATGTAAAATATAGCATCGTTATCCGACTAATAACAACAGTGTAATGTTCCTTTGCTCTGTAACACTTAGAAAAATATATAAACAAGTTTTGTTACCCAGTACAGCTGGCAGGTTCCAAGAAATTCCAAGAATAACTGTAAATATATGAAATAACTACCAAAGACGCAAGATCTGTGCATCAAACAGTCATGTACATGTAAAATTATACGATCTGAGATAGGAATTAATATAGAGATCCGAGACTTTTAGTAAATCGGCCACGTACGTGTTACAAATACGCAGTCCATGGAATTCGGGTTAAAGAATTCGATACGTTACCTATTGAAAGGAAGCGGTGCATTGTGATAGATCTAGAGGGGTTCGGCGATGTTTTCTGGAGACCGTCTCATTTCGAAATTCCATGGCGGATTGTGCTTATCTCGCCAATGTCTTATCTCGGCATGAAGTTTGTGGTTTTATTTTGAATTTGTCTGAAAATGTGTCGCCAGGAAATAAATGTTAGATCCTCGTGATAAAGTAGTACATTTTTTTCTCTCGTGTGTATAAATACATGTACATTATTTCTTTTTGGGGAGCGAAAAATTTAACCTTTGCTTTGGCGAACAAATCTAGTACTGAAAGAAAAAATATAAGAGGATGCACCATACTTACAACTTCGTTTAAATAACAATTTCACATTTTTACATATTATGCCACTTTTTGGGGACGTTTCATTTGCTTTACAAACATCAAATGTTCCATTCTATTAGCTATGACAAGTGGATAACAACTTGTGCAGTCTTTTTATTCATATCAAAGGTTACCATACTTAAATATTGTTTTCAAAAGTTCTGGGGCATACTATGGCATATTTATATTTTAAAGCAAATTGTATATTTGTAGGGTTTAAATCTTTGCAAGTTAAAATCCTTTTGTTGAATGAAAACAAGTCTTCCAAAGATAGAAGGTCATGCATATTAGCAACTGATGGCCCATTAAACTTTAGGATCAATAAACTTAGTCTTATCTCTCACAATAATACAAGTACCTTAAAAAGTACACTTAAGGATTTGTGAACCTGACATGAAAATAATTCATTGGGAAAAAATGTCAGGTTAACATATTTTTAACTAAACGTCGAAAATAAAAATGAACACATCATGGTCACATGGAATGTTTATCCAAGTGTGGAAGCGGAACCATCAATATCTCTTCATTTTTCCTAGATATCAGTACTGTAAAATATATCAGAAATCTCCAAACATTTCAGATCACGAATAAATTGTTTAATTGATAAAATAAAGAATAAAAAATTCAGTTAAATTACATGTAAATGCAGTAGAATATTTATTTCATTTCATTCTTTGTAGTACATTTACCATTCATACATATCATGTGATCTTGAAAAAATACAAGTCTGAAAAATAAAATGTAGATAACAACCAGATATTGATATGTTTGTGAGGATCAGGACGGACATAACTTTTGGATGGAATATCAACTGTAAGCTATGTATAGGAAACAGATTTTTTCCTGCTTATTTTGATGATAAATTCCCTTTCAATACACATTTGAAATCCATCTATCAATTTTTTTTCAGCTGTATGTTATAGGGATAGGGAATTTAGGTGAGCACTTATGAGCACCTGCTCTGATGAACAGAACCTCGAACTTCATCTGCGACAGATCATCACTTCATTATGACAAAGTTGTCTAATTTAATTATATATGATTTCTAGATGAATCTACAATAGTGGCCAATTTTAGATCAATTGGCAGGTAGTATGTATATTGGCTGTTTGGTACACCATGAAATAGGGAAGTTGCTTAAATGTCAATACAAAAGAATTAATGATAACCTTTTCCATATGTTTTCATTTTGTCAACTATAAACATGATAAAAGGTACCAATATTAACCAGAGTTTTAGTGACATAAGTTCTATAATAACCTGGCATCAATAACAGAAATCACTAAGATAAGTGCGTGTGCACATTTAGGTCATGTTTCCAATGCAGTTCTCTTAAACTAAATAAGTACATGTTCATGAACAGATCAATAACAATATTTCATTGGCCAAACTAACAACCATTATAAAGTGCTTTGTACATCAACTAACTAACACTTCATTTGGCGTTGACAATTTCTTTCAGTTGCCCTGTTATCCATTCTACCCCTTCACTGAGCCCTTCTCCTGTCAATGCATTAGATGCACATATATGCCACGGCTTTGTACTGATTTTGTCCAAGTTCAGGAGATGGGCCACTTTTACAGCGGACAACGCATCTCTCATGTCCATCTTATTGGCATAAAAAAGAATGGGTATGCGTTTTCCCACAATGTCAGGATGATTGAGTAACTGTTCTAATTCTTCCTGAGCGACCACCATGCGTAACCGATCACTGCTATCAATGACAAAGATTATGCCTTGGCATTCCTTGTAATAGTGCTCCCAAAGGTTGCGATAACGACCTTGACCTGACATGTCAAAGGCCGTAAAGGATAAGGATTTTCCTGAGAATTTTTCCACTGTGAAACCAATAGTTGGCACTATGTCATGCGACTTGGACTCTGCTGGTTTTAACTGGTTAATGATAGTAGTCTTTCCACTGTTGTCCAGCCCTACTACAAGAACGTTGGCCTCTTTCTTCTTCAATCCCAGCCACTTCGCAAGAGAGTCAAATATTCCCATTTTGACGATTTATTAAGTAACGAGATATAATTTATCTAACTTCTATTTTGGCATGCCGGTGCCCTTGTTTTTCTGAAAATAAGGACAAGTATTGTCAATAAATACATTATCTGAAAGTGTAAACCAAGAACTAAATCAGCATAAATACATAACAGTAACACAACTTAGGATAGTCTGTGTTTTACCTGAAACACAACTTGAATTAGCGTATGTGTGTGTAAACTTCCGTCACCATCGAAAGTATGTCCCAGAATTCCTCTAAATCTTGGTGAAGTTAATGTTTTAAGACAAAATATCACACCCGATGTAAAAAAAAATATTTTAAATTATATGACCCTGGATATCAATTAATCTGATTATTTTTTTTATATGCGTTTAGAAATATTCATATAAGAATAAAAATTTTAGAGAGTTATGACACAACAATAAGATAAACAGATATCTTTAAAAAAAAAAAAATTATAACTCGGGGTCGGTATATATAAAATTTCAAGAGTCTTTTAAACATTGATTCATGCAAAAATGGAATAAATTTTAGTTTTCATTTTTGGCCCGAATGCATTACAAAATGATTTGCTTTAAATTAACACGTAAAGAATTAGCGAAAAATTAGAATAATCATAAAACTCTACATGGAAGCTCTGTAGAATGAAGTCAGTGATGGCCTGAAAACAGCACTATTCGAGACCTTAGAATTATCAACTAGAAGTATGTTACATAGTAATACACATTTGATTTGCATTCATAAGATGTGTCAATATGAAAAACTTTTCTATATTTGTCTATTTAAAATCATGCCCATACCATTAACGTGATGTTTTAAATAATACATGTTGCATGCATCAATCACAGGGGATTTTGTATTAAAAAAAAAAAAAAAAATCGTTAAAAAAGTGGATACCTCGGAGGAAAAATAACAAGGGAGGACGCCATCTTCGATACCGCCTCACTTCATCAGCTAATTTTTCATTTAAATTGATAAAATAGACATGTGCCCATTCGAATTCCTTCGTAAATGATTTTACTTTGAGATATAACCTTCGCTTTAGTTCTTTTTTACACCAACATTGACAAACTTGTTGATTTCTCACGTAAACATTCAAAATCGACAACTCCCTGGCTTTTGCGAAAGTATGGCACGTGAGATCTCTGTCATACCATTGGTTATGGAAAAAGCCAGGGAGTTGTCGATTTCGGATGTTTACGCGAGAAAAAGATAAAATTTGTTGATGTAGACGTAAATAGAATTAAACTGGAGGTGAGATCTTAAAGAAGAATCATTTATGAAGGAATACGAATTGGTGCATGTGTCTAGTTTAACAATTTAAATGAGAAATTAGCTGATGAAGCAAGGCGGTATCCAAGATGGCGTCCTCCCTTGTTATTTTTCCTCCGAGGTAGTGGTACCCACTTTTATAACGATGTTTCTTTTTCTACACAAGCCCCTGTGCATCAATAGTATCGAAGATTATTCAAAATTTGACCAAACATACAATACCTAAAGACTACAACATTTTTTTTTCAAATCATTGGTACTCGGTCATATTCTTTTATTTATCCTATTGTTAATGCAGGGGGGGGGGGCAACATTTTAAGAATCCTATATGGGTTAGAAAATGATATTAACTTAATCTCAGCAAGACTATAATTTGTAGTCCCAACAAATAGCACAATAATTAATGATAACTGTGTTTTCTTTACATTTGAGTAATTAGATATGTTGTCTCTTGCTTCAGATGTCGGAAGAGTATTGCCAGGGTATACTAAGAATTGCTCTGGCACAGTTATGCCAGAGTGTCGGCTGGAATGCCGCCCAGTCCACTCCGCTGGAACTGTTGACGGATGTGATGGGGCGCTACATGTTACAGCTCGCTAAAGTCACCCACAGATATGCCGAACAGTGTATGTCATGAATCATTTAATCAGTAGTAATACGAAGTTTAAACTTCATTGCATAGTCATAGTCATAGTCATAGCTAATTATGATGAAATAAATGTTTTATATTTATGTATGGAATAGGAACTCTTTGTGAAAATTAACTTATGAAAAAAAAGTCATTATTCCAAAAGTACTTTTACCTAATCTACTTAATAGGTACAAGATTTGATTAAAATTTTCAATTTTTCCTAATGCATTGACTGCTCAGTACTAAAACACTTTATAACTGAATTTTTTTTATCTGGGTGCAATATTTCTATTTTGACTTAAAAGCCAGTACATTCATTTGAGGGTTTTTTAAAAATTATTTCAAAAGCACCATGCAAAAGATTCAACTTCTACCCAGGGATTACATTATATTTTGGGCAAGTGAAATTATGAACTTACTTGTCCGACCCGGCAAATGAAAACTTTTATAGAAATATTTAATGAAAATAATTCATTAATGTAACGTTACAACTTCATTTGCATATTGAAACTCTCAGTGTTAATTTTAGATAAATTGTCCAGTATTATCGCTTAATCACTGATAAAATTTAATTCTACAATCCCTGCTAGTTCAAATAAATTATGCCCTCATCTCATAATTATGTTGCATTCTTTTGATAAAACTATATATCATGATGTACGTAGTTTCAAATGGCTTTGCATGCAGTCTTTTTGGTTAATAATTTGTTAGGGGAGAAGCATCAATTGAAAAGTATCAAGACATGTTATTGAAATTGAATGAGGTTTAATATGCCCAAAATTCTGGGTTATCAAATTTTTATCTAGCAACTGAGCTTACGAAATAAAAATATTTGGTCATCATATTTGTTAGTTGCTCAAATAAAATCAATTAAGGTCAGACGACACGTTCCTCAATTTAAGATAACTTTTTTTAGGAATTTGTTAATGGTTTACTACTACTTTGACAAGCCTTCTTGCAAAAAATTAGGGTACCTTACCAAGCATTTCTGCAAAATAATAGAGTATGCAATTTCCTATATAATCTTCTTGAAAATACACTTGAATTGCTGATATAAAAATAAATACATCTATACCACAGCGAAATTCACAATATTAGAACTATATCTCCGCCGGAGCGGGGCTTTGAACTCTCGACCTCTAGAACCTATACGCTTCTGACAGTGAGCGGCCATGGTTCTAACCACTTGACCATATAGACATATAACCACATCTAAGTAAATTTTAATCATTTTTAAAGTAATTATAAAGTATTTTTTATTGGAACTCTTTATTACGAGGAGATGCAAAAAAAGATTCTCGAGGAACGTGTCGTCTGACCTTAATATAAATTGTTATATTTGGCCTACCAATTTTAACATTCTGGCAAGTCAGAATTCCAGTTCACTTTTGAGGCAAGTGATTGAAAAGTTAATGTCTATCCCAGATACCTCATGATTGAGTGAGTGGATGTAATTTTGTTATTTACTGACTATATAAATATTTGTTCTGTTAACAGTTGGAAGAACAACCCCCACTCTGGATGATGTGGGTCTGGCCTTCAGAAACATGGGAATAAGTCTGAGTGAGTTAGAGGAATATGTCCGCCATGTAGAACCGCTGCCCTTTGCTCATGAAGTTGTCCAATTTCCAGCTCCAAAGAAGAGCAATCTCCAGATCCCTAAGCCTGGTCACAAGGAGCTCCTGTCTCGTGAGGAGCACATTGAGGACTATATGCCTCTGTTGTATCCTACCCCTGAGGGTAAGGAGGGTTAAACCTCTATTTCTACCCAAACAAATTCACACCTTGATCCTTTTTAATCCTAGACCATTCATTTGGTGTTGTAGATGAAGTAGAGAATGAAGCAGACCAGCTCCAGAGTCAGGGTGAGGGGCCCACAGCCATGCAGATGGATCAAGGTCAGACTGGGGTCGGAGGTCAAGGAGAGGTCACAGACAGTCTCTCGGTTCCTGGTGACAAAAGGATGATGACAAGTCCAATAGAAGGAAGCCTTCCCAAGAAAAGACCCAGGTAATTTGCTTGAAGAACCAACAAGGTACATGTATAACAATCCCCGTGTATAGTAAACTACATACACTGTACATCAGATAACTGTATATTATATCAAAAGCTTATAAGCAATGTGATTTCTTAAAATGTAGAGATACAAAACATATGTTAGATATATTAGATAAATATAGATTGTTTTACAACTAAGCAATTTTGAATTGTGTTTATTAAATTTTAGGTTGACGAATGGTGCTTTACCAGAAGAAGCCATGCATTCTCAGTATGAGATGAAAAGTGTGTCAATCACAAACACAGGGGATCTGACCCCTACCAAAGGAGGAAAGTTACCTGATGCCAGAACCCCACCCCAAGGATTCAAGAAGGCAGGCCATGACAAACCTTCAGTCAGTAAAATCTTTAAGAAAGATAAAGGGGACACTAGACCAGCTACTCCTGTGAGTCGATCAGAAAAAACAACAGATGCTGGAGATTTTGGTAAAACTGAAACATCAAGAAAAGAAAAATCCCAGACAGTGGAGGAAATAATGATTTTCCCAGATGGCAGCAGTGAGAAAATTCCTCAACAGAAGGATGATGAGGTATCAGGGTCTGAATTATTGTCCAAATCCTTCACAGCACCCACCAAGCCAAAGAACAAAATATCTGTTTCTGGTTCATCATTACAAGTTCCATCAAAGAAAAAGAAAGTTGGACGACCTCGGTCAAGGTCAAAGTCACCCCGAGCCCCAAAGTCACCAGGTCAGGGTAAAAGTCCCGCCCAGTCAGGAAGCAGTCCCAGGGGCCGTGGTAGACCTCCAAAGGACAAAAGCCTGCTAAAAACTCCCGAAAAAAAGAAAGAGACAAAAAATATTCCTGTACTCTCTACCATGGAGGAGATGTTTGCCAGTGATGTGTTGGATTTGTCTAGAAAACCACCCCCAGCTTCAGCCCCAAAAGAGAGCATGGAGAAGAAATCCAGTGATGCAGATCTACCACTGGACCTGAGTAAAGGCAAAGAGTCTGCCTCTAAATCCAACCGTGGGAGAGGAAGACCACCACTGAGCCCAGAGAAGAAGCGAGCTCGGGAAATGAACATTGACTTGTGTATTGAGGCGGTATTGAAAAAGACATTAGAAGAAGGGGAACAGGAACAAGCAAAGGACAAGGAAGAAAAGGCAGAGAAGATTTCAGAGCTGGTGGAATCGGAGCAGGAGGACACTAACCCGGCCATCGAGGACAGCAGTGATGGTCCTCCATCTGTGTCGGTGAAGAAAGAGATGATTGAGGATAGTGGTCCTCTGTTTGATGTACCGGAGCAAAAAAAGAAGAAGAAGGAAAAGACACAGAAGCAGAAGGATGACTCTAAGGTAGAAGTCAGAGACAAACTGAAGGATAAACTGAAAGCCAAGGAGCCAGTCAATGAGAGCATTAAAGTGGAGCCCCCAGATGAGGTCGCAGGTCCCCCCAATGTGTACGACTTCCCCGAGAGTCCCAAGGCTCCAGTAAAACAGGAGGTAACCCTGTCCCCACAGAAGATGTTTAGTGTCGAGTTTGTAGATAAAGATATGGAGAGCAAGGAGGGAGAGAAGGGGAAAGAAAAAAGCAGAGATAAAGAAAGGTCAAAGGTAGGTGTCAAAACAAGATAGGTCTAAGGTCAATACAGGATCCAATAAAGACATATACCGGTAGATAATCAGATATTTTTTTAATTCCCCTCTTGTATTTGAAAGATATTTGGATTAATCACAGTGTTTAACAGAGGTAAAAAATTTCAATATTTCATTAATTTTAGGAACACAAGGAAAAGAAGAAAGAAAAGAAGAGAGATAAGGAGAAGAAGAAAAAGAATAAAGATAAGGATAAAGACAGGGAGAGAAAAAAGGACAAAGAGAAAAATAAAGAGGTAAACAGCACATTTTAAATTATATTGTTTCTGAAGTTGTAAGAAATAACTTTAAAGAAGGGTGTTCCTGTCAAAGTGTTATAAGTATGAACGAATCTTTCTTTTTCCAGCCTGGCTACATTCCAAATGTGTCCAAACTAAAGATAAGGATTGGTAGTTCTCCATCATCGACCACGGTGAATTACATGTCCGAGGGGTCATTGAAGTCTCCGCCCAACGACAGTGCCCAGAGTTCACCCAGACCAGAACTAAAACTGTAAGCCATGTTTCTACGGACAAATAATTTATCATTAAATTTCATGCTATTGATGTTTTAATTACCTACCTACAATGTACATAAACTTGTTTTTTCAGGGTGATCAAGGCATTACCCCCCTTGTCAGACAGGAGTTCTGCATCTCCACAATCTAGAGGTGGATCAACGCCCAGGGATGTAGAGAAAGAGAGAAAGAAGGAGAAGAAAAGAGAAAGAGAAAAGAAGAGAGAAGCTAAGGCAGCCTCCCCGTACCTCCCTGTCAAGCAAGAGAGTGTAGATCAGCCCCTGTTCGCTCCTTTGCCTATATCAAGACAACCAACACCATTTTCATCTTCACCCTCAAAATCTCCGACCCCTCCCCCACCAAAGAAGCCATCTCCACAAGGTCTCTTTGCCCCCTTTATCAAAACCCCCACACCCCCACCCGCAAAAACTCCAACACCTCCTCCTCCAAAGAAAGAGCCAACCCCACCACCCTCAAGAAAATCCCCCACCCCTCCACCCCCGAAAGTCCCTACACCTGTACCCAGAGCCCCTACCCCTGAGACTGACTTTGAACCCGACTCTGATCACGAGACAGTGGTGAGAGATGAGGAGGAGGAGTTACAGAGATTTACCCCTTCTCCTGCCTCCACCCGCAAAACCTTCACCCCATCCCCCTCCAATTCTCCACTTAGATCTCCTTCTCCCTCAGCAGAATCAGTTATGTCTTATGCCAGATCTAAATCTAATTCCCAGTCCCCTGTCCGTACCCCTTCCCCTGGAAGATCCCCCTCCCCACAGCACTCACCCCCTCCCTCTCCTAGCCCCTATAGAGCCTCTGTGTCACCATCGAATACAAAACCATCCACGCCTGGTCATATAACCTCTAGGAGCCCCTCCCCATCATCTCCTTCCCCCTCACCCACCCCTATGACAGTGAAGAGTGAGGTTATCCCTCCAATGCCACCCCCCAGCATGCCAGGAGCTGCCTCCGCCAAGGCAGGAGTACAGAGGACAGTGATAGCAGAGACAGTCACCACCTTCTACGTGAGTCTGATCAGCTTTTGTCTGTATCACCCACAGTCTGTTTATAATGTTTTGTCCTTAACAGAATGTGGTTTGTTTGTGAACTAACTTGTGTTTATTTCATTAAAAATGGAAATGTTATTTAAAGTTAATTTTTACATTTTATGCTTTAAAATTTGTGTCCATTTTCTTTTTCTGAATAAAAAGTAACAATGTCATGTGTATTTTTTTAATTTAGTTTATTCAGTATTACTGAGTTAATTTGTCTAAAGAATTAATGACAGAAAACTGGGTAAAAAAATTGTAATTATGAAATTTATAGAATTGATGGTCTCTGATTGTAGGACGAGTCTGGACAGAAGGTGTGGATCTGTCCGGCCTGTAAGATGCCGGACGACGGGAGTCCAATGATTGGCTGCGACATCTGTGACGACTGGTATCATTGGTCAGTCAATTTTTTCTCTCTAATTCGGTTAAAAACAAAGCTTTCAGTACACGAACTATAATACAGTCATGCATCAATTAGCCATATCATGATTATTATCAGATAACTGAATTACAGCTCTTTTTGAAGGCAAATTAATGTAGTCTGGCAAATTTTTAATTGGCAGATAATTTATTGATGTTTATTAAACAAATGCTGTTATGTCCCATTTCATCAAACATTCATGCTTCTGTTTTCATAAAACAGTCCATAAAGACACTCTTTGTATATCTATCATTAGCTGCAGAGAATACATATTAGTTTGATATTTTCACTTGTTGGTATGTTGGGTTTATATAACCTGATTATAACCTGTTTGTCTTTGATTGACAGGCCTTGTGTTGGGGTGAAGGAGGAGCCAGCAGAGGAGGAGTCCTGGTACTGCTCCAAGTGTATGGGGAGGAGCAAGAAACCAGCCAAGCGTGGCCGAGGGCGGGGCAGGGGCCGAGGCCCAGGGAGGGGGAAGAAGAAAATGATGTGAACTCTTGTGTCACAGACTGAAGCTTCAGCAAGGAAAGAAAAAATCATTGTGTGAAATTTTGTGTCAGAGAACAGAGGAAAAATAAAATGGAAAAAGAAAAGTGTTGTGAACTTTCAACTCAGAGAACGAGACTCAACAAAGGGAAATAACAAATTTATGTGATCTGTTGTGTCAGAGAACGAGGCTCAGCAAGGGGGAGAGAAACAAATATTATGTGAACTCTTGTGTTAGGGAATAGGGCCCATGAAGGGAAAGTAGGAAATGATGGGAGTTTTTGTGTCGGGGAAGAAGGCCCATGGTTCTTGTGTCAGACTATATGCCTTGAGTCGGACAATGAGACAAGATCATGACTCTATTGGACCTTTGAAGCCCCTTCTGTGACAGTGACGTTGTCTGTTAATGCAATCATTTGTCTATTTTCTGTGCTTTGAAAAATTCTGACACCATTTTTGTTCAAGTGCTTGATATACTTTTCTACTGATAATTGTAGCAGTAGGAGTATAAATATGAAATGACATGATGTAAATATTAAATATGAATATTAAATGTACCAATTCATAGATGTACAATATATTATGTGTCATCTCAGTGTACAGGTAGCAGATGAATATATGGGCAGCAATTTGAAATAACTTGTGAAATAAATGTTATTGTATTTCAATAGTTGTAGTTTAGCTGATAAAAGGACAGTTTTTAGTTTTAAAACTTAAAGGGGAAGCCTTTGGATTAAAAAAAAACACATTTTAGATAGTATTTTTCTATTGCAGTGTTTATAAAATTGTACTGTATCCATTTTGTTATTGTTATTGAAAAGAACAAAATTTATATATGATAAAAAGAAAGAAAGATACAACCAACATGTGGTGCAAGATGTCTAATACATATGGTGACTGTTCTCCTTGGCTTCAACAGCTGTTGAAGTCTTATTTATGTTTATGGTTCCCAAAGTTTTTTCTTAGATATTTGCCTCATTATTAGAGGGTGTCCATGAAAAAAATCAGGCAGAAGGTGGAACATTATTTCAGGGATCCCATTTCTTTTTATAAACTACATGTGATGTTCATTAATAGCATCATTTTTAACTCTCTATTAGAAAAATGGTGTGTGAAGAAAGCTTCTATATTAACTTTGAAAAGGACAGATAACTGTTGCATCAGCACTAAGATTGGTTGTTTAAACATACATTATATATCTTATTTATTCCTTTAATTCAAGCGAAATCATTATTATGATAAGAATTTGTGTTGGTCAAGTAATAATGTAATAAATTACAGAAAGATTTTTTGGAGGTGTAATAAATTACATAAAGATTTATTTTGGAGGAAGCTGACATGTATTACTGAAATAGCTTGCCTGGTCATTTCATGGACATCCTCGTAATTAGGGGGTTCATGTGAAATCTCCAGCTATTTACTTTCGATTCATGTTTAATTATATTGAAAGAGGAATCTTTAACAAAACCAAAAAACTTTATTTCATTGAAATATTCCATCTAGAAGCAAAGATATAAGATTTTAAAGTTGAGTATTCTACGGCTTTTTGTAATGATTTATATTATGCAATGTGTAGGAAAAAATGGCACCAAAATTGTAATTTTTTTGCATTTTTGCTATTTAAATTTCAAAATTAAATATAAATCTTGTTTAAAGTCTTAGCAAACTGTATATTTTTAAAATTGTCATGTTTCAAGCTGTATTTTAATTGCATCATAATTTGCATAATTTCAAAATGGCCGCCAAAATGGCGGAAATTTGCATATTTCCAAATATGGTCATCAGGTAAGTTATACACAAATTATGAAGATTTATCTAAATATAATTCCCGCAAGTAGTTAAAATTTCCTATAAAATATGTTAAGTAATTTATTAGTTTTAAATATTGATGCTTAAGATAAATTTTTGTTATTAATTAACTTTAATTAATAAAAGTAATTACCATCAATTGCTAATAATACATGTATATATCAATTATAACTATATATGTGTAAATTTTAAGTGACATATTATTAGAAACTAATATAATGACCAAAACAAAAAATCCAACAAGTATCTTAGTCTTGTATATATATTTAATAATTTAGATACATTACATATTAGGGCCTTAGATATATTACATGCAAGCAAAGTACATGCACATGTATTATGTTATACAGTGTGTCTAATCTTGAATTATAATTTCACCTTTTTGGAAATCAATTAACAATGGGAATTCACATGCTTCCATATCACCTTCATACAAGCATTCATACTTTGTCATCCTTCCATTCAATCTTTTTACACACAAAACTTCCCCCTTGTACCAACAAACTTCATTTGAAGTTTGATCTTTTAATTTATGAAGAATTTTCTTTCCAACTAATTTGGAAGGAGACTCAATAAAACTTGGAAGAAGAAGTGATTGTTGTTTGATTGTTATTTTTCTCCTATTTTCTTTTAGTCTCTCAGCTAAATTTGTTTTTGATTCATTAAATTTTTGTTCAACCTGACTTAAAGGATGGTAAGAGAGTTTAGAATTTTCAGACACCTCTTCCAAATGTTCATTAATTTGCATAACTTTTACCAGATTATGTTCTAGATCTTCAATAGAATACACAACGCCTTTACTGCTTTGTTGAAAAATATTTTTAGGGCCTTTGCTTGAAAGAATATTTTTTCTAAACTGCAATTGTGCAACTAATGCATCTCTTAACAGCTGGTCTTTGTTAGATTCTTGAGACACCTTTAATTTGTAAGACTGGATGTCATCTCTTTTCTGCCATAAACCACCAACATCTGTCAATTTATTTGTTAGCTTTACCTTTTGGTTGTACATTTTATTTTCTTGCATGACTCTTTTTTCTTGTTTAGCTCTTAAAATTTCAAGTTTTGTTTCATACAAAGACCTTTGTCTTTTTTTTATTAACTCCATTATTTCAGGTGCAGATTTTCTTGCATCATTAAATAATGGAGTTTTTTTCACTATTTGAAAGAGAATTTAACCAAGTAGATGTTTTATTGTTAGTCCACATGATTACAGACTCATATGCAGTTGTAGAAGCTGATGGTTTAAGTCTCATTAAAACATCTAGTTGGGCAAAATCTCTTTCAGAACATGTGTTTGTTGTTGGTACTGCAGCGGCTCTCAATTGATCAGTTTCAGATGGTTCATAATATATTCCACCAGGAAGTTGATCTTTTGCTTGCCTCTCAAGTATCAACAACATGCCACCTAAAGCCAATTCTAAAGCCATTTGAGTATATGTTTCAAATACTGCATCATCTGTGTTCTCAAAGAGAGAATCATACACCTCATCTTTATGCACACTCTCCTCCGGAAAAATTAAATGGCCTTCAAGAGAAGGTGATGCATCTTGTGACAAGTCTTGTAAGTTCAACTTCATGTTGAGAAGCACAGGGTTCAAATCCAAAATATTTTCTGTTTTCTCAATAACCCTCCAGAAGGGACCTGTAATTATTTTGTCTATGATACCTAAAGCTCTAAGACTGCTAGTGTAAACTTTTTCATTCACATCAAAAGAAATGCTTTTCAACAATTCATTAGGATCTGACCAACTGTCAAGAAATGTTTTGATATCTGCTAAATGGTGATATGTAGCCCCAGCTGCATAAAAAAGATGGTTAAACCTATGTCCTCTAAAGGTTATAAGTTTATTTTTTACACCTTTTTCTTTCAAGTGGGTGGAGAAGTGGGACCCCACTCCTGACTTTTCACAGCCATGCATTGTTAATTCCTTGCTAACTGTTCTAGTCAGTCTTGAGGCACCACTTTCCTTCCAATCAAAACTGTAAGGATTCTTTCCTGAACAAACATTGTTTTCAAAAACACTTAAACACTTGTCAACTTCACTTGCCATGTTTACAAATACATGCATTTTGCAAAAAAGTGATGCCACCCTCCCCATTTCTTTTCTGTTAATTTCTGGCATTTCATCCCAATTCTTTAGAACATCAGGAAGAAGACTTTGCCGCAATTCCTCTAACTGTCTATTAAAAACTGGGTTTGTTGCACCCTGGTCTGACATTGTTGAAATAATAGTTGCTACAAGTTTAGAGAAAGATTTGTCTTCATTATGTAAGCAGTTTGACAATTCAGAAATATTTGCTTGAAAAGCTTTCATCAGACTATCAGCATCTGCACTGCCAATTTCAGTCATTCCAATTGAGTAAGACCTATGTTCAGGTGTGGTCAATTGAAATGACTGAAATTGTTTATGGAACTTTGAAGTTCCATCCTGATGCAGACAGTTACCTTTCATATCACCTATGTCACATGAATTAACCATGGCATCTACAACCTGACACTGGGCAATACGTTTTGCTTCAATAAGCAACCTAGACCTAACACCAGCACTTGGAAGTCTCGACAATGTTTTGCCTGTAATATTTTTTAAGACGGTTTGAATTACTTGATTTACTTTTTTGCAACTAACACCGCACTCAGTTGTTAGTGTCATTATTGTTTCACGAATTTCATTTGTGTACTTCCCATCACTAAAGAAGTTATATTAGACTCATTTAATAGAACATTGTTGATTTCTTCAAGCTCTATTATCTTTTCCTCTTTAATTTTGATTTCCTGTCTCAGTTTCATAATTTGTTCAACATTTTCAGAAATAAAATTGTCAAATTCATTTTCCCTTTTTTTGTTTAATCTACAAATCTTAACCAGCAGATTTCTCTTTTCTTTTTTGAGGTTCTCTACTTGTGCATTCTTTCTTTCACTCTCTTCTCTCAATTCTTGCATTTCTTTCTCTTTCTCTCTTAACACTTCATTCTTATTATCCAGTTCAATTCTCTGATTTTCTATTCTCTGATCTCTACGTTTCAACTTCTTGTTTGAATTTCTGGCATCAAGTTTTCTAACTTTTTCTTTTAAAAGTTCAAAATGTTCTAAAGATTTATCTAGCTTTTTTGACAAGTCATCATACTTTTTTTCCCAGTGCTTACACTCTCTCTCTAACACTTTCAAATCTTTAGTTTTTGACAATGTTTCTTGATGTTTCAATGTACAAGAATCTAACACTCTCAATAACAAATAAATTTTTTTTCATAATGAAATATTTGTAAATTCAAATTGCTCAGTTGTTCTTGTTCATCAACAAGCTCTCTCTTTAGCTGGCGGTTTTCAAACACAACATCTTTTGTTTTGTTGACAAGATAATTCAGCTTCTGAGTTTTGATGTTGTCATCAAATACTGGAAGCTCAATGTTTGGAACAGGAAATTCAAATTCTTGGCTGAGCAGTTCTGATAAGCCTTCTGCAATTTTGTTTTTCTTTAGATCCTTGATTTTTTTCTTTAATCTAAATATCTTTGTGCGAAAAACACGCACAGAGCAATTTTCCCACTTTGAGGTTGGGTATTTGGTTTTAAGAAATTCAAGGTTTTCAGGAAAGCTTCTCTCTCCATCAAGACATTTGATGATATCTCCATTTGTTGGGCATTTTTTTTCCAAATCTAAAATTTGATACCAAATAAAAAATAAAATAGAAATTTTTATTTTTTAATAAACCATTGCCAAATTATTTTTTGACATCATATATTTTTTTAATTGACCAGTTCACTGTCCAGCAGTTAACACAGTTTGATTGCTTGATATTTGCCAGCAAATATCAAAAACAGATTTTAAGGAATATCTTTTAGTTTTCACACCGACCAGCAGTGACATTCATGAGGATGGATGACCAGCACACACTTCTGAAAATATAATAAATATGGTGCAGCAAAGTATCTTTACTATAAATTATTGGTTCACCAAACATGTTGGTATACAACCACACTACACAATAAGATACATGTACATATATAATTAATATACATACATGTGTATACATATAGGTACATGTACATATCTGTGCTAATGAAATCAAACTATAATATATCAAAGTTACATTATGTAAATAAAATAAGAATTATTGTACTCTATATAATTTTGGAGCTTAATTGCAAATATTCATTTACAGTTTTATAAGAGTGACAAAATCAAAAATTCTTTTGGTATATGATAATTGTAAATAATGTGATTTTACTATTAATTTCTATAGGTGAGTAAAAACTTTTAGCTTTTTAATTTTGAAAGTATTAATTTGGAATTCCAAGTAGTCTTGCAATTCAAAAATGTTTCATAATAAAATATTAGTTTAAAAAAAAACCTTTGTTTTTATACCACGGAATTCGGAAGAAACTCTACACTATGAGTATGATGTATAAATATAGGCATGACGATGAGAAAATTCGAATTGCACAGTAAAACTTTTAAGTTATCTTAGATTAGCAATATACTAATAACAATTTTACTTAATAAATTTGAAACATTTATATCAATACAGCGTTTAAAAATGCACGTGAAGACTTGCCTATTCTGATGTCTGTTATAACGTTCGCTTCTGCCATGTCGCCGATGTTGACGTCGGTAAGGTTATCAAGGTCATGTTTCACTGGGGATTCCGCGGCGGCCTGATAATAATAGCAGGAAACTAAATAGACATTCTTACGGGGGAAATCATAAGATTTAAGATTCTGTGTGAATTCTTTTCATTGAAACGTCGCTTACCATATGGAATTCACGAAACATACAACGCAGTGTCTTTGGGCCTTCGTGTTTACATCGGAGAGGGGGAATTCCAGTCTATATTAAATCTGCAGTTTGTAACCTCTTCCCTGATTGGCTGATATATTAGCTGTCATTACGTATAGCTTGCGGAAATCCAATCAAACTGCGCGACTTGTGCAAAAATCGAGCAAAACTAGCATCCAAGTTGTATTACAAATGCTAAAGACGAAAAACCGAGCATTTTTGACTACGGGGAAATATAACTAGATATAAAAGATGACGTTTATAAATTAGTACCATTTCAAAGAGCAACTTATTTACGTTGCATTTATGAAAAAATTCAGACTTTATAAAAGTGAAAGAAAAAGTTAAAGCGAGTTCAAAATCGTCAATTTTACTCCGACTGAGCCGAAAATTACGACGTCACGCCAGGTAAACTGAACCCCCTATCGTAAAGACTTAATTTATGACCACCTCCCCTAAAACTGACCTGGACTGAAATCATTGAATTACTGTATGAAACAATAGCTCAGGTCCTGAATGACAGAGTCGGCCACAACTGGACAGCTCTGGGGGGTTTTCTGTTTCGACTTAGTCAGGAGTTTCAGTTGCGGTAGACATATCGGCCGAAAGCCAACGGGTTCAACGACAAGCTCTCCGATGTCAGTGAGGGGTGACGTCTGCTAATTAGATAAACCGAAAATGAAACAACATAAAAAGAACCGCTTAGCAGAGGTTGGCCTTTGTAACCATTTTCTTAAAATGACTTGGCAACCTTTTGTAAATGGAGCTGGCTAGCTTGGTTCGTAAGATATAAAAATATGTTCCGCTTATCTCAGAACTATTTTGTTTGAAGGTTATAAAAGCGTTCGTAGTCTTATGATTTCTGACGGCACACTAGGCATTTTTGGTGGATTTATACATGTGCAGGAATTTTTCAATTGTGTCGATTTAATCATTTTACATTGAAATCCGATGAAATCGGCTAGCTAATCTCAGCGAAAGATAGGACCATTAGTTTTTCATTTTTGCCAACAATTTTAAAGACGTGCTATTTATTTTCATTTTTAGGTACGTATCACTTTTTTTTAAGCTCGGGCGTCACTGAAATATATGACTTAGAGTAATGAATTAATTCCATTAAACCAATCTTTACTTTGTTTTATCATTGTTAACAATTTTATTAATTTATCATTTAATATTTATTAATTTGATGAGATATCGGCGCTTCTGATTGGTCGAAAAATTTCTTTGATACCTGCATCAATAAAATTTTCGCCGGATCTACTTTTCTCAACTGTTTTGATCTAACACTATTTATAGAACGGGTATTTCCAAGATAAACACTGTCAACAAAATGTAAAGTTGTGTCTGTTTTATTGTCAGCAAAGAAAATGCAATCTTGTGAATATAAAAACTTGAAAGTTTAACATTCAAAAATGAACGAAACACATCATTTGATTCACGAAATAGAAAATTAAGCGTCTTCTCACGATTTCGTCTGCTTGAGATCAATCAACATTAATTTACAGCGAGGCTGGCTGTTCCTTTTCCAGGAATGTTATAACGAACATATAGGCCTATAAACTTTCACGGTAACACTGCACTGCTGTTCAAATTTGGTAACGATAATCATAAGTTTCAAATTTACACACGTACATGTTCGGTCATCAGAAGTAGAGTCGTAAAGAAAAGCTATGAGTAATGCATCAACTCCTTCGGCGCATTCCAAGCGGCAGATATGCCATTTAAGTACATCACTGGCTATCTAGTTACCACAACGTTTACAAGAGTCGCTTATACATCGACATATCGGTTATTTTCGTACACGATCGCCTTTCCTTGGATGGTTATGTCCAGTTGCGTTTTCCAGCGATCTCACATGAAAACTAGTTTTAATACGAGTTTTTCTGCACAGGGAATAATATCACAAGCTATCGCATGTATTTTCCTTTCGTTTTCAATTCAGCCGGTTCAGATTTTAACTCACTATTTGTGTTTAATCCATTAAATTCAGCTCAATAGCTCTGCATCAGCTGAAGGCGCATCCATTTTGAATACTGTTGCTGTTGTTGTTTTGTATTCATACGCGCCGCTTCATTTACATTATTTACATGTTTGATCAATGACACTTCACATTTTTTTATTTGAAAATGTTTTATTAAATGATAAGAAATGAAGATAATAATTTTTCTATTGATCGACGTATCAAAGAAAAAATTGACCGGAAAACTTTTTCATCAATGCGCTACGCGCATTGATGAAGTTTTCCGGTCAATTTTTTCTTTGATACGTCGATCAATAGAAAAATTATTATCTTCATTTCTTAAATCATATATTTTAGATATTATTCAATTATGGTAAGGAATGTGTAGTACGAAGTATCTGACGTTTTCTGGCTTTTCAACGATTTTTGTAATTTAATTACTTGCCAGATATCAAAATCGGGGGGAAAGGCCAGGAAAATGTCAGATATTTCGGACTAAGGAATATATACCACAACATACCATACGTTAGAAATTTATATTTAATAATGGTGTCTCGTTATTTTTAGCTCTTGGTCGATCATGTTTCTTACTGCTCAGATCGAATTTCATTTAGGTACTTAAACATTTCAGACCAAAGTTTGCATTATTGAAAAACCGTCAAATATTGATAGAACACGCGCTTTAATATTTCAAAAACCGCTAATTTGACCAGACTGTTCCTGGAAAAGGAGTTTCATTTTCTGTTCGATGTTTGTATGAGATCGATTTACCGAGTGATCCAGATGTCAAATATGTTTGAGTAAAAGCAAAATCTTCCTAAATTGCTTTATACAATAAAACCGATAACGTGAATACTGTATCACAGAATTAGTATGTCACCACTACCCCCGAATCTCTCTCTCTCTCTCTCTCTCTCTCTCTCTCTGACCGCGAACAATTCAAAACACAGACCGAGCATATACTTTTATATATTACAAGAGTGTAAGAGTAGTTAAGTGTTTGATATGAATACTTCTATTATACACACACCCAACCTTAATTAATAAAATTAAAAGGTACAGTTGTACTTCTCAGAAGGTGGTCAGGATTGAATATTTATACAAGGACGTTAGAATGGAATTAGATATTGCCTCTTACATGTCCTTGTCAGTATCTTTTTTTAACCAGCATTGTCATCTCATTCATTGTATAGAATATGGGCAAGTCTGTACATAGTTTCCTGCATTCCTCCCTACAAACCCAGCACCCTCCGCCCCTCAAATACTTAAAACAAAGACGGTATTAAAAGTCATGATCATAAAATATTGACGCATTTCAATCCGCTAAAATACACGTGTTTGTTTTATGAGTTTCTATTTTTAGATAAGGGTTTCCCCATATTTTCATTTCTGTTTTGGAGACCTGCATACAGGTAAGTAGCTGTTTATTTCTGCAATAGCTTACGACTTCTTTTTTTTTAAATCTAAAGATCTACAAAAATTAAAAATGATAATATTTGAAATAATTTCATTTTGATTGTTTAAAATTCACAAAATATATGTTATGAACATCCGCTTGTATGTATACTGGTACCCGGTAGAAAAAATCATAGATATGTATTTGAAAAATTGCAAGTCATTGTATACGATCTTGTTTAAGAGATATTCCTGTAAAAAATGACTGGCTTTTTTAACTTTTAAAAAAAGACGCAGTATTTACCTTATATTTATTTAATAAAAGCCTTAAATTCCTTTTTATTATCATTTAATATTAATTTTGAATCCATTCATTTCTCCGATGTACCACGCAAAATTAAATAGTATTTGAAACCCTGTTGATCATTTGCACTTATTTTTCCCCGTTTAATTGAAATATTTAGAACATTTACTCGAATAAAACACAAAAAATAAATCATAAGTACCAATATAATTTATATATAAACGCGTGTACAAGGAACAAGCTATATATATATTTACAGCTCATATTATATATATATATGATATTCCAAAGCGGACCAAACCATTGGAGTAACACACTGGTGAGTTTTGATAACCGTTTCTGCTTCCTCTATAGACTCTATAGCCAGCCATGGGAGACTCTCGCCCGATCCAGAGTACCAGGGATTATATCTACAGAACTAGGGATCGAATAGGACAGGGGGCGTTCTCCAATGTCTACCGCGGGGTCCACAGGGTACTCTCTCTCTCTCTCTCTCTCTCTCTGATTAAAAAAAGATACAACACAAAACCAAGTTATCATAGTTAAATTGTATTTAATTGCTATAAAGATATTAAAGTATATTAAGTATTATACCTCATTAATATATACAAGTATCCGCATTATAAATGAATAATGTACTTATGATTTTCCTTGTTCAAATTGATGCTTTTAGCTGTTAACTTATAATATGGATCTTTTATAATTGAGCAAAAAACGTGACTACATTTCGAAATTACAGAACGTCCTAGATGCTGCCCGTTTGTGCAATAGGATGCCATAAAAAAGAATCGCGTCGTGTGTGGAACTAAATATGTTATTATTCTTATTCACTAGACGTTTACTGTGCATGTGTATATACTTATTCATACGAACATAGCTATATACATGTATAGTGTAATATGTCTTTCATAAGAAAGGTTTCTTTTTACTTCACCCACCTATGATCAATGGGTTTAATGGTTTAAGAGTGAGATACAGTTTCTATCCTGAGAGATTTTAATTTTTTGTTCGTGCTTGTTTTGTTACTTTGACAGATTGTTAATCAATTTTCAACATACAACAAACCCTTTCAAACCTAAAAAATAAAAAAAATAAAACGTCCATTTTTATAACAACGTGTTCCTTGTTCTATTCAACACAGGAATCCGGTGTACCGTACGCTATCAAAGTTCCGAGATCTTGTAACTCAGCGCAGGAATTGGAGCGAGAGACCATTGCACTAACTTCTTTATGTCATGAAAACATAGTCCGGCTGTACGACATTCAGAATGAAGTAAGTCAGATGACACGAAAAAGTTACCTAAAATTATTATAATAATAAATCAAAAGAATCGACTGCAAAATATGCCAATTTATGAGACATATAGTTCGACCAAACACTATGTGGAGGCCTAGGGCTAGTTATTATGATGAAAAATAAGGAAGTTTTAAATGAAAGATGATATTAATACAGTCTGCTCGGAGAAAAGTCCTAGCTATATTTTTAGAAACTCTTCGACTTCTATCTTTCAAGGACATCAGTATTAAATAATTCATAAACCGACCAAAATTATATTTCGCTCTTTAGAATTAAAAAAAAAATGGAAAAAATGGTAAATTTGAAAAGAATAGCTGGCCCGAATTTAGTTGCGTCCCAATATAAAGGATCAGTTATTAAGATTTCCCTTCAAGTTTTTGTGTTGCTTTTTGTAATTTTCTTTCCCATTGTATGTTTGGCTCTGGTAATTCAGATCTGGCTCCTCATTATGTCATTTCCGGTTCCACTAAAGATTGTATCTATTAATCAAGATTATGACCATTCATTGTGTATTTTACGGTCCTATTTAGATCGGTTCCGGTATGCCTGTGTTTGTGATGGAGTTCTGTTCGCGAGGCTCGGTTCTGAGTCTCCTGGAGGACCCGGAAAACCATAACGGTCTCCACGACCGGGATATCATAGCACTCCTCTCCGACATAGGTATGCTATTCAGCTATCAACATGTAACATAGGTATACTATTCTGATATTAACATGTAACATAGGTATACTATTCTGATATTAACATGTAACATAGGTATACTATTCTGATATTAAACATGTAACATAGGTATACTATTCTGATATCAACATGTAACATACGGTTTCTATTCTGATATCAGCATGTAACATAGGTTTGCTATTCTGATATCAACATGTTACATAGGTATCTTATCTGATATCGTAACACGTAACATAGGTATTCTATTCTGATATCAAAATGTAACAGAGTTTCTAGTCTGACATCAACATGTAATACAGAGTTTCTAGTCTGACATCAACATGTAATACAGGTTTTCTAGTCTAATATCAACATGTTACGTAGGTATTCTTCTCTGATATCTACATGTAACATAGGTATCCTAGTCTGGTATTAACATGTAACATAGAAAAATGAATTCTTCTCTGATATCTTCATCTTTCATAGCTATACCACTCTGATATCTTCTTCTATCATAGCTACACCACTCTGATAACTTCATTTATCATAGCTATACCACTCTGATAACTTCATTTATCATAGCTATACCACTCTGATAACTTCATCTATCATAGATATACCATTCTGATAACTTAACATCTGACAAAGGATTCTACTCTGATATTGACATTTGATATAACCGGTATCAATTTAAAGAGTAAAAATAACAAATAACGGATGAAATTTGCACTGAAATAGAACCATGAACTGCATTCAACCTGAATCTAAAAATATTAACCATTTGGTTGGTTAAACAATAACCCATTAACTTTCCACAAGTTTACAAACATGAGTCTTTCGCTTTCTGCTAACTTGTATTTTACAGGTTTTTCATTTGCACGCCCTCGGTTATAATGTTTTAATCATTCGAACACTCTCGTTCACCATCCTTGCATGATAATGTATTATCATCTGTATACCCCCGGCTCTGTTACAGCTTCCGCATTGAAGTATCTGTGCTCCGTTGGCTTCGTCCACCGTGACATCAAACCCGGAAATATACTGGTGTCTGAAACGGAAGTAGGAAGGTGAGTAGATATCTAATTATAGAACAGAGAAGTGGGAAGGCAATACCTGTCGATCTTTCTATCAGGGACTTTTATAATTTTTCAGGAAAGTAATTAAAAGATTCCCAATTTTACTTAGGAGCGAAACATATTTAGTAATTTTTTAATAATGATTTTTAAAAACGTTTTGTTATACAATTTCATTATTTTATTACAGAAATATATTCAAACTAAGTGACTTCGGGTCATCAAAGTTCATTCAAGAAACGGGAGAGTACGAGTCTTTGACAGGAACTGAGGAATACTTGGTGAGTTAGAGAATAAGAGAGAGAATGTTTTTTTAACGTGATATGTTTATGTACGTAGCATGATATACAGTATCATACAAGTATAAGATCATGCAGGTTTTTTTTAAAAAAACAAAACAATTTTACTCACTTTTCCTTTGTTTACATGATTTTCTTGAACAGCATCCCCACCTTTATGAGCGGGCGTTTATTGACCGGAATTTAGGTGGAAAGTTTACGTCAGCGGCCGACCTGTGGAGCCTGGGAGCCACCCTGGCTCACGCCGTCCTTGGCGAGGTCCCCTTCCGGCCATTCGAGGGATCCCGCAAGAATCGTAACGAGATGTATGTTGATACTGTTCTGTTGTTGTTGATCTGTTGTTGTTGTTGTTGATACTGTTCTGTTGTTGTTGATACTGCTCTGTTGTTCGTGCATCAGTAGCTTGTCTGTCTCCTAATATATATGTATTTGTAGTGTTAAAGAGGGGGGAGGGTTCTTTTTCTAAAGGATTATCAGAAAATGCAAAGAGTTTTTCCCAATACATATATCTTGACCCTGTTCTCTTTTACTTATTTAGCATCTTCTCTATTAAGTCTATTAAGTTACTAAAAAGGTAATTTAACTTTTTTTCAGGTTCAAAATGATTTCACGAAAACACGACCAGGACATATACGGTCGCCAGAGTACCCCAAACGGAAAAATAGTATACTACAGAGAAATACCCAGTCACTGCAATATTTCATTGTAAGTGAGGACGGACACGTGTTGAATTTATACACCCATGTATTACTGATACATGTATTTCTGATATCGTTATGATTTTCCCAAAAATTATTTCTTGATGGATGTATCAATATTGCTGTATTCACACAAATCTAACTCTTAAGAAACGCTGTTAATAGTTTCTTATATATAGATATATATAAGAAGGAAATTGATCAAAAAATATTTTTTTACAGAGGATTGAGGCAGCATTTGGAGACGATCATTAGAGGTCTGTTGCGAGGGAACGCGTCACAATGGACGCTGGACACCTACACGAGGGAGGCTGATCACGTGAAGAAGTTGACCCCTCACACTGTCCTCCTGGCGGAGTCTCTGGCGTTCTGCCAATTCTACGCCGAGCCATACCAAACGTACTAACATAATTATATGTCAATGTTCATCATAAAATGGCTATTCATTGTCCATGAATTCTAATTTGTCGAAATGTCAGTTGATTCAATTATTCAAATTGTTGATTGTAGCATTGATAGGTTCCTGAAAGCGATATGTGGTAAACTGGATATAAAGGCTGATATAAGCGACTGTACTTTTTATGATGGACGTTCGTTAGAAGATATTGTAAAATCCTCAAACAGTGTGAACTCACTTCCGGTTACATCGAAAGAGAGGCCACTTGTTGTGATGTCATCACCAGGCACTTCCTCAATTCAGTTTAATTTTATATCACGTAAGCTTAGTTATATCGATTAATTGAGTTTAACATTGATTAAAATAGATGGATTTATGTGTCAATTTTGCGTAAAAAAATAAAAGTAAAAAAATTCAATCGAACATCATAATTACTAAAGACTTAAAAGTTTGATAAATCAATATTAGAATCCTAATGTTGCCAATATTTTGCTGGTTTCTCACACAGCATCTGTTGCTGTCTACCGTTCATCCACCAGTGTAGCAGACGATCGCCATGTGGCCAAGAAACAGGTGACGTCATCATGGTCATTCAGTAGGGATGTAGAAGAAATTCAATTGGGCATTGATATAATTCGACAGACAAGCCAATCTCAGGTGTAAGTATACTTAATCAAGTATCTAGGATGTGTAAAACTATAATCGTGTAAAATTCATAGCTCAAGACTATTTATCACTGAACATCATATGGGTACATAGGGGGTCAGCGGTGTAAAATGATTCAAAATGTTATTTTAAAAAATATAATTTATTGTTTATCATGATAATGCAAGTATACCAAAACTGATAAACAAGAAAAAGAAATAAACAATGTTATTGATGATAATGACTCTGTGTTGTAGAGAAAGACTGATAAACACCCGTACTCTCTCCGAGTCTAAGCTTCACAGCTGTCACGAGGTTCACAGCGCAGACTCGGACCGTCTGAGTTTGAGTCATAAGCTTCAGCTAGATCCAAAAATGGCCGACTACGTCACGGAGAGGAGACAAAGCGCCTCTTACAGAAAAAAGGAGGTTTGTATACAGCAGTCACTTGATCTCGGTAATATACTATATACAATGGTCCAACCCTTGTCGTAGTGAAAGGTTACCTGCAATTTGGTTACATTTGGCGTCAAACTGCGTCAATAAAGTTTAGATCACTTACTGCATTTGCGACGTGGATAATTGAAATAGTCTCGAAGGGAAGAAAACAACAATCAATCTAACAAAATCAATGTAGAATATCGAGAAGCTTGATTTTATTTACATAGAATTCATATATGCATGATCAATTATCCGAATTCTTTTGAGGAGAATCTGTCGTGGCTCTAAAGGGATGCATTTATATAATAAATTATTATGTTATTTCACCTACCTGTAATATTTATTGTAAATCTAAAGAAAAAAGAAACGATTACTTAGTTGTCTAAATTAAATCAATGATAATACCAATACTCGATTGTTTAAAACAGATAGGGAAGCTAAAGCAGGAGATGACGTCAGACTGCAGCATGCTGGGAGCTGCAATAAAGAATCTTCAGGACACGGTTTGTTGGAACACTTGCGAGTCTAAAATATGTTTATTGTAAGTGATTATATAAATCATAATTCTCGAATTTAAACTTATGGAATCACCTTTTTGCAAATTTATTTACAAAATTCTTGAAATTTAACAGGAAAAATAAAGTACGTGGTCATTTTCGTGACTTAGAGAAGATCTGGAAACAGGTGCGCGAAAGAAAGGCAGGAAATGTCAGCGAGGGAGAAAATGTAATACGTCAGACAGAGAGGTAAAAACTATAAATTGTTATAACAATTGCATTAAACTAAAATATATTTGAGGAAATTGAGTTTCAAAAGAAACAGAATACCAATTGGAAAGGTAACTTCATGTACATCGTCAGAGAAACAGACAGCGCTAATATGGTAATCAGCAAGGTGATCGAACCAAGCGTTCAAGAAGCCAAGATACAACAGTGAGCATAGTCAGACTAATAGAAAGAAACATGAAATGCAAGCAAAGGCACTGAACGATATAAGAATACTGGCCCCACCGTCACCAACTTTCCTCAAGTCATTACTCAGCCTCAAGTCTGAGTTTTTACCTCAAATCCATGCACTTTTCCTTTAAGGATTGGAGTTGAGGACTGAGCTGAGGGATTTAAAAATTTTGGTGACGGTGGGGCCAGAGTCTATAAGGTACATGTTCTAACAGTAAAAACTGCAACTGGTTGAATGGAAGATTGCTATTTTAAATAGAATGTGAGAGAATAAACAGAGGCATTAGTGCAGGGAATGCAAAGTGGCAAAAGGTTAATCGATATGATTAGATACTATCCATTGCTTATGGCAAAACAAACACTGAACGAAAACACGAACCCTATCAAAACTGAAAGTGTGACCTAAACTTGCACTTTTGACGATTGTATAATAAGTCTGATTTGTTACATTTGTTTTTGAAACGTGCAATTTCCAGATGTTCTTGTTATTATTAAAGCTCATGCATTTATTTCTCAAAAGTTAGTTCTACACGCAGTAAACAAGTAGAATAGAATAGAAAGGAAAATCCTGATTAGTTGCCTTTGGTTGAGTTGACTCTGGTCTGTTTCAGGCTGCAGCTGGTGAACCTCTCCCAAAGCCTGGTCAATGACTGGCAATCAGTGTATATACCGAACAGAAACGAATTCACAAACCATGTCAAGAGCTGGATTAGGTATGTACATAATGCAAGCACTAATTCATTCTTCAATGTATCGTATTTAATCAAAGCTGGAATGTAATTTCACTTTTGTTTTGTAGGAACTATTTTAATTGTCAAGAGAAACTAAAAACGTTGGAAAGAAAGTTGACAGATATAGAAAATATACGACGAAAATTTACTGAAGATATAACTTTTGTAAGTTATAATTGTTTATAAGTACTCAAACGTCAACACTGAATGTTACTTTTTCCTAACTAATCTTAAATAAGCTTACATTTATTATTCTTTGTGTTTGCAGGTTTCCGCTTATAGCCTAAAGTCTGATTATACACAAAGCAAAGCAAGGTAAAGCATATGACGCTTGGATATTGCTGGGAAAAAATGACCAATTAAATGATAGATAACATCCAGGCGTCACTAGCTTAATTATTTTGTTCTTGGGGTACATACGTCAGCGTTAATGCCACATCCACCCGCCATCATGATGAAATACCTCAGTTTCAGGGATGCCTGATTAAAAACTCCCATCACTATAGTTTCTTTTAAGTTATAAAACATGTACACCCGTATTACAAATGTTTAGAACTTAGAAATGTCTTGTAAAGGTTATTCTTCTTTTAGATCCTTTTGTCTCATGATTCCTAGATTAACGCCGACTCAAAATTATCCCAAATCTCTGTACTTGAGAGTTCACTCAGAACACTTGAATCTACTTGAAACTATTCAGAACACTAATAGTTTGTATACATGTGAAAATATCAAGCCTGTGTTGTTATTTAAGAGGTGCTCTGCTCTTATTTCAGTAAAATGATGTCTTCAGAGATTCTCCAGGAACACAGATTTAATTCAGACAGGTAGGTTACACAAGGATGACCCCTCTTTAATGGATTCTTGCCTTTACTTCTAAAAGACACACTGTCAAACAGTGCAATTACATAATAAAATGTTGTAACTCATGCATCAAAGCATGAAGTCATATAATTAAAGTTTTTCTGATTCAATCTCGATTTGAAAGTAGCGGGATTTCCAAAGCCATTTAATTTAATGGAAACCTTGACATCCTACTGAACCAAACTTTTTTTTCCTTTAGTTGTGTTTATAAATATCTCAAGAGTCTGAGTAACTTAGGCATTTTTTTATAATATCAAATCAAAGGAAATATTCCCAACACTGTTTGGAAATGGCTTAATTGATTTTTTCTTACTCTCTGATATATTTATTTATATGAGGAAAAAATGTCTGATTCTCCTATATCAATACAATATGAAAAACAAGCCTCTAATGGTTAAGACTATTTTCCAGGTTGATAAATCTTATATCAGACATGCAAAACCTGACGGTACCGGAAGGGATCCGTCCGGAAGCTGACGATATAGGAGACGAAACGTTTCTATTTGGATAATTTATAGGTTGACAAACTGCGATAGTGCCAAATTTCCTTAATCGAAATCGGTTGTGATATGAAATCAACAATTCTATATTGTGAAAAACAATATATAATTAGATCAACATTCTACCTCATCATGTGCAAGGCTTGAGACAATTACCTTCTTGGGTGATCATGCGGTTGGTGACACATTTAAGAGTTTTGAGGACACTTGTATGTTTTAAACAGGAAACGTTAAGATTTAGCGGACTTTTTAAATTAATTATTTTGTTTAAATAACCGCACGATTCAATTATTTCCACCTCAACCACCACGCGGGGACGACACCTACAGGAAACTATCAGTGAGTGTGCTATAGTGAGTAACTGGACTTCCCAGACATTCAAGGAACCTTAAAGTCATACAGACAGTTATCTCGAGTGTGTGCATCTATAAATTGCCCACTTTGATAATTTATGGTTACGATCAAGAAGTCTTCAAGTGAATCTGACGCCTATTCAGGGGTGTAAACCTAGTAACAGAAATTACCAATTTTATTTTTTGCTACAAAATAATGTAAACAACCTACGTCTGTGCATCACACACTTTAAATAAAGAAATATACGATGCCTTTAAAGCTGTGCAAGCGAGAAAGCATTGTACAATGTATTCCTTTAAATGATTCTTTAACCACAAACCGGTGGATAAATTGTTGCCTAGTAATTTTTGTTTATTTCCACATTGCTTTTTTTTCAAAACCAGTTCTTTATTTATACATTATTCGTGTACTTTAAACAGAAATACATTAAATCCTGCTTATAGGCAAGTCCCGTGATTTGATATAAGTGCAATTTTTACAGCTATGAGATGATAAGGATAATATAACTTCCTTAAAACAAAATTTCCTTTTAACCGAATTTGTTTAAAAGTGAGTTTCAATGTAGAATTTTATTACCTACCTTAAACAACATTAAACTACACAACACATGGTTGTCTGTTTACTTGTCTATTTTACGTTTTATGTGACAATGGTGACATCTATAAGGTGCGTCATCACAACTTGTCAAACAAACACAAAACAACAGCCACTTCTGATAACAACGGTTTATTCACTGTGGTCAACAGGAGTATCTAGAGATGTAGAATTCCAGAACTCCCGTAACTATGGCAACTAAATTATTTCTATGGAAGACACTGGCGCTATTGCCAGATATACACATTATGGTGTACATGTAATATTTCAACGATCATTAACCAATAAGTTATAACATTCATAAATAAAGATCACAGTTCATCCACACAACCTTCACAAAAATTAAAAAATTTAAAAAAAGAAATAGTTCTCCGGTGGTTAAAAATCTAACCTAACAGACATCTAATTCTGTACAATAATCACGTCAGATACGTTTAAGATTTTTTCAAACGTAATCAATATATTTTATTTCGAGCATAATGGAATTTATGTATTCTTAATATACCATGCACGGGTTTTACACAGTACACAGTGGTAACAACCAGTGACCATCAGTACACGGGGTCAGAGCTGGCACCATTGTTGTACAACAACGACCTTGACCCCTGTACATTACGGGTAACCGTACATTTTTATTACCAACTGACTTATAAGGGCCATTCATTCACTAAAAGAACACCACAACAACAGCTCTACCATTCAGACACCTTACACTTGACACGAGCCCTCCTGATATTAAGGGGTGTCTGTTGAGGAGAGAGGCAGTGGTACACATGAACTATGGACAGATGTCTCTCCATTACCCAATGGAATGCTTTTTATTTAGCGGCCACCATTTTACCGAGGACTTGGTAACTTGAGGTAGGAGGTTGGTTATTCTGACTTCTTATTGTCAGTGTTGAATACTATCGTCTGTCAAATGCCATTTTCTAGTATCTGCTTCTCGGTGCTGAAAAACAGAAATTAAAGCATAAAATGAACACAATCGTTGTATATCTTACGCATCCCTTTTTTGATTAACTTAACCTAAAACATAAATATTTTCCATGATCGAGATTTTATCTACATTTCCTTCCTAGATACGGTACTTTGATATTCCGGTAATACATTTCCTTCCCGATACTGTACTACGGAAGTACATGTACATGTATTTTGATTACCTGTTTGGGAGAGCTACATACCTGTGGAGGATTTTAAAATTAGCATCCACGCTCTGCTTGAGTTCTATCACGTCCACCTCTACAGCATTTAATCTAAAAATAAACAAATATTTCTGGAATTAAAATCTTAAACGACCCATGAGATTTTGAAGAAACATTCCACCTTAAAGGCCCTTGACATCCCGTGATTATAGAAGTTTGGGCGTGTATGTGTCACTTATCCCAAAGGAGTGGAGGACCCTTAACTGTAAGAAACCTGAACGCCCTTCACCCCCCAGTAATACTCCCCCCCCCCCAGTAGTACTTCCCCCGGGGCTTACTTGTTGTTGAGGGTGTTGAGGAGGTTGGTGGGGCGTCTGTTGTTACTGGACTGGTTGATCTGTGACGTCACGTTAGGTTCACAAACAACCTCGTGCATACTGCCGATCATCACTTTAGAAAACTGAAAAAAAAAACTGTGCCATAAAATAAAAAATTGACATATTGAGATGACTGTGGATATAGCGTACAATACATTTATATTTAGAATTCAAAAGTAAATTAAATCCCAATTTATATTGGCATTCAAAAGCAAATGCTGTAACACAATTAATTCATAAGTTATACAAGTACTGGCTCAAACTCTCATTAAAAATCTTGCAGTAGACCATGTTTATTGCTTTGTATCAGAAAGTCGGACCAATATTTCATTTGATTAATTGGAATCTGCACATGATATTCATTAACTTTGTGAGAATATATGTCTGAGGAAATACATGTAGTTCCCCCCCCCCCCTTAAAATATATGTATCCATATTAAGCCATCAATTAATACAACGGGATAATACTAACCTCGTCCAGTTTGGTGACAAACTCGGTCTGTCTTTTCTCCAGGTGTCCGAGTTTAAGATTCACTTTATCACACCTGTTCCTTGTGTCCACGGCTTGACTAAAAATTCAAAAACAACTGAACCAAGGCCATTCACTGCAGCATAACAACTATAAAATGATGTTGCGTCGTTTGATTTTTGAAGAGAAAATCAGACTTTGATTTTTTAATAAAACATGCAAAATTAATCTTAAAATAGAAATAGAATTTTATTCTAACGGGTAAATACAAATATATGTCATCTTTTTTTATAAAACTTTTTCATTCCTATGATTTTATGTATTACTCTCATTTAACCCCTATAAGTTTGTTCTGTATTACGTAGTCATCATCTTAAGGTCCCAGTATTATCAAACAGTCCATTGCTTTTAAGTTTCTCTATATGTTTTTTTGAACTGCAGTTTAAGAGTTTTTTCCCTTTCACGTTCACCACAATTGAATTCAAGAATCAATCTCATAAACCTAATACGCACTTCTTTATGAACAATTAAAAGTTTAACTTAATTATTAATTTCTTTAGGAATATTGGACCAGGCTTATAAAGAAGTAATAAAATATTGTTCTCTGTGTTCACTATTAGACATGTAGTAGAAGTGAGTCGAAATAATCTTTGTTTCTTTGTAATCTTAATGAAAAATATAACTCTTCAAGACATCAAAGTGTTAAAAATGTCACACGGAAGAACAAGCTATAAAATGTTGACAGATTTAGTCCTTTTTCCTATAAACAGTCACGTAAAACAGTATTAATTTTTAATTTTATTCATTACAAATTAAATAAACCAGTTCTTTAATTTAGGCTAACTATTTCTAGTTCACATTGACACACCATTTCCTTGTAAACTATAATGTTATCAGTGTACGCTGATTAGTCGTACAAGTTAATTAACGTCCCTATCAGACTGTACTCACTTGTACCACGTGTAATAGGCGTTGTACTGCTTTTCCGTGAAGCGGTTACAGCTCTCCAGAATCGACAGCGACTTGGAGCAAAGCGTCTGCAGCCGATTCCTAAAATAGAACACAGATCACTAAAATACAACACAGATTCCTAAAATACAACACATATTCCTAAGATACAACACATATTCCTAAAATACAACACATATTCCTAAAATGCAACACATATTTCTAAAATACAACACAAATCTAATTAAAAGGCTATGGTCACGATTTTGGTCAAATTCTATTTTTCTGTTTTCAATATTTACAATGCTTTAGGAATGCATTTCAAATGATTAAATGAAATTTGAGTCAGTCGTTACGTTATAAGCAAGATACAGAGCTTAAAATTCTTTGTCGCGTAAACAAGGCTCGTGTCCTGTTTTTGTTTACATAGGTTCAATATAACAGTAAAAATCTTTTTCAAGCTGATTTGACTGCATGTATGTTCTTATTAATTCTGAGCATGAATAAAGAGTTCCTACATGTAACGTTTAACACATTCATTTTAGGTTGTGTAAAACTGGAATTTAAAATTTTCGCTTTAACATTCAAGGTGTAAACAAAAGCGTTGTTTACATTGCAAAGAATTGTAAGCTCTGTAACTCGTTTATAACTCAACGAATAACACTCAAATTTTAGTTGACTATTTAAAATGCCTTACTGAAACATTGTAAACATTAAAATCGGAAAAATAATTTTTGACCAAAATCGTGATTATGCCCCTTACAGACGCCAGATGTAGAATAAAGCTAGGTTATACACTGTATTGATAATGAGCAAAACAATTTGAATTTTCTGGTGGTTCTCATTTCTTATAAAAGTTCCTATGGATCTTTACTTCTAACGCCTTTTTCCTTGGATAAAATAAAATATTCTACAGTTTGTAAAATGCAATAAATCCTTTCCACCATGTGACTTTTTCTTAATGTCTCTGTTATAAATTTGGAACTTATTTTTCCTCCTTGTGGATTTGTTACTTTTGATGTTTCCATAATTACATAAACATGTAGTATTTGAATTGAGACAATTAATGCTGATATCTTGATGGAAATAGGACACTTACGTTTTCTTCAAGTATCTATAATTAGAGTTCTTACTACATGGATATTTTGATTCATTGCTTTCTTTTTCACCATAAGGCACTCCTTGCATGTCCTTACTATGAGTGGGATACTTTCTTATATCCTGATATAAATGGGATATTCTACACATATTCTACACTATCTATAAATATTATTAACATTTTTTAATGGATTAATTATTTTCTTCCATGTAAATATATCACTCTGGGTTACGTACCTTTTCACTATTTGTAGGGTTACTTAATTTGTTCATGATATAAATATTTCCATTGCATGTAACTTCATTGTTTTTTGGGATACTTACTTTTCCACCCTGAATATATTACTTTTCAAAATGTCCATCCATTATCATTTTTGGGATATTTACTTTTCCATCCTGGAAATATTTCTTTAACATATGGAAAACTTTTTTTTCTAACAAGTGGACATTTTTATTACTATTTCCATTATCATAAAATGTTTCCAGGTATTTACTATTTCACAATGTGGATATTTTTTTGCATGTCTTTTATTCATAGAATTCTTACTTTTCTGTTATTTGGACATTTCCAATGTTATGTCCATTGTAAGCATGAGATACTTTAATTTCTACACCTGCAAATTCGATGACCTGTCTTTGTTATGCCTGTGGTACTTACTTTTCCACCATGTGGATCTATCCATTACATTACTTTATAATGTATGGGGATCTTACTTTTCCACCATGCATGCACTGTGGATATTTCCATTACATGTCTTGTTTTTAAAATGTTCTGGGTATTCACTTTTCCACCGTTTGAATATTTCCAATACTTGTCTCCATTATGTTTGTAGTACTTTTCCACCATGTGGATATTTCCATTACATGTCTTTATCATATGTTTGTGGTACTTACTTTTCCACCATGTGGATGTTTTCCTCCAGCTTGCCGAGGACTACCCTGTGTCGGTCCTCCTTAAAAGCTGCCATGATTCCCTTCATACTGTCCAACATCATGGCGATTTTCTCCCCACTACAGGAAGCATGATATTGAAAGACTAGTTTAAGGGGAACAACTTGTTAGTTAATAGAACTTGTCTCTAATCCTTTTTTAAAGTTATATTAATCATCAAGAAATAATTTTATTAACCAAAATCTAGTTAAATAAAATATACCCAACGTATATTCAGAAGAAGTTTCAGCAACATTATTTGGGTTTTTTGTTTGAAATTATGATTTTTTATAAACTAAAATATTAAAATGTAATACAGTACCATCTAAATGTGTCAGAATGACACGCCATGTTTTCGTCGTTCCAGTACTTCTCTAGCCGTCTGTTCTGAAGCTCATCTCTCTTGATCTGATTCAGTAAGTCCTCTGCACTTTTCATGATGTTGTCCACCTATTAAACAGTAAAAAACAAAAAATTGTTTCCTTTTAATCAGATGATGTCTTATTCACATCAAAACATATATGCAAGTAGAGGATTAACTGGAAAATCTGGGGGATATTTAATTCATATATTCATTACAAGAGTTAAAGCATGTGAAAGATCATATATGAATTAAAATTTATTAGTGATACTCAGTGAAAAATTTCAATTGATATGAAAGCTAAATTATTTTTTTAAAGAATTACAGGATAAACTGTCCTACTGATAAGAAGAAGCTTTGGAGAATGAGGGTTGTTGATATTTTTATACCAATTTTTTTTTACATTTCAACTACTTATTTAAAACCTCTGACCTGCTTCTCTAGGTCTCTGATAAATTTCTGGTTCCCTTCTAGGAGGACCTCGCGTTCCTTGGCCCCGGCGCCCTGATCCACCCCCCTGACCAGGGCTATGTTCTGGGCGGCTGAGTGACCGTAGTTCTTGGTCCACAGAGAACAGACCTGGTTGTGCTGTTTCTGGTGTTTAAGGCAATCCACCAGGTGTACTATCTCGTGGTGAAGCTCATGCCTTACAACAATAACACATCTCATTACATGTTATTTCAGTTTACTGTTTTACAGTTTAACACTAATTAGAACATAACCCACTTTTTTTTATCTAATCAGCAGTAGCTAAATATTGTGATGTTTTAAATTGTTAAGAATTTCTCAAAAGTTCACAGCGACGTCACATTTTGATCGACAGCTACGAAAGTCGTAAACAAAAGAGATCTGAAAACAAAAGATATCTGATTGGGGCTGAACTTTTGATCAGCCAATGAAAAAGCTTCGCTCCCCCCTCCCCCTTCTTAATTGCGTAAATTTTACTTAATATGATCTAACTATTATGTATTATATTGGATACAGTCAACATCTTAAAACATGTAAGAGATAGTGAATATTAGTAAGGTATCAAATATGTTAACATATTTTCAGTCATTTTTCTAATTTTTAATGGGCACTTATAATAAATGGAACATTTTTTTTTCTTTAGAAATTAATAAATAAATATAGAACTAGATTAATGTTCCAGAAAATAATTTGAATATATTTGACACATTTTGTCTGAGAGTTTTGTAAAACTTTGTGTAATAATGTTATAAAACAGGAGCAAAGGTTTGAATGACATAGAAAGGGTAAAAACTTGCAATTCTAATTGTTAAAGAACTATGATTTTTTTATAACTTTAAATCAATCAAAACACCAACAGCAATCTATGCATCATTATTTTGTTCCAAATCTGTTTCTTTAAAATTTGCAACAGTGACTATTTCTGTGAAAGTTATTCATATACCTATTTAATCTTACTAATTAAAATCAGACTTGTAATTCTGCTCCTCTACGTAGAGGAGCGGAATTACAAGTTTAATTTTAATTAGATTGTATACCTATTATGTGTATTTTTGTTTTTTGGGGTACCAGCATATACAATGTTCATTTTCTTTTCTACAGTTTATACATGTACATGTATCTACTCACACATATCCCCTCACACTTTTCTGCAGCAGCTGTAGCTTCCTGTGGTACTGTTTGACCAGCCTGAGGTGGAAGGCCATCACTGTACAGCACAGCTTGGTCAGCTGGTAGTCATTGCTCACGTGGACTGAGCTACCGAACCGCGGAAACTCCGCTACAAACCACGGGGGGAAAACAGTCAAACCATGGGGGAAAAACAGTCAAAGTAAACAGACGACAGTGATATAAGTTTTGAATCAGTTTTCTGGTCTTTATTCTATTTTTATCATAAGTTTACATTAATTTTCATAAAAGGTACACTGTTAAAATTTTGGTACTTAGATGACACTTTTTTGATAAATAGAACACCAAATATGTCTACAAAAATACTCTATAAACAGCATTTTCTATCATGAATACAGATTTGCCTTTAATTTATATTGTAAGATTCTCCATATGATAATGTCTAATACTTTTTTAAGTGATATATGATTTGTTCAGATAGAACCGAAAAATGTTTGTAAGAGAAACTTACGATAGACACAATTCGGGAAATATCGATGATCTGGGTACGACTTCAGGAACACGAAGATTGGATTACCCTCAGTGATGCATGCTGGGTAATCTGAGACTGGGGCGAGGGGATCGACCGTGTGTTCTAACAGCTCCCCGTCCACCACCAGAATTTGATTGACAGCTGCCACTTCACACTGCTCAGCGATCACTTCCTGTAGACGCGACAGTCTGGAGTAAAGGGGATACAAGTATAATATATAAAAGAGGTCAACATCAATTAATTATTTAGCAGTTATAGTCCCTTATTTCCTGGAGTATGTAAATTGTAAAAAAGGTCAACTAAATGAATTATTAAACAGTGTAAATTGTACTAAAAATATAATTGCATAGTTTACTGTAATACAGTGTAAGCTAAGTGCCATCTTTCCCTTAAAATTGATTGTAATGAACAATTCTTCTAAATTACTGTAGCTTCATTAGTATTAGTGGATATTAATTTTTATGAATTGATAAAGCTGCACATCGTTTAACGAGTAATGATGACACCACCTGATCAAGGAATAATTACAGTGACTTATCCAAGCTAGAGTCCTTCAACCGATCACATAGGCATGGAAATTACTTAAGGACATAGATATTTAATGCTTTACTTTGTGTCTTTGTCGACGTAAATTTTCATATTTGACCAGGTCACAGGACAAAATGCATTCAGGACTTTCTTGGATATGATGTTGGCAACTTCCTGGAAGAATCGGTCAAAGGTCGTCCTCTTTCTCTCGTTGCTCTCCAGCAATGAGGCCAGCACTGGGACCAGGAACTTCTTCAGACCCCTGTAACACATGAAGATGATACTAGAAAACATTTTCTGGGACCTTTCTGTGAACGTTTTACATTATTAATAAGTAAACAAGAATAGAATTCCTGGGTCCCCCGCCGGTCAAGCAGTAAACTAGTATCGAGTCTATCGACCAAGGCTGATTTAGGAACTTGACCAAGGTATTAGTGGTATAAACATTTGGTATAAATTTAATGAAAATCCGTCAATATTTGTAGGCATGAGAGCGCTTAGGCCAAAAAAAATTAATGATTTGTTTCTCAGGCACCGCCGCATCAGTAAAATTATCGCCGCATCAAACTTTTTTATCGTTATTTTTCCGGATTTTTCATATCTTATCATTATCGGTTTTCTCTATTATGGAATCAATGTAAACAAACGCTGAGAATAAATGCTTGTCTCTGTCAGTGAAAACGTTATTTTATCTGACACATCTACCCAGTGACAAACCTAGGAGGCTACTTGGGCTAAATACAAGTTTATGAAAATATAAGTACTCGCTTTGTGGTCGGTAACTTCGCCAGAATTTCCTCAGAAAGTGAGGTTGAAGTTGCCCTGTATTCTGGTTTCACGATCGTGAAAGTTAACCCCTAATGCAATAAAATGATAATTATCTAATTCAAAAGACATTTTCATAGCCTAAATTAACCCCTATTGTGATTAATAACTAGCGACTGTCTTATCTTTAGAGGTTATAAATAAGGTTGATGCAACCACTTAGGCCCCTACTGTGCACTGAAAATTACAACCGATGTTTATAACTTTAGGTACTGATCTTATAATTAGTTGGTAACTTGTAATTAGTTAATAACTTTGCCAAGTTAATGCTAAAATAATCATAAAACCGTTTGTCTACAGTTATCTTTAAAGTTAAACAGATCCAACTATATGACGGTTGTAATTGGGTCAAAGGGTTGGACTAATACCTCCAAAATACACTGAAACACATAGACTGGTTTTATTTGTCATTTATCCAACACAATTACGAAACATTTCATCTACAAAATGTATGAATACACCTAATAAATTAAATTTAAAAAATTGGATAAGATTTTAATTTTTTTAGGAGTTATTTTTTATATTTAATTGACTTGCTTCTAATCCAATTTAAATTAAGGTTGAATATCTGTATACAAATATTATCTTTAGCATTATGCCATTGTCAAGAATGGAAGTCCTCCTAATTTCTCAAACTTCTCCCTATCTTTCTGTGAGGGAAAATTTCAGAAGTGAAGTCTCCATAAACTAAATCTGCCTAGATTGGTCCCTGTTAACACTACCACTGAAATTTCTGTTATCTTCAGAAATTGAATGTGATATTGCCTAGTAGCAGGAATAAAGGACAATTATATTGTTTGAAAATTTTTTGATGACTTATTTACTTTTCCTTTTTTCTGTCCTCAAGGCAATGAAGATTAATAAGAATGCTTTGTTTGATAAATTTTTATATGGCAAATTCAGCTAGTGAAATGCCATAAGAAGTCCCCTATTTCAGTTCAGACTTGTGTTATTACTGTGGAGGGGAAAGATGGGCTGCAAAATGAAGCAGGGGCACACACCATTTGTCATTGTTTGTTCATCTGCAAAAACTTAACCTTTGAAAAGGAAACAGAGACAGTTTAAACTAAAGAGAACAAATTAAAAGAAATATTTAAACTTAGCCAATGTATCAGCTTGATGAATAAATAATAAAATATGGGTTACCGTCACTGTAAATTTTGTCCTTTTAAAAAAAAAAAAAAAAAAAAACCTGCCTGCCTCATCAAAATTTCAAAATTTTGGCCCGAGAAACTAATGATTAATTTTTTTTGGCCTTACAAGGTCAATTTTTGGATAAAACGGAGTCATTATTGTGGTCAAAGTCCCATAACTCCAATAAAAAGTATCGACCAATGCTGATTTTCGAACTTGCCCAACGTATTAGTGGTATAAACATTTGGTAAAAATTTAATGAAAATCCGTCAAAATTTGTAGGCATGAGAGCGCTTACAAGGTCAATTTTTGGATAAAACGGAGTCATTATTGTGGTCAAATTCCCATAACGCCAACAAAAAGTATCGACTAATGCTGATTTTTTAACTTGACCAAGGTAATAGTGGTATAAACATTTGGTAGAAATTTAATGAAAATCTGTCAATATTTGTAGGCATGAGAGCGCTTACAAAAAAGTGTGACGGACGGACGCACGGACCCACGGACACACGAACACACGGACGGACGCCCGGCATTTCTATGTCCTGCTCCGCGCTGCGGCGGGGGACAGAAATGATTTTTCATCAAGTTGTTTTAATTCAAATTAGCGTATTTCTAAAATTCAATTTGCCTAATCTTATACATATATAGATGGCATTTAGCAATGTACTTAATTTAGTGGAAGCAACTTTCTGTAATAAACGCTTAAAAGAATACACATCCAAATGTAATACGTTAATTTCCAGTACACAGAAAATAATACTTAATACTCTGGAATAATGATCTCTCATCCTGTCTCTCTATTCTACCTACATAGACATTCATACATGTAAAATGGCAAGCACACTGAAGTAAATTATTTCTAAATTTTAAATGTGTTCTTTCTTTCAAACCATTTAGCAACAATATCAATATTTGTCGAATCGTGTGTATGGTGTACAAGTAGAATTGAATATCACAAGAGAGATTACAAGGATTTCTTTAACCGCAAAACATTTATATTGTGTCTAAGCAGACTAATTATCTGATAATGTCAGAAGTATCTAACTGCAGAAGGACGTTAGTAACTCCAGTGCAATGTAAATGATTTACTGTATCAGCACGGAGCAAAAAACAATGAAGGCAGAAACACCCTATTCACAGCCCTACTTTTGGTGAGCCTCGCTGGCCTCTCTTTGGTCACTAATTCTTATTGATATTATAATATCATATGACTGATACATTCCTAGCTCTCTTATTGGCCGATATCCAACATGGATAGAAAATATAAAACATTATATTCAACTGCAACGTGACCTAAGAGGTCAATAAAACATTCAATTTCTCTGCAACGGACTAAAAAAAGATTGTCCATTGAAATATCGCCATTTCTGTATTTTTATCAATATGATAATTTAGCTACCCTCGAAGTATAATATATGCCTCGCCTTTGGCTCAGTAAATATTGTACTTCTCGGGGAGCTAAATCATTGTATTGACTTTAAAAACAGCAATAATTGTATCCTATAGCCCTGTTTTTAGTCCCATACACAATACATACTAGCCTCACTATGGTAAGTCCGTAACTTACGCTGACAGCAGGCAGGTGGGGGGTAGGTCCTTCCTCCACTCCACTGGTCCATCCTCATACTTCTGTATCCCCGATATAACCCCGCTCTCCTTGGTCCTGGTGATTTCATACCTGCAGAACGATATTGATGAGGAAATAAGTTGTGATGAAATTTAAAATGTGCCTGGCAATGAAATGACCCTGGGAAAGTATCAAGCATATTTTATGGTCTATATCAGCATTGTAAAGAATTTCACATAATCAGTGTCATAGGATGAATGTACTGATTAGGCCAAAATAGAATTATTGTTTGTTTGGAATAGCCCCGTCTAATAAAAAATACCCTCCCCGCTGATAAAATTATTGTTTGGAATTGCCCCGTCTAATAAAAAAAACCCTACCCCCCCCCCCCCCCCCCCCCCCGCTGATAAAATTTCAAAAGAAAAATATAAAAACTTTCTTTTTAATGTGGAGATTTTTAATTTTTACCAATTTTTAATTGCAGGGTGGTTAAACTTCAAGTTGGAAAATTTAAAAAAAAAATTCCCTCCCTCCCTCCTGGGTCTAAAGACCTCCAGGCTGCAATTCCAAACAAACATTTTTTCAAGGATGCATGGCCAAAAGTAAAAACATTCATTTAATGCAAAAACAAGCAGACGAGTTTGACACACAAACCAACTGGAAAAACTCAAGAGCTCACTTTGTAAATGAAAGAATATTGAATAGACATTATAACTAACATTTTCTGTCTATTTCTTCGACCTCCATAGGCCTTGAAGGGCAGTTGACCGGTTGCTGCATGATATATGGTGACCCCTAGGCTCCAGAGGTCAACAGTGGCATCAAAAGGGCCGGTATTACCATCCTTTATTACAGCCCGACCGTAGATGTTTGGGTGCTGTAATCAAAAACAGAACATTTTAAACATGAAAATATCTTGTCAACAGCATTAGATAACAATGACCTAGCACAAACTCCAATATTATATTGCATCAATTAAACTTGATACAAAGATTTTATAGTAAAGTACACTACTCTAACACATTTAAAACTAAATTCCTTACTCAAGTCTACGAAAACAAATAATTTCTTAAGTGGTTTTATGATTTTTTAAGGGCCAATTTTCGTGGATTTCATTGTTGAGCGGATTCACAAAATCCAACGTCCAATAAAGTATGAAACGACAACACTTTGTATTGGTAGAGCCAATGTCCTCATTGTCAAATTTTATGTACCTTATAAACAAGTGCATTTGACAAATCCAAGAAAACTGACCACAAATATTGATTAAACTACAATATACATGTAACTGGTTGAATAATACATGTAGCATTAAATGTGAGATACTCTCAAAATCTTTCCTTTACCAGATATTCTTCTGTTCCGTACAGTGACATAAACTGTTCATCCTCACTCTCCAACTGCTTGGCCGCCCCAAAGTCTGTCAATTTGTACACAGACCTAGAAATAACACACAGCCCTGATTAATGGCTACCAAACATAGTGTCAAAGTCTGTCAGTTTGTTCATCGACATAATAAAACAGAGATTACATTTCTGCCTGCTTACCCTCCCCCCCCCCTCCTCCCCAATCTTGATGAAAATAAACAGTGCACTGCAGTCTGGCCACATTCTGTGATTCTGGTAACCAGTCTAAGGTGCCCCCCCCCCCCCCATTGGATAAACCTTTTTCTTAAACTTCCTCTGTATATAGGGTTATTTAGCCATGTGTTATTCTCGCCCTTTACACTTGCAAACTGTTTTCCCCCGTCTTGAATTTGCCCAAAAAAGAAAGGTTTAAAGATAAATAACTTGAGACATCGGAAATCGGTTAGCCCTAGATTTACCTGCTGACAATGACGGTGAAAGGGGGCAATAAAATGGGGTAAATATTTTCCAGTGTCTGTTCTGTATGAATGTTAATGTATCAACATGAGAATATTGAAATGTGTTTTATTTTTATCACATTTCACAAGCTTTCCAATTAGTGAGTGACAAGGAAATATTTGTTGTAATTGATGTTGCATCCACCCACACACACAAGTACATATGCGCACTAATCTTTGTACACTTACCGACCCTCCTCGTCCTTGAACAACAGAATGTTCCCTGGCTTGATGTCCCTGTGTACGATGTCTTTGTCCCTGAGGTACTGAATCCCTGCCGCTGAAGAAATAAGTCATTTCTATACTAAATACTAACTTAATTATCATAATTCAACTACTATAATAGCTTTTGTAGAAATTTAAAGCATTTACAAGTTTTAATCTAATTAATTATCTTTAAACAAAGTATAATTCAGGACTTGTTTTTATTCTGTCAGTATATAGTCCATGAAATCATCTAAAGAAACCTGGTACCACTCACCATTACCTACTTATGTGGACGGGGGTGTAAGAATCATTGAAGAAATAACTGATATCTGACTTTGTAACCTACATATCTACTATAATATTTGAGTGCCCTTCATTTAAATGTTGTCATCATGTGAAGCATGTATCATGTATCAAACTATAGTAATATCAAAAATAAGATGTCAGCTATGGAAAATTGATATAAATCTATCACATTGAGATCTTTGACATCTCATCATGTGTAGACATTTGATATAACATATTGAGATCTTTGACATCTCATCATCTGTAGACATTTGATTTATCATATTGAGATTTTTGACATCTCATCATCAAGTGTAGACATTTGATATAACATATTGAGATCTTTGACATCTCATCATCTGTAGATAGTTTGTTTACCATATTGAGATTTTTGACATTTCATCATCAAGTGTACAAATTTGATATATCATATTGAGATCTTTGACATCTCATCATCTGTAGACATTTGATTTATCATATTGAGATTTTTGACATCTCATCATCAAGTGTAGAAATTTGATATATCATATTGAGATCTTTGACATCTCATCATGTGTAGACATTTGATTTATCATATTGAGATTTTTATCATCTCATCATCAAGTGTACACCTTTGATATATCATATTGAGATCTTTGACATCTCATCATCTGTAGACATTTGATATATCATTTTGAGATCTTTGACATCTCATCATATGTAGACATTTGAAATATCATTTTGAGATCTCTGACATCTCATCATATGTAGACATTTGATATATCATATTGAGATCTTTGACATATAATCATCATGTGTAGACTTTGAAATATCATTTTGAGATCTCTGACAACACATCATATCTAGAATACTGTTTGATCATACTGAGATCTTTGAGCACGATGACGAATTCCTCCTCCTCCAGCCCGAGCGAGTTTTCGGGGTCGTCCAGTAGGGTGTACAGACTGCCGTGCTGAGACAGCTCCATAACTATCACCTTGTGGTTGTTCACATCCTGAAAAATTAACATTCACATACATAAATGTATAATAAACAATATACCTCAAACGTCAACCAATTTATCTCGTTAAATGTAAAGTAACTCCTAAAAACTTCATAGTAAAAGAAGCAAAACTCAAAGTGAATCTCCACTTTACAGAAGTTACAAATTAAACTGTACATCTGAATCATATTCTCTACAGTAGAAATTGTTGCATATTCTCTATACACTCACTTCTACCTCTATACCTAACAGCTGTACCACATTCTCTAAACACTCATCTCTACCTCTATACCTAACAGCTGTACCACATTCTCTAAACACTCATCTCTACCTCTATACCTAACAGCTGTACCACATTCTCTAAACACTCATCTCTACCTCTATACCTAACAGCTGTACCACATTCTCTAAACACTCATCTCTACCTCTATACCTAACAGCTGTACCACATTTTCTCTACACTCACCTCCTTCTCAATACCCAATATCTGTACCACATTCTCTATATACTCATTTCTTCCTCTATACCCAATACCTGTACCACATTCTCTATAGACTCGCCTCATGTTCTATACCAAGAAGCTGTATCAAATCACTATACACTCATTTCTTCCTCTATACCTAATAGCTGTCCCACATTCTCTCACCTTTCCCTATATACTGTGTACCGGTACCACATTCTCAATACACTCAACTCATTCTCTATACTCAGAAGCTGTGACAAATTCTCTATTCACTCGCCTCTTCCTCAATATTTAACAGCTAGACCACATTCTCTATACACTCACGTCTTCCTCTATACCTAATACCTGCATCATATTTTCTGTACACTCAACATTTCCAATATACTGTATAGTGTATCTCATTCTCTATACACTCACCTCTTCCTCATAATTTATCAGCTTTACCACATTCTCTATACACTCATACACTTTCTCTATATCTAACAGCTGTACCACATTCTCTCTACACTCACCTCTTCCTCTATACCCAGTAGCTGTACCACATTCTCCTGCTTGAGTTGCATCATGACCTGGAATTCCCTGACCTGCACCTCAGGACTCCTCTGCATGGCCGCTGAGGAGAACACCTTAACGGCAACCTCCTCCCCATTTCTCTACAAAGCACCAGGTCAGTATATACATGTAATCACTATATATCAAAGGTTAAAATGATAAACTTTACTGATGAGCTTCATTTACCATTAATATTTCATAAAAATTTGTGAACAATAATTTTGTGTGGATTTCACTGCTAAACTGCCATGAAATCAAACTTATATGTCCTCAAGTAAGATATGTGGATCCAAATGTTTATGATAAAACCATTGCACACCACTTTATGTATCCTTCAAAGTTTACCTGTTACTTTTACTTCGTACATTTAGATTAATACCCACAATAATAAAAGACTGCAACACTAAAACCACAGTAAACAATCAAATGTTTAATATCAAGTATCCTCTATAATAATAACCTTAAAGCAATATGAGCTTTATTTCTTAGAATTTTTTTTTGCTGCAAAAACCTGCTAGCATGCTAAGTCTGCATGTAAATTAAACTCTTAAGATAAAAAAGGTTTAAAAGAATCTTTAATTTTCCTAAGAAGAAAGATTTCTATTCTAAGGAATACCGGTATATAGCAGATCAATTTTTGTAGAGGACGTCAATAATTAAATTTTGCTTCATTTAAGGCTTCTTCACCGCTTTTCAAATAAAAATATGGCTAACAGAACTTTAAAAACCATGATATTTTTGTCCTTTAAGTAGAATTTAACATTTTTCGTAAAAAAAATTCAGCATGAAAATTGCAGCTCTTAATGCTTTAATGAAAACTTTCAATGCCTGATGGTGTAAATTTTAATTTATCCACTTCATTTTCACCATAAAGAACGAGCTATATTTATCCTAGAAATCTGACTGAATATAAGAGGAAACTCATGCAATTAGATTTTAATCTCTATTTTGGTTTAATATAATGTTAATATTTAAATACTGGGCATACTTGAATTTAGTACATCAAATACCAGTAACAAATGATTTTATATCATTTTTTGAATGGCAGGTCACTTGAACTACTCCTCAATATCGGAGCTCTTTAGCACGGAGAGTAAAGAGGGTCCTTAAGGAAACCGTGTTATCTCTGTATTCAGATAATTAAACAATATTTTATCATGAAACACATAAATTGATGGGACAGCAGGCATTGTATATTAATGTTTTCTCCATAGTTTACGGTCAGTTGTACATGCACAGGTAATTTAGTAACAGCAATAGAATTCATTTACATACACTTACAGGGTTGTCTCTAAGACCCGGGAGGCGGGGAATTCCCCCGCCTAAAGTGGCGTAATTACCCGGCTATTTTTTCATTTCTTACACAATCTAGCTATAAGCTAGACCTCCAGACCCCCTTCTACTTTTTTATTTCTCCCTTCTACATCATTTTAAGAGACAACCCTGCACATATATGTATATTATATAACAATTACAGTAACTACACTGAATATACAGATTAAGATATAGTTATGATAAATGAGCTAGTTATATATTGTATATGACTGACAATAGTAATACATCTATAAATGTGAAACATATTCAGAACACAGAGGTAAAAGTTGGTTCTGTGGTTTGACAATATAAAATAAACTGAGATAATGAAACCCTTCAAATCTCAATGTTTATATTATAAATTCAAGAACCAGGTTAGATATTGGTGCATAACAAACCAGTATTCACTCACCTTGTCTCTTCCTTTGTACACCTTGCTTGTGGCCCCTTGTCCCAGAACCTTGGTGACATCCCACAGATAATTCTGTGACTGGCGTAGGGGAAGAAAGTCATCACCCGACATCTCAAAGTCAATTAACTGCTACAAATGGATATCATAATCTAGTGTTAACTTCACAAGTATTTACAAAACAAATGACTAGCACATCTTTTCACTTTTATCTTAAAATTGTAAATAAGAGGTTTTTAACTGGCCTGACAAGCACCTGAGCATTAGGCACTTAGTGCTTAGTACTTTGAAGAAGAAATATAATCATGTAGACAAGTTTACTATAATTATATATACCGAGTACTATGTCTCATCATTTTCTGCATCATTTTCTCTTGACATATTTGATCCTTACATATTAAATATTTTGAACATATTTGCAAGTTTTTAACAATAACATCTGTTTTAATTTTTAATTTTAACAAAATAAATGACAAAAATGGGGGGGGGGGAGTTACAGAGACGAAATCTTCTATCTTGAGATTCTTTCATTCTTGTTGGTTTCCTTTAGGTTTGACGAAGAGGTATAATAACAAAGCAAGCTCTACCAGCAAGGCATGTATAAAGAGGAAATTTGAATCAAACTTCACATTGATTCTATGGTCGTTTGGCGTCAGTTCATCGGACCAACAGTTCCTTGTTTTTATTGTACCAGTAGTTCCCTGTTAATATGGTTTCCAATTTCACACTCTCATGAGACCGAGATAAAATAACAACTATTTAAATACATTGTGTGTACTGATGACATTTACAGATATAAAACACCCAACCTTTAACATTGGTACACTTTCAATCAAATTACAGTAACTGTTACTTATTAGGTTTGTTACTGACTGTTTACAGAAATTTATGGGGTCGCCTAAGTTTGATATGTAAACAAACAAAACATAATTTACAACAATTAAATTCATAGCTTAATTCTCTAATTTTATACCTTCCTCGACAGTCGTCTGTGCAAACCTGGATGCCATTGTAGGATCGTAATATTACGTCACGAGAAAAGGGGGCTCACTCTAAATATTTTGGGGCTTAATAATTAAAGGTATGGTTGAACGTTTGTGTAAAAAATCAGCTAAATAAAATTATGTCCAACAAGTTGCCGTAAAAATTTTTAAGCTCACTGTTTAAAGAAATTTATAAGGCAATCACATGACACGATTCATCCAGTGATGTCGAGACATTCTAGTCCGAGGCAAAACAATACCGAGTGACGTCACAATGGTTTGCACAATGATCCGTCAGGATTTTTTGGCATCAGTAAATTTTGACTCACAATGCAATTCCAAGCATTACATATGGTGTTCAAATGTAAAAAGTTAAACTTTTGAGAACCAGAAATGTATAGTTTCAATAATGTCATGCTTTTTAGGTAAAAAAAAACAATACTAACTATATTACTCCTAGTTTTTATGATCAGGCCAAGGGAGTTTTAAAAGAGCCAGACAAGACTTAACCGACATGCACTCTGACATCAAAATCACTTTAAATAAGAGGAAATAACTCTACTGGCTTGTGACCAGTTCTCGCCGAGTACCATTTCTTGCCAGTACATTGTGACATCATTTTATCAACACATAAAATTATATACGAAAAATGACGTCACAATGTACTGGCGAGAAATGGTATTCGGTGAGAACTGGTCGCACGACAGTAACTGTAATGACTGTAAATTGAAAAACCAAAATCTGCCAGAATAACAGAAACTCTCTCGAAATCTTGCAAAAGCTAACAAACGGGGGCATTACTTCAGAGATCGGAAACAATTTAAACCTGCACTCATATGAATGAATGCTCACATTTATTTTATTAACTACATTATGGTAAATTTTGCATAATTTGATTATTCGTGACCCTTGATTTTCAGGAACCACTATGAAAGTGAATAGATGTTACAATCACTTTAAAAAGAGAAAAACAAATCTCAATTGTTCTACTGATAAATCGATAAATAAAATCTTACATACCGACTGTGGCGTTAGAATAATGAATTTACTGGAAAGAGGGTGTATTGTTTTAAATTTTGTATTAAAACTCATTTACTTTAATAATTTTTCTAATTAATCCATCATTACTTATTATTTAATCACTGATATGCTGTGCACACCCAACAGTTGCACTGTAAAACAATATTTACAAATACCATAATTAAAAATACATGTAAATAATAACCTGCTATAAAAATGCAAAAAAGAAACAATTGCAACATATTTGATAAAAAATACAGTTTGATATAGAGATGAAAATAATCGGCAATCCATTTGACGTTTGACAGTGTCTGTTGTTTATCTGTGGGTAACTAGAATTACCGGAATACCCGCGATTTACCGAAATGCCCGGTGAAAACACCGAAATACCCTTCAAAAACACCAAAATGCTTCATTTGAGCACAAATATTTAACATCATAGTTTGAATCTAAGTGTTTAAATGTATTTCCCAAATTTTCAGTTTGATAATGTAAGTATTTTGACATAAATAGCGATTTTTAACGTGTAGACATTGGGTCAAGAACGATAACTCTTGCATGAATTGCTTTCACTCGAATAGAGGTGTGACATTTTATTCCCCAGAATAAAATAACTAAGAATTAAAAATACAGTTCATCAGCTTTTATTTTCTAATATCATATAATAATTTGACATGATAATACTATAAATATTCCTTTTTCTAGAAGAATTGCTCCTTTCTATTGTGAGTAGATAATTGGTCACGGCAATAGCCTGTTAACTAATGAGATGAAAACATTTATGTCCAGTTTAAATGAATTATTCAAAATAAATTTAATTATGGTTATTTACAAGAAATAAATTAATAAAAATATTTAGTTACATTTGGTTTTTATCAACACGTTAAAAACTAAATGTAATGAAAGAGTTATCTTTCTTGGAAGTGCAATTTAATCAATAACCACGAAAATCGGCTGATTTATTCAAAAAATTAACTTTAAATACAATAACTATCTATATAAAATACTAGACGTTCACTCTTTATGGCGTAATAATGGGCATTTTGGTGTTTTTGAAGGGTATTTCGGTGTTTTCACCGGGTATTTCGGTAAATCGCGGGTATTTCGGTAATTCTATGTAGGGTGATTTCACCATGCATCGGACACCTTTGGATTTTTCCCTTTGTTCACGCATTAAATATCGTCCAAATATAAATAAAACTTGTTTTAAAAGGTACAGGTTTTCCCCTTGCTTAATTATTGGAGAAAAAATTGTGAAATTGTTAAAAATGTAGAAAATAAAGCAAATTAATGAAGTGTTGAACTATTTCACCATGGATCGGACAATATTTACCAAGCATCGGACAGCTATAGCAGTGCAGTAGAGATTAAAAATAACAACATTTTCTGGTTTTAATGCAAAAATACAAAGGTTCGGAAATATTAATTTATTCAATTGCTATTCATATTTCTTTTAATGTAAATCCTCAAATACACATATAGGAATTAAGACTAGTGCTTCTGTTTAAAGGAATATTTATCATAAGGGGTTCTTTATCGTGCCAGCTCCTACAGGAACTTTGGACTAAAAATGGTGTGTTCGTAAAACTCGATTTTTAAGTGGTTTGAGGAAAATGTTTGTATCAATTATTTTTTAAATTTTTATTTTACTTCACATTTAAAGTATATCACAAGGAATGGGCACATAATCTCCATATTATTAGAAGAAAACATGCAGTGAAAACTGTCCGATGCATGGTTAATTTGTGTCCGATCCATGGTGAAATGAACATATGGTGCAATAATGACCTTGACATTAATTGTTCAAATTTCTTGGACTTATTTTAATCAAATTTTGTTTCAAAACTTACTTCTTTCTAATTATTTTACGCAGAGAGTGCATTTTCACTAATTTACAATCAAACGCACAACATTCAAATCATGCTTTAGTGTAAAATCTTCGTAACTAAATGTTCAATAATGGCGTATTTGATGTCATTTTACGATGTCTATATTGCTATTTCTTTGACAATGTGACTGTCAAATTCTTAATAATGATAAAGTTCATTTGTTCTAATTCAGGAATATACGAAACAACACATGAGCGCATGCACATTTATTTGTATATTTATAAACAAAGTTGTCCGATCCAAGGTATGTGTCCGATGCATGGTTAAATCACCCTACCGTTTATCTGTTTATTCTGTCTGTCACTTTCCCGCTAGATTTCGCTTTCAAATTGATGAGGGCCACAAGGAAGATAAAAAATGAAATCATTTGATTAAACGGCGAATTCTTTCCTAAAAAAAGTGAACTTCAGATCATTTTAGAGTGGTTGGAAGGAAATGTTTCCGATCGATTATTAGTTTAGCATACACCGGAAATAATGGCCTATCATGCCCTATGTCTTTTCGTTTGGTGAAGAAATGCACGACCACTACAAATGATCTACTTACCTTTATGCATTCATAGCATTGTCATATTAACTCATCGCGGTGGCATCGCATCAAAACCCCATCAATCAAATGTTTGGAAGGCTACAATCTTCATGTGTTATTGGGCAATGTTGACAAATGTTTACGTTTGGGAAATCCCAACTCACTACAGGAAATAATCAATGGTCAATAATAAATAGAGTTGGAATACACGCAACTCTATTTTTCCGGATATATCACGACTGTTTAGGCCTATATATGATATGATTTGACTCGGGGTCTCCTGGAGCAGGGGTTTATGACCCTTTTGGCCATCCTTGGGCATGGCAACAGTGAAATTGTGTTAAAATAAGTGCGTGACTGCAGACTCAATTTAATATTTAAAAAAATCTTTTAAAAAAACATGGAAGAGAGGGAGTCATGTCATTGGTGTCGACTCTACTTGCAAGCAGATCAGAGACACAAATAAAATGTTATTTGTGTCTCTGATGTAAGTTCTTGTTGAAAAAAGTTTGACTCCTGTTTATTTTTATAACATATGTTTACAGACACGTACGTAGCATATCGTTTTGAAACTTGGGGACCAGACATATCCAAAATTCTTGACAATTTAAAAAACCCACAACAAACAACAACAAACAAACAACAACCACCCAAAATCATGAAGATCATTATCCGGGGGGGGGGGGGGGGGGGGGGGGGGAGGTGGGGGAGGGGGGAGGGGTGTACTATGCTCCTGTAAAAAAAGGGGGAGAAATCATAATGATATATCACTTTTTAAACGGAGGCTGTTTAACAGCCTCCGTATATTGTGATTGTCTTGCCCGTGACGTCAAATAATCTAGCGGTTGGACAAAATAATGAATAATTATGAGATTCAATGAATAAACACGGTGTGCTTCTTTGTCTCTGTCGTATATCGTTCGCATATTATTTATTAATATCCCGCGGAGAAGTATCTCTGCAGCTGCCCCCCCCCCCCCCCCCCCCGCAAGTGATTTGGGAAGTCGGTGTATTTTACAAGCTGTTAAGAGTGTCACGCGTGAAAATAAATAGATAGAATTGAAAAAAAAATATATGATGCAAACAATAGCCATATTATATATCATTAAAACGGGTACCATATAACTGAACTTGAGTTCTCTACAAATTCAAAATAAATAGCAAAATTAAGTCCATGTGTTTATTGTGTCTACAGCATAGTCTTAACGAGAGAGAGATTTCTGTTGAGAAAAAAGAAGTATACGAATTAAACTTCACAAACACAGTATATCAATCTTTATATCAAACATCACAAACAGTGTATAATACTTCATTGTTAGGCATGCTTCCTTTCTCTTTACTTGAAATCAAACATCACAAACAGTGTAGAATACTTTATTGAGTATGCTTCCTTTCTCTTTATTTGAAATCAAACATCACAAACAGTGTAGAATACTTTATTGAGTATGCTTCCTTTCTCTTTATTTGAAATCAAACATCACAAACAGTGTAGAATATCTATACTTCATTGTTAGGCATGCTTCCTTTCTCCTTACTTGAAATCAAACATCACACACAGTGTAGAATACTTCATTGATAGGCATGCTTCCTTTCTCTTTACTTGAAATCAAACATCACCAACAGTGTAGAATACTTCATTGATAGGCATGCTTCCTTTCTCTTTACTTGAAATCAAACATCACACACAGTGTAGAATACTTCATTGTTAGGCATGCTTCCTTTCTCTTTACTTGAAATCAAACATCACAAACAGTGAAGAATACTTTATTGTTAGGCATACTTCTGTTCTCCTTACTTGAAATGAAAACTATTAGAACGAAACTTTTTTCCCTTATCTTGGAAAGAACACGTGGAGCATTTCGCGCGTCGATTTGATTAACAGGGGTAACACGTGGACTCGGAATGAAACTGCATGCTGGATTGAATCACAATGTACTATATTCTTTTGTGCTCTCTCTCTCTCTCTCTCTCTCTCTCTCTCTCTCTCTCTCTCTCTCTCTCTCTCATAACGATCATAATAAGAGAATATCTGGATCGACGACACCCATTAATCAAGAAACCACTTCTGCAAGATAGAAAAGGAGGGGGGGGGGGTGTTGTACAGTTAGACAAAGTAGTTTGCAAATTAGAGGTTATCTTTTGTCTTGAACAGGTGTAATACCATCTTAAATTGCCATAATACTAAACCTCTTCGCCAAGATTCTATAGTCTGTCCCAAGTTATTGCTTCCATCAATTTTTGATGATTTTCATTAAAAATACACATACCTGTGATAGAAATACAATTGAAATCGATGAAAGGGAATATATCCAAGATATCTTCATTGAACAATTATCCCTTTTCACTCATGAAATTTCACAGGAACGAAAACAATTTTCTTACGGAGATTTATAATGGGAAATGTTTACATCTTTTCTCCATTCGGAATACACTGGCTAGGAATACATCGCGCAATTTTTTAACGTTATCATCCGGGCTTATTAATGGCTGATGCAATGCAAAATCTCCGTAGACTTTCAATTTTGGGATGTGTATTGAAACCTGAAGCGGTAGAGGGGGCGTTTCAAAACAGAAAATCTGGACATTTTTCATATTAGTGGATGAACGTAGTTTGAGCACAAAGGTATTTACTATTATTGAAATATCAAGCAAAAAGTGGTGGAAGCAAAAACTCGGGACAGAGTATAACATGATAAGCGGTAAGCGTGCTGTTTTTCCTTAAATAAAAAAAATCATATCAATTTTCATTAGTTAAATTTCCTCCGAAATGATGCCTCTGTCTATCAGTACTTTCAGTACTTTGATTTATATTTAAAAACTGCGGCTACGTGCCTGCATACTGTGCATTTACATGTAGATCTATGTTGTAGATGTGTCTCAAAATAGTGTATACTACTCTTGTATATCAGTCGGCATGCGATCTATTTCTAAAACAAGAACACATCCATTCAGTCTATTATTAGAACTCCTGTGTCTATGGAGGCACATTGATGTTATATTTCGTAGAACATATGTTTCAATTCAAAACAGTATGTGTTGAATGCGTCACATGTGTATTTCTATATGCCAGTTCTAAGTTTGTTTTTACAGGTTTGTATGTATAATATAAAACAAAGTCTCTTTAAACGTGGGATAGGGGTAATAAATTTCAGTATCTTATAATAAATAAAATAAACTGTACACACAATACCGTGCCATCATATGTTACTAATAGTCACGTGTTTCTGATCGTATATTTAGGTCGCGTGAGTTTATCCTAAATTAATTATGTCTTTTTATACATACCTACTATCAAAGTTATGCTACGTGAAATGGTTAATTAAAAAATCACACAATTACTCAAGTGACTTATAAAAAAATTATGTAGTAATTTTAATTGAAGTTAATAAAATTGCCCATATGCTTAACTTTAATATGTCAGTATCTATAAATACTTAGGCCCTATCTTCCGTTCAAATAGACCTCTGAATTAGGAAGGGGTAATCGTAATCAGTAATCGTAATCAGCTGTAATCCATTATAGATTGCGGAGTAATCATAAGTAATCGGTAATCATTCATTTTTCGGATTACAAGTAATCGTAACTTAATAAATACTCTAAAAATAGGGTATGTAATCATGATTTATTATTGATTACTTTTATGATTAGAATGGTAAAACCAAAATGCTTGAAATCATAATTCATTAGAAATATTATAGGTGAATAAGGTTCAGTATCAGATACGGTTTCAGTAAGGAATGGGTAAGAAATAATCCTCGAAAAAAATGTGTTTTAGCAGGTAACATGATACAGGTGCGTTTCAAGTAAGTTTTGGTACTGTTCTAACAACAACAGTGAATTTTACTATACTTTCATGTAAAATACTGAAATCTGATTTGTTTAGACGCAGTTGATAATCTGTTCTATTACCCTTATAGTTAGCAACACACTTAGCAACGGGTAACAAAACGAATTCGTTACATGCGCGTAAATTATGCGCGTACGGTTCGCCGTAGATATATAGAGTGCAGTAAAATTTTATCTAAAATTAAGACATTCAGTATAATAAAACAAATAGTGCCTGTTTCGGATGGAAAAAGTTGAAATTGACACCACTCGAAAACCATTGTCAACCCCCGCTTTGCGTCGGTTGACAATGGTTTTCTCGGGGTGTCAATATATAAATAGTGCCTGTTTGGGAGGGTAAGAGTTGAAATTGACACCCCGAGAAAGCCATTTTCAACCGACGCGAAGCGGAGGTTGACAATGGTTTTCGAGGGATGTCAATTTTAACAGTTACCCTCCCAAACAGGCACTAATTATTTTATTATACTGAATGTCTTAATTTTAGAGAATATTTTACTGCTTTTACATAGAAATGACATGAATTCTACGGCGAACCGTACGCGCATAATTTACGCGCATGTAACAATTCGTTGTGTTACCCGTTGCCAAGTGTGTTGCTAACGCTGAGGGTAATAGATCGGATTATCAACTGCGTCTAAGCCAATCAGATTTCAGTATTTAACATGAAAGTATAATAATTTCAAATGTTACCCTCCCAAACAGGCACTATTTATATAATATCAAAGCACGCCTAGTCAATCATATGATTGATTGTAGTAAAAATTCTAATGATCTTATAGACCAATTTGTTATCTAAAAAGTTGTTAACACAAACAAGTACATGTAAACAGTTTTTATTTTAACACTTATGATTTAAAATGGTGTCTTATTTGATTGATTAATTAAAATATATGCATATTTCCAAGTGCGTACAGCGTACATTTCCTCAAAGCTTCATTTTATCATAACCTCAGAAAAGCAAAATGGCGGCCAATGCTAACCAAACAAAGTGATAATCGTTCAAGAAATAAAATTATCTTGAAAAAAATTCGGAATATTTTGTATTCATTTTTTGTGTTTAATTCTTTAATTTGATGTCAAAGCCATGTTTTAAAAAGGTGCAAAAGCACGATATTTTACAGGAATGTCCAAAGGTTCTACAGAGAGAAACAATACTGTATCTTTATTTATAAGATGATAAAATAGAAAATTATGCATTCTATATGAAGATGAGATATGATTCTTTGAACTTTTACTTTTAAAAGCTTAAATGATAACAGTGCGTTCATATATGAAATATGTACGTGAGTCTGTAATGTTCTCTTCCTGGTTCCAATGTCTTTAAATGGTCGCCAACTTTCCTCGGATGTTTCGACCCTAGACCATGATATCCTCCAGTTCGTGTACGTGCAATGGTGGTTAACCACTTTATTGTCATAATGTAAATTTTGAATACATTGGGTTGGTGTAAATTCATTTTTTCTGATACATGTATATGACAATATCCGTGTTGGTTTCACTCTTTTCTTCTCGTCTGTGCCATACCCAGCAGGACGACTTCTCCACTGCCTGTACTTGTTGTCGTACTGCAGAACCACGCACTGTCGACATCATCTTCAACGTCCGAAACAGCTTTCACATCGATTGGGCTGAAAAAACCCAACCTCGAGAGGAAACAACAAGACCTTTCAACTCTTTTCCTTGCAGTCTGCGATTCAGGCTCTTTCTCTGGTGCACCTCTTCGCAGCCACCTTCCATGATATTGTCAGCTCTATGGTAACTACCGTTTTGCCTAGCTGTTTAGACGTCTGGTCGCATATTTAATTCAATGATGTCTGAAAATATACGCTACATGTCAAGATCCATCCTAAGGTCCCAGTCTCGCCCTCCCGTGTCGAACACTGATGGGATGTACTTTTTATTTTCTGGTTTCACATCCTTCTCGATATCTCGGATACCACCTGCCGTCTTACAGCTGTTCCTCTTTCTTGGTCCATCCTTCTCCACCACGTCCGTTAGCTCTCTCAAGAATGTTCCATATCTCCACTTGAACTGTCCTCGTGTCAGTTTAACTGAATCGAGTGAACACTCGGATTAAAAAAAATGCGAGAATGGTGCTTTGTTTTCTACACAGCTTACATGCAGGATTTCCAATATTGTAGGTTAGCTGGTGATAACAGGGTATCGTACACTAATTGTAAAAGAAACGCATTCCAGCATGATCCTTCTGTCATAGCCTCGATAATTAATGCCATGTTGCCTTGTAGATGCTCTCATCGTATCCATTCTATCTGCTTGCCGAATTCTGCTGCCTGTGATCTTTTGAATTTTTTCAATCTCTTATGAAACTATATTCCTTCGTTATGTCTTATCAGCCATTGTTCTGTGCCATTTCATTGGCTGACGCCAGTCAGCAAACCAATTTTCTAGACATTGTATTCAGTTGTTCACAAGTCTCTTCTCTACCCTTATCTTTAATAATTTGCTGACCTGTCCTATTTGTCTAGATTTCCGTGGTTTAACATTATGCGTGACCATGTAATGGTATCTTCCATTGATTTAATCATTCATTAGCTTGTACCATATGCATGGTGGTCACTGCGAGGTCATCCATTAATCCTCTTATTGGTGGCTGGTTCTTTCTTTGATTCTCATCTTTCTCCTTCTGCTGCTGTTTGTATTGAGCTTATTCCTACATTCCAACCACAAATGCTATTGGTGAAATTGTGCCTTCTCTCAAAACTTACCTTTTCAGTTGTTGTCGTGCTTTTGTAAACTCTCCAACAGTGAATCTGTATGGAATTCCAACACAGTATAGTAGTCTCTGCCAATCTTCTACACATGCAGTGGTTCTTGCTAAAAGAACCCAATCTCGGTTGGCTTATGCTACAACAAACCACACGTATCAGCACGGTCAAGCCAGACCACTGTAAGTTCCTTTTTGGCCTCTGTTGCCTCTCTGATAAGCTGACTAAGAACACTGGTTTGTCCAAGAAGTCTTTGATTATTCTGATTTTGAATTGGAGTGTTTATATCTTGGATATGAAATAAGCATGGATGCGACCAAAAGTGGTTAAAAGACAGTGAACAGCGACCGCTGGTGAGGCACAGGAGAAACCAACCCTGAAAAAAACCCCAGTAAGAATCTTAGATCTTAGCTTCTTAGTAATAGATCGACTTTGTCCTCGATTACTCTAGTGAAACAGTTAATTGTATATCAAGTTAAACCACACAGTTTTAATCATTAGATGCAAAATATAAGACATGATACATTTGGTATTGCTGAATTAAATGTCAACACATGATCTTCTTTTTTTCTTGCACACAAGTTCGATAACCCGTGCAACATTGTATGGCATTTGGTGACGAAAGAGTAAGTGAACTTCCTTTGCACTGCATGGATATTTACAATGATTATCATTTTATATGGAGTAGGAATAAAGCTAATGCAAGATCACAAGAATGCGTTATACCAACAAATATAAGTGTATTTGTAGAACAAAGAATAACCTTGATGTCACCCAAAATTATATTTTAAGCATTTTAAGAGCATTTAAAACTATGTTTTTATAACGTTTCAATGAATGCAAACCACAGTGCATTTGACGATAAAGAGAAAACTTCCAAAACTGTCATAACTGGACATAGCTTGCATGCAAGTCTATTGGACCTGATAATACACAACACGTGTTTATGTCGAACCTGGTTTGGTTTGGCATGGTCATATTTGGTATTTGTCAAGTTCATTTACATATATTTTTATATACTCTGAGTTTGAATTTGCGTGATTGGGCTGAAAAAGAGCTGAATTTTGATTTACTAATAAACATAATGTTAATGTGCTTCAGTTATTTATATTCAGCTACTTTGTGGTTGATTAAATGTTATTTCTGTGAATGATAATTTTGGCTCCATACTGACATTTTGTAAAGTGTATACTCTTGTGCTGATTGGGTTTATTTTCAACAAGACACAGAATATGATGTTATTGTGTCAAGGTCGAATCAGCAATTTGTCATATCTTATTCTCCTCTGCGTAAGAAATTGACATCCCATTTCTAAGACGGAACAACATACATGAGTTGATGTTGTTTGTTTTTCTTAAATGACTTAATAAGATGACGCTTACAAAAAGGAAACTACCACTTCCATATCAATTTAGAAAGGAAATGAGTGAATCTAACAATAGGGTTATTCTATATCTAATAAAACATGTACAGGGAACAAGGTGGAAACGAGAGTTAACCACAAACAGCTATCGCAAAGGAAGAAAGAATACTTGAATAACGAAGAATCTACGACCGCAATGTTTGTAGCTTATATTTCATCTTTCAAAGGTTGTTCTCAGCACATTTTCTAACATTATTCACTTTTTTATAGATAAAAGGTGAATGATATTTTATGTATATATTTATAAAGTGAACATTGCAATATACTTGTTTGTACGTTAGATGTAGACATTCCTACTATAAACTTACAAATGTTTCTTAATTGGAGGCAAGTGTTTGATAGAAAATTATTTATGCCATACTATTAGAAAACCATTTCTTTAAGAGTCCGATGTCTGCTAAAGATACTTATGCCTACCGAGAACATTGTCTAGTAGAGACAAATGCCTATCAAATAATCATAATTGTTAGACTCAAATCTCTTTTAGAGACAAGTATAATGTCTATTAGAGACTTAAGTGTGATCTAAATTAAGCAGCTATACGAATTCATACTTGTTTTTTTGGTCCCTATCACTGGATACATCATAGGCATAACCATGTATTTGAATACTTTATGTTTAAGCTAATTGGAAAATAAATAAATAAAAAGACCTGGTGCAAATTAGTAATGAATGCTTTAAGAACTACATAGGCAGGATACAACTTCAACATTACTCGGAAAACAATCTGCAAATGAAAATCATCCCAATCCTGTAACATCTTTACAAATGAGAAGGCTCGAGTTCTCGTTGGTGAGGGTTCTAGTAAAATCAGTGGTTTCCTGAGCTAACTATTGCTACAGTCATCAATCATCCCTAGAGGTGGGAAAAAGATTAAGTTGTGATTTCACCTGGGCCAAATTCTGTCTTAAAATCCTTTTTCTCCAATTAGCACCTGTGAACGTAAGAAAACACGATAATTTATGTTTGTTAATGCGTTATTTATTGCCTGTGTAACGACGAAATAACCAAACTTATGTATTCATGTTTACATGAAAACAAGGGAGACATTCCACTCGTCTACTTGCCCTTCACATTAAGTTTAACATTATTTAAGCAATAAGGAATACCAATCGACGAATCTCCTTCCATTAGGACACACTGCTTTTTTCTACAATATAACAGACAGGTGAAAAAGACCATGCTGTGGTCTTGTTTTGGACAAGTCATTTAACAGCACAGCCCAAACTACATTGTATCGTCGCCAATGAACACCTTTCAAAAAAAACTAAAACTTAGAAAGTCAATGTCAATTAAAATTTTATTCTATAGGACAGAGTTTGATCGGGAAAGTTACTGTGTTCAACATAAGTGCATGACATCTAAATTATCAAATAAAAGATGAAGCAATATTGTTGTTTTGATACTATATCTAGCCTATATCTAGCCTAGAGGAAACAAATGCATTATCATGTTCCTGCAAGTTTTGTGAAGTTTTAAAACAAAATTCTGTAAAAATCAGATTTGTGGTGGCGTAGAATAAGTCTCTCTCACACTAGACTATTTATGCTACTGACATAAATATGTGTGAAGTCCTTCAAACATCCCTTAGACTTTAATCATCAACATTGTTCTTTAAGGTATAACCTAAACCAGATCAATCCAAACACAATTTATATTATTAGTACTTGTATATATAGACGCACATGTACATCGTATTTAATTTGCTATAAAGTGTGCGTAAATGGTTCTTGTAAGTATAATATTACTTTTTATCGTTTTCTCATTTTTTTTATTGGTTTGAAAGAATTCCCTATCATTGTTTTCATTGTATTCCTGAAAGTCTTTGATTAGACGAATAAAAATGAATATGGCATTTTTAATTTTGTCATTACCCCTTATCAACTAACTGGATTTTATCAAGTGTTTGCACAAGAGTTTAAAGTGTTTCAAATTCAACGAAGTTGACAAATCTATCAAGAATATAGCCTTTTTAAGTAACTAAACATTTTCATGAAAAATTTGATTATACGAGCAATGATTAAATCCTTAAATAGCTAGTTCATGGTCTATAAATAATGACTTGGATATCTATAGATATCAATATTTAAAGACAGATAAATACAATGCTTGTAGATACAAACTACATGTATTTCAATGCATGGAATTTGTTCTCTTCATTGAAATATTTCTTGAATATCTATTTAAGACTTTCGTCATTGTAAGAAAATTATTAACTGATTTTAGTTATGCTCATGTTACTCTGATAAATATTATGGTCACTAAGATAAAAAGTAAGTAAAAGCAATTACGAATATAGAACGTGCAGATTAGGATTGTTGTCAAAAATTGACTCAATTTAAACTGCATGTGTGTGTAGAAATTTGGGCGAAGTGTATAATTACGTCATAAAGCTGTGATATCCAATCATCAGTGTTCGGTCTTATATATATCATTAAACTGATCAATGAGATTATTATATTCTCTTGCCCTTTCTCAAAAATTCTAGATCTATTTGTCTATTTTAGAATTCAAAGAATTTAAATAACTTTTTAAATTTAGATTTAAAGGGACCATCTATACATTAAACCATGCTTTCTATCGATACAAAAGAAATATCATGCTTGTGGGGAAATAAATAGGTAGCTTGTTTTATCCAGTAGTATTGCATAATCTAAAACTTAAACTTTTTTAACCTACACTGATTTTCGCTTCCACATCTGCCATATTTTCTAACAAGAAGACATGGTAACCAGCTTCTATGTGTAATATGGATTTTAAAATGCTGCTTAAGTTGTTGGCACTGTACATAAATTTCGCTTGTGGATTTTCGCTTCCACATCTGCCATATTTTCTAACAAGAAGACATGGTAACCAGCTTCTATGTGTAATATGGATTTTAAAATGCTGCTTAAGTTGTTGGCACTGTACATAAATTCATTTTGCAAGCCTTTGATATGGACACTATAAACTGTATACAGGATATTTTTGCCCCGTGTCAATTTCGCCATCTTCACTTGCAAAAGGCTTCGCACCGTTCTGAATTCGCCCAGAAAAAGTTGTATACATAGAGACAATTTGAGACATTGGAATTCGTCCAGTCTTAAATTAAAGTGAGAAAGGAACGGAAATAAAAGGGGCGAAATTTCCCTGTATACAGTATTGCAATTGCTAAGATTTCATTAAAATTGTTGAATTCCTGAATATACTGAATTGTTTGAACATCATGAATAATTAAACGGTGTTTAGAGCATATGTGTGAACCAACAACGTTTCCTTGTAAATTTTTGTAAGCAAAACAAGAGTGCTTGTTTATCTTTTTCTAGACCAAAAGCAAACAAAACAATTGCCAAGACGGCAAAGGTAAACTTTTCTAGAGAAAGTCACGAATCATTAGAGCAAGGGGCTGATATATCATCTAATTTTACAAACTACGTCAGAGTTAATTATATTTCTTATCTCACATGTATATTCCATGTTTGTGACTTGAATTTTAATTAATTTTACGTGCAAGTACTTTCCGGTGTGCGTAATCAAACGACTTTGTCCAATCTTTATCAGATCCTTAATGTTGTTTCGTAAATATTTGTTTAATGGTTGCTTTAATTCAAGAATCTAATTAGAATCAGGCAAGAATAGAGCTAATAATTGGGACATGTACAGAAGTTGTCAACGAAGACAGTTTGAGGCTCGGAGGTTTTGACTTCGAAGAAATCAAAGAAACGAATATAGTTTCTAAATATTAATTTACACTGTGAGGTTCAAAAACGGTATGTAATCATCCTAAAAAGAATAATCTTTTATTTGATAGAATATCTTTAAAAGATTTGATAATGAATTTTTCTAAGATGATTTTCCACAGTCAGCTAAAATATTTCTTCTTAATAGAAACAGGAATTCCGGTTGAAAATAAATTTTCTTGCTTTTTCTTTAAGGATTGAAACCTTCTGCAGGAATTTAAAGTTTTTATAGTATTTGAAAAAAAAATCATGTAGATCTTTTACAGATGTAATTTTTCTGAAGGAAAACAAGTTGACATAAAATAATGTCATTCTTTGGGAGAATTTCTCAGGATATACTTACATTTACTCAGGAACACTATTTCTTTTTTTCTTATTTAATTATTTATTACCCATTAAATATCATTATTTAAATGTAAATATCTGACACACTGAAGCAAAACTAGCTTCAAACTCTCTAAGCAGTGGTCCTCTATATGATATACGGATTTCCATCAAACTTTGCCTTCAACAAGTGCAAAAATGGCACCATGGCGCTGGCATACTTACCAGGTAAAGAGTTAATTATTTCATAATCACAAATACAGCAATAATGACTATGTGTTGTCGGTGTAACTTTTTAAATTACTGTCATCTCTTAAATTTCCAAAAATGCTAATCTTCGCAGATTTCACAGACGATCAGAAAGTATATGCTTCTTAATGATTCCAGATTTTTTGTCTTCTGATGTCAGCGTAAAAATAGATTTAATTTTATTAGACTTACGCCATGATTTCTCGTTATCATTTTTGTGCTCTTAATTATAATTAAATTATAACTCTTGTAAGGAGAACAGTTCACTAGTGTCGTTAGCGTAAAATTATCTTTATGTAACACAAGTTAACAGGTAAACAGAAATTCAGGGTCATATATGGTAGATTAATGTGTTTTCTGGTTACGTAAACTTCTTTTATGGATGTTTGACAAGTGAGGAATCGCGACATTACAAGCTATAAAGTAATTCATATTCGTTTTGAGCAGCCACTCGATAGCCATGTATGCATTTAACTTTATTAGATTGAAACACTCCTATTGCATACAGAAAGCAACAAAATTCAAAATGTTTTAAAATGTCATATGCAGTGTGCAATTTATTTTGTTCCATAATAATAACAATATCATTGGCGACTTTCAATTTAATTTTTCAAATTTTAAGAAATACAAAAAGTTGAGAGCAGAAGAGTTTATACAAAAATTCTTGTTGGATAGCTTGCTAGTAACTCACCATTGACGATGGCCATTAATAACTAACTGAGATTGTTAGTTATACAAAGAACTCATATCAAAGAAAATGAATACTTAATTTAATTCTATTTTATTAAAGTATGAAGCACTGTTTTTCGAATAGACAATAGTGCACAGAAAAAAGACGACAGAAAATGTTTTAGGGTATACGCACTAAGATAAGTTGCTGTCCAGCATTTGTCAATCATTGCCAATTGTCAAATCAATCGGTAGTTAACGACGCCCAACAGACTACTCCAAAAGTCCTGATTTGTATTGATATAGCGTGGGAGTAGTTAGTATCATCATGGCGATTAATGGAAGTTGACAGATACATTTATTCCATAAATTATATTTGTTATGTAACATACTTCACAAATACCATTTGTTTGTTATATCACATGCTAGACAAGCTTAGACATATATCCAACCTTACCTTTATCAATGTATAAGCGTTTATCTTTTTCAAACAAAGACAATTTATTCCAATAATGATAACAAATAGTGATATGTATAATTATATATACATATGTTCGTGTTAATGCTGAGATAAACAATCAATTTTAACAATATTTTTTTATCAAATGTAAGCATTGTGAGGATAATATGATGACAGAAAAAAATTGTTCTAACACTATTAACAAGTAATGAATCATTATTTTTTAAAAACATTTTTTCGACGTTGTGTGCAAATTGAGTAAAGCGCATTAGCGCGTTATGACAATTTGTTCGCACATACCCTGTGTGTGTTGAGGTGTTATATTTGCAGTAGCTTTCTACACATTTCACATGCAAACCTTTTGGATATATTTATTTGACAAGGAATGCAGAGTTGGCATTTGCACAACTAGATACATGTATTACTATTCAGTAATTTATTTCGCGAAAATTTAGAAAGTTAAGAATAGCATGAATGCAACACATTTAAAATCAAATTCATACAAAATATAACCATTAGATAATTTGATATTTGTAAACAAACACGTCATTTTTTCATACACATGTACATGGATATGTTTCAGAATGTTTAGCACAGTAAGTAGATTTTTAAATTTGCAGATTTGCATGCGTTTCCATTGACAAAAACAAACATTACTTCATCGCTATTTGGAAAAACCTATGATAAACAATGAATGGGATTAGCAGGATTAGTCCCTGAAATAGATCAAAAAGAGTTTTATTGGTTTCTTGTTGACTATGGAGTAACTTTAAATGTAGATAAAACTAAGAGATGAAATCCTGTGCATTCCATTATCACATTATTAGCGTGGGAAATAAATATTTGTAAAAAAGAATCACTATTATCGGTAAATGTGAAAATTGACATCAAATTATGGGTTTCTTTTTATTGCTATTTCTACACCCGTATGTAACTCTCTATATAAGACCAAGCAAATTCACATTAATGAAATTCACATGATGCTTTAGTACATTACACTAGATTGATTTAAGATGTTAGATAGAGATTAAACTATTTCCGGAAAATTGAGATTTACGCAAAAGCCCATTGCAATGTTTGACCGTTTCAACTGGATCGCACGAAAGTTGTAAAATAGTAACACTTTACTGGGTTTCAACCGCCACCCACATCTTAAACTCTTTAACATTTAAAAATAACGTACCATGCAATGCCCCGTAAAAAATAAATTGTAAACATGTAGGATAACTGTTGTCTCCTTCTAACAAATTTAGAGGTTTTTCTAATTGCTGTTGCTGTTCATGCATATATACCCCCCCCCCCCCACCTTTTCTTCCCTTAAATAAAGCCCCAACCAAAAAAATATACTAAACAAGTAACGAAAAACAAAAACATACAGAAAAGAAAGGTTTCTGGATATAAGGACAATTTGGCCTTACTTGTCAGGTTCAATGTCAAGTATATTCTTTAATACGACGTCACTGATATTATCTGGCTATTTACAGCTAAGGTTTTTCTATTTCCATTAAACATGTGGAGCAAAAAGCTTATATTTTTTATAAAGATACCGAATTAAAGGTTTTATACTGATTTTAGGTTTTTTTAAAAGGCATTTATTAATTCTAAATTTATTATTCTTAAACTAAGATGCTATTTTACTTCTTTTGACCTTGAACAGAGAATCTTTCAAGAAACAGTGTCCATATGTTAAGCAATAAATTTTAACGTAAAGGGAAACAAAATGAAGATCGAATCATATGTAATATCTTAAGCCTTTCATTATCACCATTATCTGAAAATGTCGTAGTTCGTGATACATATAAACAACCTTAAGTAATCTTGAACTCTTCATAACATTAATGATGTCTAATTGCCTGATGTAAATCTACCTCCAGCGAAACAAGGAAACAAGGAACAAAATACACATAGTTTCATTGAACATGCAGCAGCCAATCGACATACTGGTATAATCTGAAGCAGACCCGAGTACACTCGATACGACAATGTATTTGAAATTAAGTATTATTCATTAAAATGTTATGTCATACTTTGGTGTAATATTGTAGTTCATCCGTGCGGCTGGTCTCTAATGACAAACATATATTCACATTTGTCAGTGTCTTTGTCTGTACGTAATAACGCTCTATATCGATTTTGTACTATACATACCAATAAAATCAAATGACATATAATTGCGCAGACGGTTTTTTTTTAAATTTATATTTAAATGTTAAATCGTACAATTACTGAAAATAATATAAATATAGGTAAAAAAAATCATTCTTTGAATATAATAAGATTTCGGTCAGGACGTGATCAACTCTATTATAAAACTTTTCAGGGCTTTTTGGATCTGATCACGGCTCGCCAAAATTATCACCTCATAAAGAATTTAAATAAAGTGGGGTAGTGACAACAAATTCTCCTATGACAGGTATTCACAAAAAGCAAGGTTTTTTGTTTTCAAACTCTTCTGAAAAAAATACAAGAAACGGACAATTGAATTGCTATCACAATTAACAGGCACTGGTGTTGTTTTTTTTCGATTGCAAATAGCTAGCGCTTCTAATTACTATTAAAGAAAAGACGGAAAAAGCATGTGTTTTGCAAGGTACAAAAGACGTGCTTTTCAGGGCTGTAATCGCAAAACGTAAGCTCTTTTAAATGGTTTATTAAAGCTAAAAAAAAAACATTTTTGGTATGAATTGCTTACCTGTAGAAGAAAAAAAATGTTGGTCTCGGAGAGGATTTATAAAGGCAGATTCCATCCATTTATATGATGCATAATAAAATATTGTTGAAATTTAATGTTCATACAAAATAGTAAATGTGACTTAATGGTGGTCACCAAGAACCGTACTCGAATGAGACTGAACTAAGGCTCATTATCATAATAATAAAGTTGAATAATCTAACAATTGCCGAAAGAGGATATAATTAATTTATCCAGATGACTTTCGGCCCCTAGGTAAGATATTTTCACTTACGGAAAAAATTATGGTAAAACAAGAAGTCGCGTACAAATAAAATCCATCGTGATTTTCAGAATTTTCCATATATGTTTAATATGCTACTAACTCAGTGTTTTGTAAATCTACCAAAAATTCCAAAAGTTTCCAAGAAATCTAAATTGATAAAAATATTTAAATATTCTTAAAATTTTAAATTACAAAACAGAAATAAAACAGAAATAGAAATGGCTATGTCATATCAAAAATACCATTCCACAATAGCATAATTGTTGTATAATATCGAACAATGCTGATTGGGTAATACGGTCTTTTATGACGTAACAATTATTTAATCTCTACCTGTCTACTTACATAAGCCCTTTCATTCCATCGCAATCGTTTGTTACCGAGTTCTTAATGCCCAGATTAAATTGAATCAAAGTTTGACGGGTGTTCTTAGCCGTCGTGTACGTAAGCACCTTCTGGGTTCGTAATAACTTCTTTTATTCTTGGTTTTATATCTCTAAAACTATTTATCCGGGGCATATTGTGCATATTTCAAGACCGAATTACCTGATTCGATGACGAAAGTCTGAAAAAAGTGAAATAGATAAGATTAAAAATATTTCAATCAAACCAACAAACACAATGTCACATTGAAGTATGTTGTAGGTGGTATTGCTTTTCTTTACCCACATATATCACATATTTACAATATATGACTCTGTTTAAACCTAATGGTCACGTTTATCAAGGTTGAAAAAGATTGCTCCTCTTTAAACGAGATAAACTTTTTGTTACTTTAAGTAAGTGGTTTTTTTTCTAAACTTGACTGAAAGATTAACTTAGTTCAGCCAGAGCAAAAATGTTTAGTTTCTGTGTGACGTTGAACCATATAAAATTTAGAGGTAATGTATATTTTATTAAAAAGTGGGGTGTGTTCATAATAACATTAATATTGCATCAGATATGCCGACAACATAATACAAATGAATTTAATTCATTGTATCAAAATGTTTTTTAACTACAATGTTAAGAATTTAGAAAAAAACAACATTTTTTTCGAAGCAAAATATAATACCTAGCATTGTATTAACCATTAAAACTCTTTTCAACATTCTTTTTTTGCATATGTGTATAGATTAGGCGATACGGTGGGGTCTGAAATGATCTTGTTAAAGTTGTACACTGCTTAGCAATATCTTATTTCTGAGTATATATATATATATATATATATATATATATATATATATATATATATATATATATATATATATATATATATATATTTGGATGGAGATAAGAAATTTGTATGGCCCTTAGCACACTTGTTTGTCGGGTGAATCAATAGTCATTGTAGACAATAAAATGTGAACCAAGCTGATTTGTCCTGCAGATAACAACAACCCGGTCTCCTTCATTTTTCCGATATATGTAGCAAAATCAGCCTCTTCTTATGAAAGGAAATAGGTATTTCTAATTGCTTCCATTATGTTAAACATCATGTAAGGGCTAGTTGACGAAATAAATGTTTACATTGTCTTTATGTAACGATACAAACAATTTCTGTTTTTTGTAGTGATGCTTGCTATAAATAATGGAATAACTAACATAAATCATTACTCTATCCAATGATCACAGATAATAATTGAAGAGAACAGGTTTTTAGACAGGATTTAACTCAGATATAACCTCAATTTGATCTTTTTTTTTATTCTTTTTGGAATGATTGATGACTACAGCAAAAGCAAGCTCAGGAAACCGCTGATGTTACCAGAACCATCACCAAAGAAAACTCGAGCCTTGTTTCAGCAACGTGTTTTGTTTTAATTCGCAGTTGTTTCCAAAATCATGTTGACTTTGTATCCTGTATCTATATATCTATAATTTTCAAATCATTCATTACTAATTTGCACAAGGTCTGTTAACATTTCTTACCTTTAAAAGACACCTCACCCCCATTTAGCGCTCACCACGTGAGAAGCTTTTGTTGAATGGTATCCATAACATAACAGACTGTGTCTTGTGAGTGTTTTATAAATGATACATCTTGACGTCAGTGTCTAAAGAAAAAGTTGCACTGTATAACTTTACACCTTTATAATATTTTATACATATTACTCTAAAATAGAAATGTGTCTCTAAAAGACTCTAAAAATCTTAATTTTTAATAAGCATGTCTCCCTTATAGACAAATGTTTCTGTAGACTCCGGTGGAAATAGGACTCTTACAAACATAAAACTCTTATTATAGTTACAAACAGTCTTTAATACACATGTGTCTCTAATGAACATATATTTGTATATTTGTGTATAGCGCTAATGTTAAGCATAATTATCGGTCTTTTGCCATAACTATTCAGCAGTCAATGTTTACATGAAAAAATGATTGATCTTCATTCAAAATTCGTAATATTCTAAAAATGTGCATGGTGTAGTTTTTGGTAAAATACAAATAAGCGATTGACTTGTAGATCCTTCAATAATGCAAATGTGATTTCTTCCCTTCCTACTGGTGTCAATGGTTACCTCTTCATCCCATCACTGTTCCTTTCCGTTATTGTGTAGATATGAACTAATCATACTTAAAGTTTCACTCATTTCCTCTCTTTATTAATATGGAAGGAGCAATTTCCTTTGTCAATTTTATAAAATAACGTAGGAAAAAAACAACATCAACACATCTCTGTTTGCTAATTAGAATAATTTTAAAAGTGTAATAAAAGTCATAAAATGAAAATATACACAAGTCAAAGTTTTGATGCGACCTTGACACATTTACATCACATTATCGCAGACCATTACATAAATACAACATAAGGATAATAGAAAGTGCTATTCATAAAACACAAAATTTATATAGCTGAATATACATATTTTGAACAGATTTACATTACCGCGTCATAATTCATAAACTTTAACAGTTGTTGCTTTTAAAACAAAGATAAGAAGGCTGATTTCGTAGTACTCTCAAATTAGTTGTAAAAAAAACTCTAATATAAGTTGTAGAAAAATTATGATAGTAAGAAATCATTATTTATTTTCTTACAAATGATTTAAAACCTTGTCGTAACTTTAAATAAAAGTTCCATTTTTGGGTTTACTTAAAGACTTTTACCGTAAACGGTATCATTTATAATTCTAAAAATAATCAAAAGTATGTTTGATTGATGTGCGCTGGATATATGACGTTTACAATTCTGTATGGAAGAAAAACTATTAGAAATGTTTTCAAACGGAAGTATATAAAGCATTTATCTGACTAAAGCATAATCTCTCAATTGTATTAGTTAGCAATTAATCATTGTTTTACCTATGACGATACGATTTTGACGGATATTAAGCACTGGGACAGTATTGTAGTAATTGTAATATTAAACCAATACTAGGGTAACATCGAACAGGCAAGCGTTAATTTAAGACTGAAGGGCAAATTAAAAATAAATGACAGTTTTTGTGATGTAGAAAAATGAGACACACTTACAATGTTTCTACATTCCGTTTTAGATTTTACATTTGTATGTAATGGTTTTTATTCATCAATACTGTTAAAACGACAAAATGTGTGTGCTTGACTGAATAGATATTACGGCTGTCGTAATCTTCTTTATAAAACTGGATTCCAAGAACGTTTTCGTCTAAACGGCCTTCCTCAAAAGCCCCACCCCCTCTACACACACACACACACACACACACACACACACACAAAAACTTAATATGTGATATCTTATATAGAATACTGATTCTTTTCCTCGTCGAGACTACACCATGAAGGTTGTCATGATCTGCAGTATTGAGTACCATATATTGTCAATGAAATTCTAATGTCCCCTTTACTGTTATAACAAAATTCAGAATCTGTTAAAATCTAAGTTTTGTCTTCTCCTAGATAAGGATAAGCAAACATATTCTTAAGTTGTTCATTTAGCATATATTGGTCAGAAAATATTCAATAATCAATCTACTATAGTAATAGATGTGAGTCCGTAAATTTTTTAAAACCATATGTTATCTTTTATTAACAAATAGTTTAAGTAGCTGCTTATTGTCAAAGTTTTGTTACTTTAAACTTTTCCTCGTGTTTGCAGTCATATTTATCAATGTGTTATAATTTACAGGATTTGGGCTATCGGTCAAGGCCAAGCAGTAATAGATTCCCTTAAGACGTCGTCGCTGATTATTAAGAGCTTGGTGTCTTCAGTTCACCACAAACATGTATCGCCAAGAAGGTTGCTTTTGTTTTCTTACAAGCCACATTTATATTAGTCCATTGTTAAGGACGGTCATATTTATAAGTGGACAAGGATCAACCTAGAATAGATTAGCTTGTAACGAAACAAAGAATCCATCAATATACAGGAATATACTCAATTTATATACATCATTTTTGTGCAATAATAAATAAATTGCCTTTATCGAGAAAAATTCATTTTTGACAAATATAGTAATTACTGCCGACCTTTAGTTGTAGCATTGTAAATACATGTATGTTACATTGATATTTTCAGAATGAAATTCACGTTATTTAAGATATCATTAAATTTGGCCTTCTCCGGGTTATTACGCAAAACGCTGTTAAAATTCGAGAGCTGAGTCTTGTTATATGACCATGCCTTTTTTACCTGTACTTAAATTATGTTAACTTTTCCGGAAAATAGAACACAATTCAAGGAATTTTATGCAATGTTAAGTGGTAATAACGAATAGTGTTCAAAATCAAAAGTAAGTAATTTGTAAAAGAAACGTACAGGTGAAAATGCTATAGTTCAAATCTTGTCGATAACTTTGTTTCTTTCAAGTAAATGAGCCGATCAGCGTCACCATCACCACAAAACCCGAAAATACGTGCAATAAACATTATGTAATGTTGAACTCTCTCTTACACAACCGATAATATTTAATGTAACTAACAGGAAAACTGATAAACAAAATTTCATTTAACATAAAGTAGCCAATCGCATGAAACACGTATGCTATCTGAAGCAGGCCAAAGTATACTGAATACGTCAGTTCATCTGAAGTTAAAAGTTTTGTTTATCAATAACTAATCAAATGAGCGTGCTAAAGGCTGCTCTGTGATGCATACTGAGGTAATATGTTTTACGGTGTGACCGTTGTGGCGAGCAACAGCAGAAACTACACTTACCTCGCATCATTGTTAGCTACAACTAAAACAACCAAAAATTTACTCCCATCCAGAACCCAAAGTTTGCAGTTAAAATCTTTTTTTCTCAAATTGTCCATTTATTGGCTCTTACATCTAACTGTATTTGAAAGAATTCAAGAAGAAATAAGAAAAACACATTTTCGTAAGAAAAATTTTCAACATGAAAATTGCAGGTCATATTGCTTAATGTATGGATTTTTTACTTAATGATCGCTTATAGCTTTAAAAAGGATATCCCAAATAAAATTTAAATCTGATGGGTAATTTGTTACCCATCCAACCCTTTAAATCATTATGTAAATGGATATTGATTAAGATGATTTCATAAAATCGCTACAAATTATCCCAACTTTTATCTGATTAAAGATTCATTGATATTGGGTAAAAATCAGTTTGATTTAAGGATATGAAGTATTTGGAGAATTATTTTGAAATCTTTAAGGTAGATGTTGTTATCTTTTGCCCTCTTCCACTTAAATGTTATCCCTATTGTTCAACTCAAGCCACATCAAGGTAACAAGAAACACTGGAGTACATTTATTTAAATACACTTCAACACTTCCGGCGGGATAAAAAAAAGTTTTTATTTAAATTAAAGAAAGTTCGATTTGAGATTTCTTTTTCAGACCGATTTGTGACAGAGGCTATTGTCTGACGGATATCAAACAATTGTGTTTTCATTTTTATGACCCAAATGACGGAAATAACTACACTTTCTCTTAGAAATTGAACGCGTTGGCATATCATTAATCTGAACAGGAGCATAACCAATTTATGACGTCATATTATTTTCATGGACTACTGTACCAGTTATCTCTAGGAGTGATAGTATGTAAAACTTTACCCTAAACATCCACCAACGAGATGATTGAGATACAACCTGCTATAAAAACTTGATTAACATGTTCAATCAGTCATAGTATATAGGTCACATACAGATCCGAACGCTTTTACAGCTTCTAAGCGTGACTTTTATCGGTCATATTCAGCATCGAAAGCCTGATTTCGATAGTTCACATCCAGAATTGAAAGCATGATTTGTACAGCTCGCATTCAGCATTGAAAGCATGGCTTATATAACTTAACTTCGTTTCAAGGTCGAAAATACAACTTTGAATTATGTACATTTACGTTTCATTAAAATTTTAAACAACTCCATTTTCCTCCAATTAGAAAAACCAGCTACCTCTTTTCAAATATGAAAAGTGTGTTTATGTTGTTTGCTTTTCTTACATGACTTAACACGACAGGATACCGGACATTCATATTATTGAAAAGAGGATTTTTTCATATATAATAAAAGAAAACGAACGATGTAAAGTAACCCACAAACACATACCCAGTATAAAAGGGGAAGAAATGATACTTGCATGAATAAATTATTTACATCCGATTTGTTAGTTGCTTAATATTGTTTTGCGAAGATAATGTTCAGCATATTTTTATAAATCATTTGAATCCTGATTTAGATCAATCATATTTTATGTAAACATGGACTGCTGAATAGTAAATACATGTGATTGCCAAGAGACATATCTCTTTTAAAGATTCTCGGATATATATTGTAGAAGTAATTAGAAATGCATCGCTAGAGTTCAATATCTACCACAGACTTCAGAAACATCTGTCTATAGGAGACACATGCTTTTAGGCTTTTAATTATATGTATTACAGACTATTAAATGTTATACCAAGCAATTTTACTTTCAAAAATATATATTGTTTTAATAAGACACTGACGCCAACATGTAGCATTTACAAACAACGTTTATCATGCACGGTCAGTGATGTTTGAACAGTTCAACAATAGCTTCTCGCGTGGGGTGTCGTTAAAAGATTCGAACTGGTGCAAATAAGCAATGGATGCTTTAAAAGATTATCAAACTATAGACGGGACACAAATTCAAAATACTTCTGGAACTAACTGCGAATGAACATAAAAACTGTTTTTATAACATGTATGAATGAGAAGGTTCAACTTCTCGTTGGTGATGGTTTTAGTGGTTTCCTGAGCTGACTATTGCTAGTGTCATCAATCATCCCTAGAGGTGGGAAAAAGATTAAGTTGTGGTTTCACCTGGGCCAAATTCTGTCTTAAAATCTCTTACCAATTATTATCTGTAAAAGTAGGAGAGAACGATAATTTATGCTAGTTAATGCGTTATTTATTGCCTGATTTACGACAAAACAGAATTGTGTATGTATTGCTACTTGAACAATGCAGACGTTTAATTCGTCTACTTGCCCTTTACATAGAGTTGAACATTGTTTAAGCAATACAAAATACCAATCGACGAATCTCTTTCCAGTAAAACGGACTGTTTGTTCTACATTCATCTAACTCGTGAATTAGACCATGCTGTGGTTCTGTTTTTTGACAAATCATTGAACGGTACAGCCCATCGTCGCCATTAAACACCTGTGAAATCGTGTCAAAAATTAGAAAGTCAATGTTAATTAAATCTGATTCTTGATTTAAATAAGATTTTCATCTACAATGATGGGGGCAGTAATTATCTTAAATACAACTTGATTAAACGAATAAAAGATGAAGCAATATTGTTGAAATATCATTAAACTGAAATCTTAAAAACTGAACTTTATTTGTTTTACTATAATTGACAACAAGTTATAACAACTTTTGATAATTTTTCTCGCTGGCACATATGTAAGCGCGAGGGGGTCACTGAAAATCACGAACCCAAGCGGGACACCCCCATACACTGTTACATAAATCACTGTCGATAATGGAGATTTGACACGTGTACCCGCGGGGAAAAGCGAATGCTACTTTATCAACATATTAATCAGCCCATAGAAGATATTACATCAGCTATTATAATAGCATTCAATCTTTTACATGAAAATTTCTAAAATAAAAAAAATTGGGGAAAAATCAAAATTTAAATTTGTAATCCAAATTGTGCTTTAGGCTTTCATTTACAAGACGACGGGCGACAATTGTAAGCAGTGCATCACAATTAACTGCAAAACACTCCCCAGAAACTATTTATAGACATTGTTAAGGAATAGACAGCTTCATCCGGGTCAATTCAAACATCTTTAATTTTACATAACTTATAATATATATCTAATAAATTCTGATGTGAGTTTTGCGTTTATGGTTATTATTCTAGAATAATTTTATATTTATTGCTTCTAATATTTTATCAGATTTTTGTTATTTGCTTTCAATATATTCTATAACACCAATGATTTTATTAATAAAATTTATCTATGGACCTTAATCTAAGTGATTTCTTACGTCAAAGCATTAAATTCAAAAACATAGTTTAAAATAATCGTAAATAACATTCATATCACGATAAGAATATAACTTTTTAAGTAACACAAATAGGTAAAAAAAAGTTTGACTAATGATCATATGAGCAATCATTTTTAAAATTCCTTGAATAACATGATAATCTTGTTTGAAATCACGGTTTAAATATCTATAGATATATACGTCTTTCGTCATTGGAATAAGTTAACCGGCCTTGAATCATGCTCATGCTGAAATGACTGTATAAATATTACGGACATTTAAAACCAAAAATAAAAGAGATTACGAATATAGAACGTGCGGATAAGGATCATAAGGAACATTGACTCAATATAAACTAGGGTACAAGAACGTGTAACCAAACGGATTGAATGGAATGACAGACTGCATTATGTGTGTAGGTTGAAATTAGAGAGAGGTGTAGTATTACGTCATAATAGCTGTGATAGCCAATATCTAGTGTTAGGTATTATATGTCATGAAACTGATCAGTGCAAGGTTTGTATTCCATTGCCACTTCACAAAAATTCTACAAATAGTTCATGCGTGTTTTGGTGTTCAAATTTTGAATTTTTGAACATAAGTTCTTTAGGAGACTCTCCTTACTTTCCATCGATAAAAAAGTTTTTTTGAAAAACATAAATTGAATAAAAAATGCTTGCCATGTAGTTGCATTTAACAACCTTTTGTTATGGATAAGAATTTTTTTATTAACCGGATATCGTTGATTTGTAGCAAATTCTGAACATTTTCAAAAAGATACTAAAATAATCACTCAGTGTCTATGGTATCTGTCTGATCAAAAAACACACTCCTGCAAAACATTTTCAAAAACAGAAACGTAGAGGTATATCACTTTGGTTTGATCAAAAACTAAAAACAAGAAATAAAATCAAAGGCAAACGCCGAGAAAGGCAGGCGCAACCTATTCTAGAAGAGGTCGTAAATCGTTGGAGCGGAGCGCCAATATCTCATTAAATTGGAAAAACTGCGTCAGAGTTAATTGTACTTTTTAAATCTCACATGTAGATTCTATGATTGCTATATGAATTTTATTTGTTTTTGCGTACTAGTAATTTTCAGTGTGCGTAATCTATCATCTCAGTCCAATCTTTATCAGATCTTCAGCGTTTTCTCGCCTGAGATATTTAATGGTATCATATCATTAATGCAAACACCTGATTAGAATAAGACAGAACTAGAACTTTTGATTGGGACAGAAATTGAACGACTAAAGAATTGAAGGCTCAAAGACGTCAATAATAGAAAAGTTTACTCTTTGTCAGCGTTTTGTCACAGTTTACAAAATATTTCACATCATACATTCTTTATATTGCTTAGATAAATACAAATTTTCCCCAAGGAAAAAAATATCTAAGATGCTTATATCCTATAGAAAATAAAAAAAAATTTAAAAAATATTCTCGAAGTAAATCGGAACTTTACATTTACATGTCAAATATATGTCACTTAAGAATTATTAGTTTTCAATTTGAAGTTATTTGTTAAAGTTCTTAGAATTGTTAAAATTAACTTATATTGACATTCAACGAATGCAAAAATGCCACTTTGGTGCCAGTATACTTACAAGGTAAAGAGTTTATTATTTTATTTATTAGTAATTAGTAATTATGACTACATTTTTCGTTGTTAATTTGATTATCATCCGCTATTTTCAAAATATTTACAAACATGACATATTTTATGCAATGAAAAAAATAGATGTATACTTTATAAAAATTCAAGGTCTCTCATTTTCAAAGTTTTGATATGTTCTTATTGGATGAAAAATTCCATAAACCGGAATTCATGTATTCGTCTCATTTAGGAAGAAACAGTTAAGGTCGTGAGCGAATGGTGCTCTTTATGTAACGCAAGTGACACAGGTTAACAGTAGTACAGGTTCACGTATTGTTAATTAAGGTGTTTATTTATAAGTTGCTGACGTGGATATGATAAGTGATGAATCGCGACCTTACAAGGAACCAATCTTTGTTTTGAAGTTAACCCAACTCTAGCCATTCAAGAATAACTCATTATTCTTTTTTATGCTGCTCGTGTTTATTGACAATATTGTTTGTGTTGCTGAGATTGCTACAGATGTTTTGTCCTATTGATCTTGGAACACAATTCTTTAACTGCTAGTTATAAAAGACGGCTAGGTGGTCAACAGTTCAACCATTACAATGCCTAAACGATGATATCTGTAATCATAAACTATTATCAAGTAAAGAAAACATCCGTATATTTTAGCTTTACTGGCGACCAATTTTCGCCAGTACATTGTGACGTCATTTTATCAACACATAAAGTTATAATACGAATATGACGATATGACGTCACAATGTACTGGTGAGAGAAGAACTGGTCGCATGCCAGTATAATTATTTTGAACATTTTTTCTTTATCTTTTTAAGGAGCTCGTTGTCTTAATTAAGGATGTTAAATTATAGCTTACAAATGGCCACGCATCTCTTGTCCTTGTAATAAATGATAATTTTACTATGCATGTGATTATTCATGCTGTGTTGCAGTCATTTTTTTTCTTACTCTGTGTTGCTAACGCTTGAGCTCATTATTTTGTTTTTGTTAAAGGGGCTGCATAGTCAACATATTAACTATCAGATCATAGTCAACAGATTAACTATCAGATCATAGTCAACAGATTAACTATCAGATCTGACCAAAACTTTAGGGTATGACTTGTATATCTAAGAAATATTATTCAGTTAAGCAAAATAGTCTTTTTATATTCTAAATTTGGGTGTTTTCTATATTTTTAGATAAAACTCTCTTCTTAAAGAGACCAATACCGTATAAAAATGGCCACGACTCTCGAACCCTCATAAGAGTATTCATGTTGTTTTTTTGCTGAGCTTGCTATTAAACTTAGCAAACAATTGGTACAAATTCCCCTTGTTTCAACACAGCGGGAATTTGTGTAACTTTTTAATATTTTGTACACTGCGTTTAATCTTGATAACAAAGTAAACAATACGCTGTGTTATTTCACAAATATTCCCTTCCTTTTTATCCATACCTTCTTTATCTTGCCAAGTAATGAATAGATTTTCAATTGCGGTAGTTTCCCTTTACATCGTCTAGACAGGCTAATGAAAAGACGCATATAGTCTTACTGTTGCACAAAAGTCACTGTCAATCAAGGGAGAACATTATTATACAAGCAACAGTGCACAATACTAATTCATAACGTATGACGTCACTAGAGTCCCGGTAGTGTATAGACACGAGCACTTTAGTGGACAAATTATGTTTAAAGACATTATGTCAGATTAGAAAAAATTTACACAAATGAATAAGATCGTCTGAAGTGTAGTATAAGAAATAAAACAGGAATTAATGCATGCAAAAAATGACAATAACAAACCGTCAACCATCTCAAAAATCCATAAAACGAAATACATTCCTGTATTCAATAAATACACAAATTCAAAGCAGAGCAACACCGACCTCCAAAAGGATAGAGGTAGGATCAGGTGCCTAGGAGGAGTGAGCATCCTCTGCTGACCGGTTGCACCGCCGTGTGCTCTTTTGCATATAAAATCCACTTAATGGGAAGCTAATGCATCAAATTCAGAGTTGCAAGTCTCGTTCTAAATTAGTTCCAATACAAGACAACTTTGTCCTTTCTGTTTATATGAATTCACCAAAGAGTTATATTCTCAATATCGATACATCATATTTACTCAAACTCATTTAGAGTCATCGATTTTTTTTCCTTTGCCATTGGGTACATTTTCTTTAACCTTATATGCTTTCTTCCTTTGTGTATTTTGACGTAAACATATTTTCATCTATATGTACACTTCATAGTTAACTCAATTATCATAATCATGAACAGTTTATTTCATGACGAATTTCGTAAACAATATGTTATAATTCTATGCGAGAAAAAAGAATAAAATATTTAAGAGAATTTAATGCAGAACAGAGTAACCAATCAATTTTCTAAAACGTTCATTATAGGTTTATACAGTGAATAATAAAGTTGTTTACTGAATGAACCATCCCTAAAAGTAAAATATGAACAATCAATTGCATCAAGAAACATTAATAAAAGTGTTTTATTGGTATATTTTACCTTTACAAATAAAATTAGTTCCTTAAAAGGGTTGGATGCGTGCTAAAGTAAAGTAGTCATATAATAAGCTCATCATGTCAGCACTCCTTTGTGTTAAAAAAATAAAATATCTAACTGCATGTTTAATTTGCGCATCGGCAGTATTTCTTTTAGGAATAAACACTATATATTTATCTTGAAGTACAAACAATGCTTTAATTTCTTTTTCTTTTTAATTTCCTTAAAGAACTCGAAGGTCATGACCACATTTGGACTCTATAAATCTCCTTTGAATGAAGAGCTATGTACGAAGCTATAGGATAATATTCAAATTATATCTCCGATTCATTTGGCTTTGTTTTCTACTTAATTCTTTACTAATGTTTACTAATCTGTTTACAAGTTATATTACATTTTAAAAATTTTAGCCAGACCTAATTATTGACTTTCTATCCATCAATCATATTAGTACTTCCAGGTAAATGTGCAATCAATAGATTTAAAACTATAGGGGATCTCCCTTCCTATAGTTAAAGTCTTAAATATTAAGGTAAAATTGTAGTGGTCTGGAACAGTTGATGTTAGACGTTAACAAAACAAATAACAATCGACGGGGAAGAACACTCCTATACAAAAGTCACATTACCGTCACGTTACTCAAAATATATTTCATCTATTACAAAACAAATTGTAAAAGGTCATATTGCATCAATATGTTTATTAAGAACTCAGTAAATTACATCAAAATACAGGTATCGATGAATTATTATTAATTTAATTTATTAAAGTACCAATCATTGTAAGTCCATGGTTTTCTACCGCAAATTCTCCCCAGCGTTTCAGATATTACCTAAGATGTTTACAACGTCTAATAAATAAGTCTTTTATTTAGTCCCTGTTTGTGTCCTACAATACTATTATTGGGTGGTAATAATTGTCAATTATCAACATTCTTTTTATTAAATTCAGGTGGTATTTTTTATTTTTTAACACTGTTATTGGATAAATATATTTTTCTTGATTTATTTGTTCGCCAAGTAACTTAAAATGCACCAAGATGTTATTAAGCATCAATTTGTTTACAATGCCTAATAAGTCTTTTATCTTATTTAGCCCCTGTTTGTACTCTCTCTCTCTCTCTCTCTCTCTCTCTCTCTCTCTCTCTCTCTCTCTCTCTCTCTCTCTCTCTATATATATATATATATACACACACACTATTATTGGGTGGTAACAATTGGCAATTATTAACATTTTTATTAACTTCAGGTGGTATTTTTGGTTTTTATAACACTGTTATTTGATAAATATAATTTTTTTCTTGTTTTATTTGTTCGGCAGGTTCCTTTCCAGACAGGTCTAGTACATAATTAAATGAAATCTTGCCATCGTTTTTAATTCGTTGTCATTCAATATTTCTTTAAGCTTTGCAGTTTACCAGAGTGTACAATAAAAGTAATACACCACAGGCACCTGACGTTTTAAATTTTTGTCATAACAAAAATAAAATACCCTATACCTAATATTATTAGGCATTTTTGCCATAATAAAAATAAATACATGTACTCTATACCTAATATTAGTAAGTATAGGGTATTTACTTTTATTATAACAAGAATTTATAAAGTCAGATGCCTGTGTAATAAACAGAGTAAAGTATAGAAAACTGTTAAGTGTGTCCTGTGTGATCATTTCAATAAGACATTCGGTTATATGCACCAACAGCATTTACATCCCACGTTGTCGGATTATCAAGCGATGAAGACCTCTTCGTTGATAGATTATATACGTGGGATGCAGATATTTGTAAATAAGAAATCACACAATTATCGTCCAATGTGACGATTGGTAGCGAACATTGGTGTTCTGCCATTTCTTCACGTTATAATACTATTATTGGGTGGTAATAATTGGCAATTATCAACATTTTTATTAACTTCAGGTGGTAATATTTTGCCCAAAAATGACTAAGTTCAAAAGTTGGTATTTTTTTCATAAATTATCGGAAATCAAAATCCTAGCAATATGCACACCTCTGATATATGTACAATTGATCTGCAAAAGAACAACTTATCTTGAAAACTGTAGGAGGAGTTATTCGAACAATGAGGGTACCCTATATGCAATATTTTGCCAAAAAATGACTAAGTTCAAAAGCTTATATTTTTTTCATAAATTATCGGAAATCAAAATCCTAGTAATATGCACACCTCTGATATATGTACAATTGATCTGCAAAAGAACAACTTATCTTGAAAACTGTAGGAGGACTTATCCGTACAATGAGGGTACCCTTTTGGCAGCCGCCCGCCCGCCCGCCATTTTCACCATTTTAATAACCGGATTTTTCCGTTGGAAAACCCGGTTAAAAATACCCTATACCTAATATTATTAGGCATTTTTGCCATAATAAAAATGAATACTCTATACCTAATGTTAGTAAATATAGGGTATTTACTTTTATTATAACAAGAATTTATAAAGTCAGATGCCTGTGTAATAAACAGAGTAAAGTATAGAAAATTGATAAGTCCTGTGTGATCATCTCAATAAAACATTTGGTTATATGCACCAACAGAAATTTACATCCCACGTTGTCGGATTATCAAGCGATGAAGACCTCTTCGTTGATAGATTATATACGTGGGATGCAGACATTTGTAAATAAGAAATCACACAATTATCGTCCAATGTGACGATTGGTAGCGAACATTTGTGTTCTGCCATTTCTTCACGTGTATGAAATTGTCATGGCACGGTGGAAATAGTGAAACAAATTAACAAAAGAGAGCTTAAGGTAATGATTTAGATAGAAAGAAAAATCTACATGTACGTCTTTTAATTTACTTTAAACTTTCAAAAATGAAATTCTTCTGAGTGACTGAATGTTTTAGGGATAAAACGGAACTGAATAACATGCTTGGTTTTTTTTAATCCCTTTCCAAGACGATACTTTTATTGAGTCGACTGACTGGCAAAAGGCCTTCTTGTGTCTTCTCATTATTATTCTCCAATGAATGTTTTACGATGCATATGTAACTTTGACGTTAGCAAAAACAATAGCATACATTTCTCCACAAATTTATCGCTGTAGCATGCAAAAAACTTAATATCGGCCATCTTTTAGAAATATTATGACAAACATATACCAATCTAATAAAAATTAGATACCTAATTATGATCTAAGCATGGAATTTTGATTAGATTGGTTTTACACATACAAATCATTGATTTGTTCAAATCAATAAAAATATACTTTATGTTTAGCGCAAATCAGAATGTTCATGTACTATGAATTGAAGTCTATTAAAAAAATTAATACTACTCTCCTTTACAAAAATTTAGAGCACTGGGAATCAAAATTTGTACATTTGTCATGTACAAATTTTGATTCCCAATAATCTAAATTTTTGTAAAGGGCACTACTATTTCGTTAAATCGGCATTATCAACAAGATATTCCCGTGATCTTACAAAACAATGATCAATTTATCATAACATCTGGTCAGTTCCTTTATTTTAATTGATTGCATTTGTCGAGAAACTAAACATTTTTAAGAGTTATGCAAATGATCATTTAGACATTTTTTTTAAGTAGCTCTGACTTCTTTGAACAAGCATTCCAATGATAGTGCATCGATGGTTTCATTATTCATGACTTGTTTCACTGCTTTGTTTTAAATCAATAATTAAAGGTTAAAAGACAAGGTTAAACTTTTGAATCAGGTTTTTAAGCTGACAAGCGGGTTTTTGTTGGCCCAATCTAACAGGAATTATGAATCTGGGAGTCCATGATACCGGCCTTTGTTCGGATGATGTACATGTATATGTCAATAATTTCCAGATGGGTATTTAGATTTAAGTTTTTGGAACATAACAATGTCTTCAATCGACACTATGAGACTTGCCTAATCCAAATTGTGTAGAAATTGTTGAATGATTCATATGAAAATGCAATATCCAAGTCATGATTTTGGATACCTATTATTAATTACTATATATTTTTTGCTAAAATGTTTTAGTTGGATTAGTCTTTCTCTCATGCAATTATATCAAACTTATAGGAATGAAACATCTACGAATTGATGTTGAATTTGGCTTATATCATCCGAAGAAGGGAACAAATTGAATGTTTTGGAGAAGATCTACTACTAAAGCTAACAACAGGCTCGACATGTGTCTAAATCTAACCTGCTGAGATGATATATCTGGACAAATATCATTCATATTTTACAAGCAGGTACACACTCTAAGATGAAAATAAAAGGTTTTAAACAATGTTTAAAACATGTAAAGTAATCCTTTAATTGTTATATTTTTTAACGATTGAAGATCATTTATGTTCTAATGCAGATTATCAACGTGCCAACGAATACTTAACATTCGTTCGCTTATTTTAAAAACGACAAAAACAGTGCACTTATTTCCGTCATGCGGTTCATTAACAGGGCACACAGTAATTAGCTCTGCGTCGGAAAACGCCGCCTGTCACAAGTGAATCTAAACACGAAATCTCAAATCGAATGGTCTTAATTTCAATTGAAGGCACTGACGGAAAAAAATATGCTCATTCTTTTCCTCCGGAAGTATTAAGCAGTTTGCGAATGGGTTGTACTTGGGCAGCTTCCGTATACTTAAAAAAATTGTTATTGTTGAGTTGGGCTTGATGATAATTGTATTCTTTAAATGTTTTTTTCTAAACGTTTTTCTTCCTTTAAAGAGGTATGTTCACGATTTTGGCCAAATTTTATTTTCTGTTTTAATTATTTAAAATGCTTAAGAAATGCATTTCTAATGATTAAAAAAAATTGAGGGCAAGTTGTAGAGCTTTAAGCAAGATACAGCGCTCACAATTCTTTGTCATGTAAACAAGGTTCGTGCCCTGTTTTTGTTTACATACGTTCAATATACTGGTAATAAATCTTTTTTAAGCTAATTAGTCTATCTCCTTATTCATTTTAAGCATAAATAAATTGTTTTTAACGTTTAACACATTCATTTTAAGTCTAAAACTGAAATTTTCACTGCAACATTCATAATGTAAACAAACGTTTTGTTTACATTGCAAAGAATTGTAAGCTCTGTAACTCGCTTATAACTCAGCGAATGACACTCAAATTCTGGTTGCTTATTTAAAATGCCTAACTAAAGCATTGTAAACATAAAAATTAGAAAAATAATTTTTGACCAAAATCGTGACCATGCCCTTTTAACTTGTCATTGCTTGCTAATGAGATAAACATATATACCCATGGAATACCTTCTTCACAAAGTTTGATTTACTGAGAGACTATTTTTGTAAATGTTCCGAAATCCTGCTTATTTTGTCTTTTGAAATCAGTTTTCTGTAAATCACACACATTCAAAATAGGATGACCACAGCATATCTCAAAGTTGTTATATTGTATCATTTGATATTGAAATAAAAATGTATGACATCATTTTTTCTCAGCACATTATGTTACCATGGTAACAGATGTAAAATTTGTAACCAAAATGACTGATTTGCGTAGTAATTTTGTAAAAACTATGTTTTACACCATTTGTTATAATCTCTTGCTTCAAACTTGACCCCGATTACTAATATTATTTGAACTCTCTTTAATAACACTAAGGATCGATGTGTTTTATATTCTAGATTACTTTTTGAAACAAACTAATTATTTTTTTAAATACTTTGTTTTATTGACTTTAAAAATGTCTTTCATTGTTCCAAATCTAAACGCTAAGAATGGGATAGATGTATGTTTGTTTCATGTCATCTACATTAAGATTAAGATCTAGACTGAGCGTAGTTTTTGCGGTCACAGCTCAGAAAAGTTCGTTCTTTGCCAACATTTCTCAGAGAACCTTGCTGATTGTTTGGGAATTTTTTTTTTTATTATTGTAAATATACTACAAGGGCATAGTCTTCATGATGATATTACTCTTTGCAACTTTTCTCAGAAGAGATTGCTTTTAATACTCCAACGTATCTTGTCTATTTAGAGAGGAAACCACTTTAGGTCGTATTACATATTTGAAAGCAGGACGGTACGAAAGAGTAGAGTTGTTATATCTCTATTGATACATGTATTGAGCGTAATTAATCGGCTTTAGATGACATAAGTATATCGTAGGATTGGCTGTTTTTATGATCAATGATATTATGTGCCTTTTGTGTTTCCTTGTATCGTTGAAGGCAGAGATCATTGAGCAGTATCAACTCTACACGACAAAGTTCAAGGACGCTTTGTTTGTAGCATCTGTTATCGGATATAAAGATGACAGTTACTCTTATAGGATGATACCTTGTACATGCAGGTGTTTAATAAGGAAGGCAAGAGAAAAAAGATGTCATATTTCATATAATGCAGTAGTTGTTGCAAATGGGGCTTTGGGTTTTTTTTCGCGAATCTGGGATATTTTTCAAGATAATGTAAACATTTTTTTTACTGAATCATATTTTATTTTTCAATAGATAAGCATATTATAACATGTTTTTGAAACCTTTAAATGGAATCTTGAATGCCAAACATTCTCCCAAGGAACATCAAAATTATACTGATTGTCTGAACAACAACATTTTTTTCTAAGGTCAAACATATTTTTTCTTAAATTGAAGGTTTGATATACTTATATGGTGGGCTGTTGTGTGTACTCACGAATGGCTCCCTTGTTTGTTTTACCAGCTTATCTAGGTTGTTCCCTCAAACCAATATAAACCGTCGATCATAAACAATGACCGTACATAGATGTCACTGGTAACGAAACAAAGAGGGTTTCTTTGTCATACATATTTATAGTAAACTGAAGGCATTGATTTCTTTATAACCAGACTGGGTCGTCAGTGACATAAAGGAATCTATCGCTACTTGACCTTGACCTAGGTAGTAGGTGGACACAATTTCTTTAATATTGTACGAATCAAAGGTGTCGCGAAAATATCTGAATTAGCTTGAGTACAAGTACCGGTATACATGTATATTTCATTCTCATGATTCTGATCATGCTAATTGCTTATTTCTATACAAAAAATAAAATCAACAGTTACAGACGTGTAATAAAAAGTTACGAACACGGTAACATCTCGTTATTGTGTTCGGCGTTGGTTGTGACCGTGTGAGGTATCCGGCACACACAATACGCTTCGCACTACTTTGTTAACTAAGGCAGTTGCAACTTCGTGTTAATCTTTAAATAATAGTTTTATAACTCAGGAACAATATTTTGATGTATTTGACTTGAGATTCAAAAAGTTATATAGCTATATGATGATTTAAATCATGTTTTGATTTTCTTTCCATGCGTAAGAATTTCGTCCGGAAGTACACCTAACAAACTAAACGTTAAAAGTGAATTTATCTTTGCTATTTCGAAAAGCAGCACGGTTGATCCTTTGTAGTGCATGTTTTACTTTTTGTATAACATAAAAATAGTTCATACTGACTTTTGATATCACATGCCCATCATTCCGTTAATAGGAATATTTGTTCTTACATCTTACTCCAAATGTTTAAAGAAATTACGACTCAAATTTAATTATTTTTAACCCACCGTTTATAATAATTACAAAGTATATCATATAATTCGAATTTTCATATGTTAGGAAACTGTTGGCATTCTCTTGATTTTGAATAATTCGAGATTTGAAGGAATGGGGCGATATACGGTATATTTACAATTTAATAATGATATCTGATTTTCTTGTGAGTCCAAAATATCATACGTGTATCGTATATACTTGACTTATCGCTCCTTGGGAAGCATAGGGCTGCAACCTCTCCTTGCCAGCAGACTGTTTTGGGCGACTTTCTTTAACTGGGCCCAAGTTAATCCTACCTCTTCTGCCCCTGACTCCACCGATGTTCTCCAGGTTTGCCTAGATCTCCCCACCTTCCGCTTTCCCTGAGGATTCCAGTCCAGTGCCTGTCTTGTGATGTTTTCTATGGTTTACGGATTTATTTTTATTTAGATGGGTTCTTGGTTGGTATCGTATGTAACTCTTCGTCAAGACAAATCGTGATAATCCAAGAGAACTTACGTCATTATACATGTAAATAAACAAAATGTTAACATCCCCAGGCAAATGCATATTTAAAAAAAATACTTCTTAGTACTAAACATGTAACTAAATATTTATATGAAATTGTCACGTAGTAAAAAAACAAAACGCGAAAATATTTAAATTTGCCGGATGTTTCTTATCAAATCAAATGTGATCGACAGGAGCCGTTCATAAAAATTGTATGAAGTGTCCTAGACAATACTAGATAGAGAATATGTGTGTGACTTAATTCAGGAAGTTGAACTAAAACTACGACTGCTTGCCAACGAAAATGAAATGTCACGGGACGCAGATAATGTATATTGTTGAGCGTCTTCTTTAATTGATGCTTAACTCACTCAGTGGCAGATTTCAGACATCGTTTGATTTCTCTCTGGAATCCGGATAATGATTAAGTAACGGCTTGGAATTACTTTACACTTCCGGTGACGTTCCGTCTGATTTTGTTTCTAAAAACTTTTTGATATGTGGTTTCCGGTAACTTAATTATCAATGACCCTAGTTTCTGCTAACATTTATTTTTACACTTGATTTTGTTTTAAGTTTTTTTTAATCAGAGACCGAGTGAAATCATTATTTTGTCTGATTACTTATAACAATAATACTCTCTGTTTATATACATGCACGCATATCAGAATCCTTTATACACATCGTCATTTATGTGGACGCGCCGAGAATAAGCAATCTACTAGTAGTAATACATATTGATAATGACTTCTTACAAGCACTGTACTCACTAGCATTCCAGAAACAGTCTGTTAATGAGTACCTCACAGTCATATTCAGCGGCGTCGGAAGCAAATTAAAATGGGGGGAGGGGGCTAGACTTATCAGAAATCTTGTTGCCAAAAAAGTGCCCCCCCCCCCCCCCCGAGGTTCCTACGCCTCTGACATTTTAATCGGAATTATTCCTCACACCATTTTATTTTATTGTTCATCAACCTATGAATTACTTTATTGCAAGGGTATCATCGTACAAGTAAATTATTACCGATGTTATATTATGTTGCGTACCGAAAATTAAAATTGTTCGAAGGAAGTGATCCCTTAAACTGACATGAGATTGCGCTGCCATCCATTAAATCTGTCGACATTTCGTGCCACGCCCTACACCAAGTGAGCCCGGACCAATGGCGTTCTAATTACTTTCCTCTGTTAACCTAATTAGTCTTGACTCAACGTTATGACGGATTGATGTCAGGTCAAAACAGTAGTTTATTCATTAAACTTTCATATCTAAAAAATAACATATTGTAAATAAATTGAGCATCTTTTGGTTCAGAATGTTTAGTTTGAACTGCTGTTTAAAATTAAAAACAAGATATTTCCCAATCAAATGTGATTTGTTCGTTTTTGATACAAAAGAAATACATTCGTTTTCAATACAAAAAATTTCAAGCTGTTTTGCCTATCTTCTTATTCATTTTAAGCATAAATAAACAGTTCCTAACTTTTACAACATTCATTTTAGGTCTAAAACTGGAATTTTCACTTTACATTCAAAACATAAACAAAGGCTTTGTTTACGTTGCAAAGAATTATAAGCTCTGTAACTCGCTTATAACTCAATGAATGATATTCAAAATTTGGTTGTCTATTAAAAATGCCTTACTGAAGTGAAGCATTGTGTAAACATTAAAATCGAAAAACAATTTTTGACCCAAATCGTGACTATGCTCCTTTAAGCTATAAATTTACAATTTATCTCGGAATACATGTAGTTGATCACTCTGGATATAAATAACAGAGTAAGTTATTTTCAATTTTATTATTTTGTTGTAAATGTAATTATTACTGTAAAACATAACCAAAAATATTTCTCAAAAACCAATTCTGAATATATAAATATACATAACAAAATAAGTTAGTGTTATGAATCTAATGCCCTGTATATAACTTTGTGACTTGGTATTTCGTTTTTCATATTTTAGATTTAACAAGTTAATAAAATTTTATCTTTTTATTTAACCGGTCAAAACTAATTTGATTTGAAACAGTTCAATGTTTTTCTTTATTATGCGAATGAAAAAAGAGAGAGAGAGAGAGAGAGAGAGAGAGAGAGAGAGAGAGAGAGAAAGAGAGAGAGAATGCGAGCTCTATCGAAAACAATGAGAACCAAAGAATGACAGCTCATCGGAAATGACTAGTACATGGATCAGGAATCAACCTCCACACCAGAAAACCACCTATTCCTTAAGAAATGTGTAACGAGGGCAAAAACCGCTGATTTCAAAGCTCGTATTACGAAATCGGACGAGTTTTCTGCACCAATTCGTGAATGAAACCATGCCAGTGGGCGTATGATCAATGGAGCTGAAGAATGACACCATTCCTCTGTAGGCAGTGTGTATTCAGAGATATCGTGAGTGACGGGTTGCGCAATGCCTCAATGCACCATGTCGACTGCACAGGTAAAGAGACCAAAAGGAGCTCAACTCCGCGGGGAAATACCCGTGCAGCGGGCGTTGTAAAATGGGGTTAAAAATTTAAAAAGCATTAATTGATGATGCAATCGACGGGCATTAAAATCTGGGTAGAAAAGTGGTAATGAGAAATTTATAAATATAGATAAATGTCACGTACACATTGTAGTTTGTAAGCGACGTAGGTTAAGTGTTCAAGTCACACATGCAAAAAGATTTGGGGGGGGGGGGGGGGGGGACAGACCGCAGTTGTAAGCTAATCAATATGTACATGTTATATACTTTTGTGTAAAATTTACTTGAACAAAAAGATTTTTACACTGTTAACACAGTATAAATATCAACGTTAAAATCGTAAAAAAAAAAGGGAAAATAACGAATTAAGTTAAGTCATTTTGCTTTCCGTAAGTCAGAAGCACAAATTGCTGTTGTTATTAACTCATTTTAAGACAAGTGTTTGGAGGGGGCATTAACAAATATAGTCATTCGGATTGGATGTGAGCATGCCTGCCATCACTTTTTAATTTTTTTTTGTGGAGGGGGGGGGGGGGTTAGAACAAAATACTAAAACTAATGACTTGTCTCTCAGCGAGATAAATCTACTTTGTAAGAATGGGGATGTGGCTGGTCTCTTTCTATCTACCTTGCATTTGTCAAAAAACTTTTACCAAGTTGTAGAGTCCGTTCCTATTTCAAATTACATTTTATAGATTTATGGATTCCCTACGTCTCCAAGTCCGCGGGTGGGGGGGGGGGGGTCTTATGAATGCGATGCGAGTTAGTGCACACCGCCGCGAGATAGCAATGGTGAACAATGTCTCTTCTTCATCGTCTTACGTTTTGTGAAAGCTTAAAAGGAAGTAAGTTATTCGTTGTTTTCCCCTATAATACAGTACTAGCATTCTATGATCCGGGTCATAAAGTGTGTATAGTTTTTACTCATGTTAGTACACTAGTACTGCCCCTTATTTACATCCTGGATGTAGTGCATTTCTTCTGACTTAATATTTTCCTTTCGTTTACACTTTGATGAACTATCCTTGGCTATAATTTATAAATTACATTTATATTGTTATGATATCTAATTTGTGTTGAAATCATATTTTTTCTTCAAAATGTGGTATAAATGTGAAATGAATGCCAATGCAACCCCCCCACCCCTGCGCTCGTGTACTCCTGTATCGCCCCCCCCCCCCCCCCACCCTTACTTCACTTGATGAAGATTGAATTACATTGGGCATTAATAATTAAGGAAGCAGGCTTAAAATATGTAATAAAAAAATATTCAGAGAGTTGTTTTAATGGGGTCAAGAAGCAAGGTTCAAATTTTATACTGAAATCTGACACAGAAAAAGAAAAGTACAGAATATTCTCCGACCGCGAACACCTCACGTTACCTGTAGACCACAGGTAAGGGCGAACATGTAGGTAATTTAAAAGTACACCTGTCATTCAGACTCAAAATAAATACTTGATAAAACACACGAGGGCTCTTTTAGATTTACTTATCAGAAATAATACAAACAGATCAATCGATACTGTATAAGGAATAGATTGGTTGTTGTCTATAGCTAGTTAATTCCCGGCATTCAAATCAATTTCACTTGTACATCGCAGTATATGTGTATTTATAGAACGGAATGGCAGGAAAAAATCCAGGAATACATAGAGAAGGACGTTAAAAAATGTCAGCGAGATAAAAATTTTCGGTGCATTTTCTAAATGTTATTTATGTCCCACTATAGCTGCAGGTCTGTAGCTCCCGGTCTGAAAAAATTCGGATGGACGACCTGGGAGCTACAGTGCCTCCCATAGTAAAAAACTGCAATTTACGGCGCACAAAAAATTGCGCTAGTTTTGGACTGATTAACCTTATTTTCACACAAATTCTGTGAAAACAATTAGTACCATTAAATTCTTCAGTCAATTTACTACTGATATTGTTACTTTATTTACGTCAGACTTTCTTTGAAACATGCTAACCGACCTCGGAAATAAAGTATATTAATTCACGTCGAGATCGAGAGTCGCCATTTTTTACATGTAAACAAACTGCACCACTTCGCTTTACAGGGCTGGTGATCGTGTCTAAAAGAATATCAGGGGCAAGTAAAGTGACGATATCTGTAGTAAATTGTCCGACGAATTTTTTGGAATCAAATATTTGTACAGAATATGTTCGGAAATGATATTAATCAGTCCAAAACTAGCGCAATTTTTTGTGCGCCGTAAATTGCAGTTTTTTACTATGGGAGGCACTGTAGCTCCCAGGTCGTCCATCCGAATTCTTTCAGACCGGGAGCTACAGACCTGCAGCTAGTCCCACTAGAGAATTTCAGCTTTCCTTTACATAAAAAAAGATACCAAATATTTTCGCATTTTAAAAAATCATGAAAATATACATGTACACAGAAAAATATATTTTAAAAAAAATTCGAAAGAAAATTAAGCTGGTATCGCTAATTAATAAAAAATGAAACAATTCATACAGTCAAATTTAAATAGTTGTATTTCTTTTGTGAGCACTGAACGTGTTATCGGATTATCTTTGGTCCAGCAACTGTCATTTTTTCAAAAATTCAATGTTACAATGTCAATACTGGTATCTTTCAACTCTATGTAAAACTGCGGGATATTTCGAGTTGACGGGCCGTAGAGCTAAGGAGTTCCATAAGATACTTGCAACTTATCGCGCACAAAATCGTACGCTGGCTTGTGCGCCGTAAATCGCACCGTTTCTCTAGCTGAACGGTACGGTATGTCAATCCAAATTGCCATGTAGAGCTTGAGATCCACAGCTATTTTAACTGCTGTTGCAATCTTTTATTTAATCTACCCCCCCCCCCCCCCCCTTAAATAAAAACTGAACCCCTGTCCCGTGAGCAGTAGATTTCGATATTTTGGACATAATAATAAGGTATTTAGTTCGTCTCTCGCGACTGTGAACGTACAGAAAAAAATGTTATAAAACGTTATACATTTTTACTATACTGGCCCTATCCAAGGCCACAAGCGTGCGAAGAGCACTGCAAATAAGGCTGTTAAATGTTACGATTTCAGAGGACTTTTCCTGGTCTACATTAACAAGTAACGTCTAATCGAATATTATCAACAATGACTGCAGAGACAAATGTCGTCTTGTGTTGCAATCATGATTATATTACATGTATTATTATTGGGGTTTTTTTCATTGTATGTGCTACATGATGCCCTTGATTGATGGATAAGCATGAATATATTTATCCCTTTATGCTCACAAATAACGAGTGTAAACGGGTCATATCTACTCATTGTTTTTCAAATTGCTTTGAAATACCAGTATATGAGACCACGCTATAATCATTAAAAGTTTCATTATATTTGGATCACAAAGTACCTGTGGGTGTACACTGGCGACATTTTAATTCCTGGTAAAGCCACCGTACGTCTTACTGGGAAAACTGGCGATCCTAAATTCACAAAATAGAACTAAATCATACTATCTGATCATTTGTTCAGCAGATTCGATAAAGTCCATGAAATGTTAGATAACAATTAAACCTCAAAACCTAATAATAATTTATATATCTCTGCATTATATTCCATAAGGAGAACACTGAAACTTATACGTGAAACTAATGAGTCGATGATTTCAATTGCGGTTCATAGTACGCATTGATAAGTGATGGTGTTAGAATAATTTCAATTTTATGGCATGTACTAATCGAATGTCTCTTCCTTTGACTTTCCATTGAAAGTCTGGCAAGCAAAAAAATCTGATGATCGACGTTCGTGTTTAGAACAAATCCTTGCGGAGCTATATGATGAGCCTTGTCTTCAGCAAAAAAAAAAAACCTCTTTCCGGTAGATCAAATAAACAAATACGCCAATATGACCACTGTATTTTATCGCGCAACCACATTTTTATTTGTATGAATGGAATTCGTAAAGAACGGTTTAGGCAATTTTTTATTTTTTTTAAGGGAAGGGGTGTTTTGACAATTTTTTTCTATTTGAACAATTATCTGATAATCTTAATCAAAAAAGATTAAAAACGAGAGGAAAGTTGTAAATGAGTATACTTTTTTAAAACTTGGGCAATTTAAAACAAACCTTTTTTATTTATCCGTTCATGGAAAAAGTTATACAAAGCCTAAAAAATTCAAAAATGCGAAATATCTCATCTTGGAGTTTCCAGTCTTTTTTATTCGAATGGCAGTTTACCGGCAGCTTAACAAATTGATGAGTGTATTATGATTAGGAGGATGTAGATTTGTCATCCGAACCGATTGGGGTTCTATTGCGCCAATAAGCTAACTTGACATTTCATAACTTCGCTATTTTGGATCAGTGTACAGAATAAATTGGTTTCAAATAAAAAGGGTTGTCGGGATATAGTTTTCTATTAAATATAGTTTTAATTGTCATCACAGATGAATTAATTATTCCTGAATGCACACATCATACAAAAATGAAAATAAACGCACGGACCGTCTGTTGTTAAAACTGCCCTAAAAGCTTTTGGTTTCGCCGTCAGCTGATGAAACAGTCCTACAATTTTTGGGTTTCGTTTCCCGATACCACACGGAAACCGATCTGTGGTTGGAACATAGCTGATCACGTGACTATGTTTACGGGAAGCCACGTACCGTATTGCAGGCAGTGAAAAGCTGGGTGACAACATTTAAATATGATCTGTTCCGTGAGCTAAAATAGGTTTCGACAATTGTTGATTAATAAAAAATAAAATGCTGATGAGAAACAACTTAATTACGGAGAAATACTAATTGTTAAGCAGTAGTTATCGTTTGTCTCTCTGTTATCAACGTGTCTGCCTGGCCGTACATCTATCGAATTGTTAACTACTGTCCCTGTATTGGTACACCAATATTCCTCTATCCATGCATTTCGTTATTATCAAAATTAATTTATTGTCGACACTATGAACTGTCATGATTATCTGTTATGCATGATTTATGAAACGTGTATAAAAATTTCATTTTTAATGAGTTCACTAACAAGTGTATTTTGATTTCATTATACCTTCATTACCAATCGGAACCCTGCATTGACGCGTGTACATGGATACTGATAAAGACAAGCAAATTATAAATGCACGTACTGTAATCAGGTTTAATGAATAGAAGTGCATGTGCATATATTTAAAAAAAATGATAGTCTTAATAAATAGAACTGCAAACATGTACAATATGACAGTCTAAATCAATAGAAGAGGCTGGTTGAAAGTTTCCAGTCGTATCAAGCTATTACACGTCGCATGTTCCTCAAGCATTTTTTTTTTCATTGTTCAATACAAAAGTCACTTTCATTTATCTGAGAAATTTACCACCCATAATCGTTAATCCCTTGCTAAAGGGTTGACCAGAATATCTTCCAATTATATAAAAGTTTATAAAGTTTTAAAACAGCTGTTTATCGAAAATATTTTTAAACTGAAAGTATTTGAGCGGTGTATTTTCATAAACAGTAAGAGTTTTAAATAGACTGCAGTATATATAGTGCATACATTTTCCCGAAACCAAACTAAGCTTACAGAGTCAGTATGCCGTGTAATCCTCAAATCCGAAACTGACCAGGAAGAGTGGCCGCGGTGAACAAGGACTGATTGACACGAGCGAGGACATTTCCAAGAAGTATCTGATTGCAGCCAATGTTTCCATTGGAGGCTCGTCCTCTACATACCGCGTCGGATAGTTTTGAACTAAGGGACCCCAATAAGTCCAAAGTTTTCTATCTCAACCTATGTCTTACCGTATTTTAGGAAAGTGCGAAGCAATCATTTCTAATCAAACGACTCCGGTATAAACAAACAACTTGATGATTATATCACACAGCTAAATCAATAGTTCTTTTCTTCCGTGTTGTAAAGAGAACGGGAATTTATGGCGGGAAATCGATCGCTGGTCGTCTGCCTCTCTCTGCCTCTCTCTCTCTCTCTCTCGTTGGTGATGGCAGACACAGTCCGTTCGCTGAACATCCAGGAAGTAGCATTCTGTGACAAAAGAGCGCCGACAGCGACATCAATTATGTTTGGAAAACAAGACACTTTCTCAACAAATTATCATTGATAGTTTTAGATCTGCGATGCTTTTAACACGAAGAGGGTGTTTTTTTCCCTTCCTAAATGAAGTTATTATTGAAAACAAAATCTGAAATTTTATCGAATTGCAGAAACTTTGAAATCCACCTAAAAATTCTTCATTAAGTCAAAACTTTGTATCTAAACCCTAATCATTCTAAGTTGTAAAAAATACTTTTTTTTTCTTTTTTAACATTAATATTTGTCCCATACAACTCTGTTCAAGTTAAATCGTGTGCAACGGAGTAAGAATAAGAACATACAATCCCAATCTGATTAAATCAGATCTTTGATCCGCTCCAACAAATTCGCTGTACAGCGACTATCAGAGGAATGTCGGAGGGTAACCAAGATCTTATTTTAATCAGATCGATAAAATCAATGTATTTTATGAAATACATGGATCTCTTAAAATTATTCTATATTATCAAATATTTCTATTATCGATTCTGGATATTTTTTTTATACTTGATGTTATTCCAGATATGATATTAATTAATTTATAGAAACCCCCGTGAAAACAAAATAAATTATTTTTATTTAAAGACCAGGGTTTTTTTTTTCAAAGTGATTATTCAGCAAGGTACTAGCATTTTTCTTTCTGTCACTGTTGATTTCATTCACAAATCTGAGTGGATCTACAAATAAACACTTAACCACGGACCGATGATTTATTATGATTTCTTAAAAGCAGCATTTCTGGACTAATTTGCATACTATTAACGTTTTTGTCAGTACATGGAAACCCAGGAGGACTCTGGAATATTCTACGTCAGATCAAACACGTAGAGTTGGGAATCACGGTCATATATAATTATATATATATACTTTGTACCTTATGGAAGTTGAATTGCCGACCTTTCGCTCCTATGTTGATACATTGGAGGACTATTTGTTCAATTATGCATTTTACCACAAGAGCTGAGAGGTTTGTATTATGCCGTCCTCTCACTTGTAAGAGCTGTCTTGTGTCTAACGGCGTATTGACATTCTATATCTGTGACCCAGATTTCCTCGCTTTTCATTGGACAAAGGTACAACGAATGAATATCGTAAAGCGAGTCCCCGCCTACCACGATATATAAGTATACCTAAAAGCCGGTACGAATAGTTTACATTGTAGTAAAAGAGCGAGAGACAGCGAAATGGCTATATCATTAATTGAAGCAATTCGAAGTGGGGATGTTACACTCGCCAAAAAATTATTAGCACAGAGGAAATTTACATGTTTGAACTCGCAGACGGCCAGAAATGATGGGACTGCACTGTACTGGGCCTGCTGCCTGGGGTATTTAGAGCTGGCCCGGTCCCTCCTGGAACAAGGGGCTAACCCCAACACCCTCACCGCCTGGAGGGGCTCCCCCCTACATGCAGCCTGTGACAATGACCAGTTCGATGTTGCACAGTGAGTTCTTTTCCATGCTTGCTTATTTTAAACAAAATATGACAAGATTTTTTTTTATGATTTATTCATTTCATTGAAATTATTGTTTGCATTTATTAATTTTGATATTGCAATCGAATTATTCATCTCCTTCATCACATCAAAATTTTATGAATTTTCTGCAAATATTTTAATTGTTAAAATTTAGCAAGTGGGAACTGAAAATGTAAATAGGCTAATGCAAAATGTAAATGAATTTAAGACTCTCCTTAACACTGGTTGTTTTTGTTTTACAGATTGTTGATGAAGTTCGGAGCTAACGTGAACCAGCAAACCAAGAGTGGGGACACACCGTGCCACCTAGCGGCGTACCGCGGCTACTCCCTGATCGTCCAGCTACTGGTGGAGGGGGGTGCCTCCCTCAGGGTGGTCAACAATAAATGCAGGACACCTCTGGAAGACGCCCAAAGCAGGGGCCACACCGAGATCGTCAGATACATTTCAGCTGTCAACAAAATCCGTAAGTATTTTCGCAATTTGTCAAAAATTTCCCCAATATGCATGTACTTTTAAAAAATTATTTATTATATTTTTTTTGGAATTCTTTTAATTAGTTGATTATCTGAATCATTGATTCACTCATTCATACAATTATTCGGCTATTTATTTGATTTTAAGAAAACTAATTTTTTTATTTCTTTACTCCCCAGGCTCTGAACCTTACAGGAGGACAGACTGGGAGTCCCAGATCACCTCATCCATGCAAAAAATGCACATGTTCCCGAGTGACAACGGCAACGGTTACTACTGGGCAGAAAATCCCGACCATTTCTCAGTTCAATCCGAAAACAATTTATCGCTTTTGTCCCACAAGGAATCTCCATCAAAAATGACCTTCCGGAATCTTTAACCGTTCCTGATTTGATTTCTATGAAAACATTGGAGCGGATTTGTGCCTGACACAGGTTTAGAGCCGCGCAATCCTCGGATCTGTATTGGATATAGTTATTTAATTGTGGAAAACGAGATTGTGAACTGGGCGGTGATTGGTCGATTTTTCCAATCCATTTCCTGGTCGGAGAGAGAGATTTATCGCGACAGAACATAATATACATACATGAGTATATATAAAGGCCATTGATTATTTTACTAGATCTCGGATCGAGACGTCGCTGCGCAACAAGAGTACTCCATGTAACACTGGGTACATATGGACTGTTAAAGTTGTTGTTACTGAATGGTGCTACCTTTTATTCTCATTCACGAAAAGTCCCTGATATTGTCTGTTATTTATATATTGTATATGAAGCCATCGTCTTTCAATGTGTACATTCTAAGTCGTCAGAATTCCTTTTTTTATGTTGAGCTGTGGTGTGCATCTAGCGCACGCACAAAGTTGTTGTTATATTTTCTATATTGTTATCCGTGATAAAATCTTTTAAAAGAACTGTTTTCTTCCTTTTTTTCTATATAGACAATTTAGAGAAATAGCATCTAACCTATACTTTTTATTTACTCGTTCTAATGAGGAGAAATGCGGAATGATATTAATGACATACCAAACTTTACTTGGATGTCAAAACATATTTTAAAAAAAACCCAAAAAACTACACCCAAAATATTTGTAAACTTATGACTGTCAAGAGATAACCCATGTTTTCACGAACATATCAGTCTTTACTTTGATGTCAAATAAACACATGAAATCACACATGTATACACATACACACAAAGAAAAACAATACCACGAGACTTATTTTCATAACCGGCTAATACTGTCTTTGCTAATTTCATTTTTATTTCACCTGTGTCATAGGTTTGACAAGATGGTCTATTAACACGGGCTAATGAGCGAATATGTCAAATTTCTCCTTAATTCAGTGAAACAATGAACATTTAATTATTACCAGTTACCTCATTACATCTAAAAAAAAAAAAAACGGAAGTAATGAATAAACTATAGAAGCCGGTGATACATCTCTAGTAATCAGATAACATTATGTACATTTTGACCTATTTTTTATGACGCGTTGACAGTAAACAGGTTACATACGTCATATGTATAAGATCCTATCAAAATAATCTGTTGACACTCCGTCAACTTGTTTACGAGCCGAGAACAAATATAATCCCCCTCGACCGTCCACAAGCATATTTTATGAATATTTGTGTTCTTTATCACAAAAAGAACGTAAAATTGATATCTTCGTTTGGTGGCGACTAATCTGCATTTAATGAAGGTAAATATTTACCCTATTCGAAGCAGCAATGCAGTAAAACTGGAGTGTTTCTGAATCTTGATATTTCCAACATGACAAACAATAATTTTAAAAGAAAAAAGTAGAAATACCGCACCCCCTCCAACTCCCAACCCTGCCCCCACACACTTTAAATACCACTAAGAACTGGCCTGTATGCATACATTGGAAGGATGGAAGCCCGTAATTTTTACAAATGTATTACTGAACTTACGTACATCAACGTTATACCGGATAATCATGCATACGTGTTCACCTGATTTTATTAAACCATGTAATAGCGAAATAAATTCAAAACATTATATTTACATCCACCAAATATAATTCCCCATATCTTACGGAAATTGATTGTACATTCATAGCTCTGTAAAAACTGACAGGACTGAAATCTACACGCTCCTTTTATCGATTGGTTGAAACCTTCAGCAACCTAAGATGATACCTCGTTGTATAAAGACAGAAATATTGCCTGTGTATTTATCTGGACAATAAAATGCTTGTGGTTTATAAAGGTTATGGAGGTAGCGATCACTGCCAAAAAAAAATTAAATACATGTAGATAAATAAATAACCTGCTAATGAGGGTAATGTACTTTGATTCTGCAATGTCGCCACCTTCACGAAATACAAAATTGTCACTGTTTGATACATATATTGGTAGCATAGTACATTATGGTTGTGAATTATGGGGACAGCACCCAGCAAGTGAATTAGAAAGTATACATTTAGACTTTTCTAAGAAGTTATTATGTGTTAAGAAAAGCGTTACATCAATGATGGTATATTTTGAATTGGGACGTAAACCACTGCAGTTGGATAGAAAATATAGAATGTTGAAATATTGGATAAAATTAAAGAATAGTGATAATTGTATTTTAAGCAATATATACCAAGATATGGTAAATGAATGTGAAACACAGTTAGTCTCTAATTGTTGGCTCTCAAACATAATACAATTGATTAACAATTTAGGTTTTGGATATATATGGAACTGTAAAGAACAATTTAATGAACATGTATTCTTACTCGAACTGAAGCAGAGGTTGACCGACATGTTTATACAAGAAGGACATGGTTACTTTGAAAATTCTCCCAAATGTATAATGTATAAGCACTTATGTAATGATTTTGAAGTACAAGAATATTTAACAAAACCAATACCAACTGTATATGTACAATTTATAAGTAAATACCATTTATCCTCTCATCAAGTCGAGATTGAGCGTGGCAGATTTTATAATATCCATAGAAATGAGAGAGTTTGTAAACTATGTTCACTATCACAAATTAAAGATGTGTTTCATTTTATTTTGATATGTCCATTTTATAAAGAAATAAGAAAGTTGTATTAAACAAATATTATTATGAAAAGCCTTCTATCTTTAAACAAAATAATCTGTTGACACTCCGTCAACTTGTTTACGATCCGAGAACAAATATAACTCCCCTCAACCGTCCACAAGCATATTTTATGAATATTTGTGTTCTTTATCAGAAAAAGAACGTAAAATTGTTTTCTTCGTTTGGTGGCGACTAATCTGCATTGAATGAAGGCAAATATTTACCCTATTCGAAGTTAAGGTTATCGAGTGCCAGCAATGCAGTTAAACTGGGGTGTTTCTGAATCTTGATATTTCCAACATGACAAACAATAATTAAAAAAAAAAAAAGGAGAAATACCGCACCCCCTCTTACTCCCAAGCCTGCCCAACACACTATTAAAACAACTAAGAACTGGCCTGTATGCATACATTGGAAGGATGGAAGCCCGTATGTTTTACAAATGTATTAATGAAATTTACGTACATAACGTTATACCGGATAATCATGCATACGTGTTCACCTGATTTTAATAAACCATGTACTTTATTTCAATAATAGCGAAATAAATTCAAAACATTATATTTACATCCACCAAATATAATTCCCCATATCTTACGGAAATTGATTGTACATTCATAGCTCTGTAAAAACTGACAGGACTGAAATCTACACGCTCCTTTTATCGATTGGTTGAAACCTTCAGCAACCTAAGATGATACCTCGTTGTATAAAGACAGAAATATTGCCTGTGTATTTATCTGAACAATAAAATGCTTGTGGTTTATAAAGGTTATGGAGGTAGCGATCACTGCCAAAAAAAAATTAAATACATGTAGATAAATAAATAACCTGCTAATGAGGGTAATGTACTTTGATTCTGCAATGTCGCCACCTTCACGAAATACAAAATTGTCACTGTTTGATACATATATTGGTAGCATAGTACATTATGGTTGTGAATTATGGGGACAGCACCCAGCAAGTGAATTAGAAAGTATACATTTAGACTTTTCTAAGAAGTTATTATGTGTTAAGAAAAGTGTTACATCAATGATGGTATATTTTGAATTGGGGCGTAAACCACTGCAGTTGGATAGAAAATATAGAATGTTGAAATATTGGATAAAATTAAAGAATAGTGATAATTGTATTTTAAGCAATATATACCAAGATATGGTAAATGAATGTGAAACACAGTTAGTCTCTAATTGTTGGCTCTCAAACATAATACAATTGATTAACAATTTAGGTTTTGGATATATATGGAACTGTAAAGAACAATTTAATGAACATGTATTCTTACTCGAACTGAAGCAGAGGTTGACCGACATGTTTATACAAGAAGGACATGGTTACTTTGAAAATTCTCCCAAATGTATAATGTATAAGCACTTATGTAATGATTTTGAAGTACAAGAATATTTAACAAAACCAATACCAACTGTATATGTACAATTTATAAGTAAATACCATTTATCCTCTCATCAACTCGAGATTGAGCGTGGCAGATTTTATAATATCCATAGAAATGAGAGAGTTTGTAAACTATGTTCACTATCACAATTTAAAGATGTGTTTCATTTTATTTTGATATGTCCATTTTATAAAGAAATAAGAAAGTTGTATTAAACAAATATTATTATGAAAAGCCTTCTATCTTTAAACTTATTCAATTACTTTCAACAAAGAATATCAAAGATAAATTACGATAAAATTATAATCATTGTTTTTGTTTTGAGAATATACTCTTCATTATCCTGTTTACTTCCGTCATGTACATTTTGCACACTGCCATATGCACACGCAGTCTAATACAAGATTATAATGTTGGTGTTTTGTTGCCTTTTTTTTTTTGGTTTTATTTTTTAAATGTCCCCATATGTTTGTTCCCTTTACTTATGTATATATGTTAAACCTATGAATCGTATGGTTCTTGGTAATAAACAATACAATGACCCGCATGAATCACCAAAGAAAGCATTTTATCGTTTAAATAATTACACAGGCGATATATTTGTATTTGTATTACGAAGTAGTCTGTAGTCCGTCAGTCGGATGGTCCTCAATGAATTTCAACTTATATAACTCTTTTATAATCCTTATATATGTTTGTGTTGGGTTTTTTGGGGTTTTTTTTGTACCTCTGGCCCGATTCATAGGTATATTGTAAATGTTATATCTGCCCTCACGTACCACATGTTTAAAATTGTTTGGAGCGAATAAATTAACTGAACTGATTTATAATATGATAAATAATGTCATTAAAGACTTTATCCTCAAAAAAGGGAAGTAAAGTTTGAATAAATGTCTAGGCGTTCCTCTGGTGTATTGGCCCCTTTGTAATACTTGTTTATGCTATCCATTAAATTGATTATTCAGAAGTAATCTAATTTGTTATTACAAATCAAATTGCAAGCTAGAATCAGTCAATTCAAGCAATACTGTATAATATCAGACAAAAGTTTGAAAAGGTTATTTTTCAATTAAACCCGGCATCATTCAGCATACAATGTACTGTGTATGTTACGGTAGTTTTAGGAAAAAGGCCGCACAATGAATATTTTGCATAAGCTTTATACCTTTTGCAAGTTTATTGATTACATTTCAATCATGAGCAAATCCAGAATTTTCCCAGGGGGTGTCTTAAGAATATATATATATATATATATATATATATATATATATATATATATATATATATATATATATATATATATATATATATATATATATATATATAATTACCGGTATCAACACTAAATCTTGGATCCGCCACTGGAGCAGACACTAGGTACGGAATTCAGTTAAATAGATTTAAAAATTAGGTTAATTGATTAGACGCAACAGTCAAAATACGTTTGAGTTGACTTTCATGAAGCGGGGATTATATGAGTTTCAAATTATTTACATATACGAGATTAAGTATCATAATGATATATATTTATAGAATATATGTGAACAAGTCTTTGTATTTGTTTTCAGTCTTTTCTTTTCTAACTTCTTTACCAGTTACTCAAGACGTGTAGATGTTGGTTTAAACAGGAGCGAATTGAATCAGAACAGATTGAAGATGAGTAATACTAAGTACTTAGTGTGTATTTCTTAGGAAGAACTTTGTCGAAAACACCCATGTAAAAATTCCCACACTAACAAGAACATACGCTAAAATGTTGCAGGTTGTTGACTAAAATAATAAAACACAGTCATGTATAGTTGCGTATTCACCACAAAAATTTATGACTTTGTTCATCTTTCATTATAATACTTACATACAAGTGGCGTTATATAGGGTTAAACCGTTGTTCGTCAAAAATAGCAAACGCATTGATTTCTGAAGTATATCATTGAATCAACATTAAAACTTGAATAAGCTTTCTTTTCTACCCTTGATAAGGAACCCAATTTCCGTACATTGACTTAGAGTGCGGGTCCAGCTGCACCGAGTGTCTAGATGGCCCCCACCCCCACACCGTACATTGACTCATTGCTACAGAGCCTCTTATTCATCGAAATCCAAGTTTCGCTTTCAATTTCACTGATATCTATTTTGACACACTATGTGTGGTGGTTAAGTAGGTCACCTCGAGGGTGGGTGGGTTGAGGAGTGCGCGTATATAGTCACATACTACCTTAACGATCATTTTGAAGTCGTCAGTCAAGCGGCTTTTTCATTCATGACAACTTTGAGCTTCATTCAATGATTTACAAGTATATATGTATATCTGTTTATCATGAAATCAAAATGGTTGCAACAAAAATACTTTCTTGGGTGACCTTGGTACAAAAGTCGACGAACCCTAGTGTGTTAAATTTATCAACAAGATAATTACTCTAAAACCACGATTGTAAGCAAAAACCATTGCCCCGACAAAAATCAAATCGAACAAAACCCTGAAAACCAAAGCAAAACATTTATCATTACAATTAATTACTGTCTTTTATTGATTTTGGTGTTTATATAATCAGATTAAAAGGTATATATAATGCATGTACTATCTTTCTGCAATAATCATTCAATATCATGACTAACAAGAGAAGTTGCAGAATATGCGAAAAACATTATCATATAAAACGCTAAGTTCAGTTTCTGATCTATGGTATTTAGTATTGACGTCACTGTCACTTTTATGGTAGCGTAAATAGGTATATAAACACAGCCTCTTGGTTTGATGTTAACTATAAATAAAAACCTTGGATACCACAGGTAGTATACACGTTCATTATGCGATAAGTATATGATGTGACTGACCACCGACAGACACAAGTTAGCAGTCCAACCATTCCAGACGTGTTCGATGGGTGTTTCTTCAGAGGAAGGAGACGGTAACAGCAAGAACAGGAACCGGATCTAGAATTTGCTGTCAGTCCCAGGTTACTGTTTCCGCCACTTTTTGACTATATATGTATTTAGCAAACACACAAACTTGTCAAAGATGTACATGTACAATAGAAATCGATATACATTTGTAAATGGGGGGGGGGGGTATTTCTCCCCATCTCTATTTGCCCATTTTAATTGCCAAGAAGGAAAAATAATTTTTAAGATGATTTATAATAAATACATCTCTCAAATCGGAAGTGTCTCGAAACACCTCGCATCATTTTTCAACGTTATCATTCGAGAACGTTCGTTGTAAATCACACTACAAGACCGAAGTAGTTTGTAATTCAAAATCCCTGAAGACAAACCCGAACTCTAACGCGCTCTAAAGAAGTTCTCACTCTATCAAGTAGAACGCGCTTCGAAGAAGTATTCATTCTATCAAGTATTATAGAAAGTTTCAGAACCCATAGACCCAGGCCAACAAAACGTCTCAACAGAGCAAAGAGCTCGCTCCAGATTGTAGAAGTAAGTAAATATTGTACGTAGAAGACCCTAATATTCGCCAAACTTTCCACCATCATGCGAAATTTTGAATTATGTTTTTTGGGGGTTTTTTGTGTGTGTTTGTTTTTTGTTGTTTGGTTTTTTTTTTTTATTGTTTATTTTTTAATTGTTTATTTAATTTTTGTAATTATGTATGTATTCATTGTGCGGTTCTGACACCGTTTCCTCGGCGTCACTTCCTGTCGCGGTATAATTTTCGTATTTTACCACACGTACAACTACACATTAAATACTGTTCCAAAAAGTTTATTTGTTTCCGGGGATATACTCAAAGATTCCTGTTGTCTGAGCTTGTCTACGTGAATTAATCATTGACTATCAATTTGAAACTACCTTAAATGTTAAACATTGTACAATATAGGATCATTGCACAATATCTCTCTCTCTCTCTCTCTCTCTCTCTCTCTCTCTCTCTCTCTCTCTCTCTCTCTCTCTCTCTCTCTCTAGCAATGTAAAACCTTGTAAGTTATCCATATGGAGACGTTGTAAAATCTCAAATATTAGAGTGTGGAGATTGTTTTACGTTGGGTCGTTGGTGGGCGATCCGCTTTAACGGTATGTGATCCAAGTGCAATAACTCGAAAATCAACAGCATTAAAAATAAAATATCCATCAGGGCAACAAATAACTCACATGAATGAATCTAAATAACAAAGTAAACATAATACTTTTTTCCAAATGAAGAAACCCCGAATACGTCATGACTCAAGTTATTTTCTCTGATATTTCATTCAGACAAACCAAAGTCAAGACACGCGGTTTCTGTTATCCATGAAAGCAAAATTTTGATTTCTGATAAATTAATCAGATATTTTGTTAAAATTTTAACCCTGCTCAGAGAAAGCTGGCTAAATGCACTGATAGATAAATATTACGGGAATTATTTGATTGACTTAAAGTATTGATATTTTGACAGCCAAAATTAACAAAATTTAATACGTACTCCTTTAAAACACAATTGTTTGTATTCTGAGGCACAATGATCTAAGGACGCCGAACAATAACAGTTATTTCTTCTACACTCGACGTCCAGAATACGCTACTGTTTTGTTTTTTTGTCTTTGACGTTCAATGGTCTGAGGATATCAAAATATATCTGTTATTTTGGGGTGGGTTTTTTTTATTTTAACATTTATTGATCTGAGGACCTCCAAAAGGTAACAGTTATTTCTGTTGTATTTGATGTTAAATGACATGAGGATGTTAAATGACTTGAGGATGTTAAATGACTCGGGGATATTAGGAATGCAACCGTTATTTCTGTTGTTTTTTATAGTATTACTTAATGTTCTGAGGACATCCAAAATGTAACCGTTAATTTGACACAACGATCTGTGAATGTTTAAGGTGGGTCCCTACACCTTAAAACATTTTTTTCTCAAACAAGCAGAAAAGGATGTTATCATGAAAGATAGTATTATGCATAAAAAGTAACTCAAATATTCAAAGAATAAGCAATTTGTATTTTAAAACATGACTTTCTAAAAATTAATTTTATAAATAACGACAAAAGCCTCAGGCGGACTTCAGCTCGAATTCTGCGATACGCTAACCACTACGCTATGATGATATTCAATCAAATTGTTCGATAAAATATTTTCACAAAACAGTTAAATCGCCATATTGTGACGTAGTGTCATGAAAAGTATCATCCTTGATGTAGTGAGATACCCGGTACCTTAATCGTGTACAAATGTCAAGCGGATCATTTCTAACATATTTTTTTTTAAATTCTCTGATCTTATTCTGTTTTGATATATCAACAGAAACAGATATGGTGAGATTTGGAGCAGGCAGATCAAGTTGAGCTTCCATTGGTTATTATTGTGCCCAATCGTCGCCATGTTTCCAATGGAGGGTTCACAGTTACACTCGGTACATATGTTGTGATCCTTCTGTGGTTGTTCTACTCAAATAGAATGTATTTAACATTCCAGGTCAAACTCAAAAAGGAAATAACAAGCGTCGGTATCCTGCTCAGCGTTCTCACCTTATTTCTGTAAATCAAACCCTAGGTTAGTAGCAGCTTAAAATTCTCACTCGTCAAAAAAATCAGAGAATTTAATTTTATCAATTTTGATTCTCATTCAGATTTTTTTTTTCTATTTATGATATACTATGACATACATCTTCATTGGAAAAAACCCTTTTGTTCGAACATTTTCATTAAGAAGAGCCATTTTCATCTTGTTAGTACTTAATGTTTATGAGGTTTCAGCAACAATCCTGTTTGGGTTAGAGATTATTATTATCGAAACTAGGACACGATTCTAATTTGATACAGCTATCCAAAAATGTGAAGAATAATAGTTCTTTAAGAGTCAAGTTGAACGTTCAAGCATCCGTTGGATATCGCAAGAACATACAACTTTTGCTGTTTTAAGTACAATACGATTACCTAGCTTCCCCAGAAGTACAATATTCACCGAGACTTATCATAGTATTGATCGAAAAAACAGCAAAAATTATTTTATTATATCAATCAGAAAGCAAGTAATTGGTCAATCATATGATAAAACCAATTGTTCAATGTTGCTCACATATTAACCGGTATACACTGGATAAAGACAACATGCAACTGCAAAATAAAATTATGACTAAATGAGCACTCGTATTACGTTTCGAATTGTTATTTAGCAAAACGATTGATTTGACTTTTTTCGCGCACTTAAATCCCATTATGTCCATTTGATTGATTTTTTGAAATGTAATTACTACAATTAACAATAGCCAACCAACAAAGAAAGCACCCATTTCTTAAATTGATCCAAAACTATTTATAACTACACATGACCATTTTTATTGTAAATGTACAAGCAAAGCAACAAAAACATTCACTTAACAAATACACATCAATATATTTATTTCATTTCATTGTACAAATTTCCGGACAAATATGAACACATTCCTGATTCTAGTTTTGATTGCATTTTTAAATTTTATAAATAATAATTTGGTACATGTGTTGCCATCAATTTTCTCTTCTACAAACTAAAACTGGAACGGGAGAGTGATGCATGACGTAATCGCTCACACTGCCTAGGAATGTTCTGCGCAACTTGCTCTGTCCTCTACTTCCGGTGATGATCAGGGAGGCGTTCACTTCCTTTGCAATGTTTAGTATCCCCTCGCCTGGTTTCTGAGCATGCGTGCTCTTCACTGTACCCTCTAGCTACAATAGGTATACACAAAATATCAATTTTACCGACAGTAATTATATTTAGAACCATTTTGAACTTTGGATAGTTGTGTCAAACAGAAATGTGACGTAGGTCTGTCTATTTCATTGCTGACCACTAAGCTAAGATGGTTCTTTAAAATTAACGAGATTTGTCTGGCTTTAAAGCTACGACAATGAAATCTGTGTATATATATTTCACTTTAAACCAGCATCATTTTAACTTAATTTGATGCAAGAAGAAAAAGAAAATTACATCCTACCGAAAGAACAAGGTCTTGTTAAAATGTTTTAAATCTTGTTGCGTCATACAACAGGTCACGTGATATTATGGTTCGTATTCTATCACTTTTCATTTTTCATTCACAAATAATTTAATTCTGGTTGTAACACGCTTTCTGATTGGCTAAAAAATTTGTTTTATATCGTATAAAGAATGTTGCCTACGTCATAGTAAGACTAACGTCAAAAATGTATCAATACGCCTGACGTTACGTTTGAATTTTGCACAATTTTACGTCATTTTAAAGGTCAAATGACCGTTTTTATCTACAATCAAGAGTAGAAAATTAAATTATAAGCAATGAATTCAATATTTATTTGTTTTATACGATATAAAATGGTTTGGGGCAGTTTACGCTTTATAAACCGCGAATAAATAAATATTGAATTCATTCCTTAATTATGATAATTATATTTATGGTCGAAAGTTTTTGCGAGTACCTATTATCTAAAGTATCTTACACTGCTAGGGTATTGTAACGGAATATCTACATGTATCTTACATTGCTAGGGTATTATATAAGGAATAAGGAATCATTCTTTGAGTATTATGAGGTGATAATTTTGGTCGGGGCGTGATCAAATCCAATAAAGCCCGAAGGGCTTTATGATAGATTTGATCACGGCTCGACCGAAATTATTACTTCATAATATTCAAAGAATGATTCCTTATTACTTATATTTATATAATTTTAAACCATCGTACGATTAACTGTTTAAATATGCATAAGCAAGCCCCGCTGGCGCCTCGATTTGGCTTTATGAGTTATATAGTACAAAATCAATACGTAGTGTTATCATAGGCATAGACACTGGAAAATGTAAATATAACAAAATATCTACAAGTATCTTACACTGCTAGGGTACTTTAACCGAATATTTACGTGTTTCCTACACTGCAAGGGTATTGTCACCGAATATCTACATTTATCTTACAATGCTAGATCATTGTAACCGAATATCTACATGCATTCTACATTCTAAGGTATTCAATTATTGTAAACAAATAATCACATGTATCTTACACTGCTAGGGTATTGAATTGAATATCTACATGTCTTACGTTACACCGCAGGGTATTGTAACCGAATATTTGCATGTATCATACACTGCAAAGGTATTATAACCGTATATCTACAGCGCTTGTGTATTGGAATCTCATACGAGACTGGAAAACAGACAAGTGAGAAGTTAACAGTTTCAGAAAACTAATAGTCACGTTCTCTGTGAAAAATATAAAGAATCGATTAAATTGTTAGAGCCCCGCTTAAACAGACTGTTGCCAATAAAAGTGATAAATGATAATGTAGTGTAATGGAGTACGAAAAAGCTTGTGACAGCAACAATCTGTTTCTCAAACAAAGAAACGAATTGGGTCGATATTCTCCGCTGAATACTAGTAAAAGACAGTGTCCGATTTCTGCAGAATTGAAAGAGTCTATAGCACTGTTGAGTAGACACTGTGTTCTGTTTTACTGAGGAATGGCTGATTTTTTGTTATTTTTCTTATATCTCGTTGTTGTTGTTGTTGTTGGGTTTGATTTACGTCCGATCGAGATACTTTCACAATTGGCCAGTACCCAAGGAAAGAGATGTGTAGGAATATGCAATAAAAACACATTTATCAAAAAAAGCATGAACGTCGGGTGTAGAATATACTGTGCAAGCTAAGACTAAGGTTCTGTGCCGATAAATCATTAATTTACATATACTAGCACATGTATTTTGGGATGATAGTTTGCTGTATAATGTATTAAATTAAGTACTTAGTTTTGAATAGTATATGCCCATTTTTTTCTATTTAGGATAATGTGTAGAGTGGATAAAGGGTTGCAAGGATTTCAGAGCTATTGTTATAGAGAGTCCAGCTAAAATTTGGTACTGTGTAGTTAGCTAAAATGATGCGCATTTTAATTACCATTAGAAATGTCTTATTGTATAATCATTAACAGAAAAGATACATTCTAAGATTGTTTAGTAATGTTGCAATTTGTCAAATCACTCATTTCTAATTTACAAAAACAACAGAAAGTTGTTTAAATGATATAGGTGATTAAGTTTAGCTGTCGATTGATCCCAAGCATCGTATTCCCTCATGCTGCTGTGTAACCACAAACACAAAGGACTGCGAACGATAGCATTGTCTAGCCGCCTAACTAAAAGTTATTTTTTTTAAAGTTGTCTAATTAAAGTTAATATTTTATAATAATGTAAACATTTTTGTATATTTTTATTAAATATAAATGATTTGGTCAAACAAAGCGAGATAACTTTGCATTTTGGGTTAAAATAGCTCATTTCATAATAGAAAATAAAGGAAAACGGAAATGTTTTTTAAAACATCTTTTCCCCCCGTGAAACAAAAATTCCTTTTGGTGGGTTTTAATTATTGTTATTTAGCATATTTTCACCAAAGGGTTTGTTCTTTCACGGGGGGGGGGGGACATATGTCTACAGACCAAAATACATTCCAAAAAAAGAATTTTGCTTTGTAAATTTTCGAAAACTAATTAACAGATATGAATTAAAATGAAATTTTACTTTAATACATATCGTAAATATGTTATCATGAAGATTTTATGCACATATTTGCCGCTAAATAAAATTTTCCTCACTCATAGAGATCGATTTCAATGAAATTTTTTCAGACCCCGCGTTAGCAAAACTTTTGTTTAAAAATAAATAATTTTATTACAAATTTTGTTTTGATATAAATTGATTAGGATTTGATTATACTTTTTAGTAGAAAACTTAGTTTTTCAATATCTGACAGAAATTCCGAAATATTTGGATGTAAAATGTAGGCGAGAAACGGGCGTTAGCGTTCGCAGTTCTTTGTTACCTAGGCGTGTATATTTTTTTAACGTTATAATAAATAACGGAAATATTAATTGATGCATATATATCATTTGAAGATAAGATTATGAAGTTGCCCACAGCATCAATTAGCTCAACTTTAAACAGAGGATGTTATTGTAAGATTTGAATTCTAGGCGCATCCAGTTTTCTTTAGATATCGGGTGTTGGTTTATTATTTTGTTTCAGAAATAGAACAGAGCGTCGAAAAGATGAAAACGTGAGTGGTTAACATTCACCGCTGTCTAGGGGACGAGATCAAACATTAAATACATGAAAATCTTAATTCACATAATTTAATTCAAAACCCCATCCACCCTTTTTTACAAAACTAAATGTGTTGAATGTTGATCAAGATAGATTATCAATTACTTATCATGTATTTATATTGTTCACATTTCTATATAATAAAAAGCATTTTATTGCTTGTAATGTAAACAAAGTATCCTATAAAATATGGTCGTTTCATGGAAATGTAACTATCGATGTCTGATGACATTAACTTTTAAGATTGTATATAATACCCTCTAACCCCACATCCCCCGAACTATACACATCTAACTGTTCATCCGACATTGATCTTTTGATTTAACCTCTTATCTGGGAAATCTTGAATCGATTTCTCAAATTTTTGGAACTTGATGGTAATTGAATCAAAATCATACACATAAAAAGACCTTTTCACGAAGGGGATTTCTCGTTGTCGTCAAAGATGAACTTGTCCAATATAATGTCTTTATTTATTAGTTGCTTATTAAATGTCTTTTAAATGCCTTAAATTTAATGTCTTAATTAGTGACAATTGTATAATTAGACATTGCTACGAAGTTATGTATATTAATTGTGAAGAACACGGTTATAAAAACTGGGTTTTCGATGTAAAGAAAATTCTCATTGACCTCGGTTTTTTGATATATGGACTAACCAAAAAATAAACAATGGTATTTTACAACTCGTAAAACAAAGAATTTTTGATCAGGCAAAACAAGATATTTTTGCAAATGTTGAAAATTTAAAAAAATGTTCTTTTTACAAATATCTTATCGATGGTATACATCTTCAATACTATTTGAGAAAATATAATTCCATTAAATTACAGAAATATATAACTTAATTACGACTATCGTCACATTGCCTGGCTATTGAAACTGATAGATATAATAACTCAAATAGAGAAAATAGATTTTGTCCACATTGCAAAACTAGTGTTGAAGATAAATTCCATTTTTTATTTGTTTGTCCCCTATACAGAACATTGCGCAGATTATACATGAAAGAACCTTATTATAAAAAACCTTCTATGTTTAAATTAATTCAACTTTTTAATACTGACAATATTAAAGATCTCTGCAATCTTGGCAAATTCATCTCAAAAAGTATGTTATTTAGAGACAACTGTATTACATAATAAGAATTGAAAAGAAAAAGTAAAATTGAAATGCCGTAGTGTTCAGGCATTATCATCCATTTTATTTTCATAAACTATCGGTATATGAGTTGTATTATTATCGCGTACAGTTAACCGTTTCCTATTTAGTTTTATAAAGTTAATCTATTTTCATTTCTTTAATATACACATGTACTAACATTTCTATTTATCTCTAAGAGGGTAAGTTATTCTGATTTCTATGGTGGCATATCTCTGTCCCTTGTGTACAAGTTATTTTTCTATTTAATATGTCGACATGCAAGATAAATACGTTGACATGCAAGATAGTTATGTAAACATACAACATATCTATGTTGACATGCAAGAAAATTCAATTTTTTTTTATAATATCTCAAAAAATCTAAAATCTCGTCCACATGTGACATCAAAGATGCTAGATGCTACTTATTTATGTCCACATGCACCTTATTTATGTTAATATGTGAGATAGATATGTTGACATGCATTTTATTTATGTTAACATGCAAGAAAATTGCTATCAAATAAATTTATGATAAATATGTTGACATGCAACATATTTATGTTGACATGCAACTTAGTTATGTTGACATGCAACTTATAAGTTGCATGTCAACATATTTATCTCGCATGTGAACATAACTAAGTTGCATGTTGTCATAAATAAGAAGCATGTGAACATAACTAAACTGCATGTTAACATAAATAAGTTGCATGTCGACATAAATAAGTTGCATTTAGCATATTTGATGTCACATGTTGGCGATATTTGAGCTTTTTTATAATTCTCATTTGATTGCAATTTTCTTGCATGTCAACATAGTTATGTTGCATGTCGACATAACGTTCTTGCATGTCAACATATTCATCTTGCATGTCAACATATTTGAAAGAAAAATAACTTGCACACAAGGGGCAGAGGTATGCCACCATAGATTTCTTACTATCACTTTTTTTTCCTTTTCTCTTCATGGTGTACTAAATGCTCATCCCTTAAATTTCAATTTCTCCTTACCTTTTAAACGATCGTTATATCAATTTCTCTTTACCTTCATAGCCCTGAGATATTTGGCAAACTCTATCAGTTCTCCCTGTATACGTTTCACCTCTTTCTGAACAAGATCTTTAAACACGTCGGGATCCATGGAAAAAGGTGCTTCAAATACACAAATTTTGTAAAAATGAGTGAACAACATAAAAAAAATCCTGTATGTCAAACAAACTTAACAAAGTTACTAGTATGATATTAACAAAATTAGAAATACTGGGAGGAGAAAGCTCAGCGTGGCATTTTAATTTCAAAATTAGTACATAAAATATCAAATCAATGACAGGACAGAAGGTACAAAATGGCTGTTAGTTTGGTAGAAAGTGCCAAAGGTTTATTTATTTATTTATTTTTTATATGTATTTTTTTTGGCGCGTACGTCGAATACTTTGAAGCATTTGAGTTGAGATAATCAAACAGATTTGGATTGCAAAAGCAAGCTCATGAAATATTAGTAAAATGTGCAAATTGTCATTCTCGAATTTTCCGTGGCCTAATTAAAAATAATAAGTTGACCAACGTATTGTTCAGTTCCCTTTCTTTCCTAATAGACTGACATTTAACTTGATGAGTTTTAAATGAAAATCCCGAAACTTTCTTGTTATTCATAAATCATTTTTAAGCAGGTGGGAAAATGAACCTTGGATTGATAAAAGGTTAAATTTAACGATAAAACAACCACACGACGAGACATCAAACGACACGTGATATGTAGACATGACAACAGGACCACGTGACACTGGATACCGTACCTGTGGTTAGCTTTATACCTGATTGTACTTTACCTTGTTGAATGACGTCACTGACCTCTACACTGTAGACCAGAAACACGTGATCACCTGGCATGTGCAATTTCTCGGCGTAAACTAGAAATATAAATATAAGGAAGACCCTAACTAATGTAAAAGTAAAAAGCTCCGGCTTATAGCCATTTCTATAAATACATGCACTAAAGGATTCATTTCTGACATCTTTACGTCAAACCTGTCATCAGGTGAGCAGACAAAAATAACGCACATTTTAATGCCCCTTTAATTTGTTTGCTTTTCTGACGACAATCATTCCTGCATCATATAATGCTTATATAAAAATTTGTTTAAATACAAATTTAATCATTTTTCTTAAAGTTTGAAAAATTGTTGCAAACTACGGATAGAATAAAACAGTAACAGCGAGATAAGGTTGTTCTAAAACAAAAAGTTCATTGACAAGGAATTCAAATTCCGTCACTGATAGAATAGAAGTCATACATTGTAACCATTTATTAAAAAAATCAAGCAACTCTTTGAAAGTATTCTAAGATTAATCGAATTCCCGATGAAAGTATTAGTATAAGGTTGTAATAAAGGTATTAATCAAAAAATGATTTCTGCCAAATTCATTGGAAAAATTTGAAGAACTCTAACTCATGATGTTCTTGTGTTATTCTTTTTAAAAAAAATCTACTGAGTTCGATACTCAGTATATGGTTTCCTTCAAGATTTTTAAAAATATAAGCATAGAACATAGAAACTATTCATTTTTATTTATATAAGAAGTTCAAACTTTGAAAAAAATACCTTGGCAACCTCAAACCCCACCCCCAACCACACCCCGTCCATTAACTGGAAATGCAGAGACATCATTAATTGGAAATGCTGAAACATTTACAAGAATCTTTCGGTGGTTTACACGTTCGTTGTGTTGCTTGGTATAAACTGTTGAAACAAACTTCGTTTGTCTGTATGTCAGAGTCGCGGGTTTATCCCCAGAATCTCAACAACCGGTCTTATATTTATACACATGCCGGGGACCTTCCACAGTGGAGAGCTCTCTGTTTAGTGCGCACTTCATCACAGAGTAATGGGGAACCCTGATACATAAAACATGCCGCGCTCTCTGAGTTCTTATATCATAAAATCGGCATCCCATTCTCATGTTCTGCAAGCTTGCTAGTTATCTTGTTTGAAATCATCTTAGGTTCCACGTGCTATTCGTTTAAACAATGCACCAAGAATCTCTTGTCTTTCCATTAATTGTTTCGCAGTTTGAAATAAAGCAAATAAAAAATAAATAAAAATAAGATAAAATATAAAAACATGTACAGAAATCAACATATAGCTGAGTTTTTCATTTTTTTAAATTTCGTTCTTTCAAAATATTATGTTTTCTTTTACTTTTCAAAATCTTTCATGTGCATAACATTTATTGATTGCCTTTACGCTGAATTGCGAGTGCCTTTATCGTAATTTTTTTAAAGCCTCGCTGATTGACGTGACTGCACAAAAGAACGCCAAAAACGTGAAATAATGTTACCGCTAAATCACGCTACTTGACTACGTGTTTATGTTTCTTGAAAGCTATATATTCTGGTTTGTCAGACACATAACGCGAGCTCCTTCCTATACTAACACGTAAGACAGCTCTCTGGGTATGCCTATATCTTGGTAATTAGCTCTGGTTGCGTGTCTGGTGCACGTGATGTTACGTGTTCAGCAGATTTAGACCTACTGGACTTGTGGGTTATGTATAGCCGTAACGATCTTATTGTAAGAGGTACGGCTGTAACAATGTTATTGTAAGAGGTACGGCTGTAACAATGTTATTGTAAGAGGTACGACTTTTCTTGGTGTTAATAGATGGTCGCGTTGATGACCCAACAGAGATATATGCAGGCATGTAGCATCGTTTTTGAAAGTTAGGGGGGGGGGGGGGTCAGACTCATCCAAAACAAGCAAAAAAAACTCCACCAACTTTCCAGAAAGGGCCTCCCTGCCCCCCCCCCCCCCCCCGCCCCGATGCTACGTGCCTGATATGCCGGGTAATAAATTGTGTCCGTGGGGAGGAATTTCTTTCTGTTATATCCTTATCGTTTTCACTTACTATAGTTTAAAGAAATAAAAATGATGAAAGATATTGTGTTGAAAGTTTAAAAAAAACCTGAAAGAGGTTTTTTGGGAGAAAAAACAAAACGCGATTTTTTTAAAGGGGGGGGGGGGTATATGGTATCAAACAAGTCGGCGACTGTATATTTATTTTACTTAACTTTTTAATTTTTGCTATCTATTTTCAGCGTTTCCTAGCCTCGATCAAAGAACCCAAAGAACCAATCCCGGGTGTGTCGGTGATTGGTCTGTGAGTGTTTCAGGTGGTGTTGACGTTTTCTATTTCATTTTGTTTGCGCTATGTCAAAACCTCTGATCAGTTTAATCATTGTGGTTTCATTGATATTCTTGTGCATCGATTTCGTTGTTGATTTTGTAAAACACTTTTCTAAGAAAACGTCAGTTTGTGGCGACTGAGCATACCAATACAATGTTTAATTTGGCATTGCACTTCAATGAACATTTAATTTCGTGGATCAAATCACCAACAAAATTCAGGGAAATTGGTTTTCAGTGAACAATGATGAGACCACATAATCTCGAACTTCCCATGCAGCAGAATGTTTTCCGTCATTATGTTGGCGTATGAAATTGGTACTATTCCAGACCCTTCTATCACCTCTGCTTTATCTGACCCCCCCCCCCCCCAAATCAGTTGTACTACATTGTATGTAATACTCATCCATCAGTTGTAATATTCTCAGCTTATAGCTGCAGAACTGAACTGTAGCTGAACGAGAAAATATTGGATTAACAAGCCATTCCGCTAGAATTCCGCAAATGCTTGAAAAACTTTGAGATTTATGGCGCCCAAAGTTTGCGCTAGTTTTGGACTTCCAAATAGACTCAGTGGAAATTTCCCTGAATTCAAGTTCTAGGCAAATATGTACGTACGTACCGTCTGTCAATCTGGGGGTTTTTTTCTGTAGAGGTACAGCTTTGATTTTGTATTTGATAATATTTTATTGTATATATATAACATACATATACAAATGGTTATGGCACAATTTCATACAACAAGCCACAGCTCTGCAGCTGCTACATTGTATGTCACGCGGTCCAACATATCGCAAAATCAATGCTAAAAAATAACATTTCGAAATAGTTTTGTCGAAGCCAAACATGTTAGATAATCTTCTGTCGTTTTTAATTTTCTTTGTTTCCCGATACTTGAAATGTTAATTAAGCGAACATCCCGAAAAGCCGCTGGTTCTTGGGTTAGCAGTGAAGTTTATTTTACTGTTCGCGATTACCTATCTGTATTATCTCAAGGAAGACACGAGCGGGTTTCCTCCGTCAGATAAATCTCTTTAAAGTCATCCTCATTTTGGAATATGCAGATTGACTTATAGATAAGACGCAAAAATATGCTTTTTACAATCTAGAGCGTGGAAGATTTGGCGAATTTGCAGAGAACAATACTTTTTGTTCCATGCATTTCTGATAGATTCTGTGCGTAATGTTTTAATACGAGATAAATAGAATGAGGAAGTTTAGGTTGTCATGTGCAATTTTTCGTACAGAATGATTGTTATGTGGCGCAGACCTCTACACTTATTTTGATTAATGAATCCGCTACGTAAATGGATTCTTTATAAAATTGCGACAATGTTAACTTTAATTGATTGAATGCATAAAAGGTACTCAAAATATGTTTTTTAAAAACAAAATGTTACCTGCAAGGAACAAAAATGAAATATTTCAGACTTAATCATTAGCATTGTAACCTTCAAAAATACTCCCACAGGGTTGAAACGCGTGTCAACTCGGGTCAAGGCTCAGTTATAAGTATAAGAGGCAAACATTTTTGTAGTTTTCAATACATGTACTGAATAGCGGGAACATTTTTATAAGAATAATTAAGACATTATCATTACAGATAAAAGTAACAATTGACACGTGATCAGCAATGTAACTTTATTGGTCAAACAATAAATCACCTCACAAATAGTCAACCCCCTTAAGATGTCTCACTACTTTGTTTTCCTTATTTGTTCCGCAAATGCAGCGGAATTGTATGAAGCACTTTTAACTCTAGCGTATACCCCGATGTCACCGCAATGTCTCGGTTTTCTAGTCTCCGCGTCCCCTCAATCTGTAACATCTTACTGCCGTCTTACGCTGGCTTACAATTGATTGCGGATTACTGCGCTCCGCTGTGTTTGGTCCCATATTTATTATTCATAAAAAGACCATTCCTTCGCATATTCCTCTGAGCTTACCCTATACAGAGATCTGCTGATTTCTCTCGAGAACATGGAGTATTAAGAGTGAAATGCTTTTATATGATCGTAATGATGGCCCCATCAAAAAGGGGGTATTGGAATTCCGAAATGAATTAGATAGGGCATTTATCAAGTAGCTCATAAAACCTGTTTTTATATATTCCCAAGAAAGTAGGATATTAGTAATAAATAATGCATGGCTGAATAATTGGCGAAAAACTAATGTTGTTTATTTGGGGTTTTTTAATTCAGAAATTGAATAGATAGACTTAAATCTAATATCTATATATAATATGAATTAAGTCTGATACGCTCCTAATTTTAAGTATCTGATTCAATTTAGAAGTAGTTTTATATATATATATATATATATATATATATATATATATATATATATATATATATATATATATATATATATATATATATATATATATATATATATATATATATATATATATATATGAGGATGCTGTCATTCACCGGGTGTGTAGATTTAATAGGATAAAAGGTTTCATGTCTCTTAAATGTGTTTAGATAAATCACCTTGTATATTCGACGCGCGCAATAAGATTCTATATTCTAGTACCAACCCACGTGGATTCGCGATCTGTTTATGGTTATTCGATGTGTATGATTTGATTAATAGAGACTGAATCCGTTGCAAACATCGTTAGACGTGGCTGTGGTATAAAGTATCGATGTATATATGACTGTAATGTATATAAGCATCGCGCTTATAGCTCATAATCCACAATTTAATTCACAGCTGCAGAAAATCGATAGTTCCGATGAGGTACCTTCGTCACGTGGGGGTATACTAACAAGTGATAAAGTATGACTTTCATACTGAAATGAAAGCTTGTCTTGAGATTCCGTAAATATTTCTCCTGGCAGAATCGTCAACCAACATTGTTATCAACAGCCTCCTCTTCATCGATTTTCTAACACTGCCCTGCTCTCAAACATGGAAACAAAGAGAAGGGGGAAAAGTGCGCAACATGGAAACTATCATTATTTGGTTTATTTATTGAGAACATCAAAATTCAACCAAAGCTATTTCATTATCTAGCTGGGAAGAAGCCTTTTTCGCTCGCGTGCTGCTAAATGGCCTTTTAATTTGTATCATTCACACACTATTGGTCGGGCGGGATGTTCCGTGTTCTTAGATTTCTCGGGGTTAATGCCCCGTGTTGGTTTTTATTGAGTGGTTTATTGAGTGGCTTCCTGATTCTATATTGCGGTTGTTTAAATAGTAAATAACATTAGCTAACGCAATTATAAAAGTTATAAGAGAGAGAACAAATTTTTGATTATTTTCTAGTATACCCTCGTTTAAAGTACAGCATTTAAAATTTCGTTTTAAATATGACTATAAAAAATTCAAACATATTGTCAAATGTTGCATTCTTTAACGTATATCATATGTCTACTACAATTCTATAATACCTTATATCCATAGTAACGCAAGTAGTGTATATTTATGCATGGGTTCTATTTATAAAGTGTTTCAAAAAGTACTCACATTTAACGGCATTTTTCGCGTGCTCGCTCCCGTCGTACGCTATGACGACGTTTTTGGACAGCCTGGACTCCGGAGTTTCCTCTGCCATGTTTCCCGTACTCTCCGTGGTACAAGCTGTAATCACATTCACCAGAAGTCTGTCCGGTTCCTGGAAGCACTGTATTCGGGGCGTACTAATGACAGCCTTGATCCACTAGCCGTGTACGCGCGCAGTAAGGCGGCGTGGAACTGCCATTTTCTGGCAGAATCCGGAGATCAATAGTGACGTATCAACAAATCGGTTCCTCCCGGGTACCCTCCCCCTCTCTGTGTCCCGGTCCGCTGTACCCCATCGATCTCCGGCGACAATATAACATGACACAGGATTGTCTACCTCCGCCATAAATCGTGATCTAATGTGATTATGGGTAGTAATGTAACACCAATTATTCAAGTACAGTATGATCGAAACATGGAAACAAAAGTGTGGCGTAATTGCTCTCTCTCTCTCTCTCTCTCTCTCTCTCTCTCTCTCTCTCTCTCTCTCTCTCTCTCAAATCTTTTCTTTTATAACAAAAAGAAAAACAATTTCATTTCTTTTAAAAGAAGGGGTGCTGACCAGCTGATTTCATTTATCTTTTACAGAGATGCATATAGATCGATATCTACTTATATAAACATACTTTTAAGTGTGAGTAAATGTAGATCGGGAGAAACTAGTGGAGGTAAGTAGATACATGTAATGGCCATACTACGAAACTGACAGACATACATACCGTCTCATTAACTTAAAGAACAAGCTGAAGGCCTGTCAAATCCCTGCATTCAAAATATATATAACAAATGGAAGCTATTGAAGTCTTATTCTTTGAGAGTCTATCGGTGGTTTTCATATAACTATTCATACCTGCATTTTCGACGTCAACGATTTGTGTTATAATCATTTTTGCAAAACATTCTTACGTGTAAGGTTATATTGATTAAAGATGTAAATATCAAAAAGAAAATTTTCTTGATATTAATAAAAAACACAAAAACTTCAAAGATTCAAAAGCGCGTAATTCCTTACACGGGTACCAAAACACATACTAGTGAAGATGTGACATTTGACAATATCAATGAATGGAATTTTTTTTGTATTAGAAGATCATTGTTTGCGACTCCATTTTAATAAATTAATGATACGTATAATTGAATTTTTTCTTATAAAAAAGTGTTCTTACTATGTCTACAAAACAAGGGGATCGGAAATATAATTTGCGTTATAAAATTATAGATTATGGATTAAATTAAGTAATCCCAGCGTGAAAAGGTAAGGGAAGGAAATGGCACATTCTTATATAGTTGTATAAATATACTAGTATTTGATATATTTAAAAATCACCAATTTACATTACACGGAGTGAGAAATGGTGGATGGGGATGTTAAACGCCCCCATTCTTTGATTAACAGTACGACCTTTACACGTAGGAAGCTCAGTCTGACACCAACTTTAATTTGGTCTCGTCGTTGTGACCTTTAAAGGTTGTCTAAACACCTTTCTGGTAGATAAATTTTATATTTCCTGGATTAAAATCTAAGTATATGAACAGTGAGAAATCATAGCACATGTACAGGTGCACAGTAGGGGGAAAGTAATGCATCGTAAACTTCTTGTTTTGATTTGATTTAAACATATGTTATTATGCAAATATATATTTACATAAATGAATTAGGCAGCATGCAATGCCTGTGTAACTGTGTAAGCCTTCTCCGTGTTGCTGAACGATCTCTTGATATGAGCAACTTTTGATGCCAATGGACATCTAAACTGTTGGATGAGATCAATCAGAAAACATCATTATGTGCAATAAATGGATAACAGACAGTATGATTTAACAAAAGACCATTTTTCTGTAGTTAACTTGTTAAAGACGTATAATTTTGGTCAAACTCTTTTTTCCTGTTTTTATTATTTACAATGCCGTAGGAATACATTTCTAATGGTGAAATGAACTTTGAGAGTCAGTCGTAGAGCTGTCAGCAATATACAGGTCTCACAATTCTTTGTTATGTAAACAAGGCTCGTGCCCTGTTTTTCTTTACATAGGTTCAATATACCAGTAAAATTATTTTACAAGCTTATTTGTCTGTCTTCTTATTCATATTAAGCATAAAGAACCAGTTTCTAACGTGTAAGCATTCATGTTGGGTCCAAAACTGGAATTTTCACCACAACATAAGAACTTAGAATTGAGAGCTCTGTAACTCGCTTATAACTCAACGAATGAGGCTCGAATATTGGTTGCCTATTATAAATGCCTTGTATAAACATTAAAATCGGAAAAATAATTTTCGATCAAAATCTTGAACATGCCCCTTTGAATAACATACAGCTAATGCTTACATTTTCACTCCGGAGATGTCCTTGCGTACAGTTACTCAGAAAATTGCAAAATATAAACATCCCGCGAGGCGGATTTGAACCACCGACCTAAGGATATCAACGTTAATATACCGCTACAGTCCTCCGCTCTACCAACTGAGCTATCACGGGATAGAGAGGAGAAATTTAATTTTCTTTATGTTCTTGCAATAAAAGTAAATAATTTTCCTGAACTTAAAACGTTTGATTGATGCCTTTTTTACGATGAATTCTTTTATGTTTTTATGATATAATCACCATTCCTGGAAAAAGCTCCGCTAAAATCGATAATACAACAGTTGATTAAAATTAAGTCACATGATCAAAACATGGCGTCTAAGGAAGTTCCACGTCCAAAAGAATATGCTGAAATAGGATTTTCAACTGTTCAGCCGACGCTCAAGCAACACTTAGATAACGCAACTGCTGCCTTATTGTTTAAAAATTTTGATGCATGTATTGAACATTGTGAAAACGGGTTAAGTCAAGTTAAATTATGCACAGATCGTGAGAATTTCAGGTACATAACGTTATCCCTCCCCATTTTGAATTGTTGGCAGAAAACACATCAGTTTGTTCTTTTATAAGTATATAGGCACATTTTTGTCACAGATAAAAAGTCACTTCGACACTTATGAAGAGTAATATATGTATGCTAATCGTTGATATGTAATGACCCAAGTACTGTACTTGCTGTTTTGTCAGCGCTAAAATGACATTTCTTGTTTCAAATTCTACAGTTCCAAGGAGTTCACAGAACAGCTGTGTGTCCTCGCTGTGCAGGCCCACGCTGAGAGGAACACATGGCAAGAAGTGCTGCCGTTTGTACAGAAGGTGTATGGGGATATAGAACATTCCCCAGCAGCTATTGTCCAGTTATGGTGGGTGGAACAAGCTGTGTGCTACATGTATGGTGGCATACCAGTGTACATAAAGATAATTTTGGTCTCCGATATTAGATACAGAAGACTGTCAAACTACATTGTTTACAAGTAATCTCATCAGAGATTTAGCTTGACTTAATTTGACATACAATATATCTTGATAATGACATAAAATGTTCAATGTAACATAATCTCAGGACAGGTATGAACATGGTCAAGGTGTTGGTCCATTCATTAAGTGCGCTGAATCTCAGTTAAGATTATAGATACAAGTACAGTAAATCAATAAATCAGAATTTTTATTTGTTTTTAATTGGAAACATTCTTTAACAATTAATATTTTTGATAATATACCCAGAAAAATATTACATTTTATATTTTCACAAGATGTCTATACATGTAATATGTAACTCTCTCTCTCTCTCAGTAACATTATTGTCTTTAATTTACATGGTTATACTCATATCAATGACATTGAAATATTGATGTAGATGTAATCATTATTACAGCTTGCTGCTTTTTGCAAAACTTCAAGATTACCCACAATGCCAGGCCCTTGCCAATATCTGGCTCCGTAACCGTGACAACTATACAGACGCAGAGTATCCGCACATTGTAGATATCTATGTGCAGCGTGTGATGTTTCCATGGAAACTGCACAGTTTAGTTCCAGCTTTTCTAGACACCTGTCTCGGTTTGGATGCTACCCAGAGGCAGCTTATGATGCAGGTTTGTATTACAAATATGTAACCTGTATGACATTCCTTTTAAATGGCTTACATACTGTTTGTTACTATAGATTTTGGAATTGAGACTTAAGAGAGTTTAGATTATTACTTAGTTTATCAACTATTATCAAATCTACTGTGCTTTGATTAGAGAAGGGGTTCAAGGTTTTATCATTTAAAAAAAAAAAAAACTTTTATAAAACTTTTATTTTCAAATTTTATCAAACAGAAGAAATGAAGTATTAAGAATTTTGACATATTTAGTTATGAAATTTAATCAATTTTTAACTAAAAATCTGCTAATTTTGAAAGATATATGCTTGAATGTTAAAGGGGCATAGTCACGATTTTGGTTAAAAATTATTTTTTCGATTTTAATGTATATAATGCTTCAGTAAGGCATTTTTAATTGGCAACCAAAATTTGAGTGTCATTTGTTGAGTTATAAGCGAGTTTCAGAGCTTACAATTCCTCGCTATGTAAACAAAGCTTTTGTTTACATTTTGAATGTTGAGGTGAAAATTCCAGTTTTAGACCTACATTGAATGTGTTTATGGTTACGCACTGTTTATTTATGCTTAAAAAGAATAAGAATATAGACAAATCATCTTGAAAAAGATTTTTTACTGGTATATTGAACCTATGTAAACAAAAACAGGGCACAAGCCTTGTTTACATGACGAAGAATTGTGAGCCCTGTATCTTGCTTAAAACTTATCGACGGGCACCCAAATTTCATAAAGCATTGTAAATAATAAAAACAGAAAAATAAAATTTGACCAAAATCGTGACCATGCCCCTTTAAAAAACAAGAAGTATTTTCTCTACTTGTTGGGTAGATCTATATTATTATTATAATATTAAGTTGCATGTATCTTAAGGATTATGCTGTGGTCATAGAGAAAGAAATAAAGACTAGCACTGACGAAGACGATGATAAGTCACCTTTACCTGTAAAGAGACTACCCATTTCAGAGTCCGATGAAGGTATGTGTATGTCATTTGGTTTATTATTATCTGTATTAATATGAACTAAAAAACTCCGTAATTAATTTGAATTATTTGTTAAAGTTTATATCAATTAGTCTTTGCTTACAATATGTATGTACATACAATATGTATATCCGACAACAAAGGTATCATAAAGAAGTTTATAAAGCAAAGTTTTGGATTTTGATTGTTCAGAGGTATAGAGAATGCTTGCATTTACAACAATCTCCTTTGCCTTCGATTTTTAAAGGCAAGAAGGCAAACTATTGAAATTTTTACAGAAAACAAAGCCTTAAGAGGAAAAAAAATATAAAAATCAGGGGAAGGCGTGTCTGCTGTTCAGTGTTGTATAATTTAATGAAGGCAGTAAAACTTGTTCTTGAAGCAGTTAATGTTTGAATACTTGTACTGTTAAACAAGAAACCATGGTTCAATGGAGAATGTAGAGCAGCAAGGAAGAACTTTCATTTGGCTAAACGTATTCATAAAAAATGTCAGTCATGAGTAAAAAATACAAGCACACAATAGATAAATGCATCAAAGGTTACAAAACGGATTTAACTAGAAAACTTAAGAACTTGCGCTCTACAAACTCCAAGGAATATTGGAAAATCTTAAATACATCAAAATCATCGAATAAGTGTGCTGTTGATATTAATAATATGTTTGATTACTTAAGAGGTATTAATGATTGTGAAAATGACGATGAACCCAATATAGAATATAGTGATTTTTTATCGAATGCTGAAATCGATATGTCTGATGCTATTCTTAACAGTACCATAGGAGATGAAGAAATATTAGAAGCCGTAAAGAAACTCAAAAATAATAAAGCCGCTGGGTATGATGAGGTGCTCAATGAACACATTTCGGCAACAGTTTCTTTATTTCTACCTTTATATAACAAGTTGTTTAATATTATTTTTGACAGTGGTTTTATTCCTGATGAATGGCTTGTAGGTATTGTGAAACCCATATATAAAAACAAAGGCGACCCAACACATCCTGAGAACTATAGACCGATTACATTATTAAGTTGCCTAGGAAAACTTTTTACTTGTATATTAAGCAATAGATTAGAGATATATGCATCAGAGATTGACGTTATCAGCGAAAGCCAGGCAGGTTTTAGAAAAAACTATTCAACTCTAGACCATATAATAACACTACAGTTTTTATCCCATACTCTTATGTCCATGAAGAAAAAACTTTTTTGTGCTTTTGTTGATTTTAAACAGGCATTCGACACTGTCTGGAGAAATGGTCTTTGGAGTAAGTTAATCAAAAATGGGATAAATGGGAAATGTTTTAATTATATCAAAAACATGTACATGGAAGTTAAGTCAAAAATTAGTATGAATGGCTTATCTTCCGAATTTTTCAGCTGTAATGTTGGAGTACGCCAAGGTGAAAATTTGTCGCCATTTTTATTTTCGTTATATATTAATGACTTAGAAAAATTCATGATTGATAAAAATATAACTGGGTTACAGAGTGTTACCAAACCTTTAGAGGATGAACTGTTTATGTATTTTAAACTATGTATTCTTTTTTATGCTGACGACACTGTAATTCTTGCTGAAACGCCTGATGATTTACAAAATGCTCTGAACGAGTTTCATTTATACTGTGAGCAATGGAAGTTAACGGTTAATATAAATAAGACAAAAATATTGGTATTTTCTAAAGGTCCAATGATAAAAAGGGAATTTTACTTTAGAAATGAAATAATTGAAAATGTGAAAGAGTTTAAATACCTTGGAATTGTTTTTTCACGTTCAGGGTCTTTCAGAAAAGCAAAAACACATCTCTGTGAACAGGCACAGAAGGCTATGTATGGGGTCATTAGGAAAATAAGGCAATTTAATTTACCTGTCGAGTGTCAGTTAGACCTTTTCGATAAAGTAGTAATGCCGGTATTATTATACGGATGTGAAGTATGGGGCTTTGAAAATATAGAAACTATAGAACGTATTCATTTGAAATTTTTGAAACATATACTGAATTTAAAAAGCTGTACCCCATCATACATGGTTTATGGAGAAACCGGAAGGTTTCCGTTATCTGTTAATATATATACTAGAATGGTTTCATACTGGGCAAAATTGTTCACCGGGCCAGAAAATAAAATTGTTCATATACTTTACAAATACTTATTGAATCAATATAATAATGACTTTTCTAAAAACCCATGGATTGATTGTATACATTCTATTTTTAATAAGTGTGGTTTTTCAAACATTTGGAATGAACAATGTACTGTAAATGTTAATTGGATTACAAATGCTGTCAAGCAAAGGCTTAAAGACCAGTTTGTGCAGAAATGGTCGGCTGATATTGCAAATTCTTCAAAAGGTCATATATATAGAACTTTCAAATTTATTTTTGGATATGAAAAATATTTGAGTATTCTGCCATCAAAACTTCGAAAAATTCTTGTTAAATTCCGTACGTCGAATCACCGACTTCCTGTAGAAACTGGTAGATGGTTAGGCATTCCTCTTAATGAAAGGTGTTGCACATTATGTAATAAAAATCAAATAGCCGATGAAATGCACTTTATATTAGAATGTAATGCTCTTTCATGTATTAGACAAAAATACTTGGAACCTAGATTTTGTGTAAGACCAAACACTTAAATTTTGTGAATTATTGTCTACTTTAAAACTTAAAAAACTCAAAAAACTCTGTTTATTTATAAATGAAATTTTAGAATCAGTCTGTCCTCCTTGAACATTTGTACTTTTTTCTCATATTTTTTTTCTCTCTAATTTGTACTGTACATGTACCTCTGACTCTACATATACATTTGTAAATATTTATATATATATGTGTGTACCTCATGCACCGTCATGTTGACGGTTTGAGTGAAAATAAATTGAATTGAATTGAATAATTTAATTAAATTGATAGGTAAGTCAGAGGGAGTGTGGGCCTACATCAGACGCCTGAGTGCCCTGTTGTTCCGGAGGATACAGCCCTACAATCTCACGGCCATTCTCTCTGTAGCCTTCATCATTCTGGCGTTCCTGTCACTTCGATTCAACAAGGGTAATTACTTTCATTTTATCACTCCCTCTTTTACTAACACCTATATTGTAATAAAATTTGATATTTCCTAACTTTATAACAAGTAGCTGATCGAGCAATGAAGGAATGGATAGACCCACTCTTTAATGTTTCTCTAGTCATAATCAACGTAAAAACTTTAAAATTTCTGATCACACCCCCCTCCAAACATGCATTGTATATTATATAGATCAGATCTTTAGCAAGTTCTGTATCATTATATTATATTTTATATTCATAAATCATTTTAGGTCCTCTTTCCAGGATTCAAAGTACAGTCCTATTGCTGTGGCAACGATTAATATGAGGACGTGTGTAGTGAAGCCGTTTAGCCAGATATGTAGTGGTAGTATTAAAGACAGTTAGCCAGACATGTTATAGCAGTGAAGACAGATTAACTCAACTTCAATTCCAAGAAAGAGTATCCAGTCTCTTCAAAGCTCTTCAAAGCCATGAGACAATCATGAAATATTGAGTCATCACAGAGAATAGCGAACTTATTTGAGAGGCCAAGATGTTCAAGTGGAAGTGATAGTTGTGAAGAAGCTGTCAAGGAATCAGTATTTTTAGTTTTTGAAAAAAATTGTGCAATAAAGAATTTCCAAACACCATCTAATTGTATGGCAACCCTTTTACTGTATCTTGAAAACCATCTAATTGTATGGCAAGCCTTTTACTGTATCTTGAAAAGTATTGTTTCCTGCGTAATATATGCTTTTCAATAATTTAATGTATTAAAATGGTCTGGATTGTGAATTTTGTATTGTAATTTTTTATCCTTATAAATCAATTAAATGTGTTTGGATACCATTAATGTTAATTTAAAACAATGAAATGACAAGGTCAGAACATTTCACTATGCTGAAATATTTTAAGAGATATCTTTATGTGGGATAAAACTGAAAATAAAAATATTCAATGATTAGGTATTAACAAGATACTAAGTAGTTACTGATTCCATTATCTTCTGACAGATTAAAAAGAGCCGTTATATTTAAAATGCAAAGTAAAGTGGATGTAATGACTGTCACACACTGGTAAAAGATCCCGGTTCATAACTGCTTTTTAGCACACAAGTTTTTAACTTGGATCTTTGTATATAATTTTTTTTGTACTCGTACTGTAACATGCAGGTTTTTTGTTCATCACTTGGACTATCTTAAAGCTAACAAGAGAAGTTACATAAATACGTTATCTGTTTTGTACTTTACACTAAATGATATCATTCACCTGAGTACATTAAATCAGGAGGAGTAAGCTTGGAAGTGATGGGTAGGTAGGCCTTGAAAGGTTTGTACAATATATTGGTTGAACGTTCATTCATCTAATACTGACTTTTTTTTTCTTGAGAGAATATTTTTATACTTTTCTTTAGATATCGGTCTTATATGCAGATCCTTTAGATTTTCCTGGCTTTAATTAGATATAAGGGAGGAATGTGGAGAAACTCGGGTTTAGACGCTCTTTGACATGGTTGAAAATGATAAAAAAAAATAGACTGTTTTACATGTAACTTCATATAAAACATGGAATATCTCCTAGGTTGGGGTTAACGGCTGCCCGTTCTTTAATTACAAAACATAAGCCTTAAACACCCCCCCCCCCCAAGAAAAAGTAACCTTCAGAGGCTATTTTTAATACTGTCAGTGAGTCGATGATGAACCTATGGATAATTTAAGCGATGAAAACGAGGGAGTATCATTCTTTAAAAGTATAAGTCTCAAAATGTCTAATCAAATCTATATAATGCATAAACTTAATAATTTCTGCTTTAGATTCAGTATATTACCGTGAAACTGTTTGACCATGGATCCTGAAAATAATCTCCAAGATATTGTACGGTGCACAGTTTGTGAAACTTTAGAGGCCTCCATTTATTGTTGGATGTGTGACGTCAATTTGTGTAAGGGTTGCATAGAGGAACACCTCTCAGATACATTGAAAGGTCATAAAGTGATGCTTATCAAACACAAACGATTTACCCCAACATATCGAAGGTGTGAGAAACATCTCCAAGAGCATTATGAACTTGTTTGTCAAAAATGCCATAATCTTTTTTGTAAACAATGCATTGCTTCTAACGAAGAGGAAGGACATACAATAGTGCACATTTTAAAAGAATTTAACACAAAAACGGGAATTTTAAAAGAGGATTTAGCAGAACTAAAGAATATTATTTATCCAGAATATAAAAAGATTGCATTAAAAGTTACACTTCAGAGACTTGATGTAGAAGAAAACTCCCAAAAGCTTAAAACAGCTCTGGACAAACATGGAGATAATTTGCGCAGAGAAATAGATAGGGTTATCGATCAACTTAAATCCGATTTTGATAACACAACTTCTGAACATATGGTTATTTTAAAAAAAGAGGAAGAAAAGATAACACAGTCTATTTTTGAAATAAAGGAAACCATAGAATTCATTCAAAATACACTGGAGGCTAATGATTTCTTCAACATTTTAGTGTTTCAGTCTAGAAACGCTGAGTTTAGGAGACTGCCTCATTCACTCAAAGTTTCCTTGCCAGTTTTCACCCCTAAAAAGATATCTAATGAACAAATGCGGCAACAGTTTGGTTCTCTATCAAAGTTATTTCTTAAGAAAGAACTGCTGGATGAATCAATCCATATCAAAACCATGAAAACTGATCATGATTCACTTTTCAATGTTACCTGTCTACGAGATGAGGTCATCTGGACCAGTGGCCGGGACCATTTTATTAGACAATATAACCTCCACGGAGAACTAGTGAAGACAATCGAAACAAAGCCAGCGCCTTATGATATAGAAGTGACAAAGAGTGGGGATCTAGTTTATACCGATTACGATGCTGGGACAGTGAACTTAGTGAAAGATACACATGTCCAGGCAGTAATCAAAGGAGGGTTGATAAGGCCATGGAAACCGCTAGGTGTATGCCACACCTCCGTTGATGAACTTCTTGTAGTTATGGTCCATGATAATTATACACAAACAAAGGTTGTGCGATACTCTGGGTCAACAGAAAAACAAAGTATTCAACACAACGAAAACGGAGAACCTATGTATACATCTGACCATGGCAGGAAATACATCAGCGAGAACAGAAATCAAGATATCTGTGTGTCTGACATCGGAGCCCGTGCAGTAGTGGTGGTCGATCAGTCCGGGAAACTCCGATTTACCTACACTGGTACTCCTAATACTAATATGAGAGAATTTCATCCACGTGGCATCACTACAGACAGCCAGGGTCAAATCCTGACTGCAGACTTTAACAACGATTGTATCCACATCGTAGATCAAGACGGACAGTTCCTTCGCTATATTGATGTCTGTGTTTTACGCGAACCATTTGGTTTATGCGTAGACACCAATGATAATCTCTTTGTTGCAAAAAACACAGGTGAGGTGGAGAAAATCCAGTATTACAGATGACATTCTGTCAGCATACCGTGTACATGTACAATATAGATCATCTTAATTCAAAATTGAATTAGCAAATTCTTGATATGATATCGATATGTTTGCCAACAAACTCCATTTTGTGATTGATTGATTTATTTATTGATGCATATATTTATATGAAGAATTAAAATGTTAGCATGCTTGCCTAACTGTTGTAATTGGTGTCTAACTCGCTAACATGAAGAGTTAGCTTTATCTGTGTAAAAAAGGAAAGCAGCAAAGTATACAAAAGCTTCCTTTTGAATATTATAACGCCATAAAAACATAATGTTCGCCAACAGACAAACTGGAAGATCGTTACTAATATGAAAATTAATAAAACTAGACACAATCTCGTTGCGAGCAACGAGTGTGTCTTCCGGTTGATTATGAATAATGATATGGTTAAATCAAAATGTTGACATTTTGTACGAGTTACTATATCAACTTTCTTTCTTTTTTGGACCTACACTGCAATATTGAGATTTCCGGAAAAGGTCATTTTAAAACTGCAATATCTCTGCAATACGTTATATATATATAAGTATATACCTATATTTGGAAATTTTGGAATCACTTCCGATGATGACCGGAAGTAACGGACGACCTCCTCATATTAAAATTGATAAGTTTAAAACATATTCTGATGAAAAGAAATTGTAAATTTTTTATTTGAAAATATTTTTAATACACTATTTTCTAAAAATGCTGTTTGAACGGACCGGAAGTGACGGACGATCATGGTTTTACCTGATCGGCACTTAGAATTCAGAAATATATTATTCCTGAAAATTTCAATGTTCTATCTTTAAATTAATCTTTAATCGTTTTTGAGAAAAAGGGAATATAAGATCACTTTATAAAAAAAAGAAAAACGAACATAACGGCCGACCGGAAGTGAAGTCATCAACAAAAATGTACATGATAAAAGACCTTGATATTTTGTATTATTCGTGAAAACTTCATAAAAATCCCTTGTAGTATATTCGAGATATTTGAGTTTTTAGAAAAATGTTAAGAAAAAAAGAATAATAATAATATTGAAAAATAGAGAAAAAGAAACCTAACAAAAACAATAGTATATTGTAAAAAACAATAATATTTTTATCGGTAGTGCCAATATTAAATCTTGTTTTATGTTGTCATAATAGTTTCTTTAAGTAGATAAATAACAGGTATTTTACAAGATTGCGAAAAAAGTATTTGCAATAAAACCAAAAAAAGCCACCTTAAGTGATACTTTTTTATTTAACTTTTCAACAAATAGTAGTGAATATCAGAGATAATTTAATAAGTTTTTTTCAAGACACCTGAACCGATTATATGAATTGAATACATGTATCAGTAATGGTGATTAATGAAGACCATCTACGTAAAACTAATTGGTACTCATTTCTACACCCTGCCAAGTTTCTTCACTTAGTATTTTTAACTTTTTAACGTCACGTACACATGTATTTGCACTAGCATGCTCAAACGATAAAATTGTGCATTGGATTTTTTTAAAATGCTTATCGATTGACAGTTCACAACGTATTTCAATATAATATTAACACTATAGACAGCTGTAAGAAGATTAAGTTTATACAATTGCACTAAAAAATCACAACACAGGCTGTCACTTTAAATTTATCAAACTACTTAAATTATATAAAGATTTGGAGGTTTACAGGAAATGACAGTTTACATAATAAGCAGCATAAAGTGATAGCCAAAACTGTGAACCTTGTGTACTGGTACAGTGGGAAAGCCTGAAAACTCACTGTACAGCGATTGTCTCAGTTCATAGACTTTAACCAACATTGAAAAATAGACAACTTCCACCTTCTCTATCACACATCTTTCTTGGGCTTTTTTTTTTAAATTAATGCAGCTATTATCTAAACTAACTACTCAATTCTGTTAACTGACATACAAAATTGCTGAGAGCGAAAACACAAGTTTAAAACTGAAATCTTTTTATTGCTTAAAACATAAGACCTACTAAACTCTAAACAACGATACAACAGCTTTATCATGAAGATGGGACTTTTTAAAAAAAAATATCGATGTAAAAATCAAACTAGAGGTACTGTGAGCAAGCTCACAACTGATACCCCCCGCTAAGAAAAAAATTATAACGCGTGTATTTATGTTATTATAGAAAATACTGGATGAATCTATTTCACTGTCCATTTTCTATAAATAACAACTGCTCTATTTTTTAAAACTGTTAATGCTAATACATGTAGTAGTAAACAAAGCAATTTCTATCCTTTAATCCCATTTTATTTTAATTTAACTGTTTATGCATGAGGACATTTGCATCCTTCTGTTAACAACCATGACTCGTATCAAACGAAATCCACATGTCAAGCAGCCATTTAATATTAAAACATTTTGAATTATTGGTAAACTAAGCCCGATTTTTAAAAAAAAAAAACTTCCACACTTCTTTTTCCCAAAGAAAAATTTCATCGGGGGAGGCCATTTTCAGGGAGATGGGGATGAGAATCTAAAAATAATTTTGTGTGGCCTGAGAAGAGCAAGCTTTGTGTCAAATTTTAGCTTCTAATATTTCCATTAATACAAGACATGACGAAGACAGAATTTAGCACTTTTTCTGCCAGTGACTTTGACCTTGCCCGATTGACCTTGGGTCAAAGTCATGACACACCCTTAGGTTTTAAGCAATCTTTGTGTGAAGTAAGAACTTCCAATGTTTCTCCATAAGGAAGATATGGACCGGACATAAATTTTGCATTTTTTCTACCAGTGACCTTGACCTTGCCCAAATGACCTTGGCTCAAGATCATGACACACCCTCAGGTCATAAGCAATCTTTGTGTGAAGTAAGAACTTCCAATGTTTCTCTATAAGAAAGATTTTGACCGGACACGATTGCACAGACAGACGGACGGACGGACAGACAGACGGACGGACGGACGGACGGACAAGGTGATTCCTATATACCCCCCCAAACTTTCTTTGCGGGGGGTATAATCAAACAAAAGTATATACTTGTTCTCAAAGTTATTAAGATTTTCCCATCAACAGATTTTTGTTCACATAGATATAAACTGACAAATATATAACAGCATGTACAATGTATTGTCACTTTATAACATGTACTGACAATTTACAGCATGGAATGAAAGCATGGAGTGAACGTTTACAGCATATATGCAAAATATTTTTACAAAGTTCAAAACCTGAAGTCTAAAGTTGTTTTAAAATCACAAAATAACAATGTTATTAACAAATATCGATATTGATATCCATCTTTTGTTTATTTGAGGAAGATATGCTACGACAAAAGTAGATTAATATTGAAACAAAGGAAATTCGGACTATTTTTTTAATTTTTCTTATTTTCTCTCAAAAACTTTTTTGTTGCAATGTAATTGCAAAAGTTAAGTTTTTATGAGTTTTTCATACCATTTTACATATTTTATGGTTGCATTAACTCCTGTTCAATTTTATATCATTGGCAGACGCGCAATTTAAAAATTCTTTTAAATACATATATTCAATTCAAGACAAAATATCTCGAAAAATTTTATCATTGACCTTATAAATGTTAATGTCAACCGACTAACGGCAATAAAGACAGTTTAAGGCAATCAATGGTTTGGAGATCCTATTAGTCATTATTTTTGTACTCAAAAATGGGTACAATTTTGAAAATTGATAGAGGAAATTCGGACTAAAATAAACTTAACATATGAGCTTAAAACGATTTATTAAAATATAAAAGTAGTAGAGCTTTTCGTATTTTATCATTTATCGACGTACAAATTGTTTTATTATCTCTTATAATTACAAAATAAGGAAAACCTTGGAAAGGGTGGACAATTTTGACAAATTTTAACAAAGTTTTCGATAAACATTCAGAGGTCACTAGCATAAAAAGTAGGTCATTGACCTAGTTATTTGAAAGTGAAAAATAGTACCACAATAGTGGGGCTACAATGTACAATAAGTAGTTTTTTTGTTCCTATTAGTGGATTTTTTTTCGCCCCTGAGGAAACATAATCCTTAACATTATAGACGGCACTAAAAAGACATAGGTAACACTGTTCACTGACATTACACAACACAAGCTGTCATTTCACTGAAAATTGTAACAATCTACTAGAAATGACAGTACTCATAACACAAGTAAACTATATGGCAGCCAAAACTATAAATCTTATAATCGTAAACATTCAAAATTTAAATATGGTTTTACAGATGAAAATGGTACTTAACAAATCGTAAACTATAGTTTAAGGTTCGTAAACAAAACGTATCTTGGATTAATAATACGCATCGGTAATAATAATAAGTACATGTGCAACGACAAGGTATTTCTTCTTTTATATCTTAAGAAAATCGATTGTAATTCATACAGAAATTTACAAGACTGAAATTTTCGCGACAAAACACCAATTTTTAATGCAGTGTTTAGCTGACCGAAAATTAACTTGGGTTCAAGTATAGCTATATTTACTTAATAAAGTATTGCTGTCCATTGCTGTCTTTTTTCTACTTCTAGTGTCGACTTTGCGTAAATTACTTTAATTAACTCTAAGGACTTCCACAGGTTGACTTCAGACATCCATTAAGTTCTAGTACCTATGGTAACTTTCGCAAATATGGAAAATTAGTTTTCCTTATCGTAAATACTAATTTTATGCACCTTTACTCACTTCTTATGGATAATAATTAAATAACTCGGATATAAATCTACATATAGACAATTAAATAAGTTCGTTGGTGCATCACGTGGGCTATGAATTCCAAAATCAATGTGCAAAAATAATTTATATGTTTTCTGCAATGTTAGCTAGCTACTTTTATACCCAAAGTCAAAATAACTTTATTGTTTTAATAAATACAGAAAGAGAATCCACATCTTGACCTCTTTGAATTCTCTTCACTCAGATCACTGACTAGTGTTGACCACTCGCCACTTCCTAAACTCTAGTTATTCAATGGTTTCGTCCTTCCTTCCTTCGGCTGCTTTTGACTCCTAGTGTGTTTTGGGGGATTTTAACCAGGCTAAAATAATTTCAATTCAATTATGATTTTTTTAAAAAAATGTTTAGGTCAAATTAGTGTCATAAACCTAAATTATGGATACGTGTTATACATAGCTGATTTTGTGAATGGGGCCAAATGCCTTAATTGCTTGTTCTAATGAGACACAGTGACCTATTTTATACACATTTTAGCTGATAATGTAAAGGGGGTCAAACTTTTAAGAAATTCTAATATACCGGTAATATTACTGCAATCGCTTCTATGAATTCAAATGTTTTGCAGAATATAATAATCTTACCATCGCCTTCTAGATAGCGATATGTCGAAATGCATAAGTCAGGATCGTAGTTACACTGCCGTAGGAGGGCCAATATGTCCTGCCTGTCCCCCCAGGTGGGCAGGGCTTCCTCCACCTGGTCCACCAGCTTACCCACCATCTCATGATGGAGCTCCCACCCAATGGACAGCCTCATCCACTGGCCCTGGGTGTGGTCGTAGAAACAGTGAACGTTGTGCTTTCTCTGCAAAACAGAGATGGGGGAAAACATATTTTCATTGTATCTTCTGGCAATGCTTGCTTGTGGAACTCTTTCCTATAAAGGAAGACTTAATTTAACACGAGGGTTTCCCATATTTAGCTATTCAACCACTTTAAAAATATACTGCTACAATGTCCTCATTTCTATTTTTTATTATAACTGAGTGAGATTTACCTGGAATATGTAGGTGGGGATGCGACCTCTCTTTGGGTGGTTGAGCACGCCCTCTCTATCATCCTGTCCACTCGAGGACTGTGCCTGGGGCAGCCAAATGGACTTCACAGCCCCGGACGAAGACTGTTGTTGCTGCTGTTGACGACGTCTATTCTCCTGTTTACCGAACCAAATATTAGTATCATCATTTCACTATTAATTCATTGATCACAAACTTTTGTAGATTTCTTAGATAATTAAATCCACGAAATCAAGAGTTTTACAAAGTAATCATTATCACAAAAAGTTATAGCACCCTTTTCTAGTATTTCACCTAGTCAGTGTTTCAATATTTTTATATTTCTGAAAAAAAGATATACAGGTACCTGTCGCATTAGAGCTTTCTAAACTAAGTACTGCATGCTTTGATGAAAAGATCTACGCATAAAAACGGATTTTTTTAATATAAATTTAGGAAACCCTTAACGAGACGTGATCAATAAGTAAATTCAATGCAAAGATTAAAGATGGTGTGCATTGGAATATTTATTGAGTGTAAATACTTTAGAATACTAAACACAAGGGGACATTCTTGTATAAATAAAAAGCAATGGATTAAAAATTGATCTAATCATGTTATAGGGGGATGTGCAGCCATCTTGTACATTTGAGGATAAGAATGTAATCATTTCTTGAACTGGCTTGTCTCTGCCAAAAATAATGCCAAAAGACATAAAAACAATAAATATGAAGTCCCACATGTCATTTTGTTTGAAAATTATGCATATATGAACATGACAATGCCTTTTTTAATGATTCAGAACAGATGTCGAACTGCGCAGCTACATACATGTATTTATTTTAAAGATTTAAAAATCTGAAATAATATGAAGGAGGTTAATTGGTCTCCTCTCTACAACCATTTCCACTTTATGTTCATTCCTTGTGTGACCCACAAAAAGACATTCACCCGTTAGTCATTTCAAGTATTTATGCTGCCACACACCAGAAAATTATAGTGTTAAAATAATCGTTTCATATGACCTTTAACGAGTTTTAATTTACACTGCCTAAGGTTGCTTTCAATAAAGTTAAAGCTTTTTTAGGCAAATGGTTTTTTAAAAGAAGATTTTTAAAGGTTTTTCTCTATATATTCCAATGTAAATTGCCCCCCCCCCTCCCCGGTTGTGGCCCCATCCTACCCCCGGGGGTCATGATTTTAAAAAAAATTGAATCTACCCAGTCCCTACCTGAGGATGCTTCCACACAAGTTTTAAAGTAAATTTTTAAAATTTATTTTTTAAAAACACGAACAAACATTTTAAAAATTCGTTAAAAATACATGTAATATCACTATCATCAGATTTATATTTGGTATGTATATGTTTTGGGGTCTTCTTTAAAAATTGGAATAAACTGTGTGTGTATAGAGCCACCTTAAGAAAATGATTTTGATTTTTTTTAAAAATTATACTTTAATTATCTCTACTTTTAAAAAGTCGTGCTTCCAAATTTTCACAACTCTGAATTCCCTTTGCCATAGGGTGCGTTGTGCCAAGTTTTGTTGAAATTCGCCCAGTGGTTCTAGAGAAGATGTTGAAAATGTGAGAGTTTACAGACAGACGGACGGATGGACGGTCAGACTGCAGACAAAATGGATCAGAAAAACTCACTTGAGCTTTCAGCCCAGGTGAGCTAAAAAGTGTTACTTGAATTTCATTAGTATAATATTGAAAATGGATGATGTTTGCAAAGTGCTATATTATAGACGACATTGTTTAGTAAGTGCACAATAGCTTTTTTTTTACAGAGCCAATTTTCATGAAATTGCCTATCAAGGGTATTATATGTCTTACAAAATATTAATGAAACTACAGTATTATATTTTAATAAACATACAACCAAGATTATGAACTTTTTAACATATTTTTTGCAATTAAGTTTGTGTTGACTTAAACATTTTTTTTTTGGGAGTGAATATTTTATTGGCTCAACAATCATGGTACATATATTTTTAGAACATAATTCAAAACGTTTCACAATAGAATAAATGATAAATGGCATTGAAACAGATCAATATATGAGTACCTTGGACATGGAGCTAAAATATTAACATGGATCTAAAATATACATGCATCTTAGTTTTAACATGGTACAAAGCATTAATCAGCAATCTTCAAACAATCAAGACAATCCATATAATACTGAAAGACTACAGTTTATAAGTTAACTAATATTGGCTGCCATAATTCATAAAAAATGAGCATTTGATTCTTCGAACAAAGATAATTTTCTTTCGCATGAAGTTTGTTTCTTAGAAAAATTTTAAAAGCAATGAACTCAATTTGTTTGCCAGGAGATTTTGAATGAATTAGATGTATAAAGCATTTTCCAAGTAAAATACAATAATTTAGTGGAACATTTTTTACTTTGTAGATACCAAATATGACATCTTGCATTGTTAAGTGATTGACATTTTTTATATGTTGTTGCCACCAATATATTAGATCTTTCCAGAAAATTTGTATGCTTCTACATTGGAAATATCTATGATGTATAGTGTTAATTTCATTACAGTTGTCTGTGTTACAGTTCGGACTTGGAATCAATTTCATATTAAAAAGCGACTTGTTATGTTCTATGATTCTGTGTAATATTTTGAGCTGAAGAGATTGTGCGTTAGTTTGTGTGCAACACTGAAAAGGTAAATTAAATATCTTTATATAATCAGAGGCTGGAATTTCTACTTCAAATATTTCTGACCATTTCTGGATACAGAGAGTAATTTCCTTGCAACTGTTAATTAAAATCCAATATGCATCTTTACATTTTAATTCACTTAATGGTAGAAGTTTTCCTTGAACAGACAAGGAGTGCATTATATTCCCTTCGCTATGGGGAGGATGTGTTTTGTCTTTGACATGTTTTTCCAGTTATTTGGAATAGAGGAAAGGAGACTGTTGTATTGAAGAAAAGAGGGTTTAAATTTAATTTTTTCGTAAAACTCATCTAAAGTTAAGAAAGAACCATCATTGTTAATAATATCTTTTAAAAACATTATTCCATTTTTATACCATTCAGAAAAAAAGATTGATTTATTGTCGATGCATATAAAATTGTTAAACCACAAGCATTCTGTAAAAATGGGTGGGTTTATGCTGATTTCATTCATACAATTTCTAAATATTTTCCATGAAGTAATTATATTATAATAAAAGGTAGGTAACTTTGCTGGAAAACTTGGCAGGCTACATCTTGTTAAGAAAAGATCAGTAATTTCTATTTTACTAATAAAAGCATTTATTAATTTTTTCCATTTTGCATCACTCTGACTTAAATATTGCTTTGAATCTTCTTTAGCATAATTATATTTTACAACTTCATAAATTTCTGCAAATGAGATCTTACGTTTTCCTGTTTTTTGACCACTGAGTTGGTGTTGAGTAATCCCTCGTTGTACCATCTCTTGGGGAACGGTTGCCATTCCTGTAAATCAGTGATGAATAATTCATTATATTTTATTTTCAGAGAAACAAACCATAAATATCCAGAAGATGATCTAACTGTAAGGGAACTGCAACTAAAAATTGTGTGCACTATACCCGGTGCCTAATAAGAATATAATCATGTATATCTTTAATAGTACATTTCATCTTACCAAGTTTGTTAAAATACTATTTGTATTGACTTCCTCGTGGTACAGTGAACGTACATTCTTACTTACTACATCAACCGAGATATCGAAGAAGGTTCTGGGTTTCTTTTGTCGTAATCCAAAGGATCTATTGCGAAAAACAGTTAAATTCACCGATAGGGGAGATGGATTTCCCGGAACAAATCACTTTTTAAAATCAAAGTTTTTTTTTGTTATTTTTTATCGTACATATTTCTAAATTGTTCGAATTTGCATTTTGAACCTATCATATTGCTCTTGCAATTTTATTATTAATCTTCAAAGTTTGTTAAAACAGCATTCTCTCAGTGAAACTGTATATTTCTGCATGGTTTTTTTCCTAGATATCCTTCAGGACCAGTCTGCCTCTAAAAAGTTTGATCAGTCTAGTTCAAAGGAATAAATGAAGGTAGAATTTTTTGGGGGCATCCCCGGCGCTGGAGTTTAATTTTGCAAAAATCCGTCAAAAATTTTTGAAACTGATTTCAATAATAGTGTTCTATATTTACAATAGTATGAGTAACTTCTGGATAGCTCAGTAGGTTAAACCGCTGGCTACATTACATAGGACGTTTTTTGTGTCCTTGTTCGATTCCATCTACCGGCATGCTACCGGTATTTCTGTTTTAAATTATCGGTTTGTGTAAACAGCTTTTTTATTTTCATTTTTATACAGGATTGTGCATTTTGTATTTTACTCCTATTTTCTTCCTTTAATGCACGTTTGCTCTTCCAATTGAAAACATTTAATACAAAGTTTATTGTAAACTGGAAGCACTCAGCCGTCACTATACTTTAGTGTAAGTACGCTATGTTTGACGACAAGAATCATTCACTCTGTGTTACTTGAAATAGGTGCCACGTAAGAAAAATTTTGTCCAGCTTTTGCCTTTGTTTTTACAGAGAGAACATCAATAGGAAATGGTACAATTGTGGAAGAAGTTCTGCAAAGTATTTGCAGTTCGTTCTTCGCAAAGAACGTGTGCAGTGGTGACATTTTATACCAAATATGGAGTAGGAAGGTTTATAGATTAGAAAAATGGATGAGTCGGTTAGACAATTGACAACAAGCATTGTTTTAATGAATAACTGACAATATATATATATATATATTTTGATATAATTTGCATCTTACAACAATGACATTTTTCATCTCCAAAAAAAATAGTTGTAAAAGGACGTTTGTACATTATTAGGATTAGCAGCTTCTTAACTGCCATGATTACATTTACTAAAGAAAATATCATGCGTGTTTTGAAAAAGAAATGCTAAGTTTGCGTTTTCCTCCCACATTAAGTACCACATCGCTTAAAGCATCCGTATCAACGAGAGACATTAAAATAAGAACTTACTTGTCAATTGTTGTGGAATAATAAGTTCGAATATCAAAAAAAAATCTTGTAAAAACATTGCTACTGATTAAAGCAAATGAATATGTTCTTGCTGATACGGATCTGTTTCATAAATATTGAATTATCATGTTCAAAACTGAATGATATATAAGGAAAATAAATACCCGATTTTCCCGTCATTGTGGACACGGCATATGTTAGAATTACACCATCATAATTATAATCCTATACGGGAATGAAGTAAAATAATACAATCCTTATTTTTTAAAGGATATTGTGTTAATGTTCAAAAGAATAAGAAAAAATTGATGCATAAAACGATCTTTAAAATCGCGTCAACCGAGACTTTCGATAGTTGCTAATATGTCCCTGGTTGTAAATAAACGCATATAAAGTACATGTATCTTATTATAGAGAGTAAACTGAAAATAAAATTTAAAAATAATAAAATAAAAAAGCGTCTATTACTCATTCTGCTCGAACAACGACTGTGGAATTTTTTTTCAATCACTATTATTATGCTGTCTCCTGAATACAGCTAGCTAACGCATGTCGTTTGATGATTATATTTATTCAAAAACATGGTGAAAAACTACAAGAAAAGAAAAAACAATAAATGTGATGTACAGAGCCAAAAAATAGATAATGTCATGAAAATGTGTAAATACGTATAATGAAGCTTAAATTTTATCAGTATATTAACATTACATGACTGAGAAGTTCACATATACCTAGTCTAAATGTATACATGAAAATGTAACAAACTCCCCTAACCTAAACCATAGAAATATGTAAGAAAAAACTACTGTAATTTATCAAAATACATAGCAGAGAGTAAAAAATATAACCTAACAACAAAAAGACTCAAAGATAATGACTTTCAGATACTTACATTGTTGGCAGACTAGAAAAACAGTGCATGACTGTGCAGACCTGAGGTTGGACGACGAGTGATCCAAAAAACCCGTGCAATATACAAGTTAGGAAATAGAAAGTAAACAATAAAAGAAAAAACCAAGCCGTACCGGATAAAAAATTTCCGGCTACAAGACGGCACACTCCTCGCCTGATATAGAAAATATCACTCTATAATAAACTTTTAAGCACCCTAAATATGACAATTTGTTAAGTTACATGTAATATAAACTGAAACACAGTCCATTTTCAAATTGAAACACAGTCAATTATAAGTAAGATTCACTAAACGATCACTGTTCAAGAATTACGATAAGTTCAGTAATTGGTCGCACATAGTTTTTAGGTTCACCATTCACGATTACACGAACTGTCACTTTACGCACAAGTTCATCATCACTTGGTAAAGCCTTAGTAACTATACCCATTGGCCAAGAATTGCGGGAAAGTTCTTTGTCGCAGAATAAAACTACATCACCAGGCGATAGGTTTCTTTGATGTGAATTCCATTTACGGCGCATCTGTAGAGTGTTCAAATATTCAGTCTTCCACCGTTTCTAGAAAATTGATGCAAGATGTTGAACTCTCCTCCACTGCGTCTGTAATAGCTCGTTTTTGTTTTCATGATCAGCGAATATCACATCCTTATTGCCTGTTTTCTGAGTAAGAAGAGTTGAAGGGGATAACACAAGGGGATTTTCAGGATCTGTAGACACTGGCACTAGAGGTCTTGAGTTGATAATGGAAGAGGCTTCCGCTAAAAATGTAGTGAGAACCTCATGAGTTAAACTCCTAGATCCATAATCAAGAAGGATCGCATCCAATATGCGTCTTGTTGTCCCTATCATGCGTTCCCACACTCCTCCCATGTGAGAGGAGTGGGGAGGATTGAAGATCCAGGTCGTTCTCTGTTCGTTGAGAAAGGTATGAAGGTGTTCTTCTTCCACATTGATGACATTGACTTTCAGCTCCTTCGCAGCACCAATAAAATTTGTTCCCCTGTCTGAACGAAGGACTTGAACAGGTCCACGTATGGCGATAAGCCGACGAAGCGCATTAATAAATGAGGAGGATGTCATTTCTTCCACAACTTCAATATGCACGGCCCTGGTAGTGAGGCAAGTGAATAGAGCAGCCCATCTTTTACTGTTTGCTGCACCACCTCTGGTACGTCGTGTAATGATGTTCCATGGTCCAAATATATCAACTCCAACAGAAGAGAATGGTGGTTGTCCAGGTATGAGACGATCCTCGGGCAAGTCGGACATTTTCTGATGTTCAGGTTTTTTCCGAAGTTTTCTGCAAGTGACGCACTTATGAAGAACAGATGAAATGAGTCTTTTACCTCCGACGATCCAAAATCCAGAAGAACGAATATGACCCTCTGTTATATGACGTCCTTGGTGTCTGACATCTTCATGAAGTTTTCTGACAATAAGAGTGGTAACATGATGTTTTGCAGGCAAAATGATTGGATTCTTGAATAGAGGATCATCATTGTATTTTTTCAAGCGACCACCAACACGCAAAATCCTTTCACTGTCGATGTAGGGGTCAAGTTTCTGAATAGAACTATTTCTCGACACAGGCTTAGAGTCTCTAATATTTTCAATTTCCTCTAAATAGAATTTTTTCTGAATGTCTCTAATTATAACTGTTTCAGCGTTGTGAAGAAGTTGAACATCACTCAATTTGCTCTTTGGGTTACGACAATTCTGAATGAAACCATAAACTTTAGCAACTACAGCAACCAGTTTGTTCCACTTTGAGAATCTTGTAAGGAGTTCATTGTCCAGACCCACAGCTGTTTTTGTTTCAATGTCAGTTTTATTACAGCGGATTTCTTTATCCTCTTCGGGGCTCACTAAAGGAAATTGTTCAATAGAGGGCACAATCTCCACGTTTTCTATGTTTGAAAGCCATGCACACTTTTCCATTTCATTTGGAAGAATTCCTCTTGTGCTCACATCTGCTGGATTCATTTCACTGCGAATATAGTACCATTGGGTCGGACTGCTGAGACTGTGGATATGAGCAATGCGGTTAGCCACATACACAAGGAAACGTTTTTTCGTGTTGTTAATATATCCTAATACAATACGACTATCACTGAAGAACTTGATGTCATCTATTTTCACTTTTAACTGTTCCTTGGCTATTTGTGCTATATCGGTAGCAAGCACTGCGGCACATAGTTCCAGTCTAGGAATTGTATGTCCACTAACAGGTGCCACTTTTGCTTTTCCTAGAACAAATCCTTGAGATGAAGAACCATCTGAATACTTTGCCTTTAAATAACAAACAGCAGCTATGGCTAGTTCAGACGCATCACAGTAAACTAGCAACTCCCTTCTAAACGCTTCACACAATTTGGGAACAATCACACGAGGAATACGTAAGTTTTCCAAATCAGGTAAGTTATTTTTCCATTTTTCCCATTCTTTGAGCAAATGTTCAGGTAGGGCTTCATCCCAGCTGGAGGTGTTTGACACAACTTTACGCAGAATAATCTTGCCTTGTATGACGACAGGAGCAATGAATCCAAGTGGATCATAGAGACGATTCACAACTGAAAGTACACCTCTCCTTGTAGATGGTTTGTCTTCACTAGAAATTTTGAATCGTATGGTATCTGTTTGTAAATCCCATAGAAGGCCAAGACTGCTTTGAGTTAAGACATCCTTCTCAAAGTTAAGGTCCACAATATTCTTTGACAAATCATTCGAGTCAAAAGCTTCCATTACTTCTTTTTCATTTGAAGCGAATTTATGAAGTCGCAATCCACCATACTCTTTCATGGCATCTTTAGTCTTCTGTAGAATGTTAATCGCTTCACGAGTAGTTGCACAAGATTTCAATCCGTCATCAACGTAGAAGTCATTCACGATAAAGTCTTTCACTTCCTGTCCATGACTTTCAGCAGCCAAATCACCAATACGACGTAATCCATACATTGCAACAGATGGGGAAGAACGATTGCCAAACACATGAACTTTCATTCGATAAGTAATAAGTGGTCTCTCAATGTCATTATCTCTGTGCCACATAAAACGTAAATAATCCCGATGGTCTTCATCAACCAGGAATGAATGAAACATGCTTTGGATGTCGGCAACTACAGCTACATTTTCCTTCCTAAATCGAATGAGAATTCCTAAGAGGTTGTTTATGAAGTCAGGTCCCTGTAACAATTGTTCATTTAATGACACACCCTTGAATTCAGCTGAGGAGTCGAAAACTCCGCGAATTTGATCTGGTTTACGAGGATGGTAGACTCCAAACAGGGGAAGATACCAATGTTCTTTGTCAGGTGGTATTATCGGAGCTAGTTCTGCATGATCACAGTCGAATATTTTCTGCATGAACGCAATGAAATGTTCTTTTTTTGTGTTGTTTTTTCTTAGAGAAGCATCAAGACATTTGGGCCGGAATAACGCTTGTGAGTAGTTGTCTGGAAGTTGTTCACGATTTTGCCGGAAGGGCAATGGCGCAGTCCATTTACCCTCAGTAGGATCAAGATGAAACTTGTTGTCCATAATATTCAGAAAAGTGTGGTCTTCAATCGAGAGACCAACTTTGTTGTCATCTGATGTTTTCGTGAAGACGTCTGTTTTCTCAATTACGGTCTTATTCGAGGTGATAACAGTGTTTTTAATGTTTAACATCTGTGTACATGGTTCCAACATTGTAGGTCGACCACTTCTGTCTACGTAGGTTCTGTTGACCTGTAATGGTGGAATGTGTTTTCCAGCCAAACAAATGTCTCCAATTATAGTCCATCCTAAGGGAGATTGTTGAGCAAAGGGAAATCGTGATGGTCCTAATCGCTGATCAATGACGTGATGGGCTTCTGGAAGATCCCGTCCAATTAGCAAGAGGATCTCCATAGATGGATCCAATGGATGTAGATCTCGAGCAATATCCTGCAAATGTGGATAATGAAGAGCGATATCCGGAGTTGGTATCTCTGCCTGACTATTGGGTATACTATCACACTCCAACACAGGTGGTAACTTTAATTGGCGATTGTCATTGAACGATTCTACGATAAGGTTGTCAACAATGCGTCCTCGTGTTGCAATCTTGCCTGAACATGATTGCATAGTATAGTCCACTGCCATGGTCTTGATACACAAAGCGTCGAAAAGGTAACTTTTACCGAGAGTTCTGTTGCTTTGGTCGTCCAACATGGCGTAAGTGAGTATCGATGCTTCAGGTTGACCTTGAACAAACACCCGCACTGGTACAATCCTTGCACACGACTTTCCACTGAATTCACAACAAATATCGGTACACTTGGTAGTGACAGACTGGTTCACAATTCCAGAAGAGAAGTTTTCCTCCTCGCCATGGGTTTGTGGTGAAGGAAAGTTCCTCGACATTTGACGGTAACTAACATCCTCATGAAGAGCGGTACAATGATAGTTACTTTTACACACATCACACAAAATTCTAGCTTTGCAACGATTAGCGAAGTGATCCGATGTTTCACAGCAACGAAAACAAATGTTATGATCACGTAAAATATGTTTACGGTCCTCGATACTTTTGGTTCAGAAAGCTTTACACTTGTTTATGGTATGTTTGGATCCTTTGTGAATCAAACATTGATGTCCAATGTTTGTTGTTTCAGATGAAATGTCAGTTTTGTGAGTAAACACAGTTTTGACTTTTGTATCTTTGCGGTCAAATCGAGGTTGTTTAGAAGTATCAAACATCAATCCAGGATCATTTCTGATGATGCTCATCTCACCAATAAAAGATACAAATTCACCAAAAGGAGGGAAGGCTGTTGAATGTTCTTTTTTGTAATTGACCACACGATTGATCCACTTATCCTGGAGAAAACGAGGAAGTTGTTGAATTGTAGGTTTCAATCCTAAGGATGAATCAAGGTAAGAAAACATGACACTGTATTCTGGAATGCTTTTTACGGCTTGTATCTCACAAAGTAAGTCATGGAGTTCATACAACTTCTTTGGGTCTGTGAAATTCGTAAAAGCCTGTAGTCTAGATTTCAATGATGATTCAAGTAATTCTGGAGAGCCAAATCTTTCATCCATACGTTTCCAAATGTTCACTAAACATAACTTTGGATCACTTGCATAGGACGCTCTAAGGCTCATGATCAATCTGTGAGCTTCTGAGTTTTTGTTCGTACAGTTTGTCAAAAGAGTCATTTCTTCTAACGGAGAACAGCAGATTTCTGAAACTATTGTCTTAAACTGTGATTTCCACACCACATATCTATCTGATTTGTCATCAAAACGTTGTTGCTGAAAACTTTCCAACAATAAGTTTTTCTTGAGAAGATAATTTGAGGAATTTGAATTGTTCTGTAAAGGTAAATTCAAAGTAGCTTGTAGTGGAGTACGGTTATCATTGTCTCTGCTTTGTTGATCATGATGACGGACATCTGAAGTATGTACAGGATGATTTTCTTTGTCTGAATCAGGATTCACTTCCTGCTGATAATTAGTACGAACTCTACGACCAGAAGGTTTCACATCTTGGTTTAATGTAAGATTTTCAACAAAGTTTCTTGTCTTCTGATCACCAGATATACTTGGAACAGTGGGCATGTTGGGTCCTAAATCTTCATGTTTGATACTTTCTCCCTCCGCTTCAAGTTCGAATTCCAGCTGCATATTTGCCAGTTCGAGTTCTGCTTGTTTTTGAAGTAGATCTAATTCTGTATCCAGATCTTCCCGTTGTTGTTGACTTTGTGCTAAGTGAATTTTCTCTTCTACGGCGATTTTTGATTTCTGTTTTTTAAGTTGAGCAGATTGCTCAGCAATTTTCAGACGAGTTTCTGCTTCTTTTGCTTTTTGTAGGGAACGCACTGAGCGTCGGCTAAGTGATGTAGATTTGGAAGTATTGTGGGATGTACTCGAATAAGTTTCCAATTGCACAAAATCAATGTCATCTTGTAATTTTACTAAAGCGTTTTGAACTTTCTTATCTATGTTCAGAAAGTCTCTCTCAACAGAAGCCAACTTTTCAATACTTTCTTTAGTGTATGTATTAGACAAGAATTCACTAAATTCTTGATAAATGTCTTGATAGCGTTTATGGCTGTTTTCAAGGTCGGTCTTTGACGATGTTAAGACTTTTATTTCTTTACTGCAGGATGCTATATCCATTAAAATATTCTTTATTTCATCAATGCAACGTGAAATTATGAATTCATATCTGTTCACTTTATCCAGATAAACTTCTTGTGCTTTAGGTGTGAGTGTTCTTACTCTTCTTGATGTATTTTCTGGAGTAGAAGTTTCTCCCTTCTGAGCCATGGTTGATTTCTGTATTCTGCAATTTTTTCACTATGCTGTCTCCTGAATACAGCTAGCTAACGCATGTCGTTTGATGATTATATTTATTCAAAAACATGGTGAAAAACTACAAGAAAAGAAAAAACAATAAATGTGATGTACAGAGCCAAAAAATAGATAATGTCATGAAAATGTGTAAATACGTATAATGAAGCTTAAATTTTATCAGTATATTAACATTACATGACTGAGAAGTTCACATATACCTAGTCTAAATGTATACATGAAAATGTAACAAACTCCCCTAACCTAAACCATAGAAATATGTAAGAAAAAACTACTGTAATTTATCAAAATACATAGCAGAAAGTAAAAAATATAACCTAACAACAAAAAGACTCAAAGATAATGACTTTCAGATACTTACATTGTTGGCAGACTAGAAAAACAGTGCATGACTGTGCAGACCTGAGGTTGGACGACGAGTGATCCAAAAAACCCGTGCAATATACAAGTTAGGAAATAGAAAGTAAACAATAAAAGAAAAAACCAAGCCGTACCGGATAAAAAATTTCCGGCTACAAGACGGCACAATTATTATGAGAACTATAACCCAAATGCAAGCGTTTGCTGTGTATGGCCAAAAATCAAGAAACGGAGCGGAAATCGATATGGCATTTATAAAGACAGAAACCAATTCCAGCTCTATAGATCAATTCCATTGTAACAGACAACCGATCCTTTACTATCCATACTAATGCATTCTTCCGTCACTTTAATTTCAAACAGTTTTAGACTCAATAAATAATATATGTGATTCCTCACCTTTGACCCCCAGTCGTCCAGGTAAAACCTCATTCCATCTAGGTACATACACTGGAACTCTTTGCCGCTCTTATGATAGAACGTCTCAAATATGATGTCCTCATGGCTCATCTACAAAGACAACGTAATAAAAATCTATACCAGAATATCGACGGTTTACTGTTATTAATGTTTGAACACATTTATTTTTATGATTGTTCGTAGTCTTTGTAAAATTTCATTAAAAAAATATGAGTAAAGATTATTGTACTGAAAAATAGTATATCATTGGCGTCAGTAATCGAGTTTTAATGAAAACAAAAGGCCCATGGGTCCACATCGCTCACCTGAGCAACAATGGGCGTTCAACAGATATTGTGCCATATGGCCCTCGGTAGAATAACAAAAAAAAAAATATTGTAAAGTATTCGAATTTTACACTTATTTTTGCATACACGTAATCTTTGACATTGCACCTTCATGAAATACTGTTTTTACACTAATAAGAAAATCCTGCGCAAGATATAGAACTAAATATTTGGTTGGGGTTCACTGTTATATAACTTCTATTTCCCTGTATTTTCGTTTTGCCCTCCCCCCCCCCTCCCCACTTAATACAGCGATCAAAATATATGAGAGCATATAGGTACATTTTCTTCCTCAACTACTTACTAGTTATTGTATTTTTTTTTTAAATATAATAGTTATTGTATTTTATCAAAATAATCCTACATGTATATATGTGAAGAAGAAAATTGCACCTCAATGCGCACAATTTCTCAAATAAAAAATATTCAACAATTTTATTTGTGTTCTCCATTATAATTAAATGACTGTTGTTTACCTCGCGTACACTCGTGACTTTTATAACTTTACCCACACTTGATCGATGAATACACTGGAATGAAAAATGTTGTCACGTGACATGTTAAAGAGCTACAAGTGAAAAGCTGTCAATGTGACAGCAAACCTGTTTTTCTTTAATGTGAACTGTATCCATAATCCATGTCAACCCGTATCCAGTGAAATGGAGTACCTTATATGCAATATTTTGCCAAAAAAGTTCAAAAGCTGGTATTTTATCACAAATTATCGGAAATCAAAATCCTAGCAATATGCACACCTCTGATATATGTACAATTGATCTGCAAAAGAACAACTTCCTATCTTGAGAACTGTAGGAGGAGTTATCCGTACAATGAGGGTATCCTTGAGGGCAGCCGCCCGCCCGCCATTTTCACCATTTTAATAACCGGATTTTTCCGTTGTTACCATATTGACAGGCACATCACTATAATTTACTATGGCCCATCCATTATTTTCATTTTTATTCAAAAATTACAAATGGCTACAAACCAGGATAATTTTCCGCTGTAATATTTTCTTAGGAATAGCGATAATTCTTTTATCCCCGCAACAGAAATGTGTCAGAACTATGGAAACTGTTTTAACGATGTCGTTTTTATTTACTCACATTTCACATTATTCATTATATAAAGAGAGGGCCCCAGAGAGTATTTATATACAGCATATCATTCTTTAATTGTTTTGTGTACAAGTATTTAACATACTCTAATTCATATAGAATTTCTAATGATCAACCAAAGTTTCAGCGTCAATCGTAGAATTATAAGCAAGATGAGCTCTAAATTTTGCTAGTTTTGAGTTATATTTTTTTCACATGAGTTTATTACATTCAGCTTAAGATTTTTAACTTGGTATTTCCTATTCGGCATTTAAAATGGAAAAAAATGAATGGCCTCAGATCTGTGTACAAACATAGAATTGTGAGCAAATCTCTGTATCTTACTTATAATTCGAAGCTTAACACTCAAATATGGCAAGTAAATAGAAAATGTAAACAATTAAACACAAAAAACATGCACCATAACAAATAAAGAACACAATTTATTTTTCAAAATGAATCATATACATGTATATACCTACATATTTCAGTCAGCGATATTAAACTCTATTTAAACTGAATAAACTCTAGAAAATACCGTGCATCTCAACAAAACATATTGCATTATTCTACCATTACGCAAAAGATGATACCGAATTACCGATAGCCTGAATGAATTGCATTTTAGTTCTTTCTTTATACATCAGGCAATCGGTTTTTAGAACGCAGTTCGCAGTTCGCAGTTCGCAATTGAATAGTGAACTGCGTTCTATAGAACGCAGTTCGCAATTCAAAATTTAGTGCGATTGAATAGTGAACTGCGTTCTATAGAACGCAGTTCGCAATTCAAAATTTAGAATTCATATTTGGGGCCCGCTTGCCTTATATGCAATTGAATAGTGAACTGCGTTCTACAGAACGCAGTTCGCAATTCAAAATTTAGAATTCATATTTGGGGCCCGCTTGCCTTATATGCAATTGAATAGTGAACTGCGTTCTACAGAACGCAGTTCGCAATTCAAAATTTAGAATTCATACTTGGGGCCCGCTTGCCTTATATGCAATTGAATAGTGAACTGCGTTCTATAGAACGCAGTTCGCAATTCAAAATTTAGAATTCATACTTGGGGCCCGCTTGCCTTATATGCAATTGAATAGTGAACTGCGTTCTATAGAACGCAGTTCGCAATTCAAAATTTAGAATTCATACTTGGGGCCCGCTTGCCTTATATGCAATTGAATAGTGAACTGCGTTCTATCTAGAACGCAGTTCGCAATTCAAAATTTAGAATTCATACTTGGGGCCCGCTTGCCTTATATGCAATTGAATAGTGAACTGCGTTCTACAGAACGCAGTTCGCAATTCAAAATTTAGAATTCATACTTGGGGCCCGCTTGCCTTATATGCAATTGAATAGTGAACTGCGTTCTATAGAACGCAGTTAGCAATTCAAAATTTATAATTCATACTTGGGGCCCGCTTGCCTTATATGCAATTGAATAGTGAACTGCGTTCTATAGAACGCAGTTCGCAATTCAAAATTTAGAATTCATACTTGGGGCCCGCTTGCCTTATATGCAATTGAATAGTGAACTGCGTTCTACAGAACGCAGTTCGCAATTCAAAATTTAGAATTCATACTTGGGGCCCGCTTGCCTTATATGCAATTGAATAGTGAACTGCGTTCTATAGAACGCAGTTCGCAATTCAAAATTTAGAATTCATACTTGGGGCCCGCTTGCCTTATATGCAATTGAATAGTGAACTGCGTTCTATAGAACGCAGTTCGCAATTCAAAATTTAGAATTCATACTTGGGGCCCGCTTGCCTTATATGCAATTGAATAGTGAACTGCGTTCTATAGAACGCAGTTCGCAATTCAAGATTTAGAATTCATATTTGGGGCCCCCTTGCCTTATATGCAATTGAATAGTGAACTGCGTTCTATAGAACGCAGTTCGCAATTCAAAATTTAGAATTCATATTTGGGGCCCCCTTGCCTTATATGCAATTGAATAGTGAACTGCGTTCTATAGAACGCAGTTCGCAATTCAAAATTTAGAATTCATACTTGGGGCCCGCTTGCCTTATATGCAATTGAATAGTGAACTGCGTTCTATAGAACGCAGTTCGCAATTCAAAATTTAGAATTCATACTTGGGGCCCGCTTGCCTTATATGCAATTGAATAGTGAACTGCGTTCTATCTAGAACGCAGTTCGCAATTCAAAATTTAGAATTCATACTTGGGGCCCGCTTGCCTTATATGCAATTGAATAGTGAACTGCGTTCTACAGAACGCAGTTCGCAATTCAAAATTTAGAATTCATACTTGGGGCCCGCTTGCCTTATATGCAATTGAATAGTGAACTGCGTTCTATAGAACGCAGTTAGCAATTCAAAATTTATAATTCATACTTGGGGCCCGCTTGCCTTATATGCAATTGAATAGTGAACTGCGTTCTATAGAACGCAGTTCGCAATTCAAAATTTAGAATTCATACTTGGGGCCCGCTTGCCTTATATGCAATTGAATAGTGAACTGCGTTCTACAGAACGCAGTTCGCAATTCAAAATTTAGAATTCATACTTGGGGCCCGCTTGCCTTATATGCAATTGAATAGTGAACTGCGTTCTATAGAACGCAGTTCGCAATTCAAAATTTAGAATTCATACTTGGGGCCCGCTTGCCTTATATGCAATTGAATAGTGAACTGCGTTCTATAGAACGCAGTTCGCAATTCAAAATTTAGAATTCATACTTGGGGCCCGCTTGCCTTATATGCAATTGAATAGTGAACTGCGTTCTATAGAACGCAGTTCGCAATTCAAGATTTAGAATTCATATTTGGGGCCCCCTTGCCTTATATGCAATTGAATAGTGAACTGCGTTCTATAGAACGCAGTTCGCAATTCAAAATTTAGAATTCATATTTGGGGCCCCCTTGCCTTATATGCAATTGAATAGTGAACTGCGTTCTATAGAACGCAGTTCGCAATTCAAAATTTAGAATTCATACTTGGGGCCCGCTTGCCTTATATGCAATTGAATAGTGAACTGCGTTCTATAGAACGCAGTTCGCAATTCAAATTGTTGAATAGTGAACTGCGTTCTATCTAGAACGCAGTTCGCATTTCAAAATTTTGAATTCATATTTGGGGCCCGCTTGCCTTATATGCAATTGAATAGTGAACTGCGTTCTATCTAGAACGCAGTTCGCAATTCAAAATTTAGAATTCATACTTGGGGCCCGCTTGCCTTATATGCAATTGAAGAGTGAACTGCGTTCTATCTAGAACGCAGTTCGCAATTCAAAATCTAGAATTCATATTTGGGGCCCGATTGCTTTATATGCAATTGAATAGTGAACTGCGTTCTATCTAGAATGCAGTTCGCGATTCAAAATTTAGAATTTATATTTGGGGCCCGCTTGCCTTATATGCAATTGAATAGTGAACTGCGTTCTAGAACGCAGTTCGCAATTCATTTTTGGGGCCCGAAATTTTCAGGGGCATCTACTAGTGGTATTTCACTACCACTGTGAAATTTGGTGATGCAGTAATCTATAGTTTTTGAGATCTGTATGGTGTCCGGATAGGGCCATTTGCATTAGCGCGACATCGCGTTCAGATAAACGAGACATTGCGCTAACACATGTACACAACACACCGTCGCGCTAACGCAACTTTGCACAACACGCCGTCGCGCTAACACAACTTTGCACAACACGCCGTCGCGCTAACACAACTTTGCTTAACACGCCGTCGCGCTAACGCAACTTTGCAAGTTTCACAGTCTAGTAGGAAGTCGTGTCCGGAAATATTAGACTGCGCATGCTGAAATATGCATGCACACAAGCATGGATAAAAAATAAATAAAATGTACTTTGAAATATATATATTATTTTCATTTATTATCAGTGCATATGAATAAAAATATAGTTACTAAAGTGTCACTAGATAAGGATATGAATTTCGTGGATCATTGTTTAGTTGATCCACGAAATTAAATATTCATTGAAGTGCAATTTTAATTAACATTTTGTATTGATAGGTTCATTGGCCACTAATTTACGTATACTTGATATTGTGATTTTCACTTTATCCACGAAAATTGATGCCCTTGAATATCAATGAAACTACAGTATTCAATTGCATATAAGCCCGATTCTCAGAAACTATAGATAACTGCATCACCATATTTTCACAGTGGTAGTGAAATACCACTAGTAGATGCCCCTGAAAAATTCAGGTCCCGAATATGAATTCTAAATTTTGATTTGCGAATTGCTTTCTAGATAGAACGCAGTTCACTTTTCAATTGCATATAAGCCCGATTCTTAAACATAGGTAATAACAGATTACAAAGCTCACCGAGACGAGGGATCACCTTTTTGAGGAATCACCTTTATGAGACCACCTTTATCATATTATTTGAAAATCATAGTTAATGATCTTGGATATACATGGATACTGTTTTGACAAAATATCGTATAACAATAACATATAATAAAAATTGTATAATAATCATATGTTCATTTCATAGGGTATTATATGATACAATGTTTATCAATACGATAATATAAAATACTATATTGCATCCTATGATACCAGTACAATATATATCATATTTTTTTTTTTTTTTTTTTTTTTTTTTTTTTTTTTCTATATATATATTTTATTCAATAAATTACATTACAAGCGAGGCAACATCTCCGCAGAGACCCTCAGGTATATCGTCACCTGGGGTGCCAGGGGCCCCCTGGATCCGACAAGTTATAATTAATATCAATATTATATATGTATATATTCAGTTTGAGTTATGTCATTAATACAAGCATATAAAGAAAAATATTAATAATACACAGAAATAGTAGTTTTTCTAAATCATCTCGCAGGATGACATATTTAAGTATTTATAATAGTAACAATAGAACAGAAAGAAAAATTTATAATGTATGTTTGACATTTTAAGTATATTTGAAATACATATTATAGAAAATATAAAAATATACGTATATAACGAAAAGACTATCTCATTTAAACAAATATAATATGATGGATGATTTTCGTCCTTGAATTAAAAAAAAAAAGACGTTCATATAATGAAATACATGCACATATGGTTGCTGCCACAGGGGATATCATCACACATCTTACAGAGTCCTCGTTTTCCCCTATAGCAGCTCCACTGGAGAGACAGAAACCCTCCAGTAGCGTGGAATATGAAATTAATTTATAATTGGAAAGTAAATACATGCATAAGGAAAAAAAAAAAAGAAGATACATGAAGACTAGACATCCAGAAGATGTATACATGTACTCATATTAAACATAAGCCCATATCAGTTTTGTGATACATTGTTAATCATAGTTCAAAAATAATATTACAGCTTCTCAAATAAAAGCCTAAGCATATCTATGTTAAAATTACTATATTTTGATTTTTTCAGGGCTAAGTAAAATATTTTTGTGGACGTTTTCACGTGCGAAATTATGTCTTCTGGTTTTTCAATATCATCATTTATTCTACACCACATCTTGTATTTATAAATTCTAAGTGCTACAAACGATATAACATTATTATAAACGATAACTTTGTTATTGATTTCTTTATATAGTCCAACAATTACATGTTTCCATGAAACCACAAAATGTAAGATAATGCTAACAATATTCCATATTTTTTTGACATTTGTACAATCATATAGTAAATGTTTAATTGTTTCATTAGAGTGCTTACAATACAAGCATGCACTAGAATCGTTTTTCCATTTACTGAGATATTCTCTACTTATAAGTATGTTGTTTAATAGTTTATAGTTAAAATCTGCGATTTGTTTGTCAAACATGTTAACGACTTTGTTTATATAAATGTTTTTTATCCATTCTGATCCTTCAATATTAAGGTCCTTAAGTATTTTCTTGATATAGTATGGCTTTTCAAATTTGTGATCTCTAAAAATCTTATAGTAAAATTTACATTTTTTATCATCTATCGATTCATATATGTTACCATGAAATAGAAACTGCGGTCTGTGAATAACAGTCGTATGTTTAGCCAGACCTAGGTCAAACTGTTTTTTAAATTTATGAAATACGTTTTTCATTATAAAATATTCACAGATTAAATTGTTCTTTTGGGCTAATATATTCGAAAAGAATTCCAGTGGTTTTAGCCCATTTTCGTCAACAATATCTTTGACATATTTAAAACCTTTATTAAACCAGTTTTGAAAATAAAGTGTTTTGTTTTTAAACATGAACAACTTATTGCCCCAAATATGCTGTTGTAAAAATTCAGGGGTTGACATAGCATTTGCCTCTTTAGTGGTTTTTGAATAACTAAATGCTTCAAATATCTCTCTGTAAAATATTGGTAGCTTTTTTAGGAGAAAGTGGTTTTGCAGATCTATTTTATTTGTGTGTAATATATAAAGTATGTCATCATCTTTCAGTTTGAAATTTTCTAGAAAATAGAGCAAGTTATTTTCACCGTTTAATATATAAGATATCCAAGATGATTTAATAGCTTTGATTTTTGATTCTATATCTACTATTCCTATTCCGCCATATTTTACATCTCCAATAAGGGTTTTTCGTTTTATTCGATCCTTTTTATTCCAGATAAAATTGAAAATCAATCTATTTATAGATTTAATAATATCAGAACTTGGGGATGGTAATATTGATATATTGTAGATCAATCTGGAGATAGCTAGACTATTAATAATACATGTTTTTCCGAATATAGTTAATTTTCTTTTTTTCCACGATTCAAAAAGTCTCTCTAGTTCTTTCAGTTTATCTCCCCAATTTTTTTCAATGCACTTTTCTTTGTTGTGTCCAATATATGTACCTAGAACTTTTGTACAGTCAAAGTTGATCTTAATTCCATGTATTGTGTTTTCTGTTCCTTTCAAATCACCAAGAAGCATACATTCTGTTTTATCTATATTTAACGACATGCCAGATATCGAACCAAAACTATTTATACATTGTAGCGCAGCCTTTAGTGATTGTTTGTCTCTAAGCGGTAATGTAGCGTCGTCTGCATGTTGAATCAATTTTATTTCTTTTGTCATATATTGGGTTTTGAAACCAGCAATTTCTTTGTTTTCCATAATGGTTAAAGATAGTATTTCCGTCACAAAAAGAAATATTATAGCGGAGACAGGACATCCCTGCCTAATGCCTCTATTCATAGAGCATGTTTTTGTAATCCATCCGTTATTTTTTAATCTAAATTTTGGTTCATTATAGAGTATGAATATCCAGCTGAGGAAGTTATCACCAAAGTTAAATCTTTTGAGAGTTTCAAAAATAAAATTCCATTCAACAGAATCAAATGCTTTTTTAAAATCAAGGAAAAGAAGAATTTCGTTATAATTTTCATTTTCGCAAAAGTCAAATATATCATGTATGGTTCGAGCGTTTATCCCGATGTATCTCCCTTTGATATAAGCAGATTGATGTTTACTTATAAGACGGTCTATTACTTTTTGAAGCCTATTTGCTAAGACAATAGCAATAATTTTATAATCCGTGTTTGTGAGACTAATAGGTCGATAATTTGCAAGATTTGATTTGTCCCCCTTTTTAAATATAAGCGTAATTAAGGAGAGCTTTTGTGAAGAAGTCATATTTTTATCATTAAAAGTTTGGAGTAGACAATTATAAAAGCGAGTTCTAAGTTCTGGCCAAAAGGTTTGATAAAATTCCCCCGGTAAACCATCAAGTCCAGGGGATTTATTCAACTTTAACATTGTAACTGCTATATCACATTCATTTATTGTAGGGAATTGTTCCAAAGATTGTTTTTCTTCATCATTAAGAATATTTACAAAGTCTATTTTATCGAGATAGGTCTTGATATTATTTTCATGAATGCCTATAGATTGATAGAGTTCTGTATAGAAATTACATAGTTCCCCTAAAATGTCATTACTATTAGTTATGAATTCTTGTCCTTTTTTTATGGATTTGATATTGTTGCTATTCTGATGTGTTGCCTCTAGCTTTAGAAAATAAGAAGAGTTAATCTCTCCTTCATCGATCCACTTTCCGCGTGAACGTATTTGAGCACCTTTTGCTTTCTTATCGATAAGATCTTTTAGTTCCTTTTCTAATTGCCGTTTTTTGTTTATATCTATTGAATTTGTGTTTGGTCCATCTATTTCACTCAGTTTATTTTCAATTTCCTTAATCTTAATTTTGCAGGATTTATTTATCATTTTACTTTGATTTATTGAGTATTCTTTAATTTTGCTTTTTAGAGTATCCCAGTCTGCGTGAGCATTGTTACTTGTATCAAAGTTCCGTATAAGTTGTTTCATCCCATTTACAAACTGATTTTCTTTTAAAAGGGAGGTGTTTAATTTCCAATACCCGGGTCCTCTTTGGTTAGAATTGATATCAAAAGTTACTTTAATACATTTATGATCAGACATTCTCGTTCCCCCAGAGTGCGTACCAGGTATCTCCCGGAGTACAATGTTTTTTACTTGATATGCATAGGAATCTGAGACAAGAGCATAGTCGATGCGGCTTTTGGGTACGTTTTCCCCATTACACCAGGTGTATCCTATATCCCCTGGTCTCAGGTTTGACCATGTATCAATTAAACTGTTACCCGTAAGTACTTTTTTAAACGTCTTTATACTTTGATCATCATTAATTTTTTCTAGGTTGCAATTGAAATCTCCTGCTATAAAGATATTTTCACTATTTATAGAAAATTTTCGAATCCATGAATTTATTTTTTCAAAAAACGTTTTTCGATCATTTTGATTATTTGGGGCGTAAACATTTATTATTGAAAAAGTTTTGTCATCAAAAATATAGTTCAAAAAAAGTATCCTTCCTTCATTTGATTTGTGAGTATCAAGAATTTCTATTTCAATATTTTTCTTAAACAAAATCGAAGTGCCTCTGCTAAATGGCGAATCAGAAAAATTGTGTATCGAGTTTCCAAACCACCTTGTATTATACTTAAATTCATGTTTTTCGATAAAATGCGTTTCCTGTAATAATATTATATCAGCATCAATGTCATTTAACCATGTGTATAATTTTGTTCTTTTTTCTAAGGAGTTAAGCCCTCTACAATTAAGTGACAAAATATTTAAAAACTCCATTGATTACATGTCTGCATTTCTGACATTTAACGTACAATATAATTACATAATAATGCAATATTATAATTAGGATCTGTTCTTCTGGTTTCTTACCGACTGTTTCCGCTGCGGTGCATTCGGACGTCGTGATCGGCCAATGTCGGTAAGTATTTGGCCCATGGTGTTTTTGCCTGGCCACGCCTTCATCCCGGTGTACATTGTGCCTTTTTTGTCGAGCCCGGATCCCCAGTAGTCGTCAAAAGCGGCTTCCACGAGTAAGGTGGATGACCCAGTTGCAGATATCATATAATACAATAAAATACTGTAATAAATAATGATGAAATATGATATTGTAACATATGATATGACATTGTATCTTGTTATACATTATTGTATTTGATCACATAATACAATATCATAATATATTATGATATTGATATGATATGATACATTATAATAATATATGATACAATATCATATCACATAATGCATCACAATATTATACTGTATAATATTATAGCATGATATTGCATTGTATGATATTGTATCATATTTAATACAATGTAGGATATTGTATCATATGATACAATAAAATTAGCTACAACATTGTATCATATTAATTGATACAATATCATGTGATATAGTACTATATTATATCATACAATATCATAGTATACTTTATTGTATTATATGATACAATATCACATTATACAATATCATATAATACATTTTCATATATTGATATAATAATATATTATATAAACCAATCTCATTTTATACAATATCGTATCATATGATATGATATATATTATACAATATCATATCATATGATACTATATTATGTTGCAATATCATATGAAATAGCATGTGATAAAATATAATATATGTGATATTATACAATATCATATTATACAATATTGTATCATAATAAACAATACTATACATAACAATATCACAATACAATATCATATCATAATGTACAAAAAAAATTGATACAATATCATATCGTATCATATAACTTTTTACAATATAATATATGATATAATATTGTTTCATATAAAACAATAGTGTATCATATCATACAATACTATATCATAGGAATCATATTATATCATTTAACAACGAACACATCTATCAAGCAGGTTTTAGATAGGATAATTTTTTTTAGCAACTTTGATAATGGAGATCTGCATCTGAAGCTACCTCTGCAGTTCATTAATATTATAGTTAAATCAACTATGCAAGCTATTATCTATAAAATTTGTGACCTGTTCCAAAAAAACAAATCTCATCCAGCATCCGAAACATACGCCTCAGATTCAGCATTCAAGCCTGCCAGGTGCATCAGTATCATAAGACGTATCATCCATGCAAGTTTTATGAAGTTAGGACCAGTAATAACTAAGATATAATCATCAGAGGGCACCTGCTCCAAAAACTTTAACAAACTCTTAAAACTTTAACCTCCTTCAGCATCCGAAACCTATGGCTCAGATTCAGCATTCATGCCTGTCAGGTGCATCAGTATTATAAGACGCACCATCCATATAAGTTTGGTGAAGTTAAGACCAGTGATAACTAAGTTATAATCATCAAAGCGCACCTGCTCCAAAACTTTAACCAGCTCTAAAAACCTTAACCTCATCCAGCATCCGAAACTTATGGCTCAGATTCGGCATTCCTTCCTGTCAGAAGCATCAGTATCATACGACACACCATATATGCAAGTTTGGTGAAGTTAGGACCAGTAATAACTAAGATATAATCATCAAAGGGCACCTGCTCCAAAAACTTTAACCAGCTCTTAAAACCTTAACCTCATCCAGCATCTGAAACCTATGGCTCAGATTCAGCATTCAAGCCTGCCAGGTATATCAGTATCATAAGACGCACCCTCTATGCAAATTAGTGAAGTTAGCACCAGTAATAACTAAGATATAATCATCAAAGGGCACCTGCTCCAAAAACGCTAACCAGCTCTAAAAACCTTAACCTTATCCACCATCTGAAACCTATGGCTCAGATTCAGCATTCAAGCCTGCCAGGTATATCAGTATCATAAGACGCACCATCTATGCAAATTTAGTGAAGTTAGGACCAGTAATAACTAAGATATAATCATCAAAGGGCACCTGCTCCAAAAACGTTAACCAGCTCTAAAAACCTTAACCTTATCCAGCATCTGAAACCTAAGGCTCAGATTCAGCATTAAAGCATGTCTGATGCATCAGTATCATAAGATGCACCATCCATGCAAGTTTGGTAAAGTTAGGACCAGTAGTAACCTAATGATTGCTATCAAAGGGCACCTGCACCAAAAACTCTAACTTGCTCCAAAAACCTTAACCTCCTCCAGCATCTGAAACTCATGGCCCTGATTCAGCATTCAGGTCTTTCAAGTCCATGAGTAGGTCAAGATGCATCATCCATGCAAGTTTGGTGAAGATAGGACAAGTAATAACTTAGATACAGGACCTGCAACAAAAACTTTAACCAGGTTCGGACGCCGACGCCGACGCCGAGGGTATAGCATAAGCTCCCCCCGACTTCGTTTCGGTGAGCTAAAAAGTACCCAAATATGAATTCTAAATTTGAATTGCAAACTGCGTTCTAGATAGAACGCAGTTCACTATTCAATTGCATATAAGGCAAGCGGGCCTCAAATATGAATTCTAAATTTTGAATTGCGAACTGCGTTCTATAGAACGCAGTTCACTATTCAATTGCATATAAGGCAAGCGGTTCCCAAATATGAATTCTAAATTTTGAATTGCGAACTGCGTTCTATAGAATGCAGTTCACTATTCAATTACATATAAGGCAAGCGGGCCCCAAGTATGAATTCTAAATTTTGAATTGTTCTAGATAGAACGCAGTTCACTATTCAATTGCATATAAGGCAAGCGGGCCCCAAATATGAATTCTAAATTTTGAATCGCGAACTGCGTTCTATAGAACGCAGTTCACTATTCAATTGCATATAAGGCAAGCGGGCCCCAAATATGAATTCTAAATTTTGAATCGCAAACTGCGTTCTATAGAACGAAGTTCACTATTCAATTGCATATAAGGCAAGCGGGCCCCAAATATGAATTCTAAATTTTGAATTGCGAACTGTGTTCTATTCAATTGCATATAAGGCAAGCGGGTCCCAAATATGAATTCTAAATTTTGAATTGCGAACTGCGTTCTATAGAACGCAGTTCACTATTCAATTGCATATAAGGCAAGCGGGCCCCAAATATGAATTCTAAATTTTGAATTGCGAACTGCGTTCTATAGAACGCAGTTCACTATTCAATTGCATATAAGGCAAGCGGGCCCCAAGTATGAATTCTAAATTTTGAATAGCGAACTGCGTTTTATAGAACGCAGTTCACTATTCAATTGCATATAAGGCAAGCGGGCCCCAAGTATGAATTCTAAATTTTGAATTGCGAACTGCGTTCTATAGAACGCAGTTCACTATTCAATTGCATATAAGGCAAGCGGGCCCCAAGTATGAATTCTAAATTTTGAATTGCGAACTGCGTTCTATAGAACGCAGTTCGCTATTCAATTGCATAGAAGGCAAGCGGGCCCCAAGTATGAATTCTAAATTTTGAATTGCGAACTGCGTTCTATAGAACGCAGTTCACTATTCAATTGCATAGAATTGCATATAAGGCAAGCGGGCCCCAAATATGAATTCTAAATTTTGAATTGCGAACTGCGTTCTATAGAACGCAGTTCACTATTCAATCGCACTAAATTTTGAATTGCGAACTGCGTTCTATAGAACGCAGTTCACTATTCAATTGCGAACTGCGAACTGCGAACTGCGTTCTAAAAACCGATTGCCTATACATCAGATGTTGCTTAATTTGCGCAGGTACAGTTAACTGTTTGATTTACCGAAGTCTCTGTTTGATTTGATACGTAAAAATCAGGAAATACAAACGACAGTTCCCAGATTAACGCAAAGCATAAATGAAAACGAAACGAAAATCACAACAAGCTAACACCACCGTCATATGTGAAAACTGTCAATGCATTGAACTATTTAGCCTCTATTTACTTCACAAAATCGGCACCAATGTATTTTGCATGTTTCAAAGATTCCCTTCGTACACGGACTGTTGCACAACAAACAAATTCATCATTGTCAGATCGACCCGTTTATCATATAGTGTCATGGCTGCTTTAAACAAAGAACCTCGTTTTAGAATTATGGAATACGAGTCTTGGTAAAATGGGTATGCAAACCCGGACCGGGGCAAAATAAAAGCCGGGGCAGATCGGCAATCGTCAATTCCAATTACGCATTATTTTGCAGCAATATTTACAGCGAATACAAATATACTGGTCAGTAAATATCTTGAAATTTTAATGAGATTGGCAAATTAATAACTGTCAATCTTTTGTTTTGCCCTGGCCCGGTCATGCTTACCCATTTTACCAAGACTCATGGATGCTATAAATTGCTTGAAACACGCCTTTTCTTTCTACTTATTTTCGTAAAAACTCCGATTTGAAACAGAATTAGCCCATAATTTTTGCAATTAATATTTTCCTTCCCATAAGGATTATTCATGCTAAATTACGTTGAATTTGCCTCAGGAGTTCTTGAGAAGAAAATTTTTTAAAATGCACCCCCTTTTTTACAGTTTTGAGGTTTTCTCCGCTTTCAATGAAAATTTTTCTTTCATTTCTGCAATTTTTATTCATCTTTCAATAAGAATGCTTTGAGCCGAATTTGGTTGAATATGGTTAAGTGGTTTTAGAGAAGAAGTTCAAAATGTGAAAAGTTTACAGACGGACAGACAGACGGACGGACAGACGGACGACGGACAAAATGTGATCAGAATAGCTCACTTGAGCTTTCAGCTCAGGTGAGCTAAAATCATTTGTTTCTCCAAATAATCGATTTAATGTTAATGACCACCTTTATAAACTGTGTAGGGTCTCTAGGTAACTTATACTGGTCTGGTCTTATGAATACATGAACGAATTTAGTCAAATTTAATTTCTTTTTGTAAATCGATTTGAATCACGTCATGGAAAGAATGATATCCCATATGTCAGCTAATTTGTAAAACACTGCTAATGTAAAGTATACTATGTAAAAAAGCGTAAAGGGCTGATGCACATCTATCACAGGAAGGTGTGATTTGATATTTACATAATTAAGTTACATGTCCCTGAATTGATCGAAGGGTGTTTGTAACATAAACAGCTCATTTTGGGACGCCGACTGTAGCTGGATCACTACATGGATATCTTGGATGGTTGTTACAGTCTTCAAGTTGGTAGTGCTTGGGTTGCAGGCATAGTATTCTTCAGGTTGTTGTTTGTATTCTACCTGTGATGTTTAGGGTCAATGCATCATATCTTGCCAACTACTGAAGAGTTTAATATAGTTGTATGACATTCGGAGTTCAGTGAAGTGTTTTCCGTTAGTTTATTACTAATTACCTGATAATTATGGAGGCCTTAGTTAAACCAACAGTGTTATTCTTTATTCTTGCATTTGCCTGGGGTTGCCTTTCTCAAGATTTTAAGGTTCGTCAACAAAATCGTAAGACACTAAAGTGTCTTTGATTAAGTCATTGCAGTCTCCGATTTATTTTTTTAAAACCTACCTGACGAGATTTTGGTTTTTGGGTGTCTTTCTTCTTTTCCTGTTTGAGACCCGCTACTTCAGCTGAGTATCGCTTCTTTTCCTTTACTTGTTCTGTAATCAATTCTTCTCCTTCCATGACCTAAAGACAGTTAGCTTTGCAGATGTTATTTAGACTTTTCGTATTGATAATTATTCTTTACAGACCAAGGCTTTAAAACTACTACTAAAAGTATTGCGACTGATTACAAAATATTAAAAATAATCATGAATTTCTGATTTTGAAATAAAATTCAAGTCACTGAATATGATTTGTTTTTTTATTACAAAGCAGTGTGTGCAGGAGACAATGGTTAAAAAGGATTATATCACTAGCAAAGTGGCGTCTGCTTTGCCTTTAATTAGAACAACAGAGCATAGCGCTATTGACGTCTGTATTCCGTAGGTGACAAGCAGACATTTTTAGGAAATATGACTTTTGTTTTGTCGCGTTCATCGCTATTTGCTTGTATTTTATTGCCCTGTAACAATTGTGAGTTGGTTGTAACCTAAACGACATGTTTTGCATAGACCAAAGTTATAAATGTACACCGTTTTAGGTGTCAATAAATTACTGGTTATTTTTGTGAATTTTGGGGTTCCATGCAAAGTATGTATTTTTTTTTTGTATATTTCTTAGTTGTAGCTATTCAAATTCATAAAGATCAATGAACTGAATCATCTTGTTTGCTGTTTGAAATCTAATATGGTTGCATTCCATACGCATTATAGAGTGCTTGTTTGTCACATGCTTGTAAAGGTTTCGTTGAAATCTACCCAGGAACTGTTGTGTCGGTTGACTATATGGTTGTCTTGAGTTTGTTACCTAAGATACTTACCTGAAGAGATTTTGGTCGTTGCATGACTGTTTTCTGTTCCTGTTCGAAATCCATTTCTAGAGTCCCCTGTAGTTCATTTTCCTTTACATTAAATGTATTTTCTTCTATTTCGTCGTTGACCTGAAGATGAAAACGTTTGCTGTTCATTTTTATTACGCAAATTTTGACTTGGTTTTAACGACATTATTTATCAGGGAAGAAACATTGTCCCACGCTAAGGAAATATATTAACTAAAGTATTTCTCTATTGGAAAGTAATGGATGCAACATTTTTCTGATAATGACCAAAGACCAAAGGACATGTTTACATGTCACGGGCATTCATTGTGTCAAATTTTAGCTTCTTATCATTTTCCATTTCCAAGATATGGCCAGAAGAATAATAATCGATTTTTTAAACAATGACCTTAAACTTGCACAACTGACTCTGTGTCAAGTTCATGACATAAGCAATTGTGATGTGAAGTACGAACAGCCCATGTTTTTTTTAAGACCGGACGCAGACAATGAAATTTTTTTTCCAATGACCTAAAACTTGCTCAAATGATCTAAGGTTAAAATCAAGACACATCCTAAGGTCATTAGCAATCTTTGTGTAAAGTAAGAACTTTAAGATGGATAGGGATCAGACACAAATTTTGCACTTCTATTTCCGGTGACCTCGAACTTGCCCAAATGACCTTGGGTCAAAATCAAGACACACCCTCAGACCGTAAGCAACCTTTGTGGTAAGTAAGAACTCTCAATATATATATATATATATATATATCAAGTCAGACCAACAGACAGATAGATATACGAACAAGGTCTTTCATTTATACCCTCCCAGACCTTGTTTGCAGGGGTATAAATGAAGTAATGTTGCCCAAAAACAAAGTCAACTTTTGTTTTTGATAGATAGAAGAGCAAAACTACTAACAAAGGACGTGTTTGGAAACATATGGTTGTAATTTTGCAAACAAGAACAAGTTTAATTTTATGCTGAATCCATTTTCTAAAAATATCTTTAACATCAAACGATTTCTTGTCATATTCCACCTCTCGGAGCAATTACGCTACAGATGGTATAAATCCTTGTATCCGTTAAGCTATAGCAAACCGCTACATTCGGTCGTCCGTGGTTTAGTTGTGTAGACTGGTTTCCTTTATGACGTGACCTAGTTTAGGAGTCGCAAAGGTTCAGTTACAATATAATCAACGAAGCTAAGAATCAGAAGCAATTTATTGAAATGGTTGGAATGTCCTGGTATTATTTCGAGCTAGTCGACATTAGAAAACATTGATCATACAATACTTTTTCGGACGAGCTGGCATTATTACAGTTACCAACAAGGATATATTAGTAATATTCTTAATCACAAAACTACAACTATACTTTAACTATTGCTTCAAAACTCTTCAATTACAAACAAACACTACAAGACCTTAATATCGAACATAGATAATTCTACAACTATAGTCCTACGTCATTACTGGCGATGTTAATACATGTATAGTAAAAAACGAAGACCCAAGATCACTTATTATGAAAGGGCCTAAATGTAGGGAGCCTAGATCCTTCACATGGCGTCGTAATTGTATACATATCATGAATTCTGTTGAAGATTACGCCAAGCGATGGGTCAATTTTGAAAAAGAAGACCTTGACATCTTGTCAGAGTGGGTTAAAAGCATCAGGTGTATATCAAAATCCCGTATTGAACGACTGAGAGGCCACATGTAATCCATCTATCCTTCTTTTTTCAATAAAGCAGAAGTGAGAAAAGAACTAGATAGATTGTACGATCAGTATGTACTGGTCCCTGCTGACAAGGCATGTAACAACATTATCTTTGTTTGTAAGGCAGTTTATACTAATTGCATTTTGAAAGAACTAGGTTTCTAGTCTATATTGGTTATCCTACTTAGCAGCCTTTCTAAGCAGGAAATACTTCAAAATCATAAATCGGTTTTTGATATCATTAATATGAACCGCTTTTCATATTTTTTTTAGATTTTTAAATATTTAAAATACGTCTGTACCTGCGCAGTTCGACAGGTATTTTAAGTGATTAAAAAGGCATTGCCCTGTTCTTGTATATTACATACAAAACAACATATAGCATCTATTAATCATTGTTTTTATATATTCTGGCAACACCTTTCGACAGTTTCGGGCAGAAACAAGCCAGTTCAAGAAATGTACAAGATGGCTGCACAAATCCCTTAACGTGCATCATTTGGGGTCTGAACTGAACTTTATTTATTTTACAACGATTGATAAACAAGTTCTACAACTTATATTAATATCTCTCGTTGGCACGGATGTTAGCGCGAGGGGGTCATTGGTGTAGGAAGAAGCAAAAGAACCCGGAGAGAACCCTTGTGTCCAAGCGGGCGAACGCCAAACCATATCACATACAACCACTGTCGAGAAGCGAGTGCTTTGTCAAATACGCTTCTTGGACACCTCGAGTTTGGTTTGGCTGTTACATACATTGTTGTTTTTGTGAAATGTGGGTTCTTGCTTGATATTTCGTATACATTTGTTAGTTGTAACCTATATGAGATGGTTCAACGAAATAAGCCATCTTTTTACCAGTTTCAGAGATTAAGATAGTTACTGGCTCTCTTGGTTTAACTAGAGGTACTGTGAGCAAGCTCACAATTGATACCCCCGCTAAGAAAAAATCATAACTCATGTATTTTTTCTATTATAGAATTATTGGATGAATCTATATCACCGTCCATTTTCTATATATAACCACTGCTCTATCTATACTACTATATTAAAATTATAAACTCGAAGTTTTGGTCTTTAATACCGAGAAATCGGAAGAATACTGCCTTACAAATTTCGTTAAAAGGCAAGCGTCAAAATTTATAGGGCAACATGGCGGACGTAACGTTATTTGAACTGATTATCTACACAAACGTTTGTTTACATATCAAACTTTAGGTCCTCGACAAAACAAAACATTTATTAGGTTTGTTACTGACTGTTTAAAGAAATTTGTGGGGTCGGTAAAGTCCATAGAAGGCGAGGCGGAGCCGAGCCTTCTATGGACTTTACCGACCCCACAAATTTCTTTAAACAGCCAGTAACAAACCTAATAAGTAATAATATATGGTATATGGGAGACATTTTAACTCTGGTGGCCTGTTCCGAGACAGTTAGATTATTCTAACTGATCAGAGTGTAGTGAAATTAACATTATAGCATTATTGTAGGCTTAAAGCTTGGTTATGTGAATCAACAATGCGGTGTGTCGATGTATCTATTCCGTGAATGTCCGATATCAGATGCAATGTGTCAACCCGTGCATGCACGGGTCAAAGTCTAGTTTTTTTAAACTATTAATGCTAATATGATTACACAAACCAATTTCTATTCTTTAAATTCCATTTAAGTTCAAGTCAACTGTTAATGCATGAAGACATTTGCATCCATATGTTAACAAACATGATTTGAATCAAACAAATGTCAAGCAGCCATTTAATATAAACATTTTAAATTATTGGTATATTGAGCCCAATTTTTCTTTAAACAATGACCTTGAACTTCCTCATTTCACCTTGGGTCAAAGTCATGGCACACTCTCAGGTTATAAGCAATCTTGATGTGAATTAAGAACTTCCAATATTTGTCCATTAGAAAGATATAGACTGGACCTGAATTTTGCACTTATCTGCCAGTAACCTTCGCCTTGCCCAAAAACCTTGGGTCAAGGTCATGACACACCCTGAGGTCATAAGCAATCTTTGTGTGAACTTGGAACTTCCAATATTTCTCCATAAGAAAGATATGGACCGGAAATGAATTTTGCACCTTTTTTTTCAGTGACCTTGACCTTGCCCAAATGACCTTGGTTCAAGGTCATGACACACCCTTAGGTCATAAGCAATCTTTGTGTGAACTTGGAACTTCCAATATTTCTCCATAAGAAAGATATGGACCGGAAATGAATTTTGCACTCTTTTTTTTCAGTGACCTTGACCTTGCCCAAATGACCTTGGTTCAAGGTCATGACACACCCTTAGGTCATGTGCAAACTTTGTGTGAAGTAAGAACTTCCAATGTTTCTCCATAAGAAAGATATGGACCGGACACGAATTTTGCACTTTTTTGTCAGTGACCTTGACCTTGCCCAAATAAGCTTGGTTTAAGGTCATGACACACCCTTAGGTCATAAGCATTCTTTGTGTGAAGTAAGTATGTCCAATGTTTCTCCATAAGAAAGATATGGACCGGACACGAATTGAACAGACAGACAGACAGACGGACGGACAAGGTGATTCCTATATACCCTTCAAACTTCGTTTGCGTTGGGTATAATGAGTACTATTATGTGTCATTATTAACATATGTCTGATAGTATGGAATCATCGTAAATTACCAAAGAGTGTTTGGTTGCCATATTTTTGTTTAAGTTTGGTCGATACCTGCCCACGGACTGTTGAGTAGGTCGCTACATTCCTCAAAGTGTGGGATGATTGCATGGCTATCTTGGATTTGTTATCTACGATACTTACCTGAGGGGACTTTGGTAGTTGCGTGTCTGTTTTCTGTTCCTGTTCGAGATCCATTACTGGAGCCCCCTGTTCCTCGTTTTCTTTTTCTTTAAATGTAATTTCTTCTACTTTTTCGTTGACCTAAAGATGATTACGTTTGCTGATCATTATTATTTTATTGAAAAGGGTTGAGGGCAATATCTATCATGTAAGCCCTTGAGGGACGACATATTGTCCGACAATATATTTGTTTAAAGTGGTATAAAATAACCAATGTTGCCCCAAAACACAGTCAACATTTGTGTGTTAGATAAAAAATCTACAGAAAAATGAAGGATTTGAAAACAAAAACCTGTTATATAACATAAAATTAGAGGAGTTAAATTTTGAGTTTAGTCTATTTCTATCAAACGATCTCTTGTTAAATTCCGCTGCTTGTAGCAATTAATCTACAGATGTTCTACCTATTTCTACTACTCAAATGCTTGTATCTGTTAAGCTAGCAAACTGATAGATTTGTGCGTCTAATGTTTACTTGTCTAGACTGCTTTTCAATTATGACGTCTCCTTGTTTCAGAGTTGCAAATGTACAACTACAGTAACATCAACGAATCTACGAATCAGAAGCAATTTATTGATATTAAAGACTAATTTCCTATAAAACGAGCATTCCGTTAGTTTAAAGTGTATACAAGAGTGAAATGTTAGTAAGAGGGATCAAATTAGATTGTCTAAACAAACTTTTAATATATATAATTTTCAATTCTTGACAAGTTCTCATAGGTATAATTTTTTCTTCAAAAAGTCAGTTCCGTTATTCTTCTTTGCATGTACCGTATATAGGGGTTTCAAAATTTGCGGAAATGGGGAAAACAAGTAACTTTTTAAATTTGTCAGTCACCCTTTTCCGATGTAATAAATTCCTTATTGAAATTATACCTGATATAATTACTGCGTATTTAATATTTTGCGATGTAAAAGTTATCGCCCAAAAATATGAGAAAATTGAAACATTGTAAAAATTACCGGTTGTACGGTAATTAGACTTTGGCCTTTGACATTTTAAACTTACCTCCTTCTGTAGTTTAGTTTTTTCAACGGTTTCTTCTTTCTCTTCGGCAGTTTTTGCTTCTTTAGTAGTTTTTGGGGGATTTAGCCAGACTAAAAAATTAAATGTCAAATAAATTCATTCGTGGTTCTAAATGAAGAAAAAAAATCTTGAGTACATTTCTTTATTTGCGGTCCTAAACCAAACTTTTACATATTTTAACTGATAATTTTAAGGGATTCAAAAAATCCTAATTGACAGTAAGGCATTTATAACCATTTACAAGAATTATAGAAAGATGTATAGGATTCTAGAGTGTGATTGAGCAGCAATGTCCGATGGTCACGTCGAAGTCCGATGTTGTTACATGCTTAAGTCCGATAGTTTAAAATGCAGTCGCTAAAGTCTGACAATCGAGACCAATACGCACAAAAAGGTTTGTCCCAACAAAACATGATGATTCGTTAAAGAATTCGAATAGTGTTTAGATAGCCTTTATGCAATGGCTCGATTAAATGACCCTTAAAGGGACATGGTCACGATTTTGATCAAAAATTATTTTTTCGATTTTAATGTTTACAATGCTTCAGTAAGACATTTTTAATAGGCAACAAAAATTTGAGTGTCATTTGGTGAGATATCAGCGAGTTACAGAGCTTACAATTCTTCGCTATGTAAACAAAGCGTTTGTTTACATTTCGAATGTTGAAGTGAAAATTCTAGTTTTAGACCTAAAATAAATGTGTTAATCGTTAGGAACTGTTTATTTATGCAATGAATAATAAGATAGACAAACCAGCTTTAAAAGGATTTTTACTGGTATATTGAACACATGTAAACAAAAACAGGGCACGAGCTTTATTTACATGACGAGGAATTGTGAGCCCTGTATCTTGCTTAAAACTCAACGACTGGCATCCAAATTTCATTTGATCATTAGAAATGCATTTTTAAAGCATTGCAAATAATAAAAACAGAAAAATAAATTTCGACTAAAATCGTTTCCATGCCCCTATGATATGATGGTTTTGCTCGAAATACAAAAAAAAAATAAATAGGGGATAAAAAAGATGGAACTAGACTAAATAGGATTACTATTTTAACCAAACGTGCCTTTGTTTAATTAAGGTGGTATGGGACACTTCCATGTCGTGACGTATTGTTTATCGAAATATGGTAGAACAGATTTATTACTATCTATTTCATATGTATTTATTCGTTTTTGGATTTTCTATTTTCGTTTTGTGCAGTGTATTCTTAAATATTATTCATCTAAAGTTTAATTGCTCGCGTATGGTTCTTTAATTTCATTGGTTCATAACATTATCCAATGATTCTCTATTAGTATAAGTAACCGTTTAAACTAAGTCAAATTGGGGAGTATTTCATATTCAACGACGTCGGACAATCCAGTGTATATCAGCTGCATCTTGTTGAATGTTAGTTATTTATTTCTTTATTACCATGATAGTGATTTGGGCATATTATTTTAATTGCAAGGTTTATACTCTATCGTATTTTTGTAGTTAATCTTGCCATTGTAATTTCTGAAACTTGTTTGTAAGTTCTACTATTAAATTGCTAAAAAAAAAATATGTTTTACCATATAAATGAATACTGAAGTAACGGTTGCTTTTTATCAACGAAATATCGAAACTAAAACAATTGAATGTACATGTAAAATTGTATTTTGTCTCATGTATTTTTCTTTGTTTATAGGTCAATGCTTTAAAACGTTTAATAAATCTGTTAAACAAAACGGCTGTCTTTTTGATTTCCTTACTGCTCGGTTACAGAAATAAACAATAAAATAAAGTGTAATTATAGAAATAGTTTCTTCCCAAAATATTCACCTAACTCCGTAGCGCAGTGTGTTAGAGGATTAACAACGAACCTGTAAGTCATAAGTTCGAATCTCGCTAGGGGTTTTACTATTTTTACCTTTTTAAATACTATTAAAAGTTATTTTTTGGTTAAATATTAAAAAATTTGAAAATTCTAAACCGGTGAAAGTTTTTCAATTTTATAGTACTATAATCCACATTAATATCACCAGATGTCCCATACCACCTTAAATAGGACTGGTTGGTCGTTGCTAACTTTAGAATAAATATTTTTAAGAAAAGTTTCAAATGAAAATATATAGACATATATGTATTTTACTTCTAAAAATAAAATATTTGATAATTTATTTTTCATTAAAACAAAGTTTATGGACATCAAGCTAGCTGTATTTCTTCTTTTTTCGAAAACGTAACCATGTGGAAACTGTCTAACGCTTTCATCTTTAATTTTCATTGAACTGCAATAATCTTAGGTTACCGATAACTTCTACAAAGCGTCAAAAAATGTCAAAAATGTTTATTTTCTGACAATATTGGACTTCGGTGTTCATGTACTAGTATCTAAGTAGTTCTTAACCGTATAAAGTGTTTATATGCAAATCACCAAATTTTGGCGTAGATGATCCTTTGGCGTCTTTAACATACGGACTGACATAACGTAACCACAGGACTTAGACATCCGTATCGGCAACAATGTAGTCTTACAAATTCACAACGGAACTTTCAATTTTATGAATTTAAATGTTTTGCAGAATATATCCAACTTACGGTCCCCTTCTAGATAGCGATATGTCGAAATGCATTCGTCTGGGTCGTAGTTACACTGCCGAAGGAGGGCCAGGATGTCCTGCCTGTCCCCCCAGGTGGGCAGGGCTTCCTCCACCTGGTCCACCAGCTTACCCACCATCTCATGATGGAGCTCCCACCCAATGGGCAGCCTCATCCACTGGCCCTGGGTGTGGTCGTAGAAACAGTGGATTTTGTGCTTTCGCTGAAAAGAAGTCATGAAACTGGTAATTATGTGTATAAAATGTAATATAATAATCAATAATTAACTTCTAAAATAAATGAGGTAGTAAAATACAACAAAGCAAGCGTAATGAAGAGATAAAATAAACCCCATTATGTCTGAATCACCCTATGCATTGCCTTTATTTATTTACAAGCTGTTTGTTACCTGGAATATATAGGTAGAGATCCGGCCTCTTTCGGGGTGATTGAGCACGCCTTCTCTGTCGTCATGATCACTGGAGAATTGCAGTTTGGACCCACATCCTGACATCCTGATCCCAGCTACATCAGACTGCTTCTGTTCCTTCTGTTTAATGTCCCCCTGATTAATATATTCACGTAAAAGGATACGTCTCGAGACTGCATTTATATTTTAGGCTGTGTGGATTTTATTGAAATAGTTTGCTGATTAAGTAATAAAATGACACTTGTTTAAATCTGGTAAATATGTATGTTTCTTTCAAATATTTTAAGGTGTAATGTCAATCTGCTTTTAATTTCACAATTTATTTCTTTAAAAATTTCATATTGATTTTCATCAAAGTCATTATCAATGGATTCAGATGAAACACAGTTGAAGTGATGAAGCCCTGCTAGATTTTTCAAAAATTGATGATATGTCTAATCATGATATGAGGAAAACTAGACATAGTGATAAGGAAAAGCAAAATTTACCACCGCAGCAAAAAATTTAAAATATTAAATGTACATGTATTTAACAAAATTTTAAAAATGTATAACAAAAATTTAGTTGTACTTTTAAAAGAATTAATTCATCGGGGGAGGGGGTATACATGTAGATATTGCCTCATAAAAATTTGATCAATATGATGCGCTTCTTGCAATTTTTTGTAAAAGCTTTATTTACTTTTTTACCCCCTGCTAAATGTAAGAGTTCAGTTCGTTCCGTTCAAATTTTCTTTTTCTTTATTTGAATTTAAATAAACATCTTCTTCAAACATAAATTTGGACCCAGCATCGCCTCCCTTATTTCTACATGCCTTAATAATTGTGAGTTAACAGGCACAATTAAAGTGAGATTATGTTCTACAGAAGTTATCAGAGCGACATTCCACTTTAACAATCTTACGTTTTCTTTATTAGCTTTGATTCTTTCTGTGATGATTAAACCTTCGTTGTACCATCTCTTAGGGAATGGTTGCCATTTCTGTAATTCAATTAAATAAAGTAATCGTTTAAGGATGACGTTTACTCAGAATGAAAAAAAAATCCACTGATGATAATGAAAAACCATCTATTGTGTGTTATAGACCTTTGCTTGTATTGTTATTTTTCACTTTCAGAAAATTAGGTCAATGACCTACTTTTTGAGTTAATGGCCATAGAATATATATTGAAAAATCAAGAAAAATCCCATAAATTTTTACACTACGATTGAGATTTTCTTAATTATAAAAATATTACAAATAATTAAACACTTTAAAAAATTAAGATACAATTTATGAATGGTAGTGACACTAAATAAGTACACAACATGAAGATTTCAGCATCAATTTCAAAAAATAATTCAGTCCGAATTTCCTCTAACAGTTTTCAAAACCCTACCCATTTTTGATTCTATTTTACAAAAAATTGAATGATGATAAAACAAAAACATTTATGATATTGAACTACTTATATTGACCTTATTCTGTTGGCATAAAATTTATATGAGGTCAATGATCAAAATTTTGATATATGATGACTTTTATCGTTTTTAAGCATTTTTCAATATTTTTATTATTCGTGCCATAAGATTATTTTAATGAATAAGTGAGGTAAAACCAACGGAAAATATGCAAAATTACGTAGACTTAAATATAAAATCCTAACTTTTAAAATTAGACTACTGCTAAAAAACTTTTAGCAGAAAACAAAATCTGCAAAATTTAGTCCGAATTTCCTCTGTTTGGCTAAAAGTCAATTTTTGTTTGAGCATAATTCCATAATAAAGTAAAAATATTGAATGTTTTGTCAATAATGATTTATTTCATAAATACTTTTTGTGTTTAGAACAAATTTTACTCTTTACATTGAACTTTTTAACAATCGGAATTTGAGAACTCAAACCCTGAGTAAATAACACCCTTAAAGACCAAATCAGATGATAAGGAGTATGGTAATATTTTTATATCTATTAACAGAGCTCTTCAACGTTTCTTTTTAATTTTTAATATATATTTCACTTTGATGTTAAACACTAGATTAATCTACTAACTTGGAGATTCTGGCTAAGCCCGACTAGAATAAGTGATAGATTCTGGTTTATTCAAAAACATTTGGACTAAAAAAAAACAAGAAATGTCATTCCTTTTTCTTTTTTATTTTCATTATATCACTTATTACAGGCTTACCATTTATTAACAAATTGTGATTCTTTACCTTTGATTCGCAATCTTCTAGGTAAAACCTCATTCCATCTGAGAACATACACTCAAACTCCTTGCCACTCTTGTGATTGAACTTCTCAAATATAATATATTCGCAACTCTACAAAGAAAACATAATTTATATGATGATATCCATTGTATGCTTAGAGTTTGTATCGATGCTTTATATATATATATATATATCTATTCAGTGCTTTATATATATATATATATATATATATATATATATATATATATATATATATATATATATATATATATATATATATATATATATATATAGTTAGTAAGTTAGTTAGTTAGTTAGTTTAATTAACTTCTACAGTGTTTCTGGAATCTCTTAAAAACATTGGAGCATTCGGTTTTTTATGGTTTAATAAATATTGGCATCATTTAGGTATATTCCATCGGGGTTTGTTTGCTCATTCCAAACCTTTTTCTTGAATTTAAATATAGAAATTAGAATGTCGAATGAACTGCAAGCCTACTTCTTGTTTTAGACACAAGGCACTAACTACAAATAACTAACCCCGACCCCACCTCTTTTTTAGAAGTTAGGAGATGAAGGTTAGCGAGGTTGTTCCCTTATCTTTTTGTTTGTTTTTTGTTTGCTGATTTGTCAAGATTTTGGGTAAGCTGCATCCTCTCAATTACCAGTGTTACGTATCTGTTGTCCAGTTTTTGGATATTTCAATATATTTACAGAAATAGTTAACATCTTTTTGTATACAAACATGATGACCTTGACTTACATCGTCTGTGCTTTTCTTGGCGGCATTGTTTCTCTGACCGGATGCTTTCTCCATTCTTTTTTGGTGCTTTAGTACAATGTTTTTGCCTACTCTGTCCTTTGGGAGTATCTCTTCCTTTTAGAACTAGTGTACGATGTTCTTTCTGCCTACTAGATCCCTGTTTGAGGTAGAGGTCCGTAGCTACAACTTCAACCTGCTCAACATCAAATTCTCTCTGTGGAGTCGTTATAGCGTTAATCATTCATGCCTCTCGGCTTGTCTATTAAAGACACAAACCTCTGTAATCAAATTCCAGGTTAAGTTGATCGACAGTGGGATTGAGTCAATTTTTACAAACCATCTTTTGCTCAATGTAGTCAACAGTGAAAGAAATCCAAAAGTTCTGACTTGTCTTCAGCGACAGCTAGTTCCACGTTTTTGGGTTTTTTTTTTTTTTTGGTCTATACACGTTATATAATGCTCCGTCAAAGATATTGGTATGAACATATAATTTGTCGCTTAATTAGATACTGGTACCGTAAATAAAGTTTATCGATAGTTTACAGTTTGATTCCGATATGATTCTCATTTCTGTTTCGTTCTGTTTTCTAGCAACACGCGATCGATTTTACTTTCGCTTTGCTTATTAATATGCGATAAGGCTTTACGTTATGTCGCATTACCCAAAGGGCAATTTTTTTTAAAAACTGAACATTATGACAAACAAAATCATCAGATAATGGAGTATAAAAAAGTATAATATAATATTGAATACGAATTATGATTTGCATTTCTCATATGTGTATCAAAAGGGTCACGAGAGTTACAGTATTGTTTCAATCTTCTTTTCGTGTATAAAAATGATTACAAGGGTTACAGTCGGGGTTATAGACCTTGATTCAATTCCAATGTCTCATCTGAAACACGTTGCAGTTGCAGACAATTATCTTTCTACCAATATATCTTCTTAAGTTATGTACCACAGGAGTTCCGAGAGTTGTAGATCATTTTATCGCAACCAATTTCTCAAATAAGGGTTACAAGTGTTACATGTACATGTGCGAAGGTAACATTAATTCACGGTTTGTAGTCTCATCACTCGTAAACTTGTTTTGTTCGGAAGAGACAACTGAAGAAGTTCATTATATGAAAGTAACCCTGTTTTACGAGAGACATTGGTAGTAATACAAGGGTCTGTAATCCGCCTTCTTCTGACTGTAACCGCTAGTACTGTTACTCGTGTAACGATTTTGTGTTATGTAATGTTGAATCATGCGTACGGCACATGACGGCTGTGTTTGTATTGTCGCCTAGGAACCAGCGGAGATTGTCACGTGACCCACTGAGGGTATATAAACGAGCGCGTCGCAGTCGCAATGTTCTTCTTCAAAGAGAAAGACCGAAAGAGAAATTGTGAGATTAAGGTACGGTTTTGGTAGGTGGGTTGCCTGGAATGAGAGGCCTACCACATTGATATTTATAGGACCAATCGTGTTTGACCACTAGTTGGTTATTATAGAGGCTGTCTTCGCGGAGACCAGCCTAAGACAGTCGTCGCTGATACTCTACTAGTAATACTAGGGAAGGGGTAAGCTTTTAGGTTGTTAGAGGTTGTACACTGTCCGTCCTGCACAAGGCGTTAACACAGTGACTGCCTCTGCTGAGGGTTTGCCTCTTGAGTAGGTTATGAAGCTAGGGCGTGCCGCGGGTATTCACTGTCGACTGAATAAGGCAATAGTGTTTAACCTGTGGTACTAAAAAAGTTTCAATCCCGGCCGACCAGATTCATGTGTGATTTTACCCTAAGTAAGGGAGGGCCATTGTGTAAATATTTGTAGGCCAATTGTAATCACCATTCATTTTAGAGAGGAAAATTATTATTGTTTAATATTTTGATATTCAACCCCCAAACCCTAGAAATGACTAGGTAACGGACCCCTCGACACATTACAAAAATAAATGGTGGCAGCGCGATGGGATCTGGGTGACTGTTGAATTATTAGTTGATTACTTTATGTGAGTTATGTCGGAATAAATTCTTTTGATTGCATTGTGTTTAATTTTGAATTATGATGAACTCATTAGAAAAAGAACTGCGGCAGTTGCATGACGGGTTGCCTAAGACAGCTGAGAAATCGCACGCCAGAGATTAAGGCATACCCGACAGCAGGCACACTACAATACTTGGGGACAAGTCATACATGCGAAACCTAAACAATTAAAGAAGAGCACCAATTTTCTTGGAGATGACGAGCCTAGTTTTGTGGAAAACCTCAACGAGCTGACAAGCCGCAAGCAACGTGTATCAAGTTCACCATATATCGACTCTGCAGCCATTGAAGACCCTGATGACTCTAGGCCTTACAAGGACAAACAAGAAGAAACTTTGTAGTTTGAGTAATGATGCTAAATAATATTTCTTGGTAGTTTTCACATTTTATTTACATGTCATCGAAGGCGTGGGTAGTGTAACGATTTTATGTTATGTAAATGTTGAATAATGCGTACGGCACATCCTTGCAACCAGCGGAGATTGTCACGTGACCCACAGAGGGTATGTAAACGAGCAGTCTTCAAAGAAAAAGACCGAGAGAGAAATTGCGAGACTAAGGTACGGTTTTCGTAGGTGGTATGCCTTGAGTATGGTGTTCCGATGGGGCCACTTCGACCTTCGCACTTTCGCCTTTAGGTCGAGGTGCGAGAGTGCGAAGTTGCGAAGGCGAAGGTGCGACGGCGAAGGAGCGAAAGTGCGAAGATGCGACGGCGAAGCGCGAAGTTGCGAAGGCGAAGAAGCGATACTACTATCGCTCCTTCGCCTTCGCAACTTCGCACTCTCGCCTTCGCAACTTCGCACTTTCGCCTTCGCCTTTTATAATTGTGGAGCTCTCTATCGTTTAAAGACACTTTTAGCTGTATATAAGGACATCTGAGGCAGATGATGAACTTATTAGAATTTATTTTCAACAGCCTGCGCAGATCCACAACTTTTTCTAGGGGGGGGGGGGTGGATGGATAATTATATTTGTCGGGGGTGGGGGAGGGTTCCGAGACATACATGTATTTTGGAGATTTTATTATATATAATTAATGAAATTTAAAGTAGTCCGAGTATCGCACTACGTCATAATACGGATTTTACAATATTGGTTCGACCTTTACAAAGCGTTTTTGATACCCGGTATTGATTTTGCTCTACATCGCTGTTGTAAACAATGGCAATAATAAGCAATTAGAACGGTAATATATGTATTCTATGAGAAATAGAAATTATTAATGTTGAGAAACTCGATTCTGTTAAAGTAAAATGAAAAACGAAGTTTCTGATTAACCAGGATCCCAGGTATGCTTATATCTGAAAACTGTAGCAAAATGTGATTTTTACGGATTTTTTCGTCAGGGTCTACTTGGTTTAGAGCTTATAGCGTGAAAAGTAATCCGTCAACATATAATTTATTTTACCAAATCTTTTTTCTAAGATGTCAATCTTTAGAATAAACACAATGAATTTAAGTTTGAGTCCATAAAATAGTAAAAAAATTACCAAACGCGATACTAGCATTGCATTTTTTGTATTCTATTTTGATACATCAAGTCCATAAAGCGTACTTACTTACAAAAATTTGCGCAAAATTATTGATGAGATATGGCTTAAATAAATATTTATACTCTATTTTGTATGTTCAGTTCTAATTTTCCCAAAATTGGTAATTATTTTTAGGAAAAACGGACGTCTGGCAAATTTCATAATTGTCAATAATTTTCGCAAGGGGGTACACCCATCTGAGAGGTGATAACAAACAAACTAGCATGTAAACATACATATTTTCTTTTGTATATGTATTGCTAGAATGTATATTTATCATTTAAAGCTAAGCTTTTAATGATTGAGCCCATTTAGTGCCGAGTATAGGACTACCTTAATTTTCCGGTGGGATGAGATCCGGGCCCTCTCTCCCCCTTTACTGCATGTGTGAAGTTTTTAATATTGAATTTTTTTTTGGGGGGGGGGGGGGGCGGACCCCCTCACACCTTCGCACTTTCGCCATCGCATCTTCGCCGTCGCATCTTCGCACTTTCGCTCCTTCGCCGTCGCACTCTCGCACCTTCGCCTTCGCAACTTCGCACTCTCGCATCTTCGACCTTAAGGCGAAAGTGCGAAGGTCGAAGTGGCCCCATCGGAACACCATACTTGAGAGAGAGGCCTACCACATTGATATTTATAGGACCAATCGTGTTTGACCACTAGTTGGTTATTATAGAGGCTGCCCTCTCAGAGACCAGCCTAAGTTAGTCGTCGCTGATACTCTAGTATTAGGGAAGGGGTACGCCATTAGTAAGAGGTTGTACACTGTCCGTCCTGCACAAGGCGTTAACACAGTGACTGCCTCTGCTGAGGGTTTGCCTCTTGAGTAGGTTATATAGCTAGGGCGTGCCGCGGGTATTCACTGTCGACTGAATAAGGCATATAAAAGTGTTTACCTCGTGGTATTAATACAGATTCGATCCCGGCCGACCATATTCATTCTATGATTTTACCCAAAGTAAGGGAGGGCCATTGTGTAAATATTTGTAGGCCAATTGTAATCACCATTCATTTTAGAGAGGAAAATTATTATTGTTAAATATTTTAATATTCAACCCCCAGACCCTAAAAATGACTAGGTAACGGACCTCTCACCACGTTACACTCGGTACTTACTGCACTAAGAAATGGTTCTGTTTTCTTGCTATTTGTGTAACAAGGACTGTAAAATCATTTTGAAAATTACTATATTTAAACACAGGTGCTTTAGGACAGGATCGACCCCCCCCCCCCCCCAAGATTTTATACCCCCAGGACTTTATTTATTTTTTTATTAAATTATTCTTTTACGACATATTTCTAATCTAATTTATACATTAATTGCCCAAAATTACCTAAAACAAAATATTTTTAAAAAATCCGCCCCTCTACATTTTTAGGTACAGAGGGTCTGATTTTTTAAAAATGTTTGTTTTATGTAATTTTGGGCAATGGGTGAATATGTTAGATTAGAAATATGTCATAAAAGGATGTTGTTAATTGGTAGCACAACGAGAAGCAATAAAAATAGACTAGTAGAAGTTTAAAAGTTGTGGTTTCTAACTCGTAATTTTAACGAATTCATTTTATACGTTTTAAAACTATATGGGATTGACCAGTCTATACAGACAAAAAGATCCTGCACAAATATAGATGAGATATTCATTGAAGACAACGGTCAAATCCGGTTGACATTAATTTTCCTCTTAAACTACAGCTGTGCTTTGACTTTACTTCTGCAACCTAAGCATATATTTCTCTTTCTCATATGGAATAAAAAACGTTTTTGTAAACATTTCTTTCCCGAAACATTTGGAGCTATCAGTAACCAAAGTTTGTTTATTTTTAATTTATCCCGAAATAAATGTTTAACAGTATCTTTTTTCAACAATTCCATGTATGTTGATTTATATTCGAATAAGTAAAGTGATCGAGCTTGATATAAATTACGTTTAAAGTCTTCATTTTTATTTTGAGAGGCACCTATGATAAAATATATTTTGTAGTACTAGTTTTGATAACTTGTTATACTCTGCAAGTTTATTTGATACTCCTGGGTTCGGTTTGTGTTTCGTCATTTTTCAAAACAAATGCTTTTAAATGGTTGAAAAAACAGTCAAAACTATTCAAATGACGACACAAGATAAAACGGAAAATATTTTATTGCATCAAAAATAAGACCTACTCAATCTGTAAACAACGGTATCACAGTTTTATCATGAAGGGGGGGGCATCTTCATTCAAATATCAAAGATCAAATCAAAGCAAACAGACAAAATATTCAAAATCATCAATCTTTGTTCACACAGACTGTCAGGTTACAGCATAAACTGACAATTTACAGCATGAACTCACAATTTACAGCATGGAATGACAATTCAGAGCATGGATTAACAGATTACAGCATAATTTATTTGCTTACATTGGCAGCAAACACAGCTAAAATAAAATACATTGTATACCATAAGTTCCTATCTTGGATTGAAAATTCACTGCAGAGATGGATACATTTATCTGATTGAGCTTAAAGAAAGATTTGGATTTATATTGTTTGCAATACAGACAGCATTATCATGCAGCCTAAAATGTGAATATAGAAGAACAATTGACAGCCAATACGGATACCATAGAAAGCCTGCAGACTCACTGTACAGGGATTGTGTCACAGTTCATAGTTAGCAGCAGACTTCAACAAGTGAATTTGAGGGAGAAAAGCCTCCTCCATCACTCACACACCTTTCATTCTGTATGTTGGAGATCTACTCCAATATGAAAACTTTCAAGCGTATAGCTAGAGTCAATATGGTACATAACATGATATAAAGTGTTAGCATGGTTTACATGCTGTATAATCCATTCGGTTTGTTGATTATCAAATTAAAGAATAAATTACAAAGTGATTATAAAATAAATATAAATGATAATTGAATTGTAAATACAAATAAATATAACAAAAAGATAACAAATATCGTAATCCCTGTACAATTATTTTTTAACTGCAGACTTTTGGTGGACATCCTTATCAATCAGTCTTTGGTATATACTGGTGATACTTTTTGCTTATCAGGATAATTATCCATCATACCAAATTTGACACTGGTATCAAGTGTGAATTTTCATTCAAGCTGATAAAAAGGAAGGAATTTGTTTAATTCCCCCTTGGTAAGCCTGCCTCTATAATTTACTGTATTGGTACTGGTTTGTGTCACTGATAAACAGTGTTATATCATAGACAAGGACAACAACACTCTACATGGGGGGAGGATGGTTGGACGGAAAGGGAGAAATCTCTCAAACTTCTATCACAGAATGGCTAAAGAAAAGACATTGATCATTTCCTTTGTAAATATGAACAATATTTGATGTAAACATAAAATTAAGATGTAAAAGAGAGTGTAAATGTACAATATAAATAAATACCCATATTCTCTATCTCTTTAAAGATTCAAGTAAATACAAAGGTATGTATATTATACCCAGTTTCGTAAGTACATATTTATAAATGCAATACTTGGTTCTGTTTGATGTTTAGCAACATAAACTCATAATACATTATAAGCAATCCTCTTTGTGATATACACTGACTCTGTGCTGCATCTAGATTAACTCTGGACCATCAAACGATCAGTCTGTTCATTAATTGTGTAATAATTCTACAAGACATTACAGTGCACCAAAGGCTGAATCAAAGAATTGTCTTCTGTTGATACAAACAATATTACTCCCTCATCAGCTGGCTATGTGAATGAACATTATAAGTTCAACAATTGTCTTGGTGTGTATACCATATAAAGTTAAGAGCAGATCGAGATGAAAAAAGTTGACAATTGATGAATGAAGCACTTCAACAGTAATACTGATTGTGTGAAGGCATTATGGTATAATGTTGGTGTTTTCATTGAAAGATACAGGTACATACAACTCCAAACTACGAAGTTAACAATAAAACAGACCATTCTAATTTCTGAACATAGGTGCAGATTCACATCAATTTCTTTTATCTATCACAGGGAGCATTTCATGACTTTTTACTGTGTATATACATATTATAACGAAGTTTATCCCAATGGAAACAGACAGAGCACCCCAAAATTAATTCAAATGTGAAATGTACCTTAAGTTAAACATTTTAAACATGACAATACCTTGGTACATGTATCATTATTGATTAACTAATTAAAACTAAAACCAATACATGTATCACCAATGTCACTTTTTTCGAGATATAGTATAGCTCCTCTATCATTTTTTCTAAAAACAACTTTTAAGTGCTGGTATCATAAAAAGGGGGAAGGGAGGTTTTTTCTTAATAAATAATTTGAATTTATAAACAAGAAGTGAACAATATGAATTGGGGTTGTTGGAAATGCATGATCACATGATAAGAATCAGAAAACTATAATGCCACTGTTACAGATATCATGACATCACATCGTGTAGACGGTGTGTTGATCCCTGGGGATAACGTTCTCTCTGACTCCACCCACTGACCGGGACCAATCACTGTGGACCTTTCCTGATGTTCTGTTTGGCCTGTCCTAGAGCGATCTGTTTGGCGTTGGATCCAAAGTTGAGCGTACTGACTGTCTCTGAGAAGTTGTTCACGTCCGGGCTAACATTGACAAACAGGCAGGCCTGAAACAGAAAGGCCACACGGTAAAGTCTGAAACTAGAGAGACTGTTTATATGGTGTCATATACATATAGCAATGTACTTGATTTTGATGAAAGTTGTTCTCTCGGGGGAAAAAAAACAATTTGATGTTCTGCGTATAACCCATAGGGGGCCCCTATATTTTCTGCCACGCGCATGCTCAGCTAGATAGCGTCAGTCTCCATTGTTTACTTCTGACGAGAACGTATGTTTACAGCTTTGCTTTAACCACCACCCTCCCCACCTCCTTATGCTACTATTTTTAGTTTTGAATATTTTGTTTAAATGGCGTGCCGATGGCGCCCCATCTTTGACAAATGTTTTTTGATTATAGCTTTTTATTATAACATGTAACATACTTGTAATGTAAACTGAAAAATGTTTTCTGTGAAATTGTTCACTTACAAATGTTGCTTTTATTTAGTTAGTTTACATTATATCATGTTGCATAATTTACTTTGTCATTTATTTAGTTAATAAATGACCTTTCTTTATCCTTACATGTGTTTTATGTTATACTTGGCAATACTGAGCTCACATGTGTCAAACCGAGCACCACCCTAACATGTTTCTATAAAACATTTAAAAAGAACAGACAGCAAAAAGTAACACCTTAAGGAGGCTGGATGGCCAACAACTTAATGATTAGATCTACCTTAAATTTTTAAATCTGATCTTTTAAGCTATAAACTATCATATAGTGAAGAAAAATTCAATACAATTTAACTTTAAAATAAGAACATTTTCCTTTAAGATGCCCACAACCATGGAGCCCTCTTAACAGTATCATGCTCAGTAATCTGCATTCAAAAACATTTCAATTACTGCCACACTGAGAACTTTATGAGATACAATCTTGTGAGTTTAATCCAATTTTATTATTAGAATGTAATTACTTATAAAGACAAATTGTTAGATTAGACAATTTGGTATATGAAGATTCTGTGTTAATAGTAACCACAGATATCTTTTGAGAGAATATATGACCAGCTTACCTTGGCATCCCCACCCAGGGAGGGCTGTAGAATCTGGGTCAGTTTGGAGTTCCTGTAAGGTACGTGTAACTGGCTGGTCCTCAGGGCAGTAAACACCTTGATAACAAATTGTACATACATTTATATGTTTATAAATTAACCATATCAGACATTCAATAATGCAAAACAATGAAAATGTTTCTATAGCACATGTCATAGTAGTTAAGTTATTCATATATAAGAATAGTTCATTGAGAGCAGTTAAAACTAATTAATTTACATTGCTTATGTTCTAGATGTTTCTGGCATCAACACATCATGTACATGTTTTAGAGCTGTTATTCTATGGCAGACTACATGACCTTCTGACCACATGACCCCTAAGGTTGACCTACCTGTCCGAGGGCAGACAGTGACTTGTTGATGGCCGCAGCCTCCACCAATCTCTGGCCCTCCGCCTCGGTCTTTGAGATTCGTTCTGACCCCGCCAAGTCACAGAGAATCAGTGTACCCTTGGTTATTGCATTTGTGACCTTGTCTTGACCTTCAACACTCAACATCAGCAGCAGATGTGAGCGGGAACTGCACCAAACAAAAAATGGAGATTTGTAAAAACAGTTTGTATAATACATGTAATATTATAGAGTTAAACTATGAAATGTCCTGATCAGAATTACCTTAGAGTAATAGTATATAAATAGTGCCTGTTTGGGAGGGTAACTGTTGAAATTGACACCCTGAGAGAACCATTGTCAACCTCCGCTGTGCTGAATTCTACAGCCAACCATACGCGCATAATTTACGCACATGTAGCAATTCGTTGTGTTACCCGTTGCCAAATGTGTTGCTAACGCTGAGGGTTAATAGAACGGATTACCAACTGTGTCTAAACCAATCAGATTTCAGTATTTAACTTGAAATTATAATAATAAATGTTGGTGCATTTTTTAAGTTTGTTCTATAATACCGGTGCATTTATTTGGTTTAGACAATATAATATACAGTTAATGACTGGGTATGAGGGCAAGATATGAATTGTTTGACCTGAAACTGCAGGCCGAAGGCAACATTTTACCTTCAGGTCAAACAAAATATATGTTGCCCAAAACCCAGTGAATAACTGTTTTGTTATACCCTTCAGTTACATTAAATGCCTTAAAATCCTGTGACGCCCTTTTTCGTATCATATCAAACAACAACTCTCTCTGCACTTAACCTCAGCTATTTCCGTTCTGCCGAGTTCGGACAAAAATTAATTAGCTGTGACGTTGCGGTCAAACAATTTCGAAGTTGGACTGGTAGACTGGTCAACACCGAAATTGTCAGACCGGTGAAATATCATTCAATTTACTGCACTTTTTATTAATTATAGAGAAGATTAAACAATAAACAATGCATTTACTGACAGGATTTTTTTATAGTGTTTTGATTAAAATGTTTATGTATATTAATAAATTCCAAAATTTAGAAGCAATCCTTTTTTTTTTCACACTAACTGACCTGGTAGAGTTCATTTTAGTGGACGCCACGGTGCGGTTCTTGTCTCCCTGAGCCATTGTTTTCTTGATGTCGTCCAGATTACGGATCACGACCTCCTTCAGATTGGGGATGGACACCTTGTTCCCGGCCGTCCTCAGTTCCAGAGGCTTAGCGTCCGTCGTCAACAGGTCCTGTATGGTCTCATTGTAAATCTCTATCAGTGACACCTGGGAGGAAAATTAATTTAACATGATAAGGAAGAAGATGGATAGGTCTTGTGTGGTTCCAAAGCTGATTTTTTTAATTTTGTCGTTACTGATATACATAATTCTGTAATTACGAAGAGAAACGTTGATGTTTTTAGCTCTGGTATGACTGTGACCTGGGATACTGATTGTCAAAGAAGAACTACCTTCTAAGCCTCTTTTAAATAAATGCCATGTTGATAAAAATAAGACATTGATTGAAAATAAGACATTGACTTTGGTCAAAAGACTAAAGGTCCATGTCATAACACATCATCTGGTCATGAAAACCTTTGCTAAGAATGAGATTCTTATGTTTCTTTTTTAAAAAAGTGACTGACTGGACACACAAAAGCAACAGACAGACAGTCATTATGATTTCAAATAACCGCATCCTCTTTGACTTCAAGGGCAATATTAAATGTTGTGAGGTGTCTACTGTACTAACCTTCAGTGTGTAAGTCACGGTTTCCGCCCTCTCTTTACAGACATCAAACAGCTCCTTCATAGCCCTAGAAAATAAAACAGTAAATTTAACTTCACATGCTTATTACAGTAACAGTGACAGAGGGAGTCAGCGGTTTGAATGATCTGGCTTCTCTAAGACTTTGACAGCAGCTGCCTGACCTGATGTTGATTCCTGGGTTGTTGTCAGGTCCCATCATGGTGAATGTTTTTCCTGAGCCGGTCTGTCCGTACGCCATCAGACAGACATTGTATCCATCCACACAGGAAGTGATGATACCCTTAGTGTCACCGAAGATCTACAAGTTAACCATCACAGTTAGAGCACGCAGCTAATGGTAGGTAATTTGTATATAAGAATATATCAAAAAGTCGCATTTTATTTTTTTCATAGTTATTTCAGCATGAAGTATTTTTCATTTATTTTTAAGACCTGTGTACAATGCTTACTGAATAAATAGCTATGTAACATTTTCAACATAAAGGGACCACAGAATTTACAGTCTCATGTAAAAGCTTTTCCTTCCTTCCATATAGTGGGGTTTGAACACCTAGCTAGCACAAAGATTGTGTTCCTTGTTAGATGGCATTGAAATGGACATAAGTCACTTGCTTCAGGGTATGACTGAATAATCTCCCTAATTTCATGACTTTCTTTGGTTACAAGGTACGACTGCCATAAGTATATTTACCTGTTCTTGTGTGGAGTTAGGATCGTAGACTTTGTCAAAAGAAAACATTTTCTTCTGCTGGTTGTTGTCAGTGGCAACAATGTCGCTGTCTGTGGGGAACTTGAGACAACAGCCAGCCCTGTCGTCACGCCGGGCACGACAGAACACGCGGATGTTTCCTCGCAGCTCTTGTAACTGTCAATATTAGAAATTATTAAACGTAAGAAAATAAACAGCAGAATTTAAAGTACACAAATATCATTGATAAATTATTTTTTATTGTAGCTGTTTTTAACATGAGTGAAATCTTTGCTTAGATTTATATACCAAGAATAGGATTGTCATTCAATTTATTGCTTAGTCTACTGTTCACTATTTGACCTTTGACTAACTGAGCCTTTGACCTACTGACCTGGTTATAGAGGAGCTTCCGCTGCATGGCCTCCTTCCTGTAGAGAGCCCGGATTTCCTCCATCTCCTCCTGACTGCCGCTGCTGCTTGACTTGACGTTCTTCATACCGTCAATGGCCTAAAGACAGATTTCTCATCACTGCATTTATGTATTACTATGTGGTCAGAATTGAGGGTTATTTAAGAGTTTAACCAAAAATAGTACACCCTGCTAGATTACTGGTGCAAAGTTTAATGAGACAAGATTTAGCTTTCATTACCTTAGACATCTGGCCCCTGAGAACATCAAAGTAGCGCTGGACGTCCATCTTGAGATGAACTTGTGACTTGCGGAGCTCCTTGGCCGTGTTGTTGAGTAACAATATATCCTCTGGATCCACGGTTTCCTCCTTTACTACCTGAGTTACCACCTACAGAAGTTAACACTGTGTATGTTATCCAATGGCATGTACAATATTCCAGTACTAAGTTTAAGTGTAAAATACATGACATTGTGTAACCTATAATAACATCAATATAATGCAAAAAGCTATCAATTAACCTGATATGGTAAATGAATTTGTGTCAGGTTGTGCATATTTTTGTGGGCTGTTATAAATGCCCAACAAATTTAGCTTAAAAGTTTTAGATAAAAGATTATCCACTTGAGAAGTTTTGGGTCAGTATTTAACTAAACAAGTCATGTGTCAGTAATTATTTACTGGTATTTAGGGTCAGTAGTTATTTACCTGAGGAGTTTTGGGTCAGTAGGTATTTACCTGAGGAGTTTTTGGTCATTAGTTATTTACCTGAGGAGTTATGGGTCAGTATACGTAGTTATTTACCTGAGGAGTTTTGGGTCATTAGTTATTTTAAATTACCTGAGGAGTTTTGGGTCAGTAATCACTTACCTGAGGAGTTTTGGGTCAGTATTCACTTACCTGAGGAGTTTTGGGTCAGTAATCACTTACCTGAGGAGTTTTGGGTCAGTAATCACTTACCTGAGGAGTTTTGGGTCGCTGCATGGCTGTCTTTGGTCTGCTCTGCTGGAGGGACATCAGCTGAGCCTCGTGTTGCTTGTTCTCCACTTCTAGCTCCATAATCTTCTCTTCTTGTTCGTTGACCTTAAGAAGATTTTTATTACTTGTAAAACTCTACCTGTTCCACTGCTTTATTCTGTCTAAGTAGACCATACTGTTGTCAACTGTTTAATCCATTTATTGCAGCCATATTATTGTAAACTACTCTTAAGTCTGACCAATGAGGCCCCACTGTTATCATCCACTCACCAGTTTCTCAGCCTCCACTCGGGCCGTTCTCTCCTGTTTCAGGGATTCTTCCTACAAGCAACAAATATCACATAAATTATGGTTAAAGTGCCATTATTGTGTGATGGAAAATTCTACAGACAATGTATGGCATTGCCTTAGAGAATTTTTCTTTTGTTTTCAAATATAAGAAACAATGCATACCCTCAATTGATTTTCATATATGATATACATGTAACTGTAATACCATTGAGTCTTTATTTTAATCAATGATGAAATTAGAACAACATCAAAACCATATTTCCTCAATGTCCCTTTGACCTTGACCTTTGACTATCAATGACATTGACCACTCACCACTTCCTTTAACTGCATCCTGAGTTTTTCAATAGTGTCATCCTTCTCTTCAACTGCTTTGGCTTCCTTGTGAGTTTTGGGGGCTTTTAACCAGGCTAGAATATTAAACATTAATTCAATGTTAATCCTCAAAATTGAAAATGAAAATTCTGTATTAATAAATAATGAACTGCCTTAACTGTTGCAATTTTGATACTGATATGACCTTGACTTTGGTCAAATGGCCAAAAATCAGTCATGACACATACAAGGAAGCTTAGAAGAACCAACAATGTTAAATTCTTCTTGTAATGAAAACCATAAATCCGGTTTGGGGTTTTTTCCGCATGTCACAAATTATGCAAAAATGGGAAAAATGTGCAGCATTTTTAATTTGCATCAGTCATTTTTGTGATTTAAAAAGTTTCTTCTAGGAAATAATACACTATTTTATTTCTGCGTATTTCTGCGTAGCCAATAATCTGTGTTAAAAGAAAAAATGACTAGATATATTGGTTCTACTGCACATTAATCAGCTCAACTTACGATCCCCCTCCAGATACAGGTACGTGGACATGCATTCGTCTGGGTCATAGTTACACTGCCGTAGGAGGGCCAGGATGTCCTGCCTGTCCCCCCAGGTGGGCAGGGCTTCCTCCACCTGGTCCACCAGCTTACTCACCATCTCATGATGGAGCTCCCACCCAGTGGGCAGCCTCATCCACTGGCCCTGGGTGTGGTCGTAGAAACAGTGGATGTTGTGCTTCCGCTGAAAGAGACAGGAGAATATAAACATGTAACTAAGTGTATTCAACTTCAAAATCAATGTATGATATATCAATCCTTCTAATGAATAGTGTCTTAATGCAAATAAGCAAGGAAGTGCCGCAGTTCATCACTTTTTGCTAGGCAACCTCTTTTTTACATACAAATTTTTTTCAATACATGTTTCAGTACAGCTTCACCGAGGTCCCCATTTCTTTATTTCTCATTGTAAAGTGAGATTTACCTGGAATATATAGGTGGGGATCCGGCCTCTCTTTGGGTGGTTGAGGACGCCCTCTCTGTCATCCTGACCACTTGAGGACTGTGCCTGGGGCCGGCCCCCGGACGCCCCCGCCCCAGACGATGATTGTTGCTGCTGTTGCTGTTGCTGGCGCCGCCTGTTCTCCTGTCAAGCAATACCACAATAAGCATTAGCATTGCCAAGCTTACTGTTGCTTGAACATTGAACATTGAGCAATTTGATGGATTTAGTGTTGAGTGTATCATAAAATCAAAAATTCATATTTGAAAAGTGATTGTCAATGACATTATGTATCTGTGATGTGATACTGCATGTTTAATTCCACAAAAATTGATGTCAATATATATCAATGGAAACACAGTATCACGTTTTAAAACTCTAAAGGTCTAATAGACCATGATGAAATATTATGATTTAAAGATATTTTAACACTGATTTGAAAGTGAATTTTATATTTTTTTGATTCTTGTTCAATATGCTTAAACTCTTCTTTTTCAAATTCAAAACATGATCATTTGATTTAAGCCAATGAGATCTTACGTTTTCCTGGTCTTTGACCACCGAGTTGGTGATAAGTAATCCCTCGTTGTACCATCTCTTGGGGAACGGTTGCCATTCCTGTCAATCAGTGAAAATACAAAAAACTGTACTTGTTCCAAGAAACGAATCCTTACGATAACCAGAATAGAACGAAAATGTAAGTAAACTAAGACATTCTAATTAAAATTATTTTTTAATGATCTCTACTCCATGATTCATAAATAAAACATGACCAAGGAGACTAGATGTAATTAGCAACATAAATGTTCATATTCTAAACTCTATATAATGTGTCAATATCCATTTTTTTTATATGAATTGTAATATAAAATTTTCCTACTCATGAAACAGTAGAAGTCTGACCGCCCCAAGCTACAAGTTATTTACCCAGAACAGATCTGGGCTCATTAAAACACAGAAATAGTAGACAAACTAAAAGTATATAACATTACTGGTAGTTAATAATTGATTGAAAGTTTTTATAAATTTTGTGATTCCTCACCTTTGACCCCCAGTCGTCAAGGTAAAACCTCATTCCATCTAGGTACATACACTGGAACTCTTTGCCGCTCTTATGATAGAACGTCTCAAATATAATGTCCTCACGACCCTAGGGTAAAGAACAAAATCTTTTATTTACCAAATGTGATGCACAGAATATTCCTATCTTGTCATACCTTGGCCCAATGTAAATGATTTATAATTAATCTCAGTATTTGGTCTGTGAAAAAGCAGAAAAAAACCCAAAGATATAAACAATATATAATTTATAGTAATTTATTCTGACATCTTTTCACCGAAATGACTCCATGTGCATGCAAGTTCTTATAAAAGCAATTTAATTTATGAATTAATACAATGTTTTAGTACTGTAGACGTGGAAAACATAACGGTGTTTTTAATTTCACTATGTTCACGGTTGGACTATTTTCCGTGAATTTAACAACATCGTGTACATTTTGATAGTTGAGTTCAATTATGATCCTTTTTATCCTTTTTATAAAGAGTTATTTTTTTAAAGGGGGGGGGGGGGGGGAATTGAGTCATTTTGTGAAGGGACCAAATTTTGCTATGTTAGAAATTAAAGGGGCATGGCCACGATTTTGGTTGAATTCTATTTTTCTGTTTTTATTATTTACAATGCTTTAGGAATGCATTTCTAATGATCAACTGAAATTTAAGAGTCAGTTGCAGAGTTATACGCTAGATACAGGGCTCCCAATTCTTTGTCATGTAAACAAGGTTCGTGCCCTGTATTTGTTTACATAGGTTCAATATACCAGTAAAACATCTTTTTCGAGCTGATTTGTCTATCTTCTTATTCATTTTAAGCATAAAGAACCAGTTTCTAACGTTTAACACAAATTTTAGGTATAAAACTGGGATTTTTGCTTCAACATTCAAAATGTAAACAAAATTTATGTTTACATAGCAAAGAATTGTAAGCTCTATAACTCGCTTATAACTCAAAAATGACACGCAAATTTTGGTTGCCTATTAAAAATACCTTACTAAAACATAGTAAACATTAAAATCCGAAAAACAACTTTTGACCAAAACCGTGACCATGCCCCTTTAATTATTGTATATAAACCATTGTCATTAAAAACTTTTATAAACAAAAGATTGGTTTATCACAATGAACCTTTTTCAGTAAAAACATTCATAAGCGGTTTATAATTAACATTTTTTTATAAAGACATGCTGCATTATTAAATTAATAAACAAAGTAAAGTATATTCAAAAGAATAACACATAATTCACAGTCAGATACTATAGTATAAACCAGATATTAACTAGAGGTACTGTGAGCAAGCTCACAATTGATACCCCCCGCTAAGAAAATATTCATACCGCGTGTATTTTTGCTATTATAGAAAATATTGGAATAATCTATTTCACTGTCCATTTTCTATACATAACAACTGCTTTATTTTTGAAAACTGTTAATTTTTAGCTTCTAATATTTCCATTAATACAAGACATGACACAGACAGAATTTAGCTTTTTTGAAACAATGACCTTGAACTTTCTCAAATGACCTTGGGTCAAGGTCATGACACACCCTTAGGTCATAAGCAATCTTTGTGTGAAGTAAAAACTCCCAATGTTTCCCCATTAGAAAGATATGGACCGGACACAAATTTTGCACTTTTTCTGCCAGTGACCTTGACCTTGCCCGAATGACCTTGGGTCAAGGTCATGACACACCCTTAGGTCATAAGCAATCTTTGTGTGAAGTAAAAACTTCCAATGTTTCTCCATAAGAAAGATATGGACCGGACACAAATTTTGCACTTTTTCTGCCAGTGACCTTGACCTTGCCCAAATGACCTTGGGTCAAGGTCATGACACACCCGTAGGTCATAAGCAATCTTTGTGTGAAGTAAGAACTTCCAATGTTTCTCCATAAGAAAGATATGGACCAGACACGATTGCACAGACAGACGCACAGACGGACGTACAGACAGACGGACGGACGGACGGACGGACAAGTTGATTCCTATAAACCCCCCCAAACTTTGTTTGCGGGGGATATAAAAATACTGTTCCCCCTTTACCATCCTGGTATTAATGTGGTTATGAGTGCAATCTTTTAAGTTCAACACATCAAACCATTCCTGTGTTAATGTTAACTCGACAATCCAAGCTTCAGTTTGATCTTTGTCCACATTACATCCACTACTTCGTGACCATTAATATTACAAACAAAGTACTAAAGGGGGTCCTAGCTTCCCTAACAGTCCTATACAAGGGGACAAACTCATACAAACCACTTAGAGTGTTATAATGCATGAATCTATAAAGTGTCTTGCACGTTGGTTTACATGTAAACAAGTCTCTCTCTCCCATATCTCTCCTCTCTCTCTCTCTCTCTTTGTTGGTTTCTAGCTTCTAGATTGTCTGTCTACTGTAAATGTGGTTATTTACGCTGGTGGTTAATTACATGTTTTCTGGAGTTAAATAATATGCCAGGGTATTAAATACGTGGATGCATGATTTACCACAAGCAAGTTTTACCTTTTTTACCATCCACACTGGGGTATTTTACCTCGTATTAAACTAATGTTTTAGAATTATTTCCTAGACGCATAAATAACGACTTTTACAGTAAGTGCCTGTCTGTCTCCCTGTCTGACATGTGTCTCTCTTTCTGTCTATCTTTCTGTGTGCGTGTTGCCACAATTCAATATCATGGTTCATTTATTATTTAAAAAAAAACTTTACATTAAAACACCAACACGTTCTTTAAATACAAGAAAGGTAAAAATCAATATTAGCCCCATCTCCTCTCAGACTGACTTTACTCTGACCCCAACGCTGCAGCTAGCCAGCTGGAAAGCCATTTCCTACACTGCTGGTCTCAAACCACCTTTACATGGTGACAATATGGATTTCTAATTTACAATTTTCAAATGACTCCTGCAAGGCTACAAGAATATTACTCCTTGTAGGCCAATGACTTGATCAATACACCAGGTAAATCAAGGCACAGCGATCACTGATCCTCACATCTTACAATACCCAGGTATTGATATAAGTTATATCTATACCAAGATGTAAATATTTGGTTCAAACCATGGAAAAGCCTCAACTAGGGATTAATAAGACAATTAGTTCTCCTAGAACATGCCAATGTTTATGAAGTTAGCTGTCATATCTTTTGCTGTGGCACACACTGCTTGCAGTTCATACATGTATGACTCATCTAAAATATTCTGAATAAAGGAATTAGATTTTGAAGAAATCTATAATCATCCATATCAGATTTTGATTAAACACATGTGCAAGGGTGGAATAAAATTGCCTTTTTCAACAGTAATTTTGATATGATAATACTTAATTTTGGTTAATGATGTTATGACCCTGACCTTAGTCAAATGACCTTCATAGCTCAACTTCAAATCATGATTAACCTTTTTGCCAAGTTTGAGCTACTGATGGTGTTTTTCAAGTTATGGATCAGACATAAAAGTAGGATCAGAAGACAGACAGACAGACAGAATTTGCACATGAAAGGTTTTGAGGGATAATGCTGACTTACACATGAACACAAATGACAATGACTAAAAATCCTGGAGCTCTGATGGTATCTGAGAGCATGCATGCGTCTAACAGACACTATTTTGTATACACGAACAGATTCTGCCTTATAGTGCCATTATAAATTTTCTGGTTAGACTCTGCATACAAGAACAGAATCAGCCGACAAGGTCCCTGTGACTTACAACACTGATGCTTTGTTTGCTATGTTTTAGTTTTCTCTGAACATATTTTGTATACAAGAACAGATTCTGTCTTCACTAAGCTTTTTTGGTATCAGTTTTTCTCTTAATACTAGATTCTGCGTACAAGAGCAGAATCCACCTACAAGAACCCCATGACTTACAACGCCTGCACTCTGCTCAGCAGCATTGTTTCTCTGTCCGCCTGCTGCCTCCATTCTCTCTGTGGCCTGTTGACCCCCTGGTCCTGACCTCTGTTGACCTGTTGAATCTTGACCCTGGTTTCTCTGTCCTGGAGAACTACCCTCCTTCCCAGAACTAGTTTTGTCTGGTGCTCCTTCTTGCTTGGTTCCCTGTGGGATTTTAGAGTTCCCCGCAGCCTCCACCTGTTGGTTGGCCGAGGCCTGGCCTGATCCAGTTAATCCCTGACTTGAACTTTGACCCTCACTAATCCTTTGTTGATTACTACCAGTAATCTGTGCCTTTCGGCCTGTGTTTGTGGGGTTGCTAGTTTTGGGAGGGGGCTTGGAGGATCCAGACCCCATGGCTTGTTTCAGACTTACAGATAGCTGTGTTTCCTGTCATAGTCACTGAATTGTCATCCACTGTATATCACTCCCCTGTTGTGAAGGGATTAGGTAAACCTTTACCCTCCAAAAAATCACTGACTTCAACAACAAGACACAAAATCACACAGCCTCTCTACCCTCAGCAGCGGTAAAATTTCTCCTTCAAATTTTATTTTCACTCCAAAAGATCCGGCTCGTTTTAAGAGAAACCTGTTGAATTTTCCTGTGCTATTATCCAGGACTATTCAACCGCAATGACAAAGTATTGATTGATTGTTATGTTAAGGTTTACGGAGGCCATTTAAATGATCTACCCAAAAGAATTGTCTACGGAGACCTTTTGCAATCGCTGTTTAATACATGATGCATGCACGAATTGCCAATGAAATGTTACACTTTTCAAATAAGTTTAAAAGACATGCAGTAATTGATTTGTACTTTTGAAAGTTACTTTAGTTAGTACATTTATTGCCTCATGAATATTTCATTTAACAATTAAACATGCTTTTGGACACAGACTTTATATACATATACCAGAAAGAGTGTAAGAACATGTTCTGAAAATTAAACGTTCTAAAAAAATTAAATGTCCAAATGTTCATTTGTCTTAAAGCTAGTCAAGTCTTTTTAAATCCGGTCCTTTGTAACCGTAAAACAAACTAGGTCAATATATGGTCATAATCCTTTACAAGTGTTACAAAAGCATGCAGATATCTGCTTAAATAAAACAGTTTGAAGACTATAGTGGGTGAACATCATGACTGTAGTTTTAGTTTGTATGACTGTTGCCAGGATTTTCCTGGCTGGTGGTCCAACGAGAACAAATGGTCATATGGTACACCGCAGTTGAAACGTACCGTCTTGACTTGCTACCTTAATTAAATTACTGTCAAACAATTAGTGACAAAAACTTATGGAAATTTAAAGAGATGTACGTTATAACACTGATGCTCCTGAGTGATAAATGTTTAAATAGAAACAAGAAGTCCATTGGTCATAATGATCACCTGATCATTATCATTTCTCTCAGAATTCAGTTCACATAACTTAATCTTAATACATATCTACAACTAAAACTGATTTCCTAAACAAGATTTCCAGTTGTCAGCAAATATTATCATTACTCTTTTTTTTTAAATCAGAAATTAAAAACTAGTTCAATTATTTTCATCATACATGTTATATAAAAATTATTGTCATATAATGTTGAAATTTAAAAGGATAAAATCTGGTAATGAATACGACATTATTGAAACAGTAGATACACAGTACATCACAATAAGGTAAACAACACTTGCATGCACAATATTGACATGCATTAAGTGAATAGAGGGGTGAAGGGGGAAAGGTCAGGGTTACAGGGTGGGGGTATAAATTAGGTCAGAAAAGGTTTGTAAGTTAAAGAAGACAATAAGATTTCATTCATGCAAACACTTGACAGCCAGCACACTGGACTAGATGGGTGTTTCAGAGGAAGCTTAATTACGGGACAGAGCTTATAGGGTCAGAAAGGGGTTATCAAATCCAAAACTTGTACATGCATAAAACCAGAATATAAGTTTCACAAAACCATCAGCGGTCGGGGTTAGGGTAAAGCACACATTGATAACACAACACGCTGCTCACCGCCTCCTCCTGGCCTGATGGTTGAGAGGACTAGAAAAATGAAACGCTGGATTGATAAAGCAGAAGCAGGCTAGTCTAAAAACACATGTAGCTAGTATCTTAAGTTTGTGAGATTGGTCTTAATGATCCCTACATTCAAAACCACTCCCCTTAATCACTGTTTTACATCTAATTAATTCAACTTCATCCTTTATTTTGAAATAGAATTTGGTACAATTTCATATTTGATGCTTTTTTAAGAAGCAAAATTTAACTTGATATGATAATCAAACAAAAAGTATTATCTTTGAGAAAGTGTTCAAAGCAATAAAATATTAATGTTTCTATGTGAACACATATATCTTACTAGCTCAACTTTCACTATTAGACTAATCTAAATCACAGCAAACGTCATAAACGCTAAAAGCTTTTAAAAAGTTCAATTACGAGTAAGCAATTATATATTTTAAAGCACATTGCCACAATAGGTCTATAATGGCATTTTTCTACTGCTAAATTGTGACAAAAAAGTAAAAAAATATTGCAAGAATCTCACTCATAAAAAAGTTAAAAAGTTTCTATCTACAATGATCTTCTACTAAGTAACATGAGGTTATAGAAAGTAGGCCTTACCCCACGCTGGTTACCCTGTCCGTGCTGTCTGGGAGTGCTACCCCCTGGGGCCTGACCCTGCCTCTGGGTGCTACCCCCAGGCTGACTCTGGCGCTGACTGCGCCCCTCTGAACTTTGACCTGGCCTGTTTGCATTCTGCCGGGGCGTATTGCTTTGTCGTGGCGTGTTGTTCTGACTAGCATGCTGCATTTCTACTTCCTGGAACCCTCCCCCTTTCCGTCGCGCCCGGTCTGGAGGTCCTCCATTCTGTGTGCGGTTATCCCGGGGAGTGGGTGTGGCCTGGACACGGATCGCGTTGGGACTTTCATCAGCTGACGCCCCATTCCCCATCTCTTGTACACCTAGTCACAGAGCAAACAACATTACTGCCTCTGTCATCCATTTACAAAACATCAAATTGCCCAACCTATGAATTAGGGGATTTAAAATCTAAAAGGTTTTCAAAGTAAAGATTGTTAATTAAGGGCCTCACCCCTCAATATGGATTTTACTGATCCTAATGGCAACCAGATCAGCAACTGCTAACTATCTACCAGAACCCGGTAACTTACATGTACATCCTATTTATCAACAATGGTCACTTATCAGTGGTGCAGACCAAAAGGGATAAGGGGAACAACTCCTTTCAAAGAGCAATAATCTTAAAAATTCCGAAGAAAATATTTCTACTGAGGGTAGATAAAGGATATTTTGTCTGTAAGCTATCAACACAAAACCATTCAAGAAAAATAAGCTCAATATCAGAAAAAGACATTTTAATAGTAGGGTGAGGGGGAAGGTTTATTGAAGATAGCACATTAAATAGGTTATAAGTTTCAAAGTACTCCACTCAGTTTTCTGGACATCAACATATGCAGAAATGTCCTAGAGTACTGGTATCAGTAAACCAAAGACCCCACCCAAGGACCCCACCCAAATACCAGAACCCACACTCAGTCAGAGATTTCACAAGAAGGATTTTTAAATATTAATTCATTTCAATAATATGAACAACAGAGCTGTAACCTAATACATTTTCTTTTTTAAGCATTTACATCAAAATATTAAAGGCAAATAAATGCAGTTTTATTGATGTTCCAAGGTAAATAGCTTTAATTCTTCTAATAAACATGAAGATACAATCTTTTAAAAATCTAAGGTATGTAATTTTATACATCAACTTTTATTTTCTTTTTAGTAATCGAAAAGCCACAAAAAGTCAACTACAGAAAATGGTCTGATATTTATCGCTTCTGGAAAACGGACCATCATGATCAGTTAAGTGGAGTCCAATGTACCAGAACCCCTGACCCACTTCACCAGTCGGTCATGAATTCCACAATTTTTACAAAGGCCTGACTTTGCTCTTAACAATAAATTGCCATCAACTCAGGTTGCCTGCTAGATGCCTAACTGAAGTAAAGCAGATTTTAATTATAACAGCATTTTCACCATATAACCGCTAGGCTTCGTAGTCTGTACCTTATATACAAGGACTGCTTTAATTACAAATTTAAAGAACTTAAAACAAAATCGTATATCTCTACAGTCACATGTAATGAACTTCAGGAAGTAAAATTTATACAAGATCATTACCGTATGTCTTAAATATCTTAGTAATATACTGGTAGTTTACTGATATTATATGCTCAAACAATAACTTGAAAATAATGACAATTTTAAAATTTGGTCGTAAGTCGTAAATTCTTTTTTAAAAACGCAGCCCCAAACTCCTGACCCGGGGGCCACAAATTTGATAATATTATGCTTAAGGGATCTTTGCTCAACATTAGCATGTACAAATACAATTACTTTGATTGCTAGAAGCCTCGGAGAAGAGAAGGAAATTATTACAACTTACATTAATTTTTACAACTTTTACCCAGAACATAAGCACCCTGGAGAGTGAATATCAGTTTTAAATTTATGTTTCTCAGAAATACAATACACCCAGTTTGGTCAGGATTGACACAAAGTAGCACAGAGAAGAAGTTAACAGACAGCAAAATTAAAGCAAGACAGGCGAACTAAAAAGCCATTATGATGTCATAGACATATATGTACCATTCATTCATGATCCAGGTTATACTGAAAGATCATGTCTGACTAAATGATGTTATTTACTGCTCTATGAAAGCAATGTAAATCAAACTAAGGTGGTGCCAAAACTTAAATAGACCCTTTAATAACTCATGGTATTACTGCAGTACTGCTCTCATGGAGAGCAAATTATTATAATTTGGTTAAATATGCAGTTTCGCAAATTGTTTATAAATCTTTGTCATTTATCAATAATTGCAATATTCTACCAACTTAATGTTTGCCACACTTTATAATCCCCCCCCCTAAATAGCCGTATTACAGTTACTGTGATTTAGAGGTCTACTGTAAGTGAGTGAGTGTGGAATCATTAAAATACGTGGGGGTCAATTTTCGTGGATTTCTTAAATTTTACAGGTTCATGGGGATGTAATTTTGTGTATTCTTTTACAAAAGTTTACAACAGGAAATATGACTTTATAACACTAATTTATTAATCCGTGGAGGAAAATTGAGCCACCATGAAATCTAATGATTGATTCACCATACTAATCTGGGTTTTTTTTGGGGGGGGGGGGGGGGGGGTTTCGAAAATTTGCAAAAATGGGAAAAATATGTAGCATTTTTAATTTGTGTAAGTCATTTTTTGCGATTTTAATAGTTCCTTTTAGAAAATAATATAGGATATAATTTCTACATATTCAATATTTTGCGACATGAAAGAGATCGCAAAAATAGCGAAAATTACATCATTGCGAAAATTACCAAATATACGGTATTTGTTATACATGATAGTGAATAAAGAAATGTATTTAATACAAAACCCTTTTATTATTCAATAACATTTCAATTATCGTAATTCATTTAAACTGGATTAAAAAATGGCAAAAGTATTTGAGAACTTTGTACCTCAAGTTACAGTAATTGTTGGTTTAACAAACTGATGTGGTAACGGCAAAGACAGCTCTTAATCCACTGAAGAACACTTACCGGTAAATTGGGAAGAGAATTTACTGTCGGGTTGATTCAAAAGTTAGAACATTAAAAATATACAGGGAGACATTAATTTATTGCTGGTATGAGGAACCTTTACATGGCGTTTTATTATACGTTCATTCCCCAGCACTCTCTATTTTGACTTCAATCTAAAGAGAGTCAACTCTTTATTGCGTAAGTCATGGAATGCACCATTATGTTGCCAGCCATAAACTATCCTTGCATAATGCTTCAATTTGATCAAGATAAAATACGCAAGATTTTAGTACATACTCTATAAATTGATAATATGTACATAACCAAAACACTTTTTAAACTCAAAACTTGGCAGTAGTCCATAGACTGCAAGCACATGTCAATAAGGCCACACCAATATAATTTATTGTTCGGTGGACATCCGATTAAACAAGGTACGAGCAGGCAAGCATTTAAATATAATAAAGTTATTATTTTTTGTAGCCAAAATTTTTAGGTGGTTCATACATAAATCTGTGCAGACAGTTATATTTTTTCTACTTGTTTCTGGTTTATAAATTAAAACTATTCAAAATGCGAAAAATAGAGTGGAAATAGCGCAAAATGACATTTCTAAAAATGTAAATGCAGGTCTGTGACTTTATGGGAAAATTCAATTGTCACTTCAGATAGTTGAGATATAATTCTGTTAAAGCAAAAAAAAAAAAAAAAACTGGGGGCCCAATTTTTTTGCATTTTCCCCTTAAACGTAAAAAATTTCAATAAAAAAAAACAAATGTACCCATTTTGGGGCCAGTAATTACAGAAAATTTTTCACCTGCAGAAAAAAGAGTCAAACCATAATATTGATTGTGCATATATATTCTGAATTCTAGTCAGTGACAAATGTTTATCCTTATTTTACAGCCTTTTGAAATATTTGACTTTAATCTAAGCTTCAAAATTCAATCTTTTATCAACCTCAGAGAGTGAAGAAGAGAGACTGTCAACCTATTGAATTAATACGAACAGATCTACAGCTATAAATTATATAGCTACTATTGATAAATGATAATTATACAATCCGATACCATCTGACTGCTTGTTAAAAGACAGAAATCTATCCACATCCAATCATTTTTTAAGGGTAAACAGTATACATGTTGACTGGGGTAGAGCTGCAACAGTTGATCTGTCGGACCGGCTCGCAAACTGTTGCCCAAGGCCGAAGGCGAGCCGGTCCGACAGATCAACTGTTGCCCGAGACACAGTCAACAACTGTTTTGATATACCCCTTCTAATCAATAACATATTTTTGCAGAATGTGACGTCACCGGTCAACAGTCGATTTTAACAGTTGATCTTAACAGTTCCAATCCAAAAGTTCCAGTCCAACAGTCAAAATGCTGGACTTTTTTTCGTATAGAGTTATATAGTAACTGTTTTACAAGGGTATAACAATTCAGCAATATTTGTTTTAACAGAGATTTTCAAATAAGTTGATGTGGTAGGAGTATGTGCCAATTTTTAGCCGGGCTCTGCTTAAAGCAGAGTCCTGGCTCTAGGCAGGCAAATCGCCAATGTTACTATAAATAGCAAAGTAAACAAAAAACCAAACAGCGTCAAAGTAAAAGCTTCCGCTATACTAAATAGTTACACAGAGAGCCAAGTTTTGGCAAAAGTGTTGGCATTTTGTTTTATTTTTTTTTTATTTTAGAGAGAATTGTCAATCATTTTTAGTTTTCTTATCAATAACGTGTTTTAAAAACAAGACTATGCATTTTTGACACATGTATACAATGCGCATGAATTTCCAAGAACTACTTTACTGCGCGTTGAAGAAATGGGGATTGAATATATAACGCTTCTTGCAAAATTCAAAGCAGCAACTGTTAATTTTTTTTTCTACTAGAGAGACATATTTTTGTTTATAGCCGCTTACAACATTTGGTCGCTCTTTGACGCTTTGCCGACATTAAAAGCATGAGAGAGAGAGAGAGAGAGAGAGAGAGAGAGATTTTTTTTCAGTCTTTACTACACAATATGCATAATGACACCAAGAGAGCCCGGCTTTCAGTACTTCAGTACTTTGATTATTACATGTATTACAAAAATTAATAAAAATCCTTAACTTCTGAAGTCTGTTGATCTGAGATTCCAGCAACTAAGACATATTCAGTAATTTTAAGTTTTTGCATTCGTTTTTAGAGTTCATAAAATATGTAGAGCAGTCTAGTTTAAGGTAATCCTACCTGAATCGGCAAACCTGGTCAGTATAACTGTACTTAATCCTTCGTTAAGCTAATTGTCTGTCAGTTCCTATAATCTAGATCCACTTAATCTACACTAATCTGCAGAGTCCCTTTCGTTTGCACCAGTACTGTTCGTTGTTTGTAGAATGATTTCGTGTTTTAGATGGAACAATGCTGATCAATTTTTCTCATAATTATGATTGATCAATTTTTCCCATAATTATGTATGGTTCATTGCCTTTTGGATTATGTACCTCCATCAGAAATCAATTTACGTGCAATAAAAAACAATACCGGATACTCGTTTGATTTATTTCGATGCCGCACTGGAAAAGGGCAGAGAACTCTATGTTGAAGCCTATCATATGGTAATCAACATGATCGATAAGAATTAATTAATTAATTTTATGCGATTTTTATTCATACACCTACTGTATAAACATGTGTATGTGAATGTTATAGGAAAAGTTCCTGTTTATAATACATATATCCATTTTATTTAGGAGACTTGTGATACACAGCCTCATTGATATAGATACACAGAGTATAAGGGGTTCTAGTACAATAAATGCATTGTGGCACTGGCCAAGAACTTGCTTTGGTGAGGAACTGACAGACACACCTTGAGATGCCAATGGCTCCATTATGTTTACTTTCAATCAAACATTCAATAAATATTTCATCTTCTAAATACATGTACTTTGTTTAATGACCCTTCAATATTTCTCCTTCCCGATCATTTCTAGATGACTTAATGCCTCAAAATTAGCCGGACCTCATCACAGGTATAGCTTAATTTTGCATCTCAGTTTCTTTTATCAAGTTGAGAAAACTGTTAGTGATTCTGAGTTAAACTCATGTAGTGCATGGACATTAATTTCTTTTCAGAGCTATTATATACATTAACCTAGTTAGTGGACAGAACTTGCGTAAAACCATACTTTCATATTTGTGACTGCCTACTGCAAAAGACAACCAACACCATTGTAAGTATAATCTGACTTAAATTTGTGCAGCTTTATGGTCACACATGCAGGTATATACAGACACCGGGCTATTCATAGCAATGACTTGGTGTAGCTATTTAAAAGCCTTTTAGCTGTACACTACAGAATACCGTTAGGTCAACTGTAGCATGAAATTAAGCTCCTGAACACTGCACATAGCATCAGTTTATGCTGCAATGTTAAGCATCACTTCAAACTGACATTTACCTGACTTCTAAAACAGTTGTGCCAAGGAAAAAGGGTGTATGCGTGTTGTCTCAAACTCTAAGTTTGGAAAAATGTTAAGCTTAAAGAAAGCAGAGATACAAATAATGTTATTTATGCCTCTGAAGAAAGTAAAACATCAAATAGCAAAAATAGTTTCGAGATGAAAAAATTAAAATAGAAACATGATGTAAATACAATGAATTAAACCTTAGAAAGTGTACAGCTGAATTTTTAATGAACAACATGAATTGGGATCACAGAGAAGTTAAAACCCAGGATCATGAAGCAATCTTAGACTTAAGTCGAAATTTGTACACCGTCTTATTGTCTTGTGAATGAATACATCAAAAAATTGAAATGCTTTTAAAATGCCTCTCTATATCGTGTTAGTAGTTATAAATTTTAAACAAAAATTTATGACAAATTTTAATTGTATATATGATGGTAAATTTGTTAAGTCTAAAAATGCTTCATCATACAGATCTCGAGGCCTGCCTCCACTCAGCAGTCAGTCAAGGTGTTACCTTGATCATTACCCGCTGACTCCAGTGTTTATTCAACTCATAAAAACAAGTCGCCTCAAATTAGATCTACAACAATCAATATTGATTTTTGCAAGGTAGTTCAGTCTCAAGACCCCTTCTGATAACAAAGGGACGGCGGAATTCTCTGGCAGTACAGTACACGCATGAAATTTATTCCCAAATGCTTTAATGTGAGAGTTTCTGCTAAAGTCCTCTTTACCATTAATCACGGAAAAGCTGTTAGCCTATCAAAAGAGGAGAAAGGCCATGGGGGATAAAAATGAACACGACAGTTCAAACAAATCATATGGGCCAAAGTGTAGGGTCCCCCCACACCCAGCGCGGAGCACTTAAATCACACACTAAAAGCCCAGATAGGATTCATTCAGGTGTGTGATAATTATCATAAACTTGATTAGGGAATGCTCACGACATCTTACCTCTTTAAATGGCCAACAGTATGTACCATCAATAGGCCAAACATCAATTGAGAATCAATCATTAAAATTTCTTTCAAAATTTGGTACAAAAACCAGGTATAATATGTACATACAGCTATGAGGAAAATTCTTAAATGTTAAACGGTTATTTAGCTTGTGACAATTAAATAAATAATAATTACACTTGCTTACAAGTATATTAATGGGTTAATATCACGCATGCTTCAAATAGTTCATGTGAAACTTCTTAATAAAGTTGTATCCCGAAGTTTATTATACTTTTAGTCCATAAAATGCTAGCAAATATTTGTCAGAAGGAAAAGTCTGTTTATAGCTACTCTAGGGTCCCTACACCATTACATCAAGTTTAAAGTTAAAATCATATTATAAACAAAACATCTACCGGTATTTTACTTTAACATTATTGTCACAATATATGTAAGTAGTAATGAAGAAAAAAGTTCACAAATCCTGAAGACTTCAAAGTTCAATCAGATCCTTAGTTTTTACGGCGTAATCTTTAGGCCATTAATAAATAATGACAAAACATTATACCGGACCACTAGGTTTGAATTTTGATTTGAGATCATTAAGAGAAGAGCTATTGATCTGGTAGCCTCTCCAAGAAACAGGGAAATGGATTTTTCTTTGGGCTACAATTTAAATAGCACTGAGCAGTAGAACTTTGTACATACATATATATAATGCTACCAGTGAAAAATCTATACCATTAAACTTGTATATCCAGGATGTATTAAGCCTTCCAATACCTACCAATATAATGATTTTTTCTGTCTCATCAAAAGGGCACACCATATACTCTCTCTCTCTCTCTCTCTCTCTCTCTCTCTCTCTCTCTCTCTCTCTCTCTCTCTCTCTCTCTCTCTCTCTCTTATCACAATTTACTACATGTAACATATCACTGAATTTACATATGTCTTATTTCTGTTAAAAATAAATATATCAAATTGAATTTAGATTTTTTTTTTTTTTTTGGTTGATCAAAATGAACATACATGTGCCTGGCAGTAACATACATGTACAAAATGTAATGTGCATATCAAATGAACAGCAGTCAATATATCTAGTTCTAATGTTGATCCTGGAGATCACCAAGTCTTTTCTAAGGGAGAACAGGTCTTATATTTGGCCTCATTCCCAACCTCAAATATCTTTTATTCTCAATCAAAACATCAAACAGAAAGTTTATCTCCTGTACATGATCACAAAAAATAATGGCATTTACAGTGAAATTCATGCATAGTTTCCTAAATGTGAGATTGAAACCAACTTTTCCAAAATTTGCCAAAATTACGCAAAATTTCACACTAAATTTCTGAATCATATAAAATCTTAAGGCAATCCCCAGAATAGGTAGAAAAAATACTATAATCTAACAGATCATGTCACTGACAGTTAATAAACAAGACTGCTCCAATATCTGTAAGTTAACCCTAATACATGGAGACTAAGGACCATGTACCGGTATACACAAATCAGTATCAGCAGCTCTGTTATCAGAAACAGTCAGATACCAGAATGTATAATATAAGTTCTGAATATGACACCCCTTAAATTTTCTTACTGTATCTGTTTTGAAAGCATTATCTAAGTTCACTTGACATACATTTTGAACTATAAAGAGTAATCACTAAATATTTAATCCAACATAAATACAATAAAGTCCCACTTGAGGATATTTACATGTAGCTGTTAAGACTGGAACCTGCTTATACTCATTACTGGTTGTCAGATCGGCTGATTCCACAGACCTATATAAATTCTTGTGGTTCAATGACTCTTTATATTACTTCCATTCTTGGTACCGACCATCAACTTGTGTTTTTTGTACAACCAACAGTTTGTTGTTCAACAGACACACAACCTATTGTACAATGTATGGACATCAGGGATAAAAATAATGATTTTTCCGGAGTGGCATTGGCTTTCAGCTAAAATTGGTCAAAGTCAATTGAGAATTTTAACTGTGCCTTTAGACCATGTATTTTTGGATTAGAAATAACATAACTGGCCTACAGGGCAAGTCCTAGTCAGTGTGTACTCATTAAACCAAATCCTATGATAACAAATTATCCAGTCTGTGACCATCTGACCATCAGTAGGTCAAGCCCCGAGACTTATAACGATTTCAAGACTTACAGGTTAATTATTGTACAGTCATACAAAAGTGAAAACATGCTGCAAAATCATTAAATTTCTAATTAGACATGTTACTACGTGCTGAACAGGCATCATCACATGTAACTTATTGTACAGACTTGTAACTTGCTGTACAGACATGTAACTTGTTGAACGGATATGTAACTTATTGTATAGACCTATAACTTATCCTAACTTGTAGCTTGTACATACTTATAACTTGGTGTACAGACATGTAACTTGTTGAACAGATAGGTAACTTATTGTATAGACCTATAACTTATCCTAACTTGTAGCTTGTACATACTTATAACTTGGTGTACAGACATGTAACTTGTTGAACAGATAGGTAACTTATTGTATAGACCTATAACTTATCCTAACTTGTAGCTTGTACATACTTATAACTTGGTGTACAGACATGTAACTTGTTGAACAGATAGGTAACTTATTGTATAGACCTATAACTTATCCTAACTTGTAGCTTGTACATACTTGTAACTTGGTGTACAGGCATGTAACTTGTTGTAGAAACATGTACATGTTGGACAGACATGTACCTTGTATCGATATATAACTTGTACACTATAAAAGCCAAGAAAAGTTTGACTTTTTTAATTTCGGCTGTATTCTTTAATTAACTTGACAAGGTAGAGGAAATGCGAATTATTTTTTATTCTTGTAACAAATATTGGTTCAACTGTAGAAAAAATGTTCCCATGTCAGTTTTTAATGTTCTTTATATAAACATATTTGGACAAAGTTGTAACCATTAAATAATTCCATTCCAAGGACAATAATAAAAAGGTATGTATCAACACTGATTACTACACAGGTGTTTCATGTACTTCTGTTGTAAAAATGGTGACTTACCTAATGTTTTTGGTTTGGACAATAAGATATCCTATTAATTATAGCCGATTCCAATTTAATTTTGAATAAGTTTTAGCATTCCACCATAAATAGTCCCCTTGATATCTCGATACTCGGTAAAAATTGAACTTTAGTAACATTTCCAATCCATATTTGTGTGAAAATCAAATATTGTTGGTTTAATTCAAAGTTAAATTCTTCTCTTTTCCATTCATTCAGTTCAACTCCCTGTACTGTCCTTTGAAGCTGTCCTCGGTTCAAACTATCAGACCCTATCCAAATTTTATGACAGAAAGTTCATTGGAAGCTTCCATTTAAATGACCTTGCGTTCCAGTAAAGGAATGACTTATTCATTTTTTTGTTGACACTTCAAAGACGTCACATATTGAGCGATTGATCAAAACTCCCCGAATCGCCTGTCGCTACCTAGCAAGAACCAAACATGTTTACATCATATTCAGATAAACGTTTAAACAGGATGAAATTTTAAAGTGGAAATTACAAGTTTATTAATGACGGCGATCATGTCTAAATTAAATGAAAATACTGCTTGATCGAATTTTAAAGAGACGGAATAAACTGTATGGGTACCAAGTTTATTTTGAGACGACAATGCATTAAGTTTTGTGGGGCACTTACAATATAAGAATTTTCCTATGAAACTTCAATGTGAAATACGAGCAGGACTACGTCGCGTCTCGAGAAAGGGTGTGGGGGGGGGGGGGGCTTGGTCCACCAGGGCGCTGCCCCAGGACGGTGTAAATAAACGGGTCGAGAACTCCTATGAACTAGATGTTGATTTAAATATCTTGGCCTATATCAAACAAAATTGTTTTTAAAAAATCGATCTTTAACTTTTACAAATGTCTCGAGATAATAATTTTATAAGCAATATCATATTCCATGAAATCATATGGTTGAAGAATTCAATTTAATTTTTAATTAGGGCATGAGAGTGATTCTCTCTCTCTCTCTCTCTCACTCTCTCTCTCTCTCTCTCTCTCTCTCTCTCTCTCTCTCTCATTATTCTTTATTACGAAAACAAGATTTGCGCTCTTTTCTTTGTTTACATTCATTTATAGTTTCCAATATTTGTCACATTTAAGTTTGTTTGTTACCTTGCATTTTCTTTTCAGCATTCAATATGCAAATAAAAACACGACCTGCGCTTTGTTTACATTATTTATTAACAAAGAGTTAAAATAAGTCAGCAGTGTGTCTCGCTTTTACCTCGAAGACAGACTTTCTTGTTTGGGTTGGCCATTAGAAATACCTTGATTATAAAAGCATTCTCTGCATCAAAAATGGAAAACTGAAAGTTGAAAATCCTTTAAAGTGATGTGATGTTAATTTTTCTTATGCAGTGATGCACTTTAACAATTGTTTAGTTATTTTTTTTAATTTACACTTAATTAATTATCAATTAAAAGAGAGATGTAAATATCCACAAAAAAATGCATGCTATCTTTGATGATTCAGACGGGCTAAAGATCATTGCAGAAACAAATACATGGTTATAACCATTTACAGATGTATAATGATCCTTATGTTTTATGACAATTGTAAATTGTATTATATTATTATTAATTGAACCTAGTAAGTTGCAAGAGCTTGTGTTCGAACCCTTAATTTGTATTTATATATACAATAAAATATGTTCAAACCAACCAACCTGTTAACGGGTTCGAGGCCGGTGGATCAATTCAAAATTATATCCCAGATGGTGAAAATTGGCGTAAAGGGACAAAACTTCGTACTGTGTAATACCTACTTATTTCAATTCAGATCGGAAATTTTTAATGCTTTGTGTGAATTATTTCTGAAAATCTATGGCACGATCTACTTGGTTTACCGACCTTTAACTATAAATAGTTTACGAACTCCAAGATATTGATATATAGCACTAGTTTTTATCTGTAAAACTATATTTACGGTTGTAATCTACATTTACGAACGAAAATCTGTGTTTTTCTGTCAGTACCTAAACGTTAACAATAGATTTTGCTGATAAATATAGATTTACATCATTAAGTAAAGGACCCCAAATCGACATCTACAACATAGTTTGCTTCTATATGATACTGATTTACTACTGTCCCACTCAGAAAATGACATGCAACACATGCCGGATACCGTCGACGCCGGGTGCAGAAAATTGAAAAATCCAAGGTTGTTCACTTCTGGAAAGATAAATCGAATTTAAAGGGGCATGGCCACGATTTTGGTCGAATTCTATTTTTCTGTTTTTATTATTTACAATGCTTTAGGAATGTATTTCTAATTATCAACAAAAATTTGAGAGTCAGTTGCAGAGTTATACGCTAGATACAGAGTCACAATTCTTTAATTTGTCATGTATTGTAAATTTTTAATTTACTGGGTGGGTGTAAATACAAAATTTACAAAATGACACAAGACTCGTGCCCTGTATTTGTTTACAGAGGTTCAATATACCAGTAAAACATCTTTTTCGAGCTGATTTGTCTATCTTCTTATTCATTTTAAGCATAAATGAAGAGTTTCTAACGTTTAACACATTAATTTTAGGTATAAAACTGGGATTTTTGCTTCAACATTCAAAATGTAAACAAAATTTTTGTTTGTTTACATAGCAAAAAATTGTAAGCTCTATAACTCGCTTATAACTCAACAAATGACACTCAAGTTTTGCAGGTTGCCTATTAAAAATGCCTTTCTGAAAAATAGTAAAGTTATCATTAAAATCCGAAAAACAATTTTTGACCAAAATTGGGACTATGCCCCTTTAAGTTTTCATTTAGGGAAAAATTATCTGGACTACGGTGCGTCTTACAAAATTCTAGGAGTGATTATCGACGAAAAGTGGACGCTGAAATTAATGCCCTGGGATCCATCATCCCCAAAATCAACGCAATCAAATTGGATTCCGAACTTCTGAAAAATTATTCATTAATTGTGTCGCCCCAGTCCTAATACAGCTGTAGGGTATGGGGGTAGAAGAGGCATAACTGTACTGAAAGTACTAGCACCAATTTTACTACAATTAAACTTTGAAACCGCGATTGGCTCAACACTATTCAAGATGTATCAAAACTTAGAACACGTAAAGGCACGTAGCATCGTTTTTGAAAAGGGGGGGGGGGGGCAGACTTATCCAAAAAATCTTGATCAGCAAAAAAAAGGGGGGGGGGGTACTTTTCAAAATCCTATTCCGTGGGGGGGAGGGGGGGCAAGTAACTTCAATTTCACTGTTTTAAAATTGAATTTTTTACAAGGTTTCATAAAAGTGTGTGTGTGGGGGGGGGGGGGGGCAGCTCCATTTTAATTCAATTTTTTGTATGTAAATTAAAGAAAAATCTTTGCTGCGCCAAAAAGTGGGGGGCCAGCCCCCGCCCCCTGATGCTACGTGCCTGGAACATACATCTTTTTTAAATCCAGTTACTAAGTCGAAAAATACGCTAGATCTCCCAATTTCATCATATCTAAATTGGCAGTGTGAGATGTACATGTACTTCCCTAAACATGGAAACAGGTCGCTGCAGCGGAGAATGTCGAGGGCAGAATATGTAACGTGTGTGACTTGAATGAAATTTAAACAGAAAATCATTTTTTTATTGTCCTTTCTTTTTCAGAGAACCCATCTATTTCATAATATTGGAAATAATTGAAATATCTATAGGTCTAAATATTACTATAGATACAGTATTCTGTTGATTGATCTAACATGAACTATCCCCACCATCCTCCTTATCTTCATGAATTATTATAAATTATACACATTTTTATGGGACAGAAACACTTGACAAAGCCATATATCTTACTCCCAAAACATGCTGATTTTACACACTTTGTAACAGTTTTTAAAAAGGTGATTTATATATAGGTCATTGGGCCAGGTGTTAAAAATGTGATTTATATATAGGTCATTGGGCCAGGTGTATCTATATTATATCTGAACTTTTAATTGTGTAATTGTTATGTAATACAAATATGCAACTATAATAAACTATTTACTTACTTGTAAACTATACAGTTTACATTCGTTAACTATAGTTTAAGAGTTGTTAAAAGTTCCACATATACTTTACTGTCCGTTAAGCAGTTTACTTCCCAATATATACCTAGTTTATCGACTGTGAAACTATATATGTTTAGACCATTTTTCTTGAACTTGCCATGTTATAAATCATTGGTAGAGCGTGGGGATAGTCGCCGCACCCTGGCGACGTCATTTGTGGGTCTTAGCTTTATGTTTTTCTACCAATAACGAAGAGTTGACTGAAAACGCGCGACGCTTTATTCATTTTTTTTTTTTAAATTATATATATATTTACAGTTCATGAGGAGCAAATCAATTTAAGTTAAAAATTAATCCAAGATGTATTTAATTTCACGTGTATTTACGTATTCACTTTAACATGCATTGGAAAAAAGGAAAATCATAGATATGATCTTAAAACAATTTAACATGTTAATGTTAAAACACTTGCCTTTTAACCAGTGTTAACGATCTTGTATGTATGTGAAAGTGGGTGGCTTTGTAAACAGTGAAAAATGGGGGGGGGGGGGGGCTGGGCACATACCTTGATTATGGAATATGATTTGTAAACTGAAAAAGTATGAAGGATATAGCTAGGTCTGCATATTTGTCAGTTACTTGTTATTCATGTGAGCAATGAGGTCCATAGGAAAGATAAACCTTGCACATTTTTCAACGTATTATGTGTGTTATGTTTTTACCCCTAGGCCTTCGTTAAATTTGTGAAAAGTGACAATGGTCACTAACCAAATAAGTTCCTTGATTAAAAGGTGGTTTTATCGGAATAAATCCGGATTCGGTGTACCTATTACGATAGATCGTGTGCAAAAGTGCCGTGTGCAAAACAGCAAAATTGAGCGCCAAGAGGAAACGTGGTTATCAGGGTTGAGGAGGAGTGGAGTGGAGAGGAGAGAATTTTGGTAATACACTCCGAATTATTTTACTTCTGTAATGATCGACGCGTGTATTTATTGATCTTTTATCTGTTATTTATGATTTTTATACCGCTTATTTTGTCTTAAAAATCGAGTTTTTCTTGCATTTGGGTTGCAATGGCGTCGAAGCACGTGGTCTTGAATAGAATGCGCAATTTACACAGAATGTAAATCGAAGTCTGAAAGAACCACAATAACACGACGACGATCTCAGTTAAAATATGAATGTAGTATAAATCACAATTTTGGAATTGTAACCTAGAAATTTGCCACTTTACACTCGTTTAAAAAATGAGAAAGTAATTTGTTCTGTTGGACCTTGGTGAAATCGTATGAATTTATTCAGCCCTTACACTCCTCCTGTACTCTATGGAGAATGATTATAAGAATTTGTGCCTTAAAATTTAAAAGAATATTTTGTTATAAATAATCCCATGTCTTCTAATGAAAACTAGTACACGTGGGAATCTCAGTGATTTTTTTCCCTATCAATATAAGTTATGTATTCAAATCTATCATTATGGTGAGGTACCACATGCGCGGATCTAGAGGGGGGGTCGGGGGGGTCCCGACCCCCCCTGGAAAATGAAAATTTATTAAATTTACATAGTAAAATTATCGCGAAAATATGCCTCGGACCCCCCCTGGCAAACACAATTATCCTTCGGACCCCCCCACATACTTGCCAACCTCTAACATGTGAAAATCTGGTCATGACCAGATTTGGAAAGTAAAAAATCTGGTCATAGCGCGTAACGACATTCACGACATATTTATCATGCATTTCATAGGTATATACAATAGAAATATGTGTTAAAACTTGTGTGTAATACTTATTGCAAAGAAGCATTTTAACTAACAGTTGCTGATTTTGAATTTTGTAAAGTGATCTGACACAGAAAATGGTAGGTTGTGTTCAGCTAAAAAAAAAAATGCAAAAAGAGTTTCTGCTACATTAACCTTGCTTTTGAACTCTGTAAATGATGGCATGAAGGTTGTAAGTGACTTGGAAGACTTTTGTGTATTAAAAAGCATCTATACATGAGTGACGACTTAGCGTTTTTGCATGTTTAGTCAGATCATTTTGGACACAAAATCCAATATTCAAATGTGCGTTACACAGAACGCAAAAGCCTCGTTTTGTACTCGATTACTTTGTTTTACCTATGGGAATTCATTTTCCCAGATATGTTGATAGGTACAAAAATATCGTTTTCTTTTTGTTGGTTTTGATTCCGCTGGCCCCGATGAAGACCTTTTCTTATTGGAAACCATCACATTTAATGATTTAAACCTTCGCTTAGTCAAAACAACTCACGATAATAATTACACTTAATCAGTTAATGTGTCTGTTATAGCCATCGGCATTGTTTACGCGTTACGTAAATCCAAACTCAGATTGGGTTCATAACTGGAATAAAGAGCAAGAATGTAAATTATTTACTCACAAACCCATCATTATCAATATAAATTATGAAATTTCTTGACATATTATTCAACGGAATAAATGGTATACATTACATACAAGAAACAACTTCGCATTTGACCTTTATTCCGTAACAAAGTTGATTTTAATTATAAAACCCCAATGCCATTTTCCTTCACGATATAAGCATTATAGATTGAAATGGACTCGATATCTGACCTTTATTCCGTAATGAAATACTTTTGAAATACAACTTTGGTGCCTGATTCTTCATCGTAATATTACATGAATTAACATATATCTTAATATATTTTACCTTTACTACGTAGTAGATCATTACAAAACAAAATGTTACTGTTGTTACACTTTAAATACCGTTATGTACAACACAGAGAAACACACAAATATATACATTTTAATAGATTCAACAAATAATAACGTGAACTTTATACTTTCCCTCTTATAAGATAAGTATTATAAAAGTATTACAATTGGGCCTACAATTGACGTTAATAACGTCAACAACGTCAAAAATTATCAGCATCGCGATGCTAATAACAGGATAATGCCTATTGTTGGGCATTATCCTGTTATTAGCATCGCGATGCTGATAATTTTTGACGTTATTTTACGTAACGTCAGAAGCGTTAAAATTATCAATGAATACTCTTTATACCTTTTTTAAATATCAAGATGATGCATCTGTGTAGAATATTACAAAACATAATATCACTTATGTGCATTCCAGTACTTCATCGCAAATACACTAAATATTCATACTTTGGCGAGAATGTTTCGTCTCTCTATATATACTCCTGTTATTGACATCGCGATGCTAATAACAGGAGTATATAGAGAGAGCGAGAATAATTCGTCCCTCTATCTATTCACTCTTAAATGGCTGGAAATTATTGGCATCGCGATGCCAATAACAGGAGTATATATAGAGAGACGATATTAAGAAATCATTATAAAAACTCCGCGAAGGGAAGTATTCCCGGGAAAGAGGGTTTCTTGGGGGACTCCATCAGAAAAAAACTGGGGCTTGGGTTTTTTTTGGGGGGGGGTGTCACTATTACAGTGTTCAGTTCATCCAAAATGGCTGGAAATTATTAGCATCGCGATGCCAATAACAGGAGTATATATAGAGAGCGAGAATGATATCTATTCACTCTTAAATGGCTGGAAATTATTAGCATCACGATGCCAATAACAGGAGTATATATAGAGAGACGATATTAAGAAATCATTATAAAAACTCCGCGAGGGGAAGTATTCCCGGGAAAGAGGGTTTCTTTGGGGGGTCCATCAGAAAAAAACTGGGGCTTGGTTTTTGGGGGGGGGATGTCACTAGTACAGTGTTCAGTTCATCCGAAATAAAGCTGGAAATTATTAGCATCGCGAGGCTAATAACAGGAGTATATATAGAGAGAGCGAGAATGATATCTATTCACTCTTAAATGGCTGGAAATTATTAGCATCGCGATGCCGATAACAGGAGTATATATAGAGAGACGATGTTAAGAAATCATTATAAAAACTCCACGAAGGGAAGTATTCCCGGGAAAGAGGGTTTCTTTGGGGGGTCCATCAGAAAAAAAACTGGGGCTTGGTTTGTTTGGGGGGGATGTCACTAGTACAGTGTTCAGTTCATCCGAAATAAAGCTGGAAATTATTAGCATCGCGAGGCTAATAACAGGAGTATATATAGAGAGAGCGAGAATGATTCTTCCGTCTATATATTCACTCTGAAATGGCTGGAAATTATTAGCATCGCGATGCCAATAACAGGAGTATATATAGAGAGAGCGAGAATGATTCGTCCGTCTATATATTCACTCTGAAATGGCTGGAAATTATTAGCATCGCGATGCCAATAACAGGAGTATATATAGAGAGAGCGAGAATGATTCGTCCGTCTATATATTCACTCTGAAATGGCTGGAAATTATTAGCATCGCGATGCCAATAACAGGAGTATATATAGAGAGACGATATTAAGAAATCATTATAAAAACTCCACGAAGGGAAGTATTCCCGGGAAAGAGGGTTTCTTTGGGGGGTCCATCAGAAAAAAACCTGGGGCTTGGTTTTTTTGGGGGGGATGTCACTATTACAGAGTGGTCAGTTCATCTGAAATACGGCTGGAAATTATTAGCATCGCGATGCTAATAACAGGAGTATATATAGAGAGAGCGAGAATGATTCGTCCGTCTATATATTCACTCTCAAATGGCTGGAAATTATTAGCATCGCGATGCCAATAACAGGAGTATATATAGAGAGACGTTGTTCAGAAATCATTATAAAAACTCCACGAAGGGAAGTATTCCCGGGAAAGAGGGTTTCTTTGGGGGGTCCATCAAAAAAAAAAACCTGGGGCTTGGTTTTTTTTGGGGGGGATGTCACTATTACAGAGTGTTCAGTTCATCCGAAATGGCTGGAAATTATTAGCATCGCGATGCCAATAACAGGAGTATATATAGAGAGAGCGAGAATAATCGTCTGTCTAGTAATTGTCCCGTTATCGACATCCCTGTGTAATGACAATGCATTTAAAGTCCGTGCATTTAAACCTCGTCCAAAATTAACGCATTCTTCTACGGAATAAAGAGCAAGAATGTAAATTATTTACTCACAAACCCATCATTATCAATATAAATTATGAAATTTCTTGACATATTATTCAACGGAATAAATGGTATACATTACATACAAGAAACAACTTCGCATTTGACCTTTATTCCGTAACAAAGTTGATTTTAATTATAAAACCCCAATGCCATTTTCCTTCACGATATAAGCATTATAGATTGAAATGGACTCGATATCTGACCTTTATTCCGTAATGAAATACTTTTGAAATACAACTTTGGTGCCTGATTCTTCATCGTAATATTACATGAATTAACATATATCTTAATATATTTTACCTTTACTACGTAGTAGATCATTACAAAACAAAATGTTACTGTTGTTACACTTTAAATACCGTTATGTACAACACAGAGAAACACACAAATATATACATTTTAATAGATTCAACAAATAATAACGTGAACTTTATACTTTCCCTCTTATAAGATAAGTATTATAAAAGTATTACAATTGGGCCTACAATTGACGTTAATAACGTCAACAACGTCAAAAATTATCAGCATCGCGATGCTAATAACAGGATAATGCCTATTGTTGGGCATTATCCTGTTATTAGCATCGCGATGCTGATAATTTTTGACGTTATTTTACGTAACGTCAGAAGCGTTAAAATTATCAATGAATACTCTTTATACCTTTTTTAAATATCAAGATGATGCATCTGTGTAGAATATTACAAAACATAATATCACTTATGTGCATTCCAGTACTTCATCGCAAATACACTAAATATTCATACTTTGGCGAGAATGTTTCGTCTCTCTATATATACTCCTGTTATTGACATCGCGATGCTAATAACAGGAGTATATAGAGAGAGCGAGAATAATTCGTCCCTCTATCTATTCACTCTTAAATGGCTGGAAATTATTGGCATCGCGATGCCAATAACAGGAGTATATATAGAGAGACGATATTAAGAAATCATTATAAAAACTCCGCGAAGGGAAGTATTCCCGGGAAAGAGGGTTTCTTGGGGGACTCCATCAGAAAAAAACTGGGGCTTGGGTTTTTTTTGGGGGGGGGTGTCACTATTACAGTGTTCAGTTCATCCAAAATGGCTGGAAATTATTAGCATCGCGATGCCAATAACAGGAGTATATATAGAGAGCGAGAATGATATCTATTCACTCTTAAATGGCTGGAAATTATTAGCATCACGATGCCAATAACAGGAGTATATATAGAGAGACGATATTAAGAAATCATTATAAAAACTCCGCGAGGGGAAGTATTCCCGGGAAAGAGGGTTTCTTTGGGGGGTCCATCAGAAAAAAACTGGGGCTTGGTTTTTGGGGGGGGGATGTCACTAGTACAGTGTTCAGTTCATCCGAAATAAAGCTGGAAATTATTAGCATCGCGAGGCTAATAACAGGAGTATATATAGAGAGAGCGAGAATGATATCTATTCACTCTTAAATGGCTGGAAATTATTAGCATCGCGATGCCGATAACAGGAGTATATATAGAGAGACGATGTTAAGAAATCATTATAAAAACTCCACGAAGGGAAGTATTCCCGGGAAAGAGGGTTTCTTTGGGGGGTCCATCAGAAAAAAAACTGGGGCTTGGTTTGTTTGGGGGGGATGTCACTAGTACAGTGTTCAGTTCATCCGAAATAAAGCTGGAAATTATTAGCATCGCGAGGCTAATAACAGGAGTATATATAGAGAGAGCGAGAATGATTCTTCCGTCTATATATTCACTCTGAAATGGCTGGAAATTATTAGCATCGCGATGCCAATAACAGGAGTATATATAGAGAGAGCGAGAATGATTCGTCCGTCTATATATTCACTCTGAAATGGCTGGAAATTATTAGCATCGCGATGCCAATAACAGGAGTATATATAGAGAGAGCGAGAATGATTCGTCCGTCTATATATTCACTCTGAAATGGCTGGAAATTATTAGCATCGCGATGCCAATAACAGGAGTATATATAGAGAGACGATATTAAGAAATCATTATAAAAACTCCACGAAGGGAAGTATTCCCGGGAAAGAGGGTTTCTTTGGGGGGTCCATCAGAAAAAAACCTGGGGCTTGGTTTTTTTGGGGGGGATGTCACTATTACAGAGTGGTCAGTTCATCTGAAATACGGCTGGAAATTATTAGCATCGCGATGCTAATAACAGGAGTATATATAGAGAGAGCGAGAATGATTCGTCCGTCTATATATTCACTCTCAAATGGCTGGAAATTATTAGCATCGCGATGCCAATAACAGGAGTATATATAGAGAGACGTTGTTCAGAAATCATTATAAAAACTCCACGAAGGGAAGTATTCCCGGGAAAGAGGGTTTCTTTGGGGGGTCCATCAAAAAAAAAAACCTGGGGCTTGGTTTTTTTTGGGGGGGATGTCACTATTACAGAGTGTTCAGTTCATCCGAAATGGCTGGAAATTATTAGCATCGCGATGCCAATAACAGGAGTATATATAGAGAGAGCGAGAATAATCGTCTGTCTAGTAATTGTCCCGTTATCGACATCCCTGTGTAATGACAATGCATTTAAAGTCCGTGCATTTAAACCTCGTCCAAAATTAACGCATTCTTCTACGGAATAAAGAGCAAGAATGTAAATTATTTACTCACAAACCCATCATTATCAATATAAATTATGAAATTTCTTGACATATTATTCAACGGAATAAATGGTATACATTACATACAAGAAACAACTTCGCATTTGACCTTTATTCCGTAACAAAGTTGATTTTAATTATAAAACCCCAATGCCATTTTCCTTCACGATATAAGCATTATAGATTGAAATGGACTCGATATCTGACCTTTATTCCGTAATGAAATACTTTTGAAATACAACTTTGGTGCCTGATTCTTCATCGTAATATTACATGAATTAACATATATCTTAATATATTTTACCTTTACTACGTAGTAGATCATTACAAAACAAAATGTTACTGTTGTTACACTTTAAATACCGTTATGTACAACACAGAGAAACACACAAATATATACATTTTAATAGATTCAACAAATAATAACGTGAACTTTATACTTTCCCTCTTATAAGATAAGTATTATAAAAGTATTACAATTGGGCCTACAATTGACGTTAATAACGTCAACAACGTCAAAAATTATCAGCATCGCGATGCTAATAACAGGATAATGCCGATTATAAGAATTTGTGCCTTAAAATTTAAAAGAATATTTTGTTATAAATAATCCCATGTCTTCTAATGAAAACTAGTACACGTGGGAATCTCAGTGATTTTTTTCCCTATCAATATAAGTTATGTATTCAAATCTATCATTATGGTGAGGTACCACATGCGCGGATCTAGAGGGGGGGTCGGGGGGGTCCCGACCCCCCCTGGAAAATGAAAATTTATTAAATTTACATAGTAAAATTATCGCGAAAATATGCCTCGGACCCCCCCTGGCAAACACAATTATCCTTCGGACCCCCCCACATACTTGCCAACCTCTAACATGTGAAAATCTGGTCATGACCAGATTTGGAAAGTAAAAAATCTGGTCATAGCGCGTAACGACATTCACGACATATTTATCATGCATTTCATAGGTATATACAATAGAAATATGTGTTAAAACTTGTGTGTAATACTTATTGCAAAGAAGCATTTTAACTAACAGTTGCTGATTTTGAATTTTGTAAAGTGATCTGACACAGAAAATGGTAGGTTGTGTTCAGCTAAAAAAAAAAATGCAAAAAGAGTTTCTGCTACATTAACCTTGCTTTTGAACTCTGTAAATGATGGCATGAAGGTTGTAAGTGACTTGGAAGACTTTTGTGTATTAAAAAGCATCTATACATGAGTGACGACTTAGCGTTTTTGCATGTTTAGTCAGATCATTTTGGACACAAAATCCAATATTCAAATGTGCGTTACACAGAACGCAAAAGCCTCGTTTTGTACTCGATTACTTTGTTTTACCTATGGGAATTCATTTTCCCAGATATGTTGATAGGTACAAAAATATCGTTTTCTTTTTGTTGGTTTTGATTCCGCTGGCCCCGATGAAGACCTTTTCTTATTGGAAACCATCACATTTAATGATTTAAACCTTCGCTTAGTCAAAACAACTCACGATAATAATTACACTTAATCAGTTAATGTGTCTGTTATAGCCATCGGCATTGTTTACGCGTTACGTAAATCCAAACTCAGATTGGGTTCATAACTGGAAGTCAAATGCGCAACGTAATTTACGAACCAAATCCGGAAATCGGGAGATTTTCGGGTTGTTCGACACAAATCGGGTGAAAAGCATGACCCGCCGGGTCATAAAAAATAATCGGGTGAAGGGTTGAAAAATCGGGTGTGACCCGACGAAATCGGGTCAGTTGGCAAGTATGCCCCCCCATGAAAAATTTTCTGGATCCGCGCATGTACCAAAGATTGAAATGAGGGAAATGAAATATTTAAAGAAGTCTTAAAAGTTGTGCATTTGCTTGTTTTTGTAGAGAGACGAGGAGCGAAGTGGTGTGGTTTTTATATTAACATCAGTTTGCAATAAGTTGACAACAGTACATCAGGAGAACAATGGGCGACAGTAACTGCTACAAGTGTGGAAAGCCAGGCCACTTTGCACGGGAGTGTAGAAGCGGGGGTGGTGGTGGTGGTGGCGGCGGCCGGGGAGGATTCCGAGGAGGTCGCGGCGGGGGAGGAGCCGGTGGTCAGTTCATTTATTTTTACATAGATTACAAATGTTAAATAGATTACAAATGTTACATAGATTACAAATGTGAACCAAGAGAAGAGCAAAAACGATATCTGTGAAATTTTTAACAGGTCATGATACCATTGTTTTGCTACTGTTGCATGTGACCCTGTGGTTTCACAGTTGCATTGTTATTAAACAAACAGCAATGTTTAAAAAGCACTGGAATATGGACTTTGTTAGTACATGCTTCTCAGGAGGTTTGATCATGTACCAAGGCTTCCTTGTAAACTTTATAACATTCCTGTTTATACAAATACCAATAAATGACCAATCAGCTCAAGGCTGCGTGGCTAAGAATGTGTGGTTTTCAAACAGAGTATGAAATGGGTATTTTAAGATGTTAAAAATGAATCTAAATTTGCAACTATAGCATGCAAGACTTTGCAGTTTCTATTACTTAAAAAATGTATTGATGATTGGGAGGGGGGGGGGGATAAATAGGCTTCTAAGGATAACAACACAGAGATAAATTTAAAGAAGTGATTGACTCTCGGATGTTTTTCTACTTACAGGAACCAAGTGTTATAACTGTGGAAAAACTGGACACTTTGCTAGAGACTGCACCAACGAGGCCCAGGAGCGCAGAGAAAGAAGCAGTGCATGCTATCATTGCGAAGAGGAAGGCCATCTGGCCAGAGATTGCCCCAACCGTGACACCAAGGGGGGCGGTGGTGGAGACAAGGGGTCATGCTACAACTGTAACCGACCAGGACACATCGCTCGGGACTGCCCGGACCAACGTAGAGGGGGCGGCGGCGGTGGTGGACGGGAACAGACCTGTTACAAGTAGGTCACTGATACCAGGCCATTTCTGATTGGTTGTTGGAAAGATTTTACATTTGATAAAGATTCCCATACTCTTGAGTAATGTAAATTTCTGATTGGTTGTTTAAGGTATTGATTTTGACAAGAGTAATTTCTTTCATTTTCTCAAGTGCCTGATTCCTGATTGAAGTTAGATAAATGCAGGGCTTTTTAGAAATGTGTTAAAAAAAAAAAAATTAAAAAAAAAATAACTAAAAATTTAATAGTTAGGATGAGTTACTGTTCCTGTTAGACAGGTGAACTCTGTTTGCCTAAGATGTTGCTCATTTAGTTTATCCTGCTCTTTCAGCTGTGGAGAGTCCGGTCACATCGCGCGGGAATGCTCCAACAGTAGCAGCAGCAAGAACGTCAAGTGTTACAACTGTAACGAGATGGGCCACTTTGCTCGCGACTGTCCCACCGAGGACTAGACTTCTCTCCGGAGTTTGATGTTTAGAAAAGAACTTTAAAGTATCTTTAAGAGGAAAAAATTTCTTGTATTGTATTTGATTCTTGTGTAATGGCGCATCAATTTTTGTTTGGTAGTGGATAATCCTTTAGTCCTTTAATATGATTTACTTTGTCGCTTGAATTTGCCAAACACAAAAAAAAAATGAAAAATGAAACGGAGGCATAGAAATATACTGGCGTTCAATATGTTTGGGAAAAGTTGATTATGACATTGTAAATCATTTTAAGGCTGTTTGTGATAAAGATGATGTATCATTTTGTAATGTTAATCCATATCTGATCGTGAGAAATGGAGAAATATTGTCAACATTATTTGCATTCCTTGTCTCGCATCAGAACCAAGAGCAGATAAATCAGGCTTAATACTTCAGATTAAAATTACTGGTAATGAATTAACTTGAACAAAGTTTTGATCATCATTTTAATTTTAAATGATTAAAAGAACTTTAAATGATTCAGAGACTGTAGACCGATAAATACAAAATTATGAATGAGAAAGAAGCAAAGAATTCAAGGCTTAATGGAAAACGTAAATTTTGTTGTAATGATTTATCTGCTCTTGTGTAGCCCTCCAAGTTCTAACACACAACAGGGATGGTAGTAAGAAAATGTCATAAATTCACTGTCACAGCTCGGACGTGAAGGGCTTATGGACTCTGTACATAATGGTTTTCTTTGTTAATTGTAACTCCAGAGGTCGTGTGATGTCAAAGGTTAGAGGTCAAGGAGACATCCATTCCAATCTCGAGGTTTTCCACCTGTGTTTATGTCTGGTGTAGTTGGAAGGGGTGGACCCATCTTTGTAATGGTTGTAAACGGGGTTTCAAAAATGTAATTGTATTGCATTTATGTACAAGAGGTTATATTTGATCGGTCCACATGCACTTTTATTGAATAACTGTTTAGATGCATTGTGCCGATAGTGTTCAGATGTTATAAAGGAATAGTGATAACTGTTAGTCAAGATATTTTTATATGGGGCAGTATTTGGAAATGAATTCTGAAGTTCAAAGATTAGCATAGTCAACAGACTTTAATACTGAGTGAAATTGGGAATTCTTAAAAATTTCCCATATGGTTTCAGTTGAAGTTAACTTATTTTTCTCATTTGAAAGAAAAAATGTGCTATAAGAAAATAATTGGCACACCCCTGAAAAAAAAAAACAGAAAAATGTGCAATTTTCATTTATATATTCCAATCATTTTCTAGGGGAAAATGTTAATCAAAGTTAACATTTTTTCCTTGAAAATAAGTGTATTTTGCTCAATTAGCATCTGACTTTTCAACTTGTTATTTGTGAAGCCAAATTGGGTATTTTTTCCATTATTTAATTTTTATTAACGGTTGATAATTGAGCAAAGTACTGAAGTAGGAGGTGGTGAAGCGTGACGGGAGATAATGTGGTCTCCGGGCGGGCGGTTGGGCGTGACTGTTGGTTGCGGCCAAGCGCCCGCTACGATGTAGAGGAGGAGTCGAGGAAACACACTCTCAAAGGCAGCTGATTCGGTGACCCACGTGGAAGGAGTTTTGTATATTGATAATGTACTCTTTTTATTTTAGGTAGCCTAAAGTTGGCTTATGAATTAATTTTTAAATCAACTTTGTTTGCTGAACTTTTACAGGTTTTGGAAGTTATAAACAATTATGAGAAAAATTCTATCTTAGCCTTTAAGGCAGTTGCCGTTTTGAGGTAAAGAAACGATCCATTTTTAGAATCGATGCTCAAAGCATTGTACAGCATTCAAGGTTGATTTAAGCTCCATGCTGCATACAATTTTTGTAACATGATGATGTATATATGCAGCAGTTATTTAGTTGATTGAAAGTGAAGATGTGATGGAAAATAAAACATATTAACAAGGATCACTTGTGACTTTTCTTTCTTAATAGAATCTCATGAGGTTAGAGTTGAACATGTTCAATGAAGAGTTCAAGTATGTAAGGAATGATCTTTCTTGTTATGGCTTTAATTAGTGTGCTGTTGTGTAAATCTTATGAATGTTTTGAAAGAAAAAGAGCAAAGCTGCTTTTCCATTCCATATCGGGAAGTATGAGATTTTGATACATGTAGGAAGGGTAAACATTAATTAATCGATGAATTACAAGATATAAGTACATGAACATGCGATAATTGGAAGGCACAAAACTTTTTTTTTTAAGCAAACTGGCTAAAATGTGACCGCTCATCATTAAGGTACCTCATTACACCTAGACTTGTACTTTTTAAGACACTAGGTCACAAGATGGCGAGTTAAATGTTAAACTGTTTATATTCAAATGGGTTGTGTAGCATCGTAGCACGGTGGTTAAAGTATTGGGCTTCTGAACCGCAGATCATGAGTTTGAATCCGCCTGGAGCTTTTGCTCATGTTCACTGAATTAAATTTTCGAAAATGTAACTTTTCATCCAAAATTGCACAATTTTTTGCCTATTTGACTTAAATATCTTTGTATCATTATGATATTTATCATAATCAAGTAATTTTCTGCTGATTTTAAAAAATATTTCAAAGTGTAGTGAGCCACCTTAAGAAGAAAAAAAGGCGTGTGTACACATAGTATTTAATTCTAATCCGCTCTGGCTTGCACTTCCAAGTTTCACTGAAAGTTTAACCAATGAAAACTATTGTTTAGGGCTAAAAGTCATTAATTAATGTTGGTTTTTTTTTGGTATTGAATGTAAATTTTGTGGATATATCTAAAAGGCTGCACGAAGACGAACCTTTTTTTTCCTGGCGAGTTCCTAAGTGACTAAATTATTTCGATTGAGCACTCGAAAACCTTTCCAATACTTTTGCAGTAACATTCATCTTCACTTGAAAGAAATGTGATTGTAACTCGCTGCACTGTCATAAATGGCCGACCTGGGGGAGGGGGTTTGAAGATTTTTCTGGATCCGTGCATGGATTATAAAATTTATTGTGGGTTGAAGTATGCTTCATACTTGCACGTTATCATTGCTCCTAAATCATGGCAAGGAACAAGACTCCACCCCAGATTTTGGGAGTATGGAATACACTCCTCGGCCGTGTGGTTCGAAATGAAAGATCCATGCCCAGATCAAAGAAATTCAACTGTATTAAATTGACGGGGTAAAGTTATGGATGACTGGTCTTGGACCCACCTTTGCAAGCAAAAATATCCATCTGACCCCAGAAAAATTCTGGATCCGCACATGTATTCTGATATCTTAACGACAAACTTATTCAGTATCCATACTTGCTTGAATAACGAAACAAATTAGAATTGAGTAACATTTAATAAATAATTCATATAGCATAATACAAAATTTTAAATGAGGTCATCAAGTAGTTCTATACAATTAATACTATTCAATCCAAGTTAAAACATAATATTCAAATTGGACATGAATTAAACCCTCTCTAAGCAGAAGAACACAACAGCAATGCAATTATTTCAGTCTCTCCAGTACAAAGTGTACTTATTAATCAGGTCCCATACACATATTACAGCTACTTTGGGTATTAAATGGACAAAAATCAATTTATGGCCCCAAAAGTTTCAAATATTGATCTTTAATCACAAATGGTCCATTTTGAATTTAAACCATGCTGAATTTAAGTACCGGTACACTTATTGCGATCTCTGGAAGGAAACTGGGGTAACGAAGAAAAAATAATACAGTTATTCTATTAAGTTTTTGTCTACATTTAAAATGTAAGGATAGCACCAACTGATGTGATATGTGTTTGGATTCTATCAGTTAAGCAATTAATACCAAAAATAAAATTTTGAATCGAGGGGTTTGTTTATTGTCATTGTAGTTTCTAAGAGTTGAGGAATCATCAAGAAATATAATTGCTAAATGTGCTTTCAAAGAGTTGGACACAATTTCATGAGGTGTTGGTCTAAATATAGCCCTATTGTGACCTTAAAATTATAATCTCTAATTGTCTCACCTATTTAGAAAATGAAAAAAGGTATTATATCTTTTTTGGATTCAATTTGTAAACTATCTGGCTTACAATGAAGTGAAGCAGGGCTTTGAATGAGCACTGTGCACAAAATTCTACATGAACTCTAATCAGAGGTTAAATCAAAGGAAAAAGAGTTTTTTTGATGAGCATAATTATCATGCATGTATACTTTTACCAGGGACAAAGGTCTAAAAAGAGGAGTTAATGCGCCCCAGATTGGTGTACCTAAAAATTATTTGGAGTTCCGGGGGTTCAAAGACCCTTTCTGCACCTAAATACTGTGTCGATAAGTCAAATGTCTGATAAAGAACACAATGACACTGATTATTGCCCCCCCCCCTTCCGATCCCCCTTCAAAAATCCCAAAGTTCATTTATTCTGGTTTTGATTGACCAACTAGGAGGGTATATAGCTAGGTTATATTTAGTTCAGGTGAATAAAGTTAATACCATCTCTTGTGTATTGGGGAAGACGTGTAAATAATGAATACATGTACATGTATATTAATATTGACTTATCACTTTAGGCCGTTTGGAATTAATTGCCCCCTGCCTTATTGAAATACCCCCCATAGATTAGATTTTGTGAGCCAAAAATAAAGAAAGTTTTGTTTATATATGGAGATTTTTATTTTTTACCAATTTTTAATTAGTTAAACTTCCAAGTTTGAAGAATAAAAATATTTTTACCTTCCTCCCTCTTGAGTCTGGAGGGAGCCCCAGGCGGCAATTCCAAACAAGCAATTTTTTAAGGATGACCATATAAGCTCTTAAATTTTAGAAAACGCTTTACTAGGATATTCATAATTCCAACACTTAAGTTTGTTTTCAAAAATAGTTTTGGTCAATTTTTTAAAGCATAAGAATTTGCTGTTTTAAATTATTGAAAGATTAAGTACATGTATTCATAACTGACTGCAGTTTGTTACATATACCAGTACAAGTGTTTATTTAAATCAAAACAATGTGCTAATCCTATCATATTCTTATATGCCTCTGAACACTCATTCAATCTAACAACAAGAAGAGGGAATCAACTACTGTAAAATGTAGAATATTTCCCTGTATCAAAAAGAAAACTGACCAAAAAATTTCACATCTAACGTAAACATAACAAATTTTTTAAAAAAAAGTGCAAGTATTACAGCAGTGTCATATGCTGCTGGTAAATACTTATTGAATGTCCGTCAAATTTTGATTGAAATTGCAAAAATTCTAAACAAAAAACAGAGAAGGATCAATATGGTGTGTTTTACTTCAAATGAGTACAACACAAAACAAGAAAAATTCTAGCTAATAGCACTGTTAAGTCATACGAAGAGGCAAACATTGAGATTTAGGTCTGTAATGCCTCATTTCAATATATAAAATACACAGCCATATGATGAAAATGATGTCATGTATGCATCAGTACACAATCTTCTCTCTAATACACATATATACCAAAACACACACAGAGCTAATAACGCATCTTTACGTCAATACACAAGCAAATGTTTAATACATGTCATAGACAGATCAAGGGAAGCCTGCTCACATTACAACATCTTGTGCGAGATAAATCTTGTGTTTTATGCACATATGATCTGACAACTAAGCCTTCACTCCATGGACTAGCCCATAAAAGGTGAAATTACTGCTCACACCAGTCACGTTGATATATAAAACTGCCGACTTTCTATTGATTACATGTACTTGAAAATCCCTGGGATCCTCCAAAAAAATTCACACGAATTTGTTATAATTAACAAAGATTGTCAATAAATTCCATGGGATCTTAAAAAATCTAAGGGATCGTAGGGGACTAGGACTATATTAAGATTGTATACGTAAAGCGGGAGAACCAAAATATAAGACTAAGACCCACATCATTATTTGACCAGGAAACAACAGGCAAGGTCTATCATTAGAATGCACTACAATTTTCCTGTAAAAATAATCCCATCATACACAAGTACTAGTGCTGGTTCCACATTTTATCTTCAGTTTCCCAAAAATAGTCAAATACCCTAATAGCTATGTCCACCAAGTGTTAGGCTACATTCACCTGGACATAACTGAATGACATCGCATAATAATCAATAAAAAATATATTCATATATCTGTATAAAAAAAATGTTGACATCATATTCTCTCAGTTGATGGATGAAGATGAGGGTGACCTGGATTTCTGCTAGACCTTCTTGTTGCCGGCCGTACCGTTGACGGACTTGCTGAGGATTTTGGATTGTATCCGTGAGAGTTCAGACTCCTTCTCCGCCTTTTCTTTGATTGGTTTCATTGAGTCTTCTTGCTGAAATTACAAAAAGAAGCGTGTTTCTCACGACCATAATTTCTTTTTTATTCCAGTAACATCAATGATAATTTTCTAGTAATCTAAGACAACTTGTATTAACTATTTGCCTCTACATTAACTCATGATTGACAGGAAAAAGACGCCCCAATGATTGATACGATATTGGCTTATATCCCCTCTTTATTGCCAATTTCTGTTGATGGTTCATGGAGGAGTTAACATGAACCGGGCCAGACAGATAAAGTTCCAAACAAGGAAGCTAGACTTGAGCAGTTTATACTCTCTCTGTGTTTCCGATCACTGGGTTATGTTACATGATAATATTGATTTAAATCAGTTCTAAAATTCCACAATGGCACACAATGCCAGCAATCAACTGAGAAACACTACTGCTCAGTTTAATCAAGGAGCAAATGAAAAGATTATTTCAAAATCAATTGTTTCTGAATTGAAAATGATTTTTTGTCTCTAAGGGAATTTGTGCTTAATCACACCCCTTAACCACTTTTCCCCCCTGGTTCTCGGCCTCCGAGTGACTAGCTAACACCATATTAGTCCCGATTTGGCGCAGTGCTAACCACGACAGTCATAATATTACATAATTCACTGTGCAACAATCGATTGGATTCTGCATTCCCCTGCTGTGAGACAATTGAACTGTTTTACAGACCAGCATGTCAATTAGTCATTAAGGTCCCCCTGTCCTTTGTTTTCTAGATTATTCTGTCTCTGCAGTGAGTGTGAACTTTAGCCAGGCTCCCATTAGACATTCAGATCCATGGATATCTGTCTGTTTAACTTGTTATTCATCAAAAATGTTGTTTTAGAACCATTACTCAGTTATATGCAAAATACAAGGTTCTGAATCAAACTCTCTGTGAATCATTGTGTTTTGGTACTGAAGTAGTTTTTTGCCACTTGATAAGCAAGGTGCTAAGTTTTACATTGGTAGACCAGCTAGATAGACCTTGGAATAAGTCCTTCCTCAGTAAAACTTTATAATTGTTATAAATTTTGAATTCAAATATGAAGTCTTGGACTTTACCAATTCTAATTGTATATGGTTTCCACAACTACTGGTAATTCTATTAAACTTAATTAAACCCACAAATGATAAATACCGCTAAATATACAAAATCTATTAGATTTTTACCCCTCTCACTGGTTAAACTTGTATCTTTCACATAATGGCTAAACTATTGAGACTGAAATGATCTCAATCTTTAATTACCTCTTTGAGCCGTGAAGCCTGCTGCTCCAGTTTCATTTCTAAACTGGTTCGCTTATTTGGTTTCTTTTGGGACTCCCACTCTTGGACGCGGTGCTTTTCTTTTACTTTTTCGAACACTTTGTTAAGCTCGGGTTTTTCCAGGACATTTTTACCCCTGAAATTATAGATGGTACAAAATGATAACAACAACACAGCATAATGCATTAAACAATGGTGAAGTCACTCATACAAATATTTAACTTTAATTCATTAATGTGACAACAATAAAAGAGTAAAAATCTAAATGTTTATTGTCTAATTAGTCTAAGAAGACATATGAAAAAAAAGACTATCAAACAGATCAACATTCTTCTCATTACAATAAACTTTTTTGGCAAATAAGAATCAGAAACTGGCATCTGTTAGTTTTGAAAGACACTTATTACAGAACATTCTGTTTTTGTACCATAAACCTACAATTTATAATTCAGTAGCAGCTCCTTGTGTACTGCCATCCTAGCGGGGGACGCTATACACGGATTAGCCAGCTTCTTGGGTTTTATGAGTAACTCGTCATTCCCAGGATCAGAAAGTCTTTTGTCTAGGTCTGAATTGGAGGATTTCCTTTCACGTAAAATCACTTTTTCTTGCAGAGAATGGGACAACATATCGATGGTGTTTTCCTTTTCCGTTGGCGCGTCGATCACGTCGTCATCCTGATAGTCCGGTTCTGGTTCAGGGAGATCGTAGCTGTCATCTGTAATGACAACACATCATCGCGTCAATAAAACTGTTCTAATCTGGCACACTAGGCTAGGAACACCTTTACCTTACAGTATTACAAAGTACAATTAATGAACACACAGGGTTATAGAGTCTGGCCTAAAACCCTTGAGACACGTTTCTACCTCACTGTAACATGAAGTACTATAAATGTACACACAGGGGGATAAATTCTCCATAAAAAGTCTAGGTGATAGGTTCATTAGGTCAAAGTTACAGAGGTCGATCAGGCAAACAGCTGAAATGAGCTGAAGTTAAAATTGTAAAACAACAGCTGTGTGAATTAACATAAATTGATTGTATCATACAAAAATGTTGAAATTGTTTTAGAAAATACTACATCACATGCAATATGAAGATGCGCATGCATAATTTAGTTTATGGATGTAAATTCAACATATTAGCATACATTACATGTAAAACAGCTTAAAGGTTACACTGAATGGTCAAGCCAGATATTAACAGACCATTAATTTAGGTCAGTTTATGAAGACGTATGCACATATCACAGTATCTAATGAAAGGAAATGTTAGAAACCAAATGTTCAACACAAAAGGTATAAAAGAGAAAATGAACTAGACAGCCTAAGAGACAATTAACTGTCCTTAAAAGATCTCCGTTTATTAAGTCACTGGTCCTCTAATCTCTTCTACTTGTAAAACCTCATCCTAATGGTAATTACCGGTACTGACTGAACAGACAATAGAGAGACAGCTTAGCTATACTGTGGAATCGTTAGAATTTGTAATGGATCAATTTTTGTGTCATGTGTAGCCCCCCCCCCCCCTTCCAAAAAAACCCAAATTTTGAAAGAGTCAGTTTTCTTTCTTGAACTAAAAACCGACACATCCAAGAAATTACATCCCCACAAATAAGCAAAAATCCCACAACTTACAAAAATTAGCCCCTGATTCCACAGTAATGTATAACGGTACTTATAACGTTGAAAGAAGGCATACTGTAAACAGTTAATAAATAGAGACAACCAGAATCATTGATTACTGATATGTTAAAAGTTCCAGTAGGCAAAAAAACATTACGACCAGTAAATCCAGGAGGAAACACTCGCTGATACATGACGCCCAGAAAAACAACATAGTCTTGAGGACCATATGCTGACTGAATTATAAAGAACTACAGATACACAGAGAGGAAAAGTACATGGAAATTGAATTAAAACAACACTTTTTGAATAAAAAGGTCAAAAAGTAAAGAAGAAATTGATACCTAGATCCAGAAAAAACAAGGGAGGGTTGTGCAGCACTCAAGAAGGTAGATAGCTTAGTCTAACAAAGGCCGCCTTGTTTAGAATGAACACAGTGGTTCATATGTAGTTGCTATCAAGAATCTGATCTTTTGAGGGACCTAGCGATCTGATAACAATATGCATGCATGTCACTGCATAAATGTGCCGGCTCAGCTCTCGATCCAACACCCATCTCTTTTGAAAATCTGTGAATTCACTTTGATAAAAAGAATTACTTATTCTGGGGTGATTTTGTTTTCGTAACACTTTTTCATACACTGTGTAAAAATCGCCACAATTTCTTTCTGTCCAAACTTGACTGATTTGACACTGCATTCTACAAATTTACTTAAGCAGAGACAAAAATTATATTTCATATCATATTAATAATAAAAATTGTAAATAAAAACTTGATTCAAGAAATTTCTTAACAAAAGTTCAAATTTTTCAAACACTTTAATGACTTGAAATTAATAGCCTTTCTAAAAACATAATCAACAAGGTCTATCTTGAAGAAAAACAAACAAATAATTCACATGCAGAAAGTGCATTGATTGATAAATTGCTGCACATAGCTGTATAACATGGTAAATAGATTCCCACTACAGCTGAACCTACATGATTAAACATTGTTTATACCTGTATGTCAATTAGTGTTTAGTAGTGTCAGGAAATGTTATTGAGTGCCCATAAATGTTTATCTGTACAAGAGAGAGAGGAATACTGAATGTATACTTCAGGAGACAAATGTTTACAATTGTTATTATAGTGCACCTGTACTGGTCCAGGCACTTTGGAGCTGATGATAACAACTTCAGGTATATACATGTATTTATATAGCATCAGCAAGTGTCTGATGACTGTTAGTCTTAGTAATGAATACATGTACAGCAAAACTCGGTTATAACGAAGTCACTAGGACCTAAGAAATTACTTCGTTATATCCGTAATTCGTTATAACCGTATAAGAAATTCATTAAATGTACATAGCTGGGGATCTAAGATGACTTCGTTATATCCGTAGATTCGCAGTATCCGTGTTCGTACTAAACGAGTTTTACTGTAGTTGTGACACTAGTGCTGTAAGAGACGGGTGCTTGCTAGTGCTTGATTCAGAAGACACTATCTCACACACACGTGTTACAAGAGACAAGACACTATCTCACACACGTGTTACAAGAGACAAGACACTTTCTCACACACACGAGTTACAAAAGACACTATCACACACACACGTGTTACAAGAGACACTATCACACACACACACGTGTTACAAGAGACACTATCACACACACACGTGTTACAAGAGACACTATCACACACACACGAGTTACAAGAGACAGATGCTAGCTAGTGCTTGATTCAGAAGACACTATCATACACTGCCTTTGGTAGGCGGCTACCTATTGAAACAATGCTGCTGATGATGTTGCTGAATTGCCGAAAGAACCGGCGCTGCTGTGGGCGGAGCCTCACCTCTTCCATGTCATCCTCATAGTCCGGAATCGGAGTATCCGGGGTCACGGGATCTTACAACAATCCAAGAAAAGACCATCATGCAAAAGACAGACCCCCAAAAACATGCAAAAACACAGGCACAATACAGAGACCATTTACAGATCAGACAGATTATAATTGTCATGCTATTGTTTATCTAACCACTTCATAAATTATTATCTTCATGAAACAATACATTTTCTGTTTTGTTATAACACAAAAAATTTCAATAGCTATAATTACAGTGTATTTGTGGTTTGTGTAAGTGTAAAGAATTTTTGAAGAAATGAATTTCAATGAAATTTTTTTTTTAGCTACGAAAAACCTTCAACTTTATCAGTGACCTTCACCCTTTCCTGAAGGTTGAATGCCCTTCCAATACAAATATCTAATTTTGGAACTTTATACAGCCTGCATAATCATTTTAGGATATAAGATTTTCTTTCTTGCAGATGCCCCCCAAGGACTAGAGATATTATATACCTGTTACCTGGAAATCCCCTCTACCCCTGGGACTATACACATATATGTTTCCTGGAGATGTCCCCAGCCCGGAGACTATACATGTAATATATGTTACCTGGAGATGCCCCTACCCTGAGACTATAGATATTATATATAAAGTTACCTGCAGGTGCCCCCATCCCTGGTGACTAATTAGATATTATATACATTTCCTGGAAGTGCCCCACCCCAGGGACTATAGAGATTCTATTTACATATGTATGTTACCTAGAGAGGCCCCACCCCAGGGACTATAGAGATTCTATTTACATATGTAGGTTACCTGGAGAGGCCCCACCCCAGGGACTATAGAGATTCTATTTACATATGTAATATGTTACCTAGAGAGGCCCCACCCCAGGGACTATAGAGATTCTATTTACATATATGTTACCTGGAGACACCCCACCCCAGGGACTATAGAGATTCTATTTACATATGTATGTTACCTGGAGACACCCCACCCCAGGGACTATAGAGATTCTATTTACATATGTATGTTACCTGGAGACACCCCACCCAAGGGACTATAGAGATTCTATTTACATATGTGTTACCTGGAGGTTTCATGCCCCCGCTCTTCTGCATCTCTTTCACCTCTGTCTGGGGCACAGCACTGGTGCTCTAAAAAACAACAAATTAAACACCATTTATAAGAATGTACTAGAAAGTGAGCAAAAAAACATGTAAATTGGTGGGAATGAGAGAACAGATAGGGATTCATTGACCCAAGGTAATGAGTGAATCCAGCCATGTCAGATACAGTGCATCTGGACTTTGATATCCTACCAGTCATGAATACACGGCTTGCAGAAATTTACAATCACTTTTTCCAGAGACCTCAAAAGTTAAACAATATGCAGTTGATACAATTGAGAATCAAAATTTGTATTCCAAAACATTAAATTTCATTCAACTCAAGTCCCAGTTATGAATGTCAGTCCCCTGAACTGTAACAAAGACCGTTAAATTGCTTGGTTCACGGGACCAAGTGCATGGACCAATCCAGCTTCAGCATTATCCATACAACCAGTAAATACAGCAATACACGTACATAGGTCCTCGGGACATTATATACTTGATGATAGAGTGAGCTATTTAAGTGATGAAACTATGATATCTTGCTCATTAAATTAATTGGACGGTCCCTTATCAAAAAGTGGAATCACAAGTACACATCGATGAGGAGTCAGATCATGTAGATACCCAGAGTCAGCACTGCCTCATATACATGTTTACGTTACACAGATGCTGCTTATATGGACTGCTTTACATTTAATGCAAGTTTTATTACTAACTTCAATTGGGAACCTACAGTGCCATCGGCTAATCATTGTAATTTTAAATTACATTCTGTTTGAAATAATGGTCCATAGGAATTATGTATACATTCAACATTGAGTGATACACACATATACATGTACAGGTGTTTAAAGGCTTAATACCATCTGTCATCATTTCACCCAATGCACAGACAGGAAAGTACTACATTGGTAGACACACCAGGTTCACAACTTATAGGTCATAATAAAATGAATCTCTCTTGCTCTTCCAAAACCAACATAGCATGGGACCTTTTAAAATATCTACAGGAACTAGGGTCCCATGGCGGGACACAGCACCAGGAAATTACCTGAATAAAAAACGACCAATTAACTGCAATAACAAGCAAGCTAGTCACTTGTTATTGCATCTATTACTGAGTTTGACATCAACAATTAAGGACCTGAATCAACCCTGCAGTCCCTGCTTCCCATTGTATTGTCTGCATATATATATGCAGAGCAATGCTGTTACGTTTAAATAAAACTGCATTAAGACAAATGAATGCTAAATGTAGACCAGTAAGCACTGAATGTATACACTAATAAACACTTTAAATAAACAGTTATTAACACTCACGCAAATTAATATACTAATAAACCACTAAAAAAATGTGCTAAACGTACAGTGATAAACACTGAATAAAGATTGATACCCTCACAGATAAACACTTCATGTAGACTGAAGAAACAAGAAAATAATTCTATTTATTTGCTTGATTGTATTTTGTTCTGGATATCCAAGTATTGTTCTACATATAAATGTTTAGAGACAAAGAGTTGATTATTTGACATTTCCCAAAGATCGTCAATTTCATTTCTTAGAAACTATTAATAAACCTCTTCAGGCAAATGTTCCGAGTGGTTTTAAAAAATAATAAATTACTAGGAAGTCTTTTAAGAGCTCTCAGTACATATGAAATAATATTTCCTTGGGTTTAATTAATTTGCTCCCAAAATGGAAAGAAAACAATTATACAAAACAAGAACTCACATAAATCTCACACTCCACATTTTCTATAATAATCAATATGATAGTTGTATGTTGTTATATTTACATTTCCAGTGTCTTTGCCTGTGATAACACTACGAATCAATTTTGTACTATATAACCCATAACAGCAAATGACGCCAAAGTGAGGCGCCAGTGGGGTTTGCTTACTTAACGAGGCCGAGTACAGAACAAGTATGCACGCTTTCGCGCAGCGTTTCATTTGGATTGTGACGTCATCTTTTTGCTTGGTTGACGCCATGGCGTGATAGTTTCAACTGCAGATATTCAGCAAAGTTTGTTGAAAATAGCTCGTTTGATGCGAAAAATTAATGTTATATTGTGGAATAAACATAAATGTCTCGAAGTATAAGTATATTTTGGCTCGGGTCGAAAACGTGAAGAGGGTTCAGCAAGCCTAGCCCTCTGTCACGTTTTCTTAACCCGCGTAAATATAGCTTATTTCATATATTTCAAGAAAGTAATTTATATTAATGACCCTTAATATGTGATATTATATGTCTTACTATTTAAATATGTCTCAATGTTTTAATAATACTATATAGATCACCTTTTCCGCCTTTGTCAAATAAAAAATAGCCATTATCTGACGAATCTGGGAAATTGGGCATACAAAAATCAACTTTGATAAGACCCCTGGAACAAACCAGGAGGTAAAAGTTTTTTTTTATTTGACCATTTGATGCCTTTTAGCAATAACTTTAATATGTAGAACAGAAAAAGAAATCCCTAGGGCAGAAGTATTAAAAAAATGTAAAAAATGTTCAAAATTGATACATTTCATGCAAAATCCCATAGGGGCCTATGTTAAAGATTAACACACTTTGAGATGACCCCCTAAACAAACGGTGTGGTAAATGTCGTATTTTCTAATCTTAAAATAATAATTATATCAGTAGAAATTCATGTAAAAAATTTCATCCAAAAATCTAGGGCAGAACAAATTAGACCCGGCCTCGTTAAATTTAAATATTTAATCGTACGATGTTATATACATATAAGTAATATTAAGGACGTGATCAAATCTATCATAAAGCCCTTGGGCTTTACTGGATTTGATCACGTCCCGACCAAAATTATCACCTCATAATACTCAAAGAATGATTCCTTATTCCTTATTTATTCCCTTCAAGACTCTTTTCATAAACTCCAAGACAAGTGAGGGCTTCAACCTTCACCTTTGACCCTTAACCTTAATCATTATAAGGTCAGTAACAGACCTTGTTAATCACTTTCTTAGCTAACTTTAGTTTGCTTCAAACAAGATTTGAACCCACAAGCACAAACATCCTGAACAATGAAAACAAAACATTGACACATAATACAAAATAACTAGCCCTGCATGGAGAGTGGGAATCTCGGGGATGACTTAACTCCAGTCACAAGCACATGTTGCAGTGCAGAGACCACCATTTTAAGGTCTAAAAGACATGGAAGCTATTCTTCTATGAATGCAAGGAAGTGGGAAGTGGGAAGGGAAAGATGCTACTATGCAATGATGTATCTTTAACAATTAAGAGGTAAATCTATCACATCATTTCCTGGTATCTCACACAAACTGTATACATGCAGGTGGAGTGTAAGATACCCCGTCAACATGATCTAAGATACCCCCTGATCACATTCACTGCTTGTAGTTGTATCAAATATCACCTTAACCATACAACACACAATTTAGGTGCACACTGCACTATACCATGATGACTGGGTACAGTATATTGATTATCTCATGCTCTTGATCTCCTGTGACATAAACAGTGAAATAACAAACCTGAGGCCCTATCTAAAAACAACATGATTATAATCACTTCGACTTTCCTGCATCAGCTCCGATAACCTCTGTAGTAAGAATGCAACAAAACTCCGTTTGTACCAGGGTATACCAAAACAAGAGACTGGATGAAGGAGTCGCACCAACAAAGCTCCCCCCTGACCATGCCTCCATACCTCTTACCCCAGAGAGTTGCAGTCCCTGCCAACAGCTATATCCCTCAGGCTGAGGATCGTGTTTATCCGTTTGAGTTAACAAACAGGAAGTAGCTCTCTAAGGACCACTTTACTGTGGCACCAAACAGTGTAACAATATCAAGTTTCCCTCCACAAGAATCCTTCACCAACAAAACACAAGATGGAGACACAATATTCAGGTCCAGGTAGAAGAGAAGAACTTCATGGCAGGTGAAATTCATCAGGTGTACACAGATTAATTCAGAGTCGTTCACCTGTGACTGGTATTTATCAATGAGCTTTACTATACCACAACATTCATTACCTGGTTAGAAATTTAAACCGTGAATACAAACACTGGTCAATAACAGCCCGCTGAATCCTGGCCCTGAAGCTTGAGCGTGCTTTCTGCTACTAGCTATCGAAGGCCTGTCTCCTCAAGCTCATTATGTCACATACCACATGTAAATTAGTTTTGGTATCTGTGTTTTTTTCACTGTTAAGTAACACATACTTAAAGGTCCAAGGTAACTGAACACAGGTGTGATGGGCCGTGTGTAATTAGGTCAATACCTGTGATCAATACACAAATGACAGAGACCACAACCGTGTCAAATATCAAGTCAACCTTACAGTCAAAGAGATTAAAAAGAGTAACGACAGTTGAATTGTAATTACTGAGATTTACATATAGGTAATTCAATGCCCTGTATTCCTTACAACTGTGGTGGGTTATGGCCCTTGAATCATACACAGACGGCTTCTAACAACAGAGGGCAATGCCTTACACAACTGGTCCATTGTGACACTACATCCGTGGTGTATGAAAAACTAGGCTCTTAAGCGGTTTAAAATCTATTCTTGAAATTAGATGCTGATTATAAACAATATACCACATCTAAAAATATCTTTACACATTTATACAGGTTGTAAAATGAAATGCAATGCATATAATGTGGTCCAACCCCCATTATACACTATAACTACGGGTATACATTGGTTAATGACAATTTTTAAAGTGTACATTATCAAGTTTGTTCCACAGTCAAATTATCCCCCTGGAGTCAAGTTAAAATGTCAAGGCTGGATTCAGCACTCATGATCAACAGATAAATTTGGGCAAAAACAGGCCCATTAGGATGTTTGTTCTGTTTTTCACAACTCCTCTTTAACTTTCAAAGAAAGATCATTTGAAAAGACATTAGTGACATTCAGAATACTAAACTGGTCACTTTGTCGTACCCACCTTGAACTGCTGAAGCGACCTGGATGTTCTAAGTCTCGCTGGGTGTGAGGGTACCACTGTGACTCCACTATAACTACTGAGGACAGTTCTGCTATAACTACCGTAGATAGGGCCGCTAGCTCCACTAACTACTGAAGTCACAGTCACTACATAACATGACTCTATCACAAGCCCCCTCCAAGTGCTTCCTTCCTAAATCTTACATTTTCAATCAGTCACAACAAATTCAAACAGATAAGATCTGATACAGCTTTAGTTATATTTCCCAGAAGCAAAACATAAAATGGGTTTTAAAATTGAACTCAGAAAGCATTTAGGATAACTCTTAATGTGTAAAATGTCACGTGTGTTGCTCCAAGAGATGAACTGCACCTGAATTTGTGTTTATACAAGCTAACAACATGCATCGGTAAATTTAATTTATTAGGTACGGTAAATCTATCAGTAAAATTCACAGATTAAACAGAGAAATATCCCACTGATTCTATCATCAATGATTACTGGTAATATTGAAGCTCTGAAGAGAGGCCGGGGTCATCTCATTGGTAAGAAGATATATCAGTGATGATGTTGATATTACGCCCCAGTAAAATCTAGAAAATTTCATCTCTTCCTATTCATAAATTCATTTTCATCATCAGATAATGATGTAAAGATAACATATTACTAAGTAATTCTATTACAGTATCTAAATCTGTATGACAATATGAATTCCTTGTCGTTAAAGTTTTAATGATTACTTGTGTTCGAATCATATCAAAAATCAATATGTAAACTACAAAGCACTCCGTGCACCTATAACAGCCAAAAAGACAGCTCCCTGGTGGAGGAAGTGACAGGATTATCCATCCTTCTGTCCATCTGTTGTGTAATGTATTTCCTTCCTGCTGACCGGTCAGGGCTGACCATTCATTCATCATCTCCTTCCCCCCATACCTAAGTCTGTGTAACACAAGTGTACATTCATTCATCAATGTTTCCCCATTACACCTAAGTCTATGTTATACATATTTACCGTTGGTTGACCGTACCCATTCATCAAAGTTTTTCCCTGTGTAAGCATGTATGTACCGGTAATACATGTACATGATTATAAATAGGGCTCATTTCATTCATCATCTCTATTGACCTCCATGATATAATACAGGCTCAAATAATGCAACGTATGACAACCTGGTTATATAGACACAGCTGACTCAACCACGATCAGTCACAGGCCTGAACGTGGCCTAGTGCAATGTAAAAATGTAAATGAATACACAGATATATCATGGAATGTAATTGTACATTAATGTGGGATTTGCTGAATGCATCCCTGCAAGACACTGTGAATTCTTCATTGCGAAAGCTTCACTGTAAACTCCTTACAAACAGCAATGGTAAACCTGATGAAATATTCAGTTAGAAACCCTCTCAGGGCTTGGAGGTTGCAGACACCCATTGTCAACTCACCCCCCCCCCCCCCCCCCTCCACCCCCATGGAAGGTGGACTTGATTGTGTACCTGTTGTATGTGACCAATACTAAGTTCTGAATAAACAACTACATGTAGTATAATACATAATTATAATTTAAGTAAGACTTTTACAGCAGCTAAACTTTCGATCCACATGTAGGTATACAGTCAGCCTTTAATGGATGCATATCATTCCTAATCCACAAATTTAGCCCTAATCCCCCTACAATCCTCCCATCATCAACACTAGGATTACTGACCGCTCAGTCTGATCTCTGGAGACTTCAGCTGTGACTCTCTGTCTCCCATCATTCATACAGCCTGACACAGTCTGTGGCAATGGTCCGTTAGGACAGGGAGGATGAGGCTAACAAGCATCATGATTTAAACGTACTAGACCAGAAACTGGAACACAGGCGATATAACCACCTGTTGTTTCATTGCATGCATGGTGTCAGGTCAATAATGAATTAATAAACCTCAAATAAACAAGTTTTGTATTTCTGAGACAGGTGTGCTCTGACATGAATGCATAATGAACAGACACCCTTTTATTCTCACTTGTTACATGTATAAGTTAAAGGACAAACAGATCGATCTTGAAACAGAAAGTTTTAAATACACAAAACTGCCTCATTAAGGTCAAGATCTAGTAAATGATTCCAGACTGTCTTTTTGGTGCTAGAGCCATTATGACGTCATAATTGACTTGATGAATCTTTTCCCGTATTTTACGGCTTTTAAGGAATTATGTAGCAAAAAAACCAATATTTTGACATTCTTTATTTAATCACGTGAAAAGTAATCCCGGTACTTATTTTCAATTTGACATCATTTTAAAGAGGAGGTCAAGAGCTTGTTTATTGCCGTTTTTGGAGAGACTGTAGGCATTCTAGATATATTTCATTAGTCAAAAATGGACAAAACTCTGAGATTTGTTACTTTTATCCTTCATATTTCATAGAAAATGGTTGTTTAAAACATGATTTTTCATTGTGTTTACCAAACATTTAAGCCCCGGTACACCCTATGAAACAAAGATATTGTTATGAAGCATCATTAAAAGAATTCATATCTTGAATTTCATAAACCTGTAGGCACCTTTCATTTACTAGATCTTGACCTTAATAATGACTACTATTGTTAAACTGTAACTAAACAATACTGTACATTTAGTAAATGTACTAATGTTACTCCCCAACTACTCCCGTCTCTATATTGTAACAGGACTTCTGAGAGGCAGTAGTAAAACTGTACCCCCTCCCCAAGTGACTACTGGAGAGAAAAAACCAGTGAGTGATGGCACACTGCTATCATCTACTGTTGTTGTTGCAGTGTTCTAATTGAAGAGATAATAGCCAAATGATTCAAGGCTTTCACTGATAACAGGGCTGTGTTCCTACTAGAGGGAAGAATTGGCCACTTAACCATTGGGCCTATCAGAGTCTATCATTAACAGGGGCCAATCAGAGGTCTAGAATGTCTATACACAGGGAGGAAGAAGTCAGAGGTTGTTATCTAAAACAAGCTCCACATCACTTAGATCTGGCTGATAAAGGTGGTATCAACAGCCCAATCAAACTGCGATTAATCACGGGATAAACGCAGCTACAGGTGACAGAGGTATTGTCTTATCCACCGACTGTGGGAACATTCCTAAAGAGCTTAATTCAAGGGAGACCACTCTAGACAACTTCAGATTAAGAGGCTCAGATAGAATTGGGAGGGGGGGGGCATTAAAAATGTACATATCTGTCCACAGGCACTAAAAGTTAACGAAAATTCAGTACGTCCATGGACAAACTATATTTTCACTTTTTTTCCCAGGACCCTTATACAACTGCATAGCAATCAATTTTAAGCACTAGTGTCTTGAATCTTGATACTACATGTATTGTAGTATAACAACAGAATTTATTTATTTACTTGAAGCAGCCGATCTGTCAGTGGCTGACCACACAGTTACAAATATATTACAGGACGTGGGAGAAATAGCACAGGAAAGTGTCAATGAATGAGCTTTGAAATACTTCAATCTTAACTGCTCCCTAGCTCATCGTTCATTCATATGCAATATATGTGGAAGAGAATTTCCTCCAAAAAAAAAAGGAATATGAGAACAAAATTAGTCATGACACCTTATTGCTTCCCATGAATCATTTGGCATACATTATTAACATGATAGACAATTTTGATGAATAAGTGCCATAGATACACAGTAAGAGACAGGTAAATCCTGGGAAGATCAGTGGTGATTGAAATAGACGGAGACCGACCGAGCACCTGTAATCTGAGCTACATGCTAAAACTCCCCACCTCCAATCTCACAACTAGGAACACCTATCTGGTAAATCCTCAGGAGATCATGTGACAGACTACTACCAAACAGCACCATCCCCCATCCCTCCTTCCCCCCATCAGTCAGTCAGGGACAGGTAAATCTAGAGGAAATCCAAACCCTCGCCCCCCCCCCCCCCCCCCCCCCCCCACAAGCCAGCTGTTAGCTTGGAGGTTTTGTAAACACGGATCCAGGCTTCCTTTTACACCGGCAGGTTTTGTGTCAATCTGTACTTTATATCGATTCCACTGACAGGAGAAAAAAATCAGTGAGCTCCCCATAAACCACAAGACTCTTGTGAGGGTGAAATCAATAAACATTTCCTTTAGTTCTACACAATAAACTGTTACAATGTTTAATAGGGGGAGGGGGAAATGTGGTATAAAGGAATTTAGTTGTGTTAGTGTTGCAGTTATTTTAATCAATCTACATACACAAAGAGATGAATTTGGATCACACAAGAAGAACGGACAAACATATGCTGACCTTGAATAATGTTATAATTAATTCGTTTTGATAATTAAAATAAAGAAAGGAAGTTGTATTATTATAATTGGATTGTTCCTGTTAGCCTGTTAATGAATGATTCTGTAGAACAAAGTACACGAAGGCACACAACAGGCATAACTCTTTACTCCCGTATCCCGCATAAACATGGCACATCTGAGCAGGATATTCCGCATTCAAACTCTCTCTTTCTGCTTAAATCCAAAGACATACAGTGTACAATACAGGATACAAAAAGCTAACCAAATTCAAAGACATTGCTTCAATATTCAGAGAGGTAACCAAATACAGAGAGCATATCTTATATACATATATATCAACAGTTACTGTTTAAAAAAACTTGTGAAGTAAACTGACAACATTCAAATGTCATCAATTTCTATATCCTGATCTAAAAACTTCTAAGGTGTACCGCAATCATTATATTGTGATCAACACTGACCTTGACTTTCACCTTGACCCCTACTCTGACTTGACTCTGAACTTGACCCCAAGTCGAAGTAGTGCTGCCTGAATTTCAGACACAGGCTAGTAAGAGTTCATTATAGTGGTAAATTGATTACAGTTGAGTAATTGAGTTATCTGAGCCATGTATAAGTAATGGTTTGTTAGGCATCGCTGCCCCTGAGGGTCTCCATAATGGGAAAAAGGAAGGGAACTTAATTCTTGGAAAAAATAACTTCATTTTAAGTCCACTCAATTAAAACCAGCCAAGCAGTGTCAGAAAATTGTTACCAGCTTTATGCTAGTCAAGTCATAATTTGATTACATATTTATCAGTGCCCAGTTGCCCTAATGCTCTTTCATGAACAATATAGGTAGGAGATGTATAGTACCTGTGATCGACCACGAATGACCTTGCCCTTGACACGACCTCCGCCGATTGACACAATGTTAAGGTTCCCAGCTTGAATCATGGTTACTGTGGGTAACTGTTCACTCACGTAATAAAACAATAACTCCTTTTAATGTTCACAGTATTCTGTTCCCTCTACATGACTTCAGTGAAATTCAAAGAAGTAACCAGATCCAAACAGGGCGTCCAGCTCGGACAAACAGTAATTGATTGTGTCCTGTTTGAAATGTTCAGAAATTAATATGTCAACAGGCTGTCAGTAGGTTTACACAGTCAATTTACTGCTTGTTTTCCTACGGCCAAGTATATATACCCTTCGTGCCAGTCTATATCGCGAGAGGTAAAATGGTTATCTGCCCAACCTGAGGACTACTATATACACTGCTAGCAAATTCATATACCTGTTCTTATCTTTGTCAACCTGCAGGTACTAGAACATTTAACGAGATAGAATTAAATTTCCAAAGATAAAGAATTAAACATCTGAGACGCGTCCTGTACGGTTAAAACAAGACCCACATTAATGTTTATGTTTAATATTAGCAGAAAAAACATAATCGCGCATGCTGTCCACAATTTGATTTCACACTGCTCCGAGTTTGGTATTCCCTTTAATCACTGTGACTTATTGTGTATCCACTTTATCCAGAATAAATAGTACAAATACCAATACTTCTTTTAACAATTCGTCGGCATCTAGAAAATTGATATACGGTCCATTATAGATGCTTGAGTTCACGTCAAGTATTTGGGATATTCAGAAACAAGCTTTAATTTGATATGGTACCTGCGTTTTAAAATTCCTCCTTTAAATGTAGAATGTACATGTAAATATAAACATCCATTCATCAAGCTTTGTAATTAATCGACGCACATGAAAAAATCCACGTCACATTAGTTACAATCATGAAGACAAGCGCTTCAGTCTGTCACAATTCTATCGTCTTAATACAGGGGGAAAAAATCAATTTAAACATTTCAGTCCCTCAACAACAAATATCCACATGTGTATCCTCCATCTAAAGAAACAGGACTACTCAACTTTTTCCCCTCCATATTAAGCTACGTAAAACCACAGGCATCTCACAACCACATTGTGTAGCCTCTGCGATTGTCAAAATTAAACTTCACCCCCAAAAAAGGATATATTTTCTGACAAAAGATTCCTCATGTGCACACTGAAGAAAAATTTTCGGCGGGAACACATCTTTAATTAGCATGCCCTCCAGGTATAAAAAAAATCTGGTGACATCTGCTAAATATTATAATGTGATTTCAGGTAAAACTTGAAGGTCAGGGGAAGTCACTCTTTAGATAATGACTTAACAAATAACAGCAAATGACTGTTGTAATGTGCTTGTAAATTATGCAGGGAGTGGACTTTTACCAGAAAACAAATGTCAACACATAATAACTCTATCATTGATATTTCTACATTGAATAATTAATGAAATGTTTCCTTTATTAAATATAAATGCTGTTGTAAATGGTTATTCAAAAATATTTCAATATTTTATCGAGTTCTTGATGTAATTTTATATACTGGTGTATATGAAATTGTTCAATGATAATTCTTGGAGAGAGAGCAGGATTAACCTAGGATTTGTCATGATGACAACACTTAGAATAGATGAGTTTGTGTATTCAAAACCAAAAGAGGAGGAACATACCAAGTTTGACAATTATAAAAGTTTCAAACGATAATATATTCAGGTATACTGTGCCCTGACCTTATGACATTTACACAAAGCAGGGTATAACTGATGACCTTATACAGTAAAACTCGTTTAGTACAAACACGGATATTGCGAATTCACGGAATCGGATATAGCAAAGTCATCTTGGATCCCCAGCTATGTAAATTTAATGAATTTCTTATACGGTTATAACAAATTAATTTCTTAGGTGGCCAGTGACTTCGTTATGGACGAGTATTGCTGTATGTTGAAAGGTTCAAGGGCATTCATTCTACAGAAATTTCTCAGAACACTTGATATTTTAAAATTATGAAATAAGCATACAGTGAATGCAAAATCATAATGTTTCATTTATTACCTATTTTATAAATTGTACGTAACTCCCAGGTGATTATAAAGTAACCAAACTTCGAGAGGTTCCAGATTTTTATAAAAATCAGGTGATCCAGACCACCCTTACATCAATTACAAAAACCATCTCCATGACAACAAAACAAGAGGTATCAGACAACCATAGCAAAAGAAACAAACCCATGGCAGACATAGAATTAGAAAGCAACACGGAGGGTAATGGAGGTCAAGTTAAAGTTCTTCACTCAATTATCTCCTTAACATGCGTAAAAAATTAAACCTCAGATATTCTTACACCCCTTCTCTGAAACACGTACACTCTCTTTTACCGGGAGTTATATATTTATTTATTCACCAATCAAGGGCCCTCAGGGGGCATATACATTAAAAAAAAAAATCATAATTATACCAAATAATGAATGAAATAATAGCTCACAATGTCCAGGTTCATATTACAGGCAACAATATGCAAAATGATTCATTAATACAATGAAATATATGTATGGGATTTACGCATTTAACTGTGTGAAATAATGCGTGAACACAACAGCTATCCAGAAACAAAGTGGCCTGAAAACAGAGAGTACCAAGGGACGGTGCTTGCACAGTCGATTAGACTGGTCTATTTGTACTCAAAGTGTATAAGTAAACTTCAAAATAAAGAACCTATCTTTCTCTCTCACTCTATGACTATCTCTCTCTCTCAAATTCTCTCTCTTTCACTCTTTACCAAATGGATCTTTTTGAACTGCAATAAAAACCAGGATAATTAAGACACCCTGCATGCTTCACCTCTGTGGCTTCTCTACATGTTTGTGTTGAGTCCCCTCTTCTGTAAACCTTGCCTCCAGAGAGTTTACCTCTGTTCCGTCCCATCTGGAGGCTTAAGATGAAGAAGCCCCGCAGAAAATTTCATAAAAATATAAACTATCACTTCCTCCCAGATGAACCCTTTCATAAGACAAGACAAGGGTTGAAGTGAAACCGCCTGCTGAGGCAATTAAAAAAAAAGAAAGTTTTATGCATGCTTCATGTTAACAGGAGAAGCTCAACTGTTTTTTGTAGAATTGGGGAAAAAACCTATTTAATACAACTGGAAAGGAGCAGGATTACGCCTCTCCAAAACTCCTCTACGTGACATGCTATTTATTTTAAAACCACTTACCAACATGTCATGTTATATTACTTTTATCTGACTTGATGCATTAGTGCAATATACTTCATTTGTGAAAAAAAGAGACAAATATTTGAGATCTCTCTAAAATATACAGTTTTATTGAAGACATCACAAGCCTAATTCTTCGTCCGTCAACTCTCATCTTAAATATTTCTTATACCCAGTACGCCATCAACATTCCATATATCGAGGTCATTATAATTACATATTATTGTGTTTTATCTCCCGCGGCAGACTTCAACATTTTTTCTGTCTCCCCAAACTCCTGAACCATTTGAAGTAACAACTTGAATTTGACTTTGTACACAATACCTGACAAGATCTGTTGACATATATATTAACCTTATCCCAATTCTCTGCTGAAGAGTGCCTAATACAAACACTGCCTCCTTTTTGTGGTATCTCAAACTTCCTTGCCAGTTGGTTGGGTAAACATGCTCTAACCTAAACACCCAACCACCAAACCATCCTGTCAGGCTGACCCAAATTGTGCACCCTTTCTATCCAATTACATCGATATCATTGAGATGCTCACCATCTCCATGGGCCCTAACGTAAAGGTTTATGTTCTGACCTTAACCTTGGAATTAGAAACTAGTTCAAGGTTACTACACACACTTTTCTCATGGTTCTTCTTTGGTTGCAGTAATAACTATTTTTGACAAAGGAGAATTTATCGGAAACATCTTCACAAGAATATACCAGTATCCCTTGACTGGACAATCACTTCAAGGTCACTGAACTGTAATCCATGAAGTATGAGCCACATAGGGCAAAGACGATGATAATGCTTAAGGTACTTAGGATTGAACTTTTTTTTAAACTTTGACTCTTAATCAAAAGGTTTGTTGGAGGTTGCTGCATATTTTTTTTTTAATGGCAAGAACCTAGTAATTACATGTACCAACAAGTTGTTAGATACATGAATATCATATATAATATGACACAATAAAAAATATGTTCAAACCATCTTTTACTCAAAGGCACTGTAGGGTAGAAGTTTGAGCAGTCCAATATTTCTCATATTAACATTAGGAATCAAGTTTTCCTGTTTAAATTCTCTACGTCCTTGAAGAAAAAATTACTGTACTAAATAAACAGATTATTTTTTTTACGGTACATGAAAATTCTAACAACAGAATAACCTGATGTATACACGGTAGTGAAAATGAAAACTTCAAGATATGAATAGAAACTATTAGGTCCTATCATAGAGACCACTGGAGAGGAAGACTTTTCCTTGCACTTCAAATCATCTTGAAATAAATACTGTCTCTGAGATGTCAAAAACAACTAGCCTAGATAAATCTGAAGAAGCCGAGACCGTCCAATACCACAAAGATTTCTACCAGGGCTAAATATTTGCTACTCCCCTTTTTAAAAAATACTGATTTTCCCAACTTTGTCTAAATATGAAGAAGAGAAATTTTGATACTATGTAGGAAAACTGTATTTTAATATCATTATTATATTATAATAGAGTAAGAAATTAATAATGAAATGGAAAGATTGAATATTAAGAAATAAATTAATTTTGCCTGTATTTTTTATTATTGGAACACATGATGCTGTATTGTAATAATTATCCAAAGATTATACAACAGAAACATGCATGGGTCTGGGGGAAGGGGGAATCAGGGTTATACAGAGATAATACATTACAAAAGAAATCTGAATGATACTCACACCATGTTGATTAGCCCCCCACTGCTCTATCACTCTCTCCTCATACTACAAAACAAAAAAATTATCATTGCTTTATTTTGTTATCTTTAGTATAAATACCCGGTAGTTGATTTTTGTACTTTCAAAATTTCTATGCCCCCCCCTTTTTAACTGATTGTGAGACTGTTTTATACACAACAATTTGTGGAGGTTCTTAATGGTGTCTTATGACATGTTGTAAAAAAGTAAAACACCATAACAATCAATGGGTAAACACTGGTGAATGCAGGTTGATCACAAGTTCAGAACAATTCAGTCTGTTTCATTGACATGTAATAAATCCTTCAAAGCGACGGCCCTTACAATTTCTCAAGTCTGCACTCCTCACACTCGCAGATTTTCCTTTACATTAGTACAATTTAAAAGAAAAATATAATGGGGAAAAAAGAAAATAAAGTTACGCTAATTGTTTGACGTATGGTTACAAAATACAGGAGGCTGTGATGATCTTATGAAGCCATCCACCATCGGAACAAGAGGGTGACACATGAAAACTTAACCGTCCCTGGTACATTTGGAATTAGAATAATTAGGACTTGTAGTTGTATAAATAGCTGTTCATTGTTCTCATCGACTGAATAAATAACAGTGTGTGTGGTCAGTTTAAGAGGTAATTTTAAATGTTTAATATAAGTCCTGGTGTCATATGAAAACGCTTGATGCATTGGCATAACATATAGTAGTACGTACATGGGACGAAAATAAATTAAGTACTAATATTTGTCGTACGAACGACCTTTCATACATCAGTGTTTTTCTTTCAGCTTTATGATTACTTTACTTGACCATCATTACTGCCAAGGATAACTAAAACTTCACTAAGGTGACAATTCTACAACTCAAAAAGAGGAAACTCAATAGGAAACCAAATCAAACTATAGTAGATGTTACAAGATCATTATTTACCAAATATCTTCGTCTCAGAAGAATATTTAAATTGTTATCATTTGTCGAATGCTTCAGGTTTTAACTACAAAAGGTTATTTAAAGTGTCCTATAAATTGTTCACTGATATTAATCTCATATCCTATTCCTATCCATACACACATCGCTATTCAGTGAATTTTGCCAAGCAGCAAATTAGTAATGTACTTCAGTCCAAAACATTTCTTGTAAGGTGAGTGGCAAGTTTATCAGAAGACAAAAAATTATCATGAAAGAAATGGGGACATTTTTTTGATATATGGACAAGAAATTAATGTAATTTGTTTAATATCAAATTTCGACATGTTCAAAATAATCTCTATGTTAACCAAAAAAAATACAGTAAAAAGTTTCGCACAATGTTAATGCGCTGTGAAATGAAATGGCATTGTACACATTAAGGATAAGACTAAACAGAAATATAAAGTGGTGTTGTGGGTCTTGAGTTTGAGCCTAACACTTCAAACTACACTTACATTTAAGACCAAACACTATAAACAATCACTTAGTACCTGAAAATAAGGAAATTGAAAATAATCCCAGCCCCAAAAAACCAAAAGAACTTTCAAGGAAATTACCCCTCATATCTTACTCTTTAGAGGAAACTGAATGTTAAAAATATTTGACAAATTAACAGTTCTGGAAATCAGGAATGTGGGGATTAAATATTATATCCCTATGCACAATAATATCTCCTGTGGATAGAGCATTTTGTTTAGAGATATCTGTGTGTCCCAGGCCCAGCAGTATTTTACTATTTCCTGTTCACACTAATCCCCTCTCCATGAGGATGTAAAGTTATTGGGATCTGGTATTCCCTCCTCACTGTTTAGACAGATGCGAGAAAAAATTATCAAACTTAAATTGAAGTAATATTGGAAACACATCTACGTACAACGTACAACTCATGAAACATAACAGTGTTAACATTAGACTATTTTACACATGCTTTTAGTAGTCTAGTAAATAGTCAAGTACCGTATACAAATTCAAGACACCCCCCCCTACAAAAAATAATAATAATACAAGCTTCCAACCTTTATTCAACCCGGTATGCCCCCTCCACACCCCCCCCCCCCCCCAAATACATAAGATTTCAAGCCCTGTTCATATTTCACACACAAAAATATAGGTGTTTATGGTCTCGGCTTTACAGCTCTGACTATTCCTAGTGTCCGGTTTGTCACCAATGGTCACTGTCTAGTGTGTAGGCTAACTCAGTGGTATCAAGGTGTATCAATTACCTGTACTGAGCAATAAATATCACTGACGGCCTGGCTACTGTCAGTCAGGTGATAAAATTCTCAGGAGAATCATCTAACTCATGCATTTTGGACATGGGTTGGTATACAGAGAGAGAGAGAGAGAGAGAGAGAGAGAGAGAGAGAGAGAGAGAGAGAGAGAGAGAGAGAGAGAGAGAGAGAGATTAGTTTTATTTAATTAAATTGACAAACCTTCATATACTTTGAGGGGACATATCCCACACAGCTATCCTTCAGAGCCCTTGCTCCCCACCACTCCGAACTATTTCTGTGACAGTCATAAATTTCAAATTTATCACCTTTATCAAAACTAAGAATGTTTTCCGAGCCTTCCCCTTGGGGGGCTTCAAATGCAGACACTGCAAAATATACCTCCATTCAAACCGCTCTACACGGCATAGCGTTCACATGTTGAATGAACAATTTCCTTGTGCCGTCTCTGTTTATGATAACAACGTGGATCACGGAGTTATTCCCCTTGTCGATGCCATTAGCCGCGCTGCATTTCGTAGAAACATTTCTGGCCATGCAAATGTTCAACTTCTTGTTGAATTGCAGACATCTACGGTCCTATTAGAAGTTTGTGTTAAATGTTCATTGCTCCGTTATGGAGATCAGCTGTCTAGCATTGTGGAGCATGGCTGCGCGGCCGGTGCCACTTTCACTCCTCCTGGTAATGTACTTTCAGATTGATCAATGAAGGAAAACGCAATAAAAGGGCGATAATCCAATCACTTTCTATAATAAAATGACATCTCTTTTTTTTTTTTAAAGAAATAAAAAATCGATATGCATTTTGTGTAATAATTCTTGGGTAGATGAAAAAAGAGGAAAGGACAGCTGTTTCACGCATACCAAACTCTCTTGGTATATTTTTACAAAAGACTTTGTCTTAATTTGTATTAAATTATCCAAGAATTGAACATGTATTAATTATAATCAGAATGATCAACTACATACATTTATTACAAACATTTATTTAGTTACTGTGCTTTAAGTCCTAAAGCTTGAAACGTATGAGATACCTTTGGACATTACATATTGTTGGAGAAACTACATCATATTTAAAATACTGTATTTAATTTTGTAAGATTTTACAATATTTTACGTGAGCATTAAAGGTAAAGATCTTCTGAGGATTTTGATTTAAACAGCTGTCTTTACTTATATATTTCTTTAATTGCCTGTATACACAATCGAGGTATTCCACGGACCTTTTTTTTCAGTTTCGCAATTAAAGTTTCTGGTCAATTTTTGGGGTTTTTTGTTGCAAGCAGAAAAAGCAGAATCAGTTCAAAATGTTTTTTAAACGTGTAACTTCCTTTTAAATAAGACCTATACAAGGTACTTCACTGTTAACTATGCATTATACAAAAATTAGATCTCATCCTATCAGGAACGAATGTACTTTAGTATTATGCGCGGATCAAGGGGGGGGGGGGGCATTATAAAATTACAAAATAAAAAGCCTCAAACCCCTCCCCCCCCCCCCGGCAAACTCAAATAACCGACACCCCCCCCCCCCCCCATCTCCTGTGGAAAAAATTTCTGGGTCCACACACGAGTATATTTAAACTTTAAAATGCCGATTCATGCGGGATATGACATTGCAGAAATCTTCTAATGTACTCTTACTATATATGGACAACAATGAATCATATGCACATCAGACATAGTTATATAACATACTCTAACTTTCATACTATAAAATCTTTATACTTATTTGTAATATTTATGCAGTTTTGTTTAACTATTTTAATCTCTGTGTGGAAGGTTGTAGGTTCGATTCTGGTCGTTAATTACATATGCAGACAACTACAAAGAACCCTCTCTATCTTTTCGGTGAACACCTAGAAAAACTAAGGCCCTAAGTTAAATGCTACAGAATCCCTTTGTTCCTACCGAGGGTCAAATGGCATATATTTTAGAAATTTCAAAATCAAATAATAAACTTTGGCTAAACTTAATACCGGTAGTTGAAGCAATAAGAAACATCTGCATGATCAAGCAAAGTCAAAAACGGACAATAAAAGCAGGCAGGTAGCATATAAACCCTCCCCTCCTCCCCTGTCAACAAACCTTAAAAGTCTTTTCTGTTAAAACACAAAAATGGATAGAAATGATAACGAAAATACAACCCACACCCCCGAAAACTTGGTGCGAACCTGCCTGATGTTATTTCTTTTAAGTGGTAGGTCTTCTCCCATTTTTGAAAACGTATCTTAGAATAACGTGCTTGAAAAGTCGAGGAAAATGAAAATATTCCATATTTTGGATTCTTGGTCGAAGAGCAAAACTTATTGGCAGAATGGGTAGAGCCTATGCCATTTAATATGCAAATCTAGAAATCGTTTCGCGATGGGAGTGGGGGGAGGGGATGGAGGGATTATTTTGTTTACCATATCTTTCAAGGGGAGGGTGTCCAAACCTTTATAGCCCCCTGAACCAGGGCATCACATGTACTAGGGCATCACATGTACTTGGTAGACATTAACAGTGCTGCGCTGCATGGTTTCACGATATCATCCATTAAACTACCACTGCACCTATTTCAACGTTTCTGTTAGAGAGGCAGCATATATACGTCTTACGTGGTCAGTCATTTCAATCTGTACGTACCTGTCAACTACAGCAGCTATTGAAAATATGACTCATCCTTCAATCTCTTTCAAAAGTCCAGAATTCACGATGAGTCACAGAAGACCGTACATCATGTAGATATACAATCTAAATCATTTTGACGAAGGGTAGAAAATTGCCTTAAAGAACTGACGCTGAAGTGGTGTTCAGCACCCAACCAGAATTACAGGGTCCAGACCTATCCACAGATTGCACCTTATTTACATTTGGTCCTATTACACCCCCTCCCCCTCCAGATTAAAGATTTAAAGGCAAAGATCATTTAAAAGCTTAAAAATATTAAAGTTATCCACAAAAGTTTCTCATGGATGAGATGTGTGTGTCAGATTGAGGGCATGTTCTCCATTACTCTGTGAATTTAACAAGTTTGAATTTTTTAAAGGGGGTCTCTCCCCCACCCCCTTTAGAGCCACACCTGGTTAATCTGGTCTTGTTCTCATAACTTTGTTGGTCAAGCACCTCACTAATCCCTAATGGGATGCTGGTTCAAATTCTGGTACAACCTTCATGTTTGACACACACCTTTTCCACATCAATTTGGACAGTAACACTTGTTTCAAATACTCTTTCCAAGAAGAAGGAAAAATTGTACACAATAAAGCACATAATTTTATTAATAATACATACAACTTGCAAACAATATTAATTGTAAGTTGTAAAACTAAATTTTCTAAACATAAAAGAGAACAAAAGTTTGATTTAATTTATTTAAAATTTCCTTACTAAAACGATACAAATCTTGCACATTTTCAAACACATGATATGTTTAAACTAAATGAAAACTGATGAGAAGAGAGTCAAAATGATGAGCACTGTTGAAAAAATGTCCTCCATAATACATTTGTCCAGAATTATTGCTTGGGAATTAGTCATAAATCAACGTGAAAACAAAATAAATACTGCAATTTAAATCTTTCTCAAACATTGTATAAAATGCTGAAAATGGTGCATACGATCAAAATAAATGCCTTCCAACACACCTTGTAGTCCCTGAGTGGAATTAATTTGTAGATAATAAAAAAAAATTCCCTGCTCGATACAGAGTTAGGCAGAAAGTGCTACATGCGGTAATGAATAACGTCTGAAACCCGTTACAACACTTGTATAGTTCAGCGTGGGCAATGATACAAATGAACAGGACTCGATACAGATGATAAATATGATAAAATGAGATTTTGTCGTCTATAATGATAAAAATATGAAAATATATACAACCAGAATGCACCAACCTTACTTCATTGTTATCTCTCAAAACAAAAGATTTTTTAAAGACCATTTCAAACCCAAGAAAAAGTAAAATTGACCAAAAAACTCTCTCAATTTTAAATACATTATTGTGGCATCAAGTACCTTAGGTATACTCAAGATTTCAATTTCACAGACATTCTTAATGTTTCGTTTAATCTACCATGCTATACTACTTCCCACTGTTCACCCCTATAGAGAAAGCACAGGCTGGCCTCAGCAGTGGACGAGTTGAGATCACTCCTTTATAGGTGCGTTTGATACAGATCTTTTTGTTTGTGACATATGTAATGGACTGGCTTTGTTTTCGGTGGGAGACTTCCCCTCACTGGGACTCTTCATTCATCATCTTCATCATCATCATCTTCCTCCTCTTCTTCATCTTCCTCATCTTCATCGCCATTTTCCTCCTGTTTGGGTTTCTTTGATGGGGATGCACCACCACCTCCCTACAAAGATAGAAACGGGCGGGATACAGTACTACTCTACCAACAAAGACCGAGATATTCCAGTAACAACAATAGTGGGACCATTAGTTTTGAAGGACACTATCCAATATCTTTATATATCTCATGTTTCCCTAGACATCTAAGCTATTTTCCAATCTGTTGATACTTTTACGTGGAAAAACAATATACATGTAGCTTTCAGCAAGTCAATATACCATTACTTTTTGGGGCAATTTTGAACATTTACAATGAATTTCCACAAATTAGGCCCTCAATAAGAATGAGCACCATGATGTGATCTGTGAAAATTGTAAACATTGTGAGAAGACAAATGCTAACATAAGCTTACTTTTATCCTACTCAGCTGTTACGCTTACCTTTCTCCAGTCACTAAGAGCTTGTTCATATTTCTCTTGTTCTTTCTGGGCTAACTTTTCAAATGGCTTTTTCTCATTGTCATCCAGATTTCTCCAGGCTTCACCAGCTGAATGAATACAAAATAATTGTTAGTACTGATGCAAACTTATTCGCAACACAACAGCTCCTATCAATCATCAAATTCTACAATTTTACAAATTTTTTATATTATTTAAATCCAAATTTCTTTGAGATAGCAGCACAAGGCTCATAAATGCTGGAATGGTAATTCTCCGACCAGTTCAGATTTTTCACATAGGAATTCCCAAGGATTTGTTTCTCTTCACCCGACTTACCCATTTTGATGATTTCTTTGTGATCAATATCCTTTCCTTTCATCTTTAACCTGAAATCGGCCAAAAAGCAGAAATACGCAGATTGTGGTCTCTTGGGCTTGCCAGCATCGTTGGGGTCTTTTCCCTTGTAGATGGCCATTTCAGCATCGTACCTATTCTTGTCTGTTAGGGCCTTCTTGGCGAATGGCTCCTTATCTTTCTCATTCATTTTGGCCCATTTTGCTGAACATTCTTTTGTAAATTCAGCAATCTGTAAAAAAAAAAAACCGAAAGTAAAATAATTATCATTTATCTTTGCAAGAGAAAAAATTGTTATACACAAAACCAATTCCTGCATCAACTTCTCAAAAGTCTATTGAACTTTTTGCTGCTTAATTATTATCTTCAAATAATTTTTTATTGACTTAAGAGTAGGAGAGATCTGTCAAAGTAAACAAGGACAAGCTATTCAAAATTTCATCAACAAGATCAGAAACCTTTCTATAAATATTTATTTTATTTAATTAGTAGGATTAAAAACATTGCTTACTTTTGTGATGGGTTTTCCTGCTTTTTTGGAATCCTCCCTCATTTTAGAAAGAAAGAAGAAATAGGCAGATGTGGCCCTCTTTGGTCTGTTAGGGTCCTTAGCTTTCCTCTTCCTGCTGCCTTCTGCTTTTGGACGACCTGTTTAAAATTAACCAAGAAAATAAATGTTAGGATTTCTCTCCTTTTTTTCCCCCGTTTTACATTTCAAAAATATCTTTGATTTATGTTTGGGTTTTAAAAAAAAACAAACAATAGTCAAAACTATAATTTTAACTTCATGAATATTTATTCATTGCTTGCATGCATTAATAGTTATACCATTTTTTCTCTCAGTTATTTGCATGCAACAATACCAACTTTTTCTAAAACAATATTGTTAAATTTTAAGTCCAAAATTATCAAACAAAATCTATTAATATGACACTTGTAGCCTCTTTTAATGGATTTTGTAAATTGTATAAAAAAAAAATTACTCCCAGAAATCAAAATCCATTAAGAATGTTTATCATATTTAAAATTCAAAATTTCAACAAGACCTATATCATTTGAATTTTTTTTTTTTACAAGCTATCCTTTGTTGAGGCCCTATATCTAGGTAAATAGGTCACATAAACAACGCATTTCTACCTCAAACACAGACTTTTCCAATTAAAAATATTATTCAAAACTAATAACATTCATTTTTACATGCAGATCTCAATATAGCAATGTCCCGTTTTCAACTCTTTATAAACCATTATGAAATCTTCCAAAAAATTCTTCCCGCCCGACTTATTTACCATTCTTTGCCCAAACAAAGGAATTCTAGACATTTTTCTTCATTTCCGATCAATATCAACTCAAAAACAACAATTTAAAACCTTTTCGTTTGACTTTGTTATTATTACTATATAACCCTTTATACATTCTATCATACTACTACATAGCGTATAGAAGGAAACTTACCCATAGTGTAGTATTATGAACGCTGTACAATTCTTTGTGAAGGAAATATAGAAGCAGTGCGGCCGGTAAGACGCTAACTAATGTGGTACACGTGATTTTATTCCGCCAATGGGCGCGATTGTTTTTCCCGCCGCGGTCATAAACATCTCAAAGGGAAGTCACTCTAATTGTATTAATTAAACAGTGAGGCTCTTGGGGGTAAAAACTGGACAGGTGAGTATGGGTGTCACCTGAGGTAGCATTAGTGACACGCTGGAAAAACTGCTCAAATAAATTAAATAGATAATTGTAAAACGAGAGTAATAAAGTATTTACCAGGTGTTGAATAAATGGAGCATAATCATTTTTATTGAGAAAATATCACACATGTAAGTTATATTTGAAACAGGATTATCAACCGCAATAAAATTGACTAGTCTATGTAAGTAAGTAAATGATTTATTATAGTGACATGTGTTTTATAAACAAATAAAGATACATGTATATGATATAATACCTTAATGAATAAACACCCGGCCCATCGGACCTATATGTCACTTTATAAACATGAATATGTACAAATAATAAATTTACGCATTGTTATTTTTATACACGATAGATTGTCTGCACATAAAAGCTGAATATACAAATTTTGCAGTTTATCTAGGAAAGTTAGATAAGAGAAAACCAGTGCAGTCTGAGTCTGACATGTTTAGTGATCGATTATTAAAGCCAATACTATATAGTAAAGAATTCGGTTCTAAGTTTTGAATAAGATGTACAATGTAATAAAAAAATGAAATTCGTCTTCTTTTGCTTCTACAGAACATATAATACATAGCCTATCGTTTACTTCCTCCCCCCTAAATCGCCCTGTTTCTATTCTGATAGGAAGAACACCACACCTAAATTGTGCTAATATAGATCTATGAGATTTGGGTATGTCCATTGTAACGTATTTTTCTAAATTAAAATCACTTTTGAAAGACCTGTAAGTTCTTAGTTTTGAAACACTTTGTAGTTCATTTTGCCAGTCATTCACGAATTTCTGTTGAAGTTTGATCTCGGCTAAGTTCAAGTCACACACCTCCCGATTTAAAAAAACATGTTGACATATCTATAGATTGTAATAAAAGTTTAACATGATGTGACCAGTTTTGGTTATTTGATTTTTCTTAACCGCCGAAACACTCTACAACTACCATTATAACTACATGTATTTTTTCAATATTATCATGATGCAACAATCAGGTGTGGTTTAGAGTGTCGGGTCCTAATAATTCAATATCAAGTCTGGTTGATTGATGTTGTTTATTTTAACCACATGAAAACTAATTTTGTAAGTCTGTCACTCATAGTAACAAGATGGTTCCACAATCGTAGCATGTTAAGTTGATGGCGATAGAATGAAGGAAACCAGGCACTATCTCCTTGAATAGCTAAAATCGGAGTAAACCCGTGCACCCCTAGAAAGTATCGCAGCGCCCGTAGCTGTACGGATTCGATGTTGTAATGTTTTGTGTGCCCCCACACTCCACTGCAGTAGTCAAGAATTGGCACAACTCCGCTTAGAAACATCTTTTCGTAAGTGTAAAATCCTATCGATTTGTTTGAATGTATTTTCGAAATAAGACCTCCTAATGCACGTCCTCCGGATTTTGTGTAATTTAAATATATCATCTGATTTTAATCTATATTTTATTTTTTGAAAAGTCTATGGTAAGAGAATTTAATTTTTAGATAAAATGATTTTTTTTTTATTTTTGTCCTGTTGATTTCACATAATTATGTGCCAAAATTTTAAATTCAAATTTGTTTTATTTCAGTTCACGAGACATTTACCAAAAAAAGATATATAAATCCACGGTATTGATAATGACTACAATTACCACAACCCTGATCTTTCTGTATTATAAATGGAAAGCTAGAAATTGGATAGAAATGTTTGTTTACATGAAAAAAAAATGACCAACGCAAATAAAAAAAAAACCCCAAAGAAAATCATTCCATTGTCAGGACACAAAGAATTACATAAAATTAATCTTCAACAAAATCAAAGCAAGAGCTTAGACTACAGCTTCAAACTACAAAGGACACGATAAAGGCAACTACCGCATATTGATGGAGGTGCTCGATTTATCGATAGTAATATATCTCGATCTTGTAGCAAAAATCAACTTTAACAAATTATAACATATCAAGAAGTTATTTTTCATTTGTTTTCCTTTAAAGAAACCAAAGAACCTTATTGTAAATGATGTAATTTCAGCCTCTCTCACTTTTAGGATTTTCTATATAAGCTATACATAGAGGTACTAATCGGGGGGGGGGGGGGTAGGGGTGGTAATCAGGGGTTGTTACGGTCATCCCATATCTGAATTTGACTGACCCTCCGTTTAAGAACTTCCCCATTATATTTTTTCCCTCTGTCACTACATGTAGCCTAACTGCATCACCCAAACAGAAATACATTTGTATAATTACATGTAATATGTACGTACATATATAATTACATGTAATATGTACGTACATATATAATTACATGTAATATGTACGTACATATATAATTACATGTAATATGTACGTACATATTTTAAATCCTGTAACCAATATTTTATATATTGATTATAAGTTAATTGGTATGAGGCTACGATAGAAGATAACAGTCAAAATAATTCATTCCTTTTTCTTTGTTCGAAAAACTTGTACATGGAGTTCTGAAAAACCATTTGTTTCATGCTAATATTGTAATATTCGCTATAATTTACACATTGTTGATACTCACGTTTTGCTAGAAGTCTTGCAGAAAATGAAAGTCTATTTTTAAACGAAGCTAAAGAGATTGAAAAACAATTTTGTTTCCTTTAAAAATTTATTTCCAATTCTTCTACAAATCAATATAATATGTACAATATATATGAAAAATTAATATGATAACGCATGCATAAAAATAAACACATATTGTCTTTCATAAGCTATACCCATTTTGTCTTTTTAATTATTTTTCCGTATATGAACTGGTATAGCAATGAAAACAAGAAATATGATACCAGTATAAATTAACTTTTGATACTTTTGTTTAATATTGAACATCATACCTTTTCAGAACGAGTGGCTAATTCTTTTGTTATCACAATCTAAATATATATATATATATATACTTTGGACTTTTTCCAATCTCCTAAGAGGCCTATTTCCCGCCAAAATGGTGGATATGACAGACGTGCCGAAGTTGGATCCTTCGTGGACAAGAATTATATCAGAGTATCCAAGGTCCAGCTTACCAAAAAAACTTAATAAAAGAACAGGTAAAGCTAAGAACTCATTATTTGAGGAACTTGACGTACAGCTTTACGAGAAGGGAGCGAATATGGTGACTTTTCACACCGACATCCATCGTCTCTATCCATGGATCAAAACTCTTGACTCATTTTACTATAACCATCTAGGTAAATGCGACGAATTCAACATCAATTGGTATGATGACCCCGAAATATGGGAGAACCCATCAGACAATGCAAATTCAATTGTTATTGAAATTAGAGATAACACCAACACCCTTGTATACAGTATAACCTTCTTCGTAACAACTGGCACTATTAGGGCACAGGGTAGCAAGTATATGCTGTTCGTGGAGAAACATTTCCCAATTTTAAAACTTATACTTGATAAGGTTCTTCTACTCGATCTACCAGAGGCTACTGAGGAGGAAGAGACACTAACACACTTGAAACAGCCACATTCAAATGTTGAAAATCGGAATGAGAACTTACAAAGTAAGGAAAAATGTTTGGTGGACGAGACACACTTAAATCAGCCACATTCCAAAGCTGAGAAAAGGACTGAATATTCACAAAGAAAAGAAAAATGTATGGTGGACGAGACATACTTGAAAGAGCCACATTCCAATGAAAATTGGACTGAGAACTTACAAAGAATGGAAAAAAGTATGGTGGATGCCATACAAAAAATCCAACTCAGCCATGAGAAAGACATAGGTAGTTTAATTACAATCGTCAACCAAAACAGAGATGACTGCGTAAAAAAACTTGATCAACTTGAACTCAGTCAAAAGAAAGGCTTGGCCGAAATGATCAAAATTGTCAGTCAAAATAAGGGAGATTGCCCAACACAGATTCAACAATGTCTAGCTGGAATTGAAGAAATTATAACAAATTGTAATTCTCTCCAGAAATTTAAAATAGATGCCACTGCAGCGCTGGAAGGCATCGAGAGACAATTGAAAAGCCCCCAATCATACTCGGAAGTTGTGAAGAGATCAAGTAGAGAGGAAAATCTGCCGATATCTTGTGCAGCCACTACAGGACCCAACGTCTTACTGATTGGAACCTCAAACATTAAAGGTATCAAAGAAGACAAACTTACACCAGCCGCAACAACAACCAAAATCATAAAATACACAATTGATGAAACAATCGAGTACATCCAAACTTGCGAACTGTGTCCAGATGTCGTAATTTTTCACTCGCTTACAAATGACCTAACAAAGATGGATCCTCAAGCATGTGTTGATGCATTAACAGAACTCATTAAAATAGTTAAAGACAAGTGGATCAACACAACAACGATAATATCTCTGGCAACCCCCAGACTGGATAACTTAGGGTACCATACTAATGGACAAATCACTAATGCACTAATTAAACAGAGAATTACAGAAGTATCGTACTGCGATCACAGCAATATGCTTAAAGATGGGAATCCAACCCCCGACTACCTATCTGATGATAAGTACCATCTCTCCAAGAAAGGCACATCCATTCTTGCAGCAAACATCAAAAAGGCCATTCACACCTCGCTTAACATTCCAATGATAAATCGCGGTAGATCAAGGTCCAGGTCTCGCATCAACAGCACAAGAGGACGCGGTCGTGGGTACCATTATAACTCTGAACATGTGTACCGTACACGCGATTCGTGAGGATGCAGTTACAGCTCCGAACATGTGTACCGTACACGCGATTCGCGAGGATGCAGTTGTAGATACCATGATAACTTCCAGTCTGATTCGCCAAAGTGTTGTAACAGATATATCACCATAACCTTACTAAGTTGTATGTAAATCTCATTCTAAACTCTTGTGTTCACTATACTGGTGTATTGACCAACCAGTACTACTAATGGCACTCTCAATTAAGAGTAGCTTAAATATCTTTATTTTCAGTACATTATTTTTTTGAAACCATTACTAGTAATACACATTGCACATACATGCATTTGTGTGTATATATATGTACATGTTTACACATATATTGAGCACACACATTTTTTGGTTTTTTTTTTGTTTGTGCATACATTATTGTAAACGGCTGGGATAGTGTTATTATTGCAGTGTTATTATTGCAGATCTTTTTGGTTCTGAAAAACATTGTCTTCTATAGTGTAAAAGAAGACAAGCCCACCTTTATTTTTTTTCATTTATTAATTATTATTTTTAATTTCTTTTGCCCTCATCCTTTAAATAGGACTGTAGTTTAAATTCTTGTTCTATTGACAATGAGTTCATCTTTTGTTTACTCATCAATCAAAATGGGCTTCTGGAATGTAGGGGGCCTTATGAGCAAGTCATATAACAAGTTAAACGATGCAATTTTTCTCAAACAAATTGAAAAATTTGATATCATCTTTCTGGCAGAAACACATGTAGGTCATGACCAATGCATTCATAAGATTGGAAACTACTATTGTCATTTTGTTTGTAGATCTGCATCCAAGCATAACAATAGAACATTTGGAGGTCTAGCAATGCTATGCAGAATTGAATTCAAACCACATATTAAGATTTTGAAAAATACAAAATCTGACTTTCAGTGGATTAAGTTAGAAAAAGAATTTTTCAATTTTGATCAAGATTTATTTATTTGCATGGTATATGACCCTCCAGAAAATTCATCTTACTCCAAAGGTATTGACCATAACATTCTTGACTGTATTGAAAAAGATATAACTCATTACCAAAATTTAGGCAATATTTTAATATATGGCGATTTTAATGCCAGAGTCTCTACAGAACCAGATTTTATTGTAAATGATGACAATGGCTACATTCCTCTTCATTCAAATTACATTGTTGACAAACAAATTCTCAGTCGCCGTAATATGGACTCTAAATTAGATAACCGAGGCAGAGATTTATTAGATCTTTGTGTATCAAATCAACTGAGAATACTTAATGGTCGTACTTTTGGAGACACAATTGGTAGCTATACCTGTTTTACACCTAATGGATGTAGCACAGTTGACTATGTTCTGATATCAGAAAACATTCTGAATCAAATACTGTATTTTGGGGTATCTGATTTTTTGCCCACATTGTCTGACTGTCACTGTCTGTTACAATGGTCACTATCAGCTAGGTTCTGTTTTAAACCTGAAAACAAATGTGTTAAGTCATCTCATGTACCCTCTAGATATATATGGTCTGAGGAATCATCTGCTCGTTTCGCAGCTGCCCTCAATTCTGAGGACATTCAGAAAAGATTACAAAATCTTACAAAAGGGGAAAATCTTCATTCTTATGAGTCAATTGATAACGCTTCAGCCGAACTATCAAATATTATTATTCATACAGCTGACAAATCTTTAAAAAAATGCAAAATTACTCGCAAGACAAAGAAAAAAGGTCAAAAATGGTTTGATTCTGATTTGATTTCCATGAGGAGAAATTTACTTAACTATGGAAAGATTTACTCAAAATATCCTAAAGACCCCTCCGTGAAAAATCACTTTTATAAACTATACAGAGAATATACAAAGTCAAGAAAATACAAATGTCGTCAGTACAAGCAATCCATTCTTAAAAAGTTGGAAACACTACATGAAGAAAATCCTAGATCTTATTGGAAATTAATTGACAAGCTACGAGGTATTGAAAGAGATAATGTCTCAGAAGCAGTTGACCCACCAACTTGGGTCTCCCACTTCCAAAATTTAAACATACCAAAACCCAAGTTCACCCAACGCTTAATACAACTAGAAAATATCCTTACAGAACTGGAAAAAGAAAAATGTTTCACTGAACTTGACAGTCACATATCGATAGCTGAAATATCAAATGCTATTTCAAAACTAAAAAGTGGGAAAGCTCCTGGTTTAGACAATATCTCTAACTACATGATTAAATGCGGTCAAACTGTTTTATTACCATCTCTACACAAGTTATTTAATGGCTGTCTTACTTTCGGATATTATCCCAAACTTTGGTCTTCAGGTTACATTACACCTATCCACAAAAGTAATGATATTTCTGACCCAAATAATTATAGAGGCATTACTGTTACAAATGCAATTGGGAAGCTCTTTAATAAAATATTGGATATTCGGCTAGATAAATTTTTGGAAAAGTATCACATTATTGACGACTGTCAGATTGGATTTACAAGAAAAGCAAGAACGTCAGATCATATGTATATTCTTAAGACTATTATTGATAAGTATTGTAGTACTAAGGATGGTAGAGTGTATGCCTGTTTTGTTGATTTTCAAAAAGCTTTTGACACAGTCATTCATACAGGAATTAAAATTAAACTCCTCAAAATTGGTGTAGGAACAAACTTTTATAACACTATCAAAAGTATGTATTCATCAAGCAAATCTTGTATCAAACTAGAACATAACATCACAGACTTTTTCCCAATAAAAATGGGTGTAAAACAGGGTGACAATCTTAGTCCCAACTTATTTAAAATTTTCATTAATGATCTCCCGAAATACTTGCACTTGTCTGCTGATCCTGTGTTTTTAAACTCAAATCCAATCAATTGCTTGATGTATGCGGACGATATAATTTTATTATCTTCATCAGCAGATGGTTTGCAACAAAAGCTTAATATCTTGCAAAAATACTGCAATGATTGGTGTCTCAATATTAATACATCCAAAACCAAGATAATAGTTTTCAATAAAGCAGGCAGGCTCTCTAAATCCAAATTTAACTTTGCTGATGTTGAACTTGAATGTGTCTCTGAATACAAATACTTAGGTGTGTCATTTTGTTCCTCAGGCTCATTCTCCTTTGCTCAAAAGCAGCTTTATCAAAAAGCCTTAAAATCATTTTTCAAACTCAAAAAGGACTTTATTTCTATGAATCCAGACATCAAAACCACAATTCATATTTTTGATCATACTATTAAACCTATTTTAATGTACGGAGCAGAAATTTGGGGGTATTTTAATCCATTTGCTAAAAAAATTCACCCTGGTTGTACAATGGACAAAATTTATTCCAGCACACTTTGTGACAAATTGCATCTTAAGTTTTGCAAATCGATACTTGGTGTACATAAATCTGCAACAAACTTTGCTGTTCTATCTGAATTGGGAAGATTTCCCTTACATTTTGATATCATTAGATCTATGTTAAGTTATTGGTACAGACTTGAGAATCAAAGTCAATCATTTCCACTTTTGTATAATGCTTATTGTGAATCAAAACAGTTGTTTCAACAAAATACTCCCTCCTGGTATGGCTCAATTCATTTTTTAACTAACAGCATTGATGGCACAAACAATTTACTGTCAGTAACAAAACAAAAATTCAAAAGAGCACTTAGAGACTATCTATTTAAATATTTTATTAAAGAATGGAATTCTAAATTCACTATACACGCTGACAAAAAACTAAGTTGCTACAGCACTTTTAAGCAAAATTTTGGCCAAGAGAACTACCTAAGATTACTTAAAAATTTTGAGCAGAGGAGAAGTTTAACTCGTTTTCGCATTTCCGCTCATAGACTTAATATTGAAAGAGGACGATATCAAGACATTCCACGACAAGAAAGATACTGTAATAGATGTAATGTCAAATCAGTGGATGATGAAAAACATTTTTTATTCTCATGTGATCATAATAAGGCATTAAGAGATACTCTGTACAAATTAGCTAATGACTCTTGTAAAAATTTTCAATATATGGACAATAACCAAAACTTTTACTGGCTTATGACAACTGAAGATCTACAAGTACTTGTACAACTCAGTGAAATGATTCTTAAAGATGGAATATAATGGTTATAGTTATATATACAGATATATTATGCAGTGTATTTACTTTGGTTGGGGGGGGGGGGGGGGGTTATGTTATGTATAAGTATACTGGCTTGAACACTTTGAGTACAAGTAGACCAGTCTAATCGACTGTGCAGGCACCGTCCCTTGGTACTCTCTGTTTTCAGGCCACTTTGTTTCTGTATAGCTGTTGTATTCACTGATGTGTAAATCCCATACATATATTTCATTGTATTAATGAAACATTTTGCATATTGTTGCCTGGACATTGTGAGCAGTATTTCATTCATTATTTGTTATAATCATGATATTATTATTATTATTTTTTTTTAATGTATATGCCCCCTGAGGGCCCTTGATTGGTGAATAAATAAATAAATATATATATATATATATATATATATATATATATATATATATATATATATATATATATATATATATATATATATATATATATATTTCAAACCATCGTTCCTATACGATTCTTTCTTTCTACACATCATGCGTCGAGGCTTTGTATACGGCATGCGCGGATCATGGGGGTTGGGGTTATTTTTGGGAAATTCACATTTATAAATTCATATAAAGAAAAATAACCGAATGTAGGTTTTGTTCCTCTCCACTTAACAAACAAAATTATTCGGCCCCAGACACCCCACCTTTAAAATAAAAAAATGAACCGGATCTGCACCGATGACGGGGCAATAATTAGGCACTTTACAGTATACAATCAAGTGATGAATGTTCTACCTGTTGAGATGCAGGAAAATAATACATACAAATACAAATAGTATTATAATAATAATATTTTGATCAAGCCGTTTATCGCACTATAGGCGTCGGACCGGGGTGGAAAAGGAGGGGGGGGGGGGCACTGTTTTTTGCAAAGATAGACATAATCACACTGAATCAATCAATCAATTAGAGTGGCGGATTTAAGGGGGATGTACACTCCATAAAATTGCCAAAATAAAGTTCACATACTCCTTCTGGCAAAGAAATTGAACAACTTGTGAGAGTTTATAAAATGAACAACTTTTCGGAAACCCGTGGGATTTCTTTACATCAGACTGATTTCAATTACTAAGTATGAGGAAAACCCTTGGGTTCAATGGTGTAACTTGCAGAACACACAATGTAGTCATGCTCCCCGTGGGGTTAAATGTGATCGATCAACCACCTTTGAGTGATTGGTTAAATACCAACTAGTGTTTTAACAACTCTTCCACGTTTATTACAATACAAGCTGGCATGGTTACATGTATCTTCTTTAAAAACTTCATTAACATCGCTCCATTTTTAACTGATTAATTTTGCAGCCATTCCTTATTTAGAGAAGGAAAGGAAATGTTTGGTATATTTCTGTACAGAGACTTCTGATGGGAATACGACATCGACAAACCTTCAAAATTTTGTATTTTTTCTTCTTATTTTAAAACAAAATCTTGTCAAGAAATGTTACAACAGTCTAGTTTTGAATACTTCAGTTTTAACCAAAAATAAAACCCCTCTCGAAACCAGAAGATTCCGGATGCTTTGCCCTGTGCCTCCTATAAGGGCTTTGCTCCTTGCCTACAGCTGGCTTCTCCTCTAACTTCAAATTCAAATCCTGGACCTGCCATTGATTTCAATTTTAGCACGAAGTGAGTTAATTCTGAAAACATTAACACAGTTAAACATAACTACTTTTAAATTTGTAGCATAAATACAATTCAAGGAGCTCCATGATTATAGTAGAAGAAAAAGATACGCATGCATTATCCCCTCTTTTATGAAAAAACACCCCGCCACAATCAAACTTTTTGTGAAATTGCTAAAAAAAAAAAATAGGCATGCATACAGCCCTTTGCGGCCACCTAAATATCATAGCCCTTACCAGATTGACTTGTTAGAAGGTCTCATGTTTGCATTTTAAGCTTCATGTGGAGTCTTAACCCCAATCCTAATTTGATGTTTGAAAAAAATTATCATAAAAAGGGGGGGGGGGGTGGGTGGGCGCAGGAGGAGTTGAACGAATCTCAGATTGTTTATACCCTAGCTCCAGGTTTCAAAAAATTGTAAACCTTTGGTAAATTTCCTAAATTAAGGCGACAACAAGCTAGTGATTCAAGTGGGCTAAAGAATTACAGTTTAATTCACTATATAACCACATTTGTCATCCCCACCCCAATAAGAAGTCTCAACCCCTGCCACATTTCAAAAACAGCACAGCACCAAAATAACATTGCCATTTAGTTTATCTCCTACGACTGGGAAAGAAAAGATTAGAATATTATAAATTTCAGTACATTTTTACTGTGAGGGCATTTTAATTTAATCTAAACATTTTTTATTGAATATAGATTCAAACAGGCATAGCCTATGTATATCCTCTCCTTGTATAATAGATCAAGTTACATAATTTTTTTATAATGTACATAACTAACTATAGTCATGCATTTGAATAATAACATATTAAGTATATTATTTGCGAATTATAGAGCTTGAATAATATACTTAGTATGAGGATCCACATTACAATATTCTGATCAAGTTATACACTTTTAAGGTGGAAGTCTACAACAAAATTTTATTTTATGGATTGTTAGAATATCATTTCTGAAGCAAGAGTGCGTTGTTCAAAGAAAGATATATCCCCTTAATGTTTTTATACGAATTTTTTTGTATTTTTTTTTTCCGAAAAAGTAGAAAATCTATAATTTTGGTTGTAAGAAACGCACTGTAGAGTTTAAAATTTGATGTGAATAAATGCATAATATAAATATCTAATAAATCATGCCCATTTACAATTTATCAAATCGTTAATTCTATTTCAAACATATGTACTGTTCTATTGCTGGATGACCTCCTAGCATCGTCGCCAATCATTGTACGTGTCCGCTAATTTTAGTCAATATGTAATTCATGATATATACACGTTATAAACTGGCACATGATATAATACCTTTTCAAACTGTGCATCTCATCTCAAAATTACAAACTTACAATGTATGTAAACACCCCATAATGGTCAATTTGTTGACTTGAAGTGGTGCTCGATTTTCTTCACTTTACCCGTATCGCTCTCAGCCACAAACAGATTGTCGTTGGTGTCCACACATAAACTGCACGGACCGCGTAAATCACACTTGTCAATGTAGCCGAGAAACTGTCCGTCCTGATCTAGGATGTGGATTCTCTGCAAAGAACCATCTACAGTAAGAATCTGACTCTGGCTATCTGTGGTGATGTCTAGTGGTCGAAATGATTTCTTGGCAGTAGAGGGAGGGCCAGTGTAAGTAAACCGGAGATCCCCAGCCTGATTGACCACCACTACCGCATTTGCTGCATAGTCTACCACGCAAATGTCTCGGTTTCTGTTCTCACTGCAAGGTTTCATGCAGCCATGTGAATAGCAGTCTAGTCCAGGAATGCTAAAGCTTTTTTCCTTTGATAGACCATGGTAACGGAAAAGTTTTGTTTCTGTACTATCATCGTCGACCATGATGACAAGAACGCCACCAGAGCGGGAGCTGCAGACTCCCATTGGTATCCATCCACGTGGTCTGTTAACTCTCCGTATCTGTGTACCCTTTACTATGTTCACAGTTCTATCATTACTATCAATATAAACGAGATGTCCCTTCTCTGTAACTGCTATGTCATCTGGCCTGTTACCTGACGCGGTTTGAACAAAGTTCTCTTCTTCACTTCGGAGGTTGTAGAGTCTAAGGATGTTGTCATCACTGCTTGTCCAGACTTTATCTTCTAGGCAGGCTACTCGGTGAAGTTTTCTACATCGAGTGTTTATTGTTGGGGGTGTTAGGCATTTCTCTTGGTATCCTAGAGTGGTATCTATTTGGACTTCCTCTCTTGTGAAAGACAGAGCTGAAAGAGAGCCAATTTGTTGATGAATTTGATCTCTGTTAACTTCATTGGGAGAAAACTTTGGTAATGTAATTTTATCATAGAAGGCAATCTTGTGAATTCTTCATTTCTACACTTGTATCTGGAGATAAGGCCGACATCATTGGAGTCTAAAATATTTGTCAGATTGGTAATGATCTGTGTAATTTCAGATATCTTCCATGTGATTTCATCTTCTTGTGTTTGAAGAACGGCAAGGTGTTTGGAATCCATTTCATCAAGGTTAGATGTCATCGACTTAATAACGGTGTCTATTTCTTTGTGCAAGTCTTCGCCATGTTTGCAAATAGCTGTTACCAATTTTTTGGAATTTTTCTTCAGTTCAGCTTTTTCAAAAGGAATGAAAGATGCGATATCTTGATATTTAGAACAAATGGATTTTAGTTCTTGTAAATCTGTCTGAATTGAGCTTTTTTTCAGCTTAAGCTTTTTAAGTAAATCAATGCAATTATGCCCCTTGTGTAATCCCGAGAAAGCACACTGCAAACAAATAGGAATGTCGCATTGCTCACAATGAAATTCACACTGTTTTGTTGTATGAGTTGGACATTTTGGATAATTAAGGGTGGGTCCCCTGTATTTGAGTGGCACCATATTGTGAAATTTTGATGAATCTGAGATATGATTTACTATGCAATCTTTACATAGATTTATGTAACAATTTTCACAGTGCATGGGGGCCACAGTTGTTTTACACAGGGAGCACCGTACAACATCCTGGGCACTGATTACAGGCTCCATCTTTATGTTCTTTGTAGGTATTCAGTAGTAAAATGAATCGATCAGAAAAATAGGAAACATACTATTATTTGCATATGCATTGTTCTTTCCCACTGTAAGTCCATACGGAGGAACTGCAATTATTTTCTATAATCGCAATTGCTCTGTCTGTATACTATGACGTCATAAAGGTGTGACGTCATATTCTTTTCCATGACGTTAAAGATTTTTTTTTAAATAACCATACATCAAGTGTTTTTCTCCAACTCCATAAAATTGATGTATTTAATAATAAAACATGTCTTATAATAACATTTTAAAGGAATTACTGTTATAACATATCATTGATTCTGTAAACAAATCTATGTGAATTAAAAAGATACATTACAGTCTGAATGTTTATTTTTGATTCAATAGCTAAATGTCAAGGTGTAGGCTAATACAAGGTATTTGCGAGTGGTAAAATGCAAATATAAGTAATAAACAACGATTATTTAGTAAACATAGCGTTATGAATAGCAACTGCTCTGCTGGCATATTTTCCATGATGCGCTATTCATAACGCCATGTTCACTAAATAACTTTGTTTATTTCTTAAGGTAACTCCGTACCTATAAAATTATGGGTTCAAAGTTAAAAAACTTAACTTTTTTTTAACTTATTGGACTTGAATTTCATCAAAAAATAAATAAAATAAATATGTATCCATACTATTGAAGATGTAAGGTAATAAAAACCAAATGCTGAAATTATCATCTGAAAATCACACTTTTTTTGTTTAAAAATTAAATATAAGTGGATGGATACTTGTTTGTCTATTTAAATTTCATTGCTTACTATGCCAGAAAACTAAAATTAATTTTAAAAAAAAGAAAAAATTGTTTACATTAGAAAAAATATAGCATTTAGATATATCACTTAGAGGAAAATAGAAAAGAGTTATTTCCCTTTGTCATTATTGAATTATGTCGAATATAAGGATGAAAAACGCTTATTAAATATCTCCAAGTAAACAATGATTTGAGTTTTTGATGTGCACCTATAATAACATAGAAATTACAAATCTACTTGCAAGAATTTTAATGATTTCAGGGTTTATGTAAAATGTATGACGTCACAGGAGGGTGGATTTACTTTAAATGCAAATTAATGGATAACAGTAGGTTTACCAGTCACATGCATGAATTAGTGCAACAAATCTTTACTGACATCATAGCCAAAGCATTGAAAATAGACAAGTGACGCAAACGAGAAAGTTAGAACAAGACAAAATGATTTAAGAAATGAAGATAATAATTTTTCTATTGATCGACGTATCAAAGAAAAAATTGACCGGAAAACTTCATCAATTTTTTCTTTGATACGTCGATCAATAGAAAAATTATTATCTTCATTTCTTATCATTTATAAAACATTTTCAAATAAAAAAAAATGTGAAGTGTCATTGATCAAAAATGTAAATAATGTAAAGGAAGCGGCGCGTATGAATACAAAACAACAACAGCAACAATATTCAAAATGCATGCACCTTTAGCTGATGCAATTAATGATGTTTTGAGCTTTAAGGTACCTCACTTCATCAAAAAATATACTTTGTAAGACACTTAGTTACAATGTGGCGATTCTTAAATGTTTTGTAAAATTGTTTTGATAATCAATTTGGTTAAATATCATCATAGCACAGTGGTTAAAGTATCAGGCTTGTGCACTGCAGATTAAGAGCTCGAATCCACCAAGGCTTTTGCTCATATTTACAAAAACAAAATTTTTGTAATCGTAATTTTTATCCAAAATTGTATATTGCTTCGCCTGTTTGACGTATATCCTCCTTATGCACCATGCTATCTATCATATGTGTAAAGTATACTAGTAATTACGAAAATATGTCGTTTCATTACTGTCCTGTAGTTTGTTTAACATTTAGGAAATATTAAAAGTATCAATGATACAAATTAAACTAACAATGAACAAACCTTTCCAATCAAATACGGCGACTCTGGGTGTTTTCTCCCTCTGGTATACTGATGTAATCAACCTATATGTGCCTGAAGATAACATGTATATTATAAAAATAACCTGCCAATTGTATGTTATACACATTCCTATACGATATATGATTTCGTTATTTGACTGAGCAGGAAATAGATATCTATATTGTAAACATTCATTGTTCTGGGTAAGATAAGTATTGTGATTAATTTTAATCGGGCTTGGACGATTCAAAGTTCATTTGATTAATTTGATTTTACTTTAGTAAGTGTATGTCTTCTTTAAAAAAATAGAGAAAATAAATATAAAAAAAAATCACAGCTGCATTTATAGTCTTCTAATGAAAGCTTGCTGTTAGAATTTTAATAATAAAATATTAGGATTTTTCAAACACAAATCTTATACTTTATAACTAAATAAAAGTAAAGAAAGTGGGCGCTTAAGATGTTCATTCGGCAGGAATCTGGGCACACAAGGAGAGTGAAAATTTCATCAATTAATTTTGAATATTTTTCGAATTATAACCGTTATTAGGTTTCTGTTGGTTGTGGAATAAGTGGAAAAATATTAGAAATGCTAAAAGTTTTATCATAATATGGGTCTAAATATAGCAACACGATGCAATTCGTGCAAAATCCTACTTACTTACAACTGTTTTTAAATGATTTTGTTGTCTCTGGGTCTTCTCTCCACATATTTGAAACGTGTAAAGATAACATATTTCAACATTAAAAATGTCGCTTTTTAAAAAAAGGTGGAGGGATGACCCAGAGATGACTAATTATGTACTTTTTCAAATTATTTTTTGAAGGATAAAAAACAAAGTCCATTGATATAACAATGTTGTTTCAAACAGTACTTTATAGAGCATATTGACAAGTCTCGCATGGCTCAGTGGTTTCGTTCTGGATTAGTGAATACAAACATTCAGTGTTTTGGGTTCAAATCCAACTGGTGGTCTTTTTAAACAAATTTAAACTTTTTTGTTTTAAATGTTTGTCATTATAACATGATGTTGAATTAAAATATGCCGGTATATTTTAATTTGTTGTTATTGATTTCTAGATCTGCTGAATGAACACTATTTTCTTTTCTTATTACTAGCTTTTTTAGGATATGCACAATATAACTTCATTAAAATATGTTTGCATTAACATTTTCAACTAGTTATCGGTTTACCTCTCATTGCCATTTTTTGAAAGCTTGTGAATTTTTTAATAACCGGAATAGCCATGTACTTCGACTCTCAACATAATATATTTTTGTTGAAACCTGTACATAGCCTTTCGAGGTTATAGACATTTAAATCCCAATTGATTCGTGTCGAGGATTCCTGCAAACTTACAATCTTGTGCGCTCACTTTCTTTACTTCCACATTGTAGATGGTTTCGACTATATATATATATATATATATATATATATATATATATATATATATATATATATATATATATATATATATATATATATATATATCGGGCTTGTTCACCATTCAGCGACAATATCAGGGTGTGAGACAACGACGACCCACGAAAACCGTTGTATGCTATTTTTTTTTATTCCTTCGCGAAGGAATAAAGGTAAAATCGCGGCCATGTCGTGACTGAGTATAAAATGATGTAAATAATCTGAAAAGTGTTCAAACATTTTTATTATGTCGATGAGTTTTCGTCATCCACGTGTTGTCTTTCGTTGACATGTCGGGTCAATGGGTTCTACTTTCGATGAGTTGTCGCATTCAATGAGTTGTCTTTCGATGAGGTGTCCGGTGCCGGTATTGTCATGTGTTTAAGCTGGATCAAGTGAAAAATACTTTTCTTAGCTCCCCTCTTCCCCTAGAAATGAAACCCAAACCAGCAAGAAAGAAAGAAAAAACAACAACAACAACAAAACCAAACAAACAAATAGAATATGTAAGGAAAACCTAAAAAATACATGTATGTTGAATTCACCCTTTATTTTAAACGATACCAATTGATAAAACATTAACCTTAAAGAAGGTGAGTAAAAAGATAACATATTGTGCACAATATTGTGTACAATCTATTCAAAAAAATTCGATGCACAGCACAACTCCGTAACTTTGCTTTATTTGATTCGCTGTCACTGTCGAGAGGAAAAATTCTACATTTTGATGTCGGAGTGCCATTATTTGTGCAGTCGAATTGTTCTGACACGCACGTGTCATCCGTCATGAGCCGGTTGACAGTCCCTCCCACTGTGACAGGATAACATTTTCATATCCTTTCACAGTGTGAAAGAATATCACTTTTATTCAATGTATAAATTACAATTTTTTTTTTTTAAAAACCGTAATAATGGTTCGTAATCGGATACTTTGGAATAAAACAAATTTGTTACAGTCGTATTTCTGGCTATAGTCTGTCCCAAGATATTTATGCTGCACATTTGGACGATTTTTAATAAAAATACACATACCTGTGAAAGAAGTGCAATTGAAATAGTTGAAACAGATAATTTCCAAAATAATTTCATTGACACATTATCATCTTTCACTCGGAAAAATTAACGGGAACGAAAACAGAATCCTTACGGAGATTTATAATGGGGAATGTTTACATCTTTTCTCCATTCGGAATACACTCGGAATACATCGCGCAATTTTTCAACGTTATCATCCGGGCTTGCTGCAATACAAAATCTCCGTAGACATCTCATTTTTTAGCATTGTATTGAAACCTGATAAGCTAACAGGGGCGTTTCGACTGAGAAATCTTGGAAATTTTTCATACTTTTGAATAAACATCGTTTGAACCCTGAGGTATTTATAAATATCGAGCAATTAAGTCAAATGTGAATCCAGAATATCTTGGGACAGAGTATAGTGATCTTTTAAAAGTTTTGTTTAAAAGTTATCTGGTAGATTCTATCAAAAAAATAATGTTTGAAGATTGAATTTTAATATTTTTTGAGAATATTTATTCTTTTGCCAGAAATTCCAAGAAAACATTCAGCAATCACGGTTTCCATGTATATATATTATTCATTTGTTTCCAGTTTGTTGACTTAGGATTTTTCTGCTAGCATGTAATATTGGATTTTCTTCACTTCCCCTGTTTTGTGCTCGGCCACAAAAAGGTTGTCATTGGTGTCCACACATAGACCCCATGGACCCTGTAAATGACAGTTGTCAATGTAGCGGAGGAACTGTCCGTCCTGATCCAGGATGTGGATAAGGTCGTTGGTATAGTCCGCGGTGAGAATCCGACCGTGGCTGTCCGTAGCGATTCCAATCGGACAAAATGATCCATATGTGGTAGATGGAGGACCAGTGTATCTAAACCTAATTTTACCGGCCTTACTGACCACTACAACTGCACGGGCTTGAACGTCAGACACACATATATCTAAGGTCTTATTTTCACTGATGTATTTAATATAACCCCCAGATGAGTATAGCGGTTGTCCTTTGTCGTTGAATTGAATGCTCTGGCTTTCTTTGGAGTAAGAGTAACGGACAACTTTAGTGTTCTGTTTATTGTCCATGATGACCAATAGGTCGCCAGAGGTGGTACAACAGACATTTCGAGGTATCCATCCCCGTAGTCTGATCACTTCCTGTATCTTTGTATTATTTACTATATTCACACTCTTGTCTTTATCATCGGTGTACACAAGATCCCCACCATTGGTAACTGATACATCACCGGGTCTACTCCCTGATTTGGTTTGGATTGACTTCAGAAGTTCCCCTTGGAGGTTATAGAGTTTTATCATGTTGTCCTGACCACTGGTCCAGACTTTATCATCTTCCTGGCAAGCGACATGGAAAAGTGAGTTATATTTACATTTTATAGTGGTAATTATGAATGGTTCATTCATCAGAGGTCTTCCTAGTTGAGATGACTCAGTTTCTGGGGTCTCTGATGAGAAGACTTGATCTTCTGTTGTAAAGGATAACGATGATAATGTCCCAAAACATTGAGAAATCTGATCTCTGTCAATCTTCTGAGGAGAAAAAATAGGGAATTTAACCTTAATATGTGGAGGCAGTTTCCGAAATTCAGCAATTCTAGATTTGTATGTAGTAACAAGACATATATCATTTGATTCCAGTAATTTTTTGATATCAGCAATATTCTGGGTGATTTCAGACATCGTTTGTGATATATTATCTTCCTTTTCATTTAAGATAGCAAGATGTTTGAAGCCCATTTCATCTAGATCAGATTTGAGCAATTTGATTGTATTATTAATCTCATTTTGTATAGCCTCTCCATGTTCAATTAGAGCTGTAGCTATTTTCTGAAAGTGTTTAATCATATCTGTTTTCTGAACTAGAATGCTAGACACAGTCTCTAGGTATTTTGGACGAATATATTTCTCAAGTTCTTGTAAATCTCTTTCTAAGATGTCTTTTTTGCTTTCAAAAGCTCTCTTTATGTCAACAAATGTATGACCTTTGTGCTCTTTCGAGGAAGAACACTGCACACAAATTGGAATGTCGCATTGTACACAGTGGAGTTGGCACCGTCTCGTGGAATGTTTGAGGCAGATTGGATAATCAGGAGTGGATCCTTTCTGTGTAATGGGGACGACTTTATGGTCCTTTGATATATCTGAAATGTGTTGAATGACGCAATCCTCGCATAGATCTAAGTGACAAATATCACAGTGCAGTAGGGCTGCAGAGGATGTACAGTTGGTGCAGAGAACAACATCCTGGGCACTGTTTAGAGGATCCATGTTGAAATATTTTACGAAATATCAATACACTGCACAGGGGCCGCATAGGCAATGTTGGACGATTCTAAATAAAGAATAAATCAAACTGAAAGATAATTTGTTAAAAACTAAGAATAAATTTATTTACCATTAACTTAAGATATTTTACAAGATATTTTTGTATGCAAGTTTTAAGTAAAACTTAAATCAATAATTCCCTCGCGTATATGAACATTAACCAAAGGGAAAACACCGACTATGACAGTACGGATTCTTGAAAGATACTTTTAATGAACGAAATGTATGAAATTAATATGAGTTGTAATAAATTTATTTAAATTAAAGAGCTTCTGAGAACATTTGATGAATATCCCGATGAACTTTTGGACATGGCTGTTTATTATTACTTATATTTACGTTTGAGAAAGGCAAATCGTCCAAGTAATTAACATTACAGCGTGTTTATGCTTTATACAATAATGCAACGGCTGAGTCAAAAGACAAGGATGTGCGGAAAATTAAGTAATTAAAGTTTTTTTTCTAATCCACAGTTTCACACAAGGAACTATATATACGTAAATATCTGATAATGTAATACAGAAATGACCTTTATTGTATTGTATAGGCTAGTTAAAGGAAACATTTTGCAAATGTAAATATTGCTGTTTATCTTTTTAATATTTTGAAATGTGGTTTCGTTTTTGTTTAGTTAACACCTGGTTGACTTTCACCCCCAAAATTTTTTCACATCGGAATTCAGTAATCATGCACTGTATTAATTATTTCTGAAATAACGAATGTGTACTTTTAATAAGTATAAAACATATCTTTTTAAAAAAAGTTTAGGATATCATTTATTTTAGAAAACAAAATTAAAATGTTTTTGTCAGATTTTGAACAATTAAGTTTGTGGGAATAACTCCTGATACAGACTTTAATCTAAAAGCATTACGTTATATAAACAGAATTAAAACAGTTATATCACGGTGCTTTCATAATTGCACATTTCTTCACCAAGTATGTTCCTAATATTTTAGTTACAATTTTGTCAAAAATTATTTTTCCGATTTTAATGTTACAGTAAGTAAGTAAGTAAGTAAGTAAGTAAATAATTTATTATAGTGACATGTGTTATAACAATTACAAAATGTTATACAAAATACATAATGAAACACCCGGCCCATTGGGCCTATATGTCACTGCAAATACAATTATAACATAAATATACACATATTACGCATTGCGTTTTTTATACAATAATGATTGTCTGTAAAGGTAAGATTCAATTAAATATTTAGAGGTTTGTCTAGGAAAATTTGACAGTAGAAAAAAAATACAGTCTAAATTTGACATTACCAGTGTTGGATTATATCCTATATTATTAAAATGCTTTACAATGCTTTGGTAAGACATTTTTAGTTGGCAACCAAAACTTAAGTGTCATTCGTTGAGTTATAAGCGAGTTACAGAACTTACAATTTATTGCTATGTAAACAAAGCTTTTGTTCACACTTTGAATTTTAAAGAGAAAATTCCAGTTTAAGACCTAAAATAAATGTGTTTAACGTTAGGAATTGTTTATTCATGCTTAAAATTAAAAAGAAGATAGACAATTCAGCTTGATAAAGACTTTTACTCGTATTTAAGTAAACAAAAACAGGGCACGAACCCTGTTTACATGACAGAGAATTGTGAACCCTGTATCTTGCTAACAACTTTACGACAGACTCTCAAATTTCATTTGAGCATTAGATATGCATTCCTAAAGCATTGTAAACAATAAAAAAATAAAAATAAAACTTAACCTAAATCGTGACTATGCCACTTTAATCGTTATTTACATTTCTGATTCCTGATAATCATCTACTAAGGAAAATACATAAAACTTTCTACATGGTCAATAACCTTTCATTAAATAAATTTGCTCCACCCCAAAAATAAATCTTTAACCCCAACCAAATATATCCAACGTAAGCAAGTCACTTTTATTCCAACTTGCTTCTGTCCTATTATTCACACCATATAATAACTGACACTATTTATGTAAGGAATAATGAATCATTCGTTGAGTATTATGAGGTGATAATTTTGGTCGGGGCGTGATCAAATCATTTCATTTCATTTTATTTATTCTCATATTGTATAAAACAACATAGAGAAAATATACAATACATACAATATTAAACAAAAAGCAAGAGTGTATACTGCACACATCAACCTGGAGAGTTGACTCTCTTATTAATGATATTGATGAATTTACATAAGTTATTAATAACAGCTAATTTTTTACATGAAAATAATTCAAAAAATTTGAAAGCATTTGGTCGTCTAAAATACATTGATGGTAAATAAGCTTTTCTATATTCTTTCAATTCTGGACATATCATGATATAGTGATATTCGTCGCCAATGTTATTTTTACATAAATTACAAAATCGTTGATTTCTAGGTACATTGTTCCATCTGCCTGTCTCAATTGGCAGTTTATGGTTGCTTGTTCTAAATCTAACTAATGTAGTAATGTTATTCATATAAGCACCAGAGTTTATGTAATTTCTAGGTACAAAAGTGTTATTGGTAAACAAGTTATAGATCAATCCTTTACTAGATGCGTTACAATCAGAGACCCATTTTTGTTGAAATTGGTCAATCAAAGTTTGCTTAGCAACATTTAAAATCCATTTTTCATTTTCTACATTATGCGTCAACCAGACATAGCTTAGACCACATTCATGTAAAATATTCTGTATACATTCAACCCATTTGAAATTATAATTGTTGATTTGTGTTAGGCTATGTAAAAAAGTATACAATATATATGACAATTTTGATTCTTTACCTTTCAACAATCTTATCCAAAAATTCAACATTCTAATTTTTGCTTTCACACACAATGGATATCTAGCAAGTTCACCGTAGATCATAAAATTTGGTGTGGACGTCTTAAGACTAAGTATAAGTTTACAAAATTTAAGATGCAATTTTTCAATGATACATAAATTTTCAAAACCCCACAATTCAGAACCATACAGTAAAATTGGAACAACCATTTTATCGAACATATCAAGTTGACAATCAATCGATAGATTTAATTCTCTTGACTTTTTAATTATTGCGTACATAGCTCTGGTAGCTCTAGTCACTACATATTTCCTAGTACTGTAGAAAGAGCCTGTTCTTGAAAAGATAACTCCTAAATATTTAAATTCCTTAACGATTTCCATTTCGTTACCATTGTATAAAAATGATACATTTGAGGTTTGTCTACCTTTACCAAAAATAATAATTTTAGTTTTCTCAACATTCACTTGTAATTTCCATTTTTCACAGTACATTTGAAAACAATGAAGCTGATATTGTAGATCATCTTCGGTTTCGGACATCAGCACAGTGTCGTCTGCATACAACATAATCATAATTCTTAGATAACAATTTAAATTTTGTTCAATTTCTTCAGACAGGCTTTTTAGTCCTATGACATTTTCATGTGATAAAAAATCTTCAAGATCATTAAGATATAATGCAAAAAGAAACGGAGATAAGTTTTCTCCCTGACGGACACCATTTTGACAAGGGAAATATTCGGAAAAATCATTATTATAAAATATTCTTGATCTACATCCATTATACATATTGACAACAACCCTTAAACATTTCCCTTTAATTTGATATTCAATGAGTTTTTTCCATAATCCTATTCTCCACACTAAAGAACAAACATATTGTCAATTGTAGAATAATTTTCTCTAAAACCACTCTGATTTTCCCTGATAAGATTAACATTATCAGCAAAAGTAGTTAACCTTCTACACAATACAGAAGTAAAAACCTTTCCTAGACAGCTCAAAAGAGTAATCGGACGGTAATTTTGTGGGTCAGCATAACTATAACTACCCTTTTTCTTATATATTGGTTTTATGTTTCCGACCAACCAGGCTTCCGGAATAATACCAGTATCAAACACTAAATTAAAAAGTTTAACATATAATGGTATCATGATATTAATGGATGACTTAATATATTCATTAACAACAGTATCTGGTCCCGGCGATTTGTTATTTTTAATAGTTTTAACAACCTCAAGAATTTCGGCCGCGGTAACTGGGTCATTGAGCAAAGAGTTACAAAATGTATCTTCGCATCTATCATTGAAGGAAGAATAGTCTAATTCAATATCTAAATCATGTTCGTTCGCGTTAACAGTTTTAAAATAGTCATAAAAATCTACTATGTTAATATCGTTAGATTCGTTACAGCTTTTATCATTCACGAGTTTCCAGTATTCTCTTGGATTTGAACTTCTTAATGTTTTAATGTTACGCTGTAGGTTATTTCTATAAACTTTGTAAGATTTATTTAAAATGCGCTTATATTTTTTCTGTGCTCCTTGCAGCTCGGATTTAAACACGCTGGTTCCATATAACTTGAATTTGCGTCTAATTTTCCTACAATTTTTTCTTGCTGTGAAACAATCCGCATTAAACCATTGTTTTGTTTTGCTATTTCTAACCGAAGTTTTATTGCGCGGTAAAAATGTTCCAAAAGTGGTTTTGGCTGAGGATAATAGTACATCAGCTAAACTATTGAACAAAAAATCTACATCTCCCTTCTGTATTTCGACAGAGTCGCGTACTTTATCATCTATAGTTTGTTCAATACTTAATAAATTTAATGTATTTATATTTTGGCAAAACTCGCTCGACTTGGTTTGATCCCATGATCTGATTCTTTGTGTAGGATTGACATGATATGATATATCCTTATAATTTTCGTTATTTAACATTTCACAGCTTAACTGACAAGTCAATGGCATGTGGATATCAGAGTACAGACAGTTAAAATCTAATACTTCAAAATGTTTAACAAACTTAAAAAAATCTGCATTACAAATAAAATAGTCAACAACACTTGATCTTGTAGTGGTAAAATTCCCACTATCTGCATCTCCGTTAACTCTTCCATTCATTATATATAAACTATTTGTTTTACAAAAATTCAACAGCTGATTTCCAAAAAAGTTTGTTTTTTTATCACAACTTTTTTCTATCAATATTAATGTTAAAAATCTTCAACTTGTTTACATCAGTTAGGTTATCACACTCTGTGTCTATCGATACTTCAAAATTTGACAAATCACTTTCCTCAAAAAAATCTTTCTTGTCAGATACTCTGGCGTTGAAATCGCCTGTTAAACACACATAGTCAAACTGAGAAATTAAATTTAAGTACTCAAGTTCTATTTCGTTAAATGCTTCTGATGAACTATAATTTGAACATTGAGGTGGGATGTATACAAAACCAAATAAAACATCGTTTTCACAATCAAACAATTCACCCTTCACCCTAAACCAATAAACATATTTACATTCTGTTTCTATAGGCGTAATACATTTAGATAAGTTTTCACGGCACCCGACGACGATACCACCCGACCGGATTCGCGCACACACCTGTCTATTTTTCGCAAACAATACGTAATTGTCCAGTTCGATGGTGTCCAGGTCGTCTGTTTTTGTTTCGGTGAAGCACAATAGATCATAACGGTTCACTAGTTCTATGAACTCTGGATAGTTGAGACGTCTGTTGATACCGCAGACGTTTATGGATAATAGTTTGAGAATATTTCCAGAATATTGTAGGTTAACATCATCAGAAGTATCAGTCTGAGAATAGTTAAGAGAGTCGGTGCCATAGAAATCATGCTGGTCATCAATCACGTTTTCATCGCGCCCTCCATGGTTTCCCTATCTCCTCTGTCCTCTGCCTCCTCGACCTCCGCCCCTGGGTCTTGGTGTGAACGTCGGTGCCGCTGCTGATAGCCGTCTCGATTCGGTGGGCCCAGAACGTGTCGGAGGATCTAGTTGTGGATTGTTTGTGTCATCTTGGGGTGGTGGTGTGAATAATTCGCCATCGATGTAAAGTTTGTCATATATGAGTTGGCCCGAAGGGCTTTATGATAGATTTGATCACGCCCCGACCGAAATTATCACCTCATAATATTCAAAGAATGATTCCTTATAACTTATATTTATATAATTTTAAACCATCGTACGATTAAATATTTAAATATTAATAAGCAAACCCCGCTGGCGTCCAATTTGGCTTTATGAGTTATATAGTACAAAATCGATACGTAGTGTTAAAACAGGTAAAGACACAGGAAAATGTAAATGTAGTATTTTCAATCAAATTGTATATGCTTTCACTAATAAACTAAAATGTACAGTTAACAAACCTTTTCAAATCGACATGGCGACTCGGGTGTTAGTTCATCATATCTATTTCTGTTATCATAGATACTGCACTTTCGATTTTAAAGTCAGGAGATAACTAACCTAGAAACAGATAATTCACACATACTGTAGCTCAGATGTTACAATGAGCATATTTTGCTTGTGTAGACGTAATAGTTTTTCGATTAAACAACCGGCAGTACGATGCTGGTGAAGTTGTGGCTCCACTACTACAGAGGTATCTCGGTACATGTAGATCTATATACATAGCTAAATTAAGAGGTTAACAGACCTTGACGGTAACTTGGGTACCATAGCCCGTAGGTGGATTCTCTATGTACTGCCATTTGAAGCCATCAGTAAAGCAAGGTGTTTTAAAGTTTGACTTAAATATTATACAGTATTATTATAGTCACTACATGTGTTCAACTTCATACTGTATTGAAATCATAACATAATGAAAGTTCAAACTATAGATATTTGTTTGATTTCTTCAAATTATCAATTTTCATGCCAAATTTAAGCAATAATTTCATGAAAATTGTCATTTATGTTTGGGACCCAATATTTCTAAAAAAAAAAAAAATGCCACGTGACAAAGGTCACAAATAAAATAAATCAACATCTTAGGCCCCCATCTTTATATCCAAGATATTTTTGGATGATTGATATTACTAGTATTAGGTGCTTTAAAGGAATAAGGAATCATTCTTTGAGTATTACGAGGTGATAATTTCGGTCGGGGCGTTGTCAAGACGAATAAAACCTGAAGAGCTTATGATAGATTTAAACACGCTCCGACCGAAATTATCACCTCATAATATTAAAAAGAATGATTCCTTATTACTGATACTTATATTATTTCAAATTTAATTGTACACTTTAAAAAAACATTATTTTAAAACCACTATTTTTTTTATGTTGCACATGCCATGTATTACAACGCGGCGCAGCCACTACCGTTTTTCGGCTGAGCTTTAAAACACATCCATTTTGTGTCACTCATGTTTTATGAAATTATTAAGTTTAAGGGTTTAAAATTGATTCGGAATGCTATCACAGACAAAGAAGTTGAAAATGTAAATATTCTAAGTTAAACTATCAATTCTAAAATGACAGATGTAATGAAGGAATAAGGTTATGAAAAAACAAAAATAAAAGATACCAGAGGAAAATTTTATAGTGGGTTGATTTTTAATGCATAATATTTGGCTTAAGATGTCATAGTTTAAGAACTATGAGTGCATAAGGTTTGTATAGAGTTAAATGGGAAATACGCAACCATATGAATGTTATGCTAAATTTAGAATTCATACCGCCCTCGATAATAAATATCTTTTTAAGAAAAAATAAAACAACATATTAAAGAAAAAAATACTTTTATTTGTTGTAGGGATAAACTGTTTACATCCATTTTCATTTCCTATCCAAGTCCCTCTTTTGAAAGATCTTATATTAAATACACAAGCGCAAGCTACTAGTATAAGGCATACTGGGTACACAAATATGAATTTACGAATATATATATAATACATATACTAAAACAAGAAATGAACAACGATACAAACGATGCATTTTATCAAATCAAATTTATCGGACGACAAAAAAAAAAGTTGAACAAAATGAAGCAACAAAACAAGATAAATTACAACTTATACTGGAATATTACACTTAGTATAAGATATCAAAAGAATCATCTATATCTGTACAGAAGACCTTATTCTTAGACGTGTTAATTACAAATGAGACCGTACATGTGGGTATAACGAGTCAATAAATGAACCGCCTTATCATGAAAATAAAGGACAATCCTCTGAAAGGTTCATATGTTGTGTTATGATTTTCAACTGTACACCTGAAGAGACAAAAACGACTGATGACACAATACTATACATGATATATACAATGTATACGTAGAGTGGATTAGATTCAATCTTGTTTGCGTTAGAGTGACGATTACGTCAAATGTCAGCATATAAAAATAAATCCACTTTTGTTACGTGGATATCAAGAATACACTTGGTTTGTTTCGTTCACTGTTGGTTTGTTTGTTTGTAGTACTGGATTTTTTTCACGTCACCCGTGTTGTACTCAGCTACAAAAAGGTTGTCTCTGGAGTCCACACACAATCCCCATGGAGTCTCTAACTGACAGTTGTCAATGGAGCCGAGGAATTGTCCGTCCTGATTCAGGATGTGGATTTTTCTGTTGTTAGGGTCTGCTGTTAGGATTCGACTCTGGCTGTCTGTTGTGATGCCAATTGGTTTAAATTCCTTTTTGGTGGCAGAGGTGGAAACTGGGTATCTAAACCGGAGTTTTCCAGCCCGAGTAAGCACCACTACTGCATTGGCTTCACTATCGGAAACACAGATATCAAGGTTCCTGTTCTCGCTGATGTATTTACTTGAAATGCTCGATGAAAAGAGAGGTTTACCTGTGTCATCGAATTGAATAATTTGTTTCTCTTTGGAGTCAGAAAAACGCACAATCTGTGATTTATAATCATCATCACTAACCATGACTACCAAGAAGTCTCCAGAACTGGTAGTGCACACATTGCGGGGTTTCCATTTATTCCTTCTGATGATCACCTGGTCTGATGTCGGAGTGCCTTTGATTATGTTGACGGTTCCCTTTCTGTAATCAACATAGACCAAGTCCCCACTCTTTGTCACGGTTATGTCTAATGGGGCGACCCCTGACGTGGTATCCATTGACTTTTCATGGTTTCCTCGAAGGTTGAAGAGTTTCATGGTTTTATTTAAACCACTGGTCCAGATTTTCTCATCATCAACACAGGCTACGCTGTGTAGGTCTTTATACCCAGTATTACAGACTGTGGTAAAGCTTGCTTCATCAAGCTGTGGTCTTTTTGTGGGAGAGGTTTCAGCTCCTGTGGTCCTCCTTGGGGTGACTGGTTCTTCTAATGCAAAAGATGACGCAGACGGAGGGCCATTTTGATGACCATTCTGGTTATTTCCATTAAACTTCTGCGGAGAAAATTTGTCTAAAAGCAATTTCCTGAATTCATCATTCCTGGACTTGTATGTAGAGACAATGCGAATATCTTTGGAGTCCATTAATGCTTTAAGATCAGTAATGCTCTTAGGGATTTCTGAAAGGGTAGAAGCAATCTTTTGGTACGCAGGATAAATATTTGTCTCTAGCTCTTGTAGATCTCTTTGTAAGACCTCTTTTTTGTTTTGGAGTGCTGTCTTCATGTCGACAATTTTGTGACCTTTGTGCACTGTAGAGGAAACACAACTCTCACAGACAGGGGTGTCACAATCCTGACAGTGGCATTTACAGTCTAGAGCTAGGTGGGGATGTGTCTGGCATTTAGGATAATCTGGGGTTGGTCCTCTTGGCTTGAGAAGACTCATTATATGAGAATCTTTGTTTGAAGCATTTGATAAATGATTGCAAATGCAAGCGCTGCATACTTTCACCTGGCAATTCTCACAGTTATATTGAGCTGCAGAGGTTGTGCATACGTTGCAGAGAATAACATCTTGGGCACTGTTCGAGGGCATCATAATGAAGACTTGTTTCGATAATGGCAAACATGTCAAGCTGAAATGAAAATACATTCTCTTTTTGAATTTAGAGACTTTCTCTGACATAAAAGGTATGAATGAAAAAAGTGAAATATTATAGGATAGCATGAAAAACATGACTCGTATCAATATTTAGACAATACAGAGTAATTTGTCTATAAGTTACTTTAGTTCTGACTATAACGCGAGTAAACTGTTCGAAACCAGCTCAATATAGCAATAACTCTATCTATACCTTAGTATTTTAAGGTGGAATAACACATCTGGAAAAAGTCACTCAAATTAACAGCAAGTTATTTGATTTATAAAGATATAATGATAAATAAACTGTACATATGTCAAATAAGCGAAAAATTTGCAGTTTGGGGATAAAAAAAAGAATATCTAAAATATTCGATTCAGTAAGTTAAAACAAAATTTAAGCCACTGCGGGATTCGAACTCAGGACATACGGATCACAAGCCTGACACTTTAACCACTCGGTTATATCACCCCTACAAATGTTATTGTCATTTAAATTTTAGACCGAGTTTTTTTTTACCCTTTCAGTTTCGCAGTAAAAATATCGTGCCTCTTACGTGTTTATAGCCTATTTCATAGAATCTACATGTAGGTACTTGTAATCAAATATAAAATCTAGAGGTTTATTGATTTTAAACTTTATCTTCATTAATTGCATGGTGGATATAAAACGTGTTCTAGAAATAAATGTGACAATAAAGAACAAAGGTTTTTTCTGCTGTTGCAACATTTAACATGCTTAGTAGAGATCTCCCCTTTCATTTCCGCGCCTGACCTAGTAATAGCATCAATAGTAAAACAATATACTATTTTATGCAGAATGTTCCTTGAAAATGTCTCGATATACTAAGTTCTTTTGCAAAACAGACACCCATTATTTTTTTTAAAACCATGGTATTGCAAACAACAAGCATCAAACATGGCTATGATTTTCAAAGCAACCCAATGTTTATATTTTCAACCACTCTACACGTGGTTGAACACGAACGATAACTCTGTTCTGAATAGCATCGTATAATTTAAATAACCGCTAGATGGGGACAAAAAATATATCTTAAAAGATGTTCATGTTTCAACATAAATCAAGTAAGGATATGATATGAAAAACGACCAGAACTTACGTATTTTAAGAATATTATCCGAACACATATACTTCCGCTCGAAAATTCATAGGAACTGAACAAAGCTCGGTGAAATCTCGTGAACATTCATTCGAGAACCTCTGGATTTATTATATACTTAGCAACGATAAAGAAACATTTTGAACACATTCGCAGGGTTGGTATAGTTAGGTACAAGTTGTTGTCGAAAAAATCCTTTTAATACTACGCAATGTCGTTTCGATCAGAGGTCAGCCATTTTATGATGATGTGTTATTCCACCTTAAATTCTCTTCTATTTATTTACAATACCAAAATATGAATCTATACCTTAAAGAATAAAAAAAACCCAACAAACTAATATTCGTCAAGTGTACCTGAACAAAATCAAGATATCTTTTTTCACAGATGAAACAAAGTCTCAATTTATTGATAGATTGACTGTCTTTAATTATAGGCTTAACAAATCCGTCTTTTCGAACATGTGGCATTCCGGCGATTTATTCCTCCCTGCAGCTGGGGACTCTAGAAGCGCCATTACAAACCTAGCTAGTACCAGTAATGACAAGAGCCTGTACCTGACCATGTCTCGATTGTATTCATACTTCTCTAATTCTGTATAAAAACTAAAAGTTTAACTATATCAATTAATCAGAATATTTACTAACCTCTCCCACCCAACATGGCGGTTCCAGTGATTTGCTCTTCCTGGTCTTCCTCTGTGTGTAAGATTTGTCATGTGAAGAATTTAAATGTCCCACATACACCCATTTTAGTGTAAATATGCTTCTGAAAGTTGTAAAGCTTTAAATGACAAAAATTATTTAAATTTTGTGTGATAATCGACAGTGAGATGCGTATTTGCATAATTTTCGTACAGAAGTCACAAGTTCAGACTTAGCACTGTATTCTGAAAATGAGAGAGACGGCTATAGAGATGTCTATATTGTAAGTGGTTATGCCATGGTCATAGTTTGAATTAGTAAATGAGCATGCAGTAACCATAATAACATGTATAACATAACCCAGTTATTCACCCATCAAATGTCCTCGCTAAGAATGCAGTCTTCGTGGTGTTTTTTTTCTCGGTTACTGAGGCCTTTTTTTTTGATTGGTGGAACCTTTGAAAAGGGGCATTTCGGAAACTCTTTTTGCGTGACTTTATGTATAACCCCTCCCCCCCCCCCCACATCAAAGAAAAGCTGGCTGTGAAAGATACTATTTTACTATTTTAAATCTCCAATGAATTCGTGTATAATTCAAACATTTAATTCTTTTTCTATTTAAATAGCACAAATTGTTTCACCTTTCTATCAGATACCAGCGATGTTTTTAAGGCTGTTTTGGCATAGTTTTCGACCAATTATATTTATTGAAAAGAGAACACGGCCTTTGCGTGTATTTGAATTCCTTGTATAGATTTAAGGTATATTTTTAATTATGTATAGATTTAACACCTTAACACAATTAATCTCAATATCCCAGTTAACCAAAACCAATATCCTTCAAATCATATTCATTCTAGCTTGACTTGGTTGGAATTTCACGTTAAAAATACGCGCGTTCGATTTTCACGTAAATACACATGCTATATATAGTATCAGGTTCAATAGCATGCTTGGTATCGTGGTTAGTTTCCCAGTTTTTGTGTAATTTTCTGGGCCAGACAAATCCAATCGATCTCAATGATATCCTATTTCCTCTGAGATAAATCACAATGATACAATGCAGACTATTACCTCCGAGATAAATCACAATGATAGCCTATTACTTCTGAGAGAAATCTCAATGATAGACTATTACCTCAGAGAGAAATCTCAATGATAGCCTAATACCTCGGAGAGAAATCTCAATGATACATTGCAGACTAATACCTCTGAGAGAAACCTCAATGATAACCTATGAGAGAAATCTCAATGATAGCCTAATACCTCTGAGAGAAATCTCAATGATAGCCTATTACCTCTGAGAGAAATCTCAATGACAGCCTATTACTTTTTAGAGAAATCTCAATGTTAGACTATTACCTCTGAGTTAAATCTCAATGACAGCCTATTACCTCTGAGAGAAATCTCAATGACAGCCTATTACTTTTTAGAGAAATCTCAATGTTAGACTATTACCTCTGAGAAATAAAAAAACACTTCTAGGAAAAGCACTTTATTCAAGAAAGAAATCAACATTTTAAGGTGGCTCACTACACCATGAAATATTTTCTCAAATCAGCAGAAAATTACTTGATTGTGATAGATATCATTATAATGGATAAGAAGTATATAACACTAATAAGCAAACAATTGTGCAATTTTGGATGAAAAATTACATTTTGAAATTTTTTTTAACTCTGTTAACATGAACAAAAGCTCCAAGTGGATTCGAACTAATGATCTGCGGTTTAGAAGCCCAATACTTAAACCACTGAGCTACGATGATATACAACCCAATTGAATGATAAAAACAGTTTAACAAAACATTTAAATCACCATCTTGTGATGTAGTGTCTTAAAAAGTATTTAAGCGTAGGTGTAGTGAGGTACCTTAAAGAGAATCTAATTAAAAATATAAAATTTATATATCTATGAAATACTAAATGTAAGTGCTAGATCAAAACAAATTTTTTTGGGGTGTAAAACAAGTCAAGACTATGTGCTGATTGTACTACTGAATTTTGCTCAGCATTCACAGCTATTCATTAACATTGACGGTAATGGTTTTTCCCTTGGGATCGTCAAATCTGTCCTGGGTGGTGACGGAGGCGAGCATGGAGAATCCAAACAATAGGATGAGGACGAAGGCCAGGGTAGCAATCAGCCCCATCCAGATCACCTCCGAAAAGAAAGGGACGCAGTCCCAGCCGTCCGAGAACTTGTAGTCCATCACATCAAACGGCTGCAGCTGCAAGGGGAAATGATCTCTAATAAATTTAATATCAAGACATGAAAAAAGAATAAGCTCACCTGTTTCAGTAAATATACAAGTAAATTACGGCTACTGACTTGTTCCTGAGACTTATTCAGCCATCATTTATTGAGCCAAAAGAATGAATGATTCATCCATAAAAAACTTTCAATGCTATTAAAGTGAACGCATTCCTGTCTGAGGTCACTCAATTAATCAGGGTACTGAAGAACTGATGGGAGTTGATTTTGTCGATGTTCATTTATTTTAAAATCAATGATATGTTATTTTGCATGACAAGTACATGTAGTTTCTAATTTGATTTGAATTATGCACATTTTTTATAAATGAATTTTTGCACTTTTTCGACAAGAATGTCGAGAAACCCCCATATGAATCATGTAAAATAATATTTAAATATAAAATTAATTCAATCAAACTATGTATCAGAAACAGAAATATTTCTCGAAAATTGCATGGATCCAAGCAATATTGAACTCTAGTCTCCTTCAACCAAACGCTCGGCTGACACCGTAAATCTCTGACAAGGATTTACGGTGACAGCCGAGCGTTGAGTTGAACGAGACTATATTGAACTCTGGCGTAGGAATACATACGACTGCAAAAAATATTTAAATTGTTTGTACCATTTAAAATCTGACTATTTTCAAGGTATTTATAAATAAGTTTCCTTGAAAAACAATGCTTTAGCATACATTACATCGAATTTATCAATTATTTTCAAGAACTAAGTCTTGTCAGCAGCAATGATTTGTGCTGAGGTCCAAACACTGTTTCACTTTCGGTTTGTCTGAGTAACTGCATAGGAGAGTTGATTAAAATCAACTCCCAAAAATAAATTACCCTACACTGTATATTAAGTCAAAATGATTATTGGAAAAGGTTACTGTTGATTTACTCTTATTGACAAGTTAACAGTTGATGATTGTGAATGCTGTACAGCTTATAACAATTGAAACTGAAGAATTCTATCCCAGTAAGTTCATATCAAAACAATAAATGCGTTATTTCTGATAACATGAGTAGCAGTCACTAGTAGACATTGACAGGAAAATAAATTGTCCACAAAAGGATGTACACATTTCCTACAAAAGCATTATACGCAATAAATAGCTGGACGTATGGGGTTTCTCTAAGTTCTAATGTTGGGATCTGAGCTAACCTGAAATCCTTCGAGGGACATAGTGAAGTTATCGGTACTATTGATAGCGACCAGTTTTTCTAGGGAGGAGCAGTGGTAGGAGAATCCCCACGGCGCTGATACTTTTTTCAACTTCATCGGGTGGTTTCCCCCATTCCAAGTCACCTTGGTGTTATTGATGCTCCAGTATCCAGACACGTTACTCACGGTCATGATCAGACTGAGAAAGATATCACATGTACATTTCATGTCATCACAAAAAATGTGTAACAATAAATCTGTAATATGTTCATTACTTCAATCATTTTTAAGCTGTTTTTTTTTTCCAATTCTCATGGGATAAAATATAAACTAACCGCGTCCTACTTTAACACGTTTTTATCTTTTGCTGTAATTAAATTCAAAAATATCTAAACACGGGCATTATAATTAAGATTCATTGAATCAAGGCAGATACTTACCTCATTGTCATAATAATCTTCGAATTGTTTGTGTATGTAAAAGCCAGGCTATAAAACAAAATTGTCATCTACTGCAATGATTAATTCTTGATATAATACTATGCCAATATTGTAGTACGAGTCTAAGAAAGAGGTTTAAAAGTTTATAATGAAAAAATAAAAAAACTTGTAGAAAAAAAAATTAATGTCATATTTTAAAGAACAGTGTGCCAACCCATCAATTTTCCTCAGTTTCATGAATGTTTAAAGTCACAGGTAAAATGAAATTTTCCTAATTGTTTCATTGTCATATGAAAAATGAATTCATACCTATGTCATGGTTGCATGTAAAATAAATTCATACCATACTATGTCATTGTCACATGAAAAATGAATTCATACCTAACTATGTCATGGTCACATGTTAAACTAGAACTGTCCTAATGGGACTAATACCCCCGCAAAGCTAATTTCAAATGGGACAAATAATTGAATTGAATAATAAAGGTTTGGAACACATACAAATAAAAAAAATTCTAGAAATGTAATAAAAAAAAAATTAGTTAACATAGAAAAATTAAAATCAAAATTGTCGGAATTTCACTGTAAATACAATATGTATAACAGTTATTCATTTACAAATTTATGTATCTGATGATAATTTTTTTTATTTGTTTTAAAGAAAAACCAACAAAATGACAATAACCCCTCCCTTTGCAGTAAATGGAAATACCAGTAGCCAAGCAATGCTCTTCTGTTGATAAAACTTTGAATATCTTTCTAATAAGAGTCTTGACAGATGCAATTAGTTGTTTCAAATTTTCCTCACTTTCTCCTATTGTACAATGGAACTCCATATCAGAAAATTGATCCCATGGGACTATGATTTTCTTTGATGACCTTGTTAAATTTAATAAACTCCCAAAACATTACCATAATTGCCATACTATGTAAACATATGTAAAAAAAGAAAATTTAATATTACGAAAATTTTTAAAATTGTCAAATTACTACAACCATATTAGTAATTTTGAATTTCATTTAGATTAATGCCCTATAGGGTCACCTCATCAATTTACTTGACTAATAAATTTAAACAACTTCTAAAAATAGTTAACTTCTTTATTAATAATGATATTATTTATTTTTCTTATAATGATAGAAACTTTTGGTTAACATAAAACAGTTTTAAAATAGCCCCAAAACCACTGCCCATTTTACAGATTATCAATTTTCCCTAAAGTTAAACACATGCTCCATCTAAACCATGGCTCTGATAATGGCCCCCCTTGGGACAAATGAATTCAGCCAAACTTGTCTTTGATGTTCTTATTAGCTCCTAAGAATTCATCATTGACAATTTTTTTTTTGGCATTTTCAGTTGATAGAATATTATGAAAAATAAATTTAGTTATGACATAAAGACAAAAAACCTCCATATGGATGTATTTATATACCGTAAATATATTTTAGAGTGTTTTTAATATTAAATACTATTAATTAATAAATCAAATCTGTAAGGATTACCTCCCTTACTTTTCAACATCAGTGTACAATATATAGAATAAGGAAAATGAAAACTGTTATAAAATCATAAAATCTTGTCTGATCTTAAAAAAAATTGCAGGTGCGCATCTTCAGATGGTGATCAACATATGTACAAATTTTCATATTGTTCCATGCAGTAGTAAAAAATTATATAGGGGGTACAATGTCGCGTCTACAGACTGACCAACAGACAGACAGACAGGGTGAAACCAATATACCCCCCTAAACTTTGTTTGTGGGGGTATAATGAATTCATACCTAACCATGCCATTGTCACACGTAAAAATGAATTCATACCTAACTATGTCATTGTCACATATAAAAAAATTTCATACCTAACTATGTTCCTTGTCACATGTAAAACGAAATTGTTACCTAATTGTGTCATAATAACCACAGGTGCTTGAGGACAGGATCGACCCCCCCCCCCCCCTACAAGATTATAGACCCCCGGGAGGGGGGGGGGGGGTCGATCCTGTCCTCAAGCACCTGTGATAATAACAGGTATTAAGAATTCTTACTATTGCTATTGTTGTAGTACGAAAGCTAATAATGTCACAGGTAGAATGAATTCTTACCTACTAATTGCACTTTTACCTACCTGTGTCTTTGTTACAGGTAAAATGAATATCAAACTGATAAATTGTCAAAGTTAGAAATAATTTCTACTTAGTTTTTCATTATCAAATGTTGGATGAATTTTACCAATTTTTAATTTTACGTGTGATGGTCAATGTAGGATCAAATCTTACCTTGCAGTTATATTGTCAACACAGGAGTGATTTGTCATTGTGAAACTTTTAGGGTCATTTAGTTGAGTTGAGTTCCCTATGTTGATTGATCTCACATACAAGAGGATGCAGGAGGAGTTGTACAAAGTGCCATTAGCATACTCTATAAATGTACCACTATTATCTGCCCCAACACTGAGTAGACCTCTCCTAGTTCGGACTTTGTTACTCTCTGCCTGTAAAATAAATAAAAAACAATCATACATCGTCCGCAATGAGAACATCAACATTCTCCTAAGCTATACCTACTGTGATCGTTCAATTGATTCCGACAATTGACAGTCCGACAAGAATGAATTCATCACTCTAGTAAATCTGACAGATTCATGTTAAACTCACACCACCTACACATAAAGTTATCTTTGTTTGATCAAACTGGTGATGCTTTATCAAATACTTCTGGTCCAAACTATTTTTGACACAGCCCCCCACTTCAACGCTTCAGTGACCTATTTTTAAAGATTTCCTGTATATATTCCACATCATTTTTTCTACTACCAAAAATTGATTAAAAATGGGCTTTGTCGAAGATTTACATCATAAATATGAAGGTATAAAACACATAAATGTGTAAAGAATAAAACTGTAAATCATGTTGGTTATCAAGGGGTTAATTTGAATTGTCGACTTAAAGAAAAAAAATGTTTTGGCTGCGTTTCTATTCAAGAACTTACCAAAATAATGTTTCCTAAGACTTTAATTTCAACGCCAGCAAGCAACCTTATTCAATATTTTCAACTTCAATCATAAGACTATGTACATAACATATATGACAGTACATAAAAGTCTTCCTTGTTCATAATAGTCAAACCTAAATGAAATAGTCCCTACAGTATTTAAAAGTCTCATATGTACATACATAGTGCTGTCCCTTCTTTGCAATGTCTGATATAGCATGGTGAACACTTACTGCTTTGGAACTCGTGGCCGTGTAGAGAGCACTATATTTGACTCCCCGCTTAGCGAGCTGTTTCACCACTCGACCGATCGTCTCATCTATAAAATTCCAGACATATTTCATACAGCTACTATCATATGAGAAAGGTACACAGTTGTATGAAAAATTAATGAGCAATAATTCTCAACAAATTTTCAACAAATATCCATCACTTAAAATACTGAATATTCTACACTAAATTATAGACAATACAGAAACATGTCAGATATATACATCATGCATCAGAGTGCAATCTGCTAAACAGAAGGGAAACATAAAAACAAAAATTCTGACATTACAGCAAGGCCTTATGGAGACTTCATAATGTTTATCTAATGATATGTTATTAGCAAGCACATATACTATGATATCATTTAGCATATCAATGAACATAAACCAGATACTGAAGATCTTCTTGAGTTATTACCATTCTTTCTGAATCCTTCCTCTTCATTAGGACTGTCCGATATTGATGTCAATTTCACAATAACAAGATTGGGCAATTTGGAGTCAAAGTCAATTTTGCTAGCATCTTGATCTTTGACGTGGTGAACTTTGCCCTCAAAGGTTTTGATGATATCATCAATGGCCAGGCCTGGGAGGTGAACCGATGGAAGACTCAGTGAAGAGAGCTCATCCATGAAACCCTGCGATTGGAAAATTCATATAAAAACATTAAATACAACTACAGCCTCTTTATGAGGTTAACATGTGAGACTGAGGAAAAGCACATTGACAGAGTGAACATTTTGAGGTCAGCTAAAGGTCAATATTTCCATTATGTTAGCATATCCTAAAATTATGCAAAATAAATTGGCATAGCAAAAAAAGCTGCAGATTCCATTCATGTGTATAAATTATGATACTTTAACAATATTCAAAGAAAGCCATGTCTCTCTTGGATGCCAGTTAGTTGATCATATATAAAATATCTGCTATCATTAGGATCATCTCAAACAAGGACACACCAAAACTGTTGAAGATGTTAGTGTTCTGAGTTTCAATTGTAAGTTTGGATTCATCATACCTTTACATTCTTGAAAACTCCTCCATTACTTTCTGGGTTATAAACATCCGCATGCTGGGTAAAATCCTGCAGACTTAGCTGTCAAACAAAATTAAAAATACAATATTTTATTTCATATAAATATAAATAAATACTTTCTTTATCAGTAGTCAATAAAGACAATTATATTAAACAAATAAAATAACTATTTCATCACTGAACAATTTGAGCTAAACAGTTATAATACAAAAGTTGTTTGAAACTCCTACCTTATCCTGTACAAAGACAACAAGGTTCCCATTGTTTCCTGTAGTTAGCGGTTTCAGGTACTGGTTACTGAAGTCCGAGGAGACCACTGTTTGACCACCATTGCTTTGGGGAAGGTCGGCAAAGGATCTGTAGATGATTGATTAAAGAAATGTCATATCAAATTAACAAATCTAGATATGACTCAAAAGTAAACAGTCTGAGGAATGCGGCCAAACCATATTTAAAATAAAAATATCTGTTTTAACTTTTGGTAGACAGAAACCTATGGATGATTTGCAACAATCTTGATTTTAACCTTTTTTAAAATATGGAACGGAAAAACTTTGCGAAGAAAATTGTTTATTTGTGAAGAGAACTGTACTTGCCCCAGTGACTTAACATGTGATGCAATTTTCTTCAGAAATGAACTTTCGTTCGATTATTAAAATGGGGGTGGGCTACAATATTTAATTCCACCTCCAAATGCGGATCAAACCACCAAGAGCTGAAGAGTTAGCTCGGTGACAAACCTTATTATATTATCATTGACAAAATCAATACAATTAATCGGACTTTTTCTTTTTTTATTAAATGTGCATATAAAAACACATACGTTGTTCAGCTTAAACAGATCGGGATATAAACTAAAACGTGTAAATTTTAAGAGAATGCAGTAAATTTTTGCGTTTCTAGGCGGGCCAACACAAACTGACTGGACTCCGAGTACCATGAGTACGGTATAAAATAAGATTAACAATTTAAAAAATAATATTAGATTTGAAATTTTTTAATAAAAACTACCTAGAAGAAGACCATAACAAAACCGGGACTTTAGTGGATAAAGCCAGGCAGAAACAGGAAAGAATTGCGATACATCTCAATACGCCCTCCATGTTGCCGCAGTCACGTGATAATGTAATCATATGACTCCTTTTCACTTACATTAAAACAAGCAAAGAAAATTATTTTGAATATTGAATATATAAAATTTACACTAAATATATACTTTTTAGTCCCTTGTGGATTTTTATTTAAAAAAAAAAATTAACCCAGAGTTCTCGCGAAAAATCGCGAGATCTCCCTTTTTCACAAATCGCCATTATGGGTATGTTGTGCTTCTCACGTGGTTCTCGTTTTATGAAGATGTATTGAAAAGTGTGCAATAATTACGTGTTAGCAAGTTGATATAATCAACATTATACACCATTCTAACAGAATAATTTGATTTGGCGCCATCCTGTAATAGAAATAGTTAAAAAAAATATTCTTTACAAATTACATTGTGATTTTTAATACACCTACAATATCATATGTAATTTAATTGTGCACAGGCCTCTTAATTTCCATCTACCGTTAGATACATTTACGGACATAATCCTGTTACTTACTTCACGGAGTAAATAAGTTTGACGTTATTCCTTGAATTTCCTTCAACGTCAAATCCATCTGTATGCCTTCTCTATCGAATAATACTTCAATTCCAGACATTAGTTAACGTCTGTCGAACAGAAATAAAGGCTCATCTATTTGCTTCAATCTTAGACCATCTGGCTGAATTTCAAATCATTTTGCAATGGAAAAAATGATGCAAGTTTCTTCTGATATTAAAATCGTTAACAGTGACCTTTTGCTGTAACTTAAGATTCCTCCATCTCAAATTAGACTTGTAAATCTGCTCCTCTACAATATTTTGTATAAGATCCATTAACATATCTTAGGGCCACTTGTGTTCAACCATGAAAAGAAATTGCAGCAGCCGAACTCCTGGCTAGTAGACAGAAAACTTGGCTTGTAGTTTAGACGTGTTTCTTTTTCATCGACAATCTTTACCCCTGAGGTGTGTTTTGTAGTAAAATTCAAGGCAAAGTGCTTTCCAGTAATGAACATCTTTATTTTAGTTTTACCTGGGGGCGATTCAACAGAGTTCATTTACAATTTGCTAAAAAATGAACTTAAAATAGGCTACTGAGTATCAAACTTCTAAGAAGTGACAACTGGATATTTTTTAAAACATTTTTAAAACATTAAAAAGTTTTTAAAACATTTGAAGCCCCAACCACTAAATATCTAAATATTTTACACTCGATATCTCGAATACTGGGATATCTCAGAAGTTTTTAAACAGTCCCATATAGTTCAAGAGAAGCTTGACTGTACTTGAAGGAAAAAAGCCTACCCAAATGAACCTGTTAAAGATATATATAGATGAGGCATTGGTTTAAGAATTAAAATCACACTAAACATTTATTTTGATTTAATACTGTTTGTCCTGTATTACAACAGGTAAACCCAGGGGTTTGAAGACAGCTAGAAAGTGTGTCAACCACAGACGGGACCAGAAATGGCACGATAATGACTACAAGAAAGCCCATCTACCCTCAAGATGGGTCAAGCCCTTCCAGGGGTCCTCCCACGCCAAGGGAATCGTCTTGGAAAAAGTGTTAGTATTATGATACTGAATTTTATGATCAGCAGTGAGGCCAAAAAAAAAAATATTCCTGTTTCCTGTCACTTGACCAAAAAAATTAGGGTAGGTAGGTAGGAACAAAATTTTATTTTTAAAAAATATTTTATTTTTAAAAACTTGGAGCATGTGTGTAATAATGAGAGAGATGTATATTCCCAGTGTTCAGTATGTAAATAGATGATTTAAAATGTCCAAAGGTCTTTGTATTGTTGATGCATGTACTGTATAGAAAACAACAGGCAAAGAAAAAAAATAGATTAATTTTTTTATTAAAAATAAAAACTAATATTATTTGCAAAATTTAATCTACGTGTATGAATGTATTTATCCTTTTCTTGATAAATATTTTTGTATTGTATTAGCTTAATGTCAATATTAAAATGATTACCTGTAATTAAATCACTCTCTGTACTTCCGTGTATTTGGGGTATTAGTCCAACCCTTTGACCCACTTACTACCGTACGTTATGTAGAGGATCTGTTTAATCCTCAAGATAATATAGAAAGCAGTTTTATGATAATTTTAACATCTATTGCAGTTATTAACTAATAACAGGTTATTGCCTTACTGTAATATCGGGATTTAAAGTAATAAACATTGTTTTTGTAATTTCCAATATACAGTATGTTGTTGCATCACCCGTATTTATAACCCCTGAAGGTAAGATAGTCGAAAGTTATTCACCACAAGGTATATTTATGCAGTAAAAATGTCTGTTAGTAGATTAATTTTCTATCATTCTTTCGCCAGTGAGGTTAATTTACACGATTATGAACTCGGAAGACTTGGTCATCTTCACTTCTCTTTCTGAGGAAATTCTGGCGAAGTTACCGATCACAACTATGATCACAAAAAAACTTTTAGGGTCGGAGGGTAAAAGATAGGGTCGGTCGGGCGACAGGAAACAGGAATAATTTTTTTTTTGGCCTGATCAGAAGTGTATAAAAACTTGTAAAACTAAGTAAAACCTGGAATAAAAAACAGTGTAATAGATTGCACTGCAAGTAATTTGAACAGTAAAACTTGCTTTAAGTATTTGTTATCCATACAATTTTATACCTAGCAGTGTATTTGGTCATGGCATTATCTTAAAAGGTTTTGTATTTTTCTCTGTAGCAACATACAGCTGAAATAGTATAAGACTCATATTGCAAGTTAAAAACTTGCATTTGCAACATACACTAAATTTTGCAAGTTAATCAGAGAAAAATTTATTTAACTATTTTCACCTCTGTATTAAAGCTATGTTATGTTGATTCCACAGAACATTCCAAATACTTGATAAAGTATTATATGAATTTTTCTTTTATTTCCAGTGGAGTTGAGGCTAAGCAGCCAAACTCTGCCATCAGAAAGTGTGTCAGAGTACAGCTCATCAAGAACGGAAAGAAGATCACAGCCTTCGTCCCTAACGATGGTTGTCTGAACTACGTAGAGGTGAGTCTATTGAGAATGATGCATCTATATACCAACTATTGGATGAATTGACAATAAACAAAAATAATGGAGTGCATAGACTGGGCCTGACTTTTTACCATATTTTAATTCAGCGTATTATCTTATTTGTAACTGGACAACTGACATTTTCATTGGAAACATGTCTACTGGTTGAATTTGTGTAATAACTGAAGGAAATTGAAGATTGTACATGTGGTTGAGCTAATGCATCCAATCTCGATTACATTTATACTCCTGATTATTTAGGAAAGGAGTTCAAATGCACATTATCGAATAATGTTATATATTATGATACAAATGCTCATTACAGAATAATACATGCATTAGTTATCCAGGTTTAGTTAAGGGTGTACGGGGATTTACACCGGGTGGAATACATCTGCAGCGTTAATTCCCGTACACCATTGATTGGATCTGGATAACAAAAAATTATTTCCTATAAAAACCAAATAAATCTGATTTCCATGTCCAATCAAGGATGTATTACACTTTCAAGATATTCTATTTACTCATTTAATGCATTGTGACTTCACGTTACTTACCTCCAGCTAAAGTCGGGTGTATGGAAATTTACACCCATCTTATTACCCAATCAAATCTTGTGTTACAAGCTACATAGGAAATGATGTTATATTTTATGATTAGAAACTGAGACTCGATCAAAAACCTTCAGGTTGCACATTGTGCTTCTTTTGTTAATTTTTTAAAAATATCATTTTTGCAATTTTTTAGTAAAAACATGCCATTGGTGTTTCAGGAAAACGATGAGGTGTTGGTGGCTGGATTCGGTAGAAAAGGTCACGCCGTCGGAGATATTCCCGGTGTTCGCTTCAAGATCGTCAAAGTGGCCAACGTATCACTCCTCGCTCTGTTCAAGGGAAAGAAAGAACGACCTAGGTCATAAATGTATATAATGCTAATAAAGAGTTTTTGAGGGAACTTTTCTTTTGTTTGTCAGATATTCATGAAGTTAAATCAAGACTTGCAAGGTTTCTTTTTATTAAAGTCACTTGGGTCGTAGAAGGACCATTATATTCAATATCTGTTTAAGAGAATATTAAAGATTGTGCTGTACAGATAAAAATTAGGTTTCCAGGTCTTGCACTACATGTACAGCACACCTTGCTGAAACTTTCAGTGTTAGAATTGCGTTAGGAGAAAGTCTTCATGTTAATGAGTCAAAAGCAATACAAGGTAGCTTGGGCACTGATTATGATATATACAATGTACATTTCTGTTAAATATATAAAAGCCTTGTAGCAATTATGGCAGTGACGTTGAACGATGAGGTGAGATGAAGTTTCAAGGCCTGGCCAAAAGTTAAGGTCATTGCAAACTTCTGTGAAATTAAACCTTTACCCATGCGCTAAATATTTGTTTTGCCTTGACCCTAAATGGCTGATACTTCGCAAACAGAAATGTTGTGGGTAAAGGGTATGTTTTGACCTTGCTGAAAAAACAGTTTGTGACAATTATTCCTCTTCCTTTGGATCTTCATTTAAATACATGTACCTGTAAGTATGTAGGGACTGAGCAGTGACCTTGAATCAAGTTACTATGTCAAGGTCATGGAAAATGTCTGTATCTTACTTTTTCTAACAGGACGTCTGCTATAACTTCACCAATAACTGATCAAGGAAGTGCAATGACCCTGAACAAATTTCTAAGGCAAAAATTATTAAACAGGATCATTCGAGATGGACCATCTCGATGATGTCTAGTAGAATTTTTCTGTCAGTTTGAAACGGGGAAAGTGAAAAGCTGGAATGGTCACTGTTGGTAAAAGCTTAGTCAGACGTATCCTTCTTTGGAGACCTGCATAAATAAATCGCATAATGCACTTTACATTTGATACAGATAATTCTCTTGCACAGGATACGCCTAGAATTTCCTTTCTCTATATAAGTGTGCATTAAGAAATATTCAGATGTTTGTTCTCATTCACTTGTTGTGTGGATGACCAATGGCTGCGATTTCGATATGGGCATCTAAATATGCTAGTTAAACATTTTTATTTTGGAAAAATACGTCAATTTTTATTTGTAAAACTTTTTCACGGATTTTGTCACTAAGAAAATGCAAAGTTTTATAATGTTTCAAAAAGGCTTCAAAGACAAATTGACGTTTAATGACATTCATGGCCAAATGTTTTAGTAAATTTTACAGTCTAATTGATACCATCTACAATATATACTAATTCATTGTTTTGAAAACTATTCTCCTGACACTGCATCGATTTCGTTATAATTACATGTAAGGTTCAGCGAATTTCTTTTTAAAAAGGCTCGTGGAAAACCCTGCCTTCTGATTACGAAAAAAAACCCCAACATTTCATTATCTTTGACTTTAAAAACTAATTGGATTAAGCATTTATATTCCATATGCATTCGGTCATCAAATAGTAGTAAATTTGATATGATAAAATTTGAACTTCTTTTTACATTAAAAAAGATATTTTACATTAATATTAACACACAGTGGCGTAGCGTACTATAAGGCAAAAAGGCAATTGCCTACACATAATTTTGTAAAGCAAATTTTAAAATTTGTGTACAATTTTAAATTTAAAACAAAGTTGACATTAACTTTGATTAGTTAAAAAATCATAAAACAAATCGAAAGCAGTAATTGTCATATATGTAATATCAATCGACGGGTTTTTTTTTGCATGCATGCGATTGCTGTAAACTGTGCCTGGAAACCACGAAAAGCTAAACAAGAATTATTTTTTTTATCACAAATAACTTATTACTCCTAGTAATATATGTACATGTGGCGTATCAGTTATGACTTATAAAGAAGTTGATATAGAAATAGTACGGTTGTTGGTTTTGTTTACAAAAACATGCAGAATATGGTTAATGATGCGGTGTATATTTCAATAACGAAAAATATAAGTTTGGTTTGCTTTTATTACGAAATGAATGTAGTGACTGAGAATAGGAAATAAAATATTTTAAATTTACATAATGTTCCATAAAAACACTCATAACTAATTTGTTGAAGCTAACAATTTTTTACTCTCAAAAGTGGTATTTTTGCGTCCTTTTTAAAAAAAATTTCTAGGGGGAGGCCCCCCTAAACCCCCCCCCCCCCCCCCTGCGGGAGGGGGGGTACCCCCTCCCACACCTACCCCCTTCCGCGCTTCGCGCATGGGTCACGCTACGCCGCTGACACACCATCTTTGAGTATTATGATTTTAAAATATTTTTGGTAGTAAAAAGAGCGCCCGTTTTTTTCACAACGTTTGTGTAATATCTGTAGCAATCGCAGCCTCTCGGATCTTTCCACAGAGCTTGGAAATTCCGAGCTAGCGGAGCGGCACGACAATTCTAAAAAACCCGGATAGACTAAGGCTTTGGTTTTATAATTTAGAGTGCTAGATCTTATGTCCGACTTGAATTTTAGAAGAAAACAATGAACCATCGATTGTAAGTTTGTGCTTTGATACGCTATGATATCCAGTAAATGTTTTAAAGTTTATCATTAAATGTTTATGATATAGTATCTTAGGCATCTAAATATTGAAATTTTTTTGTTGTTTTGATCAAGCATGCTCTTAAAAAATATTTTTATTTATTTGATCGTCTGCTTAAATGTCCAATTTTCAGTTCAGGCATGTCAAAGTATTTTATATTATATTACGTACCGTGTTTTCATGTTGTAAATGTGATGAAAATATTAAAAAACAACCTGATCTCTTAGATTGGAAGGCGTACTACTCTGATAAGTTAGATTAAAACTACACTGACTTTTTATAGTTTTATCATTTATAATAAAAAAGTTTTCCACGTCGTACATTTGGAAATGAAGGCGATTTTTTAATATTTTCAGTGATGGATTCAAGGTGAAGGACAATGATGAAGGAATCAGTGTCACATGTGATAAGTATGGGAACAAGTTCCAAAAAGAGTTTCATCGTATGTGGAAAGAACAAATCCTATGTGATGCTACCATAATGGTGAGTAATTCTTGATAGATAATGAAATTATTCTTAAATTGCTATGTGCCGGTAGATATTTAAAAGTTTATTATTAAAGAGAAAAGAATGTGAATGATTATTCAGTCATATAACAGATATATTGTCGCTGCCAAATGTCTCAGTTAGTTGTACTCTGATTGGATAACATTTATGAGTCCCTGGTTTGAATCCTAGTCTGGCCTTTCATGTTTTCTCCCATCCTGTTCCACTACAATTGAATATCATTCTCTTTTTCACCAAAGAGCTTACCAGTAGTTGATAGAGCTTCTGAATGACAAAAATTAATGATGTTCAAATCCCTGTCTGATGTGTCAATTTTTCTCTCATACTGTTACAATACAATAGATTATCAATCTATATCTACTTACAGACGGAGACAGGGGAGGCAATCCCTGTACACAAGGTTGTCCTCTCCATGCACAGTGACTTCTTCAAGGCCATGTTTACCTCGGGGCTTCAGGAAGCACAGGTCTCCAACCCGTCAATCAAACTCACCGAACACCCCGCAGACATCGTGAAGGGCATCTTAAAGTTCATGTACACAGGCTGTTTACCAGGTATACTAGAGTTTAAAATCTTTCTGGAGTTTAAGCTCAGCAGTTATAGAATCAATACAGCTCTCCGTTATCATAAATAATTTTCCAAAATATTGGATTGAATTTAGTGAACAGTTGTATTAATGTCACTCAAATTAGAAAGTGAAATATATCAGTAATCTGTAAACAAGATAAATGCTGTTGTTTAAACAATAGAAATTCAATACATTCTTCGGTGATTCTTGAGGGTATGAAGGTAGTGATATTGCAGAAAAAATACTTAACCCTTGTTATTCATAGAGTGTAAATAAAATTAACTAAATTACTGTTAACATGTAACAATTAGTGGTTTATTCTTTTTAAAGCCGGTTCTGCTAAATCAAGAACATTGCTAAATGTCATTCATATATGTATTAAAATAGGCACATTCAAAGATATGGTAATTCAAATCAATACTAACTTGTTGAAAAATCATTTTCTGTCAAATATCGTAGACGCTAAATATAATACAAATCAAGTATTGTACGTTAGATAGAGTAAAATTGGATTTCTTAAGAGATAGAGGAAAAAATACTCAGTAGATGTAAATATGAGATGACTGACATTGTTTTTGATGAATTAATAGATTTGAACAGGGAGACTGTTCAAGACTATATCATGCTGATGGACCAGCTACAGATGGTGTCTCTGAAGAATGCCTGCTGCCCATTCATGGAGGACAACATTGATACTAACAATTGTCTGGGTAACTAATTAAATTAAATTTAAAAACTCTTTATTTAATATATACATTTTTTTTAAAAACTTTAAAAGTTTTATATAGCACCAAATAAAATAATTTTTGTGTGTTTTATTTTTGCTAGATATACCATAATGTGGCTATTTCTATACATGCATATGCACAATAAAAATGAAGAACACAAGTGAGAAAATTACCGGTATCTATTAATTAACGAGTATCTGCTTAAGGCTTATTTTCACTTTTATCACATTAAGGCCTGTTCAGAATTAAGTACATCTACTTGATTTACCATTCTTTTTCCTAGATGTATGGATATTTGCCCAAAGGTTTTCCTGTGAAGAAATGCAGAGGAAATCTTTGTCTCACATTAAGCATCAGTTTGGATTTGTTTCTTGCCAAGAAAATTTTCAGCACCTGGAGAGTGAAGCCCTTATATTTCTGCTGAGTCTGGGCGAATTGAACATAAGTATGTACATATAATCACTCATGTACTGGTACACAGAGGGTTGAGATAGAGTACTTTTACTCTATAGTTATACTGTGGTTTCAGTAATATTCAAGGGTATCAATTTTCGTGGATAAAGTAAAAATTACAGTTTCAAGGATACGTAAATTCATGGTCAGTCACCCTATCAATACAAATTGTTAGTAGAAATTGCACTTCAATAAACATTTAATTTCATTGATAAACGTAACGACGAAATCCACGAAAATTAGTATTCAACGAATATTGATGAAACCACAGTAACTTTCACAAGAACTAATGACCATTAATCCTTTATGATATTGTCAAGTAAAAAACTACATAACATAAGGGAAATTCACATAAGTTTGATGAAGTGGTACGCTGTCATAAAACTCATTGGAAAAGACACAAATTCATCAAGATAAAAGAAGCATGGAATGAATATCAAATATTGTTTATTTCAATAAGTTTTGTTGAAAAAAACTTTAAAAATTTCAATTTTATTCAAAATTCATATAGTGCTATGGAGTCCATATAACTTTAGCCCTATTTTTGTGTCTGGTTTTTCAGGTGGTGAGGGGGTGATATTGGACTCTGTGTGTGGATGGCTGGAGAACCACCAAGGAGCAAGCACTGAAACCATCTGGGACATACTGAAGTGTGTCCGCTACAACCAACTCACAGAAAAGGAAATCACTGAGTTTTCTGATCGAGTCTTCCAAGGAATGCCAGACCAACGGAAAGGTAAGAGCTTGTAGTCTAATCCCAGAAATCTGGACTGTAGTGTAGATCAATTTAATAAAGATTATCATTTTTTGTGTTTCATTCAGAATTTCAGAACTACATCCAGCAGTACAGAGCTGATGTACAAGATAAACCTCGAAATGAAAGAAAACATATTTATGTGATTGGAGGGTACTTCCAGTCAAGAACTGGGTCAGTATAGGGATAGATACATGATCATTGGAATTTCTTGTGGCTTAATTTTGATATATTTAGCAGAAACCCCTTACCCTTCAGAACAGTCGAAGTTGTAAAATGATTTGAATTTACATGTAATACGCACTTTTAAATCATAACCCCCAAAAGAATATTACATATACTACAATATTGATAAGCCATATGGAAAGGAAACAAATTGTTTTGATTGCCTTAACGAAAATATTTTGGTATCAAGTACCGGTACAAATTTTTTCAGCCCCTGCTCTCCACGCCTTCAAACTGTGGAACAATATGACGTCATAGAGGACACCTGGAGAAGCACAACCCAGTTCCCCGTGCTGGCCTCATCCCTGTACGCTGTGGAAATGTTCGGGAAACTTGTGTGTTTTACTTCCTACTCGACTGGCTTCATTGCAGCCTTTGAATATGACCCTATTCAGCTCAAATGGAGGAACTGTTCCACTGAATTTCCTGAGAGTGTTTTGAAGACCATTCAGGAGTGTTTTAAGGAGACGGGTGCCCTGTGTTACTGTGAGGAGTCTAGCATGTTGTATGTGCTATGTAACAATAACACTTACGCCTACAGAATCGTCTGTGATAGCGGGGACTTCAGTGTGGGTGCCACTCAGTGCTGGAGGTACCCAATGAACCCGTCTCTGGCGTCATTTGCCACGGTAACCTTGGATAAAGATCTGTACGTCATTGGCGGGGAGGAGCGGCTATCTGTAAGGGACGTAACTCAGGTCAATGACGTCATGCGATGTAATGTCCAATGTCATGAGTGGACACAGGTCACGCCTATGTTGGAACCCAGAGCAAGCTTTGATGCTGTTAACTTTGGTAGTATATCTCATCTTTTTAATATTTTCATTATCAACAAAGTGTGCCCCATTTTCAAAGGTAAAAGTTTTCAGCAATCAATATTTTTTTAGCTCACCTGATCAGGAAAGCTCAAGTGAGCTTTTCTGATCACTTTTTGTCTGGCGTCCTTCTGTCCGTCCGTCTGTCTGTTAACTTTTTACATTTTCGACTTCTTCTCCTGAATCACTAGGCCAATTTCAAACAAACTTGGCACAAAGCATCATTAGGTAAAGGGGATTCAAGTTTGTTAAAATAAATTTTAAGGGGAAATAATTAGGATTTCTTGAAAATTTGGTGATATTTTTCAAAAATCTTCTTCTCAAAAACCATTTGGCCAGAAAAGCTGAAAGTTGTGTGGAAGCATCCTCAGATAGTGTAGATTCAAGATTGCTCAAATCATGGTCCCTGGGGCAAGATGGGGTCACAATGAGGGGTCAGATTTTTTACATAGGAATATAAAGAGAATCTTTTAAAAAATCTTCTACTCAGAACACAACTGGCCAGAAAAGCTGTAACCTGTGTGAAGTATCATCAGGTAGGGTAGATTCAAGTTTGGTCAAATTATGATCCCCGGGGGTAGGGTAGGGGCACAATTGGGACCAGTTAAATCTTTACAAAGGAATATATTGAGAAAAAAAGTTTTCGTTAAAAAGAAAATTTCTTAGAAAAGGTGCAACATTAGTGAAAGCAACATTAGATAGTGTAGATTCAAATTTGTCAAAATCATATTTTTCAGGAGTAGGATGGAGCCACATGGGGGGGGGGGTCCAATTTTACAAAAGAAAACTGTTTAAATTCACCAAAATTCAATCGTAAAATATATGATTTAACTTTTATGCAAGTATTTTGACATATTTTTGATTCTTTAAAATTGTTTAGACTTTGGCCTCTGGACAATTCTTGGGCTTCACAAGTTTGATGTAGGTTTATATCCCATTTGATTTAGATCTTCTTGAGAGCTGTAATGCTCAATATGTGAAATGACTATACTGTTACAAAAAGGGATCAATGATAACAGAATATCCAGGAAAAAATTTGATTTTTTTTATATACAGGATCTGTTAGACTACATGTCCATATTTTTTTTTTGTATATTACTCTGTAAAGCTTATTTTATAATGCCTATTGTTGCTCAGGTGAGCAATGTGGCCCATGGGCCTCTTGTTTGAAGTTGAACTGGGAGTGGCTTCATATGATGAAGTTTAACTTACTTTAAACAGTGAAACTTCCGTGTAACTTACTGTAAATTCCTTATTTTATGATTTCGCTGTTTTGTATCAAATCTCAAGAATATAAAGTCGCAATCATCAATTTTTTTGTTATAGTTTCCTATAGTTCAAACCTGTCTAAAAAATAAAAGCGAGACTAAAATCAGCGAGGGTTGCTTCTCGCGATTTTAGGCGGAAATTAATTCCTCAATTTTAATTAGGAATCTACAGTATTGTTGATTTATTGAAAACTATTTTAAAATTAATGTGTGGAATCAAAATGGAAATTTGACATATGTCGCTATTTTGTACATTTACAGCTGTTGGTATTTTTGTACAGGTGTTGCTATATTTGTGCAATTGTTGTGTTTGAACAGGTGTTGCTGTCTTTGTAAAGATGTTGCTATTTTTGTACAAATATTTTGATAACTGTTCAGATGTTGCAATCTTTGTAAAATTAATTTTAACTTTGTACAAATGTTGCTAACTTGCTATCTTTGTACAGATATTGCTATCTTTGTACAGATGATTTGGTATATTTGTACAGATGTTGCTTTTTTGGTACATACAGATGATGCTTTCTTTGTACAGTTCTTGGTTTTGTTGTACAGATGTTGCTCTCTTTGTACAGTTCTTGGTTTTGTTGTACAGATGTTGCTCTCTTTGTACAGTTCTTGGTTTTGTTGTACAGATGATGCTCTCTTTGTAAAGTTCTTGGTTTTGTTGTACAGATGATGCTTTCTTTGTAAAGTTCTTGGTTTTGTTGTACAGATGTTGTAGTGTTTGTACTGATGTTGGTAGGGATGGGACGATCCACCGATGCACCGGTGCATCACGATATTTATTTTGACGATATTTAAATCGATACATTTACCATTAATACAACGATACCTAAGCGAACTTTTTTTCATTTTCCAAAAATATCCGAGCTTCAAATATCGGCTTTTTTTAGTCCGCGCGCCTAAATATGAAAGTACAAAGATGGCGGAAAACCTCGTAAAGTTGTCAAAACTGTTAGGAAGCTAAATCTGGAGTGTGGACAACTTTTGGATTACTTGTTTATGAAAAAGTAGAGTATATGAGACTAAAGTAATTTGTAAATTGTGCAACGCTCATTTTAAATAAATCAAAATAACTTTGGACATGCGGTAATACATCGACAGATTGAATAAATTTTTAACCCTTATTCATGTTTTCATTTAGTTGCAATGTATCGTGATATGTATCGTATCGCATATCATGTCTCGTGATATGTACCGAATCGGCTCAGTACAGTATCGTCCCAGCCCTAGATGTTGGTATCTTTTTCAGTGGATGCTATATTTGTACAGATGTTGCTGTCTTTGTACATATGTTGCTATCATTGGACAGATATGTTGATATCTGAGCACAGATATTGATATCTTTGCACAGATCTAGATGTAGTATCATGTATATGTTGTTGTCCTTGTACAGATTTCAGTATATGTGAGGTGATATCTTGTACAGATTTCAGTATATGTTGTTGTCCTTGTACAGATTTCAGTATATGTGTGGTGATATCTTGTACAGATTTCAGTATATGTGTGGTGATATACAGATTTCAGTATATGTGTGGTGATTTCTTTATACAGATATCAGTATATGTGTGGTGATATCTTGTACAGATTTCAGTATATGTGTGGTGATATACAGATTTCAGTATATGTGTGGTGATATCTTTATACAGATTTCAGTATATGTGTGGTGATATCTTGTACAGTTTTCAGTATATGTGTGGTGATGTCTTTGTACAGATTTCAGTATATGTGGGGTGATATCTTGTACAGATACTTGTATATTTTAGATGTTGTTATCTTATTACAGATGGCAGGATCTACGTTGTGGGCGGGTTTAACTCACGGAGACTACGCACTGCTGAGATGTTCTCCTCAGTGACCGGTCAGTGGACCTCAGTGTGCTGTATGAACAAAGAGAGGAGCCACCTCAAGGCAGCTGTACTGTCAAACAAGCTGTATGTCATTGGAGGTATGTTATACAATGTATGTTTCTATGTCATTGGAGATATGTCAGACTATGTTTTATATAATTAGAGGTATGTCAGACTATGTATGTTTTATATCATTGGTGGTATGTCAGAATTTGTATGAATCTACATGTATGTCATTGGAGGTATGTCAGACTATGTATCTATGTCGTTGGAGGTATATCAGACTATGTTTCTATGTCATTGGAGGTATATCAGACTTTGTATGTATTTTTGTCATTGGAGGTATGTCAGACTATGAATCTATGTCATTGGAGGTATGTCAGACTATGCCTGGTTTTATATCATTGGAGGTATGTCAGATTATGTTTGTTTCTATGTCACTGGAGACATGTCTAAAGTATGTTTTCTAAGACATCAAACACCATAACGATCAAGTATGGCATAATAAACATACCAGGTTGTAAAAACCATCAGCTGTGCTTTCAATTTATCGTGATGTACCGTTTTGTGTAGTGTGTATTTTAGAGACTTAAAGGTCAATTTGAGCCCAAGAACTATAGGTTGACCCCCTGTCTTTTGGGTTGGGCCCATGCGAGTGAGTTTCCCTTATCTCTTGGCGCCCTTGCCCTTGGTGACAAATTTTTTTTTTTTTTTTTGGAGATGTCACACTTTGACAAGGTTTTGACAAAATAACTATATCTGAGTAATAAACAGCGGTGTCTGGTAATCATGGTGTTATGTATTTTGAAAAAAGTTGTTTAATCTAATGTTTGCTTTACGTTTAAAAGAAAACCGCTTAACTTTGACATGAAAGTAAGTTCTAAGAGCACAAACAGTGTAAAATACCCTTTCTTTTCCCCATATCAATATTGATATATATGCAAAACTATTATGAAATAATCTACTTGTAAAATATTTTTGTCACCATAGAATGCCTGTTATTTTAGACGAGGGATTGTCTTGTGATTTGTTCGGGACATTTGTTTACTTGGCTGCTGTATTACTTTTTACAGTCGGTAATGACACCTTTCTTATTTTACAGGTAAATCATATTCACGGTTTGAGGGTGGGGCCCGTAAGGTGTTGAGCTCTGTGGAGGTGTACGATCCGTACACAGACACCTGGTCCTTTGTACAACCCATGCTACAGAGCAGGTGCATGTTTGGTGCTGTGGTTCATTAGTATGAGCACACCAGAGCGAATGACAATTAGAGCAACCTGTAAACCAACCCGAGCTGGACTCGGGTTGAGGGATAATATTTACATGCACATACATATCACACATCAATTTGATATGATTGTTGTAATGATTTTATTGGCTATTCATGTATCGTTTGATTCAGTGAGAAATTTCTGTGGAATCTCAAGCTGCTGGCCAAATAATCCTTGAAATCACTTGTTGCAATTGCGTTTGAATATTTTGACAACAAACTGTTCAGTTTTGGGTCAGGAGGGATGAAACTGTGAAAAAATAATGCTTACTGCCATTTCTCTTTAATGAAATTAAACAAGGGTTGGACCAAAACACGGCAAATGAAGTTGCTCTCTTTTAGACCAAATGCATTTTGGCAGGAAGCATGTACAGCGTTGCTTAAATCAAATCATCATGTACTTGTAATGCATGAACTTTCACATTGACGAATCACCACAATGAGACATAATGCCATATCGACGCTTTGATATAGCAATAAACACTCGGAAGTGTGAAATATTTTCCTGAAATATTTTCTTAAATGGAGGCCCATTATATATTACATATTCGTGAATATAACACGTGGTAATTCAGTAGTAGGTCACGTGTACACCGTACTGTCCACAAACGTCCAGCGGGCACCCAGTCACCACCGACGCCCACATCGTGCACTGTCGTGCTATGAGATCGTGCAGTTGGCCTTGTCCCGTATAGCGGCGTTGTTCTTTGTCGTGCTAGGAGATCTTGCAGTTGGCCTTGTTCCGTATAGCGGTGTTGTTCTTTGTCGTGTTAGGAGATCGTGCAGTTGGCCTTGTCCCGTATAGCGGCGTTGTTCTTGCGTTTGTCCACCACGTTCCTTTTGTAGGACTCCAGCAGCGCCAGAATCTCCATGTGGTTATTCTCCTCGGCTATGGAGTACGGGGTCTTTCCGGCCTATAAACATATCCAGATAGAATGGAATTTAAAAAGAAAGATGGAGGAATCGTTATCGAAAAGTTATTAATGTGAATTCATGCTCGTGGTATTTGTCACTTATTGCCAGTTTAAATTTATTTACATTTCTGAAAACAAAAAGACGAAATTCCCTTGCTTGTGTACAGAAACTGCTAAATATTGTATCAGTGGTGTTCAAAAACTACCGTACTGTATAACTCGAAATATAATCGTATTATATAACTCCAATACAACCATTTGTATCCAAAAAGCAATTTTTTTGTTTCAGGGTGGCAGAAACATTACTATTGTCTCTTATAAAAGCAAATTATGTCTAATTTATTACCCGAATAAAATATATTGTACATGTGTTCTGTCTTCCTTGAAAACTCGTGATTTGAATAAAGATTATACAAGACTTGAAAACCCACTGAATTTGATTATAAAATATGATATGATAATCATATAAAATATTCAAAATGTATGGTTTAGAGAATATCGGCTACGAAACTCTGGCGAATATGAGATAACAGACACGAGAACTCACGAGATTTGGGATGGAGAAGATAGGTCGGTACCCCAGGAGCAGTTTGACGGTCCCCAGCTGTCCACGTGTGACGGCGAGATGGAGGGGTGTGTTCCCACTCTGTAAAACAAGAAAGAATCCCATCCTAATTACTTGTACTACAAAATAGTTAAATCCAATTAAAGTATGCATGTGGAATCTATCCTTAATTCCAAGATCCGATTTTAAAAATAATTGAACGTTTAGAAAAGTTACTTACAAGTATGTATGATATTTAATAGGTTCGCACTTGATACTGAAGTAAGATTTCAACCATTTTCAGGGTTCAACATGATGATTGTACATAAATCAAATCATATGAATATAACCCCCACTGTTTATAAAATGCCGAAAGAACAAGCATTCGAAAATAAGGACGTAATGGGTGAATATTTTGCTGAAAAATTGTTAATTGATAGAAATGTATGTTCAAATCATAGTCGATGCTTAGTCCTTTGTCGATTCTCCATTGTTTAGGGTTTTCAAAAAAAATCCAGCCATATTCAAATGCTATTTAGCGTCTGTCTTACTGTTTACAGAAACTCTTAAATGTTAATTTTCCGCGAGCCGATTTCTTACCAGGCTATTTACCTTCTTTTACAGTGTACATTTGCTTCTTCCTCAATCAGTTTTCGACCAACTGGTTTAATTGTAGTTAAAGCTTTTTACCATTAGATTTCTACAGTTTGCGTCTACCCCTTTCTCAATCAGTCTTTTCGCGAAGTGATTTCTTTCACAAACTGTTTTATCTACGTACCGGTATTACATCTCCCCCTTTCTCAATCAATTTTCATCAAATGGTTAACTGTAGTCATAGCTTTTGACCATGAGTGTCTTGTAGTTCAAATCTGCTCCTTTCTTGATCAGTTTGTCCACCAAATGATTCTAGCTACAATCTATACTTACTTTAAGCGTCCTACAGTTTACATCTGCTCCCTTCTCGATCAGTTTTTCTATCAACTGGTTTCTAGCTATCGGGTCGTTTCTCATGATGGCTTGGTGTATTGGATACAACCCATTCTACAAGTAGACCGGATTGTTATTTAAAACTTACCATAAACATGACTTGTACAGAATTATATAACTCAGTAAATGCATTGAATACCCCCCCCCCCCCGACTTACAGCGTTCCTGATATTAACATTTGCATCCGGGTCCTTTACAAGGTCATCAAGTCCATCCTGGTCCTTTCTGCGTTCATCTATGTTGCTGACCTGTAAACGAAAAACGACGTAAGTCACTCGTACAAGTATTTTTTTTTACCGTATTGGCATCAACTGTATCTTGATTCAAAGGGACGTTTTATTTATACTACAGGCATTAGATTATAGCGAGTCTCATGTTATGCAATTTAAATAGCAGAATTAACAGCTTCTCAATCTTTAATAAATTCATTCTTTAGATATTAAAATACCAAAGGCAATTCCACACACACAAACCTCGTCGAGGGACCCTGTTCTTCCTCTGTCTTGAAGTTTTGTTGGTTCCTTTAAATAAACATGTAAATTAATACAATAAAATATTCAGCAACACTTCCTGTGTACTATTATATTGGCTTACTGAATTGATATACCAATATGATTCATACAGCTTACCGGGTCCCTTGCTGTGAGGGGAGGCTTCTTTGGCTTCTAAATGCAAACAGAACGAATAAAAGCGTATCTTTTATGTATCAACGATTTCATGGTAATTGAGACTATTAAAGTTTTATCAAGAAATACTCACAAAAACGCTCATTGTTTTGTCTTAATTTGACAAATTTAAGGAGGCTGGGCGGTCAACAAATTAACCATCAGATCTACCTTGTTTTTAGGTATGATTCTAATTATAATAAGCTATAAACTTTTATTATTAAAAAATATTATATTTTTAAGCGTTAAAATATGAAAATTTTCTATCTTTATATAGAAATCTTCATCTTTAGGAGATCAATCTACCCAAAAATTGATCACGACCCTCCAGCCTCCTTAATTGTGATCAGTGAATCATAAATCGAATGCATTTACTATATAATTCGTAGCGAATTATGTTACACGCCCAATACTTATCTAAACGAGCAATAAACCCTACTGTCTCAATATTAATTAGGTACACAGAGGACGATTTTTTTTAAAATATACATATTTTTAGAATTTTTTTTTACATAGCGTATAAACCATTTATTCTGGATATTATTAATGTTTGCAATAGACATGGATACAATACACCATACACACCGTGGGTATCGGCGCTGCAAATAAAAGAGAGGAACATGAAATGAGTTGTAAATAAAATTCTAAAAAGAAATATAATTTTACTGATATTATTGATTATGATAGATAATGAAATTTTATATTCATTTACAGATCTGCAATATGTATATTAGAGACAAATGGTTTTAACCTTTCTCCTCCTTTCTGATATCATTCAGCAATTCCATCATCTTCTCATCTTTATTACTTTCAGCATAAAAGTATGGCGTTTTCCCATCCTTAAAAAATCAATACAATGATTCACAAAAATCTGCAAACTTCACGCTGCACTGTGAATGAAATAAAAAAAAATTCTGTCATGTTTTAAAACATTTTTCAACCCAAAAGAAGTGTTATATTAAAACAAGTAAAAAGTTTCCTGGCTGACTGTGTTTAAGTAAAAACACGTGACAAACTTTGCAGAAACTGAAAAAAAACTACTAAAGAAATAATGATTTTATTCCATACACAATTTTCCGAATTTTTCCGAGCTTTGCTGTTCAGCAGAATTTTAGCGATCCCAAGCTGCTTCCGTATAACAGCCATGTGCAGGGGCGTGTTTCCTTCCTGTCCAATTAAAAGCAGAACCTTCATTGGTACATTGTCGCTCTTAACATGCTATTTAATAAATATTCTGGGTGTTTAAATTAAAATAATTTCAACCCTTAAAGCTTTGATTTGAAGAAATGGAGACATACCTTAAGTAAGAGCTTTCCCTGCATTCTCTGAAAAACACATATATTCATTTGAAAACACTGATTTCTTATTCAACACGTATATATATATATATACTAGTATCCGATAACATCCCAAATTTTCATTGCATGCATAAGCAAAAGAACAGTATTTTATTTCCTGCAAGTTTAATTATTTGTTCCGGATAAACATGAACATTGCATGATGATGTCATCTTTTGAATAGCTTGGTTCCCGGGGCCTCCAGATGTGCAAGCACAAAGCTGCACTCCGAATCAATAAACTAATCTTTTGATATAACATTTTCTTTGACACTGAATTAAGGAACTCTGTTACCGGAAGTGCTTTAGCGTTGACGTCAGCTCCCCGACTGATGAGTCTCTTGACGTACGTTTCTCGGATTAGCGGGTCGTTCTCCATTATGGCCAGATGTAGTGGAAATAACCCGCTCTGAAAAATTGCATCATTGAAAAATAAATTAGAAACTTTATATATTTTTTTTACATTTTGCTATAGAGTATACAAGATACCTCGTAAATAGGCTTTAGATAATTTGTATCAGAATCTACTTTAATTCATTTCCTCATTAAATTGTCCTCTTCTATTTGCCAGCCATTAGGCGATTGATAACTAATCGGTGACTATTGTTTTCTGCAAGTAAACACCAGTCTTATTCATTTGTCAATATGCTTCAAAAAGTCAGCTGGAAGACCAAGAGGTATTTAGTTCATTGATATTGAATATACGGAGACTTCAGCGTAATTAATCTTAATTTTACCTTCGTTACAGAGTAGTAAATTAAAATTGCGGAGAAAATGATTTACACCATAGACAACACTCAATTGTACTGACTTTGATAATAAAGAGACATACCTGACTCTGGACATTAACGTTGGCATCCGGGTCCTGGAGCAGCTGTTGTAATTCGTCCCTGTTGTCAGGCTAGAAGAGGTTAAGGTAAATCGTAATTTAATGTTGTTTGTTTACATGTTTGCATTTGAATACTCATCTGAGCTTATGCTTAAGTTCAGAGTATTTATTGTGGGTTTTTTTTTTTAGATCCGTGATATGTATTCTAAACTAAATGCGTTGTTCGAAAAATTAACAAATTATTTTAATTTTGGAACATATAGTCAGTTCATAAATGAACTTTAAAATTAACGAAGTTTCATTCCATGCTGTGTGGTTTGTCCTGTTGAATTGTAATTAGATTGATGTTCAGGTACATATTGTTTTTGTACATGTGTCATTGTATGCTATATTCAGAGATGTTCCCACATATTCACGTGCCTTTGCAGTTTTTAGCCGAATAAAATGTATCTTTTTGTCCCTCAAATCAAACTAGAACTATATAATGTATACCAACCATACAGGTACAGTCAAACGTCGCCATCTCGAACATCGATATATCGTATATACCATTAATATGCCGAAGTAAGTTAAAATTCAGTGCTTCTCTATATATACTTTAACCTCGATATTTTATATCTCGATTCCATCGAGTTCGACATAAAGTATTTTGACTTTACATACAGATGGAAAGTTGAATTAAGATATTTATTTATTTAATTATTCAACACATTACCAGTATTATTTTTATTTTTTCAGTAAATTATATCTTTATATACTTTATATACAAAATAAAATTTTGTTCATCTTTTAAAGAACTATTATATCAACAGGGTTTACTGGTTTCTAATTTTGCATTCGAAATTATTTACAATCCAGAATTGACTTTAATAATTAGGTAGGAATCACGTGAGGTTAGAATCAAACGTTTACAGAAAAACAACGCAAATAAGTTGATGTGATTTAAGCTTCCTGCGAAAAGGAACAAAACTCAGATTGTGAATAAACTTCAATAACTTCTTTTCCTTACAGAGGAGTGCGTGTTCGACGACACAGGAAAAGGAAAGACACATAAAGGTAAATAATCACACGCAACATTACCTTATTTGGGTTTTCCTCTACGAAGAAGATAATAACATAGTAACAATTGATAATGCAAACAAACCACATTGGAGAAATAAATAATTTATTATAAAGTAACGTATATCATAAAACAATATTGTAGAATAAATTATGAAGAAATATCACATATGTATATAATGACTTGTGTGTAGTAAGAATAAATAAATAATAAGTAACAGTCAAATACACAGAGAAACAATCTGTGTATTTATTGACAGACAGATACAAGAAAACATTGGAACGCCAACACGTAGGTTCAATGACAGAAATAACGTCATTAACATTTCACGCATGTGCAGAACGCATCTGTATTGAACGACACGCAAAAAGAACACAGGAAGTGCAGTAAGTTTTTTCTCAGATGACGACACAATAGAATAGACATGCGCAGATGGCTTGGTCATAAGATGACACAGGTGGAAGATTTATTACTTCTTTCGGCGTTACGTTGCTCCTCCTTAAGTAGTCTCATCATCTCGGAGTTTCCATTCTGTTCCGCGTAGTTGTAAGGTGTCAGGCCCTCCTTTAGAGTAAAAAAAAACACCGGGTAAGTAGCCACAAAAACTAATTTTATTTTATAGTCATTTCTTTTTTAATCTGTTGCATGCATTTGTGAATAAGACATTTGCATGTTTAAATAAAAATCAGGAAGTGTATGAATATATATGAATTAATACGTAGTGGTTTATGGTACAATAAATAAACGAAGACATCTTGTTTGGTGTTTGACTTATCAAAATATTGGAAGAATATTCGAAAAAAATCTCCCTTTAAGGCATTAAAAGGAAATTAAAAAGATCAAATTTGTCTTTATTTCTTTAAATAGTATACCTTAGCATGGAAATAGTAATAAAAGTTACAATCTTATATCAATATTATTTATACAAATTAATGTACCAAAATTTTGGGGAGTTGGAAACTATAACATGGTTTTGCTATTCAAAATTTCAAAGGCTTTATGAATTTAGATAAAATTTCTTAAAGATTAACAATGATGCAGGATTTTTTCAACAAATCTGAATTAATAATATGGTACTTAGGTTTTAGAATGTGTTCATAAAATATGATTTGTGAAAAAAACAAACATTTTTAAAAATTTCTAAACAGATTTGTGTTAAAAAGTTTGTATTTTCTCTTTTATTCAATAGTCAATATTTTTGCTTTCCTGTCAATTTTTAAAAAAATACATACATGTATATATAAGTTATCATAAAATGAAAAAAAATGAAATTTTTCAATAATGGAACCAAAGAAAAATAATCAAAATATTTTCAAAATTTAAATATATTACGAGACATGCGGACTAAGCCATATCAATTTTTGTTTTGATAGACAACTTTTGGTTTAATCACTTCATTGTAAAACATAAACCTAAAATCTTGAAAAAGATGTCAGTGTCACATCATTAAGTTGTGGGAAAAGATAATGATTTTGACCTAACCACGCTGTGAAAACATGACGGCCAAATTTGATAAAACTGATATAAACACTTGGTATTGATGTCTGTTTGACTGCGTGAAAATGTCATGGATTTCTATATATTAGAATTATGATGAGACTCCTTCCTTAAACGACTTGTTTAATTAGCTACATACGTTATTGGTGGGAGATATTGCTGGGTCATAGGTCAGGAGTATCCGGACCGTGTCCAGCTGGTCTCTGGCGGCAGACATGTGCAACGGAGTATTTCCGCCCTGAAAAGGTATGAAATCAATCCCTGAATATTGTATTTCATAAAGTTAACGAAAAATCAAAATATTTAACGATTAAAATTTGAATATTTTTCTATATCTGTATATTTATATTTTCCAGTATCTTACGTTTCGATTTTGTACTATATAACCCATAACTTCAAATGACGCCAAATTGAGGTGCCAGCAGGATTTGCTTATTTATATTGAAATATTTAATCGTACCATGGCTTAGAATTTGATAAATATAAATAATAAGGAATCATTCTTTGAACATTATGAGGTGATATTTCGGTCGGGGCGTGATCAAATCTATCATAAAGCCCTTCGGGCTTTATTGGACTCAAAGAATGATTCCTTATTCCTTAAATAGAATTCATCTTCTAAAAGAGATTGAAATAGATTAAAATTTACCACGACCACACCGCCCTCTTTAAATTGTTTAAAATATAATGCAGGAAAAAATAATAATGTGAACACACATTGCATACAAATTTGCAAAAAAACTGTATCGCCTTGCCAAAAAGAGATATGGTAATTAAAGAAATCTAGACTTAAGGCGTGCAATTTACAGAAAATCTATTAGCTGTGCATGTAAGATTTATATTTATGATGAAAGAACATATAGGATTTTTAAAATATTCGAATCAACTTGAAATTTAATTTTTAGGATATTAAAAAGTATCTTAGATAGTTCATGTTATTTCAAAAGCGAGAGGTAACGAAACACCTGGAATAACTACTGAGGTAAAAAAAATGGGTTAAAACAGCATTGAATAAGAACTAGGTACATGAATTAATTAGAAAATGTATATAGTAATTAGTTAATTAGATAACAAGAGATTATATAAAACTAAGTAATTTTGAAGTACAACTGCATTGGAGGTACCGATGACACCCGCATGAGATATCATTTGTAAGCCAATGTAAAAAAAACATTCTGTTTATAATTGTCAAATATTGTTTACAAATATACTTTGTTTAAGTAACGTGGGTAGTCAAAATTTTCCTGGTTTGCGGGGACGTAATTTCGTTACGAAAAAGCAAGAAATTAAGCATTGAGTGCTTATCTTTATATTCTTTAATAAAATATGTATTGTCGTTGTAAAGTCATTATTTACGCTCTTAGTCAGGTATATGAAACATACATGGAGCAGCCATATTAACATGTTATTTAGTTCATTTCCGCAACTTAAATTATAGTGCCAGAAACTTTGTAGAGAAAAATATCGTTATTATTTTTTAAATGCATATATCAAATTGGTTTATACATGTATATAAGATTAAACGTTTCATTTAATCTTACAAAAATAAATATACTTGAAACACGTGGAGACGTTTATATCTCTGCACATGACGCATTAATTATCAAAGTGTATTCATAGAAAATTGAACGTCGCAGATTTCCGATGGAAACATACGGGGAAATATACACTGAACGTAAATATTTGTGCAATAACCCGGAAGTGTAAGACACGTCCTACTATGATAATTATCATAAAACAAACACACTTGAATAATCAATGTAGGTGAGTGAATGATTTGCCAATCAGTGTCTGTGCACTGGTAAGTGAATGATTTGTAAAATCACAGAAAAGCCACTCGGTGTCTGTGCTGTGGCATTATCAGAACTGGAAAGAATACCTTCAAAATGGATTTGCCAGTTGCTTGCTTGAAAATGTTTGGTAAGGAAAAAAAATGCAATAAACATAAAATGATATATAAAGCAAATTTTACAACTGTTGAATATGCATCTAACTGAAGGCTGCATGCGCATATAGAAAGAAAGAAGCAAGAAATAAAAGTAGGCTAAATTATGACGTTCGTGTATACCTCATCATGATCCTCATTCTGTTTTAAAGAAAATTTGTTTGCATTGCTTAATAGAGGAAAAAATAAAACTGGTCCACTTTAAAATGAACAATAAACTCATATCATGATTTTGTTTGAACCCCCTAAGAATCCCATTGATATTGATCTATTCTTTTCGAGAGGTTTTCTGTATTTTGGACCTCTTTGTGACTTTATAACCAAAATTCCCGCCCCAGGTTTTAATTTAAGAGGGATATCTTGTACACATAAGAACAAATATTTCTCAAACTGACTGTTCTCATTGAAAAATGTATGCATATTTCTTATTTCAGACAATTCAAATATCGGACTCCTATCCTATTTCTAAAAAGAATTTACTTGATAAATATAGAACTGAAAAGACAATTTTGGGTTGATATAAAGAGGTTTATCACATTTCACACACATTGTTTTGAACTGACATATATTTTTTTCTATGAAAATATAACGTCATTGTGCCTCCATAGACATAGGATGTCTAAGTAGTAGACTGAATTGTTCTAAATATTGCTCATGTGTCGACTGATAAGAACACAGAATCCTATTTTGGGAGAAAGCTAAAACATAAATGAACTAGCTTTACCCTTTTTTCAACAAATGGTTGTAGAATGAACAAAACCTCGTGTTTTAGTATTTATGAAAACTTTATATAAAACTTTGCAATCGTATATTTATTTTATATTAACTCTACGTGAACATTCGATTCTCTTTTATTTACTTTTACTTATTTCATGACCACGGAATAGATATGACCCTTTACAAATTGGAATGGCCCCTCAGTCAAGGACACTATAATATCACAGTTTTTTAGTGAAAAATGTGAAAAGATAACATTCAGACGAATAATCAGACAGTGATTACAAGATTATCTACAATGATTGTAAAAATCTCACGGGACCTTTATCTAAATTTTGCGTTTTGATATCATAAACTATTGAATCGTCTTTTCATCATATACTGAAAATGGATGAAAATAAAGCTTCCAGAAAAAAAACAAATATGAGTATCGAACATACCGGGATGGCCTTGACATTAATGTCGGCGCCTTTGTTCAGAAGTTGCTGTACCATGTCATTCCTGCTCACAGGGTTATTCCTCAGTATAGCAACGTGTAACGGAAACAGGCCCATCTGGAAACACATATACAAGGTATTAAGTAAGATAATCTGGATCCAATAAAAATTCAAGGTTGAACAGTGTGTGTGTGTGTGTGTGTGTGTGTGTGTGTGTGTGTGTGCCAACAAATATCTTTTCAACATTAATACATGCTATATAGACAGATGAACACAAATGTAATCGTCATGTGGAGCATCCATCAAGAAATTAAACATTGTTTTTCCCGAGTATTTAATTAGCTACCACAACTTATGTTATGACGGTTATGTGAGCCAAAATTTCAATACCATTAAAAACGATATTGTTGTCATAGGGATGACTCTCATGTTAACAACCTTTGGAGTTTTTAAAGCCATTGGGTGAATGGTTCAGTGAGATATATAACTTACCGAATTGGGAACGTTGAGGTTGGCGTGAGGATCGTTCAAGAGAGCGTCCAGCTCGTCCGTGTTGTCATCTTCTATTGCTGATGTGATTGACTCCTAAACAAAGAATGACAACGTGTTGAAATATTAATTGTATTTATACCTAAGTAATTGAACCTAAATTCAACACGACTTACGATAAAATGCATGTAAAGATAAAATAAAAATAACTGTGATATCATTCTTTGATTTAAATCGTATATATGAAGCACTCTCTACATAACGTATTTAAATGATTAAATGATAACATTAATGGGAAAAAGAGAAAAAAAGTGGGTATAAATAACAATAGATAAAAAACTATACCAAAACCCGGATGGAATATTAGGAATAGGCTGAATAAATGCGAATGAAATATATGGGGTTGAATGAAATAAAATATAACAAAGCCCTTCTCCCTTTGTAATTGAATGTGTGGTTATATCAAGGAAATAAAAAATAATAATAAATTTAGAGAGCGAGACAACGTTGACCTCACCGCACTTGCTGATGGTGGCCTCGGAGTGGGCGGGGTCGGGGTCGGCTACAAAGAACGGTCAAGGTCATATAATGTTTAAACCAAAATTATTTAATACAAAAATGCCGACTGTTTGTTTGAATACACTGTCCATCCTTAGAACTAGAACACACTGAAATATTGATCGAAAGTATGGTACTTTGTTTCCAAACTCATCTAAAATAAGCATTTTATTAGGTTGAAATCATCAAAGTTATGGCTGTTATTAAAATAATCTATTATTATATATCATGTAACAGTAATTTAAGAGTAATTTTAATTAAAGCAGTTCTTATAAATAAGGAAGTACTTAGTTATACTATGAGAATAGTATAAGGAAGTACTTAGTTATACTATGAGATTAGTAACACAAAAATGTCAATATATACTCAATTGGTAATACTTTTCTTTACAAACACGAAATGCATATTTGATCAATGAAGCATCTGTAACCTAAAGCTAAGTACATGTAATTTAATTGCATGCAAACAGGGGTTTTTAATTACTATCTAATATAATAAAAGCGTATTTGGTTGTTGAAATAAAAGCCAGTTGGTAAATATGTGGATTCATATCTATAAAAATTCAGATCATGCAAGAAAAACAAACAATAAGAATGGAACACTATTAATTGGGATAAAAAAATTATAATATTGACCACAACATTCCTTCATGCGCGGATCTAGTAGGGGAGGGGTCGGGGGGGGGGGGGTATGGATTGTTCTAGAGACCCATAACCCCCGAAATTTGAGGTAGTTAATTATATTAATAATGAAGAGGGCTGAGTGGTCATATCCATTGCCTAGATATATCAAACTTCTTGAGACGAAGAGCTCTGCATAATTATAAAGGGAAACATTTAAATATTTAGTTTTAAAAACGTATAATTATGGTTAAAAATCATAACTTAAATTTTAAGATGTTATGGGTAATTTGTTGTGCATCCAGCCTCATTAAGTTATATACCTAATCCCTCTTGCGTGTTAACAAAGATTTATTGACCGATAAGGCAAATTTTGATTAACATGTAAAAAAGTTATGGTAATGTTTAAATCAAGTTGTAACTGTCTAAAATAATATTTTTAGTGTCGTCAAGGAACTAACATGTTTTGTATATCTATGTATGAAAAAAATCTTTTATTGCCGCCATTTTGCCTTTTATAATAGACGGCACGTGCACGTACGTGACGATTATTATCACGTGATTTAAAGTCATTCAAGCCCGCGGCAAAGAGTATACGATTAGAAAAAGTGAACAATGGAAGTGGTGGAATGGACACGGTCGACATGTAAAGTAGGTGCATAGTAAGAAATGCTTGTGATGTTTTAGTTTTGATACAGATATGTGGGAAATGAAGAACATAATGACAGAGTACTGAATTAGTTAGTTTGCTCTGTTGACGGTTTATCGTTGTGCATTAAAGTTTTCAATGAGTTTAATTTACTCGTGTATTCAATTGTGCACTTCATTAGTACTGCAATGAATCATTTTCTAAAACAAAAGCAAATGCTTTGTAAAAAATAAGCTGAAATTTACGTTATTTAAATGCGATAATGACCTTGAACATCGATCGATCTATTTATTTTAATGTAACCATCGACAAAAAGAGCAACATAGATTGACAATATATTAATGCCCGAAACTTATAACCTCTTGACCTCGTCTTGATGTTATGCAGAAATAACAATAATTTCTCAAACACTGACATAAAAAATCATCAATCATTAACACTGTATGAATGTATCTCTCTAAGTAATGGAAAATTTGGGAGAGAAGGACTTAATCTTTCTCTTATTTTTGGGGTAGAGGGGGCGGAAAAGGTGGACCCGCTGGAGAAAAATCCTAGATCCGCGCATTCCCCATGGTAGTAACAAAATAAAAAAAAAACTTAATATAAACCACAAAACAAGCGAAAAATGTTTGAATCGCACGTCAGCAATTCCCAAATGTTTTAAGCACACCTCACGATCGGGTTCGGCGTTCTGATTTCTTCTTGTCGTTGGTGGTGGCGTTGGTTGTAGGTTTCTGGTAGGAGAGAGAGGCGGTAGGGTGGAGGACTCTGAGGGTGCGCGAGGCTGTATACATAGACCAGCAATCAGTGATATCATACAGGGAACTAGCCGCGGATAAACGAACTTAATTTTAAGACTGTTATATACATTCTACTGTATAATTATGTTTTACAAAATACGTTCAACTTGAAAGCCTATGCAGTACACATACGAGCATGTTAAAATAACAAATACTGAATCAAGATTTAGCATATCAATTAAGCTTTACAGTGTTAAGGTTCAATCTTTGATAGTTATATTACAAATAAGTAGTATACTTGATATATTTCTTTATTTTCAAATGGAAGATTTAACATTAGTTAAATATGGATGAATATATAAGCCAATTATCATTTATTTAATTTTAATGTTATAATTTAGTCTTGAAATCAATTCTCTATTATTAATTTTAATGCTTCAAAAAACAGTGACACATGCGCGGATCTAGGACGGTCAGGAGATAGTACAACCTTCCCAAGATTTTCAAAATTTTCAATTTGTATAAAGCAAAGTGATGAATTAAAGATATACACTTCACCATACACGGATCTTTTTATTTAAAAGAAGATGATATAGATACATAGGATGTATTACTTTATGAATTAATACTCCCAAAAGTGCAACCGTTGGTTTTGAGAGTGCCTGTATACGCGTAGATTCATTTTAAGGAGGGATATGCATTTTTGAAGAAAAAAATTTGAACTCTGAATATCCAAGACCGTGAAAGGAGGTTAAAGATTGGGAATGGTAATGGAAAGATGTACTCCTTCACTTCGTAAATCCTGTATCCGCGCATGATCCATGGTTGTTATACAAAGCAACGAAAAACTTGTAGTTCACACATCAGAATTAAAACTGCACAAACAGTTTCAGGCAGACCTCCCGATCGGGCTCGACATTCTGATGAATTCGTGGCGTTGGCTCTGGCGTCGGTTGTAAGTTTCTGGTGGGAGAGAGAGGCGGTAGGGTGGAGGACTCTGAGGGTGCGGGGGACTGTGTATACATAGACCAGCAATCAAACAATGATATTATACTGGGAACTAGCCGCGGATTAACGAACTGAACATTAGCCGGCACTATTTAATGAAGCATGTTCATCTACATCGTTCCTGTACTTTCCTTTAACAATTCGCTAAACAATGTTGAAAGCTATTCAGTACATGTATACACAAGTATGACTGTGTTAAAAAGTTAAAAGTACATTTTAAAATGTTTTGAAGTTTATAGGTAGAATTTTTAATAGTAATGTAACGTTTGAATACCACACCATCGAAATATATCTATCATTTTTGGATTTTTAATAAACTATGGCTGAATAAAGCATTATATATTTGTTCATTATACATTATAATCTAAAAATTAAATACTTAACAATGCAAAATTCAATCGAAAAAAAAAAAACACGCGAGGGTCCAGTGAGGGAGGGGTGATATAAATTTACATGCCAAAGGAATAAAAAAAATATATTACACTCCCGAAACAAGTATTTCCTTATAAAATAATTGATGATGTAAATTGAGTAAATGATTTATATTCAATAAATAAGATTTAAAAGAGAGCGTTCGTCCTCTAACATTAACGCCAACAACCCCCCCCCCCTCCCAATGGATAATGGGTTTTTGGAGTCGTGTAAGTTGGTATGTTTTATCATATAATAAAGAAGGTATTTTTTCGGAAACGAATGAAGCGATCATTAACATTTTTGTTCGGGGGAGGGGGTGTGAAAAGAGATTGAGGTGCCCCTTATTCTGGATCCACGCATGTTGCATTGTTGTTACAAAATAGCGAATCAGAATTAGTTTTGAGTTTTTGTAATGCGCAAACAATTTTAAGCAGACCTCACGATCGGGTTCGGCATTCTGATTTCTCCTGGTCGTTGGCTGTGGTGTTGGTTGCTGGTTTCTACCAAAGTCAAGCTACTCAGCAATAAGCTACTCAGCAATAACGAAGTTTGTTTACATTTATCGACTATATAGACGGAATTTTCCGATCCCGATTTAAAAAAAGATTTCTAAACAGAGCGCCTAGCGCCCAAACTAGGACTTGTGACACCCAGGTGACACCGGATTCTTGGGGGCACGGGTGTCCCCCCGGGATCCCCGGTCCCAAAAGGGGCAATATTAACACCGATTTCTGGCGCCAGGGCGCTGAGTAGACCCTATCATACTGTTAAATAGGGAGTCTAAACTGAGCGCCTAGCGCCCAAACTAGGACTTGTGACACCCAGATGACACCGGATTCTTGGGGGCACGGGTGTCCCCTCGATATCACCGGTCCCAAAAGGGGCAATATTAACACCGATTTCTGGCGCCAGGGCGCTGAGTAGACCCTATCATACTGTTAAATAGGGAGTCTAAACTGAGCGCCTAGCGCCCAAACTAGGACTTGTGACACCCAGGTGATACCGGATTCTTGGGGGCACGGGTGTCCCCCCGGGATCCCCGGTCCCAAAAGGGGCAATATTAACACCGATTTCTGGCACCAGGGCGCTGGGTAGACCCTATCATACTGTTAAATATGGAGTCTAAACTGAGCGCCTAGCGCCCAAACTAGGACTTGTGACACCCAGGTGACACCGGATTCTTGGGGGCACGGGTGTCACCCCGGGATCCCCGGTCCCAAAAGGGGCAATATTAATACCGATTTCTGGCGCCAGGGCGCTGAGTAGACCCTATCATACTGTTAAATAGGGAGTCTAAACTGAGCGCCTAGCGCCCAAACTAGGACTTGTGACATCCAGGTGACACCGGATTCCTGGGGGCACGGGTGTCCCCCCGGGATCCCCGGTCCCAAAAGGGGCAATATTAACACCGATTTCTGGCGCCAGGGCGCTGAGTAGACCCTATCATACTGTTAAATAGGGAGTCTAAACTGAGCGCCTAGCGCCCAAACTAGGACTTGTGACACCCAGGTGATACCGGATTCTTGGGGGCACGGGTGTCACCCCGGGATCCCCGATCCCAAAAGGGGCAATATTAACACCGATTTCTGGCGCCAGGGCGCTGAGTAGACCCTATCATACTGTTAAATAGGGAGTCTAAACTGAGCGCCTAGCGCCCAAACTAGGACTTGTGACATCCAGGTGACACCGGATTCCTGGGGGCACGGGTGTCCCCCCGGGATCCCCGGTCCCAAAAGGGGCAATATTAACACCGATTTCTGGCGCCAGGGCGCTGAGTAGACCCTATCATACTGTTAAATAGGGAGTCTAAACTGAGCGCCTAGCGCCCAAACTAGGACTTGTGACACCCAGGTGACACCGGATTCTTGGGGGCACGGGTGTCCCCCCGGGATCCCCGGTCCCAAAAGGGGCAATATTAACACCGATTTCTGGCACCAGGGCGCTGGGTAGACCCTATCATACTGTTAAATATGGAGTCTAAACTGAGCGCCTAGCGCCCAAACTAGGACTTGTGACACCCAGGTGACACCGGATTCTTGGGGGCACGGGTGTCACCCCGGGATCCCCGGTCCCAAAAGGGGCAATATTAACACCGATTTCTGGCGCCAGGGCGCTGAGTAGACCCTATCATACTGTTAAATAGGGAGTCTAAACTGAGCGCCTAGCGCCCAAACTAGGACTTGTGACATCCAGGTGACACCGGATTCCTGGGGGCACGGGTGTCCCCCCGGGATCCCCGGTCCCAAAAGGGGCAATATTAACACCGATTTCTGGCGCCAGGGCGCTGAGTAGACCCTATCATACTGTTAAATAGGGAGTCTAAACTGAGCGCCTAGCGCCCAAACTAGGACTTGTGACACCCAGGTGATACCGGATTCTTGGGGGCACGGGTGTCCCCCCGGGATCCCTAGTCCCAAAAGGGGCAATATTAACACCGATTTCTGGCACCAGGGCGCTGGGTAGACCCTATCATACTGTTAAATATGGAGTCTAAACTGAGCGCCTAGCGCCCAAACTAGGACTTGTGACACCCAGGTGACACCGGATTCTTGGGGGCACGGGTGTCACCCCGGGATCCCCGGTCCCAAAAGGGGCAATATTAACACCGATTTCTGGCGCCAGGGCGCTGAGTAGACCCTATCATACTGTTAAATAGGGAGTCTAAACTGAGCGCCTAGCGCCCAAACTAGGACTTGTGACATCCAGGTGACACCGGATTCCTGGGGGCACGGGTGTCCCCTCGGGATCCCCGGTCCCAAAAGGGGCAATATTAACACCGATTTCTGGCGCCAGGGCGCTGAGTAGACCCTATCATACTGTTAAATAGGGAGTCTAAACTGAGCGCCTAGCGCCCAAACTAGGACTTGTGACACCCAGGTGACACCGGATTCTTGGGGGCACGGGTGTCCCCCCGGGATCCCCGGTCCCAAAAGGGGCAATATTAACACCGATTTCTGGCGCCAGGGCGCTGAGTAGACCCTATCATACTGTTAAATAGGGAGTCTAAACTGAGCGCCTAGCGCCCAAACTAGGACTTGTGACACCCAGGTGACACCGGATTCTTGGGGGCACGGGTGTCCCCTCGGGATCCCCGGTCCCAAAAGGGGCAATATTAACACCGATTTCTGGTGCCAGAAACAAGAAATCAAAGAAACAAGAAAACAAAACTGAGTTGATCCTATCACATTGTCAAATAGAGAGTGTAAACAGAGCGCCCAAAGCAGTTCTTATATCACTCAGATGACACCGGATGTACAGGGGCTTTGTGTCCCCTTGAGATTTCTGACACAAAAATAGTCATTATAAGCACCAATATCTGGCGCCAGGGCGCTGAGTTGACCCTATATTCCGTTATATATTGAGTCTAAATAGGATGCCTAGCGTTTAAACTAGGACTTGTGCTACATTGGTTACATCAGATTTTAGTGCGCAAGGGGATCCTATTGGAATCCCTGGCAAAAATTAATTGGTAATATAAGCACCGTTTTCTGGCGCATGGACGCTGCGTTGACCCTATTTTGCCATACAGAGTCTAAACAGGGCACCTATCGCTAAAACCCTATTAAGAAGTTTAGGAAGTTTTTGCTCATACCGTAGTTTTGAAACAGATGCACGTCATTAACAAAATATTAATTATTTACTAATTCTTTCTTCTCCGGCGTACAGTCTTTCGTGTTTGTAAATGGGGGACCAAATAGATCTCCCTGTATAACTTTTTTAAAGGTGAATTCCTTTAGTTTTTATATTCTCCCAAGAAAATGTTGTGTGGAGGTAGGGGGAGGGGCAACTCTTTTTATTATACAATTTTTATACGTAAATTCTAATATTTAAAAAAATAAGAAAAAGTATTAAACATATTTTAGTAAATGTGGTGGTTTTTTTAACTTTCCAATTAATCATTACCAAAAAAGGGATTCAACTTAAAAGGAAATTATTTTGCTTTACAAAACGTATTTAGTATGTAGTTATTTTTGTAACAAAGTTGTTCGATGTGTTCTGTAGTGTTTTAAAATTCTGAAATTTATCTTGTTGACTTTTTTCAAACTATAACGTGTAAAGGCGTATAATCATTTATGCACGTATGATGATAAACGGATGTGTATATGCTGATATCGATGTACACATCTTTGTCAATAAGTCTGTGAGTGAATATTGTCATATAATGCAAAAACTTGACCTTTTTCATTTCAAATATATTTTCATTTAAGGAAAAACTGGTTTGTGGCAAGTTTTTGACGCTTGTGTCAAAGAAGATGGGTGAATAAGGCGTGTAAACTGCCTATATGGGGATAGATACGATACTTTTAAAGGTATATGTGGCGTATTTTTTCATGCTCAGAAATATTTGATTGATTGATTTATTTTAATATGTTATATAGAGATACATCTTCACAATAAATTACGCAGTTTTTATCAATCAGGTTAAAAAGATATAGAAATCAATAAAAGAAATTTATAATTATTTTCGCGTCCACAATAAATACAGCATTTGAATAAACCACGTGATACCACGCTCAGTCTATCACAACAACAATGGCGACGACGAGATATATAGGTATACCCGTAATACCGTTAAGTTTGACAGATTTGGCCAAGAAAAAAAAAGAGACAGACTAACAAGGATATGAACAAAGGGAAGATTGTCATCGGAGACCATGTAGATTTATGTAATAGAAATTAAATCCGAATTAACATAAGTTTTTATCATGAAGTTGTAGGGATTTTGCTAGTCAGGTTCGTACGTGCTCCATCTGTTCCATGTCTTTACTTTATACAGGCACGTAGCATCAGGGGGGCCGGGGGGGGGGGGCTGCCCCCCCCCCCCACTTTTTCTCGCAGCAACAATTTTTTTTAAAATTTACAATTTAAAAATTGATATGAAAATAAGAAAATGAGGAGTAAAATTGAAGTTAAATACTACGCCAGCCCCCCCCCCCCCCCACCCCCGGATCAGTGGATTTTCGTTTAGAGAAATTTTTGAATAAAGAATAAATAAACACTCTCAGTACATGCATCCCTCAGGAGAGGGGGTATTCACTCATTTTACGGTGTCGTTGATGCTAAAATAGTGTTTCATCTTTATTACACATAATTAGCAATTTATATCGTTCTACATTAATGAATAACGGAATAATAATTCTTCGGGTATCATCTGATATAAGAATTGTCTAATTTAAGACATGGAAAACGTGATTCTGATTTGTAAACAAACTGTTCTTCCATCGTGTTTTCAATACTAGGTTTTCCCCATTCATGCGCAGTGGGTATTCCTGCGCAGTGGCGTTACAAATGCCCGATCACATTAATATTCATCAGACGTGTAGCAAAGTTTAGAGACAAAGAACATGTTTTACGGGCCTAGAGTTTGTGAAACGTCTAATAATAAGAAGCATGTTGTATATTTTTTACTAAAACTCATGTCCAAAATTTTACTCCAAATACGCCACATATAACTTTAAATTAAAATATGATCAAACCTCATAATTGTTTTTTAAATTATTGAAAACAATATATATTTACCATAACATCGATATATAACCTTTAAATGTGTTAAATACCCGGTAATTAGAATAGGTTGATTTAAACTGGCGTATGCGTGTCAAAACCTCCAAATAGTGTCATTTTTAGTACTTCAATGTCTTCTCTTTTATAGAGTGGATCTAGGCTCCATATTTTTGTCATAGTCGATATAAGGTTTAAAGGAAATCAAACCGATTTCAATCAACAAAAACGTGGAGAGATGACCCACTTTTACTTTAAATATGTCATTTTATATCCCGACAATTGAACGTTTTAAAGACATACCACAAGTCCGTAAATTCGTGGTTGAAATTGCATTTAGCATTTAACAATGAAGTTTGTTGTGATTGAAATGGTTCAGTGGTTAGAGCACCAGACATTAGGTAACATTATAGAGCTAAGGTTTTTAGGTTGTGGGTTCGATACATGTACCAACAAAAATATAGAATTATTTTATCGTTTGTTAAAATATTCAAAACTGAATATAGTTAGAGATTGTGCTTTTGTAAACTTGTAATATAACATCATCTAGTATATTTGGTTGGGAAAAAAATTAATTTGAATTTTTCTTACGACAAAACAAAATGGGCAATTGCGCTATCTTGTTCTTTGTTTCTTGTTTTTAAATTATCCAGCGTTTTTTAACTTTGTACTAAGAACACATAATATGCCAGGGACGATCCAGGATTTGTTAAAAGGGGGCATAATATGCTGAAGAAATGAAAAACTTTGACACGAGTTCAAAATTGACCCGATGATTATTTTTCAACGTTAAATATTGAGACCAAAGGTGTTGAATAAAGACCCTAGTCCGTTGAAAACTGACCTGCAGCGTGGAATTTTGATTCTTGAAACCGGTGTAGCTTATACCCCTGGAAAACCTGCTTTATCATGGAAAACCTGCTATATACCGTAGTAGCTTTTTCTCCTTTGGGGGGGGGGGGGGGGGGGGTACTATAAAGTAGTTTTTCCACATCGGAGGGTTTCGCCTTCACTTTTTTGTACAGTTTTTATAAAAAAAAATTAATGGAAACCCAGTAAGGATTAAAATCAATGTACATGTATAACACCCCCAGGATATACCTGTATTCGTCAGTACATAATTATTTTCGTTTTGTCGATTTATTGGTTTTTTTTATAGACAATGCTGAAATTTGAACAACGCATCATGGAACACATAGAACTTAATTTAGGTAATTAGATGTATTTGATAAATCACTTTTGACAAGTTTGACAAGATATACCTCATATGCATAACCCTAGCTGGGTTCTAAAGGATCAATTGTCTATTACAATTGAATTGACCTATAAGGCCGGTATTGGTTTCTGTCTTTGGAAATAGCATATCTTAATTTTAAGCCATACACATTAAATCTTGGGTTCCAGTTCTCATAATGCATAGTGATTGGAAAAAAAGTTTCACAGTCTTTGTCCGAGCAGTATGAGTATGGGCGCTTTTTTTTTTTTACGTTATTATCTTTCAATTTTATATTCAGTTTACTTTCTATAATACGATACCTGTACTTTTTATACGTTTATTTACAACAAGGGACATAATAGCAACTATCGAAAGTCTCGCGTGACGCGATTTTAAAGATCGTTTTATGCATCTATTGAAACATTAACACACTATCTTTAAAAAATAATGAATGTTTTACTTTACTTAATTCCCGTATAGGATTATAATTACGATGATGTAAGTCTAATATTTAGATCTTTATTTAAGAAGGCAATCGATAGAAATCAATGAATAGTTCAGAATTTAAAAACATCAAGGACATATACTTTTTTTTTTTTACCAAAATATCCATTTTTATAATAGTTTGTCGTAATTAGTCTGAGTTATTTTTTGTTTCTTAGTGTTTCTTTTCTATCAAGCATAGACGTACTTTCTCATTGCTGGAGACTTGGGCTTGAGCCTAGATATTATGCAAATCTTCCTTACCTAAACCAAAACGGCAAAACGCTCAACAATGCAGTGTACTCTGCTATTGAAATAGATGTGAAATAGATAGTGATGAGATAAATGTTTATTAAAAACAGTTGTATGCGCACGGAGAACGTTCAAAAATTCTTTAAAATCTTGTGTCCATGTAGTTTTGTAAAAATGGTTTGAAATGTAATGTAAAAATGGAACAAGGTTCTGAAAAGAAGTATAATAATTTAAGGAATGACAGAAAAAGAGACCATCATTTGATCATATTGACGGTTTGCTTTCATGGAAGTAAATACGATTAATCACAGGCACATACGTTATACATTTTTTTCATAATAAAAAATATATAGCAACCCTTTACCTAATAATAAGGTACCGGTATAGAAGGTAACTATATAAATTTAATTATGAGAAAGATATATATAAACTCAGTTGTGGCCGATTGAATGAACTTAACATTAGTTGTGTTGATCGACATAACAATACAAACCACCTGTTTAAAGCTGCATGGTCTAACTATTATCCATACAAACCAATTATCTTATTTTTGTTTTGCCACAACTCACATTAACACTCGATGTCAAAGTCGTAATACATTCATCCCCACCTCGACTTCAGGGACGAATTTAAATATGAGGCGAAATAACGCGATACCCTTTTTATGACGTTTGTTTTGTTAAAAAGACTATAATTTTTTCATTGAAATATGGCTTAATTGACTTAATTGGCTTAATTGACCGGAAAAACTACCGCAATGTCTGTTATTATACGCATACTTAGCATAACCATCGTTTAAAAGCGTACACAAAATTTGATATAAAATCGGATCATGCAGCTTTAAAAAAGGTGTTGTACTGTTTTCCCGTTTTTGTATGCGTAATTTGCAGACTAAACAATAAGTAAAACTCATATTTATTGCCTTTTTATGTTGTGACAACTGTTTTAGTCAGTTTTGGGCAAAAACAAACCAGTTCAATATATGTTTACATTTTGACCCTCAAATGTACAAGATGGCCGAACATCCCTCTATATAATATTAAGATTATCAACAGAAGACAGCAGCATTTAGTGGAAATTCATACTAACAAAACACATTTGTAAACAATAACAGGACTCGGGTTTTGTTTACAAAACAAAAAAATAAAAACTCTTTATCGTGCTTCTAACTCAATATACGACTTTTAAATTTTGGCAAGACATTAAAAATACCCAAATTAACCATTCTGAACATAAAGAAAAAGGAAAAAGGAAATTAAAAATGTTCTGTCGAAGTCAATTTAAAGAATATTTAGATATGCTCCTCTGTAAAAATGATCTTTCACGATTCATGATATTTTATCTTTGATATGTTGTGGCATAGTATAATAAGATACCTATATACTTTATTTATTATTTATTTCAAGTTCTGCTTATTGAGAGCAGAAAAGGGGCAACAAATGTCTGATTTCTGAAGCATCAACTCGTGTCAGTACTTTCAGTACTTTGATTTTTACGTGGCACCTGTTTCAGGTAACACAGAGTTAATGATTCTTGTATTCAAACAAAGCATGCTTAAACTAAGGTATAGTTACAGTTGAGTGCTTTCTTTTTCGCTATGTTTAGTGATTTTTAATTTTTTTTAAACATATATCTTTAGATGGTCAACAAAATAACCCTCAGATCTTCCTAAGATTTTAAAATATGATTTATCTACTAGCTATAAATTATAATTTAGAAAAATCTATGCATGCATCCTTTTAAATTTTAGTATTTCCCTATATTTTATATAGAGTTCTTCCTCCAAAGGAGATCAAAACAGTCTAAAAATGGCCACGACCATCGAACCCTCTTAAAACCTTCAAACCTTTGTAATTGGGGTCAATTCTCAACAAGATTTTCAATGGACGCAGGTCATCAGAGATAAGAAAGAAATTCAAGCTGTTGAAATTAAATCCCGGGTATAAATTTCTTGCCTTTTGGTATCAATATTCAAAATTGAAAAATTTTGATATCCACTGTGCAAAAAAAAAATTACACTACTTACACGCTAAAATAAATCGTATCATTTAAATCAATTTACAGTATTAACAATAGAGTTAAACCATTTTACTTATTTGTTTGGGAGAAAATAATTTAATTAAATTAAAACCTTTCGATTAATTTGTTATTTTGTATTCATTAATATTAAAAAATTAAACCATCTAAAAAATAACAAAATATATATTAAAGGTCTCCAAAATGATCACGAAACATTAAATAAAAAATTCAATGCATCACCGTCAGAAGCAGGAAAACCCCGATCTAAAAATAGAATCGGTAGGACAACAAAAATATCTTTCATTAAATATAAAATGAAATATTTATGAACCTTTCGAAACAAATCAGAAGGACTATATTTTTATAAAAAAAAAAACCTCACGCCTAGTTTAGACTCCCTATTTAACAGTATGATAGGGTCTACTCAGCGCCCTGGCGCCAGAAATCGGTGTTAATATTGCCCCTTTTGAGACCGGGGATCCCGAGGGGACACCCGTGCCCCCAGGAATCCGGTGTCACCTGGATGTCACAAGTCCTAGTTTGGGCGCTAGGCGCTCAGTTTAGACTCCCTATTTAACAGTATGATAGGGTCTACTCAGCGCCCTGGCGCCAGAAATCCATGTTAATATTGCCCCTTTTGGGACCGGGGATCCCGGGGGGACACCCGTGCCCCCAGGAATCCGGTGTCACCTGGGTGTCACAAGTCCTAGTTTGGGCGCTAGGCGCTCAGTTTAGACTCCCTATTTAACAGTATGATAGGGTCTACTCAGCGCCCTGGCGCCAGAAATCGGTGTTAATATTGCCCCTTTTGGGACCGGGGATCCCGAGGGGACACCCGTGCCCCCAAGAATCCGGTGTCACCTGGATGTCACAAGTCCTAGTTTGGGCGCTAGGCGCTCAGTTTAGACTCCCTATTTAACAGTATGATAGGGTCTACTCAGCGCCCTGGCGCCAGAAATCCATGTTAATATTGCCCCTTTTGGGACTAGGGATCCCGGGGGGACACCCGTGCCCCGAAGAATCCGGTGTCACCTGGGTGTCACAAGTCCTAGTTTGGGCGCTAGGCGCTCAGTTTAGACTCCCTATTTAACAGTATGATAGGGTCTACTCAGCGCCCTGGCGCCAGAAATCGGTGTTAATATTGCCCCTTTTGGGACCGGGGATCCCGAGGGGACACCCGTGCCCCCAGGAATCCGGTGTCACCTGGATGTCACAAGTCCTAGTTTGGGCGCTAGGCGCTCAGTTTAGACTCCCTATTTAACAGTATGATAGGGTCTACTCAGCGCCCTGGCGCCAGAAATCGGTGTTAATATTGCCCCTTTTGGGACCGGGGATCCCGGGGGGACACCCGTGCCCCCAAGAATCCGGTGTCACCTGGGTGTCACAAGTCCTAGTTTGGGCGCTAGGCGCTCTGTTTAGAAATCTTTTTTTAAATCGGGATCGGAAAATTCCGTTTATATAGTCGATAAATGTAAACAAACTTCGTTATTGCTGAGTAGCTTATTGCTGAGTAGCTTGACTTTGGTCTGGTTTCTGGTGGGAGAGAGAGATGGTAGGGTGGAGGACTCTGAGGGTGCGCGAGGCTGTATACATAGACCAATCATTTATTTAACACTGATATGATATTATTTTTACATGTATATCCAATCAGATTGATGTAGATGTTTATTCTTTACGTTTTTTACAATAAGTGTTGACTGTTTCTACAGAACACAGACTAGGAGGTCAAAAGGTTAAAAGGTCAATGTAATTAAAATCTCCTTTACCAACAACGACCTTTCAACTGATTTAGCTTAAAAAGTTTAGAGTGTAAGTGGCAATATTTTCATAACGCGTTTTTCTGCTTAGTCGTTCGTAAACAATTTGGATATTAATGCTTGATATAGTTTCCCCTGCATGGATTGTTAAAATAATAATTTAAAATGGTAAGATTCCTTTTAAACTTCAGCGAGATTACATAAAATGATTTCGTTGATAACCCAGGGTTATTATTTCTTAATAACATCATTTTTGTAAGCAATTATATATGATATGATATTGAAATGTATAAATAAAACAAGCTCATAAACCTTCAAGAATATGTTACGAATCTGCAATAATACAACTATCTAGAACTATTAAGGTGAATCTTGCATGCAACATTGGTGATTGTTAACTATAGGTTAATAACATTACTTGGAGGTTACTTATGAAGTGTGGGGTACATACAGAGGTCATGGACATTCTGTGGTAACACGGTGCGGGGTTACTGGGTTCAAACCCTGTACCTCTCTGTCAGGAGCAATGAGGGGGTCAGACGACCTTATGGCGGGAAGTACCGGCGTGCCCCAGTCCGGATGGACAGGGCTGGGACTGTGGGTGATGGGTGATCGAGATTCGTATGGGGTGGTCGACTTCTGGGGTCAACATTACCATAATTATTGAAAAATTCATTATTCACCAGAAAGAATAATTTTTTTCCAGCATCACATCATTCAAATAACTTGTTGTGTAAAAAAAACTCATTTAATTCTAAAAAAGTTCATTGAATTTTTCGTCTGTAAATAAAGTTTCATGAGAAAAATTCTGCTTATATATAGACACAAAATATCAATGATTTTTTGATAGATTTTTAGAGAAGATGATAGAGAGTACTATACCTGGTATCTAGGGGACGGTACAGGAGTCTCGTGGGGAGGAGGCTACAAACCAAACACAGACGTCTACTATTGTCTAGCCACATCGTCACAAACACAGACATTTACTTAAATACTACTTCGTTACTATTTTTAAATTACAAAAAAATCAAACTTGATGATTTCATTTAGTAAAATTGTGGTGGTTAAAACTATAATTTTATCATATCTAGCAAAATCTGGCGAAACAATTAGAATGAAGTAGGACAACATACAACAATCAAGGATGTTTTCTGTTTTTTGAGTAGCTTAACAATGTCCAGGTACTTCCGGTTCTCGGCTAGGGCAAGGGCGTCATTTCCGTCCTATCAAAGATACACTGCATTTAGTAAATAACACAATAGAAACAAGAAATAAACAGCTGACATAACTCTACATAACATGCAAATGAGAATGTAACATATATATCAAAAAGTTGTTTGAAATCAGGCCTGCCTCTAATTAAGGAGGCTTGATGATCAACCAATAAACCATCATATTCACTTTAAATTTTAATATTTGATTTGTTCACTTATAAACTATTATTATAAAAATACCTCATACATTTCTGGTAATCTCCTATATTTTCATATATAAAAATTATATACAGTGGATCAATGCAGTCTAAAAATGGCCACGAGTTCTCTCAATATAACCTACCAAGTCTTTGTGAGTTGGATCCGCGCCCCATTGCAATAATTGATCCACCACTTTGTACATTGTATTATCAGGCCGGAGACTTGTTTTCTTTATTGCGAGGTTAAGAGCTGTATCCCCTTCCTGGATAAAGAAAAATCAAGTCATTTTAGCATTACTTAAAACATTCTTTTATCTACTTTTACATTCCCTTAGATTTTAACCAGAATTATTCTTATTTTTCAACTTTACTGTATTCAAAACTTTGCTTTATTGAAAGTCCAAGACGCTCCACACACAGCATGCCATTCACTTTTCATTATAAGAGATAATCGTCCATATAAAGTGAACAAACTAGTAACATACTAGGTAAAGAAAATAGTGACCAAAAAACCTCCAAAATCCCGTTCTAAATATGTTTATGCAACATTAATTAGTTCTTACGTAGTCTCTGAGGTTGACATCCGCTCCATTGGCCACCATCTTACTCAGCAGATCTAGCGGGGGGTGGAGGTATAGGTCTGTGAACACGTAGTGTATAGCCCCGGCCCCGTGCTACAGCAGACAGAAGTATACATCACTATCATATCGGTCTCTGATAAACATTGTGTTTAATTTTCAAAGAAAAATTGTTGATATTGGACATTCTGGAGGGCACATCTTGAGTGTGAATCTTTTATTTACCTCAATTCAGTTAACTGCTTATATTTACATTTTTAGGACATTGTATACTTTTGTTTTAAAAATTTTATTATCTAGACACCGTTCACAAAGTGAAATCGTTACTGAATGAAGTTATATTCGATAAAGATATACATAAATATTAATTGTTAAAATTTGGTCACAAACTTTGTCAAGATAGCACTGTAATGAGTTTCATCAAGTGTTTTCTGGCTTTTTTCTTGCACTGGTTTGCTTTTATATTGCCCTAATCAAGGTTACCAATCGACCTTGACCTGGTTACTATGATGACTGACCTTGTTGACTTGGTTGCAGTCCGCCCCCTGTTTGACACAGTCCATCGCTTCCTCTTCATTGTCATTCATCACAGCCTCTATCAGCCGACCCTGTGTCAGCATAGAATCAACCATTCAAAAACATACTGACCAACGAAATCTAATTGCAAAATATCATAAAAATCTTCATATATATATCATGCCATGGAAAATAACCACTGTGTTAAGATTTGAACGCATAATTATATTGTTTTTGTTTTCTTTTTTAAATGAAAGATCAATTACTTAGAACAACAAACACACAGTATTTCTTAATCAGATGACATAAAGAACTCTTCAACTTTATTGAATCTGAAAAAAGGGATAATCCACAAATGTGACATACCTTGTACATACCCCGTATATGTACATACCCCATATATGTACATACCCAATATACGTACATACCCCATATATGTACATACCCAATATACGTACATACCCCATATATGTACATACCCAATATACGTACATACCCCATATATGTACATACCACGTATATGTACATACCCCGTATATGTACATACCCCATACATGTACATACCCCATATATGTACATACCCCTAGATGTACAAACCCCATCTACGTACATACCCAATATATATACATACCCCATACATGTACATACCCCATAGATATACATACCCCATATACGTACATACCCCGTATATATACATACCACATACATGTACATACCCCGTATAACTCCCCGATGGACTTTATGTAGTACTCTCGGGCCTCCTCTGGAGTCATCGAACCGTCTAAAACATTGGCAAGTTCAAAGTACTCCTGAGCCATTGCTAGGTCATAAGGTGTTCGAAGATTCTGAAAGTAAAATTGTTTTCGTTGATTGTAGAAATCTCAGAGCCCACAGTGGAGTTCGAAAAAATTAAGGTTTTATTACGTGAACGTTACATATCATCGTTATTCCATAGAATTAAGGGCTTAATATATTTGGGTTTCTTTCTTAAAATTCCTTCCCCGCATTGCTGCAGCTGTTTAATGTGTTTAAGAATGAACGATGCGAAGAATATAATACACCCAACAGAAGAGTTAGTATATACTGTGCATATTGTTTGCTATTTCCGTAATATGTTATTGATACCAATATCTTGATACTAGTCATTTAACCCTTACCCTGTCTCTGATATCAAGGCATAGATTTTGAGGTTTTGTTACCCTTATCTTGTTTCTGATATCGAGGCCTATTTTAGAGGTTTTGTTACCCTTACCCTGTTTCTGATGTCGAGGGTCTAGTTTTAGAGGCTTTGTTACTCTAACCCTGTTTCTGATATCGAGGCCTAGTTTTCGAGGTTTTTTTTACCCTTACCCTGTTTCCGATGTCGAGGGTCTGGTTTAAGAAGTTTTGTTACCCTTACCCTGTCTCTGATGTCGAAGGTCTAGTTTTAGAGGTTTTGTTACCCTTACCCTGTTTCTGATGTCGAGGTCCGGATTGTGCTCTAGGATCATCAGACAGGTCTGGAAGGCCAGACGGAGCACAGCGTGTTTGATGACGAGATGTAGAACGGTGTCCTCGTCAGTGGTAGTCTTGGCATTCACGTCACTTCCGGTTTTTAGAAGTGCATCTATGACGGCCACCATGTCTTCTCTTCCGCTCGTGGCGACAATGTGTAGCGGTCGCTGCCCGTCCTAAGTGTTTAAAAGTGATAAAACTTGTAATAAATGGTATCTTCAAGTTTGAAATAGGGACGTTAACATAACTAGCTGGTTTGAAAATAACGTTTCAATGTACTTCATTCCATTGTTAATAAACCTGATCTTAGAATGAAAAAGAATATTGTTTACAATAGGCTTATTTGTTTGAATCTTGCAATGTTAGAAAGAGTTACAAACTAAGGTTATTGCCTTATTTTATATTGGCGAATGATTGAACGTAGTGGGAGACTATATTTATACACTGAGCCATCTGATTTTATCATTTGATGACAATGAGGATTGTATTCTTATTTTACAGGTTGAAATACCTGTTACACAGGTGAGCTAACTACTTACCTTGACCACCATGTTAGCGTCCTCACCCACGAGCCTGACCAGTTCATCCACCTTACCCTCCAAACAGGAGCGGTATATGTTCATCTAAACAGTCAAAAACACGGAAGGTTTAACATTAGATTAAACAGTCTGAACATATACATAACGTATGTTTTAGTCGGACCTATATCTTTGGTTTGTTGATTTTTTGTTCTAAACCAAACAAGAAACAAGTGGATCTTCTTAATCACCTTATTATGATACTTAGTCTAGTAAAATACAATCTTTCGAAGTTAAATCGATGGTAAATTTATCGATAGACACTTGGGTACAACCTTTTATTAACTTCGCCATATGCCTATCTTAAAAAAAGGAGACTTTAAAAAAGCATTTGTTTATAATTTTAGCTTCAAGAGAATTTGACATCGAGAACAACATGCAAGTCGGTGTGTTTAATCTGATCATACCATCTAAAAGATACTGGATACTGCAGCGAGAAAATATAAACCCAAGGTATAACAGTCTTTTTTTGTTATTGGAAAAAAAATAATATTGAATTTTGATTAGATTACATGAAAAAACAAATAAAGAAAAGTAGATTAAATTGAGAGATAGGTTTACTTGTAGACTACTAGATATGCTTATGAACAGTTGACACTAATCTGTCATACGGTACGCGCGATTTTAATCTTTTAGGCATGTACTATCTTGTAAAGCAATTCTATGAATAATTAATATCCTACAAAAGAACCCAAATGATTTTTCTCTTATATTAGTTGAATATCGAGCGTTGTCTTATATCCAGACTACCAGTAGAACGATTACACTGCTTTAAAGCACTTCTTCAGATGAGGTCTAAGTTCTGACTTGGAAAATTCTCTGACGAAAACCAAACTCTCATTAAAATATTTGTTCAGGTTTTAAGTACCCCGCAAACAGCAGAGTTAAGACAAATAAGTAAATCTACACACACTGGGGCCGATTTAAATGTCTTAACATCGTGACAAAATAAGGCCAAATTGTATGTCCCAACCATTGTACAACTGTCGGGGTTAATCTTATAAGGCCAATAACGGGGTAGTTAATGACCTTAATTTGATCAACTTTTCATTTTTTTTCTGATTCGCCCTTAATTAAAAGAAATATGTAATAATTATATTTTCACTGACACGTTTTTCTTTTCTTCTAAAATTCAAAATCTGCTATAGATTTCACTGTTATCGTCGCGGGCGCTAATTTGATATATTAGAGATAGTTCTTTTGTAGTACGAAAAGCTTAATAATAACACAGAGAAGTGACTTTAATTATGTAAGCAATTAAGCTGTTTATTTTGCCTACCTGTTTGTAATTATTTTGGGAGTTTCTATATTTCGGGGATTTACCTTATTAAAGGTAAACACAATCCTACATTTATTAATACCAAATAAAACTCTACAGGGCGCCATCATGACACCGAGACTCAGGGTGAAAGCTTAGACAGAGACAGATAAGGCTGAATTTATAGACACCAGAAAATACAGTTACCTGCCGAAATATATCTTATATGAACAGGTGTACCCCCCTCCCCCACATCCTACTAACGGAGAGCAAAAGACAGCCGTTTCAAGTATCTGCTTAGGGTGGTGGGGACTGACGTTTTAGTTTATGCATTCCTCGATCACGAGAAATTAAATATTAACATACAACGTTTATGAAAATGATTCGATTACAAGATCTTACCTTGCGATCGTCAGTTTTATCCTGTTTGTCGTTATACAGCGGCATTTTCTGTGAATTATATCAAACACAAACAAACTCCTTATTACAAAATCGATTTTTATTTTCCCGTCTCAGGTTCCAAACAAGTTTCCATTCCTTCATCTCGCCTCTCCGGAGACACCCGGAAATCGTTACGTCATTTTACGCACGCGATCACGCAGACGGCTCCTAATCATGGAAACAAGGCTTGGTAGTGAAAACAGTCCAAAAGTAACAGAAAATCACTCAAGAATTCATTAAGAAATATCCTAAAAAAAATGATAGTATGTGTCGAGGGTCAATGAAAGAATGTTTCTTATGACCGCACGAAGGGATTAGGTTTTAGTTGTGATAAACTGGCATTTAAATTCGTGATTTTATCGCGCTGTGTACCTGTTGAATTCGATCAAGTCGGCCATTGATATTGGATACTTATTGCTACATTTAAAACACTGGAATAAGTGGCACTTCAGAATGTTTAAAGAACATGCACGATAAGGCAGATCTTAAGACAGTGAAAAAAAACCCCGCAAACCCAAGCAAGAAAAAATGGGCTACAGTTTAATGTGAAACGTTGACAAGACTAAACGTTATGTCTTAGAAAACAAATTTTGCACAGTTGTCAACAATTTTTAAAGGACGTTCATGCTAAAGCATATCTCAAAAGAGCGAAAAAAAACCCGCAAACCCCCAGCAAGCAAATTGTTTAGAGTATGATATGACAAATTGACAGACTAAATTGTAGTTTGGATATGTCTTATTTAGAACAGTTTTCCCAACAATTCGTCAGTATTCGGTTTTTTTCGGAGTACGTAGACATGAACAAGATCGTGATGGCTGTACCCGCCCTGTTCTCAAAGAAATAAAACAATAATTTATGTGTCCGATACATAATACAGTGTGAAGACCTGGAAAGTGATAACCAAAATAACCGCTAAAGAAACAGTTACGTTACAATCAGTTATATCCTTACGTAAATTTACGAAAAAGTACATATGCTGTGAATTAAATGTGAAAACTTTGTATCAGATTTTTTTTTTATTAATTATCAAAACATTTTCAACGTGCAGTTCCACAGATAGCTCGTTTGTGGACTTATTTTTTAACATGAAGACATTGTTTTTAGTGATATTTGAAAAAAATTGTCAAAACATAGGAAGATTCAGCTTTCAACCAAAAGTCAATGTAGTGATGTTCCAGTTACCATTGTTATCACACATCTCCAGCACTTGGAAACCGTGTAGTATTCTTCTTCAAATTTTGTGGCTGAAAATTTTGAAGATGATACTTATTTTGAACATTTGAGAGTAGCTATCAAATTTTAAAATTTTTTACCGTTTAAAATCATTTTGTTAGACCCCTTTATGCAATAAGAAATATATACGCTAGGTTTTACTTTCTGAATGATCTTCTGTCTTTCGGTCATCGTATCCATTTATGAACAATAGAGAACATTGTCTTGACTCCGGATCCATTCATTCCTTTAGGTTAAGTCAAGTCAGGTACATGTATGATAAAGTCATAAACTTTTCTGGGTGCTTTATATACATAGCAACAAAAGCGCATCACATCTATTTATTTTTGGGTTTTAAGGTTTAAAGAGCATTCTGTTTAGAGAATTTAAATCAAAACTTTTTTTAAGTTTAACATTAGTAAAAAAAAAAGCTTAAGTATTTCTGTATTCTTATCGTGAGTATTGAAACTTATTTTTAACTGTAATGTTATAATCTCTGGAACGAAAACATTGAACAAGCTCGACATTAATCAATGACGGGGCGATGACATTTGTATACTGTTTTGAACATTAATATCTTTATGTCTTTTGAACTGCAGTACATCAAGCTTATAATAGTGCAAATTATGAGTAATATATCATTAATATACATAAATACCATTAAATTACACAGCGAAAAAGGAGTGCATAAAAGGTACAGTCTGTGGGGTTGCTTTCAGGTAAACCCCGTTAAAGCATTTTGTCTGCATAGCAGATGAATTCCATAAAATGTCAGATTCCGATATAAGAATGATTCACTTCTGTTTGCAAATACCTTTGATTGGTTGTCTTGCAATTTTCTATGCAGTGAACATAAGAAATAAATAATAAATTATACATTTGTCATGTAATTTCCTGCCCTTGAAATATTTCTTTTAAAATGATGAATTGTGCATGTATTAATATAAATTATATAAAATATCAATATATCAAGAAGATGAGGAAAATAAACCCTGGAGAACCCTTCCCAGATATGAATGTAGCCATTGCCTATTGGAGCTATAAAAAGTGACGAAAAGGTAATCGATACAACAGTCGAAACCATCGTTGGCAAACTTACTATCTGATACCTGAAAGGTACTGTAATTCATATAATAAATATGTTATCTTTTATTGTTTAAGTCCATGAAATCTTGATTGTAACGTTTATAAATACTTCAATTTTTGACCTATTTTAACATTTATTTATTTTTCATTTTTTTTTTTTGCTTTTTTAAGCTTTTTTAAAAATTAATGTAAAATATATGTACATGAATAGTTAATAACTAGACAGAACATAATTGTCTTAAAAGTTTAGGTAGATCTGGTAAGTAATTTGATGATCGTCCAGTCTCCTTGATGAGATACAAAAACCAGATGCTTTCACTATTCCGTTCATTATCTAAAATTTTAGTGTAATTCATTTGTCTCATGATTGCTCTATTGAGGCATCGCAAATCATAAAGCGTAAACTGCTCCAACCCAGGTTAAACTCTTGTACATGTAACTTGGGTAGACATTAAGTTCATTTCTTAAATATTTAAACTAGAAGAAATAAGTTAAAGGCCGATGAAATCAAGACTGGATAGTCAACAAATAGAAACTGACCATCAGGGCCTATAACTCTCCGAAAATTTCAGAAATGATCTTTAAAGGTATATGTTCAAACTTTTATTGATCAAAGAAAAATTCCACATGGTTCAGTTTAAAATTAGATCTTTTTCTTAAGGAAATTAATATAGTCTTCAAATGGCCACGCCCACACAGCCCTTTCCATTATTAAAGTCTAGAATAATCAATTTAGGTTACTTTAATGCTTCATCGAATACGGATGTCAAATATCGAGTTTGAAGCGAGATATAAACATTAAAATTGTCTTGTAAACAAAGCTAGAATCTTGTTATAATTGTTTACATATGTTTTGAACTGGTCTACGTATCAATAAAATCTTACTTTCTATCGTTGTTAAAGCTACTTATGAACATTTTGAATAATTATCTCTTGTTTGCCAAGTGTCATTTTGTCAAAGCGATAATAATTGCTCTTCTTTACATTATTTGTACACAGGACTCGGGCTTTGTTTACATAACATAAGTTCTGACCTTTCTATTTCGCTTGTAACTTTCAACATTCAAATTCTAATCAATGATTCAAAATGCACAGGTAAACCATTTTATACTTAAAAAATTAAAAAAAATAATCTTAATCTTAAAATTGACCTCAAATCATGTTTATGTTCCTTTGAAAAATACATGTGTATGTTCAAATTAACGAAAAAGCACTGCAACATCCACAGCCGGGAAGTTTGATGTTTAATCATTGAATCTTTTTTTTTTTTTTTTTTTGAAAGATATAGTCTCATATCTGCAACGGTGTGTGCATAGAAATTGAGTAACGCACGTTAGCGCGTTATCAAAATTTGTATGAACACACCACTGCAGTCATGAGACTATATTTGTCAAAATAATGATTAAATGCTTATATTTACATTTTTGTTATCTTCTTGCCTTAATTGCAAATATGATTTACACCTTAAAAAGCCTATTTTATCGTAAGGGTAAATTCATATAAATTGAAGAGCCACTGAAACAGCCACAAGCGTGAACTTTGATTTTTGGTAGTGACCTTGCACTTAAAAACGATCAACATTTGTGATGTCACAAATAAAGCTTTTAATACACTGTCTATGATATGGTTAAATATCTGTGGTAGCTCTCCACACACTTTACATGCAAACATTATATGGAATGAAGATATTATGATAGCGTTTAACTTTTGCGACGTCAAAATAAAACTTTTATTTCAAACTTTGACCTCTGTTATGGTGTTTTGAATGATGGAGCTCTTCACACCCTTTAAATGCAGACTTTATGTTGAATGTTAACATTTTAATTTATTTAACAGATGGCACGAGTTCTTGCGTTGACCCTGATTTTTCTGCTGGGTGTGGTGGTCCTTGGAGTGAGCGGTGATCACGTGGAGGATTGTTCGAGCACCTGTCCATATTGTGCTATATCTTGCCGGTTGCGAGGTTATCGGTTTGGAGAGTGTCTTGCAATCGGGTTCTGTCCTCCGTCTGCACCCTATCGCTGTGTTTGTCGCAACGAACCGTAGTTCAGCGTTAGCGATGTTATTCACCAAAATATTCACCATTCTTCAAACGCCTCAGTTTGATCACAGTTGCACATTCGTATTTTATTGCATATAAACTCCTTCTCTTGATATTGATTATTAATTGTTTGAAACAGTTACCATTGTTGATGACCCAGATAGTTAAGATTTGTTTTATTAATAAAGATTTTGGAGGTGATTGTAAAATGTCATTTATTATTATAAGGTGGTGTAAAAATTCTAGTAATAATTAAAATAAACATACTTGTTACATTGTTATTCTGACTGTATGTACACGTTTCAAAATGGAGGCTGTGAATATAATTACCTTATGAAAAGCTGATTAAGAATTTATCAACAATTTCTATAGAATAGTTTACTTTCGTACATATATGATGATCACGTTTTTATTTATAACGCATCGCTCTAATTATTTGACATTTATACATACATGTATGTGGCATCCAATACCAATAGTGATATTTCTATATCCCCACTTGTCATGGAAATCAATCCCTCAGTGTCTCTTAAGAAAGTTTTAACTTATCAAGCACATAAAGTCAATCTATTTTCAAAGATACAAATATTTGAATATACTATATCTGGTTACACGTTAATATAGATATAAAGCACACATGTTATTAATTGTAAAAAGAGAGACCCTTTTTGGTTTCGTTCCACATTTCTAAAGTTATTAACTTCAAATTAGAAATTAACTTACGATAAGAAAAACCATTGCTAATAATTTTGAAACAAAATGTTAATTATAAAAGGTAGGTAGCTAGTAAATAAGGCAAAAGTTGTCCATGTTAAGAGAAAATATAACTTGCAGTGAGTAAAAACCTTCTTTACTTACAAAATAAAAATGCTTTTTTTTATGGTGAAAGTATTTTGCAGAATAAACACATAACGCGCGTAAGGTTCTGTAAAGAAGATGTTGCAGTTTCTATGCAATATTTTCCAAAACTGTTACAGGTAACAGTTTACAGTTCAATTATAAAATTACAGTTCTAGTAAATTATTAAATTATGTGTATGTTTTAGATGCAACGTTATAAACATGGCGATGACGATGTAGAATTGTATTTAGAAAAATCATACTGATTTTTATTATACTAGTTTTAAATGTATTTTAAATCGGTTAAACGGTAAATTGTAACAGGTCTTTTTTAAATGATATTCCTTATTGTTGTATTACTGCCTCCTTAAAACATAATTGATTTGATGTTAAAATTATAACGCGATCGTATGTGTCCAAAGCAGTTGAAATTCAATATAAAAAATCTTTACATTCAGCGTATGTTTCCCCTTTTGCTTGCATTGGAAATTTGTGACGTTCAATTTCCTGTAAGCACACTTAATTATGTCAAGGTGCGTGAGCACAAATATAAACGTCATCACTTCAAACTTTCATAACCAATTTGATATGTACTTTTGAAAAATAATCGTTAAACATACATGTGTGCTCATTAAAAAGATTTGTCTACACAAAGTGTCTGACACTATATTTTAGTTGCAGAAGCAAACTAAATAACATGTTAATATGGATGTTTCATCTTTGTTTCATATCTCTGAATAAGAGCGTGTATGATGGCTTTAAAACGACGATAAACAAATATTTCATACAAACAAACTTAAATATACAGTAAACCACGCTTATAACGAAGTGCCAGAAACAGGCGATTTTGCTTCGTCATAAGCATAATTCGTTATATCCTTTAAGTTAACAACATATGAAAAAGTCAGTTTAGGTAGTTTGGAAATGCCTTAATAAAAACGCTTTAGCCAAGTTGTCTGAAATTTACCACTCTTGTGTTTGTTTTCTTCGGAGTACGTAGACATGAACTTGACGGTGATGGCTGAACCTGCCCTGTTCTCAAAGAAATAAGATTCTGTCTGATCTGTTTCTCGGTCATCTATTTCATTAATAAACAATAGAGAACATTGTCTTGACACAGATCCATTTATTCCTTAAGGTTAAGTGCGGTCAGGTACATTTATGCTTAAGTCAAAAATCTTTTCTGGAGGATATGTATACATAGCAACAAAAGCGCATCACATCTATTTATATTTGCATATACAACATTTCTGTTTTTATTTAATTGGAAGAGCATTCTGTTTCGAGTATTAAATTAAAGTCCAAACTTTCTAAAAGTTCAACATTAGTTAGAAAGGCTTATGTGTTCTGTGTTGTTATCGTGAATATTAAACTGACTTTTAACTTTTATAAACACTGGAAGGAATTCATTGAACTACTTAATATTATCATTAATTAATGACGCGGCGAGGACACATTTATATTTTGTTTTGAAAATTAATGTCTTTTGGTCAATTAAACTGAAGTAAATCAACCTTACAATAGTGCAAATTTTGCGTAATATATCATTAATTAACATGGATACTATTAAACTACAGGGCGTATAAGGAGTGCATAAAAGGTAAAGTCTGTGACATCAAGTTATGATAACCCCCATAAAAGCATTTTACTGCATGACAGACGACTTCCATAAAATGTCAAATTCCGATATAAGAATAAAAAAATGTATATGTATATTTAAATGCTTTTCAATTATTTTTCTTCAGCATTCATGGATTGCAAGTTTGTCCTTTAAGAGGGCTTGATGACCATGTCCATTTTTAAGACTGTATTGATCTCTTTTGTACGAAGAGCTCTGTTGCCAATATCTGAATTTAGAAGCTAAAATTTATTTTTTTACTTTATAATTAGAGTTTATAACAAAACAAAACGCATCTTAAAATTGTAGGTAGATCTGATGATTGACTTGTTGACCCCCATCCTCCTTGATAAGGTACAGCGACCAGATACTCTCATTATTCTCGTCTTTACATTACATTCTGGTCTTTAAGAAAAGTTTGGTATATTTTGATATTTAGTTATTTAAGAATCATTTGTCTCATGTTCACTCTATAGGAAGACACAGCTATGTACTCAATTTATCAAATTCAAATCTGTACAATATTTCACTTGACTATACAGAAAAAATAAATTTGGGATCTTTTTCCTATACTATTAATAAACAATTGAAATAGGACTTTACGGAATGAGTGTATAAATTTAAACTAGAAGAATGATGTTAAAGTAATAAAATCTGATCTTCTTTTTTTGTTGACACCACCCACTTGCGCACCAAATTAAATAGAATTCCATGCTAACGTCTGTAAAACTCTCCGCTGATTCCAAGAGCATCGAGATACTGCTGAAAATAGTCGGCAATGCATCTCTCTCCTTTGAAATATAATACAAAATTGAAAAACAAAATCGCATTACACATTGCAAATGAATTTCACAACAGTTAAACCCTATGACGTTCATCTAAACACATAAATATACTGTAGCTTTAAGAGTTAAGTGAGCTAGTTCTTTCCTAAACGTCTTGTTAGATCGGCCGACAAAATGTCCAACTTTACCTCGCTCCTCATCCTCCCAAGTGGTGACATTTGCGCAAGTCAGGTCTCTATGCTCATCAAATCCCCTCAGCCCGAAAAGTTTACATATTTAAAAGAACGCAGTGTATTGTAAAGTTTCTGCAGTCTTGCTTCCATGTACTTCTGTCTCTCATTGTAACTCTACATCTCCTGATAGTAATAAGGTTTGCTTGTTTCACTTTGTCCCTAGTCCGTTGAATAGGAGGACTTTATTATAGCGTCCAGAGTTTTTCTAAAATCTGCAAATCTCAAGTCTGAGTAAAAGTTAATGTCGTGTCTTTTGCTGTCCTTTAAATATCTTAATAATTCACAGACTAGATAATTAACCGACTGGGGTGGATATTCACTTCCGTTCTCCTTACGTCAATGAATAGCTGATCGTGAAAACATCCATATGAAGCGGTTTGGGTAATGCAAATTCAAGAGGCACACTCATGTTTTTTCTCTTGGAGGCAGTTGTCAAAAACACCAAATGCCCAGGGAGTGCTTCTCTTTGCATTGTGATTTTCTTGACTTGGAATCAACTTCTCAATTTCATAATCCGAAGAAGATGGGTGGATAAGGCGTGTAAAATGCCTATATACGGAAGGAAAAAGTACTGATAAACTTAAATATCAATAAATCCGACATTAAAAAAAATATTCAAAACAAAGTATATTTAAATATATCATCGATTTTTAATCTTTAAATATGTTCTATACTTAAAATATGTTGACTCAAACAGGCGTATACGTACCAAAATCTCCAATAATGTCATTTTTTTTAAAACTTTAAGGCCTTTTCTTTTATAGAATGGGTATGTGCTCTATATTTTTCTCATAGTCTAAATAAGGTTTAATGTTGATTTCAATGAACAAAAACGTTTATTTTTAATGGTGAAATTCAAGTAATCTTGATTCAAACATAAAAAATACTACAATTATTGACCCATTAACACAGGTTTTTTTTTAGATTCTTTAAAGAAATTAATATGTAATAAAAGATGTATGTTTAAATGCAAATATCTATTTTTCTTCAGCATTCATGGATTGCATGCCCTTGTCCTTTAAGCGGGTTCGATGATTGGGACATTTTTTGACTGTATTGATCTCTTTGAAAGAAGTCCTCGGGTCGAGCAGTGATTACGAAATGGATGATGGTTTATTTAGCAAAACAGTTTATTAAGACATATGACTGAATTTGAAAGAATGTTAATAACCTTTACTTTAAATACCTTACCTAAAGTCAAAATTTGTTTGATTATTTACAAGATAAACATTTATTGTAATTGTAAAATATCACCTTTTTAAGTGAAGGTTTTACAAAATGACCCCCCAAAAAAATACAATTTAAAAACCCCATTATTGGTGGGCTGTCTGTTTTGGGTGTGTTCTCCGAACGCCTACTGCTCAATTAAAATTAATAATTGGTCTAGGCAATAAGGGGCCCTCTAAGGGGACACCGGTAGACTTCACCTATATATACTTTGGTTTTTTATTTTGGTTTTACAATATTTTACTATGTAAAAAATATAACATAATAGGATTGGGCAGCAGGCAATCTGCCTATTTGAGCCCTCTCCTTTAACAGTAATTTGACAAACATTTATGGTACAATGTAACAATAGAATATAGTTGAGAAAAACAAAGGAACAATATGTGGAATTAAGATTCTTGGTACCAGGTATTATTTATGTACAAAATGAAAAATAGTTGTAGAAAGCAAGCGGTTCAGCTGTTTGAATGACACTGTGAATAATGCATTAAATCTTTTGGTAGCTAATACATAATCATGTACAAACCTAAATATAGCAACTTTTTGTTATAAGGCAAACTACTGTCCCCATATAACGATGGGGATATCTAAATGTAAATTACTTATTGACTGAATAAAAACTTGCCTCTGTGCATCATAATGTGGACAGACAAAACAATAATAATAAGCATGCATTTTCAGATACATAACCACACATATCACAAATAGAATTTTCACACAAAAAATGATTGAATATGTCAGCATTTAAATTGCTTGCATTATTTCTTATCTGACAATGTATAATATTTGCTTTTCTGTTTTCAAAGTCATAAAGTTTGTTTTGCTTTCTTAAGAATATGTTTTTATGGCTTTTTTGAATGAAGACTCAGTTGGTAAAATTCTAATGTGAAGAGGTAATTCATTCCATAATTTTATGGATGAAGGTAGAAAACTGTTCATAAAGGCAGTTGTTTTTATATACTTTGGTTACATCAGGGACGTATATACATATTAGTATATACGTCCCTGGTTACATACATTATCATATTAGTATCTGTGTAAATATTGTATATATACTGCTATGTGTCAAAATAAAAAGAAAATTGTATATATAATGTTATGCAATTTTAAAATATTATTTTATTGTTTTAAATTAAATGTTGTGCTGATAAATTAAATAAATATATCAAAATTGATTCAATGTTCTCTTTTTATTTATGCAACAATTTTAGTTATAAAGACATTCAAAATTTAACAAAAATGACAAACTGTTATATTATTTTTCATTCAAGGAAACACAGGTAAGTCTACCTGTGCCTCTTTAGAAGGCCCCATAATTGCCCAGTATAATTGAATAATGATAATTGGGCAGTAGGCGTTCGGAGAAGCCCTGTTTTGTTGACAATGACAATTCTTACGAGTTGAGAAATAACTTCTATTAATAAAATATCTGTACATGTTATGAAGATCATGCTTTAAATAATCGATATCTATAATAAAAGATCAGCTACTTGGTTCAAATATTTAGTTTTTAAGTCCTTGAAAAAATAACCAAAAGCATTGTATTAGAAAATAATAAACTACCTTTTAATCAAAACCAGAGTTTTACAGAACTAAAGGATATTACAATTCCAATAATTGTCGGATTCATAAAATTAAAAGCACATGGGTAAAAATGTACAAACAAATGCAAATGCTTTGTTCCTAATTTTGTATGGTTTCTACCTGCATATACTTGCATCCTTTATTCCAAGAAGTGAAAAAAATGTACTCCTGGCGTAAAAAAAAACGTACCCTGGAGAAATCGTAACAAGAATTGAAGTACTTATAAAAACTGTTGTAATGCAATAAATAACTTCAATAAGCAGTTATATCATTTTTGCTTGCATCATTGTTTACATATTCACTCACGTATATTATAAATAAATACACAATGTAGGCACGTAGCATCGTTTTTTTACAGTGTGTGTGTGTAGGGGGAGGCGCATCCTAAAAAAAGCTTGACAACTAAAATAAATCGCAAATCGTGTAAATCCTCATACGCGGGGAGAGAGGGGTGGGGGGTGGGGGTTGATAAACAAGAATATGCGTTTACCTATAACTTCAGTAATATAAATTTCATTTCCATTTTCACTGCTTTTATTATTATTTTCTCAGTCAGTTTTTCCATGCTCCGAAAAAAGCTGAGGCAAAACTTTTGTTAATTCGTTTTTGTTTATTAAAACAAAAGAAAAATGTCTGCTGAAAAAAATGGAAGAGGGGAGCGAGCCCCAAACCCCGTCCTGTTTCGTGCCGTCATTATTTGTGTGTACACATAAGCAATCGTTGCCTGAGGTTAAACTAGTCTGCAATTTATCAATCGATACAGTTTTAGTAAAATCATTAAGAAATATTATAGCTTTTAATCCAACATCATTGGAGAATTAAAAGATTAATATAATACTAAAAACAATATAATGGTTTTGTGTATTATTATTGTGTGTATTCATTTATCTATTCATATTCATGTGTTTTATATGAATCTGTATATCTATTATCTCAATATGTATCCATATATGTTAGGCGTGTCCCAGTTTATAATGTTTGGCCGGAATTGACATGCATTACTATTATCTAATAACTAGACTTTGACCCGTGCGTGCAAGGGTTGACATTGTATATGATGTCGGACAATTTCTACTATATTTTGTACATTTGTAAAATTGTCTTAGAAATTTCTTAATTTCTCTTCTTATCAAACCCAGATAATATATTTTTACGAAACTGATTGAAACAAATTACATTACACACAAATTCAAATTAATGTGCATAAAAATGTACAGACAAATCTATATGGTTTGTTCCCATTATTGCATTTTGGTTTCTTTCCGCATTTAATTGCATCGCTTACTTCAAAGAAAAAAAATATATTGTACTCTTGGCGAGAAAGTACTTTGATAAATATAAGCAATCAAGCGATCATCATTATTCAGCAAATAAAAATTTTCAAAGTATAAAAATAATTGATAATTCAGATAAAATCTTGTTTTAAAAGCGTACTTAGTTTTAAATTGTAAATCCTCTATGCCGTAAAAAAACACACTTTTTCTGCACGGTTGACGACATGCACATGATGAACAAGTTTTGATTTTTGAAAAATCGTCACTTAAATATTCCAGAACCCTGTTTTTGTAAACACCTTCATACGTTAAACAATGGTCTTCTTTTTAGAATATATGATGAATAATAACAATACGTCAAACTGAATAACAAAAGTTTCTTAAGGTGGACCATTTGAAGGTCGATTTTGAAAAACAGGAAAAACCAATCATTAATTATTTATACAACATGTTGCAGGGTCCTATAAATACTCTAAAAACATTTGTGTTGTATGCAATCGTTTATTAGTCGGGAATCTTAGCATCTTGTAACGGTAAGGTAAGACATAAATTTTGTTGTTAGTGTTGACGATGATGACAACAATAATGGTTGTGTTTAGGAAAATTTTGATTGACGCAACTTTGAAATGATGTCAGTTCTCTATAGGCCAATGTTACACCTGAATGTACGTTTACATGGCTACTGCACTCTTGCTGTATAACCTTTAAATCCTCTAAAAATAACACAATAAATGACATTTTTTATTGTCATAAATATTGGAATATATCTAAGATTCTGTTCTTCAATTGATGCATACACGATATTTATCTCAATTCTTTGTAAATAGACCTATAATACTTGAAGAGTAAAATTCTCTACTTTCTTGACAAAGGAAATCTGAATGAATTTTTTTGGCTTCAATCATTTCTTTACTTTTTGTTTCTCTCTCTTAACATCTAGTCTTGTGACTCGAAATTAAGAGAGTGGGACCTCGCTATGGATACAATTATTGTGTCCAGAATACACGTCTATTCTTGGAAATTTCAGTCAATATATCAATGAAAAAATGACTTAAATGTTAGAAGACAAGTTATGAGAGAGATACAGAACTAAGAATTTATTGTTAGGTAAATTAAGCGCGAGTCTTATATTTGTTTACAAATAATGTAAAGGATGAAAATACCATTTCTTTGACAAAATGACTTGGGGCAAACAAGGTAGACTGATCCAATATGTTCAGAAACAATATTATCCACAGAAAAGGCAACATTTGTTTAAAATTTATACACAAAAAATTATGTAAACAATTACAAGGTCCGAGCTTTGTTTACAATCGAAAGAATTACAAATCATTTATCTTCCTTATAACTTTCATGTAATATTTGACAGTAAAATTTTGACAAAGTATATTAAATACCCATTTTATCATTTGGAACATTAAGAATGGGGGTGGGGGGTTAAAATGTTGAACTCAAATCATTTCTAAGTCCCCTTAGCTTTGCATGTTTCAGAGGAGTGTATAGTGAAGAAATGAAAATCAACAATAACAACACAGTTGTGTTTATTGGTCCCGCCCTCTAAACGGTCACAAGGTTATCATATAACTTTTATTTGTATTGTTGCCATAAACTGTACTTTTAATTTAACACCTTGTCCTAAATGAGTCATACATTCATCCATGAGCGTCTTAAAGTCGTCTTATTTTGTAGATGACACGTGTTGTTGTATTGAACCTCGTTTTTCTGCTGGGTGTAGTAATTTTTGGAGCGAGTTGTATTTCCTTTGGCCCGTGTAGGGCTTCCTGTGACCCCTGTAATAGATTGTGTCAGGAGATTGGTCATCAGTTCGGGGATTGTGACCGTATCTCTACCTGTCCTTCGTCCACACCATTCCGCTGTGATTGTTTCGTGCATCCATAGAGAGACCAGGGTTAGTCGTAGTAATGGTGTCCATCGAGAAATACAGCCATAACTATTGACAGATGTTACTCATATGTATAACTTATACATTACAACATCTATTTTCTAATATCAAGTTTAATTTGTTGTGTAAATATCAAAGACTGACTTTGCTTGTAAGTTTTATTTTTTATATGCATTTAGCTTAGGGATTTGGATAACATAAATCAAAATCAACAATTTATTTACGATCAAGAAGACTTAACGTTGGTTGACGTTTCAATCTGAAAAACAAGATGTATGTAATAGCGTTTCATGAATTTACTTTTTTTCTATAAAAACCACAACCTATATCGTAAAACCAACAGTTGCATATAATATCAAAGAATCCCTAAAATTAACCTAACAGCTTGTTGTTTCATCGTGATAGAGCAAAATCAAAACCCAAAAAGCTTACTACATATGTTTTAAAAAAGACTAGCTCATTTATACATCAGTATCATTTGTCATTTGAGTCAGTTACAGTTGTAATCTTTATACATGCAGCCTAAAGTTCTAGTTTCATGTTTCTTTAAAAAATAAATATGCTCGATGATATTTACATGGACCAACATTTCACATCAGGAATGATCAGACTGTAAATTGAGACACCGCCCTATATAAAATTCACACTCTTTACTAATCAATAAATTGATTCTCGATCATCCGGGGCACAACTCCTGATCATGAACAGGTTCATAAAAACAAATCTAGGACATGGTACAATTTTGGTCAAATTTTCTTTTTTACAGTGCTTTAGTAATGCTTTCATATTAATTAACCAAAATTTGAGTGTCAGTCGAGGAAATATAAGCAAGACAAGAATGTTTTTGTTTACATTGTTAATTTACCGGTAAAAATTTCAAGCTGATTTTTTTCTTTCCACAAATTGTTTTGAACATAAATAAACAGATCCTAGCCTTTGTTGCATTTATTTTAGGTCTTGCTGGGAAATTTGGTTGGCTAATACAAATGTCTTACTAAAGTATTGGATACATTTAAACATTAAAAACGAATAAAGAAATATTGATCAAATTTGTGACCACACCCCTTTAATCATTTTATCAAAATCCTTTTGTTGGAAAAATCAAAATTAAGCACAGCTAAAATATGTAAATCATCAGCATTGTCAACAGGTTTATATGACACTTGCCTTTTTTAGAACAAAAAAGGTAATGTTTTAAGTCGGATATAAGTCTGAAAGTTTCTCTTCTCTGAGAGAAAGAATTAATCCAGTCCTTTCTGTCATAGAATGGAAATCGTTATGCTTATAATTTTTGCTGACGAAAGAAATTGGCATTTTATTCTCTATACGCTAAATGATCAAATGAAAAAAGGTTACAACTTGAATTCAACAAAATTAGAATTAGTGTAAAGTTATTTTCTCTTTTTAAATAAGCAACATTTTAATAAATGAAACTAAATAATGACAACGCTGCCAATAATTTATATCTATTTAGTCGCTTGAAATCAAATTAGTAAGAATATTGATGACACAATGCTGCAGGGACTTTATTCTAGTTCAGTTTCTATTTTTGATTTATATACGCATGTAAATTAATTCACATGATTGTGTTTTATTGAATGCAATGAATCAAAACGTTCATTGATATTAGAGGACGCAATATGTATGACCAAGTAAAAGAATCAAAGAATGTATACTCGTTTTGTAGGCATAAATATCAATTTTATACAATATAATTATTTTTTTATAAATTGTGTAAAAAAGAATTTCTAATGCGAATTTTATTACGGTGTAACAGGTCTGACAGTAGAAGATTCTTTCTAAACCTTTACGAAACACCCTCTTCCCAAGCAAACGAATTATTTGTGATATAAATTAACAATTTTCCTCATAAACAGCAAACACTGCATTAAGTTGATTTCTTCACATATTAAATGTGTGATCTTCCTTTCACTTTATATTGTAGATGACAAGAGTTGTAGCATTTATGCTTGTTTCTCTGCTTGGTGCCGTTTTTGTCGGGGTAAGCAGTGATCACCCGACGGATTATTATTGTGAGAACAACTGCAGATTTTGTGCCTCATATTGCCTGAGCTTTATCCATCCGCACTGGAGCTGTTTAAGAAACTCAGTGTGCCCTTCGTCGTCACCATATCGATGTATTTGTTACGCTTGATAGAGCAAGCGGTAATTGTCACCAAGACACTCGGTTGTTTATTTAGCAAATCATTTTAACAAGACATATTTAATTGTATTTAAGAGAATGTGAAAACCTTTAGTTCATGCCATTAACAGATTGTAAACTTTTGTTTGATTATTCGAAAAGTACACTTTTTTATGATTGAAAAATGTCATTATTTTAAAATAGCTGTTTGACAAAATAACCAAAAAAAAACAAAAAAAAAAAAAAAAAAACAGAAAAAAAGAATTAAAAAAAACTGTGCTGCTAGTCTGTCCATCTTGTCAATGTCATTCCCTACAAGTTTATTCAAAATTGAGAAATAACATCAACTGAATAATTACTTTGATGACGATACGACGATTATGTTTCAAATAATAGATTTTTTTTAAAATTAAAACTGCTTTGTTCAATTTTTAGCCTTTAAGTCACTAACAAATTCATCAATAGCATTGTCTTTGAAAATTATAAACTTTCTTCTAATCAAACCCAGATAATATTTTTTTAACAAAACGGTTGAAAATAATGAATATATTGTCTGGTTACACAAAAAATTAAATGCACATGCATAAAAATGTACAAACAAATCAATATGGTTTGTTCCCAATTTTGTACGGTTTCTTCCCGCATTTAATTGCATCGTTTTCTTTCAAGAAGTAAAAAATACTGAACTCTTGGGGAGAAAGAAAGAGCAATCAAGCTATAATTTTCATCATCATTCAACAAACAAAAAATTTCAAAGTTAAAAATAAAGGATGATTCAGATAAAATCGCGTTTTGAAAGCGTATTTACTTTTAAATTGTAAATCCGCTAAGGCGTAAAAAAATATATATACACTTGCTCTGCACTTTTTCTGCACGGTTGACGACATGCACGTGATAAACAAGATTTGATTTTTAAAAAATCGTCTCGTAAATATTCCAGAACACTGTTTTTGTAAACACCTTCATACGTTAAACAGTGATCTTCTTTTTAGAATATATGATGAATAACAACAATACGTCAAACTGAATAACAAAAGTTTCTTAAGGTGGCCCATTTGAAGGTCGATTTTGAAAAACAGGAAAACCAATCATTAATTAATTACTTAAACAACATGTTGCATGGCCCTATAAATATTCTAAAAATATTTGTGTTGTATGCAATCGTTTATTAGTCGGAAATCTTAACATCTTGTAACGGTAAGGTAAGACAAAAATTTTGTTGTTAGCGTTGACAACATTTTTTCAGCGTTGACGATGATGACAACAATAATGGTTGTGTTTAGGAAAACTATTACAAATTTTGGTTGACCCAACTATGAAATAATATCAGTTCTCTATAGGCCAATGTTATACCTGACTTTACGTTTGCATGGCTACTGCACTCTTGCTGTATAACCTTAAAATCCTCTTAAAATAACACAATAAATGACATTTTTTATTGTCGTAAATATCGGAATATATCTAAGATTCTGTTCTTCAATTCATGCACCCACGATATTTAACCCAATTTTTTGTAAAGAGACCTATAATACTTGAAAAGTAAAATTCTCTACTTTCTTGACAAAGGAAATCTGAATGAATTTTTTTGCTGCAATCATTTCTTTACTTTTTGTTTCTCTCTCTTATCTTCGAGTATTGAGACTCGAAATTGAGAGAGTGGGAACCCGCTATGGATAAAATTATTTTGTCCAGAATGCACGGATCTATTCTTGAAAATTTCAGTCAATATATCAATGAAAAAATGACTTCAATGTTAGAAGTCAAGTTATAAGAGAGATACAGAACTAAGAATTGATTGTTAGGTTAATAAACCTCGAGTCTTATATTTGTTTACAAATAATGTAAAGGATGAAAATACTATTTCTTTGACAAAATGACTTGGGGCAAACAAGGTAAACTGATCCAATATGTTCAGAAACAATATTATCCACAGAAAAGGCAACATTTGTTTGAAATTTATTCACAAAAAATATGTAAACAATTACAAGGTCCAAGCTTTGTTTACAATCGAAAGAATTACAAACCATTTATCTTGCTTATAACTTTCATGTAATATTTGACTGTAAAATTTCGACAAAGCATATGAAATACCCATTTTAATGATTTTGAACATTAAGAATGGGGGGTTAAAATTTTGAACTCAAATCGTTTCTAAGTCCTCTTAACTTTGCATGTTTCAGAGGAGTGTATAGTGAAGAAATGAAACTCAACAATAACAACGAAGTTGTGTTTTTTGGTCTCGCCCTCTAAACGGTCACAAGGTTATCATATAACTTTTATTTGTATTGTTGCCATAAACTGTATTTTAATTTAACACCTTGTCCCAAATGAGTCATACATACATCCATGAACGTCTAATAGTCGTCTTATTTTGTAAATGACACGTGTTGTTGTATTGAACCTCGTTTTTCTGCTGGGTGTTGTAATTCTTGGAGCGAGCTGTATTTCCTTTGGCCCGTGTAGGTCTTCCTGTGACCCCTGTAATAGATTGTGTCAGGAGATTGGTCATCAGTTCGGGGATTGTGACCGTATCTCTACCTGTCCTTCGTCCGCACCATTCCGCTGTGATTGTTTCGTGCATCCATAGAGAGACCAGGTTTAGTCCTAGTAATAGTGTCAACCCAGTAATACAGCCACTATTGACAGATACTACTGTGAATCTCATATGTATAAATAACTAATACATTACAAAATCTATTTTTTAATGTCAAATTTAATGTGTTGTGTAATTATTTAAGACTGACTTTGCTTATAAGATTAATTTTTTATATTTTTCTAGATTAGGGATTTGGATAACATTAATCAAAATCAACAATTAATTTACGATCAAGAAGACTTAACGTTGGTTGACGTTTTAATCTGAAAAACTGAGAGAAGTATTGAATTTCGTTTCATGAACTCAATTTTTTTTTCCATAAAAAAACCACAGTCTATATCGTAAAACCAACAGGTGCATATAATATCAAAGAATCCCTAAAATTAACCTAACATCTTGTTTTTTCATCGTGATAGAGCAAAATTAAAACCCAAAAAGCTTACTACATATGTTTAAAGAAAGACTAGCTCATTTATACATCAGTATCATTTGTCATTTGAGTCAGTTATAGTTGTAATCTTTATACATGAAGCCTAAAGTTCTAGTTTTATGTTTCTTTAAAAAATAAATATGCTCGATAATATTTACATGGACCAACATTGATCAGATTGTAAATCGAGACACCGCCCTATATAAAATTCACACTCTTTACTAATCAATAAATTTATTCTTGATCATCCGGGGCACAACTCCTGAACAGGTTCATAAAAATAAACCTAGGACATGGTACAATTTTGGTCAAATTCTCTTTTTTTTTTTAAATTTTTTACAGTGCTTTAGTAATGCTTTCATATTAATTTACCAAAATTTGAGTGTCAGTCGAGGAAATATAAGCAAGACAAGAATGTTTTTGTTTACATTGTTAATTTACCGGTAAAAATTTCAAGCTGATTTTTTTCTTTCCACAAATTGTTTTGAACATAAATAAACAGATCCTAGCCTTTGTTGCATTTATTTTAGGTCTTGCTGGGAAATTTGGTTGGCTAATACAAATGTCTTACTAAAGTATTGGATACATTTAAACATTAAAAACGAATAAATAAATATTGATCAAATTTGTGACCACACCCCTTTAATCATTTTATCAAAATCCTTTTGTTGGAAAAATCAAAATTAAGCACAGCTAAAATATGTAAATCATCAGCATTGTCAACAGGTTTATATGACACTTGCCTTTTTTAGAACAAAAAAGGTAATGTTTTAAGTCGGATATAAGTCTGAAAGTTTCTCTTCTCTGAGAGAAAGAATTAATCCAGTCCTTTCTGTCATAGAATGGAAATCGTTATGCTTATAATTTTTGCTGACGAAAGAAATTGGCATTTTATTCTCTATAGGCTAAATGATCAAATGAAGAAGGTTACAACTTGAATTAAACCAAATCAGAATTAATGTGTAGTTTTTTTCCCTTTTTAAACAAGCAACATTTTAATTAATAAAACTAAATATTGACAACGCTGCCAGGAATTTATATCTATTTAGTCGTTTAAAATCAAATTTTTAGTCGTTTGAAATCAAATTAGCAAGAATATTGATGACAGAATGCTGCAGGGACTTTATTTTAGTTCACTTTCTATTTTTGATTTATATACGCGTGTAAATTAATTTACATGAGTTTGTTTTATTGAATGCAATGAAACATTCACTGATATAAGAGGAAGCATTATGTATGACCAAGTAAAAGAATTATACTAATGTATACTCGTTTCATAGGGATAAATATCAATTTTATACAATATGATTTTTTTATCAATTGTGCAAAGAAGAATTTCTAATGCGAATTTTATTACGATGTAACAGTTCTGACAGTAGAAGAGTCTTTCTAAACCTTTACGAAACACCCTCTTCCAAAGCAAATGAATTATTTGTGATATAATTTAATATTTTTTCTCATAAACAGCAAACACTGCATGAAGTTGATTTCTTCAAATATTAAATTTGTGATCTTCCTTTCACTTTATATTGTAGATGACAAGAGTTGTAGCATTTACGCTTGTTTCTCCGCTTGGTGCCGTTATTGTCGGGGTAAGCAGTGATCACCCAACGGATTATTATTGTGAGAACAACTGCAGATTTTGTACCTCATATTGCCAGACCTTTGGCCATCGGTACTGGAGCTGTTTAAGAAACTCAGTGTGCCCTTCGTCGTCACCATATCGATGTATTTGTTACGCTTGATAGTGCAAGCGGTGATTGTCCCCAAGACACTCGGTTGTTTATTTCGGAAATTAGCAACATTTTAATTAATAAAACTAAATATTGACAACGCTGCCAGGAATTTATATCTATTTAGTCGCTTAAAATCAAATTGGCAAGAATATTGATGACACAATGCTGCAGGGACTTTATTTTAGTTCACTTTCTATTTTTGATTTATATACGCGTGTAAATTAATTTACATGAGTTTGTTTTATTGAATGCAATGAAACATTCACTGATATAAGAGGAAGCATTATGTATGACCAAGTAAAGGAATTATACTCATGTATACTCGTTTCATAGGGATAAATATCAATTTTATACAATATGATTTTTTTTATCAATTGTGCAAAGAAGAATTTCTAATGCGAATTTTATTACGATGTAACAGTTCTGACAGTAGAAGAGTCTTTCTAAACGTTTACGAACCACCCTCTTCCCAAGTAAACGAATTATTTGTGATATAAATTAATAATTTTTCTCATAAACAGCAAATACTGCATGAAGTTGATTTCTTCACATATTAAATTTGTGATCTTCCTTTCACTTTATATTGTTGATGACAAGAGTTGTAGCATTTACGCTTGTTTCTCCGCTTGGTGCCGTTATTGTCGGGGTAAGCAGTGATCACCCGGTGGATTATTATTGTGAGAACAACTGCAGATTTTGTACCTCATATTGCCAGACCTTTGGCCATCGGTACTGGAGCTGTTTAAGAAACTCAGTGTGCCATTCGTCGTCACCATATCGATGTATTTGTTACGCTTGATAGTGCTAGCGATAATTGTCACCAAGACACTCGGTTGTTTATATCGGAAATTAGTTTAACAAGACATATCTAATTGCAATTGAAACATTGTAACAACCTTTAGTTTATGCCATTAACAGATTGTAAACTTTTGTTTGATTATTTAAAAATTTGTACATTTGTAAAATTGTCTAAGAAAAGTTAAATTATTCTTCTAATCAAACCCAGATGAAATTTGTTTACGAAATTAATGGAAACTTCAAATTATATTACACACAAATTCAAATTAATATGCATAAAAATGTACAAACAATTCTTTATCGTTTGTTCCCAATTTTGTATTATGTTTTCTTTCGCATTTAGGTGCATCGCTTTCTTCCAAGAAGTAAAAATTGTTTTGTACTCTTGGCGAGAAAGTACTTCGATAATTATAAGCAATCAAGCAATCATCATCTTTTAAAAAACAAAACATTTCAAAGTTAAAAATATTGGATAATTCAGATAAAATCTCGTTTTGAAAGCGTAATTACTTTTAAATTGTAAATCCTCTATGGCGTAAAAAAAATATACAGTTTCTCTGCACTTTTTCTGCACGGTTGACAACATGCATATCATAAACAAGTTTTAAATTTTGAAAAATCGTCACGTAAATATTCCACAACCTTGCTTTTGCAAACACCTTTTTACGTTAAACAATCACCTTCTTTTTAGAATATATGATGAATAATACATATACGTCAAACTGAAAACAAAAGATCCTTAAGGTGCACCATTCGAAGGTCGATTTTGAAAAACAGGCAAAACCCATCACTATATAATTACTTATCCAACTGGTTGTATGGCCCTATAAATGCTCGAATATCATTGTGTTGTATGCTATCGTTTATTATAGTCTGTCCCAGGTTCTCGGTTCCGGGATATTTTGACAATTTTTAATAAATGTCAGAGAATTTTTTAGTAAAATGAATAAAATTAAACGCTAACAAAAATTTCCAAACAAAATAACAGGTAACTGACCGCATAAATGTTCCCTTAGTTATGTATGAGCCGATTTTCAAAGTCTACGGGACTTTACAATGTTAATTTCGGCCATTGCTGCCAAGCGTACGAGGGAGTAGTTATTATTTTTCATGCGCTTTAAAATAAATCGAAAAAAAAATAAAACATAATGTTTTATTTAATCTGTGCAAATATAAATGATAATTTAGCTATTTAGCGAGACTGTTAGTTATCCTTTTGTAAATTCTAAGTCAGGAAAACATAAATCCGAGTGTGATGCAGTACAACTAATGATGACCTATATATCGATACGTATAAGTTACGATGCGCTGACATTTTAAGCATGATGAGTGACTGTTGGGACTGTGAACGTTTCAATGACAGCGCAACTGGAAAGCTTTTTACAAAGGTATGTTAATATTTTGTTCTATGTATCGTAAATGGTTTGATAATAAGAGCAATCATAATACTTCAGTTGTAACTTGTTTATAAATGAATCTGCAGTGCGAAAGCGAAAGTAGGGTACCCCTGTGAGTTTTTGTTGAACACATACCGTTAAATCAATCACTTAATATATTAAACAGGAATAGATTGAAATCCTCACAAACTTGACAATAACCTACTGTTAATTTGACATTGGCACACTTGTAAATCTGTGGGCCAATGATTATATCATGTGAATGAAAGTAGGGGTGGAAAAACATTCAAAGAATCAGCATTATAAAAGAGCATTCTTCTTGAAATTTTGTTCATTGCTTTTCTCTAACCCACAGCTTAAAATTTTAATTGTTTATTGATTAATTAGTTCAATTTCTAAACATGTATTTTACCTTACTTTTGAAATTTAAAAATAGAATTGTATTTATTTATTTTAATTTTATACTGTTATTAATGGTTATAATAACCAGGCCAAGATACATGTATGTATGATAATTTATTTCATGTAAATTACCAACCATAAGCCAAAGAATTATTTGATATCTGCAGTATTTTGTTTCCTGTTCCATTTATGGCTTTAAATGATAATATAATTTCATTAATGAAATAGTTTCTTTTAATATGTTATAGAATTATATATTTTTTTATGCCATTCTTAAAAAAGTTTGTTTAGAATTGCCGCATGGAGGTTTCTAGACCCAGGAGAGAGGGGATGGGGATTTTTTTTTCAAATTTGAAATTTATCTTATCAAATTTTGATAAAAAGAAAAATCTCCATATAAAAACTTCTTTTTCGCAAATAAAATTTCATCATGGGGGAGGGAATTTCAATGAGGTGTAAGGCAATTCCAAACAAACAATAATTTTACTTTGGCCTTATGCAAGATCCAATTACAAACATCAGAGGTCATCTAATTCGAGCAAGCTGAACAATTTAAAACAATATTAATATGCCAGCTGTTTTAAAATTTTGAACAGCAAGAATATTCATCAATTGAAATTAGTTCAAGAAGTCATCAATAGGACAAAATATTGCTGAACTACAAGTACCTGTATACAAAGCAGAAATTGTTATTAAAATTTTTAGCAACTTGCAATTTACAGCTAATATCCATATTAATCCCATTCAGCATCTACATTATAGTATTAAACATAGTTTTTAAAAAAAAAAAAACAACAAGGAGAAATGTTATTATAATTTTATAATGTTTATTTTGTACAGAGGTCATTCATGATCAAACCTTTTGTTTTCATTATAACATGAAAGATAATCATTAACAATATATTTTATAATGATAGATGTGAAGTTAAAATTAGATGTTTGATATCATATTATCACAGATGTGCAGCATCACAGTCTTTACATGTGATATTAATAATGGAAATTTTCAATTTCAAATTCAACAACAAAGCGGCAGAATGAAGTTACTTGTATTTGTAAACTAAGCAACTAATCAAAGATGTGCAATATCACAGTCATTACATGTAATTATTATAATTGAAATTTATAATTGCAAATTCAACAACAATTAAAGCAGCAAAATGAGGTTACTTGTTTTTATAAAATAAGCAACCAATCACAGATATGCGATATCACAGTCATTACATGTGATAAATATAATTGATATTTACAATTTCAAATTCAACAACAATTAAAGCAGCAAAATGAGGTTACTTGTATTTTTAAAGTAAGCAAACAATCACAGATATGAAATATCACAGCCATTACATGTGATAAATATAATTGAAATTTACAATTTCAAATTCATCAACAATAAAAGCAGCAAAATGAGGTTACTTTTGTTTATAAAGTAACCAACCAAATCACAGATATGAAATATCACAGTCATTACATGTAATAATTATTATTGAAATTTACAATTTCAAATTCAACAACAAAGAAGCAAAAGGAGGTTACTTGTATTTGTAAAGTAAGCAACCAATCACAGATTTGCAACATCACAGTCATTACATGTAATTAAATCAATTTAATTTATAAATTCATATTAATCACAAAATTTACAAAACGTGTGGGGAGGAAGCTACTGGTAATACATAATTGTGATTGAACTTGAATAACATATATACAGGTATTATAATGGAAGTCCCTGTTACAAAGAGAGAGCTGATCGCTATAGGAAGATTGATACTATAGATGAAGATCTGCTGACGAAGCCATTCATAACATGCAGAAGAAGAATAGTTGAAGTTTCACTTCTCAAAAGTCAGGTATACTAGTTCAGTATTGGGACTGCTTTTATAACTTACCATCTTCATATATATAGTCATTAAAATCAATGAAAAAGATTAACAATGGATGGAAAAGATCATTTGTACAAGTAGAAATCATTTGTAGATTAATTTGGGAGTTGTATTATGTTTGATCACCCTAAACAAGCATGCATTATTAGCACATTTAATTTATCATTCATTTGTAGTCATCATGCTACAAGACAGATCTAGAAGGTAGGGGCCCATACCCCTTTGAAAATTCAAATATATTAATAGGTCTCAGATGCATCAATTATGATTTATCAAATGATATTTTGTCTCGTAGCAAAAAGTATACAAAATATTTATTTATGTGAGCAATACTAGTACTCTGGGTGTTGGATGGACAACTTTACTGTTTTAAATATTATGAAAGTCGAGACAAACTCGAAGAATGAATATTTGTTGAAGAGAAGGATTAAAGTTTTTAAAAAATTATTTCAAACAGTATTCAGTATATTATTTAATCCTCATTGTTCAAAGAGAGGTAAAATATACTTGTCAATTATCATATTTACCTGTAAAAAAACTAATTAAAGATGCTTAGTTATAAATAGCAGTCCCATGAATAAAGAAATGAAACTAATCACTGATACAAAATTTCCAAAAAAGTTTAAATTACCAGTTCGTTAATAAATAATACATATACTGTGGAATCATTAGATTTCGTGGTGGCTCAATTTTCGTTGAATTCGTGGGTACCTCTCATCCACGAATCAACATCTTCCACGAATGAATATATAAGGGTTATAAAGTCATATTTCCTTCGTAGGTTTAAGAGAATACACGAAATTATGTCCCCATGAACCTGTAAAATTTAGGCAATCCACGAAAACTGCGGATATGAGAAATTGTTTTTACAAAATAATTGAAGGTAGGTTGCGTCTGACCTTAAAGACACAACATTTTAAAATATTTGGAATGTTGTGTTTCTGTCAGAATAACAAAAGATAAGCTACATTACCGGTACGTAAAATATTCTTTAAGATGTTTTCAAATATGTTTTCCCCCAAATTATGTGGGACTACATGTAAAGAATACTGGTACGCCACTTTTGAAAATTGAAAATTAATTATGAAATTAGGTGTAAATCAGTGATTAATTTTCTTTCTTTTACCTTTAAAAGGGAGCAGTTCTCCAGAGACCATGGGAAGGCTCATGAAGGAGCTGGATTCAGTCCATACAAAGCATTCCAACATTGGACACACTTACCTGACTTTAGAGAGGGCTTGGTACATATGCGGTGACTCCACCTCTTACACACCTCACACTCAACCCAAACAATCTTTCGAGACTTTCCAGGAGCATTGTAATCACCACATATGCAACAAGTGACTTCATTGTCAGACTCCTCAACGAAGCCCATGGATTCGTCAGAGTCAGAGTCATTTTCGTCATCACCAGAATCTGTGTCCATGTCACTGTCACTGTCTTCCGAGTCCGTCAAGTCTATGACCACAGGAGCAACCTCCTCATCCTGGACTCCGTCGAGTTTCCACAGTTTTTCTTCGACCTCTCTTATCACGTGACTCTCTACCTTACGCCACTTCTCAACCCCATAAGTTGATCTAGCCTGATTAAAGAGTTCCTTCACTTTATCTTTCTTAAATGTGGAATTGCTCCTGGCGACGAAACTTTTTAATTCAGCCCAGACCAACTCAATAGGATTAAGCTCACAGTGATAGGGAGGTAGACGCAAAACTGTGTGACCTGCCTTTGAAGCCAAATCGTCTATAACATATTTAGGACGAGGCTTATGTTGCTTCACCAATGTGATCAATTCAGCCTTGATCATTCCCGGGGCGTAATGGATACCCTTTCTATCAAGCCAAGACTGGATCTCGGCCTTCGGTGTCGACGAAGTCGGACACTTAGACTCAGGATCCAGATAACTGTGATAGGAAGCATTATCCATCACTATGACTGAATTAGCCGGTAGGTTAGGGAGCAACTGCTCAGTGAACCACTTCGTAAAGTTTTCCGAGTTCATCTCGTCGTGATAATCCTGGTTGCCTGTTTTCGACTCGAAAATAAGAGCAGATCCCGGGATCATGCCCACAGCCGAAGAACCTGCATCCACAATTATCAGACGAGAGCCTTTCCCAGATGGGACAAAACGCCCATGACCTCCACGATGTGACTCAAAGGCAGAGGTAGATGTCCTAGGACAGTCCACCCAATCTCCCCTTGCTACATGATTGGTGTTCAACCAAGTCTCATCCAAATACACAATAGGACGACCCTCCTCTCTAAACTTCCTAATGGACCTCAGGTAAGTATGTCGCATACTTACGATGTCATTCCGATCTCCAATGTAGCGTTGGTTGGAACCTGCTTTGTAGAACCTGAAAAAATGGATATCATGTTGTTATGCACCTATCATTTTTCATCACATAATTTTATTTTGGTTCGAATGTTTTATTGTCATTGGTCTTTGTCTATCATAGTCTGTTAAAATTTTACATTTTTAACATCATCTTAAGTACAAGATATATTGTCAATTTGCCATGTTAGGATGTAGACACCAATAATGAAGCTTTAAATGCAACCATGACACTCACTGACAGGTCCATCTATGGGCTATGGTATTCCAGGACCGTCATGACCTGTGAGGCATGTTTAATTGGCCATGATATGCTAAAGTAAAGTCTACCTGTAATTTTTATTTTTTCAGATCTAGAGTGCATATGACTCTTCAGTTTTACGTCATGACAAAGTGATTTGTCTTAATGTGCTTACCTGAACCCAAGATCCTTCACGAGTCTCCCCAATGAAGACTTGAAGAGCCTGACTCCCTTTTCTACCAGAACATCCGACAGTTGGCGCAATGAAACGTACTGGCCCTTCAACTGCATGTCATGGATGGTCCTCTTCATTAGGTCTGCATCGAAGTCATCCAGCTTCCTATCGGGTCCAGGTTTCTTCTTTGGAGCAGGGACTTGCAAATCCTCCACCACCATATCAACTGGGTCTTGCATAACTTTTCTCTTTAGAGTATTCTCAGATATTCCTATAGATGTAAAAACAGATTTTATTAAATATGTATTTACTAGTACATGTACCATGTAAACAAAACATTTGTGTTGCATGGATTAATACAAATTCATGCTAACAATTTTATAAATTTAGGTCTCTAAGCTAAGTCACTCAGAGAACCTACTGGCTTGCTATCTGTGAATGTAAGTTGTCATCCATGGTGCTTTGTGCCAATGTTGAATTTAATTTTCATCATTTGTTTTAGGAAAAAAATGCATCCAAAGTATCAAAAAGGATATCGATTTTTGAAAGGAATTTAATGAGTTTTCTATTTACAAAGACTTATTTTTACCAGTTGCGAGTGAGAGTCTTTTCAAAGGGTTTTTGATATTCTTCACTCTCCCCTGCTTGCATTCCATGGTAAAATGCTCATATATCTTCTTTAAAAGATCTGTAGGCTGTAGAAAAGAACATGCATGTTTTAGATTAAGAACACTAGAATCATTGCATAGGTGTTGGAAGCAGGGGACTGGGGGCTTTTGCAAAGTTAGTCCTAACCATTAGGCATATAGCATCAGGGAGGGGCCACCCCCCCCCCATTCAGGGAGGGGCCAACCCGCCCCCCCCCCACTTCTTCTCGCAGCAAGCATAATTGTTCATAAATTTTAATATCAAATAAAATATCAAAAGTGATATTGAAAATTGGACCCAGGGATTAGGAATTTTTCATGATTCTGGAGAAAAAAAATTTTTGGTAGGTAAGATTCTTTTTTGGAGTAATAGTTATACCCCTCCCAAACGGATTAGAATTTTCATGATTTTGGGAATTAGGTTTTTTTTTTGCTTGTCAGATTTCTGATGATTAGTCTAGCGCCCCCCCCCCCCCCCCACTTTCAATTTGCTTCCGACGTCACTGTATTCATTTGATTCAATACCTAATCATGTATAAAATTAACCTACAGAAAAGCAAAAAACATCGAATTCTATGTGAGCATTTTAATGATGTCAAATTCATTACTGCACACGCTTTAAGATTGCATGATTTTAACATTAAACACACTGTTATCTTCATATATCTGAATCGGATCAATTTGCCTTTTTCAAACATAGATATACCTGTATTAAGTAATAAACAGCTATGTTAAATAGTTCACTGTGATACTAGGAACTTGGTTGGCACCCCAGACCTTGAAAGTGAAAATAAAAATCCTTGCCAATTTAACCTTTTTAAAATTTTGTTCTATAGGTTAAGCTTACTTTTTTTTAAACTGTCCCCAAAAATGTGTGGGGGGAGGGGTATCTTTATTTTAAATTTATTTTAAAATATGTCAAATTGCATTGTTCATTTTGAGAAAAATGCTCCATGGTGTATACCTGTTTATAGTATTCCAGTTTATTCTATTCATTACAAATTAAATTTTGCAGGACAAGTATGTTATGTTTGTTGAAAATATATTCAGTCTGACTCTCTACATGATAGTACACCTGAATATACACTCAAAAACCAAAGAATATCAGTTTTTCTTCTTTTCCCTTTACTATTTTAAAGTATTTTTCATGGAAAACAGATGTTGGCACAATTTTTTTAATATGTGAAAATTTTGATTTATGATGAATATTATTCAATGATTGCTCATTTTTAATATGTTTTTAAATTTCAAACCCTTCATTGAAATAAAATTTTAAAGCTGTTATTTCCCTTGCAGTTTGTTTATGCAAATTAACTGATCTGATTAAAGAATGCTTTTTGCACATTAATGTAATTATCTTATATATATCAAGATCAAGATGTATATATAGCATTTATACACAGGTACCTGATATTTTTTTAAAATATTTTTTACAAGAAAATAATTCCATGTACTGGTACTATATTAAACAAAATAATTCCATGTACATAATACATGTAATTATATTAATTATAGAACATGGACAAGTACATGGAATTATTTTATTATAAAAATGTAAAAAAAAAAAAAAAAAAAAATGAACCTCAGGCGCCTGTGCATTTAAATTGTTTGTCCATTCACAACTTAATGTAGCATAATTTTGATCATTATAAGTTGTGAATAGCTCATATTGTTATAACATTTGAAGTGATTTTCAAGAACAATGCATGTTACAGTAATATAAATATAACTTTGTCCATTCACAACTTGTATTTTACACCCCCATACACCTTTTTTAAGAAATCCAAAATATTTCCATGTTATTGAAAGTTGTGAATGGCTCATGATATATCAGATTTACAAAAATGACTTCACTGTATTCTTTATGTATACGGATTTAATTAATTGTGGTCTAAAATGACATGGTACCTGTTGGTATTTAAACAAAGGTCATGGTCAAATTTTCGTGACATCATACAAAGCAGACAGCAAAGAAAACGTTGAGGATGTAACTTGAAATTCAAATCTTGCAGTGTTATGTCCAGGTGGTGATATATGGTCTTGCTTTTGGATTGCTATGGACGTTTATAAAATATGATAATTGTGTTGTTCTTCTGAGGATAAGGAATAGTTTCAACGATGATTTCAAGGTAGGCCTATGTGTTTTCAAAATACTGTATTAATCTCAAAGAAATAATGGAGAAATAAAACATTTGGATGGAAGATTTTACCGTTAAACGGTTTCAAATTACGCAACGTTGATATCATTAACGTGTATACTGTAGAATAAATAGAAACAATGAAGTCCTTTTTGCAATAAAATCGGAAAAACTCGAGTTGCAAGAAAAAAATTTACCTCCATACACTTGACTGTCTTCCCACCCTTAATCATAGGCATCTTTTTTTTTCTTCTTCTTCTTGTTTTTAAGGGTTTTTTTTTAAAGTCAAAAGCAGACTATATTAGGCCTATATTTTTGGTTATTCTCGGAGCAGATGTGTTAAATTAAACGGCAAGTACAGAAACTTTCCGAACGTAAGCGTGAACGCGATCAACGTGCGCGACGTTACATACGTCACAAACGTAAAATTACGTATAGACACGAACTTATGTGAATAATGACAGGCCCCTGCCGAAGTGGTAGCCATTTTCTCCAATGTTAAATTCCCGTAAGGATCGAATTTTTGGCTGTGTAGGTTAACTGTTAGACTTTGAAAAACTATGAATATAGAAGATGTCTTGGAAATTTTTCATATTATTGAATGGATATCTTTTTAACTCAGTGATATGTATAATTATCGAGTAATCGTGCAAAATCTGCATCCAAAAAATCTTGGGACAGACTATAGTCGGAAATTGTAACATCTTGTAACGGCAAGGTAAGATAAATAATAATTTTGTTAGTGTTAACGATGATGACAACGATAATGATTGCGTTTAAGCAAAGTACTACATATTTTGATTGACGCAACCATTAAATGGTATCTGTTTTCTATAGGCCAATGTTACATCTTGACTTTACGTTTGCATGCCTACTGCACTCTTGTCGTATAGCCTTTAAATCATCTGAAAATAACACTATAGATGACATTTCTTTAAGGTCCTAAGACTCTAAGATTCTGTTCTCCAATTGATGCATACACGATTTTCATCTCAATTCTTTGTAATTATAAATAGACCTATAATACTTGAAAAGTAAAATTCTCTACTTTCTTGACATAGAAAATCTGTGTGAATTTTTGCTGCAATCATCTCTTTACTTTTTGTTTTTCTCTCTATTATCTTCGAGTCATGAGACTCAAAGTTAATAGAGAGGAACCTTGCTTTGGATACAATTATTTTGTACAGAATATATTATTGAAAACTTCAGTCATTATATCAATGTAAAAAATGACTTAAATATTAAAAGTCATGCAGTTATGAGAGAGATACAGAACTAAGAATTCATTGTTAGGTAAATAAAGCTCGAATGTTTTATTTGTTTACAAATGATGTAAAGTATTGAACTACCATTTCTTTGATAAAATGACTTGTGGCAAACAAGTAAACTAATCCAATATGTTCGGAAACAATATTATCAACAGATAAGGCAACATTTGGTCGAAACTTATTAAAACAAACCACATATGTGAAAAATAACAAGGTCCGAGCTTTGTTTAGAAAACCAAAAAATACAAACTATTTATCTTGCTTATAACTTTCATATGATATTTGACTTTCAAATTTTTCAAAATACTCATTTTAATCATTCTGAACAATAAAAATGGGAAGGGGTTAAAATTTTGAACTCAAATCGTTTCTAGGTCCCCTTAACTTTGCAAGTCTTAGAGGAGTGTATAGTGAAGAAAAGTAAAACAACAATAACAACGCAGTTGTGTTTTTGGTCTCGCCCTCTAAACGGTCACAATTTTATCATATAACTTTTATTTGTATTGTTGCCATAAACTGTACTTTTAATTTAACACTTTGTCATAAATGAGTCATACATACATCCATTACATCCATGTACGTCTTATAGTCGTCTTATTTTGTAGATGACACGTACTGTTGCATTGAACCTCGTTTTACTGCTGGGTGTAGTAATTCTTGGAGCGAGCTGTACTTCCGTTGGCCCGTGTAGGACTTCCTGTGACCCTTGAAATATTTTCTGTAAGGATATCGGTTATCGGTTCGGGAATTGTGTCCGTTCCTCTACATGTCCTTCGTCCAGACCATTCCGCTGTGATTGTTCCAATCATCCACAGAGAGCCCAGGGTTAGTCCCAGTAATGATGTCCACCGAGTAATACACAGCCAAAACTATTGACAGATGCTATTGTTGATCTCATATATATAACTAACACATTACAACATCTATTTTTTATTGTCAAGTTTAATGTGGTGTGTAATTATTAAAGACTGACTTTGCTTATAAGTTTTATTTTTTATATGTATTTTAGCTTAGGGATTTGGATAACATAAATCAAAATCAACAATTAATTTACGATCAAGAAGACTTAACGTTGGTTGACGTTTTAATCCAAAAAGTAACGAAAGGTAGAACCGCTTTAACAAGAGGTTGGACTTTCTGTGGGATGTTTCTATCTACTTTCCTCATCAAAACAAGATAAATCAGATAATGACCCCTCCTTTCTTCTCATTCGCTAAGAGATGCTCATTAATAGTTATACACTGTCAAAACCGGAAAGTTGTTTGCCAAGATCTGCTTTGTTGTGTGAAATTGACGCTGTTTCAGCGAAATATACATCCCTGTATGAAGTCCGGTGAGTTTCACTGCGTTCAATATATTCATGTCTATTGGCCAATGACTGTGCGGTTAACCATGAGTTGACCCCGCCTTCGTCAAATCAGAGTTTGTAACAGACTGCCCAAAGTCCAAGCCTTTGTTAAAACGGTTCTAAGTAAGTGTGACAGTACCATTACTACATTAGGCAGCACATCTTAGAAAAGGCCAATCAACCCTACTCAAAGAATGTTTACCCCTAAAATAAAGATAGTTAGCAGTCTCGAGTCAATTCACCAAACGTGTTATTGCTGGATTGTTTTTTGTTTTTAACATTTACAAGGATAATTAAAGTATTGAACTTTATTGTGCTTATTAAAATCACAGAAATACAAATCATATAGTTAAAAAAGCTAAACAGGAACTTAGATAGAGCTGAAAAAAAAAAAGATTTATCATTTTAACACCTAAAGAACATGATAGACTGTGTTATTATACATATTCTTTCTGTCGGTATCTTAGTATTCCATTATAATGAATAAATCAAACAAAGAAAGATTTCCAATCTTGAGAAAATAAGAAGTGTTTCCCGGGTCATGAAATATTGGTATTTACCACTGGTAATTCCCAGCACCGGTTACCCGGTCAACCCTGACGATGTTTGTCTTCTTAGTCTCCTTAATTAACATATGGTTTATTCAAACCAACAGAAGTCCCTGCTACTTCTCCAAAGCCCTTTCGACCTTGTTATGAGCGGGTGAATTCAAGACTTGTCAAATTATAATGTCTTAAATTTTCTCTCTTTAAACACAACTATGTCTGGGCGAATTCAAGAAGGGGCGAAACTATTTGCAAGAATAGATGGGCGAAAAAATGGGACAGAAACAAAAAATCTACATACAGTATATAAAAATGGGGATTTTTATAAACAAATAAAATGTGTTATTTGGTGATTCATGCGGGATATGAAGGTGTTGACATTGCAGAAAAAATACATAACCCGCGTTACTCAAGGGGTCACCTGAAGCCGACATGGATATAATCTGCATGCCTGATTGCATTTAAACCTGTCTACATACATGTATCTATATAACACATGGAGAATGTGTCTTTACCACCAATTGTCGTAATCCATATGATTATGTCGGAGACAGAAGGACTAGTGGCCCCTTTGATGCAGACCACAAACTTAATTCATATATTTTTTTTCAATTCAAATTGTGAAATATGGTCTGATTATTATCTGGCGTTACAGAATCAAGCAGGGGTTTCAATTTAGCCTTTTACATGACCAATCAGATTTTCCGCTAATTAAAACAATTTGTTTTTTACAGGGAAATATTGACCCCATTTGATTTTCGTCCCTTTTGGCCTTGTTATGAGCGGGTGAATTGAAGACTTTTTGTAACAAAACAATTTTGTTTTTATTTTCCTAATTCATGACTGTAGATTTGTCAAATTGAAATGGATTAATTGATTATAAAAATGAATATTATGGAAATATTGTAAATTCTTTATTCCATGTTTGTTTAAAACATACTACTAATCTTTGTTTTTATTTTCCTAATTCATGACTGCTTTTCTTTGTTTGATTTAATTTCCAAAAAAAGGGAAGCAATGCTTGCGGTTTTTGAAAATTACAATATTTAATTATAATTAAGTCCAATAAACTTAAATGTCACAATGGAACGCACCATGACTAGGGCATATTTTTGCTATTTGCAGCCCTGCGCAATCGTGCAAATCGGTTAAAAAAAAATCATAATGTAATAAATATTAATTTTCTTTCACCTGAATTAGCTCAAAGTTATTAATAGAAAACCAATGAGTTTTAAGATTGCCTGATAAACAGTTTCTGGATGAAAAAATTTCTCACAAGCTTAAGTAGATCAATGATCAATACAAATAGGACAGCAGCTGAATATTTTTATTAATAAATTTATACATAAATTGCAGCTGATAGCTGTCAAACCGCCTGCATTTTGTAAATATATATGCAGTAAAGGGGCCTATTTTTGAAGCATCTCTTATTTGGTTCAAAACGATATTTTTTTATTTGCCAAAAACCTTGCCAACATGACTTTTAAATGTCTCACTTTATACGCTCATAAACTAACGTCTGGCAATGAATATATATAAATTATGTATATAAATACACTAGAATATGTTCTAATCCTTGTAGCGCCATCTCTGCATTGGTGAGGACTTGCGATAAAAACATCTGATATTGTAGAAATCGTCATGTAGATATCCCTCAATCTTAATTTTGCAAAACTATAAAAAAAACACAAAAAAAACCCCACATCCCTGCATTAAAAAACACAATGTCATGATGAATAATGCCAATGCATCAAACTGACTAAAAACAGATCCACAAGGTACAACATCTGAAGGTCGATTTTAAGACCAGGGAAAACCAAACCTCAATTTTTTCAATTTTAGCATGGTCCTATAGAAACTGGAATAACATTTCTGTTGTATGCATTTGTTAAGTAGTCGGAAGTCGAAATATTTATCTTGTAACGTTAAGGTAAGAAATAATAATATTGTTATTTATGGTGTCGGTGATGACAAAGAGAAAGATAAATATTTTACAAGTAAAAAGCATTAACGGTAACCTAACAACAAAACTTTATGATACATGCGAAGACCGCAGTTTTTCTTTCATAAAATTTCCTTACTTATGCAGCAATAGACCTTCATCACTTGCATATGTAGTTTTTGTCTCTAAGTTGATTCGATAAGCAAAGGCATGATATACGTATGAACAGTTTCTAAAGCGAGGCAAACTATTGACAAACGAGTTGATGAAACAAGATAATTAACTTCCTTGATTGAAGTTTTTGTATAAATGTGATCTTAGTAAAATATGTTTAATAATGGAATTACCCTTCACCCTTTCCCAGTGGACTCTCCCATTTGTATAAAACTGAGAGACACTGAGCGCCGTGTCATTCCTGTGTTAGCAGCTGAAGAAGAAGGTAACATAATTACATTTTAAAACCTCTGGACCACATAATTAGATCAGTGGCCCGAATAGAACCGAAGTTGTTCTTTTGTGAGGTATTGTTTATAAGGGGTGCCCTAAACCACATTACTGAAAGTTAATAATAGAAGGTAGCATATCCTTGGTTCTTGCATATTAATTTAATTATCAGAAATTGGGTTTACCGCCTTCATTTCCAATCGTTTCCTATTTTTTGATATGATTGATTTTACCCAATATTATATTTTAGAATTAAATATAAATTTAATCAGTGATTGGGAAAGATCGTATGCCATTTATTTTTACGTTATCAAGGAAGGAAGCGACTGAACTCATTCACATATTACATCTTTATTTCTTGAGTTCTATGGTCGATACGACAATTATTTTAGCAAATACAGTCTAATCCTGGCCGACGTTTTTCATACATATTGTTAGGTAATTATGAATCATCGAATAGTCAGATTTTATTGCTTGTTTTTGTGTAAATACAATTATTGCAGGCATGAGGCATCAGGGGAAGGGAGACTGACCCTTCCATTTAATTTTATCATAGCAAACATTTCTCTTAAATTTACACATAAAAAACTGAATTATCAAGGAGTTGCCCCCATGCACCCACCCCTCCTCCCTCACTCTTTATGGATTATGTAAAAATAATGATATTTAGAGTGAAATTAAAGTTATAGAGTTATAGATAAACGCATACTATCCCCCCCACTCTTCTCACAAATTAGGATTTCATGATTTGCGAATTAATATCTTCTTCTTTTCTTTTTTGCTTGTCAAGATTTTAAGGATGAGTATCCCACCACTTTCAAAAACGAGGTTTTCTGCTGGATTGTGTAATTATTCAATGCACTTGATTATGTAAACAATGATATATCAATAACTATTTCAGTTCTTTTTACGATTTCTCTAAGGTACGTTTTCTCTCGGAGAAAACGCACCCTAATTTGTGTGCACGTGGATCCTGACCACCCCACCCCTGGAAAATCTAAATATCCCTCGGACCTTCCCCCTTGAGAAAAAATTCTGGATCCGCCCATGTAAACGTTCCTTTCTTATGAGTCAAGGGTACTTTTTTTCGGGTTACGTTTTCTCAAGGCTATGATTTATCCTGAGACAACTAAGCACGCTATTGATTTTGTTTTAAACTTTTCTGTTTCGTGCTTTGTCTGTTTTTTAAATTAGTTCATCGTTTTGCATTAGCGTCTTGTTCACCCTTTCCGATCCCCTTCCCCCATACATTTGATCCTACTTTTTATTTTTGTAGAGGTTCGTGTTTGCTCTGCTCCTGTTTTGTATTTTTCCTTTGGACGTTTGTTTTTGAACACTGTTTGTCCACATTTCATACAAAACATTGCTCGTTGGATACGTTATTACTACATTTATTATATATTTTGACTTATTTTGCGGGATAAAGGTACATATAGTACTATATAGCTCAATGTTAATCGTACATTGCGTGGCATTAGGTTACTTACATTTGCTATGTATGCGCATGCAACTATTAAATACACAAGCCTATAAATGACATTTTAATGGAATATTTAATATGAAGAGATCCTGTACTTCCATTAATAACATCCCTCTTAATTCTCTGTTTGAGAAAATATTGTATTTTAACATGTAAGTTTTAAGTATCTGGAGAATGTTAATCAATAGTAACTATTATGCATGTATCTTTGAATAATTCTCTCTATTTACTAATTGTGTTTTTCTCCCTTTAATTGAAAAGAATCTTACTATACATACATAGATTTTTTTCAAGCTTAGATAATGTAAAAAAAAACTTATATCAAAATTGTATCAGAGTGGTATTTATAAGATAAATAAAAATTGTTTTGACCATATACAATTCCTTATTAACAAACCCTCGAACCAGACTTGATACTCGAATCAAAATGATGAAAAACCAAATGTGCGAGTCAGCAAAAATTGAATGGTTTTGTCATGTGAACTTTTCATTAACACACGTCTAAAAAGATTGTTTTTGTCCACAGCAGCAGCCATCGCCTCAGCCGAGGATCTCAATCCACTTTCCTCTCTCTTCTTCCGATTGTTCTTCTCCATGTTGTTTTGGGTCTTTCTCTCTTTCTTCTGCCTTCAGGTGTCCAGGAAATGTTACAATCATTGTTGTGGTCTTTTCTGAGGATATGGATTATGAATTTCCATCTTCTGTATTTCATTTCTTGGCTCAGTGGTCTCATGTGTTGTAATTTTGTCCTGCCATTTGGTCTTGAGAATCCGTCTTGAGAATTTGTCTTAGACTATTATTCTGTAAGGCATCTATTCGTTTTTCGTCCCCTATGTTTATCTTCCATGTTTCACATCCGTACAATAGCACTAGAGTGACTAGTGTCTTATATAGTCTTTTTTCTTGCTGATGTTGTTGGAGTTTCATATCTTCTTCAGTTTTGTAAAGGCTAACTCTACCATGCAGTTCTTGTTGTGATACAGTTGCCTCAATGCATACAAATTTGTTCACGTCTATTGTATAGTCCGTCTTAAATTATTGCTTTTAGCGTAAAACAAGAATTTTCAGATTGTACAAAGAGTAATTTTCACTGTGCAAGAAAATTCAGTTACGGGATAACTCTAATTTCATGGGATTCGCATACTTATTATGATAGTTACTATCATCTTTATTTTACCAGTACTTTTAAATGTAGATTACTGTACATGTTCATTGCAATATATTGATGATAGGTTATTCATTATTGATATTACATATTCTACCTCAATGTCAACAATATTTGTTTTTCTATATAGATGTCGCTGACCTTCATATTCTTCTTGGGACTGATGGTTACGGGGGTGAGCAGTCAAGCAATCGGCGCAGATTTTCCTATAGTCATAGGGCATTGTGAGGCCTACATCACCTGCACACGTCGATGCAGAAGTGTTTGTCTTGGTATGCCGACATTTTTTTCTGTTTTGGGAGTGTGACTATAACGAACACTGTCCTCAACCATATGAATATCAATGTATTTGTCGGCGATTCTGAAATATTGCCTTTTTGTGTCCATCGTCATAGCGTCGCACGGCAGTTTATAAAGAACAAAGGAAGGAATCAGACTTGAATAAATCATCCGTTAATTAACAATACATGTCTGGATGTTTTTTTTTAAATTAAAAATGAAAAACACCACATACAGAATCTAAAATAGACATCCCTGTTCCACACAATATCACAGTAGTCTGAAAAAACTCGGAGCTACAGTTCTATAAATTTTCTTTTTATATCTCTATATCACATATCCTAGCTCTTTACGCCTTAAAACCATTAGATCGTCAAAATTGAAGTCAAATAGTTATGATATCAAGAATTTAATAATGAAAAATTGCAATGTCTCGTATTCACTTTACAAAGACATACCTTGTCCAAAATTTGTTAAAACAGGTAAATAGTCCATGTGAAGAAAATAATTCGCTATCTATTTTATAAATAGACTTGATGAACAAATCAAAATGCTTTTAACTAAAATTTAACTAATTTAACTAAGTGTATAGCTCGTGTGTTCTTAATCAAACGAGTATACCGGAATTTCATTTAAAAAGTTGTACCTACGACATTATCAATATTTTTTCTCCTGTAATTAAAAAAAACACATTACCTTTCAATTGATACAGATAGTTTGTCTTACAGATACATGCACTTCAATATTTATTGATAAAATTATGGCTTTAAAGGAGTTATGTAGAAAATGAAATAAATATTTCAACATTCTATTTCAAATTGTGGAAAAATTAATTTCGATACCTACACTCAATTTGACATCATTTTAAAAAGGAGGTCAATTAGTTGTTTACCGCCGTTTTTATAGTCCTGTAGGCATTCTAGGTATATTTCATTTTCAAAATGGACAAAACTTCGAAATTTGTTACTTATTTCTTTCATATTTTATAGAAAATTACAGTTTAAACATTATTTTCATAGTGTTTAGCACAAACTTAAGACCCGATACACCCTGTTAAACAAAGGTATTATTATGAAGCATCTTTTAAAGAAATAATATCTTGAATTTCATAAACCTGCGTTTTATTTACTAGATCTTGATCTTGAGGTCAAGATTTAGTAAATAAAAGGAGCCTACATGTTTATGAAATTCAAGATATAAATTCTTTTAATGATGCTTCATAACAATGTCTTTGTTTCATATGGTGTACCGGGGCTAAAATATTTGGTAAACACAATGAAAAATCATGTTTTAAACAACCATTTTTATGAAATACGAAAGATAAAAGTGTAACGTGTGTCAAGCCGAGCGGTTGCTATTATTTATTTGGACACGTACCCGGTTACACCCGGGATTCTGCAGAATACTTTATTATAAATTGGCCTGTTGTCTTTTAGGCTAATAACAAACTGAATCAATATATTTACGCTTATTACTTTAATAAATTTACTTAATCAAGATATTTACGACGATTGGCACTTAAATCAAATATTAATTTCACAGGGATTTACCTAAGCCCAAATCAACCACAAGTTTCCCCTTGTTAAACTTAGTCCAATGTCCCCGACCACTAGCCCAGGCTACCAAACTACCCCTTGACCAATGCCCCCAGACAATTGGCCTTACCAAGGGTTCTGGCTACTGACCTAAGGTCTCTAACCAGTTGATTTCCCCAGCTCCCTTTGACACTGGTGTACAGGCTTATTCAGCCTTTATTGCCAAGTGTCAAAGCTACAGTGGTTGGTCAACTGGCGCAACCTATACAATTAGGCTTCTTCAGCCCTACGTAGCCTTTAATCTAATATGGCTTATTCCACCCTATTATGTAGCCTTTTATGCAAATAAGGCCTATTCAGCTTAATTTTAGCCTGTTTACTATACTTTCCTATAGTTGTTCGCACTCTGGCTGCAGTGATCACACTCTCTGCTTCTTCCGACTACCGCTGTTTATATAGCCTCGAGACATTCCATTTTTACTTCCAAGGGGGAACAGGCTATTACCATGGAAATACCCTGTACTACCCTATTTCCTTTAATTGGTACGACCTGATTCGTCACAAAAGTAACAAATCTCAGATTTTTGTCCATTTTTGACAAATGAAATATATCTAGAATGCCTACAGTCTTTCCAAAAACGGCATTAAACAAGCCCTTGAGATCCTCTTTAAAATGATGTCAAATTGAATATAGGTACCGGGATTACTTTTCCCGTGATTAAATATAGAATGTCAAAATATTGTTTTATTTTCTACATAATTCCTTTAAAGCCGTAAAATACGGGAAAAGATTCATCAAATCAATTATGACATAATAATGGTTCTAGCTCCAAATAGACACTGGAATAATTTACTAGATCTTGACCTTAAAGGTGTGTATGCCGTTTATAACGGCAGTTTTGCGATTCTTAAAACTATATCCAAATTTTGTCAGCATGACCATATTTAAAGAAGTTTATAGAAAATTTCGAAATTTTTAAAATCAGTATTAACGAGGTACTAGCCATAATATGTAATTTGTAAATCTGCGATTTACCTATGCATATTCATAAACGATAAATTGTCGTTTGAGATTGATTTGCGCATGCATATACATGTACGAGGGAATAGTAATTCAGAAAAGCAGCATTGAGAACGAGGTGATACGACAGGTTTGTTTGCAATTGCTTAAATCATATAAACAGGCTTTTGTGCTGTAAACAGGAAGATATAAGATCTTTTCATCTGCATTGTATTAGAACGGCTGAGTATCGTTGTCGATGACAATTAATGAGAGCTCTTTTGCAATAGATTATAATTATAAAATAGAACGTCAAAATATGATTGAATTCAATCTAACATATCTTGTGGTGCTAATTAAACCATTTATAATCTTGCAGTAGATTATAATTATAAAATATAACGTCAAAACTTTCAAGTCTGTTTTTTTATATTAAGATTCACCGTACTTTCTCTTTAAAATTCCATTGGAAACGGCTGATATACCCTTAAGGGCGTTGTTTACTCACGGTTTGAGTTCTAAAATAAGGATTGTTCAATGTCGTTAGTAATATTTGTTCAAAACACAAAAAGTATTAATGAAACGAATCATACTGACATAATATTCAATATTTTTACTTCTTTATGGAGTAAGGCTCAAACATAATTGGCTTTGAGCAAAACAGACAAAATTCAGACTAAATTTTTCAGATTTTGCTTTTCATTGAAATTTTTGGCACTACTATAATATTAAAACTTAAGATTATACTTGTTAGTCAAAATTGTTTTGCATATTTTTTGTTGGTTTTACCTCACTTTTTCTTTATTATAAACTTTATTATAAACAAAACATTGAGAAATGCTTACAAACGATGGAAAAATGACAATAACAAACCATGAACCATCTCAAAAATCCATAAAACGAAATACAAATTCAAAGCAGAGCAACACAGACCTCCAAATAGATAGAGGTAGGACCAGGTGCCTAGGAGGAGTGAGCAACTTCTGCTGACCGGTCACACCCGCCGTGTGCTTTTCGTCGTAATCGGGGAAAAATAATCGGAAAAGTCCGCAGACAATTAGGTGATTAATTATGGTCTAACAATGAGTATGAAGAACGTCAGTCAGCATGCGACCCAGTGGAAGATTGTATTTGCTGACAAGGTCGTTGTATCGACCATAGAACTTACGAAAAGATTACTTCAAGGGAGACTGTTGATTGTCCTGTTTTATCAACTTGTTTGCCAGTAGCTTGCTTCGTCTTAGAAAGTGTTCATACGAAGATCATGTCCTTGCGTATCGAACCAACTGAGAGACAAAACGCCATATGCAGGTGATGAAGGTATACTGCTACTTGAGTAAGGAATGTTGACTATGGAGAAATTGAAGTCATTGCGTTTATCATAAAGTTCTGTTGTTAGGTTACAATCAATGTCCATGTCCAGTAAAATATGAAACAGATGATGCAGACTCTGTGATACAAGCCACCATATATCAAAATTTTGATCATTGACCTCATATGAATTTTATGCCAGCAGATGAAGGTTAATATAATTCATTTTATATTATATCACACGATTTCAGATGACAATTTTATTTTAAATTCTTATGTATAAAAAAGTTTACTTTTGTATTTTCAATGATTCACCAAAATTTGAATGTTAGAAGTTATGTTACAAACGAGATAAAGAGGAAAGAAGTTGTTGTAATGTAAACAAAGCTCGAGTCTTATATTTGTTTACAAATACTGTAAAGTAAAGAATTTGCCATTCCTTTATCAAAATAAGTTGTGGAAACAAGATAAACTGATTCAGTGGGTTCATAAATAATTTCATAACAACAAATCAGCATCATTAGATTTAACCTTATACCAATACAACAAATAAGTAAGCATTAACAGGACTCAAGCTTTGTTTACAAAACTAACAACTCTAACCTCTGTAACTCGCTCGTAACTCGATATTTTACTTTCAAATTTTGTCAAAAGCATTGAAAAAATCTATTTTAACAATTTTAGACATAAAAATTGAAAAAACAAATCTTGAAAATTTTGAGCTCAAATCGTGTCTAAGTCCCTTTAAGTATTATTACCATTCATTTTTTTTTTCATTTAATCAAAAATAGGTAGGGATTTGAAAACTGATAGAGGGATATTCATAAAAAAAATTGTTATTGAAAACTTAATATATCTATTTAGTGCCACTGCCACGCTGTTTCCTCTTATAGACTGATTCCGAGTGTACTTCTGATTACTGTATATTATATCAAAAGAGAACAAAATAAAACATGACCAAAAACAAATATTTACATGCTTTCTATTATTTTTATCATACCTAAGGTCGTGCTAATTATCATATTAGTACTTTAATTTTGAATGTTTCATTGTTTTGTATTGATGATCGGTTCTTGAAAGTTGTTCTTCTTTACGTTTGTGAAAAAATAAACATGTACGATATAACTAAATCAAAGTGTATCAATATTTTCGTGAAAGTACAAAATTTTTACAACTTTATCTCCTAACGGTGTTGCATTTAAATCAAAAAGGAAACCTCCTGGCTCACAAATTTAGGTGTTAGTAAATTGGCAGTTTCATGTTGTCAATTTCTGTAGCCGCCAAAGGTCGGATACGGTTTTTAAATTCACATCGTCAACTTTGTATTATAAATATCAAAATTATGTAATACATGTACGTATGAGGAAGAATTTTTTTTTAAAAATCAAATGACGACAAATATCTGGATCTTTTTTATTTAATTTATCCCTGATTTATCTGCCTTTTCAGTCCAATAATCGATAGTATTACTTGGACGACCTAACCACGGGGGCACGCGGTTTTTACCTGAGACACTAGTGTTACATTAAAAGTTTAAAATTTATCAATTTAAACTTAACTATAACAGTTTACAAGGGGGGTAAACTGTTATAGTTAAGTTTAAATTGATAAATTTTAAACTTTTAATGTAACAGTTATAAGTAACATGAATCAGCAATTCATGATATTTCACTGTTCAATTAATTGAAAAATGTTGTTATTTGAAATAGAAATTCGTGCGTTTATGACCTTTAATTACGTATCAAAATTTAATAATTGAAATTAGTTTAATTAATTTATTTTGTTTAGTGCGATGAAATATCTTATACATTCTTTTAACTTAAAGTGGTATTCTTACATAAATCTTATGTAGACTAATTTTCACTCCCAAGGTTTACTAGCACATCTTATGTAACACATAGAATGTCATTTTACATTAAAGAATTTTTGACAGGCTGTTAGGTAGTAATGTAAACATTTTGTTTTTCGGTTTCTTTGGAAATAAATTCTTTGGCGCATTAGCTTGACACTTCGAAATTCCACGTAGATAAACTTATTTATTTTGTTTCGGCTTCAAGTTAATCCTGTCTTTGTTACAGGTCTTCTTTGCGGAAATGCGAGTAATTGTTGTAACACCTTTTTGGCTTAGTTAACAGTGTCAAGCATCAAAGAAATTTTGCCGAAATTGGGCGTTAACCTTTTTAAAATGAGTTACCTGATTGGTCAATTTCAAGTCCGTAGAGTGACCGCGTTGGTAAGTGATTTTTACGAAATCACTTTCCAATTGCGGCTCATCGAAATAAACATCTTTTAATTAATTTCTACGGATTTTGATTTTGATTCCTCAGGTATTGTGAACGTGAGTTCCTCACATAGCCACAAATCTGCTGAGCTATTCCCCAAACATCACGACGGTGAAAACCAGAGTGTGATACTAGTACCAGGGGTGTGTGGTAGATGCATAGATCACGTTGCCTTTATATACAATATGCGATGACCTCTCGTTATATTTGGACCATAAATTTATTTCTCTTTTCCTCTGAAGATATGGAGCTAGAAATTGGGCGTCTTATCGCAACTGTAAATAAATGCTGATACCGGGTGGGTCTGCTCGAAATTCGTCTTATCAGTTCAAAATATATATATACCTGGAAACATGTGTTTATTTGTGTGCATGTGTCAGTGAAGGAAGAATTGATAAAAATGTGACTCGTTGTCAAAACAAAAAAGTTTCCTCACACAATGTCGGAAGAAGGAGCATCTCCTAATAAAGAGGTAGGCTATAGAAGCTTATTTAGTATTGCTACAAATTGTCATTTTGGATTAACTGATTTGAGTTTACCTTCAATTTTCGTCGTTTTGTATGTATTAGTTTATTTTATCTGCAAAAAGTAGATTCAAATAGTTAATTAAATGCCTTACTTTTCTTTTTCTCATCTCTAAAATGTACTACATGGCATAACGTATACGTATATTTATCAAGAGTTTTAAAATATTCGCATCATTTTTTTTTTCATTTCGAAGTCCTAATAATTTACATGAAGGTGTTATTAATTCTATAAAAAGTAAGAGTTATGAGTCCGGGTCACTATACCAGGTCGATATTTCAGTATTTATAACTCAGTACGAGTGTTTGTGGACATTTAGACAAGCCCAGTTTCAGTTATTCTTATTTGTAGTTATTTAAAGATGGCTTAATAATAGTAGTAAGAGCATCTAAAAACAGAAATAAAGACAGTTGACTCATATTTTAAACGAGATCATCATAAATATACCCCAGGGGACTGCATCCACTGCACGAAAGTTCAATTGTATTGTACTTTTTCCTGCCATGGACGATTTGCGGAAGTTGAACGTCCCGTCTATTTTCAGAGCGTGGTGAAGAAGTCGGCCTACTCCCAGAAGAAGACGGTAGCCGAGGGGCTGCTTGACGTGGGGTTGTTGGTGGCCAACTCCTCCCAGCTGAAGGCCCTGCTGGACCGAGGCTCCTCCCACAGCTATTACTACGCCCTCTTGGTGTTGCTGATCCTGTCAATCATTGTCCAGGTAGTGGTGGGGTTCCTCCTCCTGTTCCTGGGGACCACTGAGGGGGATCTAGAGAAGGACCGCCGCTCCAACCTAATGAACAATGTGGTGGTGGCGCTCATATTTGGAATCGTGGTTCTAAATATAGTAATTGGGGTGTTCGGAGTGTCAGTGTGATTTCTGGGGGATATATACTTGTAGTGTTTAGTAATTGTGAAATACTGTAAATTTTGCACCGATTGTCTTGCTTGCGCCTCTACATGTACATTTTGTTAATACTGATGAAACGAAATTAGGAATAAACTAAAAGGTAATATTTTTATCATTCCTCGAACATATCAATCATTTAATTTGTAAATACATGTATAGACAAAGCACTGTATTGAAATTCTATGCTTAAGCTTTGTTCTAATTGTATGATTACGATAAAAAAGATGACATTTTATCATGCACTTATGCATAATGATAAATAATTAAAATCTAAATATATCTATGACAGAGTTTTTTCTATCAGATTGAAGTTGCAGCCAGAGAACAATCTAATTTTAAAATTTAAAAAAAATCAGTTTATTTGTTGGTAAAAAATTCTTTCTTCATCGTTGATATTAATTGAAATAAACTAAAGCGCACAATATATAAATAGCCTCCCACAAGAGTTGATTTGAACTAATGAACGTAATGTGCATCATAGTCTGGTATACTGCACCACCTCACACCAGAAGATCAAATGATCAGGGTCGGGCTGCATCAGTCATTAGTCAATGTTTTGGCACTAATTATCACAAACGTTTCTATGACCCCATTGTGGTCAGACTTGAGAGATCCTGTGATGGTGGTTATGTCTATTTGTATCGCCTATTCGACTGTAACCGACGATTCTCTGGTCCTCGTTCTCCACGTCACGTGACTGAAGGCCTTGTGTGGCTGCCTCACTCCCACAGGGGTGCGGGGAGATATTGTCATAATCGTCCTTGTCTCTGAGAAAGACCAGATTAGCGGGGAAGTTTTCGAGGACGAAATACTTGTGTGACTCGTCGTCGCGATCGTCGAGTCGAGTGCTCGAACTGTACTCCCACGGATGGCAGGGCGTGTTCGATTGGTTTTCTGGTTGTAGTATGAAGTACTGGTTGTCTATTGGTAAGTCGTGCTCGGGATGGTTCGGACCAGGATCTATTGTGTTGCCATAATGAAATCCTGGTCCCACAAACTGTGCTAGACTTGGTCCACTAATGTAAGATATGTCCTGGAAAAGTTAAGTACCATTTAATATTGGTACTTGTACTCATAATTTGATAGCATGTTTCAGCATAAAATACTTTTACCTTTCTTCATTATTATTTCTCAAAGAAAGTACAGTGTAGTTTAAATTGCTAATATACAAGCCACTGTACATGATTCGGTGCTTTTAAGAGGATCAATGCATCGGGATCAATCTATATCATATATGTTTTAATACTTTCAAAGAAAGTACAGTGTAGTTTAAATTGCTAATATACAAGCCACTGTACATGATTCGGTGCTTTTAAGAGGATCAATGCATCAGGATCAATGTATATCATATATGTTTTAATACTTTGCGTTTGTGCAGTTTTCAATGATAAAGGTATCGTTACCTTATCTACAGTGACTCCTCTGTGATCGCTGGATTCTTTCCTACCGTTAACACACCTAAAACATTAAGTATACATGTTAGTTTTGAAGAAAAAAATACAACAGGATAAACGAATGAGATTAATCCCTGCTCACATAACCCAAACTTACCCTTTGACCTTGTTTCTACATTTATATAATATCAATCCGGCAAGCACTAACAATAGAAATAAAATTCCAAAAACAGCCCCTAGCAGGATTTGGTCAGCTTCAAGCAGAGGGAAACTCCCTAAATGAGTGCTCTCTTCAGATCTGTCCTCAGTGGTATTTTTAACATCGAGGTGTGTGGTGGTTCCCCGAACATCAACACCGATGTCGTTTGCTCCTGCTCGAATCACTCCACTATTCGAGAAGTATAGATTGTTTTCATGCAGGATGTCGTTTGGTGTAGAGCTCGGACTTGAACTTGCGGCGGAAGGATTCGTAGATGATGAGTAAGGTGGTTTAACAGTTGTGCTCTTTCTTGACCAGGTGTTTGTCTTCTCCGGAATCGTTGAGGTCTCTGAGATTGGTTTTCCCTGTGTTGTTGTTTCCAGTGACGTAGACACTTTTTCTGTCGGGGCGTCCTCCAACTCTTCAGCGCTTGATTGTTGTCGCCTGGGGAAATGTCCCCAGGGTTTTTGTCTTGGTGGTTTGGGAATGGTGGGAAAATCGTTAGAATATCGAAGTTTTGTGAATTTTTTGTACGGTAATGCTCCGGTCTGTGTGATGTTTCCGTACAAGTTACTTGTGGTGTTCTTGTTGTCGAAAAGAACATTGAACCATGGGTTGTTCAGTTCACTACTCAAAGTCTTCAGTTCACCTACAAAATCAAAAGACAGTTACAATGTTATTTTTTTACTGTAAACAAGAGAAGTGCATCTAAAATAAGTTAGAAGGGACATTGCCTCGAATGTGCATTGGTTATATAAATTGATTATTTTGTTGGCGCCTACAATGAATGAAAAAAGCCATTTGATGAAACAAATATAATAATCAATCCACTAAAAATAATCTTATTAATGTTCAATAAATTTGGGAGAGAAGAAATCAAAAGAGACTTTTAAAACCAGTACATTATACAATTATGAAGGCATTTCAATATCGAAAAGCGAAATATCGCAAACATATATCTGTGAGCCTATATATCTTGTTTTCACATAACAAATATGTCCATGATAGATTTACGATACTCAGAATTCCCTACACTACATTGGTATGTGTCTCAAGAAATGAAGAAGCAATAAATCTGTCGCCCTTACTGTCGTTAAATATAACGGACAAAATGACCGTGTTTACCTGTTGTGTAGCAGACTTTGAACTGCGCGTAGCAGTCGTTGCGCACCCAGATGGCCGCCGGAAGAATGTCGTTGGAGTACCCGTATGATCCGGGTACGTTGCACGTGATGACGCGATACAATAACGTCACATCTAGACAGGAGATGCGCGCGGCATCCTTCAGGATACAGTACTGTTTGAGGTCGTCCGTCGTCCACTGGGAAACTTCGCCATCACAGTCCACCAGTCTACATGTGTGATCTAAAGATATAGAATCAACAAATTTACATGTGTGTAAAATTACAGTCAATTTTCATACAGTTCGAAGAAAATTGGAGAAGGTGATTTCCAAAAATATTAATATAATATGTAGCATTCTAAGCATTCATTGAATCGGTCGCTAGTGTTCATACATGTATGTGATTCTACTTATTATAATGATAGCTATGTCTTAAAGCATAAGATCTAGGTCTTAGAAAATGTATGATCCCAACCAACATGTCCTGGAAATTCGAAGATCCAATCAAAAGGCCAGTGACACCGTCATCATTAACAGGACAAAAAAATGATCTGTACAATAGTGGGGAAAACGAAGGGAAAGACCCGAAATAGCCTGATGACACAGAACATTGATATTACAATATTGAGGTTCACTCGAAATTATATGGATGATGAAAAACAGAAGGCGGGCGGGGAGGGGGGGGGGATTGGCCCCATACATTCAAGAGTGCCTTTGAAACAGGTTAACATCTACACGAAATATCATCAATGTTAATAAAGTATCTATATTGAGAGATAGTTAAAGAAAGAGACAGACAGACAGATAGAGTGAGAGGGTAAAATGATGGACATTGATAGATAAAAAAAATGCAAAGAGGGGAAATATAGCGATATAAGAAATCGAATATCGATTGAGAGCTTATGGGACAGACAAACGAGATTAAAGGGGTGTATATAAAGAGAGAGAGAGAGAGATAGAGAGAGAGAGAGAGAGAGAGAGAGAGAGAGAGAGAGAGAGAGAGAGAGAGAGAGAGAGAGAGAGAGAGCAGACTAATATGTGTAGAGAGAAGGATAAAGGCAAAACAGACGAAAACAAATGGACGAAAGTTAGAGCCTACATATAGCTACTTACGATTCTAATAAAATTAACATAGCTTTGATGTGATCTGATAGAAACTGTGTAAGGTCCTACGGCAGCAATTTACTATTAACAGTGAATAAGTATTATAGGTAAGATATATTAGATAGGAAAATTATTAATAAGATGACACTAAGCATTCTATTTTTTATACTACATGTATGTTAAGTATCACCTTATTGTTGACCGATTAAAACTCCTCAATATACTGATAATATCATTAGCTAGTCGTAAAGAGTCCTTAAATCATAGTAACTGAAGTATATAAACACACTGTTTGTCATTCAATTGATTCACATACCTGATTTGTTTTCAAACTTCGTGCAATTTCCCATTATCCGATCCAAACCCACCAAATGGTGAAAACAATAAACAGAAAAATAACGATCGTAAAGACAACAGATTACAGCTATCTGGAGGGGATAAAAAACAAGTTGATGGATTTCCTACAGTGGTCATCCGTCACGCATGATCAGCTGACCGGGCCCGGGGGTGCGGCTGTGACGCGCACTGCATTATCTCCGTGTCTGTGTGGGATTATCCAGCCGTGCATTGTTCATTCATAGAGGAAATAAAGTCATGAATAACCAGTTAACCATCTACATTCTAACAAACCGTTTACATGTACGTCATTGTGCCCCCCCCCCCCCGCCCCTCCCCGTTCTGCTCGGTTAGGGATAGAATTTGCACCATTGACGATGGACTATGATTGTCTGGGTGCTACCTACAACGTAGAGCTCTGCCGTTGACTTTGGATCGGAAAGTTGTGATGTGGTAGTGGGGATGGGGGTGGTGGGGGTGTAACTACATATCATATTGTATATTATATAAGTATATCAATGTTTCCTCGCGATAACAGTATAAACAAGGGTAAATTTTCCGGGAACGTGGAGTTTTGAGTTGCAACAGCTTGTTATTGATTTTAATACTTCTTTTAATGAAATTTAAATCGAAGCAATCGCGTTTATGGAATAATAAACGTAATAAATGTAATTAAGATGATCATGTTCTCACGAAATCGGGACAATGTCAACGCTCCTATATGCAAACAAATACCAATTTTTCCAACGACTGGATTTAAGAAAGAGTTTAAGTTTTCCAGTAGTATCATCATTCATTAAAATATATATATTGCTCGAACTACTTGTTTGTGAAAACAACTAAAATTTAACGATAAAAAATGATTGATTCGTAAAATTAATACTGGTTTATCTAATCATTTTCTTATTTCAAACCAAACTTGAGAGTTGCATGAGTGGAAGCAGTCCTGGAACAACCTTTTACTTACTACGTGAAATTTATTCAAAATATGATATGCAAAAAAGCGTGTATGTACAGTTTCTAATAATTCAACTCCCTTTATTTTTAGAACATACCACTGATTTCATCTATAGTCAGAATATATATTTCACAATATTTACATATTATCGAACAAATGAAGAGAGAGCACAACTTTATAAAATAAACTATATGAAGAAATCGCATTTTCTACTCTATATTTTACCTGGTATATAACGTACATAAACAATCTACTCAAGGTGATTTGACACACCTGGCCTTGGGATCATGAACCAACTTCAGACTTAAGTCAAAATTTCAAGCAGTTATAAAATGATTGTTCATCATAAAATGACGTTTAATATTAGTATTTAACAACTTTATATTAGGACTCTTTTAATGGCATTTCAATTTTGTTCCTGTTTTCAATCAAGAAATATTAAGACAGAGTAAATTAAGTCTAAAATTGCTTCATGATCCTGGAGCCAGTTAATGCTTTTAGTAAATTTAAAGTTCCTTAAATTCCTCTACACTATTGTTCACATACTGTATATTGTACATATATGTAACAAAGATATACTATCTAATATATACTGGTTTACCGACTTACTTATTAGTCTTTAAGCTTTCTCCATATGCAGACGAGGGAAGACAAAACAACGTGTGAGATAAAAATATCAACAGAAAACAAATATGAGAGTTAAGCAAAATACACAAGATACACAATAAACGACATAGTAAACACCATTCAGCTGAAAGAAGAACCGATTGAAAACAATGTATAAGAAATCTATTTGTGAATTATGATTATTTTGTACAGTGGTTCAACTAATGCAATTATGTTTTTAAAATACAAATCACTTCCCCATACTAAAAATTTTCCACCTTTGTTAACCTCTTTTTTGGCTCATATGGGGGTCTTAATTTTGTAAAACAGCATCATCATTCTTAAACTTTGTCTATGTGCAGTTATGTGGTTTGGTTTGAACGTATTTTATTGTTACGATGGTATATACGAAAGGATCCGGCACAAGTTCTGCAAACTTAAAACGCCCTCTCCTGTCAAATTGTGACACAAAATTTACATTATTACGAAAAAAAAAATGACAATATCAAAGATCATAATACAAAAATTCATCATTGAAGTTAAACCAAAGTAGATATACATCGACAAAAGAAAAAGAAAATTATAGTAAGTTTCTATATCTAATTGTAGACAATGTTGAAACCGTCCAGATCCCCTAAAAAATAGCCGAACGTTAAAAAATATTGAAGTTTATGTCAAACGTTGTTTTTGTTGAGTATTACATGTACCTTGAACATATTCTAGTCTAATCATTTCAAACAAGAGAATTCTGCTTAAATTCTAAAAATTTGATATGTACATGTATATATATATTGATATTGTATTGGTTATGTTTAACAAAATCTGCGTTCTCTTGTTGATAAATGTATTGTACACACTAGGAATAAATAATAATGTATGTCGGAGAGGATTTATATAGGCAATGCCTGCTATCCCATCCGTTTATGTTATATAATGCATATATAATAAAATATTGTTTAAATTAAATTATGAATAAAAATATATTTAAAGAATCGCGCGTTATAATTTGTACAATATAATTAATATTGATAAACATATTTATAATCAGCTCACGATAACAATATCTTTATGATAAATATGATAGAACTGAGTCAAAATTTCAGCGTTGATATCATTTCTAAGAACTGTTTCAGGTCTGTTAAAATCATAATTTGTTGAGAGGATTATAATATTTTTCAATGATATTAATACTAGCAAATGTTATATCTATCAATATTTTAACAATAAAACAGAGAAATAAGAAAAAAAAAACAATAGAGTCAAAAACCTACAGAATCACTATAGTAACCATTTCATTGTTAATGCTGACTCATACAATATATATGTACCAATAATATAAAAAAAAATATGTAACAACAAAATGTCTCGGTATTTTACTAATCACGACAAATTCCATACGGCAATATCTTGTTGTGTATTCAGATATTTTGACACATGTGTTCAAGATGATCAGTCAATAATTACCTCTAATTTATTTCTCCAACTCTCTGTCTAAATAAGATAATTGTCAATTGATAATTGACCAATCATTAATTAATTATTTTGCCTCCTGTTGCGCGTGGTCTAGTAACAACATTTGGCGCGTGACATAGACAGATCAGACGACCCGCCGTGAACACCTCCCCCTCCCACCCTCCCCGCGGGTAATTACACTCATTATCTGTGTAGTGCTCTTCGTCCAAAATTCACTTACTTTTTCCTCATCGAACGCAGCGGGAGAGATCAAAGAATCAACAACGAACACCAATACATATAAAAAGGGAAGGACAAATATCAATTCATCATTAATTTGATTATCTTTGCTGGTATCAAAAGGTAATGTAAAATTGTAAAATGTAATAATGTAAAATTTTAAAAGATCCGTTGAAATATTTTTAAAGAAAAGTGCTCGCATAATTTTGATGTGATAATAAATATTTCAATTCACTTAGTATTATATAATTTGGAAATCGTGATTAATGAAAAAAGATAAAAACATTTAATCTTATTGTTATGTTACTTTGTAGCACGTTCCAACAGATAACAATAATCATGGGAATTTCCGAGCCAAAAAAAGTTCCTACTCGATCCCGGATTAAGTACCGTCAAGATCAGGTAACAATCTAAACACGAAAATTGGTTTGACTTATATCGAAATCTAACGATATAAGTCTGATCGTTTGGAACAATTTAAAAAAAAAACCCGATTGTTATATCAATATAGAAGATCAACTATCAATATAAATTTGCATTATTCTTATTCAGCTGGAGACTTTGGAGGAATCGTTCCGTTCACACCAGTACCCAGACTCTGAGAGTATCGAGAACCTGGCAGAGAAAGTGGGCGTGTCGTCAGAGAGAGTGGCGGTAAGTCTGGTCACCTACAGTCCCGCAATAACCAACATCAGACAGATTTCTATATTTTGGCGTTAAGATATTATAAAAAATCAAACCAGTAAACTATTGGAAAGAATGTTAAAGAAAGAAGTCGCTTATATAATCTTGAATTTAAGGCATCAATTCTAAAATTGACAATATTTGCATTAAATATATTGATTTTTATTCCTTCAAATAAAAAAAAAAAAGATTATTAAAAAGGCATGTCTTTGGATAATATTTAATTTACATTTATCCTTTTTTGCAGATTTGGTTTCAGAACAGACGCGCTAAGTTCAAGCGCGAATCTAAAGACGCTCAGATGAACTGGATGAGGAAGCAGTTCTACACAGAGAATCAAGACGTCACCGTGACATCAGAGATAAATTCACATCTCATTTCCTGCAGCCCATCCGAGATGCATGGAGAAAGTCGACTGCAGCCCGACTGTATTCCATCCAAAAAGTAAATATTAATAATTTATAATCATTTGGATTGTATCGTAAGTAAGAGCTCAGACACCAGCATTACGTCAGCGCCATTATCAACGTGATTAAATCATTCAGATTTTCCTCTCAGCATATCATATCGTTTAAACTGAAACATTACATTACATTTACAATTACGTACTTAACATTATTGATTTTAATTGCTTTTTAATTTTTTTTATCAGTTTCCACTATTTACCGAATTCTTTGGCGGCCCGTTCGGACGACGGAAACTCATCTTTCTCCTCCGGAGCTTCTTCGTCACCAAGTCCACCAACAGTGATGATGACGTCACCATCACCTTACTCCATACCACAGAGACAAAACATTACAGAGTACCCGTCATCTTATCCAGCCTTTTACCCACAATACATATCGGACTATCAACAGTCGTACTTCCGGCACTATGCTCCTCCCCAACCCTTGATGCCAGTCAACCAAATGCATTTGCCGTACACGTCAGGGTATCAAATGATGACGCTCCAATGACGTCACTAGGAAATTTATTTCATAATGACATTGACTGAATATGAATTATTATAAATTATGTACATACTTGATCGACCGTTGTAAATGTGCTACTCTGATATAAAGAAATTAGAATAAAACAATTATTTTATTATTTCTTGTTGTGTTATATATCGGTAGTAGTGGTCAATATGTCTCTTAGATAATTTTATTGTTGTTGATCATGTGGGGTTTTGGTGATTTGGATTTGCAAGAAGAACGTTCATATTTTATCAATGCATTGATCAATCTCCTAGGAATTCTAAATCTCATTCTATGGAGGTTTGGGTTAGCACCATAGCACCAAAATGGACAAGGAACTATCTTACGCCTTATCTTTATGTAGCCTAGCTGTGTAGGTGGCGCTGAACCGGAAATAGATGCAAACAAAACCATTTCCTTGGAAATCACAATATGAATTTCCTTTTATGCTCTGAACAAAATATATCTTGTTTTCAATAACTTACGGGTTGTAGTTTAACTGTTAGCATGATTATAAATCGCGTGGTAGGTAAATGAAGCGACATTGGAAACTGTAATCACATTGTGCAATGATACCTGTGAGTACCTAAAAATAATAACACAATGATGCAATAGATGAAGACAAAGGGAATAGAAAAATGCATACTAAAAATGCTAAACACACCGGCAGTTAAAGAACGAATTCGAAATACAAACATACACAACGAAATTGAAATTTTTAAAGAGAATTTTCATGCAAGTATAAATTACGCAATCCATATTATGATAGAAGAGACCTGGAGGTCCAGCCCTCACGATTTAGTATACCAAAGATTTGGCCTATTACAGCACAAGGATACCGAGAGTCACACGGTCACCAATTCCGTTATCTCTTACGACCAGTGCGTTTTGTCTGGTTCTCTCTGGGTCAAAAGTTATCTCGGGCACTTAATGATCGCGGCACTCTGAAAGACACACCGACATCTACTAAAATGAGGTTTTGTTTAGTGATATATTCTCTCCTTAACCTGTGGAAATTAAGCTGGGAATTTCCAGGTAATTCTTCAATTCTACTTCTATTCCAACTACTTAAAGTGGATTTTGATATTCTATTCGAACACAATCACCACCCACCCCCTAAAATTGAGACCGAAAACCACGTGGCAGGCATCCAGTTCTTTGCATGGACTACTATATGATATAGACCAATATTTTCATGAAGCTGCAAACATCGTTTAAAAACAAGTTTTGATGAAACCAGTATTATAATACTAATTACCATCTTATTCAACTTTTATTGTGATCTAACATTAGCAGTAACTGTTACATCTATATGTTAAGGACGTCCGGTACGTTTCGAATGCACGAAGTCGCAAGTTCAAATCTACATGTTGAAGTCTACAGTAATTGCGTTTAAGTACAGTAGCCAGTTCTTTTTCCATGGTCATTGTCAAAGAGTTTAGAGCGATGTTCTTGTAGCCCCCAGCTATCTCTTCTTTGTAGGCATTTAGGACACAATGTGTAGACATGAATGATAATACCAAACAATCTTAATTCCGTTATTTTTCTGGAAATTTTGACCCATTTGATCTTGGAACTCTGGCCATGTATTGAATTTAGTAATGAACATTTTGTAAGCACAACTCCTCTAAAACCGCTGCATGGAATTTAGAGAAACTTTTTGTTGGGTTTAGAACACAATGTGTAGATGCGCATATTACCAGGAAATTCTTATTTCATTAGTTTCCTTGGAATTTGGCCACTTTGAATTTATTTTTATTTTTTTAGGTTAAAGACAAAGTAATAGATATATACACATGTATATTGCAGGTAGTTTTTAGCTGATGACTTTTTGCGAGTGATGCCTTTCATCAAATTAATCTGTGTATTTAATGCATACTACTTACATCTTGTGTTTCTTTTGTTGATAACAGAAGAGCGACAAGCTGGATTAGTTCCGAATTGTGGAGGTACGTTAAGTTTATGATTTTTTTATTAACAGGACTCATTCTTAAATATAACGCAACACATTATCAAATGTTCATAAAACAATGAAATTTCACTTAATAGTTTTTATTTCGTGATGTTTGCTTAGATAGCAAATATAATGATATATGATAATATAATGACATTAATATTAAATAATATAATATTTATAATACATGTAGCAATATATTTAGTCTTTAGGCTTGTGACAGTTTTTCCTGTACTTTTTGTTTTGGCTCTGACAGACACGTGGTCGAACGTCGGTAACCCGTGCCAACATAACCCCGACCAACAGCTGTACTACCCCCACCCCCACGACGCCGACAAGTTCATCCAGTGTACCAAGGATGGGGAGATGTACATCATCCAGTGCCCCGCGGGCAAGGAGTACAACCCCTCAGTCACCCAGTGTGCCCACCCCGTGACCACCACGGTCAGTATCTCACCCAACCCACCAACACTCAGACCGTCAAATTCTTTCAAAAAAGATGCCTCCATGTAGAACATTTCACTGTGTGTCATGCCCCACCGTCACCAAAATTCTCCAGTCACTCTTTCCTCAACTCCAATCCTTAAAATAAAGGTGCATAAACTTGAGGTAAAAACTCTGACTTGAGGCCGAGTATTGACTTGAGGAAAGTTGTTCTGACTGGATATATCCCAATCTTCCTTAATTGAAAATCCCATCTTCCTTTGTTAACCCCCCTCCTTCCAAACATTTTTGCCTACACAATGTACATATATAAACGATACAATCATAACTGACATTTGTTCATGGTTATCAAGTGGTAAATGACGTATTCCTGATTCCAGGCGCCTCTACCAGCAGTGACGAATCCTTGCACACAAGACGTTGTAGCCGCCAAAAAGATCTTCTTCCCTTACCCCAACGACCCGTCCCGCTTTATGATGTGTGAGGGGGTCATGCAGGTTAACATCATGACCTGCCCCTCTCCCTTGGTGTGGGACCAGGGTCGGGAGTCCTGTGTTTACACCGTCCTCACCGGAAGTCAGCCCTCACCCAATGTCGTCACCACCGTGGCTCCAGGTAAGCGTGTACAGTGACAGGTGACCACAGGTAACACAGGTATAACGTCCAAATATAGTAGTATTATTTAGTTATACAGGTTATTGTATATTTGTACCTATTCACAGCAAAACTTGTATCAGACACTGGTACACACATATCATAAACACTTTCACATGTAACATGTTACTGTCAAATTACTAGTCTTGATTGGAAAGCAATTTCTGATTCAGACATACTGCCAAATTGTGATTTTTTTACATTTATATTATTTACACAAACGTACATGTACCACTTCAATGTAGATGTTCACACATGTTCTGAATGAAAGGTCTCAACAGACATTTTTACATTTAATCCGATGCTTTAATTTCAGACTATTCTCGTCAGAAATGCCCCAATACAACACAGCCTACAGACGAAATCTACTTCCCCCACCCCGACGCCTCCAAGTTCATCCAGTGTGCTGCGGGGGGCACGGCCTACGTGCTGAACTGTCCCGAGGGTACGATATGGAGAGAGAGTGCGAAGAAGTGCCTGTCTCCGTTCGCTAGCCCAGACCTGCCACCCACGATGTAGAGGGACGAGGATGAAGACGAGGGGTGATCTCAATGTATATATACTGCCTTAGTGAATAAAAACTACAGAAACTTGTTCTTTCTTTTATGATATATAACAAACGTCTCCATTAAACTTGTTTTATATTTAATGATTAACAACAGTAACAAGTAAGGAACATCTTACTTGGTACAACCAAGGATCAATCTCCATGGTAACGTACCAATCAATCAGAAAAAAATACTTGTACCAGTAATCAATATGTACCGGTGCATGGAGTTGTTTTTGACACAGTTAAGACTCTTCTCATACATGTATGAACACAGCAATAACATGGAGAACCTGTCTGATGAGCTAATTGTCCTCATTGAGCGTCCCTTGATTAGAACCACCTAGGTCCTCCCCCGAGCCATGAGTTGCCTGACCTTGACCCGCCCTGTAACCTAGAACCTCCTCTCTGTCCATCCTGAAACCCTCCTCCAGGACCTGGAGGGAAATTCTGTCCCGGACCAAACGGGTAAAACCGTGGCCTTAGGTCAGGAAATCTTCCTCCCCGACGACCAAATAAAGGGTTGGGCACACCTACAAAAGACATCCATGATTAATATATGTTACATGTATTAATAGAATACAAATTAATAGAATACGTCAAAGAATACAAATGAGCTGAAAAAACATTTTGATGCTTTCTATGAATATCTTTACTATTCTAATAATTTTTTTTGAAAATCATTATTCTGTTGCATTTTTCAGATGCTTCTTATCAATATGATAAAATGAAATTCATAAACATAGGTAATCATAGATTACTAAGCTCACCGAGACGGAGCATCACCCTTATGAGACATCACCTTCATAAGACCACCTTTATCAATTTATATGAAAATCATACTTTATAATCTTGGATATTCATGGATTCTGTTTTGACAAAATATCGTATATCATCTGATAAATTTTTTTATGATAATCATATGTTAATATGTTAATCAATACAATGATATAAAATTAAATATTGCATCATGTCATATTTCTAATATAATATATATCATATAATAAATAAAATTCCGTAATAAACAATAATGAGATTTGATATTGTAACGTATGATATGACATTGTATTGTGTTATACCTTATTGTATTTGATCACATAATACAATATCATAAAATATAATACAATATAGTATCATATTACAATATCATATTACATAATACATCATAACACTGAAACATGATATTATATTGTATAATATAGAATGATATTGTATTGAATGACACTGAAACATATTTGATACATTATATGATATTATATCATATAATACAATATAATTTGATTTCAACATTGTATCTTATCAAATGATACAATATTATGTGATATGGTAAAATATTATAAAATACATTATTATATTATACATATTGCATCATATGACACAATAAAATATATTACAATATCATATAATACAATTTCATGTGATATGATAATATATCATATAAACCAATATCATATCATACAATATCGTATGATACAATATTATACAATATTACAATATCATATAATACAATTTCATGTGATATAATTCTATATTACTGAAACCAATATCATATTATACAATATTGTATGATACAATATTATAGAATATACAATATTGTATCATAGGATACAATATAATATTTTGCAATATCTTATGTAATTGTATCATGTGATAAAATAATAAATTAAAAATACAATATAATATTATACAATATTGTATCATAATATACAATACTATACATAACAATATCATGATACATAATCATATCATAAAATATCAAAAAAATTGATACAATATCATATCGTATCGTGTAACTTTTTTATAATATAACATATGATATCATATTGTATCATATCAAACAATATTGTTTCATATCATACAATACTTTATCATAGGAATCATGTTATATCATTTATCAACAAACACATCTATCTATCGAGCTGGTTTGAGTGAGGTAGGAGATTTCTTTAGCATCCTTAATAATGGAGATCAGGCTCTGCTTCTGAAGCAACCTCTGCATTTAATTTATAATAAAGTTAAATCAACTATGCAAGCTATCATCTATAAAACATGTGACCTGTTCCAAAAAACTAAACCTCATCCAGCATCCGAAACCTATGGCTCAGATTCAGCATTCAAGCCCATCAGGTGCATTTGTATCATAAGACGCATCATCCATGCAATTTTGGTGAAGTTTGGACCAGTAATAACTAAGATATCATCATCAGAGGGCACTAGCAATTAAAACCTTAACTTCCTCCAGCATCCGCAACCTATGGCTCAGATTCAGCATCCATGCCTGTCAGGTGCATCTGTATCATAAGACACACCATCCATTCAAGTTTGGTGAAGTTAGGACCAGTAATAACTAAGATTTATTTTTTAGCATCCTTGATAATGGAGATCAAGCTCTGCATCTGAAGCTACCTCTGCGATTCATTCATATTACAGTTAAATCAACTATGTAAGTTTGAAATAGTACTATCATCTATTAAACATGTGACCTGTTCCTAAAAACTTAACTTTATCCAGCATCCGAAACCAGACTATGCACCTGTCAGGTGCATCAGTATCATAAGACACACCATCCATGGAAGTCTGGTGAAGTAAGGACAAGTTATAACTAAGATATCATCATCAGAGGGCACCTGCAACAAAAACTTTATCTAACCAGCTCTTAAAACCTTAACCTCCTCCAGCATCCGAAACCTATTGCTCAGATTCAGCATTCAAGCTTGTCAGGTGCATCAGTATCATAAGACACACCATCCATACAAGTTTGGTGAAGTTAGGACCAGTAGTAACTAAGATATAATCATCAGAGGGCACCTGCAACAAAAACTTAACCAGCTCTAAAAACCTTAACCTCTTCCAGCATCCGAAACCTATTGCTCAGATTCAGCATTCAAGCTTGTCAGGTGCATCAGTATCATAAGACGCACCATCCATACAAGTTTGGTGAAGTTAGGACCAGTAGTAACTAAGATTAATCATCAGAGGGCACCTGCAACAAAAACTTTAACCAGCTCTAAAAAACTTAACCTCTTCCAGCATCCGAAACCTATTGCTCAGATTCAGCATTCAAGCCTGTCTGGTGCATCAGTATCATAAGACGCATCATCCATACAAGTTTGGTGAAGTTAGGACCAGTAGTAACTTAGATACTGCTATCAAAGGGCACCCGCAACAAAAACTTTAACCTGCTCCAAAAACCTTAACCTCCTCCAGCATCCGAAACCTATAGCTCAGATTCAGCACTCAAGCCTGTCTGGTGCATCAGTATCATAAGGCACAGCATCCATGCAAGTTTGGTGAAGTACAGACCAGCAGTAACTAAGATACTGCTATCAAAGGGCACCTGCAACAAAAACTTTAACCTGGTCCAACAACCTTAACCTCCTCCAGCATCTGAAATTTAGGACCCAGATTCAGCATCCAAGTCTTTCAAGTCCATAAGTAGGTCCAGATGCATCATCCATGCAAGTTTGGTGAAGATAGGACAAGTAATAGCTTAGATACAGGACCTGCAACAAAAACTTTAACCAGGTCCGGACGCCGACGCCGACGCCGACGCCACCGCCGACGCCGAGGGTATAGCATAAGCTCTCCTTGACTTCGTCTCGGTGAGCTAAAAATGCTGGGCTTCAAATGCACTAATTTAAACATGTATCTATGTTTATCAGTTGGAGAGGGTGATTTAATTATACCTGTAAGTCAGGCTTGGGGCGAATTACATTGCAAAGTAATGCATTACATTACCATTACTTCATGAATTTGGGCATTAAATTACCATTACCATTACTTGATTTTCTTTAAGTAATGCATTACATTACCATTACATGAGTAAAGTAATGCATTACCATTACCATTACTTTTTTTTAAAAAGTAAAGCTAATAAAGAGTTTTTGCAAATGTTTCAAATATACAACACTCTTTAACATATCTACAGCTTCATGCCCAGTATCAGGTTCAAATTCAATGAATAAACAAGAGTCATTCTTTATTTGCTCAATATATAATCATATTGTGGCAATATGAACAACATATTACATAAGTAAAATGATATTTATAGACATTTGGCATGACACAATATCAGATATGAAATAGAGACACAGGATAACATGCGTAACAAAAAACAATTGATGAAATAATGTTGCGGTTTTTAAAAGCTAAATATAGATATATCCCCAGATTACACAAATCTGTATAATTTTGGACACTTAATTTTATTAATTTATAAACAGATGATTTTTCCCAGTTATATTTCTTAATATACTTTAAGACAAAAGATTGCTGTTGCACTTATGATCGAAGTTTCAAAGGGTTCATCTTTTAGATGCATCCATCTTCCGGGCTATACTAAATAAATGTTATGCAGGAGCAGTCAAAGCTTGGGCTGGAAAATACTGTTTGACGATCTTTATCTTAGGATATATTAAGTGCAATAATAGATTAAATACATAAATCTTGTATTTTCCATCAGTCCAAACTAATGTACAGTGTAATTAATATACAAGAGAGAGAGAGAGAGAGACAAAGAGACAGAGACAGAGAGAAAGAGAGAGAAAATAAGTAAGATTATTTTCAAATGGGTTATAATATTGGAAGTGATATTGATTTTCATCATGGATGGACAGTGCATTCATTTTGCTTTTAAAGGTGCATGTCTGTCTCCTATTCTATTGTGACATAGCGAAGGGAAGGGTATTGGGGTGTTTAACACTTCTTATAACAATAGATTGTTTTGATACTTAGATTATCCTGGGGGCATAGTGTTTTGTTGACACATTTCCTATTGAAGTGCAAACTAATTGGAGTAAATTGTTTAAATGATTAAAAACTCTTAATAACAACACTCTTAAAAATGTTATGAAATTGTGCTGTTATCTTTAGTAATATAAACAATTCAAAAATGAATTTTAAAAAACCTTTTTTAATAAAACATGTACAATTGAAACATTTTTTTCTTAATTAGAATTATTTCTTTCTTCTTTAAAAATAAATTTAATCAAATTCAATTTCAACTATTCATTTATTCATCACATTTTTTAAAGTGAACATGCATAAATATGCATAGTAATGCAAAGTAATGCCATGTAATGCCAGCATTACACTAGATTTTGGAAAGTAATGCATTACATTAGCATTACTTGTAATGCTAATTTTGAGGCATTACACATTACTAGCATTACTTTGAAAACATGTAATGCATTGCAATGCATTACCATTACATTTAGCATTACCCCAAGCCTGCTGTAAGTAGATCTTCCGTTACCCTTTCACTCATATTGTAAAATCACAGAATACATAACAATCTACTTACCATGGAACTGGAGGTAAAGGTCATAATCCCCTCCGATCATTCCAGGACTGAACGGGGCCAGCGGAGGAACCCGCTGGGTGTACGGGTCAGCGGGAATGAAGGGGGGCACGAGCGTGGTCATCTGACTGAGCCACTTCCTGTGCTGCTTTCTGATTCGATACTCTGCCTTATACAACTGAAAAGTAAAGAATCATTCAATGGACAGACAATTTTTTTCTTACTATATTTTCCTACATCTCTCTAGACCTGTCAATTTTATGAATGAATGTGCATCAACAAACAGTTCATACATGTACTTTACATCTGATTTTCAGTCACTGGTAGTACATGTATAGCAATATATGTCAAAGAACATGCATGATTGAATGTTTTACCTCTTTCCAATTCTGGTTCAATACATTCTGAGCTCGATCTGAAATAAATTTAAGAAATAAACAGTGTTAAAAAGTTCACAGGGGTATGAACTTGGTTGGTTATAAGATCAAATCATGTAAAGTCATAAAAATTGATCATGTACCAACCAAGTTCATACCCCAATGAAATTTTCAACATTGTAATCAGCTCTTATACTTACGTTCGAGAAAATCAAATCATAAAAAAATTACAAACATTGCAGTAATTTTGTGTTCATAGAAATGCAACGGTCAAAACATAAGCATGTATGAAGATCATTGTGACATCATGAATATGACGGTTCACCTCTTGACCTCTTATAAAGTTTACATAGACATTAATGTTTTTGCTCTTCACTAGGTTCAAACAAAACATATGGTCAAGAATGTGCAGATACAGATAAATGTATCTTCCTCTTAATAGAAAAGATAGATTAATTATTTTATGAATTATCGATACAGCATTGTCATGTGCATGCTATAACATTGAAAATAAAATGAAAAACATCAAAGTAAAGCTTAATCAATTAAGAATATCAATACTCACTACCAAAGTGGTACAAGAAAAGACGTCTCCAAATAAATCTGTCATTACTGAGTCCATGGAACTCTTTACAGACTTGTGACATTGTTAACAGACTCAGAACATCTAAGTGACCAAGAATCTTTAGCTACAAGAAAACAACAGTTGTAGGTCAACATCAAACTGTAATTCCCATATGAGAGAAAGTAAAAAATTGTGTTATTGTCTTTCTTCTTACCTTTAACTCATTACTTAGAGCTTGAATTCCATGAAGAGGTACTAAATTCATTGCTGTAAAATAGAAGGAGTTTTTGCATAATTTTTGCATTTTTAACAGAAAACGATTTTTTGAAATTTTGTTCTTTTGAAATTTTTCCATTATGAAGTAAATAAACTTCTTCAGTTTTTCCCTCTATACATTAAATCATATTTATGTCAAGCAATATCACTTTTAGTCCAAATGATTATAACAAGATGTGGTAATGTCCTAGGCAGTCTTGTATCCAAATACCAACACAAGGTTAAAATCCAACCTACCCTCTCTGTATTTCTGCTGTAGAGGTAAGCATATAGCATCCTTGAATATCCGAGACACTTGGGGTAAGTTCTGATAACAAGCACCTGCTTCTGTAGAATAATACAAAAACCTCATATAGTACTAACACCAAGACACTGGTATACATACACAATCAAATCATTGATATCAACTTATATTACTCCATTTAATTCACAAACACTTTTATGGTGATATCGGACACTTATTAGTGTGGATAAAAGTATATTATTAACAAAATACCTTACTTACACCATTTTAGAATTTTACAATTTCATAATATTTGATGATAAAAAAAATGTAAATTTTTGAAAAGATAAAAAGCATAAAAGCCCTGTTGGGATTTAAACTTGTGACTTCAGATTCGCTCTAAACCTTTGCACTTTGCTGTTATGTTACAATGCTGGGAGAAAAATAATTAAAAAAATTACTGGTATACTTGATTTCTTTGTTAATTTTGAAAGGAAGTACATTACAATATGGAGGTGTCCCATACCACCTTAACATTTTGGATTTTTCTACTTGTAATACCTGGGGCTAGTTCCTGTACAAAGTCCTTGGTCTTAATCTGACATTTACATTTATCCACATTTTCATCAATTTTGACAAGTCCTGAAATATCAAACATTGAACAACTACAAAATCAATGGTGAATGTTATGTTTAGAAAACTCTCTTATTTGTCATTAAAGCTTTAAATATATGTTACAATGCATGTAACAGTGCCTAATCTCAGAATTACCATGCACAACAAGAGAGGCCCCCATGGGGACTGCTGTAACTGTGTATACAGTGGGGCCACTTGAGGGGTGTGTGTACTCCAGACAGTAGAAGGCTGGGGCTTGCCGTCTCCAGGAAGGCGTGGGAGAGAAGTCTGACCCCTGGCCTAAGTCTGACCCCTGACTTCTCTCTGGTCCACAGCCCATCCCGTCTGTGTCTGTCTGTGTGTCTGTAGAGCTGCTGACCGAGTTCTGAAACGAGACAATACTTTGAGGTGGTCTTATTCATTGTATGTATGAGGTCCTACATGCAAAGGAATTCCAGCTTTAAAATAACAAGAGATGTTTGTGAAACACTTATGCCCCCCTCCCTTGGAAACATCCACAAAGAAAATGAACGTAAACTGCAAATAACTGAAATATTTCTATGTCCAAGAGCCATAACTCTGTCGAAAATTGCTCTATCATACCCAAAATCAAACTTGACCTAGATATTATTTAGATAACCTGTATACCAAATTTCATATCAATATGTTCATCCTCTGCGAAGAAAATGAGCGGAAACTGCAAATAACTGGAATTTTTCTACGTCCAAGGGCCATAACTCTGTCGAAAATTTCTCGATTATACCCAATATCAAACATGACCTAGATATTATCATGATAAACTTGTATATCAAATTTCATTCCAATATGTTCATCCTCTGCGAAGAAAATGAGCGGAAACTGCAAATAACTGGAATTTTTCTACGTCCAAGGGCCATAACTCTGTCGAAAATTGCTCGATCATACCCAATGTTAAACTTGACCTAGAAATTATCATGATAAACCTGTATACCAAATTTCATTTCAATATGTTCATCCTCTGGGAAGAAAATGAACGGAAACTGTTTGTGGACCAACCGACAGACCGACCGACCGACAGACAGCAGCAAAGCAATATGCCCTCCCTTCTTCGAAGGGGGGCATAAAAAATATTAGATTAAATAATTTGAATTTCCAGCCCATAGTTTACATGTATAATACAATTACACACAGATGGTGACAGCTATCAGTCGGAATTGAGCCTTAGATCAGATAAGCAATATATGTTACACCCTTATAAATGTACTTACATGTACTTAATTACTTACTCTCTCCATGCCCCTGAGGATACTTGAGTCTGTGCAACAAAAGACACGACTTACGACGGTCACTGACAGCAACCTGCACCTCCGCTTACAAATATGACAGGTCATATTTCCTTCTTAACTAAGTACTTACAGGTATACTTGGCTGGTACCCCGCTTCCAACATCAATACATGGAGAACCAAACAGAGTGCCTCTTCATAAAACCTACACTGAGCGTCCGAGTACAACTCAGTGAGCAGGGCTGGCAGTCTGCCAGGAGTGGACTCGCAGCACAGTCTCGGCTCACTGAGACATTGAGTGACAACAGCCTGGTCCAACGGATTCACAGCCTCACTTTGGAAATTCATTGCCCCACTTTGGAAATGTTCTGCCTCCATTTCATCAATATATTTGCTTGTGGATGTTTGACCTAACTGTTGACCTGGTATGGATGTTGAAGGTTGCTCACTGGTGCTTGAAGAACTTGTGGCAAGATCTGGCAACCCCAGGGGTCTGTTGCTTTGTTGCCCAGAGGCTGGTTGCTGAATTTCTATAAAGCAGTAAAGTACTACATGTAATCTTGTTTTGACAATTGCAATAAATGTTTATTAATATCCGAATAAAATGCAAATTTTTTCATTATTTTACTTGAAATTGCTGCATCTAAACCGAAAATTATAATCATTGTTACTCTTGCTGAAATCATATTCACAGACAATACCCAAATAGTGGCTTAGCCTAAATTTCTAAAAACAAATTGAAACCTTAGTACATGTACCAGAAATGATATTCTTTTGTGCATGTACTAACCCCCTAGAATACCTGACCACTGTAAAGTACATTGTAGTAGTGTTACCTTGGACATTATCTGGGTCAGTGCTAACTAGGTGTACCAGGTCCCCCGACACCAGCCCCAGGGATTTTAGGGTCTGGTCATCATCACCAAGGCAATCCTTCTTATTCAGACTCAAATAAAATGACCTGTAATGGACAAGAAACAATTATCTATCTGTAATGTGAAGGTAATACTTGACAGTTACTTGTACATACATGTACATGTATAAACATTTCATGAACTGAATACTGTTAATCTGTAATTATGAAATAAAATATAAAGATTGTTAAAATCATTGTAGCATTAGGGAATGAAATGTCTTGGAGCAGCCCATTAAACTTATAATTTAATATATTAATATTATTGATAAAATTTATTCAAATTTTAAAAATTGCAGCATTAAAAAAAAGAAATAAAATATTTTTAGGCTAAGGATCTCACATCATTTAATATATTCGCCATTTGATATAGTGATATAGATTTAATGATGATTAGATTTTGACATTGTCTTTTTGGGGTTTAATTTTTCATCAAAATGATTAGGCTAGGTTTTCATATACACATAAGAATGATAATTTTCATGCTTGCAACGGCATAGATTTATGTCTCTGGCAATACTGATGATGTATTCCTCTGCCTTTTCTGTTGGGGGGGGGGGCAACATTTTAGATATAAAAAAAACCGGAAAGGGCTACATTATATATTGCAGCAAGCATCTGCGCTAATTTCGCATACCATGCATCTATTTGTAAACAGAGTAGCAATAGAGAACTATTGTCTAATTGCGATAAAAAGAGATTGTTACCCTGTCAATATATCAGAGAACGTGTTGGATACGGCGGCCAGCAGATGGGAGAGTGTTAGCTCGGATTCATCCCCATCCAACTGGACTGTGCGACTAACAGTTCTGTGCTTTATACGAAATTTCATCCTAAGTAAGTCCTCCACGGAAGCTTGGTGAAAATTATTAAAGTCTTTTCATAACTCCTAAAAAAAAGAGTTCCAACTTTGACACAATGGGTAAGAGAGTTGTCTCTCTTTTAACATGACCGTTCGGGTGTTTGCTGAACGAAATAAAAGAACACGGATATGAAAATTACATGACTAAATGATGATCTATACTGTGTTAATTATTAAACAATACAGTTTTGAATCATGGACACAAAAGGCATCATAGTGGAAACCCCTTTTAAACCGTAAACTGTTTATAAAAGAATTGATACAGGATTTACGGAAATATATAGACATGATAGGTGGTTTGTCTTTTGTGGGAACAAAGGAAATATCAAAGTAAAAACAAACAAATAATTTCTAATCTAATTAATGAAATAGAAGTAAAAGTATATGTATATTTCATAAAATTAGGAAAATATACCACCCTCACAAAATACTAAATTATACCATTTAATACAATTAAATCAAATCTTACAGCGACAGCAATTTTCATTATGTTTGAAAAATTGTTCATGTATTTATTGTTTTAAAGGTATCTTCAAGAATTAAAATAGCTTTATTTAATGGATCAATAAATGAAAAAATAATAATTCGAAACAAAATACATAACACAAATTTAAAAAAAAGAAATATAAAAAACACATGTACACAACAAAATTAATCAATTTATAAAATAAAAGAACCTCCGTTTCCACGTTCTAATCTGTCAGGTGCTACACGGCGAATAGGTAATCTGATGTCGCCTCTCTATCTATTCCAAGGAAAGACGGTCCCCTAATGATAGAGCACAAGAGGGGAGTGAATGAACCTCCTGGTATCTGCCGAACCCCTCTGCCCCCGTCATGTGCGCCCCGGCCGAGCACCTGTCTATTACACCCCTTGATTATTAATTAAATCAACTACCAGTTATCTGTTACCTTAAATCAACAACTTACACTAATTGAAATGTTATGACGTTAAAAGCAATTTTGTATTACTTAAGCGATGATTAGTTTCAATTATTTCTTTCCGGATATTGAATTTTTAAAGGAAAAAAATCGCTGACAGCTGTATAAAATAAATATTTATAATGCTATATCGAAACATTCTACGAAATTTACCCGGAATGCGCCCAAAAACTTGACTTATATAGTTCTTGTTTATTTGAAAATTGAATGTTGAATAATTTGGTACACTCCACTTACAACCAATATGTCGAATTCAAAAAAATTATTTATAATTTTTTTTTTTCCGGGATGTGAAATTCTCGAGAGATTAACCACACAATGTCGGTGCCTGTTACAGCAAGAGGCAAAAATATTGTCTATTTAAAATGTCAATGATCATCAAATGAATCCCTATCAGTAATTTTTCTCAATAAAATATTGATAAATATTGTATATTTGAGTATCCGTGGGTAGAAATGTTCAATAATATATATATATACACTCGACATAATTTGATTACAATGTATATCATAAAGTCTAGTCCAATTTGAAAATGTTTGTTTTAATAAATACTATAGTAGATGAATATTGGCTTCCTGCATTAGCTATGCATGATGTATGTCGATAGGTCAATGACCCGGTCCGCTTAAGGTATCCCTGTACTTTCCCAGATCTATCTGTGTCAAGCTGCACGTGCACTTTAGCGCCTGGTCATCTATACGGATGACAGGGGCCTGCATTCATTGAACATCTTCGCACTTCATTTCATGATAATGGGCTCCTATTTCTCGTCATTAACAGTTGTATCTCTTGCGACTATTTTCCTATAATTCATTTTTATGAATGAAAATCGTCAATTAAGGAGTGTTGATTGCGAGTTTAATTGAATGTTTCTATCTCTGATTTTTTTTCCTGGTTCGACTTTAGAATTTACGGTACCGAACACTGCATTCATTAGCACCATTACACGGGGGTAATTTCCATAGAAATCAGCTATTCTCTTCTGTTCTTCAGAGCACGTGTGCTCTACTCTTGTTATTTTTGAATTTTATTTCCATCTGCCGAGCGAAGTCTCATAACTAAAAGTCATTCTTTTAATTAGACCAAGTTTTGCAAACCCTGTTAATGGCGGACCCGGGATGCCTTCCGTTTGACTTCATTTCCCGGCTTTTTATCTGCGAATGAATCTAGAGTATGACTGTCATCAAACGAACAATGAACTAAACAAACCGACCAATTTAACTTATATCTGGATTACATAAAGTGTAAAGAAGACAATCAACTCAAATTATATCGTATAAAAAATATTTCAATTACTAAATATATTGAAAAATTTTTAAATTGTATTTGGTATATATAATTTTAATTCTTATTATTTTTACGCTATTTTAAAAGATTTTATTACAATTTATATCCAATAATGTATCATGTCCCTTCCGTTTAATTTCTTATTCATTGGTTAAAAAGTCACAAACGATATAAATGATATGACATATACATGTATATGATAAAAACAGGTGTATAGTATACAATATATGATAAGTTTCAATAAAACGCAAACCATGCATTGAATTGAACAAATCTTATTGTGTCTCATTACAATGGTTTATAGAAGTTATATCGTCCTCTTCCTAAAGACATTCTGTTACATTGACTGCCTTTTGTTGTTCTTATTAGCCTTTTACGTGGGGGTTAATCCGGATTTAATTTGGTCACCGAATTGAATTCTTGTATGTTTCCCCTGACTTTGGTGACACGCACAAACCCCACTTGACCATTTTATTTCTACAAATTTGACATAACTCAATTATTTGAAAGGAAAGAGTTCAGTCAAGTTCAGGTGTCAAGGGCATTGTCTTCCGTAGGGTCAAGTTTATAGTATGCAGCCGAAAGTCAAGGTCGCCGAAACCGGACGACTGGATTTGGCAGAAAAGTTATCCCTTCTTGATTGTTCATTGTTTTCAACGAATAAATTAATGCTTCCTATCTATAAACTAGCACACACAATTTTAGGATATTTCCATTAATCACAAATGCATGTAAAAAATAATCAATCACAATTTTTTAAAAGAGACAAATGTCGGAATCTCCTCTTTGAGGGAGACCTCTGTTAACTACATGTAAACTCCTCACACGTGACCTCAGTCTAATGAGACCTTCGTGCAGAGGTTTTCCTGGTATGAATTACGCGCATTTCAAAATCTAAGTGAATCGAAATTGTTTTGGCTCTAAATATTTGAAATGTCATCAATCACGCTGACTGTTTGGTGCTCTGTTCAGTCGACTCTGTCAGTCGATTTAAATGTTTTAAAATAGACTTATCCGAAGAGTGTTGTCACTGAAATGACGTTTTTATGACATCTGCTAATTGCGACCAAACGAACATCGAAGATCGAAAAAAAAAAACGGCGACAAATACCGGAGTTCTGTTTTAGACTAATTGTGTGGAAGTCTCAACACAAACTTTAATCGACTGACAATATCTTTAGATCCTAATTTGATTACTTTCTGTATATCTGTTTGATTTCGTTTGACAATTTGATCCCCGGTGCTATCTGTACGAGGGGCGGTGTCCTCTGACCACCGCTTTCCCGACTTTTGGCCCGGATCATTTACCTGCCGGTTAATTGCTCACGTAAAGACTTCTGTGTCGTAGATTGTGTTCCATTGTCAGCCCTTAATCCCTTACTTATTGCTCGGGCTTAGACACCCGATGTTTATGAGGGTAACTGATCGCTTGTTTGAATGCTGTCATAGGCGTAATGACGAGCCAAGAAAGCAGTTGTCAAAGACCGTAGTCAGATTCCTACAACTCGTAGTTGTCCCTGACTAGTACCTTTAGCAGGAACCGTCCCAGAAGTCGTAAATCTAGCCCGCATTGAGTCAAAAGAGGGACTATTTAATACAATCTAAACAAAAACACGACCACATCCTCGTGGTGCTCTCGGTAAGGACGTACTATCTCGACTCCAGTGTCGGCGTGGTCTTAAAGGCTGATTGGCCTCGTCCGGAAACAAGGAAGGGCACCTATTCATGTTTTATACATTGCCTAAATATCTACCTTAATTTTGAGTAACGGCGTTTTGAACAGAGAATAAATAAGGACAAAAAAAAACTTTCGGACATGTATACAATTATTTTTTAACTTTAAAAAAAAAATGAAAAAGAAAGAAAGAAAGAATGAAAGAAAGAAAGGAGGAGAGAATAAATGAAAAATAAAAGAAATTGTTTTTTGCAATGAAAAAAAAAATTAATAATAATGAAATCGACCACAGCGCACATTAATCAGGTGAGTCGATTCATGCTTGGCTGGCGTCAGGATTCAATAATGCTGTATTCGCAGCATTAACAACGACAGAGGAAGCTGGAAACAAACCTCGAATGACGTTTTTCAATAAAAGTAATAACTTAATTCATGATTTATATTCTTGTTTCGTAATATGCAGGTAATAAACGACTGTGTTTTATTGGCGAGGGAACAATGGCGTATTGACTTTTCTACAAATGTAATTCCTGCCTAAGTTTGGCTCGGTTAGTGCCCAGTCACTGTTTACTTAAGGCCTTGAAAAGAAAAAGCGATAAACACATTATTATGCACGTCAGTGTAATACGATGCAATAATGCAAATTCGCAGTCAACTCAGCCAAACGCGCTGTTTCTCCGGATTCTTCATTCCGGGTAAAAAAAAAAAGCAAACGTTCGCTTCATTATCAGCGTCTAAATGAAAAAATATTGTAAAATGTTTGAGTTTGGTAAAAAAAAAAAAAAAAAAAAGATAGTTGCTTTACCAATAAAACCTTTCGAAATTCAACTGTCCATTTTTCTGTGACACTATGTTATTTAAATTTCAAATTAATGAAAGTATATCGTTGTGCTGTCGGTTGGTATCCAATCATCAATTTATTCTTTCTCCCATTTTTCCCTTGGTCTAATTGTGTGGGGTATCGCCCTAAGAACACCCATGCAGGTTTCGCTATTGTCTTGAAGTCTTAATGTAAACTTTTTGTTTTGTATATTTTAGTTGCCAAGATCTTTATCAGGAAATTGAATCTTTTCTATGTAGACCGCAGTTTTTTACGCACATTAACGCAGTTTTAATTGCATTTTTATGAAATGCATGAAAAGAGTAAAATGCATATAGCTATTTTTTTGTCATTGAAATTTACAATGCTACAAATGATGGTCAGTGAAAATGATATGAAGCAAAAACGCACCTAACTACCAATAATTCGGTGTGCCCTTACTGTAACTTGAAATTCGAGAGAACTTCAAACATTTCAAGGTTAATATTCAAAGTGTCCTCTCTCACCAAATGTTCATGTAATTAGTAAACCGGTACATGACTCCAACAATAACCCGAATTACTCATTCACTGCTCGGATCGTTTTACCCTGAAAGCGCGTTCTACGTAACCCTACCCACCGAGTATCTGTTCCTGGCCCCCAAGGCCTACAACTTTTACACGGCCGTGTTTTACTTTTCCTCTCTCTTTTGAAAAGTTGCGGGTGGTGGTGAAAATGAAAATACAACGTTTTGCCACGTGATAACAAGATGGGCGTCAACGACCAGCGGGAAGTCCTAACACCCCGGCGAGTTTGGCGACATCTCGTTAATGGCGTAATTGCACGTTATGTCAACGAGATCGCGTTCAGCAGTCAATTTCACAAAGAGGCTGCTTTGTAGGGGGATGACGGCGTTACTTAATGCTCACTACCTGCGGCGGTAACTGTCTTAGAAGAATGAAATTTGTCATTTCGACCCTAAAATGAACATTCGACAGCAAATTAGACCCAGATAAATGGGGCATTAACATCTTTTTCGAGATTTTAAAAGTCAAGTAATGATAGCAAATGAAGAGTCTAAAAGCGCACTCTAATAAACATGGACACGAATTGTTACGAATAGAATGGTTCACTTTACGTCATCGTTTGACTGGCAGTGATGGTACCTTACAATCATAGGTTGTTGACAAATAGAACATGTGGAAAAAATAAAATTACAGAGTGAATGGAATTTGTATTAGTGGGCCACTCACTTTTTAGACATTGTCACTTATTTATAACGTATTTACATTATAGAAGTCGCCGCTTATTTATAACGTATTACATTTATTTATATAGACATCGCCGCTTATTTATAACGTATTTACATTATAGAAGTCGCCGCTTATTTATAACGTATTTACATTATAGACGTCGCCGCTTATTTATAACGTATTTACATTATATAGACATCGCCGCTTATTTATAACGTATTTACATTATAGAAGTCGCCGCTTATTTTTAACGTATTTACATTAATTCATATAGACATCGCCGCTAATTTATAACGTATTTACATTATAGACATCGCCGCTTATTTATAACGTATTTACATTATTGACGTCGCCGCTTATTTATAACGTATTTACATTACAGACGTCGCCGCTAATTTATAACGTATTTACATTATAGACGTCGCCGCTAATTTATAACGTATTTACATTATAGACGTCGCCGCTTATTTATAACGTATTTACATTATAGAAGTCGCCGCTTATTTATAACGTATTAACAAATAGGTAAAGGTGTCCTTCTTCTTTCAGAAGAAGGAGATATGATCGTTATTTACACAAAACATGATACCCTTTTATCAGGTAAATAGCCTTTATTATGAAATTGTAAAAACATTGTCCATTTTCCTCCTAGTCAATATGTACATGTAATGTTTTTGATTTAGAAAAATATTTTTTAATTAATAAATCAAGTTTTTCTTACGCAACTTTTACATAAATTTTGAACGATATCAATGCACCATGATTTCTATTTCGTTACATTTTTAATGGAACCTATTAATCTTCAGAAAAAAATGATCGTTTTTACATGATATACATAGATTTATTTTCCCTATAATTCTCAGTCTTACGTAGACCAACTTCCTCCATCTTTCAGACCTCCTTCACGTTTTCTTTGTAATAACCGATTTGTTGTGTGTACAGATGGCTTAGAAACCTTTCCTTAATCGGTCCCTAATTCCGGATAAATCACCGGGATTTCCTCTGACAATAAGAGCTAGACTTCGAGAATTAAAGGCGACATATTTACAACAGAATAAAATAATTCCAGAATCCCTGCTACCATGGCTGCCCAATCAGTCATAAAATTCATAAGTAGCCGCCTTTTGTGCTGAAATGTCCGGTGTTGGATGCCCATTTGGAGAAAATTGATTTTCGGTAACTTCTGAACAATGTTGGACCCGGTTTCTCCAATGCTTCGTTTAACATCCGATCGCGGGATATTAAATATCCCCCTTAAATAGCAATACATCTTGAACAACGTCTTACAAGGAACTCCATATCATTAGTTAGTTTACCAAACAAAACACTTTACTAATTACAGAACCGTTGGATGTTTGGTACATCCACAGAAGCAGGATTAAGCTTCCTTGATCCCGCGCTGTTTCCCGAACATTATTTTCGCGCTGGAATAATTTAGCATGTGGAATTAAGCCCACCGAGTTACATCACTGCCCGAATGAATACAAATTTTATTCTGTGAATACATTAGATCACATTAAGTTAGGAGATTTATGATTTCTTTACGAGAACGGATCAACTTTCAAACGGCTCTGATTTTTGTGGTGCGGCTCCGTACCTTCTGTATCCTAGATTTACCCGAGCAGGCCTTGCAATTAATCTTGGCAGAAGAACTGTATTAAACTGAACTTTCTTTCTTTTAATCCAAGGACTACGAAGTCAAGGCGAAGATATGCTGGGGAAAATTAAGGTTCATTATTTTTAAATGTTGAAATATGATATTTATGTTCACAAACTCCATAAACGCAGAAGGCCTCTCTTAGAGCACGTAAAACCAAAAACAAAATACGAAAAAAAATGAATAAAAAAAAACATGCGGGGTATAAATCATGGAACCAAACCAGTGTTATTACAAATATCATAATCAAACAAAAATCAAGTGTAATTTAACTTACTTTGCCATTTATCATTTTGTAAAAGAGAGAGAAATTGGAAGGAAGAAAACCAGAACATGCAAAATAAATGCACATATATATTTTACATTATATACATTTTATGTATAATAAAGATTTTATTCAGCAAGCAAATTTGAAATCATTTAAGAGGGTTGGATGATCAAATACTGCCCATCAGATCTACCATAGAATTATATATATGATTTTAACCATATGTTAAGTCATTCAGTAAAGAAAAAATCAAAACAGTTCAGCTCTAAGCATTGAGCATTCTCCTAAAATATCTAAACAAAACTCTTTGTCTCAGTGAGATTAATTTTGTCTAAAAAAAAAGCCACGATCATCCATTAAACTAGTTCTATTCTATTCTAAAAATCTAAAAGCAAATTCATACAGGTATTTCTGGGAAAACTCTCACAATTATTATTTGAAATAAAATAGAAAGCGTTTTTATGGGTTGTCATGAATATGTTTGATTTTAATATGTGTAGTGAATTAAGAACATTCAAAATTAAAAATAACAATGATTATAATATTGATAATTAGAAATATAATTATACTGATTTACTGTTTTACATACTGAAATTTTATTCTGTGGATTTTATTTGAAAAAATACTAATATTTGAATTTTTGTTGCTTTACAAAATAATGTAAAATTTTTTAAAAAAAACCATAAGTGATATTTCAAATTTTCAAAACAACAATTTCTAAAATATTTCTTTTTGTCCTATATATAAAACAGCTGTAACTAAACAATAAGAATAGAAAATGAATAAGAGAAATCGTGATGTTCGCTGATACGATGAGCTGAGATAGACTCAAGGTCATCAAAGAGATCAAACAGGGATAATCTGTCGATAATCTGCCGATTCTGTCTTGTGTAGCAACACCTTACCGGGGCTTACTTATGGACACGCAGCCTCGGTCTGATCTAGTGACCGCGGGACCCGAGGGGTGGTGTCAGGATGATCCAATATTTATCAGATCTGGGTAACGCGACACGACCACAATGTGATATTTGCGTTTTTTAAAAGAAAATGCAAAATCTTAGTTCCACGGACGTGTAGCAAAGGTGATACCCAACCGGCCAAAGTGTCTGGTCGGCCATGAAAGTTTTATGAGTGATCAAGGTAAAAACGGAGCAGAGCGGGGGATCGCCTTTCCTATTCTGACGATGTAATTTGGAGGTTACGAGTTGTCTGTTAATGTCGTCAACATAACGCAAGTCACGTGACTGTTTGGAGGTCATTTGAACCCCTTTGGAGTCAAGAACGACGGGTTCATCGAGTCAATGTTTAGGGTATTCGATACAGCGAATATAACTTTATATCGTAGATAGAGAAAGGAATATAATTATGCTGTATGAGTAATACGTCCCGGAATTTAAATTTTGTCTATTTAAAAAATACATTATCCCAAAAACTACATGCAAACGTATTGAGAATCGTGACATCTTCGATCTGTTGATAACGAATCACAAAGGCTCCAGTAAACTGTAGTTTTTAAGTAAAATCATTGGCGTGTGATTTGTTGAAATGTGTAAGTCGCTTTATCGTTTTATCTTTGTCCATATCTAGATGTAAGATTTGATAATACCTCTCACTTTGGGAGGGAATCAAATCTTAGAGAAGCTTGCATTGTGAGTGGTTCCGTGACACGGAGGGAAAACCGTTGTCTCTTCCACCGATTTCTTGAGGGAAAAAGAAAGCAAAACGTTGATGTGGGTAAATAAATAACAAACCGCATGCACAGTCCGTACTCTCAACTGAAGAAACACAAAGCCCTCGTTAGAGAGATCGGGCCCCGTTTGACGCTGACTCAGCCCAGTTATACCTAGGTATGCATGCGGCAGGGTACTCCACCAAAAGGTTGATTGACGGAAAATTAATCAGATTGTGTAAACGATTACAAAATCAAGCGTCACACGGCCATTCAGAACCGCAGTTATATTTTTTGTACGTTCATTGAAAGTATTTAATACTTTTTACAGATTTTGGCCTTTGCTTGATTACAACGTGTGAAGAAGATTCTGTTAGCCTCGCACCCGGTTTTCAAAGCTTGATGATGCACAAATAGATAACGCTCCTATCCGAACCCGATCAGAAGAGATAATGTAGTAAACTGAGAAAAAGTTGTGAATGTTTTCTGGGACACAACAAGGTTTCCTATTTCGTAAAAAATTATTCAAATTTTCGAAATTACGACAAATTGGAAACCTGTCTTATTACACCGTGAAATGTAAATCCACGTAATTTTATTTTTCTTAATCAAGAAACAATGCATTGACTTAATTAAATACAAATGTTTGGAAATTTATTGAAAACAGATCCGGTGAATGAAACCAATGAATTTTGCACGTGAGTTCAACAATAGTGTTCTATTCCCTGGACGGCCATAAACCTCTACACAAACCACTCAAATAATCAAGCAAACAAACTCCCGGTCCCCAGACCCCGGTAGCCATTGACTTGATAACAAATTACCACATTTTGGAGAGAGAACATAGCCGTGCACATTTCCTAGATGTGATGTTAAATTGAATTACTTCTGCATTTACATGTACGATTCTATCGGAAGCTCACTTCAAAAGAAAACTCAGATCCCTATTGCGACAATCGCAAAGTGGGGTTTCGACGGGTGCCATCTTGATAAGGGCATCATGGTAATAATATTAGTTGGAAATCGAAACATTTAGAGTTTTGAGAGATATATCAATGATAGGAATAGGGACAAATTCCATCACAGGGTTGAGACAATTTGCGTAATGCTATCGAAATGTCATTATGTAACTCTATCTCTTATATCGCTCCTTAATATGGGATAAGCGTGCAGCTTCATCGTACCCATCTAATCGAATCAACGGACACTCAAAATGGCATTTTGGTATTACAAACCAAAGATTAGTGCCGATGGACGGTTATTTTTATTTTTATTTCACTTTATCTAAAAGGGATTCAGTAATCATTAGGGATATTGCATTAACGGCGATATTTGATTAAAATAATTTTACCACTCCGCATCGAATATTGGCATCGCCCGATACAAAGCAATTCCATGTTAAAAACACTTGTTTGTTCATATATAGCAATTAGCGATGATGGTGTTATGTAGATTTTGGAGGGACATGCACATCCTCCATGTTAGAAGTGTTTATCTCTCGACAACTTCAACTTATTCTGTAGTTATCTGCGTGTGTATATCTACAGTCCGGAGTCGATGAAAAAAAGCTTTCACGCCGTCTCTAACGTACATTAGGATTAAAAAAAACAACTTATGGTTGTTACCCTAAAGATAATAAAGCTCTCTGAAAGAATCTGATTATATGCCGATACCCTAACTTCCCGAAACATGAAATGGAATAGCACACATAGACCGGACTTATATATACATATTTATATATAGTCCATGCTTTTAAACTTGTGTTAATTACACATAGTACAATGCTTTAAGTAATAGAATGTTTTCAGAGAGAGAGAGAGAGAGAGAGAGAGAGAGAGAGAGAGAGAGAGAGAGAGAGAGAGAGAGAGAGAGAGAGAGAGAGAGAGCGCACTAAGGTAACGGGGTAACAGAAACTGTGTTAATATTCTGATAATCTTGTTAATCCGCTCTACGTCGACGGTAGTGCAACTCAGTAAATGTTCTCAGAATAGATCAATTTTGATCGTCCTCTGTTGCAGCTTCACGCAATCCCATCATAGTTTATTCAATCCAATACGAAAACACAATATGTACCTGTGAAGAAATAATTCGTTTGCTGTAAAATGTATTTTTATTTTCTAGTTTCTCTATACTTTACAGTGGATGATTGTTTGATATCCTGCTTCTAATGAACTAGGCAAAATTGAAAATGATAAAATCTCTTACATGAATACCTGAATAGTTCTACAACGCTTTTAATGAAGTTTCACCGCAGTGTTGCCAAATAACAACGTGCAACTGAGTGTTGTAAAATTGATGTGAAGTGAATGTTACTCCAATGTATGAAAAAAGAACGAGCATTGGGATTTTTTCAAGAAGATGCCCATGTCTGAAAATCCAGTTATTAACATATCTCAATAAGTTATATGAATGGAATTTTCAGGTAAATTATCACCGATAAGCCCTTTACTCATGAATATATATTCAAGAATACTACATCAAAATATATGTCAAAACACATTGTCCTTGACAATCAGTTTGATGCTTTCAATTCTGTTGTACGGATTTTCGTCGTCTTCCTCGTAATGAGAAAAAAAAAATCCGCAAAGCTAAGCAAAGTAATTAAAAGTACTTTCAGTACTTTGATTTTTATATGCATTATGACAAGCTTTAATATTTTGGATAAAAGGGACTTCAAATTCCGTGGAGTTTCGTCGTGGTCCCGATCACCTGTGTACTAGTCAGTTGGTTTGGCAATAGTTACTACAGATATGTAAATGTTTCTAGACATTAGATGCATATCACCTGCATATTAATTAAATCACAATAATCAAAACTGTTGAGAAGTAACGTTACATAACGTTGTTCTTCCAAAACAATATTGGTAATTATAAACAATGTAAGGGATAAAAAAATTTATAAAACAAACAAGTCAAGTTAACAAGCAATATGGGACACAAACTGGAAGTAGGAATTGTTGTTGAGATTCGAGAACAATATTTCCACAGACATTTATTAACAAACGGCGATCTCTCCCGTAGGTCCTACTTACACGTATTTAGAGTTAAAACCCAACAAAAACAAAAGGAAATGAAATAAATATGGGTAATTTATTGCCATTTTTTCACAGTCCCTTGATAAGAATAAGTTTATCTGTTTGGTCTAGTGACCTCTGACCCGTGGTTTTGTGTCCGACACCCTTGGAACAAAGACCTGGGGGTGAGATGTCTCCCCACCGTTCCCCGTCACCTCTCCCTCATACATCGACCTGTAGGGACCAGCACGATTCTGTCCAGAATCTCTGACCCCGTGACAAAGTTCCACCGATAAAGCCCCGCGATAATTATCGTCTGAGAATTCATAAATTACTTTGAGTGATTTTGATTTCAATAGATGTTTCTAATTTTAAGTTTTTGTTATGAATTATGACTGTCGTCTCTGGTTTCAAACTTTAAATAGGGAACATACATGTGTATGTGGGAGATATGTATTTGTCAATCTTATTTGTGAAAAAAGACAGAATGAAAGTCGAAGCTTTCTATTCCTTGACACCTTAAATTGACAGTAAGAATGTTTTTGGCGAATTATCAGACAAATGAAGCAATCGGGCAGAAGAACCTTTTAATGATAACTATCTACATATCATCAACTTAGAGTTGTCTGACCTAAAAGTACAACCCAAATCAATTAATCTTCGTAATTTCTAGACATGGGTATACAGATGCATTTAAATAAATTCAATTAATCTAGTACAATTGGTATTAACAGATATACATATAGAAATTTGTTTACTCGAATGGCTATATTATCAAAGTTGGTTTTCAAATTTCAATTCCGCTTGGTATATGTATATATCAAAGTATTAGAATGCAATGATAAATTCCCGTGAGATTCCTGCTAGCCCCATGGGTAATTAAGCCACAATGCATGTACATATCAAAGGATTAACATCAGCGAAAACGAAGCGAGTGAGCATAAGATCAATGTTTCTCCTCACTTCTCCTTGGGTTATTCGCTCTCGCCGCGGGGTGTCGCTCTACAGCAGGTGCGCGAGATGTACTGATGATAGACATCAAAAACAATCCCAAGTACTGAACATTTATTCAATGGAATCAAAAACAACTTTTAAAGATGAAAATTGCTGGCTTAATTAATCTACCTTTGACTTTGTTTAACGATGGTATTTCTGAATGATAACGGAATAATTTGGTGTTAATAAATAGTGTTTGAATGAGTCTTCCCCCTGGGGTATTTATGAAATTTCAAACGAAGAGAACAGAAATAAGTTTAATTTTGGAGAGGAATCTTATTTATTTCTTCTTTCACAATCAAGTGCATGCTCTTTGCACATTCGCAGATTAATGCGATTAGGAAAACTATCTGAGTGTGGGAAATCAAGACGTTAAAGTGTTTGTTCAAAACTACGTCATCTGTGGAAGCAAACATCGCACTCGTTTTAACACAATATAAAAATGTCTTGTTCAAAGTTTGTAAAAAAATAAATAAAATAAACCATTGTATGTTTGAAAAATATTTGTTATGAATTAAAAAGTTCACCATTTTTGGTCTCTTTATGACATTAAATATTCAAAAACTTGAATTTTGACTTTTGGTTAATTTTGGAACACACGGGAAAAGTGTGACCCGGGTACTCTGAAAATCATTTGAGACGAGAATTAGCGAGAACAAATATAAAAAAACCAAACCTACAGCTGACCCCGACCTTTAGTTAAGTTAGACACATTCTGACGCTTGTGTCATTTCTCTTTGTTACGTAAATCTTTTGTCCTTTCATTCCAAAAGTCTGGGTCCATTCATTCTTTGACTTCCATTGTACATGTATAAGGTCAGCAATGAAAAGAATCCTTTGAAGGCATATCCTGCATTTAACACAACTGCATTTTGTGTCACCACACCTTTTGTCTCCCTGTATAATCGCATTCATTATTTTAAAATTCTATGTCGTTACCTGTCATACAGGCATAAAAACTGCGCATACGATGCATGTATATGCACACATCTGTGCGAGGTATAGGGGATTATCCCCGTTGTTTTTGCTCAAACATACAAACAAGCCATGACCTTTGTTCCGACCTTTCCGTTTTTCTAACGATCAAAGGAAGCCGAATAGTTTCTGCGGAGTTCATGCAATGTTCCCGGGACTCATCTAGCATGGCATTTGAACTGTTCCATTATCCGAATATAATGACCACATTTTAGGCGAATTCGGAAAGGTCATTGAAAATGTACAAATTAGAGACAGTTTAATATGCATTTGTATTTTAAAAAGAACTGTTTGATGTTTAATTTCTAACGATATCTATTTCAAAGAGTCTTTGATAATTTTGGTAACAATTATAGGGAATTTACCAGGTGCTTAAACGCATTATGATTCCAGGACCCCTTATATCACTGTTTGGGATATCATTTCTGGGTGTTGCAAAATCATCTGTATACAAATAAAAAGTACTGAATAGGCTAGAACTAGTTCATTTGGGAGAGATATTTATCAACAGTGTCTCTATCCACACAGTAGATATACTCTTATCAAATATTTATTTCAGGTTTACGATTGAGAAGAAATATTCAATATTGGAATACGAAATAAAGAAATTGAATATATCTTTTACTTCATTGAACATTCGTTTACTGTGGTGACTTTCAATAGAGGGGACTTTTTTTTTTTTTTATAAAATGTCAAAATTGCATGAGGTAGGCTGTCCAAAAATAGGTTTAATGTGTCGAAATGTACAATCAAATGCAATGCAGACAGAAAGAGAGAATAAGGTTATGTAATTTTTGCAATGAATTTTGAGAATGACAATGTTTCATATTATGCAAATAAGATGCACAGTGAAAATAACTACAGCGTGTGTTCGTCATACGGGCAGAACTATATTGTAGTCACACAAACGCCGGCTCCCCTTTCTTTTGTACGTGTTAGAGTCAAATTCTGACTTACAGCTATGCTACAGTTGAATTCTTACATATGACTGTGTTGGAGTGGGATTCTTTCGGGCAGCCTCTATGTCGGGGTATAGACTTGCTGTCGCCAAGCAGACATTTTGTGCTGTTTTATATGAAGTCAAATGGTAACATTCTGTCAGTCATTTCTTCTACAAAAGCTCCCAATGAATCATGTTCTATTTGGGTTTTGGTCCTGATGTCTCAGACATAAAAACTTTAAATGGCTGTCCAAAGATTCTGCGTACAAAGTTGATGCATCATCAGTATGTTATATTTTTTTCTATAGTATCTTTGTTGATTTGCAAGACCAAATTGAATTAACTTCATTTTAATTCATACAATGTTTGCTTGCGGCATGAAAGTTAGTTTTATTAAATTGTGAATATTTTTCTGTTCCATTTTTGCTCAATGTCGAACAAAGCAGTCGTTAATTTTTAACCTTTTTGTTTCTTTCTTTCCTTTCTTTTTTCAAAGAAGGAAAAACCAAAATTTGCTAATATAAACAGTAATTACATGTATGTAAGAGCAATATCTTAAACCAAAACAAAATGTTCCTTGCACTGTTGCTTTTTTATGAAAACGGCGAAGTTGTTGTCTCCAGAACGACAGGGTTAGACAGAATTACTACTGTTATTGTTATTTACAGGGACTTGGACACGATTTGAGCTTAAAATTTCAAAATTTATTTCTCCATTTTTAATGTTTAAAATGCCTAATATGGGTATTTTTAATGCTTTATCAAAATTGAAAGTAAGATATTGAGTTATAAGTAAGATACAGAGTTTGGAAATCCTTGTTTTGTAAAAGTGATCTATTTTGTAGATTTAATGCCTTCCTCACTCCTGATTTAAATTTGCATTTCATAAAAAAGTTATTTATATTTAACTATTTATATTTAAATATTTCGTTACTTGTTAGCAAATTATCATGTAACTACTAGGTACTTATGTTAGAAATAAGGGAAAATTTATAATACCCTTACCATTCGGGGTGTTAAATCATGACTTCTTATTTCATGAATAAAATTTTTGTTCAGATTTAACTTGTATGAATTTTACTGAAAGTTTCTATTCATTGATGTATGTTATGGCGTACCGGGTTTTTTTTTCTCAGAAATGTTAAGATTAATTTTTTTATGTATTTTGAAATATTTGTTATCTTTACATTTTATTTTAGGCAACTCCTTTTTTAAATTGTAAAAAAATCGTTTTATATTTAAGGATGGTGTGTATATTCATGTAAAATTATTGTCTATATATTAACATAATTGTGATTCGCTGGGTTTTATGCTGAACAAATTTAATATATGAATTTATTAATTAACATCACTCGTGAATCATCTGATTCCGAATCAAAGGAAAGTTACTAGAAGACGTACATTGTATTTGAAGACCACTGTAATAAATGTTTGTGTGATTTAAATCCTTTGAAAAATGTTTTAAAAAGATATTTAATACAACTTAATCAAATAAAAAGAAAATTAAATATCAAGTAAATATGGTGAATTTTTTTTAATACTTTTCGAATTTAAATGTCTCAAGTGTTAATGTTATAATACTTGAAATGATTATTAATTTTAAAATACTGCTATTTCACTAGTTTATTTAATTCTGGGTTTTTTTCTTTTGTTGTGTTCTTTCGAAAGAAAAAATGAAACAATTATAAATATACGACACACCTAGACTAGATTCTAGTGTCCATTTATTGTACGGTTTAATGGCACTTTGGTTGTGATTTACGGTTCTGTATTTTAGACCCGTTGAACTTACACGTCTGACATTGTAAAGGCAACACCTTTCTTTTGTCGTTGTTTTATTTATATGCTGGATAATTTTGACTACATATATTGACCAATGATTTTTCCTGTCTAAACCATAAATACATATGTACAATGGATGCATATTTTTTTGCTAAACTGGATCGCACCTTTGGTAAAGTACATTTGCGCGTAAATATGCCAATGGCGGATTCGTCAGAAGCAGAAAAGGATTTACTAATTGAACCAAGAATGGCATTTTTGGGGAGAAATCCAGACAAATATATTAGCAGTCAAATAGTTAAATCATAATTGCTTCGGCGCCAGTGATAAATTGTGGTTTAATGTATTATTCCAAGACGGCCCTGGAATGTTACATGTATAAAGGTTCGGGAACCACCATGCATGACAGGATGGTTGGCTGTTTATTCAAGCGTGACGGTACCCGGACTCTCACTGGTACGGTGCCGTAACCCCCCAAAAACTGTGTCCTCCACCGTACTGAACACAGGGACACCATTGGGTGATCTATGCTCAGGCGAATTCCTCCTCCATTATTGACGGGTACTCTGACATTTTTTGGAACATAATCATTGCCTTAACACCCCGCTGCTTTCATGTAAATGCGTATTGTGTCGACAAAGTTTATCCTTTTATACATGTTCCGTGTGTTGCATTTTTTCCCAATTTTCACACAATTTTTCTTAACGGTTATCTGCCTTTTCCATCTAGTTGCATGTAAAACTTTAAACCTTATTGGTGAGAGATGGAGCGAGACGATGCTGTTATGTAGAATGTGAATTAGAATGGAAGCAAATCTCCTAATCAACCACACACATCTTAAAAGGCAGTGGTTGTGTAAATAAATGAACAAACGATAGGCAGATAAACTCTTTTTATCAACATCACAAGCCTTCAGAATCAAGATCACGGCAAACAGATAGAGAATCCACTAAATACTCGAATTACCGTTGTAAGTCTCGCGAGATTTAGAAGATACCTTGTATTTAGTGGCTGAATAAGTCAAGAAATGGCTTTTCAATGAGCCATGCATCATTGTCAATTGAAATCTTTGTTCGAATGGAAGATAAGTTCATGTAGCAAATAGTTCTGCCGACACGAAATCAACCATTGACTAATCGAATGCTTTGTGTGTCCCTTCATTGCAATCCCTAGATATGTCGCTTCCCCTGTAAGCTGATGCTACACGGGTTTGTTCGAATTAATGCAAATGTTTCTCCCAACGAAGATCCATAGAGCCAGTCCGTCAGAGAATGTCCTTTTACATGCTACAGTCGCATACTTTAATCAGATAATATTCATCACACCCCCATTGTTTGTCTTCGTTCTTGCAACCTGATTTGTAAAGTTTAAAAGTCTTCAAAATTTTGCATAATTCTTATGATATCAAAGAAATAAATGCCGCCCAAACACCGCGCAATTAGCCCCGGTGTGATAGTATCGAGGTGTTTAACGACTGAACACTTTAGTCAGTGATTACTGGGTTATCAGGATAAGATATATCAGAAAAAGGAACGTGTAACTCTCTTATCTCAGGAGTTCTAATCCGTTACATACCCGCTACAGTTTTTTTGTAGTTATCAATACGAAATAAATGTCAAACAAATATATCTCTTTAATCTATCATTTTGAATCTATTTTACGTTTCGTTTGCTGATTGATAAATTGTAGGAAATTTATAAAAAGTAAACGACAAGTATGATATCAAATATACAGTTCATCGTTTTGTAAACAACACAGTATCGTTAGATAAGTGATAAAACATATTGGCTGTCTCATTTGTCAGTCAATAATGAATAGAAGTACTTATTGTTTATTCGAAAGGAAAACAACACGCCCAAATAAGGAAAGGTAATATTTATTCTGTTTAATATATAAAAAATGATCACTGATCTATAAATTTGGTGCAGATTTACGAATTTTCAAAGTTTGGATAATTGAAATTACTATTTTACATTGCTTTTGACTCACAAATTTTGATATGATATCCTTATGTGTTTAACTTTAATGTTTAAAAACCACACAAATAAGACTTTATTAACGTATAAGTAAAATTTTGTGATAATATGTTATCATATATGACGTGTTCTTTCCTGCTTTAATCCCATTGTTTCATTCAACATAAATAAAGCCCTTTTCCTTTGTATGCAGTCCTTCCTTGGAAATCTTCTTTCTGAAAAAGAGGAAACAAAGCCATCGTTTAATTAATTATCGGTGATTTTCTTGTAAAATATAAAATATAAACCAAAACAAAGTGATAATGATAGATTGATATCGTATTCTTATGCTTTTTGTTACTTTTAACGATGTGATATTTCTGAATAGAAGAATTATCCAAAATACATACTTGAATAAAGAATACAGTGCAGCCTTTTTCATGTCAAAATTATAGGTTTATAACTGTTTTAATATTCCTCAATGAAATTCTTTATTATTCTTGATTTATGCAATTAATTGACAAGCGCATATTTACAAATACATGTAAAATAAAATTGTATTCATTGTTCGGATAATTAAGGAATAATGAATATTGTGAGGTGATCCAATACGGTGGGGGTGATTAATTTCAATAAAGCCGGAATGGCTTTATGATATATTTGATTACGCCCAACTGTATTTGATGATTATATTCAAGAATGATTCATTATCATTCATATTTATATAATTTTAAGCAATGGTACGATTAAATGTTTAAATATTCATTGATGAAATATATTGGTCAATGCGTTACAAAATCATTTCGTAGTGTTATCACAAAGACACTGAAAAACGTAAATATTAAAAATTTACACCATCTCACCAGACAACTTTCTTTAACGTAATTTTGTGTGAAGTTTGAACTAAGAATTCACTTTTTAATGCGCTTATAGAAGTTTTATCTTACTTAATAAAAGACACTACTCTGCAAAATAAAACCTCTTAACATTAATTCTGAATTTAACATAAAATCGACATTTCAGCACAAAAAGAAACTCGGTTTATTTGCCATGTTGATCACACAATTTACGAAACCTCGGGATTAAGCTTGCTGAGACATCATTGTGTCTGTATAAACATCTTTTAATATTATGTGCATACTAGTAATAACATTAAATAGCTCTTTACTAAACATTATTCAACAAGGTTCGAGTTATAAACATGGATGAACTGGTTTCATTTTTTAAAATAAAAGTACCAAACTTCGCTTTGATAAAACAAACCTAGCTCTGACTTTACCCCGAGGCAATTAAATCCCGGCACACATTGTTTCCCCCCAGAACTCTAAACTGTCACAGTTGTTCCACAGAGACGTTATACTAACGTTTCTCTCGCCCTGTTCCTGTCCGGATTCTTATGTAAAAGCAGAAGTCAAGAGCAGATAAAAGGCTTTGTAGCTTGTAAATGTCAGGGTGAGGCTGATAACAGAGAAACATGGAAACAGGGGCCCCGGTCCCCCGTCCGAGGGGGGGGGGGTATCGATTCGGGAGGGTTTAAACACATGACTAACTAACTGTGTCACATGTTATTCAGCTCTCTGTTTTGTTTTTAACATGCCATATATTACTATGAACGTACTTACACATATGCAGACTGTTTTGTTTCTTACAACTTAACCATCCCATCCACTAAACTTAGACATGCATTTTTGTATATTCATACTCAGTACATTTTTTTTATTAAATTCCCATTGTTTACGTATTTTGTAAATGAAAAAGCTTGTTTCGTTTCGTGAAAACTTACCATTTTCGATTAAACTATATGTTTTTAATTTCAAATGGAACAGAATCATTCAGAGAAAACAGCTGACAAAAATATATTTTATTTTATCTTTATTAAAAGACTGTCATATGGACATACATTGTTTTGCTTAATCAAAGTGACTCTAGTTTTCATGTACAAACGAATGTAAAATCTAAATGGATCAGAAGAGAATTTTTTTCTGTTTATTAATAATCTGTAAATCATTGATTATGTAAACTTGTATACCTAAATATCCTGTTCTTTATGTTTTCCATTTAATAGTTCACGTTTTTAGTCTGTCAGGTATAATTTATGCAATATTTTAAATGATTATTTATATTTTTGTCATTCATATTTTTTATAAAAATATCTCATCATTTATAATTATGAATTGGTTTAATTTGTCAAGGTTTAATTTGTCAAGTAGAATATTCCTTTTTGTAAAACAATTTAGATATTTTTTCATTACCATAATCTGATGAATTTGAATCCTTTTTATTTAAACCTTTCAAGGAAGACACAACGTATATAATTTTTCTTTTAAATTCATAATTTAAATTATAATTTTTAATTTATTAATTTTTTTTGGAAGGGAGTATGATTTTTTTTTAAAAGAGCTTAAAGTTTTCTTATTAACTTGTTTTGAAGCTTTGAGTTGGTTAGAAGTCTATATGGTTGGACCATATCGGTATTTAATTGAATTACATTAAGGGGGTAGGAAAAAGTTCTTCCCCTCTTTTAGAAATCTGTATGTAACTGTATTTTCAAATTAAGCTAACAAGATTTTCTTTTACATATGTATCTGCATTTGTATAATCATGATTTTGCTAACTCTGAATGATTCTGCTCTGATTTTCAAATGATGAACTAAAAAAACGAAAATGGGCATTAATAACAAAATGATGAAATTTTTTATATACATAACATACATACAACATGTAAAATACCATCAAAAACATATTTGTGTTCGATAATTAAACAGAGTTTAACTTGTGTTTCTTGAAAATCAAAGGTGAGGGATATTTGTGATAGCAATCATTTGTTTATTGCAAAAGATATTATTTATTGATAATACACGTGTATGTGAAACATTGATCTGTACCTGTTTGACACAGTGGAAGGTTGTTAGAATTAAAGAACAACACTACAATGTCCCATGTAGTAGGTCCACAAATTTGATTATTTGTACAAAGAACATCATTTTACTATGAGAATATTATTACATGTACTTGTATCTGTTGATTTGTTTCTAAAATAAAACAAAATTTATTAAATAAAATTTTTTCGCTTCTGGTTGCAATTTATATGCAACATTTCTGTACCATACAATTTTGTTCTGTTCAGTTACACGAACCTATATTTCTGCTAAGCATTGTACATTTTGTAAATATTCTTTGCTGTACATTTACTATTTATTTTAATAAATTTCAATCATCAGGCTTTAGAAAATTAAAAATACAAAACTTAAAAAATGAAAGCCATAAATTAACAGATAATTAAAAAATACAAATGAGATAAAAGGTATACAAATTGGTAAAAGTAAATTGGTTTCATGAGAATATTTCATTCAAAAATACCATGTTGGACTTGATTAGAGAATACCTGATACCAAAATAGATGTGTCGAGATACGGAAGAACAAACAAAGCATGGCAAAGAATATTGGAGATTTGTCCACAACTCAGCATTATTACTTTTAATCTACACATCATAAAAATGTATTGATAGGATAAATTGTACCATCGTTGATAATAATAATTGTAAATCTTACGTTTAACCACAGGTACGGTATGAATAAACTTGTAAAATAATGTTTTTGAACCTCATGCACAATTTACATTGTCTGAGAGTAACAAACTAACAAACTTCTTTGAATTTTTGGAAATTTGATAAAAGCACATTTTGAAAACAAAATTTTAGTTTGTAAATTTGCAGTTAAGATTTAAGAACCATTTCAAATATTATCTTAGAAAGGAGTGATGTTGCTTTATCATATCATTATTGCACGTGTACATTAAAAGATGAAACAAATAAATAGATAAAACATAATTATAGAAATTCAGATGACACTTGACATTATTTCAGTAAAGTCTTAGCTATCTAGAAACTACACCAGGCTGTAATTATCGAAGATAATCTGTTTACATCAGACAGAATGGAAAATGCGAGAGGAAAGTGCGTGTTCTTAAAGATGCGCAAAGATGTATATATTTTCATGGACAATTTGTTAAAGTACGCACCTGTTCTTTACTCTAAACATAAAATACTGATACAAGGGGGAGATGACCCGCCCCAGGAGATTTCATCGCTCCCAAGTAGCCCTAGCTGTTCGATTAATCAAAATTTGATAATAAAACTTTATGAAGCTATAAAATAGAATTGTTTACAGATGTTCGAGTACGCATGATGAGCTGGTGGCCTTTTGAAGAAACTTCAAGAGGAACTGGCTGAAATTTTGTTTGAAAAAAAAAAGGCATTAGAAAACTTAAAAAGAAAAGGGTAAATTTGATGAAAACTGTGTAAAACGACGATAAATTCAGCTGATAATCTATGCACCAGTGCTCCCATGTACCACAAACCATTTGATAGAGGGAGAGCGCTGAGAAAGTAACGAGGGATAATAATCGGACACTTAAAGATAATCACTTTAGATAATCATACTGATATTATCTTCATCAAAATATAGATCAAAGGATACCAAGCTAGTCAGACAAACTAGTAAACACATAATTCCGATGTCGAAAACGACATGCTTTTCGCGAATTGGTGAGGTTCCGAATAATTACCGTGTGTAGATCAATCCGGTCGGGCTCTGGTGATGACTCGTTACACGACAGATAATGAGGAGGAGCGACGACCGACAGACGGCTTGGCGCTCGTTAGAAAAAGTCGGGATCGTGATTCTGTTAAAACACGAAGATGAAGTTTATTCACTTCATCAAATACTTTCAATTGGATTTTCACTCTTTTTTTGATTCTCTTTTAATTTTTTTGGATTTAAATCACTTGTACTTTTCCTTCTTTTTTAATTTTTGTGCTGAGCAAGTACAATTTTAGCACAATACTGCAATTAGATCGTCCCATGATATAAAATTCATCGCATTCTTCAATATGAACCTTATCTATGGCGATAATCTCATCTCCCTGATAACGATCAGCGGAAAATTATTTATTGATTTTTCAAAAGCAGCCTCTAGATTAAAAAAATCGGGAAACATTCCTGTTCATGATGACTTTAATTTCGCCAATTAAATTGCCCACTTTTGAGATGAAATTTGCCGAGGTCCGTTATATATAAACGGAAGGAAGCAGTAAAATACTGCCAATCGGGGAGTTCAATACTTGTCAACGATAATTCACGATATATCCCGAAAGGTATGGCACGAGACTGTTTCTTAAAGGTATATTGACAAGGTAACATAGAGCGGAAAGAAACTAGAGAATTGATAGGTAATTACCTCGTATTGTTCAGTGACAAAAGGCGGAAATATGTAATTCATAACAATTGTTTATGACTTGGGGGTTATATTTGATTTCAATTAACTTATTGTTGTGTTTGAAACGACAGCAGTAATTGGAAATAAATGATTGCAAAATTTAGACTCCAGTGGTAACCTTTATTAAGTTTTTTCTTGTTTTTCCCAAAAAAAATATTATTGACAATTAATACATGAAAAAGAATATCTATTATTAAACATTTGTTGAAAGACATTTATTTATTTTTTGCCACATCTACAAGAATATAATTTTGATTTTATATTCACATCTGACATATATTAATTTGTCTATATAATTTTTAAGACATTGGTTGAACGATGATGTTATCAACAAAGTATATATTGTTGCCACATTTACAAATAAACCTATTATGAATTATTTATCTAGGATTCCAGTTTAATTATCTTGAATTGTCCGTTGAATATCAAGCTCAACTATTAATAATGTATCTTTCCATATCTTTAGCTACATATCAGAGACAGTAGTACGGATTTCCTTACGTATTACTACAGAGAACAAAACTCAACAAGAAGTATTTATATGAAACATGTATTCAATTATTCAATGTGTACTATTAAGTATACCATTTTGATCTGAATACACAGACTGTTGTAATTTTGTTAATGGTAAGAAGTTAATACGTTGTTTAATCCATTTGTAAGCCTATTTCATTTAACAATAAAATATAACAATAATATTTTTTTCTCTTATCTATTCATTTGTTTATATACAAAAAATTGAGAAATTGTCACATGAACTATCACTCATTTTGACCGTTTGTAAATTGTGCACGTTAGAGTGAACTTATTTCTATACGCAAGGGTTTATTTAGATATACGAGTTTTAAATCCTAGTGTAAATGATCGCGCTATAAATCTATCTCTATGTACCCCATAATGCCCTCTGCACTGCGCAGAATAAAAACATGCACCAATTCTACAACAAAAGTTACAATTCAACACCGCAGTGCATTGCTAATCCAACTGATGCTTTAAGAGGGAATTATATATGTTAATTTAGATTAATCAAAAGATTTGCTTAATCCGTTGAAGGTTATTTCTCGCCTAGAAGCATAAACTGTTCAATACAGATCGAAACTACAGATTATATGATAATGATCAGTTTGAGCTTCATGAATATGTATGTTAGGAGATAAGAGAATAAGCCCAGAGAGAGAGAGAGAGAGAGAGAGAGAGAGGGAGAGAGAGAGAGAGAGAGAGAGAGAGAGAGAGAGAGAGAGATTAAAAATTTAAAACAAACCTAACATCAAAGATACATTCTGAATATAAAATATCTTTCTTCTGTAATCGAGCTAATTATAAGTGAATAATATGTACAGTGTTCGCAGCATTTTCAAAGCAGAATATAAATCCAAAATATATGTAAGCCACAATCGCGTTTTTCTCATCTTAATAAAATTGTTTTCACGGCCAAAGAATTTGATTTTTACTTGTAATAAACCCGATATCCACTTCCACAAGATAACTCCCATACATGAAGGTAAAAGTTAGTCGTCTCTTATTTAAGAATGATTTAAATGACTTATTCACCCCTAAAAACTATCATGACATTCATCTTAAGATACCGCCTTTATAATATTCAATATCTCGGAAGATATTAGTGTTTCAAAAAGATCAGATTATTATTTTGATTGAAAAAGTGTGTGAATTTCTACCGACTGACTGAGCGATTCATATGTTAATTTACAAACAGATGATCTTTTTAATGTCTCTTAACACATTGATAAAAGTGACCTGATTTTCAATATGAATGAAAGACTTTCATCTTTGTTATGGGAGTTTTTTTTTGTAATTTCATCTATGTCCTTATTTCAATGAAAAGTACAAATTTTTTAAAGCTGATACTATATTATATATATATGTTTAAAACCTTATTTTATACGACATTTCAAGCATTTCAATGAATAAATTAACTTAATATTGTAACTTTTTGTAAAAAAGTAGAAATATACTACCACATTGTATGAAAAAAAAAACCTGTGTAAATATATAAATTTCATTTACCGCCAAAAAAAGAATTTAAGGAACGACTTATACATGTGGTATCAAATTAAATAAAAAGTGTAATAATAGAGTATATTTTGCATAAAAAATTTGCATTAAAACAGAATGCAGAAAAGGCCTCCTGCTTCTAGCTAATTTATGCACTGATTGGAACACTATAAAAACTGAAACGACCACGGGGCAACACTCGGGGTTCCGCATTAATTTTTCATGAGCAGCAAAAAGCTTATCTTTGGGAGCAGAACGAGTGATCAAGGTCGCTGATACAAAAAGACAGCGATAAGAGAGAGGGGAAAAACATACCAAATGCACCGAAATCAAGAAATATTGCAGTTCTTTCATCGCAACTATTAAACTCGGTATGCGTACTTGAAATTCTATATTTAGCTTGCACTATCTTTTTAAAAATCCGTAGTTAAATTTTTATGACCATCTTGCTTATTTTATTCAAAAATATATCTTTTTCTCCAACAAAATAAGAAAAATATATATTCAAAAACTGACTTTAAAAACGCATTTGACATTTAGATTTATTTTTGTAGTTTTCTATCAAAAGGAATGTGGTTATTTACTTTGAGAAGAGATGGGACTATAGATAAACCCACAAAATATATCTTAAGAGCTGATAAGAGCATTTTGACTGAGCTGATCTTTATCAAATCTAAACAGACACCGATCGCGAATTTTCACTTTTCTCCACCGAACCCTGGAGGAAAACGTTACGGTGGCTAAATTATATATATGTTTCGTTACAAGATAAACGTTTTTATCTCCACCTCGGTAAAGGAGTTGTCGTCCCTTGAAGGCATATAGGGGCGGGCATGCGCCTCTTGTTTGTTGTTACAAAGGGTGCAATTCTCACACCTATAAAAACAAAACTCGTGTACAGTTCTTATCGGAATGAAAACAATCAAATTCCTCCGCGGTATTTGTTTTCTTTTCGTTAGATGTCTGATGCCAACATGGACATTATTTACAATCCTCACTCACGCCTTCTTATTGCTACAATCAGCAGACAGAGACAAAATCAATTGATGATGTTAATTTGAGGTATATCTGAAGATCTTTTCTTATTTATTCCCCTCTGCTGGCGTAAGGCACCTCCAAAACATGTGAAATAACTAATTTTTCATTGGTTCATATATCTTTTGCTGTTCCAGTGTTGATTTATAAATAAAAGGTGGTGCACATGTAATCTCTTACTGTTTCTATGGGCCATTCTTTTTTCCGCTTTTACTTTCATATAAATAAATAACGGTTAAATATCGCATATATGCTTAATTTCAATCTATTAAATATTTTATATCTTATTGGCTTTTCAATCAGGAAAACTGATACAAGTGTATATCAGAACCAATATAGGATGACCATGTTTTAGCGAAGGACTGTTGGTTGACATTAACAGTACAGTATACTTACTAATCTACTAGTATTCTAACTAATCACAAATTACATCATGATCTTGCAAAAATCACATAAGACCTGGTAGATTTTTTATCTTGTATCCATTAAATTTTCGAAAATATTATTTGTTTGGGGGTAGAAAATGTATATAATTGTCACCACACTCATAGTTTTACTAATAGACAAATTAAAAGAAATTATGTATTAGCTACCAAAAGATTTAAGTTTTAATGCATTATTCACAGTGTCATTCAAACAGCTGAACTGCTAGCTTTCTACAACTATTTTTCAGTTTGTACATAAATAATACCCGGTACCAAGCATCTTAATTCCACTTATAATTCCTTTGTTTTTCTCAACTATATTCTATTGTTACACTGTACCATCAATGTTTGTCAAATTGACTGTCAAAGGAGAGGGCTCAAATAGGCAGATTGACTGCTGCCCAATCCTATTATGTAATATTTTTTACATAATAAAATATTGTTTAAATAAAAAAGAAATGACTTAAGACAAAACGATAAAATCAACAGCTTTTTTTAATATATTAAACCATTGATAATTAAATAAAAATTTCTTTAGAACATTAATCTCGTAGATGGAACATTAATATGATTATATAATGAAAAGATTTATAATTTAGACTTAATGTTGGTATTAATCGAAATAGAGAATGTTCCTTCGTTTTGTAACACAAAATCCCCGGGAAGATTCATGGCTGATTTAATATGGCTTCCACAAGGAAAACGGGAGATGTTATCGGGACAAATAGAGGGAAAGGAACGCTAAGGTTTTTGTCTTTAAGCTTGAAAGTCGTCCTTCATCAATTAACTCTAGTTTCCTCTGAATAACAATAGAACAATAATTGATCGTATCTAGCCAAATTCAAGTCAATACGCGACTTTTATGATGATGTGCCTTGGACGAGGGCCCCCTAGCACACCAACCAAAAGCCAGCCCGCTTTTTGATCTACGTCACAGGGACTGTTTAGGGTGCGCTCGATTGAACGAAGGCGAGAGCATTCTGGCCGTAAAAATGTATTTCCCCATTGGCAACAATGATGACTTTCGCTGGAATGTCGAAATTAATGCTGACAAAACATCACCAAATAACACAGTGCGACCCCTCATCGCCTACAGGACTCTCTTGTCCAAAAAGAAAAGAACATCGAAGAAAATGAGGAGAGAAATATGCTTCTAATTGGTCTCCTCTATATCAAAAGAAAAGTTGTGTGATACCCGATACCCATATACATAAACTGGGGCTCTTTCGGGCGCCCCAAAACCACTTTGCTACTATTAGTAGCGACAAGAGACATTTTACGTACAAAAGGCACATAAAAGAAAACGCAGAGACGAACCGAAGGGAGTTTGCTAGAAAAACAAGCTTTGGTATTATAGTCCTGTCAAAGTATATTTGTCAAATTAGAAAGGAGAGCAGGGGCGATACGCCATGTACGATACTCAGACTGCGAGGAATGAAATAAGTCAATGTAATAGCATAATGTGAACCCTAGATCTTACAAGCAAGATCTGGGATGCCTCATGATCGTATCTCGGCGTAGGAATCTGATAATGGAATATTAAACCGTCTGATAAAAAGCAAAAAGTCCCCGCTTCCAGACTTTGTAATGGGGCACGCTGTCTCTGCTATTGTTTTTTTGGGAGTTTTTTTGGTCGGTCTGGTCTGACCAATTCCTGATTAAATGGTCACTCTGGATTAGAATCAGACCTTCGTAGAACAAAGATCAAAGAACAAATTAACAGAGTCTACATCAGACGAGGAAAAGTATCAAGACCACGTTTATTGTCACGAACGAATTTTTGTACAACATGAAGACCGCCACAAGAGGCAATGATAGCCAAAAGTTCTAGCAAAGATGGTCTCTTCATAGTGCTTACAATTAACTGACTACGGCCTTTTATTTCTTAATGAATAATCAATGCATGAATAAAGTGAAGTCTATAATGTCTAAAAAAGGAAAAGTCGTACAAAATATTATCTGGGAAATTGTGGAATTAAGATGATAAGAAAAATAGTGTTTCCAGAGGATGCTAGAATTGTTTTATTGTACATGAAGAGGTTTTTTTTTCAACTATACACAACACGATTAAAGAACTTCCCTGGGTTAATTTCCTAGTATCTATTATATGTCTGAGACATCTACAGTTTCAAAATAAGAAGAGCAGAAAGGTAAATTCGAAAAACTGTTCTGAATTGATCAAATTCAATGTATTTATTTACAAATGTAGGGAATACCCAAGTGGTATCATCGTGGTATACTTTGATGGTGTCTAACCATTATCGCTGATTTAAGGATATCTCGACATAGCAATGTCCTGATTCAACCGATTGTGACGAAACACAAATGCCTTTTATCGTGACTTAGTAAAAAATTATTATTCAGTTGCAACTACACGTTCTTTAAAAAATCAAAAACTTTTTTTTGGAGGTGTAAGAAAAATACTTAGAGTTATTAATTATACCATGCTTTTATCTTTTTTTTAATTGTATAGAAGGAATTAACTTTCCGCACAGTAAAATCGTCTTTATATTGTGAAAATGCATAATCTCCCAATGTCCCTCGTCAACTTTGTGTGTACATAACAAGTCTTCTCGTATTTCACCGTGCTGAGGTAATTTCGTGCATTAGTTAATGTTATAAAGGCTGATTAATCCTCATTTATGTTTACTAGTTTGGCACATAATATGATGTAATACGATGCTGAGTTCCCCGCGGAAAGGCCACAGTTTTGCGTCTCCTTTTGGGTCAGTAAAACGTTTGAATTGACACTGATCCGCAACTGTCAAACAAGCGCTTTTTTCATTGTGCAAGGGATTATATTTTTCGTATAATATATTCACTTTATACCGAAAATACCAAGTTTAATACGATTCCTGCAATATAAAATGTCTCTAATTTCCCTTAATAAGAGAAAATACACGTGTCAAATCGAACACTCTTTTATATATGCAAATATTATGTAAATAGTTGCGCATTGACTTCAAATTCCAGAAAAAATAAGTCCATTATTTGGTAATTTTACAGAGAAACAATTGTACGAAAGATTATAAACGTCCAGTTATATTGAATAAATAGTTTTCGTTTATCAACTTAGCCTCAACAATTAACAGTGAAAAATTACCGGCGTGAGTCGAACCCCCCCTTGAGCCGACAATTTTACGCCAGTGATAATGTCTTGGCGGACGGGGCTGGAGAATCTATGCTGGCACATCAGATAAAGGCGGGAAACGATTAAACGCCTTATCTGAACTGTCCTTTGTTAAACATTATTTGAAACAAAACATCGAATCGATGTCGAGATATCGTCGCAGGGAATGAGGTTTAATGTTAAACCATTCCATCTAATCGTTGAGACATCGACAGGTCTCCTGATTTTCGCCGTTATCGCGTTATGTAAGAATTAATTTCACGATGGCTGGAGGTCGCCGGATTGTGCTATCGCGCTTCTGAAATTGATGATTGTTTTGTTTATCAGAAATTAAGTTGGTAGATTCATTTCATATATTCTTCCCAATCCTCTATAAGATTCTTATCTGTGTAAAAGAGCTGCATACTTATTCTATTTACGGTTACAGAATTGGAATATGAGGGGGAACAGAAGAATTTCAATGTCACTTAAAAACCTGCGAAAACGTCGTGATCACTTCTGACCTAACACTGAGAATAAACAACTTAAATATTTTCAAAATAAGATAGAAAAAATCATGACAAAATGTTTCGGATTTTCTTGAATGAGTGTATTAAAGAACTTATTCATAAATTTATTTCAAGAGAATGATTAATGGGACTTCTATAAATATCAGGACGAACTCGGAACCCCCACACAACGGAAGATGGTTCTGAGATAATCTGATGCGGAACCTTAACGAATGATCGTGATATTTTAAGACTATGGTCGTGTCCCCTGCTACAGATCGTTTAGGGCTGAACCAAGATTTGTCTTATAAACTTAACTTTATCATCCACAAACGTAAAACAGGTTCCTGTTCTACCATGGCAACAAGACAGGTCTTTGATGTAAGAATGTTCACTGTTTAAATAATGTTCCACGAATAATGGCCTGTATCAGCGGGGGTACAATACCATCACTATCCAGTGTTGCATTCCAATATATAGCATGCATGACTTCGCCCGCCCCTAACACAACAATACTAGTCGGGGGTCAGTCTTCAGCTAATGTGATACGGAGGGTGATCTATTTGATACGAGTCGGCGACAACACATAGCTGTAATACAATACACCTCATCTTCATCGCCCGCATGTCTGCAAGTCGTGAATTCACAAAAACTTAAGGCCAACAAGTTTGCATTTCTTCTTTTTTTTTTAAATTTAATTCAAAATCACGTTCTATGAACATCTTAACATTTTTCCTTTCGAAAATACTTAAGTTTATCAAACGAAGTTATACACAATATGGGTCTAGTACTCATGATGCCTATTTCATTTGTTAAATTAAAGTACAACTTGAAATACTTCATTTTATCAACTGATGTATGCAATATGATAATGTGTACTTTATTTGGTAAAATAAATTGTATCAGAAAGGACAGTCTGATAGTTCCCTTGAAATCTGTTATGAAATTTTCAATCCAACTTGAAAAAACATTAGTTACAGATATGGCCATCCTCGTATAAAATTTTAATATTTAATAAGGAGGCCGCTTAAGAACCGACATGGTATTCATAACCCAGCACACGGCCATGTAATGAACTGCTGCCGGGTTCAGGTTCCCGTTTGAAACATGATCAGATTCTAAATTAGATAATGATTAGATATGCACCATTCAACAAGGTGACTTCATTATGTTACATTTTCATATTGATTTCTTTTTTCTCCCCCTTAAAAAGAAGCAAACGTACCTTCTTCTGGCCAAACTAACACTTTTCATTGACATTTATATTTTTTTTACAGTACAAAAGATTCAAAATCCACACTAAGAAGTACCAGTTTTTCAAAGCTCAGTATTTAAAGTTTTAGATGAATTGAAATTATAGTCCATCTGGCATACTTGAATTAATGTGCTTTAAAGTAGTCGGAGATATCCTAAAATCTTAAAAGTTTTAGTCATGTTAAAAGATCGAATATTAAACCTTTAATTTGAAATTTCGAATCTTATGGAAATTATTAAGTGTTACACATATTTTATCTAATGGTGTATTGTATTTAGATTTTAAATAACATTTCATAAAAACAAAAACTCTATAACACGTGATTATTGGATGTAGTCCTTTTGATAAGATTGAACAACAAAATTCTGTATGAGCGGTAGATGGCAACATATTCACTACAATCAACTCCCAGGGATAACCAGTAGGTTGGGGACAGGACTTGGATAGGCACTGCCTCGTGTCCAATCCCTTTATGTATTTATTTGCATAACAAAATATTGGTTAAATTAAATTAAAAACAACCAATCATTTTTCTGCTAGGAGAGAGATCCATGACCATGCAGGGCTGGTCATGTGACTTCGTCATAATTGATTGAACTGTTTTTTAGTGAAACACAAATAATTATTGAATGTTTATTTGTTGAAGAAACTCATTCTAGGTTATAAACTAATTTTGTTTATACATTTATTCTACAGTATTTAATTCTTATTTTCAGCTTTGTCAATACACAGAACGCTGTCAAATATTTTGCATGTAAAACATTTTGACTTTGTTTTATTATTGTTTAAATTTGTTCATTTAATAGAACTCCTTGGGTTAATGCAGATAAGTTTGAATATTCGATTTTAAATCAATATCCAAAGAATATGAAATATTTTGCTTTATTTAAAGTCTAGTTATTACAAGCAGAATCTCTGATTGTTTTAAAAGTTATTAGATATTTTTAACTTATGATTTCTGTTCCTTGAGTTCAGTGGTTAAAATGAGGAAGTCAAATGACAAAAATATTTTGTAGAAAATTCAGACAATATCTGTAAGATTTTTTGTTTTTGTTTCTTTTTGTTTCCTCTGTTGTAAATTTTTTAACACATTGTAATTAAAATGATATTATCATACATTGATAGTGTACATTGTCCAGGCAAAACACATGATGAGCTCAACGATTGGTTTGTTGTGAATGAAATAAATGATGATTACGACTCAATCCTTATGTACTGTAAACTTAATTAATTGTCAGTTTTTGTTAAAGGTGCATTGTATGCAGGGTCTCGCCGATATTATTGATTCTATCAATATATTTATGTTTTTATTTTGCGGGGTTTTGTTATTAAAATTAAGATAAATGAGGAAGATGACATGATGTGTTGTTTTATGCAAAACAAAATTTACCTGGTTACATTTAAAACCGAAACTTGATCTTTTTTCCTATAATCCAAAATCTTTTTTAATATGATTTTAATTGACATATTGTATGTCAGGGTTTGTTGTTTTTTTTTTTTTACTTTTGTATATGGTAACATGTTTATTATTTTATTTGCATTGACACCTTTTAATTCTTTTATTCTGAATACTGAATTTTTACCCAAAGTTATGAAAACACAAATATTTTTTTTCTGTTTAAAATAATAAATACATGTATGTTGACATTGGAATTTTTAAAGTAACATACATTTGAATCAAATATATGTTTTTATTATTCTTATCTGTACAGTTATCATTATTTTATAATTTTGAATAAATATTTTTGACTTATAATTAATAAAATATTATTTCTATCTATTGAAGAAATAAGTTATGTATTCACTTTTAGTATTATTACATAGTTGTTCTAAAAAAATCTTTAAAACCTTTTTTCTTTAATCTTTTAAGAATAAGCTAAATTCTATGTAAATAAAAGATATTAAATTATGGGTCATGAAACAAAACTATACATTTGAATTACTAGTATTTAAGTCAATCTAATTAAAATAATAACTAGAAAATGTCCACTGTTTTATTACACACACAAACTCGTGTACTTCTAATGTGTATGTTCATTTACACGTATCATTGCTTCAAAAGTAGAAATTAGTTTCATCATAAATAAATACATATCAATGGTAAATCTTTCCACGTCGTTTACATAATCAAAATAAAATAGATCATCGATCATCTTTAAATAGGTATTGTAAACAGATTAAGAACACAAGCCCGCTGACAAAAGCGCGGGTCACCTGGGTTTTTGATATTTACAAGAGATAGGATATCGTAGTCCAAAATCTGATAAAAAATGAAAAAGAAAAAAAGAAAGAGAATCTAGAGAGTGTTTATGAGTACCCTCTCTCTGTAATAAGTTTCAATTTCGTCCAGTGGTTGAACACAGGGAGATGAGCCCCCGCGCTGTAACGCTCGCTCCTGGATGATTAAGTTCGGGGCGGACTGTGTTTATTTTCTGATGAATGGGGAGAGTTCTCTGTATTTAACTAACTCATAATTTTATTTATACGAGGACTCTATTGTGTGTAATGTAAACGGCGGCGCCAGCGTCGATTCGAATAAATTATTATGTTGTGTATATTGTAGGAAGTCCATTGGCATAAAGCTTTGATCAAAATTTAAAAGGAGAGTATTTTCATTTAAAAGTCTAAAAAGCGTGGATTACTGCGAATTAACATAAAAGTTTAATGATTAGTAATGGTGCATTAGAAAGGCTTTTAAAATTTCAACTTCTTGTCATAAAATAACAAATTAACATTATGTTAATGTGAGGTCTGCGGTCACCGGATGGGTATGTTTTTGTAAACAGGGTTTTATTTAATTGACCAAAGGGGCCGTTAAAGGGGAGAAAAATAGAGTGTCCTCGACTAGCGGACCTCTTAGAGACCAAGATGAGCTCTTAACTTCTAAACATTTATCGCGATCGATTTATCATCATTAAGCATTTACAAAAGGAATATTTATTGAATCAAGTCATTCCTTTACCATTCCCTAAAGGTGACTTCTGCCAATAGTGCACCATAACCACCCCGATAAGCAAGTAATGAGAGACAGAGATAACGCGGGCATAATAAGACAATGTTTTTCATTAGGCATCCTTTTGCTCAGGAAAAAGCAGAAACTGATAATATTAATAGCTAATATTCGGTGTAATTATACGGTGATTAATATAATCAAATGATGTTGATACATTTATCATGATAAAGTCACATTGGACCTGACAGGCGCTTCAGCATTGGTTGGGAGTAGATAGTGCGCTACAAACAATTGAGGTGCGATGATTCGCAGTAGTCTCTTCGAAAGGCGATAAAACAGAGGAGGCATTGTAAAGAAGAGAGCAGATGGTCGTTTGACGATAGAACAGCGATTCTCCGGATAGAGGTAGCCTATCTTCCGTTGATTGATCGCTGTTAATTGCTCTTAAATCGAATCGACTTCTATTTACACGTCCTGTGAACTTGTCTTTGAATTTGATTAGGTTCTGACCACGAGTATTAACGTTACGCTTAATTATGATTTATATTCATTTTTATATCTACACAATAATGACAAGGCTTTGTTCGTCATATTTCGCGTCCAGGATCTGAGAATTTATAATTCATCAAATGTTTGTCTAGATATCCAAATCACTGCATTCGTTGTCATTAATCAAAAATTATTTTTTAATGAATGACATATAAATGACAATGCGGTGAGTGCAAATAGATATCTTAGAAAAAATTCATTCAAATACCAATAAGTATTTTCTACTGTAAAAGTTCATAAAAATCCGACTTGCATCGGAATTGATTTGAAATATTGTATTTTTTTTTCATATTTGGGAAATATTGAACTGAGAAGTCAAAGAACTTTAAAAAGAAATATTGAGAAATTGTTACCTCTTATCAACACGATAATCTTGTTTCGGAGTCACGTATTTCTTTAATTTTTTTTTTTGGGCCATGAAATACCATGAGAAACTATTTGTGGGCACGGAAGGCAAAAACTTAATTTAACTGCAAATATTTTAAAAATTTCAGTTCAAAACATACAAGAGATTTCTTACATTCTATTTCAGAAATGGAATAGGTGGTAAATAGCGGTAGATCCGAGTCGAGATGCAGCGGAGCTGTTTTTCAACACACCGTTATTAAGATGAGGATAAAGATAACTGCTAGTAAAACTGGCTTATCAAAGCCATGAAACAAACCAAGATACCAACGTCTTTATTGAGGGGAGACCAACAGACAACATTTCATGAAAACATCATCACCGTCTTCCAAACATCGTTAATATCTACACCATGTTCCCCGGTAAATAGGAAAATAAATTTTTAATTCGCCGTGGTGAAGGTTTTGTTTTGAGTGACAGCTGCACGTGTGTCTGTTTGTGCCTTTATCATAAAGAGAGCAATTTTGATTCCTGGAATTCATAGCTTGGCGCCGATTGGCAAAAACTACCCTGTATACAAGATCCTGTGTAAGATACATTCCCTTTACATTTTGTCTTTTTCACGTGACTTGTAGAAAATCACCAACACGTGCGGTTGTGTCCCACTAGTTTTAACTGTGTCTTTTTTTCTGGACCGCACACGTATATAATTTTTGTTGAAAATAATATTATCTAAAGTTTTTGAAATGTTGAAAATTTGAAAAGATTTTGTTACCTGTAATTATTTAGCTTACTTTTCTCTAAATTTTTGTTTTATTAAAAAACAAAACGATATGTGTTTTATTTAGAAAAAATACATTTTAATTTCCAAATTTAAAAAGAGGTATTTTTTTGGTTAATGAAACTGAATATATTCTTTATATTACATTAGGTTAACGAAACAAAAAAATATAGAAGCGTCAAGGTAGTATTTTATTTTTTGTTTCAAACTTTGAAAAATATATAAACAAACTTTCCCCCTATATTGGACAGAATTTTTTTTAGGGTTGTCTTTTAACATTATAGAGTTAATAGAAAAAACTACGTCCATAAAATAATCTGACAATATGATACAAAATTTTGGTGAAATAGATGTACTATACATGTAACTATAGAAGGTAGACACTGAAAATTAAACTTGTAAACTACAGGAATCAATGCTTGCTATCTAGCCATGGCCGATTTCGATTCATCGGCTCAGAAATTACAATGAAGGCACTTCAACGATAAGCAAAGAGTCAGTCTAAACCATTAATCTACTTGTGTATCAACGTGATATACAACATTTCCGTTTAAAATTTATAATTGATTTTTATATAAAAATAAACAAATATATATAAAACATTCTTCTGAAATATATTAAAATAAAATTCTAACGTAAAAATATCATTTCATATACATATATTTCAATCATGTTTAAAAGTTGAGTCTCTGAATCACTGAGAATTTTTTTCCTATAAAACGTATCTTTGTGGCAATAATAATACTTATGGTCATGTTTATATATTTTTTAACTGCGCACGATATTTATTTGTCTGGAAAGCATTGGCTGGTGTGAGTGTTCCCACAATAAACATGGTATACACGCAGCCGCTATATAAACTACACAGAATCAATAATGGTATCACGCACTAAAAAATCCACTGAACAAAAATCTCCATAGCTTACCTCTCAAAAAACAAGGGACGCAATCCAATCCTCGACACCTCTTCAAGAGCCAGACCTGAAATAAATGTACAGATATTATGCACACACAGAAATATAGGGATAAAATACACATGCTTATCGATAAAATATTTCACTTTAACCCACAATGGAATCTGATTTTTCTTGCTTTGATATTTCAGACGCTGATAGACAAGATATCATTTACCAGCATTCGTACGGTATCTTCCCGCCGTTTATCACCCCATCTTTTGCCGTTTCACCATTGGTGTAACAGGAGAGATCAGTTTAAGCCATGAATGCGCTTCCTACCGTCAAAAAGCCATGTTACAAGATGTGTGTTGAACTCCCCTATTGATATGAATAGGCAGAAAATTCATTAAATCACACCTGGGGTGGAGTAAATCTTTTAAATTTCTGTTTACATAAATCTGTAGTAACTCCCGATATTGCTTGATTTTCATTTCGTTTAAGGTTATAATGCGGCGCTGCTTCATTGAGTACGCTCTGTGACTCTTCTAGATATAATCACTGCTTGATTTACGACTGCTGGGTATATATCTGGACATCATTTCCAGGACTTTGTATATTACAGCTAATGATGGGATTATGAGTGTTGAATGTAACATCTGAGTATCGTGAAACTCGGGTATTATATTTTTCGTGGACAGAATTAATCGGTGAACATAATCTTATCCCTCCATCTGTTATCACCTCGTGTGTCTAATTCCTCATTCGATTCAAATAGCTGAGCTCTATTTACTTAACTATTTGGCTGCAATTTTAAAATTCCAGTGGAAATGACAGGCAGATTTATAAATTTAATTGAAAGTTTTCACTGCAATACGATATAACACACCAAAGGGGCAGCTTGCAGCGTTACAAACTTAAACAAATATCCACAAAAACGATACAAAAGACAACAAAAAATACAGATGCTTTCAGCAAAAAATATTGCCCATGAACATACATTTCTCTTACAGAATTTGATTTAAAAGCACAAAACAACGAATTGAATTATGAGATTCTAAGAAAAAAGAATACAACACTGGCATATTCGAAAAAAAAAAACTGAATACCTTTCGGTTTTTTTTCTCATGATTTTAATTTTTTGTGTTCGTAAAAATAACATTTAATAAATTAATAATATGTACGTAAAGATATAATAATGATATCTATAATCGAGTTTCTATCTACATATATCAACAATAAATCCAATACTAGCAATTAATTAAATGCTTTCAAAATACGTTTAAATTCTGTATACCAAGCATTAACAAATCAGATTTTTAATCAACAATTATAAATTTGAAGAACTGGATGGCGTTACAACTGTTTGTCAATAGCAGTAATGTATATCACTTGCTTCTCTCCATATTTTATCGCGTCGTTAGATTTTATGGCGAATCATTTGACTGTAAAAAGTCATAGAAATGTCCGTCTTTCCGAAGAAGAATTGCTCCATTACCTAGCGCGAATCCCCCTTTTCTGTTAGTACTCCATTATCTCTAATGCGTTTTGCAATATAAAGAGACTGTTTTCTTGCCTTTAATAATATGAGCGGTATTTGCGGTCATTACCGTCACCATTTCAGGTTGTATGTAATGCTCAGCATCATTTGTGCGTTTCCTCTTATGGCAGAAATGCTATGAAGAATCATGTAATCTATTTCACATAAATGCTTATTTGGAGTTGCAGCAAATTACGCACTCTGTTCATGTGGTTTGTCCTCAAGACGTTTGAAATTATGACTCTTTCATTAAAACACTTTAATGGTTAACTGTCGTTAATACATTTTGCTCTTGGGTTATTACATTATTTCCATGATCTCATCGCTGTATTATCAAACTGGTGAATTGATAACGGGGGAAAGGACGCTAGGTACCCAGATTGTACCTGGATACCTTTCTCCCACACACAATCGCTGCAAATGAGGGAAATCAAATGGGCAACTCTGACAGAAGATCATGTTCCAAATTTGATAATTTTACGCCGGAGTTTGGATGAATTTGATACATATTTTTAATTCCTCCTCGCTTGTCATAAATCATCCTGTAGCCATATTTCACCAGGATTCTAAGTTCCAGAACCGGGAACAGGTGACACTTTGATTCCCGTGGTGAGGCAGTGCATCAGTTGTCGTTTTTATTTTGTACACATCTCCACATGGCCTACATCAAGTCTTGGCTTTATTTACATTAACTCCTCTGTATGCGATGATGGCCTGTTATGTATGCTCAAATGCCGAGAGGTGATCCGAGTCTAGCTTTTCCCTGGAGAGAAAAAACATCACTGCTTTCCCACTTCTTAAGTTTTGAAGTCAGATTTGAATGTTTTATGTTCTGTTTTGAGACAGCTTCCAAAGTCTGCTGAGTTCTTTTGAGGTTATCTGGCAATCTGCCTGACCGCGTGGTCAGTAACCTACAGTGACACCACTGTAATCGTATACTAGTATATGTTTATTAAATAAAAGCGAGTAATATTGCTGCAAATACAGCCACCATACTGATATTTTTTTTATAAAATTAAAACTTTGCAGATATTAAGTCGAACAATGAAAAGTTAATAGTTATCAACAAAATTAAGTGGTTTTATAATGATGGAAATTATTTTTTAATCAATCAAAACATGATACATTTTTCGTTAATTAACATATTTTGATTATAAAGCAAAAATGATCTCCCTATATTATTGGATGATCTTTTGTTTTTTAATGGGTTATGTTGTTCTGTATTTTAAAAATGTATTTACATAATATCCACTGAAACCATTGGAATATGGAGAGTCAGATAACCATGCTTGACCTTCAGATCTACATGTGTTAAGGTCATACTGTGAAGGGTGAACTTACCTGTGTGTTCAAAAATTAATATCCAGCAAAACTACAAGTTGTCAAACGGAAAGTTTTGCATTTACATCTAGCAGGTACATGCAAAAAATGTTAACCATTTTAAAGGTGGATGGAAGATTGGAACCCGGGTTTTAGGGCATTGACTTTACAATGATATGATTGGACTTCCACTAGCGAAATAAAGATGTAACTTTTTCTTAACGACAAAAGAGATAGCTATAATTGTCAAAAAGGTTTATGTATAACAATCTTTTTAATCAGAAATGAATAATTAATACAAAGTTAGCATCTTTATTGCTAATAAGAACAGTTTGTGATTCAATGATTATATGCACAAACCAAGTGTCGCATTTATAATCTGTGAGTAACACTTAGCCTCATTTTTACACCTGTAATGTCACTCCTGAATTATTTCAGTGTCATCGTATAATCCCTGTTGGCGCCAATCCTAATGGGTAGCACCAGTTACATGTGGGGTAGCACCAGTTACATGTGGGGTGCCGCGTATGTCATACACTGCTTCTTTTCCTTTACTGAAATCCACTTTTTTTAATGGTTAAGCTATTTTTATTTTAAACATTATGGCGTAATTTGAAAGTTAAAATAATTCTGAGACTTACAGCTTTTTTTGTTACAGATATGTATATTTTATAAATACATATACAACAATACAGCAAGTGGTTCTTATGTTCAGTAAAACGAATTTGTTTTAATTACAATAATATCCTTTCAGTTTAATATTGAAAAACTTAACATATAAATTTTTATGAAATTCATAAAATCAATTCTTAGATATATAAAAATTTTCTTATAAAATCAAAACAAATATTTTCACAAGGTATATTAATTTTTATTCAAATCCAATAAATGTCAATCATTATATTATTAAGATTTCTTTAACATATATGCAATTCTTTTCAAGATCATTTTAAAGACGAGAGCAATAAATATATCTGAGAATACAAATAATATTATTAGTTCTACAATCTATTTTTTTTTTACTTTTGAATAATGCTTTTAGATAGGCCTATATAGATCGTTATTATCTTAATTTCTATATATTGACGCAGTTCACGTTTTGTACCGTTTCACAAAAAAATAAATAAATAAAGTAAACAAAACTCTAAACCAATGATTTCTGTTGTTGGTTAAAGGTTATCCTATATCATAAATTTTGATCACAATTAGTTTGCATGCAATTTGTTAACGAAATAGCGGGTGTAACGAAATATTAAATTCTACCGATGGAAAGTTTCATCACTTCATATGATAATTAAGAGACAAAATTTCTCTTTATCGTGTAAACCAATCAGATATATACTCGATTTCTTTTAACATTTCCGTGCTACAAAATTTGTATTGAAAATATCAACAATCTTTCGATATCGGAACCATTTTTAAACTTGACAAAAACTTGGATTATTTGGATAAGCGATTCTTTCCTCTCTATGCACAATTTTCCGTTTTTGAGATATTAAAGGTAAAACTACATCTTTTGTGAAAGACATTATGTAAATGAAGTCTTCCTTTCATAACAATAATTAAAATTATATGGTGTTATTATATACTTTAATATGTCTGTCTCTGAAAAAAAAGTATTCACACAATACACAGTATCCATCCACAGCTAAATGAACTTCGTTCAAACCAATAAATTTAAAGATATTTAGTGTCAAAAATATAAATATGAGTCATTTTTAACGAGATGGGTGAAAATGCATTATAAACAGTGAATAATTTAAGGAGAAATCCCATCACCGACCCTTCTAACGATTGGAGAAAGTATAGCTTGGTACACCATCACCCAGAGAACGTTAATAGAAGCACATTAGATATGTATCGTTGTACTTCATAAAACCAGATTTAGCATAATTTATACTTTTGGAGGAAGCCCTCTAGCTAATTTCCAGAGAGTGTATGAATATTTATGGTCAATATGGAAGAATACCCAGCGATTCACACCTAGAAATTGGTCGTCTCTCTGTCTGTTCCAAGTTTTTTTCTTCGCCATCACAAAACAATGGGTTAAATGGTATGAAATAATCAAAAAGCATCTGCTCTCTCTCTCTCTCTCGCTCTCTCTCTCTCTCTCTCTCTCTCTCTCTCTCTCCTGTAGAAATTTATCTAGATTGTGATTCATATATAAAATACAAATGTCACCATTTTGATATTCCAGTATCGAACTTATATAAAAATAAAATTACTAATGAATGAGTTTTCTTATTCGTTCCTCCTTAAATTATTTGCTGTTTTTAGTTTTAGGAATTAAAGATTCTAAAATACAAAAAAAAATATTTCTGATTCAAGATAATCGAAACAGCACATGCTTAATTCTATTTTTAGTGACATAAATGCACATTTAAGCACATTAGGGGTTTTCTATTAGAGTAAGAAGTCGTTTTTTGGCAGTGATTATTGTAGTTTAGAATTATTCTTAATTTTTCTGGTTCATATATTATACAAAACACCCGTGTTGCAGCAATTGAATTGAAGGTTCCCCCCTGTGATCATTCACCGTTCACCTAGACAGTTTAAAAGATATTGGCGCATAACACGCAAATCAACAGCCAAATTCCCGTCATGCCTCTCTTCTCCATTTGATGTTGCATATTAAATGCAAAAAACATGTACCCATTACATCTTATACTACGGACTAAGCCCTCTTATCGCCCAAAATCGAAATCATATAAATTTTTCGGATCGCCAGAATTCATTGCCTTTAATCAGATAAAAGAAAAAATTACATCTTCTTACATTTTAAACTTTCATTCAAACCAACTGTGCTGCATCTTCAAGGCTTCGCGCGACGCTGCGCATGCGCACAACCGCCACGCGCAGCATTTATCGCCTGCTTGCATCTTATTTGCAATTGATTTGTAATATATGTGTAATTTAGCTATAGGCAGGGACGTTGTAACCTTTTCATTGAAATTTCCCTTAACATGTACTCTTCATCCACCCATTTGATTTGTTTTTCAGTGTGTTCTTGATTTGTCATCCTTGGGGCCATAAGTTGTAACAAAGCAATGGCCACGTTAATATGATTAGAGTAACTGTACACCAACTAAATGTCTCAACAAAGGTTTATTTTCTAGACAGCGTTTGCATTTAAAGTAACAGATGCAATTTACACGTAAATGTTTTTGTAAGAAAAACTATCCTTACTGTCGCTGGCTGACAACATCCATACACACACTAATTATGTAATAGTGTCGGAGCTCCACAGAGGGATCGAATTCTTTCAGCTATTATAGATTTTCCGTGAACTATAGATTTATATTTGCTTTAATTGAGCGTAAGAAAACCCCTTCCTCGGCACCTTTCTGTGAGTTTTCAATTATGTTTGACAGGTAGAAAATGAAGAAGGCAATTTAGAAGGTTTTGTTTCTGATGGAGCATCAATTTCTCCTGACCTCTACTGCATTCGTTAATAATATAATTCCTCTTATCTGTTGTTTCATCGCAACTTAATATCCAAAAGAGAATGGAGAAGTATTGAGTCGCCGATACAGAGTGGATTGTACCTTACGCAGTAAACATCTTGTAAGTCTGCTTCTAACACTAGTCACCCCGTGCTGCTCACTGACCACTGTATAGTGCTTCAATTTATTTCAAGAATAAGTCTAATAGTGAAATCCAAAGTCAGTTGCATATGCAGTATCAAACATTGTAATTTGTCATCAAAGTTCGTGCCCAAATGCAAAATCGAAGTAAAAGGTAAAACTCTCATATAGAGGATTGTAATCTGCTCGAAGAATTTTTGTTTGTACACAGATTTATAAATTGGAACAAATTGGGGAAATTAAACTTAACATATGATATATATTAAGCAATATAGATAATATTTGTATTTAACTCTTTTAATTTAATTCACAGATTTATTTTTAGTCACGGAATTAATTTTTAAAGGTAACGTAACACACTCTCCAAGTCCGTGTTTATTCACTCACGCCACGTCATTTTAATGCGTATAAATTTAGATTTTTAGTTTAATTATGCATTGCTACAGTACGTGTACATATAAACTATGTCACAGATTAAGAATAGGCCGTAATATCAATTTAAAAATAAAAAAACCCATTAAGAATGAAAAACCATAATATTCAGACCATATATCTTTAAAAATAAACATACGTAATTAGTTTCAGTAACATTACATCATGCACATCTTGTTATAAGATGCAAACAATTTGTTAATTTGCATTGGTCTTCAACAAAAAAAACATGTTTATCAATTAAAATATCCCGGATGTGTGATAATGAAATTATTTCAAGATTGTAATGAAATTCATCACTTAAACTTTTCAAAAGCTCCTAACCTCCACACCGATCTCTTTACTTTGGGATACATCTGGATTCATACTTTATTCGAAATCGATTTGATTACGTTATTAAAAATACTGAATTTCGTAATAACAAGAAATTGACCACATGCCACATTTATATTTTTTTTCTGAGAAAGGATTTACATATAGGCTGACAAAATCAATTGATTCAAGATGTCGCTAATTTATTTGTTACCTGAATTCGGTGAACAACAAACTAACCGAGAAAAAGAGTCTCGTCAAAAGCGTTATACCTGCATACTGACTTACAGTAATCTAAGTAGGTTTAAACCATAATCAATGTACCTCCTTCCAGCACTTCTTCACCTTATTGTTGTTTAACGCCGATCGAGACTATTTCTCTTAGATTGGAACGTCATTCATTGGTATCAACAGATTTGGTTTTGACTTACTGGTAACTATATTATTTAAGAATCAGTGTACACGGTGTGAATACAATGTAAAAATACTATAGTATCTTATGAAACATCATTCATAGTTCTCTTTCTGCTAAATACTGGTATTTGTTTTATTTCAAATACAAAATTTGAAATTTTAATACAACAAAATCGACTCTATATCTGGCGGATCAGCAAACAGCTGTTAATAAAAGATAACGAACTGGTCTTTTCCCTCTGACACTGATATTTGTCAAACTTTTGATTCAAAGTTCTGCTCTATTTCGCTCGTTATAAATTAAGCTAATTTATATTCAAAAAAGGTTTTAAGGGAGAAAACATGTTCATAAGACAAAGGAAATAAAACTGCATGTCCCATATTTCCGTTAACTTTATATTTACCTTGTGTTACAATACAAAAACTGACGATCAGATAGGGGTGTTCGTGATATGGGGGCGGGGGTAAACAGATCTCGCCAGTCTTTCCACACAAATGTATACAAGACCATAAGGACTCTATTAGGGCGGGGTAGCAATTAAAACGTATATCATGATGTACAATCACGGGCGGCCATCTTGATATAGCCCTCACAGATGTTCACGGAGACAGCAATCAGCATAAATGTTTTCATCTCTGCATCTTCGAATTTTGCAGCATTTATTACGCATCCATAAAATATTATCATTAAAGTATTTAAATGACCTTATATATGGAAAATATACATCACTGGGTATTGCCGCTTCTGTCATCTGTTTAACGATATGCAAGAAATTTATGAATAATTTGAAAAAAAAAATGTGCACATCTGAGAAATAATAAGTGTAATCTGAAGAAAAAATTAGAACAATAAATATCATTCTGATACTATTTTGGCATTTTCATCAACAACTTGAAAAAAAAAGTTCTTGAAACGGTTGTTCTGTTGCAAATCTGTATAGGCATACGTTTATGAATTAACATGATGTTAGGCATATCGTAACGATCGCGTGTTTGTATGCAATATCAATTTATGATTTGCTATGTTGATTGTTCTATGTATAAATTTTGAATCCTTGATATACACAAAACAAAACTGGATCAGGAGAATGCCAGGCGAGTTTTGGTCTGTACAATTGACGACATTGCTGTTACATGAACAAATGGAAGTTATGTGTAAAATGTACTGCGAAGTCAGATCTACATGTAAAAGTATACAAATGTACATGAAAAAGGTACTGTATATACAGCGAATTGTTATTCTATGTGAAATGTACTGCAAGACGTGTATTGCTTATGTGTGAATAAAAACAAGGTATGTAATGTAGCGATATCAGGTGATTACAAATACAAGATAGTACAGACAATATCCAGAGAATGCGTGATGTATGCTATGAGAAAGTCATAGACATAGTCGACAAAGAGCAGGTATTTATGGAACATATATTACTGCCGGGGGACGCTGCTAGAGTACGATAACTATACTACAGATTGACACCAACACAGATTTTAGACCCGAAAAAAATAGCTGTATCCAGCTCTGCTAGAAATAAGTGAATACAATTGTCCGAAATGTTTCACATTCCCTGAAATGGTAACAAGTTTAGGATAATTAATTTGAAAACATATTTTAAAGAGTAAATTCCTTTATAACTGTTGAATCAAATGTTGAAATTATGGATGTAAATTTTTCGGAAGCTTATATAATGAATAAAATTATAATCATTATGATGCTTTATATTTACAGTCTATATACGCAATGAATAACATGAATTCTTAAACAAAAAACAGAATTATGTTTGCTACATGTAGACAGTGTGAGAAAAATAAGATAAATCTGAACAAGACCTATATTAGATTACCGTGACATTCTGATGCGGTTCTAAATTTACATTACTACTATACATTATCAAAATTTTGTGACACATTTATATCAATTTAAAACCTCAGTTTAATTCAGGGTAAATTGTGCTTTCAGACATTTTCTAATCCAGCACTTGAGATTCCACGTTTGTGGTACAAAATCCACGGGGGAGAGGCCACCGGGTGACGAGATTTGTCCGAGAATTAGCGGCCTCTCTGAGCCTCGTTCTGGAAAAAACCTTTTTGTGTGTGGTAACGGGGAAGCGTTTTCGACTTGGTTTTCTCATGAGTTGGTGTGTGAATTTAATTGCCGTGTCTATAATTTTTGACGGTTAAGATAATTAGTTAATCTACGGAGTTCCATAAACTGCCGATTCCACTTTCAAGAATTGTAGAGCTCATTGCTCAGTAATGCGACGATCGGCAGCAATTTGGAACTAGCTCGTTACAAGGTTGGGGGCCCTCCGCAGGCAAGGCTTATTAATTCTACCTCTAACAGCTGATTAAATGAGAGTGAAAGACTTCTCTATGAGAATAAATAATATTTCACATAAGAAATAACTCAGAGAGCAAGAGGTCGACACCACCAAACTCCGGGGTCGTGTTAATAGCAAATTGCTGAGCGCCTGTATACGAGGAGGGGACGGCTGTTTTGTGTTTACAAATGGAATTGCAGTTCATCCTGAGAAAATTGACTCTCCGAAGTGTTTCCTAAGAGTTTACTTATTGGTTACAAAATGTTGCTAATTTTTTGGAATGGGTGTTAATTGGTTAAGGCGCTTTGCTTTTTTGGCAGGTTTTTGCGATTAGATTTGAATGCTAAAGAGATGATAATGTAGATTTTACAAGTGTTTGGAAACAGTGTAAAGTTTAATAGAATACAATATAATAATCACAATTTGTTGGGGTTTTTTTATCGTTAAATATGAAGTTTATTTGTTTGTGACTTGAAAACGGCAAATTAAAATGAAAGTAAACCAGTCGCTATATGAAGAATTATAAGTGGGTTTTCCTAATGTTTAAAACAATTCACAGGTTTATAATAAAAAAGGAAAAGAAAAAAAAGTTTTTAGTCCAGTATAATTGCACATGTAAAATTATTTTTAAACTAAACACGAGGGTGCGTTTAGATTTATAGTTTATTTGTATAAGGGATGTTTGAAGAACCTAGATGGAGTACAAACCTGATAGTAGGCGACTGCACTGGACGGCCCGCGGGTCTGTACTGCTTCTGTCAGTCACCGCGAGAATTATGTCCTCCAATGCCCTCCATGTTCCTCCATAGATTTATCAATGTCTGTCGTATCTTTTTTTTTAAATTATGTATGTTCTTACGTTAAATATCTAATGTTGCAGACTTTATTTTAAAGAAAAGTCAGAAAGGACGTCGATTGTTTTGTTTTGGTTAAGAAATGATCTTAAATGGATACTTTTTAACGTAAAAGAAATAATAAAAGAAGTAATGTTTGGATTTGAATTTGACAATTGTTTAATTTGTTGTATTTTTAATTATGCATTGTAATTTTCGTATTAAATAATCGTTTTATACCAGATGACACGGATATGTGTATATTGTATAAGTGGGGAAAATTCTTTTAAATCATTTTTATCTCTCAATATATAACCTTAATCACAAGGGTAACTATTTAGAGGGCAATGACAATACAACATAATGCTATGCAAAACTTCTAGTCAAAGGTACAGAGTTATAAACAAAGAAAAAAAAAAGATACTGCCACATTTTTTCTATTTTTTCAGAAGCTTACAACAATGCAAGTTACATCATTTTGTAAATTAAAGCAAATAATAAATGCATAAAATGAAAGTCATCTGCATAAAAAGAATTTAAAAACTGCTGTAAACAGTGGGAACTCAATAACAAAGATCAGGTCCAAAAGTTTAAAATGTGCTTCCTGATTTGTTAGGGTTATTACCAGAGAGTGTCTGTCGGTGGTACTTGAAGATATGTTTACGTGAACTGTCAACTCGGTCCATGGAACATCAGAAGAAGACACTTCAGCAGTTATAGACTTATACATAATCAACTCAATGTGCTACAGCAATCACATCGTTCCTTCACCTTTCTATATCAAGCTCGGCTCCGGACCTTCATGTGAAATGAAAACCCACACATTCCAACAGTCAAAATATTTACTACTCGTATAAAATGTAGCTTTGTTCATAATGAAGACATGCTATGTAAACAGAAAAACCTACAACGGTTCAACTCTGGCATTTTCCCACGGAGGAAGGGTCGCGGCCCGCCACTGGTATTTCTCTCGGACCCCCCTCCCGCGAGCCGCAGACTCTCACCGATGGGACACACCAGCAAGCTCTAGTTCTCATGCCAAAGGCTGAAATTTCTGAACCTCTCTCGTAATGATTTTTAATGGTAGTAGTAGAAATAAAATTCCTGACTTCTCTTTTACACAAGTGCATGTTTGTTAGATTCCTCAGAATTCATGGTCGTCTGACTTGAAGGATATTGGTTTTCACGGATTGCGTGCAAGTTTGCCTGGTCTGGGGGTGAAATGGTGTCGGTGAAACCCTTGATTGCCTGGAAACTGGCTCTCTGTATATATCGCTTCTGGGAGGGGATCCATGCAGTTCTATTGTATAACAGTGCTCGAAAAAAAACTAATAATAACTTGTATTGTAGCGCGAGTCCTCTGAAAGGGTATAGTGGGTGTTTACGTACTAGAATATAGACCTACCTTGAATTGTTGGGTTAAATTTCCAGTGAGAAAATGTGTTGCGTTTTGCTGAGTGCAAAAATTGATTTGATTTAATGTAATCAAAATGATAATTTTTGATTGAATATACAATTCTCTATACATATGTATGAAGAAAAATAAAAACATTTTATATACACTACGCTTTTTATTTTCAATCCTTCTAAGACAAACTTCCAACAATAAAAATGATTGTATCAGCTATAAAACTGCAGATGACTGTTTTTCTTAAGAGAAGCCAAGGTGTTGCAGTATATTATATCATCACCCGGGGAACAGATCGAACCTTGTTAATGACATACGAGGTTATCTCCCTTGCTTTCCCCTTTGATGTGTGGTTTTGTTCTATCCTTTTCTAACTGTTTCGACGAAACTTAAAAAAAAACACAGCGAAGAAAACTCATTATCTTATATTATAAATGTCAATCATTTGTCTGTATCATGACTTACAATTATTTACACTACATAATTTTATTTATCTGATTTTTGCACAAGAATAGACAATTATAGTTTACTTTGAAGGAATCGTAAAAAGATTAAAAACCTTTTGTACATGTACTTTGAAATCAATACATGAACCATGTGTATATTCCTTTCTTTTGATAAATATAGCTGTATTTGCCAGACCTTCTAGATGTAGATCGGTATATATTGTTTGTTATATAGTTAGTGCACTTTTATGAGCATAGATAAGATTTACATGTAAAAAGGGATACTGAAGTTATAGACATTGTGGGATAGACTCTTGATTGCAAACTCTCAGTTCGTAAAAAGTCAACAAAGGGGTGATAATCAAAATTCAAAAGGAAAAAAAAAAGGTTTATAAGTTTACATGCACATGTATATATTCGCTCGATAGTTGAGATTTCCAAAAAAAAAAAATCTGTTGGCTAGTTAATATCAAATTTGCTTAGATTTCTGTTGATTGTAGAGCTTTCTTTGCCCAACAGATAAACATTGCATTAAAGGGCTGCAGTGTTTGTCGTGATCTATGAAACACGAATATTTGTGTATCACAACACAAGGGGCTGTGGGGTCCATATAAACATGTCACCCTCAAGTGCCTACATCACTTTGTTTGTAGAGAGACCCAGGGGTGCCTTTTATAAAGCGATCCTCAAAATTAATAATTTCTGATATCTTTCTCACGGGTGGTCCCTGCGTTTGATGTAACAGAAATGATATAATATTTCCCATCATTCCATTCTCCTGCCCCCCTCACGCATCGAGTCGTTGAAGAAAACATACGTCTAAGTTTCTCAGACAACGTTTCACGATGCTCTCTGCCAAGTAACGAAAATGAATCCAACCTTTTTTTCTGAATGCATCAATTCACAATTTGTCACCTTTTAATCTGTCTTCAGTTACATAATATGCGAGATTTACATGTAAACGGGCACTTTATGTGTAGGGGTATATTTGCTACACAAAGCAGTGTAATATAATCCGCATATTAAAAACATAGCGAGTTCTTTCTTTCTTTAAAAATACATTTGAAAGCATTAAAATGTTTACTTGAATGACATTTTCTATAGTTTTTAACCGCATATACGGCGACAGAGATCTTCATACGGGCCTTTGCCTGGAAACCGGATATGGACCGATGCGTAGCCTCGAGCGACAAATAGCCTGTATAGAATCAATTTCACTCTCGCGGCATCCGAGATTTGAGCGGTAGGCGCGTAAAAATCACAATGCAAAAACCCATCTATTTTCATTTCAAGTTCTCCTCGATGGGTTTGAGTTGTAAGTGGAGAACATCATTAAATAGACATTAAATTTGGGAAGCAAGGTATCGTTTACATTTTATGACAACCTATTTGAATAAAAATCATCGCTTTCTGCGGCCCCTGGATGGACGAAGTGCCTTCGTTAACGTTATCGCTCGAGAGATTGGCTGTTATGTAGAATTAACACACCATCGTGATAATCCCATTGCGATGTCATAAATTAACGAAGAAGAAAAAAAAATTAAAAATCATCGAACCCTAAAATTTAAGCCCCCCTCTCAGTTTTTAGCTAAAACAACTAACACTGGTTATTCTAATATTCTTGTACAAAGTACATTTTGTTTTAATGATCATCAGTCGGTAGAGTTTATCTAAAAGTTAAAGCCTTTGATGTTGTCCAGTGAAACAATGATTTCTTAGAAATACTTGTGTTGTTTTGTTTTGCCCCTATCAATGCATGTATATGTGTGTATATCTAGTTTATACTGCCCTATATAACTCAAACTTCTTATCCTTCCGACTCTTGTGATCTCTCAGTTTAAAAAAAAACAATCAATAAAGGGACGATTGTGAAAATTCAGAAAAAAACACAATTTCATCCATCCGGTATCTTTTTAGCTGAAATGTACATAACACCCATTCATGTACAGGATATTCTTAAATCACTTTACTTTCTCTCTTTCTCCTTCTTTCTCTCTCTTCTTTTTCGCAGAAACCACTGAATAGCAATGCAGAAACAGCTATTATATCGAGATACTTTTATGAAATTCAAAATGAAACACGTTTTTAATCTTTGATGTTCAAAATATGAATATGAAACAGGCGGTACAAATTTGAGATTCAACCGAGACTCGAACCCAGGGCCTCTGACATTTCAAAATTTGAGCTGTTTCACTTAAACTGAATTGTAAAATATGTGCAGATATATGTATATAAGTACTTCTACCATGAACAATTTGTTAACTGCTTGCCATGCCTTATGAAATGCAGATGTAACGCTGGTCTGTTGCATGGTACTTATTGTTTACTTTTTATGATTACTAAAAATCTATTTTTAATACAATACTGAGTGGAACTGGACGTTGTAAAGTTTATTTAGAGCGAAGAGAACGTAAATTAAGGCGGCTGGATGGTCCACAAGTTACCCAACAGGCCTCTCTTGTTCAGAACTGATCTTTGAAGCTATATATAAACTTTTTTTTGGCAAATAAAAAATCCAAATATTTTAGCTTTAAAATCTGAAAATGTTCTTACATCTTTATAAATATAGCTCTTCTTTTTAAGGAGATCAATATAGACCAAAAATAGCCACGATCATTTATCCCTCTTAAATTCAGCTTCTTTAAATTGTCTTCAGAAACGGTCACAGTTACTTATATACATAAATACAAGATGTTATTTTATTGACCAATCATGGGCCTGAAAGGTATTTAACACACATAAATATACAATGTAGACATTATTTCATTTGCAGTATGAGTTGTTTTATTTTTATATACGGTTATATAGAGAACTTTGTATTAAGTGTCAATGATCATAGACAATACCAGGGTCAATAGTCCAAAGGAATGTCAATGCTCATAAGACAATGCGGATATGTTATTCGATAACATTTTCACGCAAGTACATGTATTCATACATTAAAATTGCTTTTTTATTTATGTATTTCTTATATGTTTTCGTGGTTCTTCAAGAGTTGGAAGCATTTTTTACGTGCTATCAATTGAATGTTATAGCATAAAGTTAATTTTTTTAAATCTGTAAATGAATATAAATTTTATTGTTTTCACGGATTGTTGAAAACAATCCAAATATCGCGTTCTGTTTCTAACGGAATAGAAATGACCATAATTGTGCACCATCAGCAAAGATCATTAGTATTATAGATACTTCAAAGAGAAGCAGCGCTGAGATCAAAGACTCGTCGGGCTCGGGATTCATTAGAAAAAAAGACGCGGAGTAAAGTTCACCATCTAATTGTTCAACTCCATTAAAAGGTTCTGGCATGAAATTAGAATATGGGTTCCCTCTTGGGACATAGATAAAATCAAGGAAATAAAATTTCAATTCTTTCAATTCACTTTTTGTTTTATCCATAAACGACTCCAGAACTAATCTGAATTATTGATACACGAATCTATAGATAAGTGATCATTTAGCTACTGGATGTCTTGACGAGGATTTTAAACCACTTTTTCCCCAGATTTCAAATTAGTAAGAAAGCTTAGGATCGCTGTAATAAAAGTGCAAGAAAATATCGAACATAAAACACGAAAAATGATGGAGAAACATTTTTGATATATTTTAAAATACCATACAAACGCTACAAAATCTCTCTCTCTCTCTCTCTCTCTCTCTCTCTCTCTCTCTCTCTCTCTCTCTCTCTCTCTCTCTCTCTCTCTGGTCATTAAATCGCCATTAAGACTGCGCCTAATAATTAACCGGCGTTTTTATTGATTAACATTTTTCCATTGCAGAATTTCCTCCCATTTTCGACTCATATTATATACAATTTCTAAAAATCGATTAATAATTATTTTTGTATGCGCCATCTTTAACTTTTCCAATTGACTGTCTTGGATTTATTATGTACCTTGTGTTGGGTACAGAATACAAAAGGCGAGGTTCGGTGTAACACTGTACATTCTCACCTTCCCATTGATCCCCAGCATCATCTGACACCCTCATTCATAGCTTCAATGACTTCAGCGTTTGTGATTGGGGAAACATATTGCTGGGTGCTATTTGTTTGTGTTTATAGCCTTGAAATGAATAAAACTCTAAACTGTATAACCGTTTTCCTTATCAACAGCTTGCGACTTCAAACACATACAATTAAATTTTTATATCAAAAACTTGAAAACTTGTCATATCACACAGAAAAAGTCATTTTGCTTTTTGGTTCCTTACAAAAACATCAATAAATATCATTCTAGAATCTATATGGTTTTTCAATATGATGTTAACTGTTAATTACTAATATAAGAGACTCTCTTGATTCGTTTTGTATCCAGTAATGCACACTCGGGACCCCTCGAGGTTTTCTCAAGAAGTTCATGAGAGATCCCATTTCTCTCACATAGCGTCATCACATCACCATAAGATGTCTGTATGTCTCTGAGCGCTCTCATGCACTAGACATATTTAATTCATTTGCAGTAAATTGCTTCTGTCAAAACATTCAAAAGCGCGAGATGTCAATTGCTTAATCATATTCCGTGCGGGGCAGTCGTTACTCTAAAGCGAGGCTCTTTAAAAGCACAAATTACTTACGATAGAAAGAGCGACAGGAGAGAGATCTGGATTTGCAACTTACTCTTTTTCTGCTCTACATTGACAGTCTACATCTTAATAAAAGCGATTTTCGCAGCGATTTCTGAAACTGAATTAGCAGAGACATAGCAACTATGGCTTTTAGCAGAGTATGTAGCAATGGGTTTTGGCATCGTTTGCAGCAATGGGTTTTGCGAAGATTGCAGCTAAGAGGCTAAGACCCAATGGCATATGAATTTAAAAACCTGTTCAATTTTTTTAACATTAAAGAAATAATTATGCATAAATACGTTGAAACGGTTCATCGATATGTTATCAAATGCTATGCTATCCAGGCAAAGGATGAAAACGAAACATATTCGTGTCAATTCCAAACCTACGATAAGATTTTAAGTATCATCTAGGAGATATCCCATCACAAGGCTAGCAGTTTATCTGACTCCAAATCGTTTGTTTGAAATGTAAATTCTATCAGAAAGCCTTTGATGATATACATAAATCTAAGCTTTATTTGTAATGGACGCGTGCTATGGGTGTCGAGATGTTTGTCATACCAAAAACAACGGAGTTTTGCACCTGTTACTTTCTCCCTATAATCATATCTTATAGACTTCAGCAACGAGAGAAAGATACCTCTGCAGATAAATTGATTTAGATGTGCGGAAGTGAAAATCAAGATCCAGTAAAAGTTTAGGAAGATTCTTCGCATGTCTTATTTCGATAACTACCATTTAACAGGTAAATATGACCGTCCCTGGGACGCGTTTCACCCTGAGCGCGGTACGGAAGGGGGTACTGTAAAAGCCGAGAAAGTTCAAGATGTATATTATTCCAGTGATAAGCTGCTATGACATTCAAATAGACGATGGTATCGAGTGGTAATTTTTATAAACTTGCGTCGCTGCGTGGCGATGAGATCGTTTTTAGTTATTTTGGCCATCATAAAATTCCAAATTAGCATCAGGAACAATTACCGTGGTCCGTCCATTTGCTGGCAGCAGACTTCCAGACGCTGAACAGCCGCCAATGGATTGCAATAAAGCTTTATGTCTTTTTATAGTTCTATAATTTTACGCCAAATCTCATAGAGCTCTTGTTTTCTTTAATGCAACAGAATCCAAAGAAGATACGATAATTGTTCCCGTTTTCTTATCACGTATAATTCATATATTGATAAAAATAATGTCTGCGCTTGTACAAACAAATTGTTTATCTACCATGCATACATGTATACATTGTGAACACATAATCCTTTGACATTCAAGAGAACAAGTTTGATGAAGTCATTGAAAAAAGTTTTATGCTTCCTTTTTTTCTTTTTTCTTTTCTTTCTTTCTTTTTTTTTTTTTTTTTTTTTTTTTTTTTGCTGAAAATAAAATTTTTTGAGATACCGTTTTAAAATATAATTTAATCTTTATAATTTGTCTGTATAAAATAAATCAAAATTAATATTTGTCAGGGGCTTGCTTTCTAAGAGGCTTTAAATTAGTTTTGGTAGTGGGGCTATGTTTGGTTTTTCGGGATTTCTATGAAGTTGAGTAGGTTGTCCACGTTTATCAAAGCTATGTGTTTCCCGGAATTCTTTTGTGTGTTTTGTCGTATTATATATTGTTCGTTGTTTGGAAGTTTGATACTTCTTTGTGTGAAGTGAGTTGGACTTTGTTTTGCGGGATTAAAAGGTGTAGAATTGTTTTAACTTTTAGCTATGTAAAGACTGCAAACTTTTGAGGATTAAACCAAAGACAACTTAGCAGCTGAGGTTAAAACATCAAAGATAGATTTTAATGTTGATTGTGACGTCACATTGATCATGGCAGGTGCTTGTACATAAAAGTCTGAGCTCACTCAGTTTTCTGTGGGGATTTTTTTTTTTGGATAAATCAAAAGAAGATTAAAAATTACATGTATATTGCAACCTTAGTTGGATGTCCATTTAAAAACTCATATCACATCCTCAGAAAAATTAGTTAAAGGAATTCGTAAAATTTTTGCTTTGATAATGTTATAAGTACCAAGGTTTTTATCTTCTGAATGTTTCTGTTGTTAAAAAAATGTATTCAATAGTCATTGAATTTCTAAACTATAAGTTTTGTTTATTATTTCTTTTCTCTTTTTTTTTTTAAGTATTCCTTGCTTTTTGTATCGATCGTTTAAAAACCATGTACATGTAGGAATGGAGGGTTTTTCTGAGTCTAGTATGCTTTAGTGAATAATACAAAAACTCAATTAATCAATAATTAGATGAAAAAAATTAACAATAATCAATTAAACCAAGCAATTTAACATAACTATAGTCACAATATATTTGCTCTTTTGCAGAAAAGGGAAGAAATTATTTTGTTATTGATATACTAGTATTTATTTTACATATATTTTATAATCATTTAATCAAAAAAAATGTTCATAAAAGGATACTCATTTTCTGTAATTAGTCAAATAAAATTACTTTTTCTTTTTTCTTTTAAATAAGCTAATATTTTTTTCCAAATGATGAAAACCGAATCAACATAAAAATACATTTATTAAATACTCGATCTCAGATTATAAGTACTGATGAAAGAATTAAAATGTGACATTGTCAACATGAACACCACGGGAAAATTAGTGAAATATAATAACCACTTTATTATTTTCACATTCTGAATTATTACTCGGTAATATACACGTAATGTTAACACCACAGAATTTAAGTTACACATAAAGATAAGAAATAAAGTTCCCATATGTTTCTAATAGCATCCCTTGATGAATAACAGAATATTTTGTGGAATTCCAAATTGCTTCATAGAATAATGATTATGAATCTGATCACTGTGCACTTAAGTTTGATAACTTTTTTTTCGTAGTGTCGCTTTCTAATTTATCTAGTTTATATCTCAATATTTTCCTTTAAAATAATTTGTCTTCGACAAAGCACATTTGCACTGATCATTTATATAAAGCGATATATTTGGTCAGAGCAATAACCATTCTTCTTGTTGCTAACAATTAAATATTATCAGTTACTCGTAAAATTCATTTGAACTCAATTTTCGAACATTAACACTGTATCCTTCCTTTTCCCTCTTCGTAAAAATAATATAAGACAGTTTTATTTGGATTTCAACATTTTATTGAATTCTTGAGTTTTTGTATTTATATGTATACAACGTCGTATTACACAGCATATCCATCCTATGTCAAAAAATTCATACAAGTTAGATGAACCTCAACACATATTTTTGTAATGTGGAATGTGTTTTGAATTGCGCGCCTCTGTGACGCAAGCAATCATGGCGCGCGCAACTCACATTCGACCGAACAATATTTTCTACATATATTTTGGATTTCATGTAGATCCGTTTGACTGCATCGCAGCAACATACAGCAGGAAGAGATTAAGATAATTACATTACAATATGCCTAGATACTTGTCTCAATAGCACTCGGCAAGTACTGCAACAGTTAACCTCTTAATTACATTATGTACATCTCCTATTGTTCTATTCTAGCACTCGGGATTTAAATAACTCACACAATTTTGATTTTGTTTTCAAACACCCATTCCTGTACAATGAAGACTAGAAACGCAACATTTCTTTGTGTCATGGATAAAAGATTAAGCATGTTATAAAACTCCTCCAGGATGGAAGAACAAATAAATTAAGTATTTACACAAAATAAAATTTCATCTTATCTAAGATCAGAACATAACACTAAATATTGAATTCAAATAAAAATAATCATATTGAGCAAACAACAAGAAAAAACCATGCTGCGTTTCAAAAAAAAATATCAAGAGATTCATAGTCAAAATTCTTAAGATGGACACCAATGTATTAATAAACAAAAAGTCACTAAATCATAAAAAGCACACCTTTGGCTAATTAGCATCCCCATGTTAATTAGTCTTGATAATTCTTCTATAAAAGTCCGAATATATCTAGTCCTAAGGGGACACCCATTGTTAGTAAAGCACCGACTTAGGTTACAACGACGACAGAAAAACGGCCATTTTCTCACCAACTTTGACAATAGGCTGCTTCGGTTTTTTATCTCTTAAAAGTTCATAAGCACACATACATAACTGTCGGAGCGACAGAGTACGCTCCGCGAGTCTGGCCCCTGCGTTCAAACTCGACCTGCAGGTGGGTAGATTTACCCAAAGCAGTTCCTCCAAGTCACCGCTTTCTGTCATGTTGCTTCTTGGCTTTCGGTTTTATTTCACACCGATAGTTATCGATGAATAGGCTTGTGAAACTTGAAACTTCAAATGTCCCACTCCAGCGTCGCGGTTGTCCGTGACTTATAAATATATCCCTATTAGGGATAGAGTTTTTCGTGACAAACGAGTTTCTTTCTGCAAATGGGACGATCACACGCATCCGTATTACCTTTGCTGTCTGCTTCTTTATTCATGAACGATTATTGCGCATGCGTAGTTCTGGTTCACTTTTCCGTGTTTCGAACCAATTCATGAAATATAGCATCGGGAAGCTTCGGCTGCTCGTCTCTAAGGCGCACTGAACCTGTCAGTCTATATTTAGCACACAAAATGCCAAATAGGCAACAAAATTGTCAACATTTTATCCCTTTTCACACGCCACATCATAGAGTTATAAGTCCTCATTTTTCACAGATTCGCTTCGTATAATCTGTTGACTACTCGTAAAATATGGTCAAAATAAAAAGGTTCTTAGGCCATGGCTCCGATCATATTTGAACCGGAAGAGAGATTGAGACCGGAAGGGAATCCTCCTGCCGTTGTTGTTGAGAGGTTAAGACCGGAAGGGAGTCCAGAGTTGTAGTTACTGGATATACTGGAGAACGATGAGGGCATGGATGACGGGAAGTTGTTGTAGGCGCTGGAGAAGCCGGAATGACCCAGTCCGGTGGAGCCCTGCATGTGTGATGATCCGTGGGTAAAGTAGCTTCCGCCAATGGACGATCCCCCTCCCATGTATGTTGGCATTGGTGCATGCATAGCGTTCAGGTTTGGTGGGAATCCTCCAAAAGGCTTGTCCAAGCTTGGCTTTAATAGGTCGGACATAACCATTCCTTTCTTGTTTTTCTTGCTTTTAGTGGACATTTTCCTGTTCCGGGTCTGAATTCCATCTTTCTTCATTGTAAGCGGGCGGTTAACCTATAAAGATAAAGAGGTAGAAAAAACATTATTACGTGTGGGTCTTTAACACGAGTTAAAAATTGCAACAACAATTAACGCTTTGTGGCATGGTTTGTGTTCTTTGCCAGAGCCAATTGTTAGATCGACTGTGTGTATGAATTATTGGTCTGACATTTTGACAGTTTCTTTTACAATCTTTGGTACGAGACATGGCTTACACTCCTGAGTAACAAACAGAAAACGACATCGAAAACAATCCCAGAAACATTGCGCGATTCTACAACAACTACATTTAAACCACAGGCATTGTTTTCTACAGAAATGGCATCTGAATGAATATCCTCGTGTAAATGATACCTAATCGAAGTGAACTAATTCACACTATATTGACAACTCCTGGACATGGATCAATTTCAATCCCGAGCAAATGTGGAAGTACAGATTTTCACAATTGACTGCCTCCGCCCTAACCTCTTATTTAATTTTCCCATCATTACGTATCTGCCGTTTTACAGACAACCTAACTGTGTACTAGAGTTTGTAATCGTAGGGGACAAAATCCTCATTAGAATATCGGTGTCATCCAGAGGTGCCACAATTTCTCGTCTACAGCCTCTGGTTGACGACTTGGGGATCACGGTCCTGCAACTTTCAGATACATATTCTATTGACGGGGTGTAATAGTCTCTGTCAGGCGCATTTGTCGGAGGGACCTCAACCATTGTCCATAGTTATTAGCCCTACCAAGTCACTAATCGCCGCGTAAACCCCGGTGCACTCACGCGGAAGGATATTTCTATAGGAGTTACGCGGTTGGCTGTTTCGGGGCTTGTTGTTGAGGCTGGTGAGAGCACGGGCTCCCATGTTTCCTTCAGTTAAGGGGCTGCTACTCGATAATTAGCTTTGTCGCTCATCACCTATATTTAGCAGTCATAATCACGCGCGGCCTCCCTGAATTAAGCCGGGTCTGCCGCCATTGGCCTTTGTCAGGACACTAGGTCCATGCTGAGAAAATTGTACCGGTAACAAAAGTGTTTATGACAAAATGAACAGCCTCTGTGGAGGTAGCGAGTTAGTTCTAGCCTAAAAAGAGCAATCGAAAGCCAGCAATTTCTTTTAAAAATGAATATTTGCTATAGTTCCTTGCATTGATGATCTTTTATATTATAGATAAATCGGGGATGTATCAGTGATGAGAGATTAATGTCAGCTAAGCCATTAAGACGAGCCTCTTAATTACGATAAAGTGATATACTTCGCTGAAATCAGAAAGGCCCCGCAGACGTCTACTAGAGTCAAAATGTCACATACCCCAAGATATGTATTAGTTCCACGGGATCAACGAAGGGCCAAGGGAATGCTTAAACTATATGTATAATTGAAATGGAAAACATCAAATACAACAAAAAGTCCAGGACTGAAATAAGCCGATCAGTGCCCTGACCGAGGGCTAAAACAATGCCATTAGATGAGCCTGCTAAAATGATTATGAATAGGTTTTCAATCATAGAAAATTACTTAATCTGTAACGACAAGCAATGAACAAATTTCTCAATTGGTTTCCTAAGGCTAAAAAGGAGATTCCCATGATTTAATGCAGTCCCTGATAGAAGTGGCTGTATCGATGCATGCAGGGAAGGCAGGATAAAGTTGAACAAAATCAGCAGAAATATTTGTCAAATTTCAAATTGGTTGTGACAATTTGAAAACAGAGTCTGAGATTTTCTTTGTCCCGTTGCGCCACGTGATATTCCAAAAAGAGGCGCTTCTGATTCAGCGCCAACTGCCACAAAAATCAAAGCGTGTAATTCTGTGTCAAATCGTTTGTCGCCATTTCTTGTCTAATCTAAGAACCACGGCCGGTGGGCTAACTTTATCTCCGGATCCATCTAACTTTTAAATTTCTTTAACCGTAAAAAGCCATGATTTGTTGTTTGTGGAGTTTTCACTTGATGATAAGAAAATCTTGTTGTTAAAACTTATCGACAAAATCAAAATTGTACTTTTATGAACATTGCATCACGTTAAACAAGCCCTGTCTACCTAAAACCACTGGAGTATGGCTTTTAATTTGAAACTGTTTAAAATAGTAAGAAAAATAAAAGGAACCTTGAACAGGTGCACAGCGACCGATAATCAATCCGATTTTATGCCGATCAGCCAAAAGAACACTCGTTAGATATGCTTTAATTTAACGGTATTGTGGGTTTATAGAAGAAAAACTAATTTCTGTTTTAAAGTGTACGACGAGGTCAGCAATAGAAAAAACTACTCATCAAAATTAATAAACGTTTTAGCAATGAAATTGGAAAAAAAACTGAATAGAAATTGATGTTGTGTCCATAAACACCTAAATAATTTATTTTAAATTCTACAAAAATTATAATGAAAACGCTTGTAGACGCACAATATCAAGGAAATTCCGTGATCTCGTTGTGGTTTTCATGCTTCTAATCAAAGGGCGTGTATCACCGCTCTCAACAAGAAAAGAAGAAGAGAGCATCCGAGTGACAAGCACTCTTCAGTGTGCAGAGTTACAAAAATGACAAAGACGATTAGGAACTCGAGAAGTTGGAAGGAGTTGGGGGAGAGGTAATTCAATCAGGCATGGAAAGATGGCGGCTGTCTCCAAAAAGTCTACTACTCTGTTCGAGTGACTCCCGTGGAAGTCTTTTGATCTATTTTTGTCTTTCTAAAGGTATATTTCCTTACACGCGGTGTGAATGATGAAATTGAAAAGTCCCCCAGCCGAGCTAGGTGGTTATTTCGTAGTATATGATGCTATTACAAGGGTCGAAACGTGTAATTAAATGTTTTTGTCGGTAGGACCTCAGTTTCAATCATAATTCTAATGAATTAACTGGATATGACAACCCCCGGTTGTCGCTGAAATAACTAGAAGGAAAGGTATATCCTTAGTCTGCGGAATCCGTTAAGGCTTCTGTGAAACTTAATAAATCGCCCAGAAAACTTTCTTGTTTTGTGCCAAAAACAAATAACCAATATTAGGTTACACTACCGACCCCGAAATGCATTCCAAACGATCGGTTAAAATACCCGCCCAATTAAACCAGGACAGAAACACAGAACAGGCTGTGCAAGTGTTGTCAGGTTTCTGCAAGTGGGCTAAAGTTTGGTACAGATGATTCAGGGCTAAAACAATATGTGGGAAACAGTAAGAAACAAGACCGGAATCAGACAGAGAAAGAAACCCCGACTGGGAATGACGTCTCACTTCCTGTGGTCAGGAATGGCCACTTGTGGTGAGAGGAGTCGTCGAGGGCCCCACGAGAGCGGGAGAGATTGACACCACTTCTATCCTGACCAATTTAGCATTATAGTACAAAATAAAAACCAAAAATGAAGAAACCAATATAAACCCGAATTACAATCTCCAATACCTTATTGATTTGTTTAATTATTTACACGTACATCATCATCATTGGGCCATGGCGGTAGATACTCGTAATTTGGGTTTGTCTGATAATGAGTATAAAACAGAAGAGAACAGAAATAGACAGACTTAAGTCGTAGTCGAGTCGTAGGAAATCCTGCTCAAACACTACTCTAGGAAGAAATAAAGGTATATACAACTGACTGATTTCTTTAAACAGGGGTGATGTAAATAGCGTTCGATGTTAATTTGCTGGTCCGTGTGTGTTTAAGGTAAATCTGTTTCTTCGTGATTTGTGAAAGTTAATCAATAGAGGTTCTACCGGCGCAGGATGCGGCCGCCCCAATACCGCTTTAATAAACTGCAGTTTATGGAATCAATTATGGGATATAGTTACGTTGTGTTGCTCACAATTAAGACAGCATAATGCTGATTTACATTTTTTACAGGAAAAAAAATAAACGCAGTGTATTGTACTCGGTCAAAACGTGCTTGTTTTCTTCTGTCCTTCAAGGATAACTGCTTCTGCTACAAATTCGATTCGTATACAAAAATTGATAGCTAGTGTACCAGTTATGACCCCTTATTTTTTTTTTCTTTTAAAGATTTAATGCACAGCCTGTATAATTGATGTTTTGTTAAAACCAGTATCATTAAAGTTATGAAACAGTTAAATATCCCAAGATTTGGCCGGGGCTACCATCGCGACACAGCGCTGAAATACGCAGAGAGGGGACCAAAACGTCGATCTATTTTGTCTCCGTTATTAGTTGACAAGAAAATTGGCTAGAAGACCTCTAGGCGAAAAGAGAAGCCTTTTTGTTCATATTTTAATGTTTGGCCCACATAAAAGAATTTATAAATTTTTTACTGAACACGTAAACGAAACAACTCCCCTACGTTACACCAATTTAATCGAACCAACAGACGACAAATGGACTTAACGTCTGCGGGGAAAACTTGGTACTTGGTACCACGGGAACTGAAGAAAGTGTTCTCCACGCCTCGCTGAATTTCATTTGTATTTACTTTCATCTTAATGATATTGAAAAATACTACTTCTAGATAGTGCATTAGGGGCCAAAAAGTGAGGGGATCGTGAAATTAATTCAATATAAATTTATTGTCGACTTCCTTTGCATTCGCGTCAAAAATCAATAAAAAGAATTTTTATTGCCCTCTCGGGGTTGAACTTAATTTCATTAATTTGTTTAAAAATTGATATATTCCATATGCTGACATGTCGGATGTGTACAGATTAAGTTTTGATAATGTTTTCAGAATACCCGAGGCGGTCCAGATTTGTACAACACGTGCTCAACAGGTTCGGGTATGTTTCATGTCAAAAATGTATTAAAACATCAAAAATGTGTCTGCCTTTTCACAACCCTACCCCAGGTCCCGAAAATTTACGACACCCCTTTACGACTGCCGTAAATGAAACTAGATTTTGTTTACATCATTTCGAGAGATACGAATCGCATCCCAAAGGCACTCATATCCACGGGGCCCTCACACGTGAACATTCCAATTGTCTTTTAAAGTTTTCTAAATTCTTGTAAGACATTTAAACAAATGTTTTCACAAGTTTCTGTTTTATTTGTGTTTTTGGACGCCATTGTTTTTCACTTTCCTAGACATTCCTTATAGATAATAAAGGAAAAGGTATTTCTTTGAAGTCAAAAAAATTAAAATAGTTACCGAAGTGTAAGCCATTCTCATCGGATGAAACACTGATAAGTTTCAATTTCTTTTAAAATTATAATTTTTTTTCTAGTAGAAATTATAAAGAAGACTTACGTTATGGAGTTTGTAGTAGAGTCCGCAAGCGTTGCAGACGGGGTCTCCGTTGCCGTTGCGTCGCCACAATGTTGTGGTGTTTGTCCCACAGTTTGCGCAACTTGTTCCTGCTCTTCTGGCAGCAGACTGTAGAAATAAAACAAAGCAATAGTTAGAATGACATTTCTGGCAGCAAACTGTAAAAATAAAGCAATTGTTTAAATGATAAAACAATTTTAAATTCATTCAATCATAAACGTTTTTATTTCCTTGATAATTCCAAAAACAAAACAAAACCAACAATCTATTGATTTATACAAGAAAAATAAAAGGTGTAAATATTTTATATTAATTATCATTGTACATTTGGTGGTTTCATTAATAATTCAAATAGCAAAGAAAGAGACTGAAGTGAAATTAAAATTTCAAAAAGTTTGATTTACTGAGTTGGGTATTAGGATTGACTTAGACAAGGACAAGAAAGTAAACGTTTCTACCCACGAGTTTGGGAGATGTTATCATGCTTTCGCTCGTATCAGTTTGCTTTTACTGAAAGCTTGGCGTGGCGATTATCTATCCACAGTTTATTATTACTGATTAACAATAAAAACAATTTATCTCCCATGTTTACATACAACGATGATTCATGAAAATCGTCAGCATCGATTTATTCACCAGAAAATAACGAGCTGGAAGAATCGAGTTACTGACTGTCGGGAACATCACAGAGACGTAATGGAGATCACCTTCTAACACAAAATGTCTTCCTTCAAGCACATTTTGGTTTTGAAAATTGTCTCAAATTAATAATATTTAATTCTTAATTATTTTTCCCGTGGGTCTTTTTCACCATACCACACAAAAAAGAAACCATTGTGTACAATTTTTAAAGCGGAATATAAGGTGCTGTTAGTCTATAGTTCAGATGTGGAACTTTTGGTGCCTGATTGGGTTCTGAATACTAGCGTGCCGAAACTTGATGCGATACCTAGCGGGGTAGGGCCGATAATAGAAAGGCTAGAGTAACAAGCAACTCTTTGTTTCAAATAGCGAGGCTTTCGTAAGTTTCAAAGGAGCAAACACTATTCATTTCATTCTAATAACAAATTCCCACAGCGATGGGGAATACGCTCAGTGTTGGGTGGGTGACCCTTGCATGTTCATTGTTTACATGATTTTTAAAAAGAAATTTACCTCGAATTTAAATCCAATTTTTAAATGATCGGGTATAAATTAGGTAATGAAGCATTAGACACATCGTCCGTAAAATATTCGAAAAACAGCCACCGTATAATGGATTATATAAATTACATTAAATATTTGTTATGATGATACCGCCTTTTGCAATAATGCGAACACTTGTTCGAGTTTAGCTTGGAATATTATTTACGGCTTTAATAATTGAACTTGAAAATGTAGGCTCCTGTTTCGGATATAACAGGATCGCTTTTCCCTGACATGTGGTATTTACAATGTAAGCAGCGGATAAAACCTTTGAAATTTCAAAGGAATTTTCTAAAATCACGAAGACATATAATTTAGTTTTTATTAATAAAAAAAAAAAATTCGCTGTTTATATGTGAAGAACCTCACAAGAAGTCCGTAAGCTTGTGACGATTCTCTCCAATCTCTATCTCTAACCAATATGGTCTATCTGATTTTCCTTACTGGTGATAGAATTCTATAAATTGTCGACAAGCTTGGTATCAGTCCGGAGTCCCTTCAACAAGAATCTCCCATGCCAGATCCGAGGGAAAGATTCCTGGCACCGATAACAATAGCTTTTGTTTCAAGTCTTAATCTACTGTGTTTTTCAAAATCGCCAAAGTGGTCCATGCTAGTTTAATTACAGTTAAACGGATGAACAACTGTTTTGTTTTGGTCTCCCATTAGGGAGCTAAATGCGATAAATAATATCTATTTTATCTAGATTCATCAATTAACCGGTCACATTCATTGGACATTGAATGCTGGAGTTTGCCGTCCGATACCTTTTTTACCAGAAATCTGATTAGCAATATTCGATGACACAATCAAATGATCCGCGCCGATTTCCCGATAATGTGACGTCACGGCACGTGAAAAGTATTGTTTCGAAATGTGTATGTAATTCGGCAGCTAAATGATAGTCCACGAACCACAGAACTCGCTATCTGAAGTTTTTCATCGAAATCGGAATTTAACTGAGATAAAGCGATAATTCAGTAGTACACGAAAAAGCAGCCCTTATCTGATCTGTTCCTTTGTTCTGAAGTAAATCAGTGGTCTAACAAGAAGCTATTGAAATGTTTATCGGGCCATCATATACCTTTGTCAGAATTAAATACAGTTATAAATGTGTATAAAATAGCTGCAGTGTCTCTCTTCTGTCAAGTGGCATCCACTAAAATAGGGCTAAGATTCCAACCTATTGTTCTAAGGGGGTTTTGTGTGTAATTAGTCAGACCCTTCCAATAAGCCTCTTTAGAGGGCGATTGAGAAGACAGAAGACAATAATATTCGTTTGAACTCTCTCGTGACTCCGGAACATTTACGAATTTTTTCAAAATCATCCTCCATTGTTTTAAATCGGACTTTGTCTCTCCGAGGATCTACGCAGTCAAAACGAATCGAACATGTTATCGATGGGTTTTGTAGATATTTTCAACATACTGTAGAAATTGGCCGTGGAATCGTTTTTAACATCTTCTATCGCCCTGTGAATTTCATTTATCATCGAGAGCTATCTTCTAGCGCGCTCTAAACTGTCAACGACATTTTTATCAAATAAAAACTTTTATCTGAAATTATGCTGTGTATTCCACTATCAAAATTTATGTTTTATCAATTTATATTTCTAGTAAAATTCTGATCTGAATTATTTTAAAATTTATGTACGTAATTTATTAGAATGATTTCAATATTTCTAATACTTTAAATCTTGCTTTTAAAAATACCAGAATTTCTAATTTTTTAAAACTAGAATTCGTGGCGAGTTTGTTTATCATTCATGGATTTCAGAATTGTTGTTAATATAAATGAAAATAAATATAATTCTTATAGCGCTGTTCCACGGAATGACTCCGCATAAGAACATTGTACATCATCTCTCTTTATTCGTTCCATTTCTTTTCACAAATATAAAAGATTTTGGATTTCCTGTTTTCTTTCCCACTCTTGCATTAACAAAATTTTAATTAAATGCAATAAAATCATATTAATATGTCCAGATTTTGTGCTATTAAGGTCCAAGTGTAAACTAAACAGAAGCAATATGTATTTAGTCAAGTCGGCAGGTGCGCGTTGTATTTTTATTATTCTCATGTCAGGGCGCTGCTATTTACCCAATATTTATTTAATAGTTCTAGTTTTTTGCATCGTGCTGGATACAACTTGAGAAGCTCCATCATATGAATTATAATGCATCTGTGTAAAAAGTGTTAATGTTGGCTATGATAAATCATATTGGCGCGTAAGATTAATTTTCCTGACGTTTCAAGGTGCTACCGACCCTTAAAAATGGTACTTGCTCCACAAGAAAAATTATTCTTTATGAGTATTATTTCTTCGCCCCCAGATGATGAAATATGTGCCACGGCAAAGGAAGAGCTGCATTCCAGGCTTTGACAACCTGCTAGAAATCTCTACCCAAACACTGACTATTCCCGCTGGGAGAGAAATTGTTTCAAAATGTCCAGAAACAGTCGGCGTTGAAAATTTTATCTCCAAGAATTCTTAATTATTTTTTTCTTCCTTATTTTATATTCTTTATGCTTGGTGGATAGCGAACACATATTTTTATGAAATTTATTTTTTAAATAAAATTTAGAGACATAAAGTACAGTCTTTCACTCAGGCGTGGTGAAGAGAAAACGGCTTTTGGCGATATTTTGCAAAAACACCATTAATAAAGTTTTTCTTATTGAAATTTTTACCTAAATATATAGCTCCACTTTTTCGCGTACAATAAGGCTAGGTGATATTCAAACCCTAATACGAATATTGCCACAAACCCGGGGTATAAATCAACTCGCCCGACAGCTTTTAAATGCCTTTTTTATTTGTCAAATTCTTGCTCCTCGGCAAAATTACAGTCAATTAATATCATTAAAAATTCTCAACCATGACAGTTGCTCTATTTTGAAATGGTTTTGACTTTTTTTGAATGAATCATATCAATATTTTCTTTTTAAACAGAGGAACATTTAGACGTGCATTATGAGTTTTTGGCCTCTACAAATCGGCTTGCTCGATTCTCTCCGTTATTTACATGAAAGCAATAGCGGAATAAATCAGAGGGAATAATTCTGATTAAAGAAGAAGCAACATCAGCTGCGTTTAAGCGTTTGCCTGGAACTATCACCAGAGATTATCGCTAGAGGCGGTTTCTAATGCTTTATATATATTCTGCGTATGAATATGGGGGATTTTCACTATCGTTTCTATCTGCGATCAGGCCGCGATAAGTCCGCCCTCTGAAGCAACGATTAAAAGGTTATATCAAAAGCCTAAACAGAATATCCCTATCAATACCACTCAATGCACATCCGATAAACATAAATTATCCTTTAGCAAAAGTTTACACTGTGGGCTTTTTCTGTTTCTTGCACGATAACCTTTTCGGTGGGAGAAATAGGCAGAGGGGTTAGGAGATGATATAATTGTACTCACCAGTCGCCGCTTGGGTTTAATGAGGGGTCGATTCTGTCCGTTCATTTTGTGGTACAGACCGCAGGCATTGCACAAATAGTGGCCGGTCCCATCCCTCCTCCACAGAGGGGTGGAGGTAGCCCCACAGTTGACGCACTCCCGGCCCTCTGTCAAATAAAAACAGGTGCGTGAGTAACAGGAAAACCGCACTCACACTCAGACCAACACACTGACAACCAACTCAATTAGAATAAATAAAAATACACCGGGCTATATTTATCCCGCATGGTCATGGAGTTGACTATTAGTACACAAGAAAAAAAAAGTATAAATATGCTAAGTGGCGAATTAATGTATTAATTTGATTACTATATAAGTAGCTCCAGCCCTCAATTACACTTCTCGACGAAAGCTTTTCTGGCGGTGGCAACGGAAGAAAGGTATTCTTTCGGAGGGTTAGACAAAAATTTTCGTTAGAATATCAGACGAATGTCGCCAAGCATACTTGACTTGTAACCTATTATTATTATTTTTTGAAACAAGCTGAGTATCGTTAACAGTTTTATAATCCATATTTCTTTTTACACAGCATTCGGGGAGTAAATAGCTGTATATACGTACTTATTTTTATTTCGTTAACTTTTTCTTTGAGTGAACTCTCTGGGGCCCTCCCCCCATTAGTTCGGCAGGGTGCGGCGACACGATTCGCCCCACCCAGGGGCTGACATAACCCCGAGCCTTACAAAATATGATTACATTTTAGACTTAATCCGTAAAAACAATGTGTAGGGTAATCCCCAAATCGTCCCTAATTATGGAGTTTTTTATTTACCTATCGGAATAAATAAGATTAGCTTTAGGACGGGGGTGTGTTGTGTAATCGCCATTCAGCTCACCCTCGCTATAATGGGCAGCAAATCCCTGACGCGACCTATCTTTTTAGTGGAGCTTACATACCAGCTGGAATTTTTCTGTAGCCCTACCTGGGAGTAAATCACTACCTCACTGAGTTAATTGATGTTTCCAAAAATAATTGGGTTGGATTAGTAGATGTAAAAATAAAAACAAATCGAATGACTGTTTATTTTTTTTTTTGGTTGTAATTGGCGTTCATTCTATTTTTTTCGCTTTCTCTCTCTCTGTTTCTCTGTCTCCATTGATTGAAGTTTGAAGTAGTGTTCTAACCTTGAGTATTTTGGCGCACACTGCCGGGGAAAACCATGGAAATCAGCTCACTAGTTCGCCCTCCCAGTCCTAAAAATTTCAGATTTCCAAATTTAGATTCAGGTTTTTTTTTTCTGAGTCCACTACCCCTCTCACCGCCGCTCCCGATAATCAAAAAACCAGTGATACTTGATCAGTAAAACTAAAGCGTCAACAATCAGTGCTATGTTTCTCTACACCCGTATCCCCTACCAAAAAACCTCTAAATTTTTAAAAGTCTTGTTGTGAGCTCTGTTACAACATACGAACATCAGTTTGTGATTCTGACCAGGGTTAGTTAGACCTATCGTTTATACAGTCAGTCTTTTCTCCCTGTGTTTTGAATGCGAACACTTTATTCAAATTTATTGAGCAAAGGGACTCAAATTACGCTCATACATTATGCTTTACAATGGCCTGTTCCTCGCGGACTTCAAGCTTATTAGAATAAAAATCTATAAATTTTTCTACGGATTTTTTCATTTCAAAAAGCGTCATATTTCAAAAAAAAATAAAAGTGAACAAGTCTCCAATCCATTATTAACGAGAATGTTAAAACCAATTCTCTCTCCCCCTTTCTCTCTCTCTCCTTCTCTTTCTATCTCTCTCAAACCACTGGGAAACCACTTGATCTGCAACGCTGTTCCTCCTTAATTTTATTTTCACGATTTGTTAATCGTTTTATTTATCCAACTGGATGAGGGAGAAATCTGAGAAAACAAATTGTTTTCACACGGCTATTATATAAAGATAGAAAAAATCGAAAAGCTTGAAAAAAGTCTAGTAAGAATTGTAAAAAAAAAATATTTATTTATTTGATGAGCTATTTCTGTGTTTAATTTTGGTAATATTACAGCTAACTTAAACCACCTAGATCTGCATTTTATTTCAGACAATAAAAAGCTTTCATTCGGATTTATGGAAATGTCGTAGTCCATGCACTCCAAACAATTAAGAGCGTGAGTGAGGGGGGAACAGCCAGCCAGCAAACCGCGAACCCCTCTCTTCTGTGCCCGTTTCCCGACCTGTTTCCGCTATTTGCGGATATAGTAAGTGGGTCAGTCAAAATTTAAACATTTATTTGAAATTTCTACTCATTTGAGGAAGCTTAAAAAGGTTTTTATTTTCTTGAGTATTATTTAGACAGGGAACAATTTTCTCATGTCTTTTTCCCCTCTCTTTTCTTTGTTTTTTCCACTGTTCTTCAGTTTATTTTGCAATTTGATATTTTCTGTTCCTATTCACAATTTTTATAACCAGTAAACAATATGGTATATCATAAAGCGATAATTTTAATAGTTACAATTGTTTTATTAAAGTGATCTTTAAGAGAGAAAATTATCATTAAACTGCAAGCATTACGGGCACTTGACAATGCCGGAAAAAGGTTCAACCATAGATGAGGATGATAAGGAGCCTATGACGCGAGGCGGCCCATAATGCTTAAGTCTCGGGCACCAATAGAAACCATCTACAGAAACGTATCAACTACTGAATAAGAGCATCTTAAGTCACAAAGCCCCAGTCCCCTTTCCTAGCGATTTACAGAGTTACGATAGCATTGGAATTTGATGTGGCTGAAATACAATAGAATTTTGGGGCAAGGTCTGGATAACTTCAAGGTTACGGTCGAAGCATTCGACATTTTCGGAAAATTTTTAGGTTTCGTGGAACACAACAAAGTTAATTGATATATTTCCTGTTGTTTAAATACATCTTGCATTTCGAGTATTAAAAGAGCTGGACAACTTGTAAACAGTTAGCCTTGTATTTTTCCGTTCATTGTACTTAAAATGTTTACTTTTCACAATATGTTCATCCGGGGCCCTTTCCTGACGTCATTGTAATTCGGCATTCTTAAGTACTGCATTAATTTCCACGAGGATATAATAGACCCTTAAAATCTCTTTTTATTTTGTCCGAGTTAATTTTTGTAAGTATTAGTGCACACACTGCAGATCACACTCAATTAATAAATAAACAAACTTTTAATTACCTGCACTTGAGCGGGCCTTTGTCCTGGGTCGTGACAGGGCTGACGTCGCCTTGAATACGCTGGCTGCCGGGTGGAAACTATGGTAGTCCGACGTATACGACGGATACGTGGGAATGGGGTGGGCAGTTGAATGGGAGCTGGAGATGAAGGAAGAGATGCCGTTTTCCTGGGAGTCCGAGGGTTTGGGGGGCTTGCTGTCTGGGGTGTATTCTGTGGAAGATGTTGTCTCAGGGGTGGATCCGTCTTTCGGGGGAGTGGGAGGGAAGTTAAAGGAGCTGGAGGTAGGGGGGTGCACGGAGAGGGGAGCCGTGGGACTCTGGTGCTTGGTGTTGTATGGGCTCATACTGGGCCACCCGGAATGGGCGTGAATGGGCTTCTCTGCTGCGACGAACGGGTGAAGGGCCGCTGGGAAATACGGCCTGCAGTTGCTGCCAGGAACTGTAAAATCGAGAGAGAAAAAACATTATAGGAAAAATCAAAACTGAATCGTTTTACAGAATATCAATTTCGCCAGTTTTCCCCCATTTAATGTATATGATTATTAATTACCCCCCATGTATATGAACCACTACGACTTGCAGAAAATTTCCGTTAGTTGGTAATTAATTGTTCTGGTCGTGTTCTACCGTCCTGCCGAGAGAGAGCGGAGCAAGCGCCCGACGTGGAAAATTAACTACAATCAATAACTATTGTGTTTAGGGTAGCTTTCAAAGCAACTCCGTGATAATTAATACAACCCTATTTTGGATTATAGATTTCTATAGTTTTTCTATAGGTTTAACAAACTTTTATTATTTAACAGAAGGATGTCAATCTACATTACGGGCTAAATCTGCATTAAAATCACAAGAAAACGAGGTGATGAATGCGAAAAGAAAAAAGTTGTTTTTTGAATTTAGATTCCAGATAAATTGAGATCTAGATATCCCACGCTCCCGGCGCTGTATCAGGGGTTTCTACAGAGTCGTGTACAGTTCACTGGAACCTAATTTGAGAATGTAGTAGAAAAGCACTTTTAGATTTGGTTTCCTTGTAAAAATTCCATGTTGTAAATTAGAACAAATTGTCTTCCGATTAAATTAACAAGCGCGTAATTATTTACAGAAGCGCTCTGGTCCGGGAAAATGTAATTTTATACCGAGACTTTGAGGATTTACGTTTTGTAAGTCTTGTAAAGAGGGATTGGGGAGAGGGCTGGAGGGGTGCGACTAATTGACCGGTGGGGAGTCGAATGACAGGAGAGGGACAGGGATTAGACCTCATCAAGATCTCTGTGGGGAACACTTGCCTACTGCATACTCGTTTACAATCCTATAATACTGAAGCCGATCTGGTAAATGTAAAGAAGCTGACATTGAAAACATCTGGAAGTCGGGCCGCGGACCTGTTGCATTTGACGGTTTATTTTCAAATAAATATAGCGTTAATGTGGGAAATGGGCATTTAATAGTCATCATCTGAAGGAGTTGAACCTCACGTTTCTAAAACAACTGAAGTAAATATTTTGTCTAGAATTTCATTTTGTCCGGATTGATTACGGGGAGAAACAATTACTTTAGTTGACTCTTGTTCATTTTACTACTGATGGTCTTCAAGACGCCAGTTCTAATATTCCTTGAAATGGCTCTGCATGGGAAAGCAAAACTAACGATAATAAAATTGTTCTAGAGTGTCGAAGATGCTTGAAGTTGAAGGCGTATTCAACACCAGTGTCATTCCCAATTACCACGTACCAATAAAGTTAGAGTAGTTTAACACTATGTAATACAGTTTCCTCATCTTTAAAGAGATTCAGATTTGGTTTTTTTATCACGTAGTAATAATGCTGAACATATTTCTTCGAATAGATTAGCTTGGAATATAATGCTGGTTTTCTTATCAATGTTTGGAAAATCTAACTCTCCGATAATCAGGATAGATAGAATTATCTAGATTATCTACCGGGGTTTTTATTTTCTCACGTTGAGAGGAGCAAGGCTTGAGATGTTTTTCAAACCTCTGAATTTTTGCCAACTCAAAACAATTCGGCTATGTTCGGATTTTTAAATTTAAGAAAAAAAAGAAAACTGAAGTTTTAAAACTCAGAATTTCCTAATTAGAAATTGAATGAATAGACGTGGGAATTTGATATCTGTGTAAAATAACAGTTTTCACTTTGCGGTGGTTATATATACATATATATGCCAATTTATCAGAATAATAACACATTAGACAGGATAGAGGAGGATATTATAGATTTAAATTTCATATTACAGCCTCGATGGACGACTCAGCGTCGCCTGGCCATAAATTCGGGAAATACCTCCCGGCCGACAGAAAGCGCGGTGTCAGAACTCGGCTAGAAAAAGTGAAAATAACGGCAAGTACTTGTGAAAATTTGAAAGCTGTGTCGATTTAATTTTAAAATTCCGAATGTCCTTAACCGGCTCCAATTCAGGCTGTTTATTGTTTTAAAAGTGATGTATAAAATAAGCTGGGGCTTCTGTATGGATAAGTATGGGACAATTTCCGACGGATAAAGTGCCCAGAGAAATAAGAAAACTGACACACTTAGGGACCGACACATGTTGTTGGGGTGAGGATCTGTATCGATGATATATAATCCACTTAATAAAGTCAAAATGAAAACCGAGTTAAATTGGAGCCACATGTTTTTCATCATCAAACATAGGGAAATCGACACGGGTGTTCATTACATGTTTGTATCCATATCGATATGGGCTAGAAATTTAATCTTATTGCCGGGATAAAAATAAGAGGCTAAATTAGTCGTCTTGGCTTACTACTTAATAGTTCGGGGTATTAGCGAAAAGTGAAGACACAAAATCTATTTCATTAGACAAGAAAAATAAATGTTTGTGTATAGAGGAATTTGTTCAGAGGAGCATGGCTAATTTCCATTCACTTGGACGTCAACCAGACCAGACTTACTAACGTGAATTTAAAACTAGAGTACCCCGGCAATCCGGCCGAAATCTGGCAGAGCATAAACCTAATATTATTGTTATATATTTGTTGTGAACACTGAGCCGTCCTAAACAGCTGGCAATTAGTCTACTTGTCCTTATTCATCTTTGGATTTCAAGATATTTATTTTTCCAAATACATTTAAACATTTGCAAATTCCTTTTTAAATATTTTTTTAAACCATACATTTTTTTAAATACATTGTCTTAATAATAATGTACTAAAATGAATATCTTTTTCTCTAAATAAAAAAAAATAGAAATATTTTATATATTTTTGAATGTAGAATTGGGGTACCTACCATGACTAGATCGGTAGTTGTGCATTGCGCGTGCTGCTTGGTTGTAATATCCATTCATCCCTGCGTTGGACTCCAGGAAATGCGGGGGGAACATGTCCCCCACGTCCTCAGAAGGGAGCATCCCCACGGACTCATAGGCGTTCCTGGGGGCCTCGGTGCGGAGCCAGGCGTGTTGCTGTTCTGTTTCCATTTTATTTTAGGTCCAGAAGAAAGAAATCAAGTTTTTTATTTTCTTTTTTATTCTAAGTCCAAATTCCTTCTTTGTTAAATCCAATATAGGAGTACCAAACTATAGTTATATGGTTTTTACAGTTTGTTATAAGGCTGTAAAATATTTCACAAAATTCTGAATTTTCACACTTGTTCTTTTGTCTGAAAGAAAAATAAAATAAAGAAAATAAATAAACAGACTAAGAACAGATTAATTCAAATGCACAAAAAATTAAGAACAATGTATTATGAATTATCATATAGAATTATAATTTAAATTTGCATCTTCAAAATTAAGAAATTTAGAATCAGATATAGAAATTGACAGTTACTGTTAAGGAGTTAAATACTGCCTTGCTTTAACAGTATCTGATTAAATATTTAACTGATGAAGATAAGACTCAATGTCCAAGAGATGAAGTCTCCTTATCTCAAACAATCCGCTTAGAGATCACGTGCTTTACAAACTTGTTTCACTAAACCCTCAAATTGAGAGTAGACCAAATTCACGGCGCTCAAGCACCCAGCACATAAAACTAAACTTACTATCCAAAAGCTTCCCAAATGCATGCTGCAGAATCGCACAGGTTTACCACACACACAAAATGTTGGAAGTATTCTAATCTTATGTTTTTATCCGACCAGTTAGAGAGAATACTTCGATATGCTGATAGGTTTGCTTGCTTGTTTCATGTATACGAATTCACTCAGTTTTTCTATTTTTTGTCGGCGCCTTATGGTTACATATTCATTGTACGCTGGCGAGACGAGGCTTAGAGAGCCAATCAGATTTGTTGAGTAATTAAACCCCGCCCCCTGAAGCCATTCTATTTACAAATTATATCAATCAGTTTATCCATCCGTAACACTATGAGGGTGTGAATAACCGCGAGGGGCGTGGCTTGATATTCAGTATTCCGCCTCCAGAAACAATTCTCCAATGAGATGATTGGATATTTGCCTCAGAGAAAAATTGAGCGTGTGTGATATAATTTGAGGATAATCAAATACTTTGAGCGTAATTTTGGTAAATTTGAAACACACGTTTTAATCTTTTAAATACAAAAATACACCAATTTGTAGATGAAATTTATCTCAAGATGAACAAGATATTATTAAAGAATTAAATATTGGTTTATATTCATATGTAAAAATTTACGAACAATACCAGGACAAAACTTTAAAAATAAATATATGCATATCTGAAAATAGAGAGATTTAAAAGAACAATAAAAGTATGAAAGTCTCTTGTTTTAAATTCTATGAACTCACGAAAAAAAAAGAATTTTTGTTTTAGTTTTCTCCCGAGTTTCTCGTCATGAGATAAGTGTTATATCTTGGTTTACATGGTAAATAGGTGAAAATGGGAATCAGATAAAAGCATTCGCATACAACCAATTACCACGAGAGGTACACACCATTCCTTTATCAACCGATTCCAAAGACCAAGATCTGTGATAGAACTGTTTCTTATTTACCGGCCTTGATATGATCGGCCAACTTCATTCCGGGGAAAATGCTGATGCTTTCCGATTAACCTGTGGAACCGATCGGACGAGAAATAAGGCTGATATCGGGGGAGTTTTTGTCGATATCTATTAGAAGGGCATTAACTACAAGTAGATATTGTGAGATATTTGGAAAATATCAACTCATAATCAAGACCTGTTAGCGGCGACTCGTGCCAGCGCTTTAGCGAGAAAAGCCGGTATTTACGAATGCAAATAAATAAAATCTCCGCGGATTGTTTCATGCGTATTAGAGGGTGTTGTTTTCTGGATATTTCTCTGGGAAGCACCTAAAAGGCCAAGGGAATACTTAAAAACGAAAATACATCAGTTCTGTGTAACATCTTGTAAATCCTAAGATATTTTTCTTAATGATATTATCATGCATTTATCGAGAAAAAAGGGATTAAACGGAAATCTAGAAAATGCACTTACTTCACAGAGTACGCACATTGTAAATATTTTCCCCATTGATAATATTTAAGGATAATATTTCACCAAACCCAAGTACAAAAGAAAGTATATTCAATAAAAAAAAACCTCTCTACTTCGAAACAATCATCTTCCCAAATTAATTACGTGTTTTAATTTGTATTTTATTTGTAACTTTTTTGCTGTCACAGTTTTTGTATTTCCTACATCAAAACACCAATATTATTAATCCAACATCATTATGAAATTCCCAGTCTGATTGTAACATCAACTGTGTTATCAACGAAAAGATAAGTAGTATGAAAAAATATATTCATGAAGATAATATTTTTTAATTACTCATCAATAAATTTATTACCTCAATATATTTTTTTTAAAAATAGAAGAAGAAAAAAACTGAAAGAAAGAAAGAAAAATGAAGCGTGTAATCTATTTTGATATAATTCTCAAACCATTCAATTTTTTTTTCGTTTACAGATTAGCGTTATTTTGCGGTCTTGCTGATTTCTGCCAAACGAATCAAAAAATTGACAGGTCATGCCTGGCCCCTGATTCTGCGAGTTTGGAGACACCGGGCTGATGGCTGATGACCGTGTAAGTGACGTTGACAGAACAAGTTCTAGCCCCCGAGAACCTGCCGTCCCGCGATGACGTGCTTCTCGAGGGCTCTGAAGTGTTAGAAGAGTTTTTCAATTTTCTCGGACACCTGTTTCTGAGAGTGGGACAAGATTCCCGTGGTTGATAAGTCGATCTTGATCTCTTCATGTTTTTACTATTTTTTGGGTATCTGATTTTTTAAACACTTCTGTAGGTTGTACTTTTCATGCCAGTTTCTAGAAATGTCAAAAATATAGCAACATTCCGTACCTTTAAACAAAGCAACATTTTTGTAAAATTATTTTTAAAAGTCATTTTAAATGTGTGTCAAAAATATGGGAACACTTTGTAACTTTATAACAAACCAACTACATTGTTTATTAATATTTTTAGATGTCGACTTTATATGTTATTCTTTTTTAAATTTCACATGTTAAAAAAATGAAATAAAAATAATCTATGCTTAAAAAGTCAAGAATTATATATCTTCCTATTGATGAAGTTTGATTATCACATAAGGAGAGGATAAACATAGGCTATGCCTGTTGTCCAATCCTATTGAATTTATTCAATAAAATTTGTTTAAACTAAATTATCACATTTCTACATATGATTTAATCCATTGATTTAATAGTACTATGAATACATAATTTTAACAGCTACCATACAAAGAAGCTCGCAAGTTCATCCCTCGAATTACTAGGACAAAGTGTAGCAAACATATTAAATGTTCTAGTATTTGTTTGAGACATATCAAATCTTCATAAGTTATTTTTTTTTTCAAATGAAGTTTCTTTTACAGTCTTTACTTTTGTTCTGTATTATAAATCAAATACGTGAGGCATGTTTAATTAGCTGCAAACTTTCCTCTGGTATTTTTAACACTTTTTTGTTCTTCAAGTCTTTAATTTTTTGGAATTAAAAGTCTTATCAAAAAACTAGAACATTTTTATGACCACCAGATTGGTCAGTTTTCCTTTGAAATGAGGCCAGTCTCATGCGGTTTAAACATTTTTCAAGCTGGGCCCGGGCTTGGGGCGTTAAATAAAGACATAAGGAAGCGAGATCAAAATTGTCTAATCTCACTGACTTTATTAAAACACGTGTAAAATGCATGTTGTACAATGACCCGACCTGTCCAACATTTTAATCAACCTTAATCAAGATATAGTTAGTCTTTGATCGCGCACAGCTAAAAATGGCCCCTGGTCGTTGTACAAAGTAGTTGTCACCGAAAACTATTTGAACAATTCGGATTTTGATGGAATCATCATGATAACCCTGGACACAAAGTCCTGTTTTCAAGTAATATGAAATAATCGTAGCATAACCCCCACTACGCAGAAAGTTCTTTGAAATGAAAGGGGGGGGGGGGTCTGCGGACTTCAGCCATTGGTCGACGAGGCCGCCTCGTCATTAAGAAGTTCCGTCCGTGAAATATTTCCCTGTGAGTCTTTTTTTCCAATTATCACAAGTTTGGTGAAAAAATTGTCTACACCGTTCGTGTGAAGTGTGCCGGGGTGTGGCGAATTGTGGTGGGGCCGTAATTACTGCATGATTATCTTATCACCTCCAATAATTAGGCGCGAAAACGACATGCCCCCTCCCCTACAGTTGCAAAGGATGATATATGTTTTTCCTTTAGAATATATAAGGAAAACAGCGTGAGTGAATGATTAATTTTATTTCTCCAAGAGCTATTACGAACACATTGTACATGTATTTACTGAATTTATGAATTGCACAATAATCATTATACAGTTCTGAATTTTGTGAAAAGGTAAAAAAAAATTGGCAGAAAAATGTTACTATAACACAGATCTCTCTATCGTATTCATTTATAATATTGAATGAGATAGACTAGTAGATTATACAAACTGACAAAAATGTGCAACATTTGACGATACATCTTCGGACATTTTTTTTGTTTTGATGGAAATCAAATTTACAGCGAAAAGACGACTTTTATTATTTTTACTGGGTGACTATTTTATATATTTTTTGTTATAAAAATATCATGGTTTCTTTAAATATTTTACATTTGAATATATAATCACAATCTTGATATATAGGGTCAAAATTCTGACTGTCTCGGTTGAGCCACCCTCCCCCCCCCCCCCCCCCCTGTGTGAGCTGGGTGATCCCTCTCCCCTTAACATTAGTGTCGGCGCGATAATTAGCGCGGTAGCTAAGTGGTCCACCAACTCCACTACACGTGGTTTTGGTGTCAAACTGAAGCACGACCCCAAGGTTTTTATCCCATTCCAAATGTCTACAGGAAAATACAATTACGTACTAATTAAAGGAAGATGCAGACTTATACATGTCATCAGAAATCATCTATTCAATTTTTTCAATTCAGTTTATTCGCTCACACCATGGAATGGTACATGAGGTCAATCATTATATACAGTTCAAAAGTCAGAGGTACATTGTATAAATGAATAGATAAGTAGTAGATAAATAGTAAATAAGCATAAATATACAATGAAGATAGAAAAAAGTATAATAATGGACAGACTATTATATCAGACTGTATATTTTGTTAATAAAATAACATAATTTTTTCAGGTTTGTAGCATTAGAACAAGACATAAGTTCACAAAACTTAATAGTATTTGGCGCTGACCAGTATTTATGTCTAAATGTCAATAGTTCTACAGAAACACAAGAATGGTTCAAGATTTTAGATTTTTGATGGTCACGATTTAAACATTAGAAAAACGGAAACCTTAAACATTGCACTAACACATTATCAGAATGATAGAAAATGGATGTCCCATGCTATGCACGCATCGGCATTTGAAGTCATTTAATTTATGAAATGCATTGTTGATTGATGATTGAATATTTAAAAATAGAAATACGTGTACAATGTATCATCTCATCAATATCAACACTAATATAAAGGTAATCGTGAATTTATAACATACGCTATGCAATTATCTGAATATGAAGTTCGTGTCATGAATTGTAAAATCCCATTCCAGTGTAAATGAATCATTAAGATACAAACAATACCAAATTAAAGTATTATTTAAACAGATACATGCTACACATTGGAAAATTGTCATTTGCTCTATTATTCGAAATGGGAAAGTTTTGAGGGAATTGAAAAATAATTTCGGGTAGCATGTTATTGAAAAAAAGGCCATGAAATATGTAATATCTTTACTACAAATAATATGTAATGTACACTAAAGTAAAAAATAATAAATAAATGATAACAATGACACGAGACAGCACTGTTCATATTAGAGAAAAAGGAGTAGTTTACTTAAATATTTATGTAAAGAGAAATTCAAAATATATCATTAAAATTGATTATGGACAGAAGGGGGGAAAATGGATATAATATAGTGCATTTATATATGATATAAAATGATAACGAACAGAAATTAGGAGAACTAGATAGAAAATCGCATAAAATGTATCGCCATTTCAACATGGAATTCTCCTATCAGCTAAACTTCTGAGAATTTCTTTGTCACAGGAACATTTTAAATTTAGTTTTTCGTTTGATACCATGAGATGAATTTCTTCTATCTGATTTTGTTGTGATATGATTCTTTCATGTTCTTGTATCTTCATGTTTCATCATGTCAGATTTGTTAAAATATATTTGTCATTTGGCGTAATTTTAGATAAAATAACACGAATCGATGATAGATATGAAAAAGAATTGAATTATTCAGTATTTTAATGCATATATTTTTTATCTTTAAAATACGCACTTTTACCTTGTTTTAATCAATTTATCATACACGAGTTTTAACATTAACTTCTCATGTATCTGTCCTGAAAAACAAGGTTTCGAAACTTTCTCACCAAATATTTTATACAAATACTGAAGTAGCTTCAAGCTCCCGTGGATTTTTGTTTAAACATGCACTACTTGTCATGTATTTGTTAGCCGCACGTCTGTTTATATGTTAGCCAATCTCTTGTAATGGGATTAATGTAATAAGCTGGATTCTGAGCCTGACATTTCGCTCTACGGTCAGAATCTCCCACAAAAGCAAATAAATATCACGTCATGAGCTCAAGCGTTGAAACGACGCAGATTAGTGTCGCTGCAGGCGCTTCGATGGTGGCAGATCGCCGAACTGTTTCGCTTTTTTGCTTTTTGCTTTTTCCTTATTTCTATTCGAATTCTTAGTTTTCATTCGAATTTCTGGTCTTTTATCATAAGATTTTATGAATTTGAAATTTAAAGTCTGTGTTAACCATTAACTGAAATGTAAATAATATTTAAAGGATTGTTTGTAACGTATTTTCATGAATAAAACCCCCAGCATATCAACAGAATGACATCACTATACGCTGAGTAATTAACAGTGTATCAATCGTCTAAATTTCAATCATTTTTTAATGATGGCAACAATCGCCCCTTCCTTGAACGAAACAAGAAACAGTTCTCTCTTTTTAATATTTTTGGAAAAATAAATCGACAAAATACTTATTGCCTCCAATTCAAATGACATGTATTTCATGATAACGCACGGGATCGGAACTGCTACTACATAAAATGATAAAAAACAGGAAAATGGCAGAAAAAGGCCGCCTGGAGCTTCTTTGTGTATTTCCTGTGCATATTGGAGATAAGGTGAAGAGGGAAGACCTAAAAGATGAGCACCAGACTGATAGTATTTCCTTGTGCTTTAAATGATTTAATTCTCTGCAAAAAAAACAATGCCAGCATTTAATGAGTTACGAGCAGCCAGGGGTATATGGAGTTCAGCTCTTCTTTTTTTCCATTGAAATAGTGCGATTACTTGGTCATAAGAATGAAATGTCGTGTCAAAAAACTTGCTTCATATCTATATTGCATATACTTGTTTTCTGCATTTTATTGAATCACACGATATCTGCTTACCAGTCAAGCTGAAGTTTCAAAGTTGTGTTTTTACCATTCTTTAAATAAATCAAAATTATTAAAATTTTCTTCATTTAACATCATTCACCTAATTATGAGAGAGAGAGAGAGAGCGAGAGAGAGAGAGTATCTGATTATTTACTTCTATAAGAATATCAGACAATAGTCGGAGTCTGTGGTGGCACGATGGGGTCAGAGGGGTTAGTCCGGACCCACTCGATCTATGTCCCCTGTCCCGCTAATAAAACTTGACCCTGGACTCCTTCATCATCTGTAACGGACTGGACTGCTCTCACTGGCGCGAAAGTGGTTGAGGGAGATATCATTTACAAATAATTACAAGTTTGATTAGCGCGTCTCTATGACACGTTTCTTTTCATGCAGTGACATACTATCCCTGGACCCCCTGGTGTCCATATGGGAAGGGGATGGCGCTCAGAGGGGGTGATTCCGGGCCGGGGATTAGGGAGGATGCACGTGGCGAGGATTCAATAATGACAGTTTTATTGCGATTTCATGACTATTTTCGCACCGCTTTACGGTATTTTCATGTTTGAGCAGTGTCTGAGGTTCAAAGTGAATTATGGATGACCAAGACAAATTAGTTTTGACAGAACTGTTTACCGTTATTCATGAAATTCAAATAAATGCTTACGTACAGAACTTAAAAAGGGGGTTTCTTACAGATATTGAAATACAGATCTCTAAATTCAAAAGCCATGGTTATATCTCATAAACTTAGTCACTTTTACAATTCATTTAGATTTTTTTTAAATGACCACAACTTTTAGAGAGCTTCCGGTGAATTACAGTAATTCTAATGCTGATAAATACTTTAAAGTAGACAATATTAAAATATTATTAAAGGAAATCAACTTACGGTTTATAACGGCAAAGTGTTTCCGGTGATCAGAAAAGAAATGTTTAAATAAAATCCATTAAATTATTTTTCATCTTGATATCAGACATTCAGTGAAATGTAGCGACAAGCACCGGGTTTGCGAATTTGTAAACAAGCTCATCTTTTTTGGCTGAAGCTTTCAGTCAATCCCTACAGGAAATGATAATTTTTTTCTGAAATCTTCTAAAATATGATTATGAAGTTACTCATGAGTCGAGGGCGATTCTTTATCGCATTATTTCTGCAGTCAAGTAAATCTTTTTTCTACGGCTTCCCCCATATCGTCATGTATCGGGGTTCGCATCTCAAACATTTAGAAATATCGTAGATTCCTTTATGTGAATCGTGTAAAATAATATCATTCATTCAAAGTTTCATACCAGTGTAAAAAATATTTTCATGAAAATCATGTCAAACCCACCAGCTTATCTAAGACGTGAAGATTATAATTTTTTGTCTTGTTTGGAAAATTCTATGTATTGTACAAAACAACACAAAAAAAAAAGAAAAAAGAAAATAATAATTTAACTGAATTGGGAAATCAAGAGCAAATTAATTACAAATTTTGAAGCCTTCATTAATTCTCTCCCAACGTGATATAAAATTCTAAATGAGAGTTTGAGTTACCGGTCACGTGTCTGATGTGTTATTTCCTCTTACAGCGCTTGCGCGTACGTCGACAGGCCGTCACAGGAAGTGAAGCTGTTTGCCAATCGACGGAGCGAAACGAATTATTTCAGTTCCACGTGCAATACACGACGATACAAAAAGTGTGCATGGATTCTGATTTCACTCAATTTGAAATTAAAAAGCAATTTCACTCCTTTATCATTCGACACTTGCAAAAAAATGTTCAGGTAATTTGGAGAAAATGAGAGTTTTCGTTCGCGACACGTTCCATCTTAATCTGTGACGATATTTTCTGATCCAAGTACAAAAGGAAATACAAAGGTATTCCATTGAACTTTGGCCCCATGACGTGTTGATTAGCGAAGACGCAATATCATTTTGACAGCTTTATGAAATAACATTAAAACCTATATGTCATCAATATTAGCTCTGTGTGTTAAATAATCACGTGTGTAACGATGATGATTTTATTAATATGATTTTGAAGAAAGAAAATACTTTGATGTTTAATCAAAAACTTTGATTTGATGTAAACCGAAGGAATGTTGACACACTTCATGAGAATAAAAAATTCCGCATATAATTGATAAGCATCGTATGATATTCCTTGAACCCGGGCCTGATAAGGAATCTACATTGAGACACGTATTAGTAGATCTAGACCATCATCCCTCGGGAACACAGCGTACTTCTGTTATAACCGGCAGTAAACTTTATCATCAGAAAAGACAAAATCTAATCGGACCGTCAGAAAAGTAATTCCCGGATTATGCAAATGATATCAATATTCAAATCTCCGATAATAAATAGTATCCCTCTACCTAAAGTTGAAGACGAAATCAATAAAGAGTAATGAATCCGACCGTCTTCCTCCGGATCTGTCATTGAGGTTTACATATACAGCTATATCTACAGATTAAAGTCGTACGATGAGTATAAATACAATAATCTCTTGTACTTCCATCATTGAATGGAAATTAATGCTAGCTTTGTCTCTGATGAAGCCATTAGACTTTAAAATGAAACTTCGGACAAAACACATTTTCCAACAAAACATTTTCAAGTTCTCAAAGCAATGTTTTTGTGAGTATGAATTTCGTTAGAATTCACTTTTCTGTTTTATGATATTTTGTTCTCCTATTTCCGGTAAAGTTTGAAATGGCAATTTACAGCATAATATATGGATATGAAAGCTGCTTAATTTGAAATGCTGTAGTCGGGTACCGCTGCTCCACGGAGCTGACGAAAAAACTGGCGTTTCCGTCAGAATGACCCTAAGATCGATCGCATCATTGAGATACGAATCAGGTCGATTTAACATTGCCGCTTTCGATTTTTCATTTTGGACGTGCAAAGCTTCATTTGCATATAAATCAGATACACGCATTTGACGGAGTGAAATTTTTGTATAGAAATCCTGCACAGAAGTCCGTCGTCTGTTTATTTGCAAAATGCCGCCATATCTGATTTTCAGACATCAGTGCTAGATCCCATCAGATAGGCAAATGAAAATGAAATAAAATCACTTTCCAGTGCGGCATTCTCGTCCGAGAAGCCATTTTCCGAGTATTAACCGCTATTTCCGATCCCGACTTAATCTACGTCAATTGCAGGTTTCCATAGAAACCTTCAAAATCTTAGTTGGATCTGTTTTGATGAAATGTCATAACATTCCCCGCCATTCCTGATCCACATCTTGCAGTGTGACGGCAGTTGTTCTTTATTTTAGTCGTGACAAAAAATGACCATTGGTCCAAGAAGAACCCTTTGGGTTAAGTTATTTGGACTTCATGTAATATGAGTCAATCTTGGTCCCCATTTATCACCATTTAAGACAATTTTTATTTGTATCATTTTGCAATATATTGTTTCGTAAAAAAATTATTATCATTTGACTTTTTTTTTATCATTTTCTACAAGTCATGTTTATTTGTCCTCACCGACTCTCTGGCGCTAGAAAAGACGGCAATTTTGCAATTCAGTCAGGGTACGACTCTTTTTTTATTCTTGACAATTTTTGTTATTTTCTTGACTTTCTTTTCTATAAGAAACATAGTCGACAGCACTGAACAAGCAAAACTTTGCTCTTAGATTTTAGTCTGAAGACAAACTGTTTTAAAATTATCCATATATCCCAGGAAATAGCTAACGTCGTGACATCGCTCTAAATAAAGGTCCAATGTTCAGGCAAATTACAAATAAACCTGTGTACGTCTTGTTCGCTAATATTTCTAAAGTTTGCTTTGTTTACAATCGAAGCATAGCATGCAGGTCGAATAGCCCCAATCATTCGGGGGACGAAACCAAACGGTTCCCTCTTCTATACATCCCATGATGCATTTCGGTTTGTTTTTTCGTTTGCCCAAAAATAAATTATTTTTATTTACTTTGAATATTTCTAACTTTGAAAGGAGACCGATTCTGCTGGTGTAAATAGGAGAAAGTCCATAACTTTCTAAGATAAATGATTTGTATGGAAAATTATTTGATACTGTAATTTTAAAAAAATCGGACCAAGCAGCTTTAAATATGTGAACGCACATAATGAAATTTAGATGTGTGATTAAATTAGGATGAAATATAGGTCTACGCTTTGTCAGAGATAGTTGTATTGTACCATATGTTTGAAATGGTTTTGAGTGAAGAAATGAACTGAACTGGACACCCTACTTAAATACTTTACATACCAAAATCGTAAGGCTTTCTATCTTTATTGGGGAGGATTTAATGTAATTGTGTTTTCTTCCTAAAGTTTCATTAGATTTTTATTTTTTTCTATCTTATTTTGTTGGCGAATCGTTTAATTTACTCTTAAATTTTATTATGCTGTAAATTGTACTGCAATTTTGCATATCATGCGAATGTAGTTGATACCATTTGAAATCATTCTCTACCTTATATATTGAAAATACTTTATGGGAATGTATTAAGATTTTCAGACGTTTTTGGCCTAATGTTAATCTATATGAAAAAGTCAGATTGTTATCCGACAACACTTATGTTACCTGTCCCCGACTCAGTGTCCTACAATAACCCTTACATCTACTTCCGGTGTGAAGAACCAATCGCAACTTCTCGGGCCTTTCCGGCAAGCTCGGAAAGGCCCGAGAAGTTGCGATTGGTGATGAACGAGGGACTGCAATGTGAAGACGTCGATGTTTCGTTTGTCCGACAGTTCATCTTTGCACAGTTGTTCCAATGCTAACTTACTTTATACTTTATATTCACAGATAATTTATATTTAAATTAAACATGTATTTCACACATTATCCATACACAAGATACACCCCCCCCCCAAAAAAAAAAAAAAAAAAATTTTATACCAAAGACGGTTTTATAAAAGTAAAAATTAATAATATAAGAATTTATAAGAAAACAAAGAATTCTTAATTTGAATATGAGAAAGCTAAAATTATAGTTAAAAATTTGGCACAAATTGAAAAAAAACTCAGTCAGTTACTGTGACTCTGTTAATTTAGTTACTTGAAATAAATGTTTATAATTATAAATAACATTCAAAGGAAGCTAGATACTGGATTTTCCTATATAGTAGTAAAGAGACTAAAAAGAGAAGAAGCCGGAAATGACCACTTGCAGACGACATCCGGAGGATAGCCCGAGACATCCGGAGGAAAGCCCGAGGACAGCCCTCATTAATGCTTTATCGATACAGGGGTATCCCGAACGGGAACCCCGGCCCTGTAGTCTAATGGCGAGTAAACCCCGGATAAAAATTTACAGGAAATTCTACCTGATTGTATCACTGCTGTTCTTATTTTGGCATGGCTCTCTATTTGAACAAATTGATTTAAATCATTTTTTTTTAAATTTTAAACAGAATCCCTGTATCTCAGATTATCTATCCAGAAACCAGACACTTATACACTTGACAAGTAAATCTTCCACTCGGGGGATGTACCACGGGGAAATATTCTGCCTCCGTTTATATAACACGTATTTTAAGTATTGTGGTTTTCCAGAGATTTAAACAAACAAGCCAGTTGATCACCTTTAATTTGGATTGCATTTAAATAAACTTTTTTAAACTAAAAAATACCACTTAATTTTACTTTTAATTAAATCAGTTTGATTTATAACGACTATTTATTCATAAAAAAAACCAAACATACCCCGAAAATCGTTTATTAAATTTTCTTTATTTATAGATTGGAAATAATCGATAAATAAAACAAATTGATTACGATGATTCGAGTATAACATTCCTATAAAAATTATACTATAAATGAGAAATAGAAATGCAACATATCTAATAAAAAATTGTTTCACTATAGGTATACGTATCTGTAATTTTGTATAAATAATCAATATATTCAACAAGCACATACAAATAAAAACTATTTTATTGACATTTCAACATTAAGAGAAAACAAGTTGAAACATCTTTCACATACATGAAGCATGACGTCGAGGGTCACTTTACAAGATTATTATATCTCAATACATGGAAACAAAATAATTAAATGAATGGTTTACTGCTGACCCCCCCCCCCCCTACCCCCCCCCCCCCAAAAAAAAATAATAATATTACTAAAAAAAAAACAACAAACAAATATGGTTAAAACAAAAGAATTATAATAAGAAGAACAGACGACATTATAAACAACTGTTTTGTTATTCAAATCTAACATTGTTAACTTGCCAATATGTTTTAAACTTGTTTTATGTAAGTGAAATAGTCTTGAAAAAAAAACCAACAAAAACACAACAAAACAAGCAAAAACAACAACAAAACAGAAAATAAAAAAATAAGAAAAAACAACAATAACAAACAAAACATAAATGTTTTTTAAAAAACTGCACAGTGAAATGTTACTGATGTCATTAGTATTTTTTCAGCTACATAATATCAAATAGTTTTTTTTTTGAAAGTTTATAAGGGGAGACTGACTTTTGTGTTAGCCATCAACTTCAACAAGTTTTGCAACTCTAGTCAAACAACAGTTATTGCAAAGTATTTGTTAATTATTTGTTGGAATTGCATTATATATACTTTGAGTGAAAATACATTTTTTGACAGAATTTTTCTTACAATGCTTTGTCATAAAATATGGTTTAAAACAAAAGAATTATAATAAGAAGAACAGACGACTTTTTAAACAACTGTTTTGCTATTCAAATCTAACATTATTAACTTGCCAATATATTTTAAACTTGTTTTATGTAAGTGAAATAGTCTTGTTGAAATTTTACTGCCTATCAATCACACGACTTCATCAAGCATGATTTAACGTAAAGTATATTAGTATACATATATCCCGTATAACGAGGGTTTTTTGCGTTTTTTGTTTGTTTGGTATTGGGGGGGGGGGTGTTTGTTTGTTCATTGGTGGTTTTTTTTCTTCTGTTATTTGATTCAAAAAAATATATACTTATTATATCATCATGTTCTTGTAATTACCATAAACATATTCAATATTTAAATTTTGATTAAATTAAACATAAAATATAAAAAAATTCAAATGACATGAAAAAAAATATCATAACGCTTATTTGTGTTATTCTTGCTTATACATATGAATAAAATATACGTTTTTATTTTTGTTTCATATTCAATAGTATAAAATGATAAATAAAAAAAGTTATCACAAAAATCATAATCTTATGAAAATATTGTATTTTAGTACAGTTTTTATTTTATTTAAAAGCTTTGTCAAAGAAAAGAAATTAGTCATTTATGAAAAGTTATTTGATTTCTTGATGATATCTGTCATGTTCAGGAAAAAAAATTATTCAGATAACGATTAATCGTATTTTCTTGAAGAAGTTGTATTGTATTATTTGTATTGGTGTGTCCATGCAATCTTATCTATCCCAGAATTCTGTGCATGTATATTGGTATGCACGATTCATAGACCTCTTATAAATCAAAACGCGAGGAGTTAAAGCAATATTGTGTAACTTAATAAAAACAGGTGTAGAAATCAAATCATTTCAAGCACCCTTCTATTCTCTTTTGATTTACTAATTTGATTACGTTATGCAAGCATTAATATGAAAAAGATTTCAATCTTGCACACGCTTTCGTACTCTGATCTTCGTCATTAGTGCGTTTAGGAGACTGGAATCTATAATTGTATCTTAACAAGCATAATTTCATATTTGGTTCATCTTTTGAAAGATATTGAGCATCATCTCCAAATAATTGCCTGGAAAACTCCCCGAAGAACTCACATCAAACTCTGATCGAGATTTTGATATTCTAATATACCAAACTTCAAAGCAAAGTTAGAAATGACTGCAGGAAGATATTCCCCCTATGCTCATAATAGTTAGCGATACAATCAGATTATTCTGTTTAGTTACGATTGGGAAGTACCAAGAAAAAGGCTTCTCCGGCGAAACAACTCCTTATCATTGCCATTTTCTTCGTTGTAAACATCCATCATACTGCATTATAAAAGTTGGGAAAAGTGCATTAAATGTATCTGATAGGAATGGAAACCCAAATCCCCTGAAAACTGTATCTCTCCCCTGAACTCCCAATAAGATGGACCATAAATCACCCAACAACCAGATACAAACTGCAGTTGCCTGCACGTAGGTGAACACGGAAGTTAGATAACTCTTGTATGTCCCCTAGACACAGAATCCGATAGCGGCCTAACAGCTCATTAGTTCTGATTTCTAGATTACTCGCCGAAATGCATCTTATGCCTTAACATGTAAACAGGACATTTCCTGCAACAGATAACAGAGAAATCTCTTTTATTTCTTCGATGGCTACAGAGAATCTGCTCTCGGTTTATCTATTCTTCATAACATGTATAAGAATATGAACAACATTTCGGGGGGGGGGGGATAAACTATTACCAACATCTTTGCAAAGATTACGTCATAATGTCTTCATCAATGATGCCGCATTGAAATCAACACCCTTTAAATGTCAATGAATACAAAGTTTTCCTCCATTTATTTCCGGCAAAATAAAGTGCCAAAATTTATAACTCTTTTGGTCGTTGATTGATTATCATTTAATAATTTAATTGAATAAGAACGCAATCTGGTTCTTCATGTTTTGTTGATCTAAGGGCAAACATTCAATACTCTCTTACATATGATGAATTCCTGATCTTGTCTCCCGTCGGAATTCATTTGAACGGAACATTATTCCCCGGTAGTAAAAGACAAGTAACAATGATTTAGTCCTTATCTTTCAGAAACAAGATCTATTGGTCGGCGATCGTTAATTCTGGGTATTGGAAAAAACTTATTAAAAAGAGATCGATTAGCCTTTATCAGCAAGCACAGGGCATCTTTATCCGGAAAAATTATGATCTCTACGTGGTCGACTCGAAAACTACGCGGTATCTACAGATAGCTTCCGTGCTGCCAATTAAATTCATATTTTACGGTTTATAAAGTTTATTGTTACGATGTTTTCCCTCGATGTTTTACCCGCAATTTATCACGACTGGATTGAATAGAGGTAATACCGACCGTCAAATCTTTCTTGTTGTTGTGTTGGTCTACTATCTGCCTACACCGTTATTGTTCGTTCCAGCAAATTGAAATCGGATGATAAGAAGAAAAACATTTAATTTACACTTTTGGGGATCACCAAGTGCTGAAAATAAACACAGATACCCAAAAGTGCAATAAAAAACGAGAATACTTGACGAATTTTTCAAGATGGTTAATGACTAGGCTTCACGTGACTGGCACGTGGTCTGTTCTGAAAACGACTGCCTTAATGTCAGCCACACGTGACAGAATTGTCTTAATTAAGGAATATGTTAACTCAAAGCTATTTCTGAGATTTGTTTGGGAATCAGTTTAAATCAAATTACTCGGCAAATGTGAGCTGCCTGTCCATTTATTTCCTTCCTGTCATATCCAAAGCAATATTTGTCCAAAGCAACAAAATGCTAGAGGACTTGCTAAAATTAATGTAATAAAAATCTTGACTTGATTTGATATTATCATTTTTTTTTTTAAATATTATCTCAATTTTGCAATTAAATTGTTGCAAATAAAGTTATATATTAATATATATATTCCATGTTAAATAAAAAAAATTGACTCAAAATATAAATGCTCTCTTTTTTTCTATGCCACTATTTTTACACTTAAAAAAGATTAAAAACGGTGTTAAAAATGAAATGAAAGTTAAAGAATATAAACACTAGCAAAAACAATCATTGTATGGCTTTAAAAAAACTGGAAAGCCGATTTATTTATTGGGGTAAGTAGAAACGTTTGGTGTTAGGATGTACTGTTTTTGTCAAAATCTATTTCCAAACTTCAATCGTAAACAAATCGAGTTTATTTACACACGCATACTTCAAAAACCATTGTGATTACATTGCATTTCCTCTTTAAATGATCATCGTGATTATTCTTTTCCTGGTTAAAACCAAAGATAATATCTTTGCTAAAATGGCTGAGAGTGAATTTCATGTAACTATAAGTAATCTATCCAGAGCAATAATTGTGATTGTGTGAAATTATTCTGAATCCATACGTGCTGTCAAAAAGACAAAATTCGAGGTAACAGTGTAAGGACTTTTAAACAGGAGTATCGGCAAATCTTTTAACAACAGAACATTCACAGTTTCATTTAACTCATCATTTAAATCGTAAGATACAAATCTAAAATGTTTTTTCTCCCAAACTATTATCTGCCATAAAATGCCTTTGACTCCCTTGAGAAATCCATTTCTTCCGCTGCGTTTCCAAAACACGAATCAAAAAGAAATTTAGTCCCCGTTCGGCTTATGGCGGGGAATTGGAAAGACGTGTTATCTGGGGCGATCTCTCGCAGAACTGTCCGAGACTGTCCGTCAATACCGAGAACTGCGAACTAAGTGCTATAGAAACTCATTGGCCTGTCAGTGCCGACAGAGCGCCATGATAATTAATGATGCTTATCTCGTGTACACATCTGATGGAAGATCAGCTCCTTCTTTATAAGAAAAAATATCAAAAACCGCCAAAACGGAGGGACATAGACTTGTCAATCGAGCCCGACGTTAATTGACCATATGTGAGTGTTTTTTAATAATCCCGATTAATCATAGGATAGAGATGGAGGACTTCACCATATAAACATTTCTAACCCGCTTTCTTAACTCTTTTACTTGAAACTTCATACGTTTTAAACAAATGATTTGATTACGATGACAATCAAATGCTTTTAAGATTATCAACTCGGCATGGGTCTTTCTACTAGAACTTTGCAAGCTGTAAAACTGTTTCTGTAGCTACACGCTTTGAGTGACAAATGTGGCATGTCAGTTAAACGCCCGCACCAGATTGTTTAATTCACAGTTGTCGCAGTGATGTTCCCTGATGGTGACGTGTAACAGAAACTGAATGTATAATAATTGGTTGACTCAAATTGTGTCAAATCACTAAAATCACATTAAACGATACCATTATCAGAGAGAGAGCATTTATCAGACACCACTCAAAAAGACAGAAAAGCTACCACCTTGATGTAAGCAACAACCACCACAGCAACACAAAACATTGCAACAACCCACAATACCCATTATCCAACAACTATTGCCATGACTTCAGCAAACACAACAACAATAACTCCAACTCACCGACAACACAACAGAAACACAATCATCAGCGACTCACGCTCACCCTAACCACAACAAAAACTACAATATCAGCAACATTTAAACAAAGCAACAGCACCTTCAATTCATCACCAACTATTGCTACAACAACAATAAACGACCAAAACTTACAACCATTGCAATGACACCAACACAGAGCACACAACCAAGACAACAACATAATCAAAGCAACAGTCAACAATTCAAACTCATCAACAACCACGAAGTCAACAACAACATAATCAAAGCACCCATCAACCATTCAAACTCACCAACAACCACCAAGACAACAACATAATCAAAGCAACAACCAACAATTCAAACTCACCAACAACCACAAAGACAACAATAATCAAAGCACCCATCAACAACCTAAACTTACCACAACCCACAAAATAGGTAACAATGCTTGAAGTGCAGACTCTGTTGTGTTGTACATTTGTTTTTCTTACAACGTCAAACAATTTGTTTGTTTTCCATCTCAAATACAAATACGTACTTTTAATGAGTGAACATAAATGAACAAATCACAAAACTTGTATTGTATACGTCGTCTTCAACATTTTGTAAATAAAACAACACAAACCCCACTTTTTTATTTCAGATTCTTTATCGATCTTTGGTATCTAAGATGCTATCGCGAACAATGTATACTGCTCTCCGCCATATTGCATCAGAGCAAGAACAGGTCTTGTTTTAATATCCGATGACGGGGCGTTTACCCCATCTCTCCGATGATGGACACAGAACAGAACCGTTACAAAAAGTCTCCACAAATAAAAATAACACGGGGATGTGATCCGATCCTCGATCATCTTATCTTATTTACTTATTTGCTGATGGTCTTTTTCATCAGTCGGGGGAGAACGTAAATAATTGACCTCTGAGACAGACGTCAAAAATAGCCTGCATGATTGCCCAACGTGTAAAAGGAGACAAAAAATCGGCTGTATTATCTCTGGTATTATGACATAACTGACATTTTTGAATTAATACAGAGTTGCGCAAGTATGCTGTTTTTTGACAAGCCGCGTGGGTATTGAGGTTGTATCGTCGAGTTTACTATATGTGTGAGTTTTTAAGAAAGCAAACAAAGACCTTTGAGATTTCTCGTGTTTCTTACATTACGGTTTAACATTGTCTGTCTGTTAGAGGCTTATCTTTTACAGATAGTTAAAGTGTTGTAAATTAGAAAATTTATATCTAAGAAAACTGCCACAAATCCCTCAAATCTTTAAGAAAAATTCTTCATTCAGACATTTTGGCGTCTTTCGTAATAAACAATATCAAATTCTGCTTCACAATTCTTTCTAATCTTTTTGAATTTTCAATGAAATATCATAGCATTATCCATCAATGTTTTACACATATAAACATTTTCTAAAAACATTAAAACAAATCAACTTACAAAAAAAAAGTTAGAATTATCAACCGATTTCAGCTTAATTTAACACTTATAGTCTTTGTCACAAAACCTTTAAAGATTGGATCTTGAGTTTCTCTCCGATTTTGGTCGGCGTTCAATAGACCTTTCATTCTAACTGTGAACCTTTTTGCCAGATACTATCAGGTCCTTATGGTTGACAAAGTCGACAAGCTATGTCAATCATTTTTACTCTTGTGGGAAAAAAGTCAAATCAAGTGAATGGCAATTCCCGAGCTTCTGTACCATTACGTACGCTTTGATCGGACCTCGGTGGTTTTGATATTGTCCAGCACAACATCAATTGATGATTTGTCACAGCGCAGGAATCATTGCTGCAATGTTTTGTCATTGACTGTCGAGGAGAAGACATACCATTTTCTTTTTCTACTATTTAAAATTCATCCAAATATTCTTTGGTTGGTAGAGTAAATTCTAGGACTGTTGGCAAAACAAGCTAAGGAAAAAAGTGTCAGCTTTCCTTGTCCATTCAAAATAACAATTTCGAAATTGTAGAAACTTTTCTATAGTACAAGTTATTTCTGTGATGTCTGGTATAATTAGAATGTCCTTAATAACATGTCGTTTTACTAATTGTCTTAACTATGAGCCGTGCTGTAGGTATATTACAGACCAAGAGGATCCGTCATAAAGCAACCGGTATAGAATTACAAGGAACAGATCCTTTAAATAGTGGGCCTTTGCTCAAGTAGAGAACTATCCATTTCAGACTGGCATACGATCCAATAGAAAGATGTTTTAAAATTGACAGTGAGTTATATAATAATTGTCTTTTCCCCTATCGATTCAAGGTCGATAACTGGCAATCAGATCAATAATATGAGCACCTTAACACGGCGTCAATGATAGGACGACGGATAACATGAAAATATTAATCATTTGTCAACGCCTCCATTGAGGGACCACGTGAAAGGTCATACAATGTCAGGCAGTCAGTTCCTTAGTCAATGGCGGGAAACTCGGGAGCAGACGACAGAACGTGAACTCCGAGAAACTGGAGAACTCTCCTGAAGGACAGACAGAGAGATCAAGGAGTACGTTATAGAGAACTCATTCAGGTAGCCATAGAGTCCACGGGTATAAATACACTAACTCGCTTCCTCAATTATCAAATTTATCTGAATAGTATTTCACCAGTCAAATAGTTATTCTTTTAAGTTCGGCGAAAAAAAAATACTGTACGAACAATTCAAATGTAACAATAATTAGGTTCACAATTGTGGAATTGGTCCCTTATGCGTTTGTTAACAAGTTGCATTATTTTTTGTGTATTGAATACCTTTACCCAGAAAGTTGGAGAATTGTTCGTTGCAATTCACCTTTATAATCACCTCAGAAAACTTGAGAGAGATTCTGCAAATTATTGAATTCCTTGAAAATAATCACGTGGCTCGTTTTTTTATCTTTGAAAATAAACATCGTCTGAGGATATTCCGACCCAGAAAACCGGTGTCAGGTCACGGGGAAGGGGGGACCGGTTTCGTCATCCTTCGGAATGCCAGAAGGGGTCTTTGACATCCCAATCCTGTCAAAGATGACACCTATGTTTATTGATCAGAAAGAGTTTTTTAAACAAGTTTTTATTTTCGTTTCGATAACATGGTTTTAAGAACGGTGCAACATCAAGAGGGGAGACAGTAATAAATAAACAAGTGCTTCAGAAATTTTTCGTAAAACATTTCCTATATCATGGTTCTTCATTTTATTGAAGTAAACTGTTCCACTGTCTTCATAAGATGAACCAAGTCTAAATTATGTGTGTATATACATATAATGTTTTCTAATAGATGAAAAACAAATTAGCGTTTCGTTTACGGAATGAATGATTTTCTATATCTTTTTATAGTTTTTTAGCATAATAATTTGATATTTCAATCATTGATCGAATACTACATATAATAGTATCACTTCAATTTAAGGTACTAAGGCCGTTGCTGTGTAGTATAGAATACAAATAAAAATCATCAGAATTCTTTATTTTAGAAACGTAAGCAAATACATATAATCTTGCCTTGAGAAGCATGTTGATTGACAATGCATGATAAAGCATATTGCAGAGATTTTATATCAAAAATACAAGGTCTGCGGCATTGATATCAATATTGTTTTAAAATCAATAAATCAATGGCTGTCAGAATATGTTTTAGTATATACTAATGGTTATAATTATGGTTAGCACTGGTGACCCTAACTCAACGAATGACTACCAGACTTTGACAAGTCTCCATTGGGAAATATGCCTGTTACCCACCCGTCTCAGAACAAGCAGTGTAAGGGAGGGAGCTAGCACGCATGGTACGAAACAGTGACAAGTCACGTGACTCGTCAAGCAGACGACAAGGTGACAAAGTGAGAATCTAGACTGCTAAAAGTGTGACCATGACTTTATTCTAGTGTACAATGCAGAACAATTCAGAGTTAACTATATGAGGTGGAATAATCGGGCGTTTTTCTCTCTGATTGGTGACATTAATCGTTGCTATTGTCATCGAACGAGTTCTTCACTTATACAGCCATAACAGAAGATCTCTGACGAGAGAATTCAAAGTTCTGAATGTCAGAACCGTCAATGTCATTGGAAGAAGAAAAAAATGTGACCCTACATTGAAAGTTTTTATGTTTTCGTTCAAATATAATTTTTTTTTAAAGATTCACTTGCGTCACATGCATAATCTTAAACGCCTGCTCGCCTAGTTTCAATGACTGGTCTGAATACAAGACATCATTCGTCTGTCCGACATCTGTCGCGTTAACTTGTGTTCCGGTGGGGGTATCGTGTAAAACAACTTACACGCACTGACCTCTCTCATATCTCATAAACAGACAACAACACTATCACTGAATTTCATTGAATTCACATGCACATGCAGCGATTAATACACAAAGCACCCGAAGCTTGCTTTATATTGTACAAATTCCTGACGATTCAAAAACAACTTTTATTCAGCTTACAAGGAAAGGTACAAACAACCATTGCTATAATTTTTTGGTGAAAAAATGAATATCTCCATACATATATTTCTAGATTTGAAGGGAACTGTGTACTCCTTTGTGAATAAGGTAACCAATCTTCCGGAGCAATTCGTACTTGGAACAGGAATAGTGGCAACGATGTCGATGTGTCATGTTTTCAGGAAAATTCCTATAACAAAATATTTATTTCTTCAAAGTTATAAACTTTCACAACGCGCAAAATGCAGTTTTTAATAAATACTAGTAATTCAAATACAAAAATGCATTCATTCAATTGAATTCCTGTGGAAGGAGATAGCGGCCTGTTCTCTTCAAGCAAAGTATTTCGGTTGTAAACTTTCTGAACCATACCTGATTGGTCTGTATTTCTTGGTTATATCTACCATACACGCGCCACATACAAGGAGAGCAGCCTCTTGCAATTTAGATTTCAGTTTAAACAGTTTGTTTTTATTTGCTTTTCATTAAACCACAATAGCATAAGGTTGTTAGCAGCATAAGAGATCTTGAATCCTGGTCCGTTATAATCAGATTGATCGAAATCACGCTCCCAATTACTCTCCAAACGTGTGTTTGTTTGCTATCAACACTGCGAGAAATACTGACGACAAATTGTCTAAGAATTGGATGGTCTGATAAGAAAAGTATATCTACCCTAAATAAGATCTTTGTAGATGCCCTATATCGACAAACACGTTCAGTAAAACAGCTGACATTATGAAATAAATGTACATGTTTCTAGATAAGAACTATAAGATAAGGATGTATGGAGGATAACAAACAACTCGACTCTGTAAAATGCTTCTGACAAAACGGTTTTATATAAAAACAGTTTGTTGTTATACATGCATATGCTCTCTCTCTCTCTCTCTCTCTCTCTCTCTCTCTCTCTCTCTCTCTCTCTCTCTCTCTCTCTCTCTCTCTCTCCAAAACACTTTTTGTAACCAATAAAGTAACAAGACCAATTTAAGAAACAGAAGATAAGCACAAAAAGACAAAAAATATATATATATATGCTAGAACTCATTCTTAACTTCTGAATATAGATAATCAAAAACATTGTACATGACATCGTATATAAAATGTCCATAAATATAAAATGAAAATTGAATATATCGTTCTTATAAAATCGTGATGCACTCTCTGACACATTTCAAGCAACTTTGGGTGCACGGCGTTCAAAAACAGGGCGAATTAAATTTCAGTCTGAATGTTTTCTCTGTTGTATTTTTTCTTAATCAAAGAACAAAATTTAATTCAAGTACCTCATAAAAACAAATATTTTTTAATACCGAACTTGAAAATATAGAAGGTGTCAAAAGCGTTTTAAAAGTTAAATCCAGATGTCGAGCCCGATGGCTTATCAACAGAGTGTTGGCCACATCAGCATTAAGATAAAATTCGGATAAGATAGATAAAATTGATATAAAACACGATACGAGATCTGTAATCTGGGGGCATATATTACAAAAACAGTTTGGTGAGAGAATGAATAACTCTGGCGGCAGGCATGTTACGCCATCAGCTCTCTGTCAGGGAGTCAGCAAGCCAAGAAAAAAAGAGGCCTTCATCTGCGGTGTTTATTGCATCCCTTATGATACGGATCATAGAGTTATAACTCAAAAAAAGTTTACCTTGTAGAATATTTAGAATACAGAGATTTGGTGGATAAAAATCATCGATTGTGTCAGAACAATAAGTTGAAGGTCTAAACCTGTGTAACATCTACATTGTACCTTCAGCTTTCTTCGTTCCAACTCCATCCAACCTTACTGTCTAAAGTTGAGAAAAACGTGAATTTGAAATGAGGTTTATATATATAATTTATGTATTAAACGTATTAAAAATACAAATTTAGCAATTATTCAGCTTTACTTTTTTGAAGAAATGGCACTGGAATTTTACAGCCGTGTTTTCGACTTAATAAATTTTTAATGAATATTTGGCCTACCAGATGAAATAACATCAGTGGATAACGAATAATGCATATTCTTTTAATTAATTTGTTTTATATTAAACAGGTTGTCAGAAGAGTAAATTTTTAATTAACTAGATGTTTTTAAATTCAAAAATCTACAAAATGACAGATTGCATAAGCTACATGTAGGTAACTTCTATATTTACACACCCAGCAACATCTTCAATTTTAAATTCAATAAACGCTGCTTAACATAAAATCGGTATCAATTTGAATAATAAAGGATCATCATTTTTATTGTGTAGAACAGACTGTCATATACAACCTGGTGAGCTCCACGGGCACCTCCCCTACCCTTTGAACAGGTACATGTATCTTACCTGTGTTTTCATTGTCTTGTTCGGCCCGACAGCATGGCAGCGGATATTAGCATTTGTGATTTTTTTTTGTTATACAAATGACCATTCCCTTTTGATATGCATCACTAGCTTTCCGAACTTAATTGTTATTTTTATGGTCAATTTATTTGCAGTTTTTCAATCTGTCATTCCCCACGTCTAATGTACAGAGTTTCATTAAGTTGAGAAATATGGTTAGTTTACCCATTGAGAAAGGACACAATTTCACATAAACTGTGAAAAATATCATCGCACGAGACGCGCACGTGCTGCCGTCTGAATTAATCACAGATGTATCGAAAATTGATCAAGGCGATAGGGCTCGAATCTCGGCCGGAGTGTGTGCTCTATGGCCGGGCCAAAGGAGAACTTCAAATCGGTATCACTAATCGACGAAAAGCCGATGACATGTTTTCTGTGGTGGTTTCATCAAAGCTTGAACAGAGCGATACGAGGCAAAGTGTACACAGACAACTCAGCCAAGTCTCAAAGCACCAACTTATGGTTGTTTTGGAAGAAAACTTTTAAAAAGACTGGGTGATCGTGGACATTTCTTGATTTTATCAGTTACCTTGAAAAGAAGTGTTGTTAAGAAAAAAGGGGGGGGGGAGACAAATTCAAAACTATAAAAATATACATGTACATGTATGTAATTTTTCTTTACTATATATCATTTTAAGGCTAAAGATTTCTAAAATTATATAAATTGTATAAGTTAGATTTGATTGGTAATTTGTTGACCATTCAGCCGCCTTCAGTATCAATCAATAGTCTCGGTGTTTGGCCAACGGAGGAACAAGATGGGTTGATAACTATAAATGATCAGTAGGTCATAAAACAGATTCACAAGGAACACTATTCCAGTTTATCTTCGTGTTTAAAATTTTCAAATATTTGTGAAAAAAAAATGATATTCGTAATAATTAATCATATTTAATGTCTTAACTGAGTGTGGGAGATATTTTTGCTGGAAAACCCGAAACTGAGCAAGAAAGGAGGGGTCCCTCCAACATCGCGTACCCCGAAAAATCTCCCGTGAAGTCTGGGGCATTCCCGTCAAAAAGAAACTATTTTACTGCTTGGGTTGAGATAAGACCCGGGTTTGATAATCACGAGTTTTATCAAATTGTAAAAGTTATGTTTTTACTATCGTTGAGATGGATCTGTGGCGATTCTTTGATAAGCCTGAGTCGTATAACCAACAAATTAGAAACACTTAGATATATGGCAAATAGATTTTCACACAAAAAAAAATAAGGGGAAAAAATCACCAAGATAAGGATCACAGGCAGTTTAAATGTTATAATTCCAGAACATTTGTACGACTTAATTTCAAAAATACAAGATATCAAATAACGAAAAATGGAAAATTAAGTTGAAATAGTGGGTTAATTGCAAATTCCAAGAATGTCAAATATATAAAAAATATTACATAAACACTCGTTTGAAAAACTAACACACCCAGGAGAAAAGCTAACCAAGACTTGGCCCCAGAGTTTACCCAACAACCCCGAGAAGTTCTGCTCTGCTAAACGATTTGAACTCCCCGTCAAAGCCCAGTACAGCAAGAACTTATGGTATATTCGGATACATGTTGTTAGATTTTTAGAAGGCATCAGAACTTTACTGCATTCATTATCATTGAATTGAAAACAACACTCCAATATTTTCTTATTCCATATAAATAATAAAACACATCTTGACCGCTTTTTTAAAAAGTCGTACGAAGGTTTCTTTCCAGCTTGAAACCATCTGCATAATACTAGTATACATTGCAAACTTGTAAACATTGAATAAAAAACTATTGTTTGCAATTAAAATATTTCGACAACAGACACCTCTCGGGATGTATGTGTTCACAGGTTAGTGTTTGGGTCCTGTCATCTAGTTGAGAATTTACAGAGTTAACAACGCTGCAAAACCTCTCAGGGATCGACATCTGTCTTGTTGGAATCGGGTCAGACAGACTGGTGCTACAAGGACACTAGGAATGTAGGATAGTGGGACACCCAGACTCACGGGGGAGGGGGTGATTACGTCATGGCTGCGGCTTTCCCGAGACGACATGGACCCAACATGGAACTCTCCTGTCGGAACAATTTTTTGGTCTGTGCGTTGGTTGAAGAGTTTTATTTTTCAATGGTTTCATTATATTTTCTATGCTTGATTTTGCTTCTTTTTCTGGTTGTTGGTTTGACGACGATAGATACTATTATATAAAACCCATACATTTGCGTAAATTTAAAAACAAAATTTCTACAATCATTTAAATTTTCAGCCAAATTTCAAAAGAACTGTGATAAGGTCAAAAGAAACAAACACATACATGTGTACAGATTCAATTAAATAATTTTATTGCATGAAGCTATAAAACATTAATAAACAGAATATATTACAATGTACATATTGTATTAATACAGACCAGCTGCTTGTATATGCTTTACTACGGCACAAAGTTGTAAAGGTTTGCAGATCTACTGCATTAAGTATGGTCAGATATCTATGGTAGTGGAACAAACGTGATCTAACAAAGCTGTAAAATAGGTTAAAATTATATCGAGTCAACCAGAAAAAAAACTAATATATTTTACTGTCCGGGTCAGTGTAGACACAAGCAGGGTTAGTCATTTGCATCTGGTCCCAGTGGGCACAGCACTGATTAAAATGTGGCGAGATTTCATCGAGATTTCAGCGATATCATATCATAACCTAAAGATTAGACTCGATCAGATAAAGAACTAAGACTTTATACACCAGAGTGCCAAAATGCAGAAAACTTCACAAAAAAGCACCCTGTAAGATAGTGATCGCCGTTATCGGAGATAAGGAACAAAATATCAAGTCTTGGAAAAAGCATTAAAAAGTGCAGGCGGCCCGAGCTTGGATCCAGACATTGGAGACCTCAAGTGGCTGTCATCAAGACCAAATAAAAATTGAGAAATCTGATAGGAAAATGTTACCAACTAAACATTCCTTCGTACCGAAAATGAATATAAAAAACTCAAGCAAACTTTTAAAAAAATATATGCCGCAATTTTTCTAAATATTGCTGACATCTTATTTAAACTTAATGTTTCATAATGCATAAAATTCCACATTTCAGTTAGCATAAAAAATTTTTTTATAACAACTCTTATATTCACATAATCCCGTCATTTGGTTATACTTCAGTAAACAGAAATAAAATTGACTTTAACAACAACATAAAAAGAGATATCAATTCAATTTTCATTTCGATATCTATAGGTTGAAATATTAAACATATGTGAATAGTGATAAAACGTCTCCCTGTATGACGGCATTGTTATATAAGGACGTTAATGGCGGCCTCCGGCCAGCGTCTGGAAACACTAACATCTTATTAGATTATCGGGAAACCTAGCGATCAACGCCGTACACAGAGTCAAAGAGAGGGTTTCCCTTGTCCATACCGTATACAATCTATTCAATTTATATTAAATACGTTAAGAAAATCATAAAACGCGTTCAAAGGATTCAGTTTCATCAAACGCATGTCAGTAGACAAACTTAATTGCAATGAATTTTAATGTGGACCTCGCACCAATCTGAGATTTAAACATGTCTGCGAAGATGCATTTTAAATAATTTCAGCAGATAATCAATTAAATTTTCTTTTTTCAGTTTAAAGATTATGACCTGTTTTGAGCGAGCAAACTTTATCAGCGTTTTGCTACTTTGTTCATCAATTGTAAAAATTATCATCGCGTCAAATCTCGCATTATTTAACCTCTTCCGAAGAAAGACGGGTACAGCCGATGATAGGATCAGTATATTAACATAAGCATAACGGATGAAACCTTAAAAGTCGTAAAATAACAAATTAAAGCAGATTTCGAGCTGGATAAAGTTGAAGCAGAAGAAGTTATCTGTAAATTATTGATCAGGCTCGTGGTACATCTATTCCATCAAACGCAGAAAGATGGTGATAGGGAGGAAAAGTGAAAATGAAGACATTAAAGTTTCTTATCGGTACGTACAGAGCAAATGTAATAAAACAAAAACGATGAAGAAATACTTATGAATTATATACCGATACTTGAACGCCTACATATAAACTCGCTGATCATACAGAGAGACATATAATAGCCCATCCACGATCAATACTGTTATTTTGTATACCAAAACGGTATACATGCATGTATCTTCAATCAAAATCCCAACAACAACAAAAAACAATCTCTTTAACAAGGACGGAACAATACCATACACCTATCTATGTGCCCATCATTTCAGTCCAGTTAAAATATTTAACACCTTTTGAAACAGATACGTTAATGAAAACATCGTCCGTAGTTACATGTTATAATGAATAAATGTTGATACAGATCTAGAATGGAAATAAAATAAAAATTTCGGACGGATACCATTAGAGAATAAACATAACATCAGCACACGAATGTGGTTAACTCTGGTTAAGAATAAATACATGTATCAAAGTTCTGTTGTTTACACTATAAATACTGGCTAGTATATCACAGCGAGGAAAAACAGAGGAGTCATCTCAGCCATAGAGGCAAGGGGCGACACCGGAAAAGACACGGATGGCTGGCTGCGCAGGCGTCATTTGACCGGAATCCCGTCAATGATGCGTATCCTGCCGCGGGCACCTGCTTTTCTACAGCTGACGTTGACCACCTGATGAAAGAAAAATATTGAGTCTGGGCTATTTGATCTGTGTGACAATAAATGACAATAAATTGCCTTATCGTCGTCCCGTATCGGGGCCCGCTATGGACGACCAGTTCGCCCCGGTCCCTGCCTCATTAGAACAAGTACCTCGACCACAAATCACATTTATTTCCCCGTATTATTCATGTCATTCCACAAACAATCGATATCTTCAAAAACATGTTTTCCGATCATAATTAAGATTTTTAATTTTCACTCATTTTTTTAAATTTGAAAAATAATAGTGATAGCATAAAAAAAAATACCCAACTCGTCTTTTTCCAAGAATATGTGGGTATGAAAAAAAAGTGAAACAATTATTACGGGAAAATGCTATAAATAAAAGAACCTGCTATCTTGACAACCCTCATAAAATTGGCGATATTGTGAAACCTATTGACACGGATGCTGCAATCACAGGCTGCATTGACTATCCTGTCTTTATCAGTTAAAAACAGACTCAAATAAATAACTTGGGGACAAAAGACCGCCCCGGACCCGATTAACACGGAGTGAATTAATTCCCGACACCTGATGTAATCGCTGCGCAGTAACTACCACTGTCTATACAGAGGACGGTGAAAAAGGAAAATGATTAATTTTAATCACACGTCGAAGAGCTCGTTTTAAACGGTTCCATAAAACAAAACACAAAGCCACAGAATGGGGAATACCTAACACAAAATTACTGAAATTATCTGCCTCTTAGAAATTATCATCAGCTTTTTGAGCTATCAGTTTCAATGTTAGTAATTAATTAGAAGCAATTAGATTCACCTTTCTTGCAAACTTCAAATATTTGCAGCAATAAAAGTCAAAGTTTGAATTATAGCAATCTCTCTCTCTCTCCTCTCTCTCTCTCTCTTTCTCTCTCTCTCTTTCAGATTCAAAAAAAGTTAACCGTATTCATTTATATTTAACAAAAATAATAATTGGTGAACATTAAGAACATAAAAGTGTGCATTTGCAGAAATACAACTATGATTATAAATATTCAACCAGCATTTTGATAACGAGGCTGACAAGCATGCAGTCCAAAGTACGTGAATTATTTGCCCCAGACCACCCACAAACCCTCAATTCTCATTAACCTTGAAACAAAACTCAAAATTTAAAAATTTTCAGACCAATCAGGATATTGTTTTTCATTTTGCAATATTCTTAATTAAATATTCCACAGTGCATTATATATATATACCGAAAGTAAAGTCAAAAAGTCCCGTATTCTGACTTTGAAATTCCTTTGATGACAACAAAAGTATGGCAAAGACAATAGCGAGGTGCGATTGTTTAACTGGCGGAAAAGGTCGGATAATAGGTATCGCTCTCTGCATGGACGACTAAAGGGGTGGATTAGTCCTAATGCATTACTTATATAATGCGTGCTTAATCTCTACTCCAAAAATACTTTCTCTATTCTAAAAAGACACGAGTTCACACAATATGTATACGACCAAGGACAAACATGCGAACGATAGACATCTATATAACAACCAAAACAAACAGTCAACCTGTGTTGCCCTCATAATCTGTTAAATTGTTAGTGAAGTGTAGAATTGAATTTAATAAAATTCTGCGGGTTCTTTTTTGTTTTCCTTGTAGAGACATTTTTTACATGAATACCAAAACAACACTGAGCGAAAATAGTTTATCATAATTACATTTAGTTAGAAAAATTAAACTCCTCGGTCAAATATGCATAATATGCTAAAATTATTTTACAATATTTTGGGTTTTTTTTTAATTCAAAGTTAGTGCCTGTGGTGTTAGGAACAATATTTAAAGATTGATATCAAAAGCGTTTTATTACATATTTAGCCGTCAATATAAATATACAACACATGATTAAAATTTGTTCTTTTTAAAAACCTTGGTCGGGGTTGGAATCCCGCGGACTGATTTGTACCAATCACCGCTCGTTATTCCGTCACTTATTGTCTAATAATGAGGAAATCTAAATTCCTGTCGAGTGACTAATATCTGTTTATTTTAATGTCGGGGTAATTAAAACACAATGCAGACATTAGTCAAATCTATCTATTTCAACTTTCCATATCGAATCAAAGTCTTGTCTCCGGGTAGACTAGCTTTAGTCACTACCGTGAATACATCCCGTGCCCCCAGGGTGAATTCTGTGGTCAGAGTGGGTGCTTCATTGACCAACTATGTGTATTTGACTTAACAAATTGCCTTCTCCTCACCTCAGTTGGTTGCGGTCGGCATTTTGAAGTTAAATTCTGAAGGACAAAAAAAAATTTGGGTAGCTCATTTTCAGTCTCTTAATTCGAGCCACACAAAGACTCGTGGCGATAAAAGAGAGCGTAGTAACGTATCCCCGACGGATCGCTTCGTTAAGTTGACACATCTACCCTTCATTGCTTACAGCTCTACCACGAGTCACTGGAGTCCAATGTAGACCATTGTGTCCCCACCCCGGCTCACAAAGCCGACCCTACCCGACAGACCAGATAGGCCGCTTAAATCAACGACGCCGGTGTGACTCCAGACATTTCATCTTTTTTAGCTCTGACAGTTGTTTCGAAAAGTCATTAAACAATTTTATAGCAGTTAAAGAAAAACAATATGTTGCATTTTTTAGAAGGAGGTTTTTTTACGAGCTCTGCACAGCTAAAGCTTTAGGTGTCTGGTTGCAGAGAATAAATTGCTGCGCCATTTCTAGGCACAATGCATTCGAAACCTTATATCTTAATCCTCTAACAGGTTATTCCGATCCGGAATAAAGGAATTTTTTTACTTTGTGGAAGTAAAAATGACTAAGTGTTTAGATATTACCTTTCCTGTTTCAAAGCTCGATGCTTTTGTTTCAACGTGCTTAATAAATGTACATCGGTTGAAAAAATTGCGTGAAGTAATCTCTCTCTCTCTCTCTCTCTCTCTCTCTCTCTCTCTCTCTCTCTCTCTCTCTCTCATACTTCCACGTCATTATATGAAGTAACATAAGCAAACGGTTTGTTCCTTTATTTCAGTATCGCCTATACAAAACAATAGCATATGAACGTGGATTTGAGGACAATTTGATATTTTTTTTTTCCAAATGGTTCTATTTTAGATTTTTTGTGTCTATCTGTACCTACAGATCAAATTGTCTGCGAGTCGAGCAGGAACCAATATCGCTGAAGAGTCTGCACTTTAAACCAATCACTCATGTGACTCGTTCAATCTGATAAGCCTTAACAATGGTAAAATTACAACTTTCTATTGTAGTGTTTCAATTATGTCATTGCCGTTTCTAAATATACGCCTCTAATTGATATATCTGTCCTCATATGCCCGTGTGCTACACGTTCGTTATAAGGTCTACTTCAAAACATTGACCATAATCTTATAAAACGAACCTCATTTTTCAACCTTTTCATTTATCTATTTTGCAGACCATGTTCATGTACGGTTTACAGAGAAAAATTCACTGTTTCAGTCTGCTTGGACTTCCTGCCGTGGGGTTTTCAATTTTATTGACTCTGTTGATTTTTTTATTGTCCCTTTTAATAAACATTTTTTTAAAGTATTTCAATAAAACAAATTGTTTATCATTGTATATTATTTATATGTCATTTATTTTCCCCCGCATACGTGTATACCTTCTACCTCGTATTCTTAATATATTTTGAATGTAATATTTTATAAAGAAGAAAGAAATTTGATTTTTTTTTAATAATATCTCAATACTTAACAAATATTTCATGTTGCTAACAAAAACAAATTTATCTGGTTAATGTCCGCTGGAGACAAAACAATAGGTGAAAAGTGAATGTCTAATCATGCTTTCAAAAAAAAAAAAGACAAAATGTCTTTAGGTTTAAGTGAACTGGTGAAATACTCTAAAACAGTATGATATCATTTTCATATTTGAATTAGCTATTATTCTGACTACATAGATATTGTATATATGTTAATGGTATACAAGTTATACGTAATCACATGATTTCCCAAACTGCTGCACGTTCATATGTATGTATGGACTATTTTGCATGTGTAATCTCTCATTTTGGAATTTCTCTCTAAAAATTGCAAACGTGTGCGCCCCCTCCCCCCTCCGGCCCAAAATTGAAAATGAATTATCTTTATTCTAAAATTCTTAAGTATTTTTATTGTAAACTTCTAAAAGCAAATTACTTATAATCAGAAAATACCCACAACAAACACATAAACCACGAAACAAAGTACATGCACTAATACTTTGTGAGCTCAGGTTTTACTTTGTAAATTCAAAAACAAAAGCTACATGACTTCACATGTATATTGTTTAGGTAAAAAAGTTTAAATGCGATAAAAAGCAAATATTTAAGCACTAAACAATATCATATAAACTTGTCACAGATCAAAGACTGAAAAATCAAATATAAATGTTACATGCGCTTTCTAAAAAACATTGGTTAAACAAAGTGAATAAATTGGACTTAAAACTAAACAAATATAGGTAATCGATGAAATAAAATTAATTTAAAGTGATTATCCGATTACGGAGGGTTTATAATTACATGCGGACGGACGCGGGGACTTGAAATAATCTGGTAATCAGGAATTAGCGTCCGGTCCTTGATTCCAGCTCTCGGAACACGGTCAGGTCACGTGGGGTCAGGGCAGGAGGGGTGAGGAACCGTTACAGTGGGCCTCATCACCGACACAAAACCACATCAATCAGGCCGACCCCTTATCATAATCCCCCGCCAAACACTTGAATGCCGCAAAATACACGTACCCTCATCTATCTGTGTAGGAAACTCCACAAAAAATTGATGAAACTCCCTGAAATAATCCCCCAATAAAAAGTCCCGAGCAGACAGAACTAGAATACGGACAGCGTCTCTCCAATAAGTACATGTAGGACACCATATGTAAACAGGAACAATAAGAACTCATCCAAATACGGTCAAGACGACAACGAATCAAATTCACGAAGAAAGGGAGGGAGGGGGGTTGAAGGGGAGAAAAATGGGCACGATTAAACTTATTTCATAATTCTATGTTGACTTGTGTAGAATTAAACAAGCTGTGTGTATATAATAAAAGTAAATAATACGGGAATAAAATATTATATTATTTACATAACACATGGTTCGCGCTTCAGGTGTATTACGTGTACTAGTAGTATGTGTGTGCTCAGCAGGTAATATAGGTTTGCTGTCCATGTATACGTACAGGTGTACATTTCTGTATGAAGAACAAGCAGTGAGTCTAACAGTATATCTCTTTTTGTTACTGATTAAAACAGTAATTAAACACTCCATTAAAAGCTACAGGAAATTACAAATTGATGAAATTAAAACGTGAAATTGAATATCAAAATAGTCATATTTTTTATTCGTTTTCCGGTTCATCTGGCTCTGAGCGAGAAAAAAATGTGACTATTTTTGTGAAAAAAAGGCAAAGTACATGTACATGTACAGTGATATTGCAAACAATTTTATTGTGAATTTCCAATGCAGACTGAGAAATCATCGAACTTCTTGTGTCCCTATTTTTGACAAAGAAAAATTAAACACCTCATACTGGGGAAGGAGGCGTGAGAATGGTGCTATACCATAATCGTCATTTTTCTGTGAAAAGATGGATTAATTAACGCGATATCTTCTAACAAATCTATAGAAATATAGAAACATCTATCTTTAAAAAAGATACACGAAAGACCGTAACCAATGAAATTGTAAAACCGGGTTCAAGTGATACGATTGGCCAACAATGCGGAAAAAACAATCACTTGTTCCTCGTTTTTCTACAGTTACTCTGAAAAAATACTTCTGATGACAAGTTGCGATACCGAAGGGAAGCGCTTTGCCGTGTTCCCGAGTCTCTCCGTGCTTGGAAGTCAAGAGCCACTTGATCAGAGGAAATTCTGTCACCCGAGGTGGTTCACAAGTAGACGAAGTAGAACCTATCTTTACACTTTTTTAAGAACAGGAAATCATGACCTTGAATTCAATCATTCGATCATTACACATTTCAATTCGATTGTATTTAACTTAAACTGACAAAAATATTCAACAGGATGACCCTTATAATTTTTAAACCAAAAAATTCGATGCAGCAAAAATAAATAGCACTTGCTTCATATTGCAAATAAGTATGCTGTGTTAAATATGATATAAAAAGCCTGCCAGAGCAAATCTGAAATTGTAGGGGGGGGGTATGTTTGAAGCAACTAAAAATTTGCTTTGAAATCAAATAATTTTCCTGGTACTTCGGTCATGCAGTATTCTGTTTTTATGTTAAATTCTGTACAGTGTACAGCGATATAAAGACAAAAGAATAACGGGGAGATGGGGGGGGGGTGATCTGGCCCCACCGTCACCAAACTCCCTCAAATTAATACCCAGCCTCACGTCTAAGTACTAACCTCAAATTTATGCACTTTTTATGAAAAAGGATTTGAGTTGAGGAATGAGTTGAGTGATCTGAAATGTTTGTGACGGTGGAGCAAGTAATTGATTCGCGTTCCTTTTTTGATAATGACGCTCTGCTCTATTCTATCAATAAGACGTGAAAGTAATTTCATTGTGAATGTTCGGACTTACTGATGTATTCTTAGTATCTGATGGAAAATTGAATTTACTTTATCGATACACAATTTGTTTTAAAATTTTATTGTACTGAATATAAAACATTAGTTAATATGTAAACGCTTGTATCGGTAATGTAATTTTTATTCTGAGCTGTATTTCTGAGAATTTTAATTTGCTATCAAAGCATGCAAATACGATAATTCTATGTGCAACTTAAACCATTATGGCCAATAAGATGAAAACAAAACGTAAAATTTTATGATGATAAAATTGTCGGCATAATGGATTGTATAGCAAACCAATTTTTGTACAGGACGACAATAATGTAAATATGCTTTAATAGCTAGGGATTCTAACTAGCTTTTCCAACGAAAACATGACTATCAGAAGTTCGTAAACCATATCTCGTTGGTCATTTAAATAGTTATTTAAAATTCTAAAGTAAGAAATTCCGACATGACAATTGGTGTTCATATCGCCTTAAATTTGCGAAAACCAACCATTTGAAATTTGGAATGGTTTGCAAGTTGTAAAATTTTGAACAAAATCTCAACATAAATCAAATCTACCAGGGCGTAAAAAACAAACAATAATTCCTATCCTGTTGTAATTAAAAAAATTTGGGTATTCTTAATACGAATAGCTCAATTACATTTTGCTACTCTCTCTCTCTCTCTTCTCTCTCTCTCTCTCTCTCTCTCAGGATAATAAATATCAAATAATTTCAGAATATTCGTTTAGATTTGACTTGACTTTAAGTTCATTGACAAAATAGATAACAGGTTTTTGCATCTGTTCTAAATGTTTCCCACTTGTCTAACACAAATGTCCGTACACAGTACGGATGTACCATTGTACGGGCACCTGTTTCATCGGAGAACGCGGAAATTGAGAGATAAAATTTATCGTGAGACTTTAACCGTTAAAATTACATGTAAAGTACCATTATTTGGTATTTTCAAACTATTTATATATATTGTATATCTTTTTTAACCATCTATCGAGATACCATAATTATTGCAGTTCGCTGGTCAAGTGCCAGTTTTCAGGGGGTAAGAAAGACAACCCTTACATACATCACGTCTGATTAACAAATTTTATCTTCAGTTGAATAGGTGTATGCTTATAAATCATGCATAAATGAATATGCTTGTAGATTATTATTTGGGCAATACTTTGTTTACATTTTGCATTGAATTTCAACATAACTGTAGCAGTGTAGATATTGGGTGAATGCATTAAAAATATGACTTAAAAGCAAAACATAATAATAAATACCAGGTATATAATTATGTGTTTCAGCAATAATAAAACCTGAACAAACCGTTTTCACAATTTACAATAAGTATGTTTTGGAGTGTCCAATGTCCATTACTTATTTTAAAGGGGTATGATCACGATTTTGGTCAAATTCTTTTTTCCTGTTTTTATTATTTACAATGCTTTAGGAATGCATTTCCAATGACCAAATGAAATTGGAGAACCAGTAGTGAAGTTATAAGCAAGATACATGACTCACAATTCTTTGTCATGTAAACAAGTCTCGTGCCCTGTTATTGTTTACATTAGTTCAATATACCGGTAAAAGTTTTTTTCCAAGCTGATTTTTCCATCATATTATTCATTTTAAGCATAAACAAACAGATCTTAACGTTAACCACATTCATTTCGGTCTAAAACTGGAGTTTTCACTTCAACGTTCAAAATGTAAACAAATGCTTTGTTTACATAGCAAAGAATTGTAAGCTCTGTAACTCACTTATAACTCAACGAATAACACTTAAACTTTGGTTGCCTATTAACAATGCCTTACTGAAGCATTGTAAACAACAAAATCGGGAAAATAATTTTTGATCAAAATCGTGACCATGCCCCTTTAAGAATTAGATGGTTAAACATTTTTTTACATTAATTTTGTGTCTCATGCCTGAGATATTAAAATTTCGTTTTCTTTCATGATACTCCAAAAAATAATGTTTTACAAAAGATGTCAAAACATTTCACCATGATTTGTTTTATAGATAACTGCAGTAGCATAACATTCATCAATTGGAGAAAAATAAATACTGAATATGTTGAGCAACCTTTATCTCAATTTCCGTGGGTTTCTTGCCCCCCCCCCCCCCCCTCCCCCCCCATCACAAATTTATATCATCAATGAATTTATAGAACACATAAATAATTCAATTTATTAAACAAGTGAATTCGTAAAATTACACCCAAAACAACCTGTAAAAAATTGACAATCCACAATATTGACCCCGATGAAAATTAATGAATCCACAGTACATGTGTATTTTTCTTCAAAATTTACTTTCAGAATAATGTCTCACCTTTTTCCCAGAATGCTCAGTGAACAGGAAGGAGGGGTGTTTGGAGGCGGCATGGGCAATGAGAGCCTCCTTGAATTCCTGAGCGGTGGCGTGCTGGCCCCACTTAGTCCTCAGCAGCTCGGTGTTTCTCTGAGGGAGACAATGAAGGGTAAAATATATAATGGAGGAAGAAACTTCCCCTTGTTTTTCAATGTTTCAGGTGAATCTCGATAACTCGAACTTCTGGGGACCATGATTAAACTTCGAGAGATCAAGAGTTCGAGAGATCGAAAGTTTAAAAAAATCCGGAAATTTTTGTTCCGTTAATCTTGGTTCTAAAATTAAAGTAGCCGGAAATTATATTTATAACATGGAAGGATAGTCTGATATGATTTCAATCGTATTTTCTGCTACAGTACTTCAATTTAAACAATATAGAACGTACTTGTGTATTTATTAAGTGTGGTTTTTTTCACGTTAAAAATCTTTTAAGCATATTATGTTTTCTTAATCATTACGTTAGAATATTTTAAATAAAGAGCATTTACCGTAACTTTCATAATTTGTTGAAATTAATAGATCACTTACAAATTACCTATATACCCTTTGAAGAAAGCAAGGGGTAGTGTCACTTTCGTAATCATCCAATTAACACTACCACGCTAGCCCCCAGGGGTTCACTCAACCATCCAGGTAAGGTCCACGCGGAGCTATAATTATACGCTTCATCGGCCGCGTGTGTACACAGCAACCACTTCGAGTTATCAAGAGTGAAAAACAATGAAATATGTGTAACGGGACCCAGGTCTCACTTCGAGAGATCAAGAACTTCGAGAGATCGGAGTTCGAGAGATCAAGAGTAAATTTGCTTAGTTATATAGAGGAAAAAAATGGGACCATGAGTTCACTTCGAGAGATCAAGAACTTCGAGAGATCGAAGTTCGAGCCATCGAGTGTCACCTGTAGTTACATGATTATTATCTTAGGAAAGATCATGAAAATTATTACATCACATCCAAAATTTATAACTCCATTACAAACTCCTAATTTTAGCTAGATTATCACAATGCATGCTCACCACCACTAAACTTAACTCATTCTTTGTTTCTTCATTTAGAAATTAATTTGAAATCTTACCAAGTCAGCAAGAGGGTAAGTTTGGTGAAGACGTTTTTCTGGGTCAAAAGTTCGAAGGTCAATGACCACCTGACCCAGGGAGTCGTTACTGGTGACCCTGTCCTGATCAATCATGTGGAGAATCAGGTACCTGAATAACGCAGTACGACATATCAACATTTTGCAACATGCTAATTGTAAGATCTAAAGGTCTAAATAGCATATTGTGTAACATTTCCACAATGAACTTCAAAAATAACATAGAAAGGACTAAATATGATAAGGGCCTAAAATGGCCCCCTAAAATGAACATCATCATTTTACTATCATTCTTTGTTTTCTTAGTACAGATATGTATGTGATGTGTTTACATAATATTCATTTTGGTTCAAGTGCCCACAATTTAGAAATATGACATTGTAAAGACAACCTTTTCCCGCCATTTTTGCATATTTAGCGTAAACCAGCTTGTTTTCAAGCAGTTTTTCCTTCCGAAAACATAGAGCGCATTCTTGAACAAATAAAATATTTTAATCAGAGATGTATCTAGCCAAGAATAATAAGTGACAAAAAAATTTTCCTTGTTCAAGCATGCGCTCTATATTTCCCATTCGTAAATAGATAAGAAAAATGTCGATTTTTGGCTAATTTTGATTGAATTATAGAAATGGCGTCACTTCTGACGTCATATACTGCCATTGAGTGCAAAGAAATCAAATAATTAGATAAAAAATATATTTTATATCAACTCTTCTAAAATATTAGTTAACATTTTATTGTACCCGAAACACTTAAAAAATGGCGAATTATGGGGACCAAATTTAACTCTTATCATATATAGTTCTTTATTTGAAATTTTGCTCCTGTAGAGTAACTTGTATTCTATTCCATAACTTTTTTCTGTTTCAGTTGTTGAGTTCAGAGTTTACATTATTGAGTTTAGAGTTTACATTACTGAGTTCAGAGTTAATACTGAGTTCTGAGTTTACATTACAGGGTTCACAGTGAACTCCATCTATCTCCCTACCTGTTGCCGAGCTCTTCCTGTGTCACATCAAACTCGAATGTCTCGGTCCACTCTGGGTTCAGGCTATCCCTCACCACCTGCATGTACATTGTTTTTGAGAATGTTTAATTACTTCATACTAACCATTAGTTAAAGTACCAGCAATTGACAAATTTTCAATCTTATGAACAAGTTCAGAAAAAGAGAACATCATTGCTGTGTCGTCATACATGTAATTAAATGACATATTTGAAATGGGAAACATAATACATGTACATCTACAAGTTCACACAATGTATATAGTTGAACAGAGACAATTTTGAAAACTTTCCAAAATTAAAATATTTCGGATGTTCTGTAAACCAATTTCAAATTGTGAGCAACAAAACACACAAGTACGTTCTTGGGAACCTTATCATCATGAATATTTCTTTCCACACACAAGTCACTACTTTCAAGCTTAATATCATTTATAAATCTCTAAACAAATAAAGTTTTCACAGAATAAAAGATTTCTTAAGCAGTTTTAATAATACCACACTGTTATTTATCTGTTATGCTGCAATTCTGATAAATAAATGAAGACAGGGACATGATTTTGTTTGATAAGGGTAGCCATACCTGTGTTTGAAACATAGAGGATGTCCCTGTTACTGTCAGTTTAACGAAGGGGTCAGCAGATTTACCCTCGTCCCGAGCACTCAGACCCGTGGCCCGGTGAACTGTCACAAAGAGGCTGGAGGGAAGCTGGAAATCTGCCGAAATCTCCAGCTCTCCTGCCACGTTAAGGTCAGTCTAGAAAAACATCATCACAAGGTCAGTTAGAGAAAATATGAATAAACAGCATATAAATCTCAAGGAGATATCAATTAGATAGGAAATAGTAAAGCTGTGACATTTGACTGTGATTATTCTTTTAAAAAATTATTTTTTTTTAGATACTGGTATTTAATAGTGAGATTATCAGTAAAAAAAAAATAAGAAATCACCCAATTGTCCTGAAATTTTTGAAATCATGTTAACACTTTGTTCATACCTCCATGTTTAGGGAGTACCAAGCAGTATGAAATGGTGTGTCCCTGAAATTGAATGAGCTTATCTCCACAATGACTTCCCCAATAAAGTCGTCCTGCCCCATTATGTCAGCATCCATTACTTGGACCACCATCTTGAGGTCAGTGAGTGACATCTCCTCCAGAGGGAAGGCGAAGATCTCGTCAAACACTGGGTCATTAGACTGTCTGACCACGGCTGTCCTTCTCTCCCCCATGCCTTCATTGTCAGGCATAAGTGTCAACTACAAAGGAAAAATAATACATCTGCATTTTAGTCTTATTCTAATAATTACAAAGATTTCTCTTCTTTTATTGTTACCATTGTAACCACTTCGCTCTGAATAGAAATTTAAATTGCTTTTTCATTGATATATACAATACCTTTACATAAGGGTCAGACATTTTGGATCGTAAATCTTTGCTTCTCAGTTCTCTGCACTTGATGACTTTGACCAACAGCAGATGGCGTTTGAAATCATACTTGTAGGATAGCTGCACTTCACCCCTGACCTCTCCAACTGCCTTCATCACTGAGGGGTCGAGTTGTTTGAACATTCCCTTTAACATTTGCATATTTCTCTGAAAAAAATCCAAAACATACTTTGTTAAATTAAGATTTTTCTGACATTTCCTTAATACTTAAATTTTAAAAAAGATCGATGATTTTGTTCATTGCAGGCACAAAATGTTTTTACAAGTATTAATGTTTATCATTAACTATCTATGAAAAAGTGTGCAAATAGCCTAATGTTGATTATAAAGAGAAACATTCTCTAATGTAATCATGTTTATTCCTGAATTTACATTCTTTATTTGCATGCCTTTTCAAACTGCTGAAGTAGGAAAAAAGGATTGAAAATGTAAATACAATGAAAATATAAGGTTGGATCAGGAATCAAACTCAAGATCCTGGCAAGTGGCAGCACTAGTCAAAAGCTCTAAAACTGAGCTATCCAGCATGCCAATATTCACGTTCTATAGAGCCCCAATTACTACATTCCTCTTAAATAGTCTTCAACTCCAAAGACACATTACAAGTTTACCTTATCAGTTAAATATGTACCTGGTTAGATAGAATATTTTATTGTTAAAATGAGAGATGTCCTATGGACCCGGTTTAACGATAGAATTCTTCCCATATACTCGCTTCGTAGCAAATAAAAAAATTATATTGCGCTGTATCTCGTCTAAATTTTCATATGATTGGTCTCAAATGCTTACAATGTCACTCTTTTATAATCCCATATTACCATATTAACTGTTTTTGCAACGGAATTCCTGCCACTTTTAAAATCACGTTTGAAAATTCGCTGTTTATGGTCGCCATGTTAATGAAAAAGTCCAAGGCAATCCGAGTGCGATTTCTGACAAAATGGCAGGCAAATTCAAACATGTATTTTAACAAAATGCCTTGGTACTACTTATTAAATGGATAATTTGTGGACTAAACTACATATGCATGTTCAAAAAGGTTTGTAATCATGTATAAAAATGTGTTTTTTTCCCCTGCAGATTATTTTTAACAGACTTAAAATCGACGCGAAGCTGATCTGCTTCGCGGCTGCTACATTGCAAGTATATGGGACGAATTCTTACTGTGACCTGAGCTTAACCTGGTCAAGGTAAGATTATTCTTTCTAGTACCTGGTATGTTGCCTGAACAAGGAAGGCAACAGCAACATCTGTAGTAGGAAAGAGGAATGAGCTTATAAATACAATTAAAATGGAAATCGAACCTAGGACCCATGCAACTCTAAGCCAGGAGCTCTTCCACAGAGCGATCAAGGCCAATATCGATAGTTCATATAGCTCCAACTATTACACTGCTATTTACATTGCATCTACTTCCTTCAGCCATTGCCTGAACTCCCTACCTTTGGAACTTTTGAACATCTGAAAATGTTGGCATGAACTCTAAATTACCATGTTTTGATCATGTTTATCCCAGCCTTGGATGGCCACTTCTCTTCTGTGTTCAGCCTTGGCTGTTAAAATTCTGGATAAGCCATGAATCTTCCTTGTATTTTGTGGAATGACCCCCTTTTCTGGGTCTTCGGATGAACTGTTATACTTTGAGTTTTGTTGTCCCATTTTGTCTCCTGAAAATTACATACATTATTTCAAAGTATATCAATTTGACGAGTGTAATGCATGGATGATATCATAAAAATCTAAGAAATTAGCGTTAAATAAACCAAAAATTACGTTTTCTTCTTTAGCCCTCTCGATGTTCCGCCATTTTTGTTTACCTTAGCGAAATGACGTCACGATTTTTATAGAAAAAAAGAATGTATTTTTCATAACGTTTGACAATGCTTAAACTATCAAGTATGAGTCATAAATATGAATGAATATTTAAGAATATAAATAAATAAAATTTGATTACAGAAATTCATTTCTCGCAAAATATATCTTTCCGGATATTTACGGAAAATATTTAATGGTTCACAGATTGGTCGAATAGAGTATTCTTTTTTTATTGTTGAGATATGTAATTTACATACACAATTAATTTGTATACTTGACCCTGTCAGTTAATGTAATAGTGTTTGTGCCAGTAAAACGCAAATTAAACTTATCTAATGTCTTTGCTCCAGCTAAATGCACACACATAAAAATTTGATACGAAAAATCCCATTCAAATTTTGAAATCCAAATTGATTCGTGTCGATAATTCCTGCAAAATTACAATCTTGTGTGCCCAATTTCTTTTAATTTCATTATTCTGATTAAAACAAACTACCAAGTATGAACTTGATTATGATTTACGTTTGTGACAAAACATATTTATATATATTTTGCTGATTTTAAACACAACAGGAATAAGTAATTAACACAGTTGGGTGCATGGACCAAAATTTTTATATTGTTAAATGGATATAATCCTATAATTAACCATGCAAAAGTTCAAAGTGATTTTTGTTTTGTTTTTACCAGAATTAATGGGGTAAAGTGATATCAAAAACTCTAATAAAGGAATCACTTACAGAACTTTTAAAACAAAGTTTGTGTGTGAAGAATATCTAAACATATCGCATTGAAAACTTATAACAACCAACCACCGTCTCCAAACAGAGGTTGCTGGAACATTTTATATTGTCATGTGATGGATTGAAATTTATGTAATAATACATGTAAATAAAGGGGGACAAATTTCATTGAATATTTGTTAGAATGTAACGCACTATCCTCGATTCGAAAAGGACTTTTAGCAACAACAAAAAAGAAAAAAAAAACTTACGTTGGAAATGCCTGCTGCCCAATCCAGTTGTTTAAATTGCAACTTCTCGCGGGCCTTCCTTTTCCGAGCTTGCCGGTGTAACGTAGAATAATGACCCCCATAGAAAAATGACCGGGGGGTCATTTTTCGACGAAGAATAATGCCTGAAGAATGAGTGCCATTTTCATAAAAATGAGCACACTCTATACATGATGGAAAGTGACCCCTGTAGAATAATGAACCCCTAATAGATTGAAGTTTTCAGGATAATTTTTTTATTATTTGTGAAATAGTCTTGACAATATTGTAATTTTTACTACAGTTTACAAAAAGTAACAGAAATTATAATTCATATTCAAATAAACTAAAAGTGAAGGAAGTGGCATATCTTAGAAAATAAAAAAAACATTTCGTTATAACAAGATCAGTACCGACGTATTGTATCGGGATATGGGTGTCACATTAACAACGAGTTCCATTTACATGTATTACATTATATTAAAAGAGTGACAACACTTTAGAAATTATTTTGAGATACAAGACACTATAAAACAAAAGTCTTTTTATTGGCGATGAAAGAGTAGACTCGATATTGTTCATGAAATGTACTTGCATTGACGATTTCACCCTACTACAAACTACTGGGTATGCAAGTGCATCACCCAGAATTAATAATGAAACCAAAATTATGAAAAGTTTACTCCATTGTTAGGCATTATTTATAACCATGCTGAAGTCAGCAGCCACTAACAGCAGCCAATAAAGCAAGTAGAAGCTATAACGGCCAATAAGGGAATTCGTCAAAGTACTGAGAGTACTCGAACAGAAATACACGGTTATAGCGAACACGCTTATAATGAATTGACGCTTACAGCGAAGTGAATTTCATTCCCCAAGTCTGTATTTCATGTTGTAAACTTGACAGATATAACGAATTACGCTTATAACGAAGTTAAATTGTCCGTCCGTGGGACTTCGTTATAAGCGTGTATTACTGTACATTTTACTTTATCATCGGCATACGTTAATTAATATCAAGATGATTGATGTATCAATCGTTTGTAGGAGCATTGACAACTTCGTAGGCAGTGAAGATGGTGCGATCAAAATCAAGGGAGATAATTATAAACCCCTCGGAACCACCCGGTGGTTATCGTATAGCCCAAATTTCAGACCTGGAAATAATAGCCCAATAGGTCTCCTGCACTGCCCTGCAATTCGTTTGAAGTACATTTTAAAGAAAAGGGAGATAACGGTCCACCATTTACCACAATATTGTTGTGAAGATTTAAAAAATCACAAAGTTCTTGTGAGTTAAATGGACATATATAGATTTGATAGAAGCCCTCAGACCCTTGTTACAAATATTAAGAAAACTCCTCTACATAACGGGTGTGTTTCTACGTTCGTGTAATAAAAATCAAGGGGGGTATAAGCCCCTAAAATGAGCCCGAATAACTTTTAAACGTTTTTAGAAATAATTTCTTCTTATAATATTCGACCAGTGTTCATTATCTATTTAATATTTACTATAGTTCAGTCCAGTTCGTGGTAAAGCATCAAGTATAGTTCAGCAGATTTCTCACAAGTGCAGCGTCATATCCCGCCATACTAGTATGTCGACGAGAGAAGAGACGTAACTGTTAACAATCAATTTGTGGCAATGAAAGTGTGTTTGTGTGTGTTTGTGTGTGTTTGCTACAGATATAAACAACTAAATACATCGATTTCTTTACAAGTTCGGTGTTTATAAATTCAATATCAGCTGAATAGAGTGAAAATTTAAGTGATATCTTGGATACGCGGTAACCATTTTCGATTCTTGTTTACAGCGGGGGTCATTTTTAAACGGGGGTCATTTCTCTTCATGTTGAACATGAAGAAAAATAACCCCTGGGTCTTATCAAATTATTCTACAGCAAGGGGTGGGGGGGGTCATTATTTTACGTCGAAAAATGATCTTTTCTACAGGGGTCATTACTCTTCTTTACACCGCAAAGGCCCGAGAAGTTGCGATTGTCAAATCTTCGTTTTGAAAAGAATTTTAGCAAGAACATATTATGTCAAATCAAATACTCCACAGTTTTGTATAATTCATTATCGAACACCAACTCTGTATCTCTAAAAACAAAATTCTATATCCATAACAATATTTTATGAGATTGTCTGTTCTTCACAAAGAAAAAATGATAGAGCTAGACTGTTTGTATATATGTGGATATGTTTATAGAACTTGTACATCTTGTGCCATTTATGTGTATATTGATGATTTGAATTGAATCGATAAATGATATACGTTTCTCTGTCAGTATATTTTAAAGAGACCTGTGGGTCGCATCGCTCACCTGATTTATATTTTACAAATTCAATTTTTAAAAAATAAAATCAGAACTTTAATCTCTGTTAAATTTGGATTTTTCATGAATTATATTTCATTTTGCCTAATGGAAGGATAGTGGCGTATTTATTTACGTTGAACACGCCAACCTGAATGTGTACTTATCACGTGACACACGTGGTACAGACGTGTTACATATGAAAGGGGGATGTTACACTTCCAAATTGCAACGTTCTGTTGTTCGAAATAGACAATTAATGAAATTAAATATTCATTGATTATGTTGTAGCGTAGCCATTATCCGAAAGTTAAAAATCTGTTGGGGCTGTCATGTTGTAAATATTGAATAGACTAAGTCCCACTAAAGGCAAAATTTACAACATTCATGGCTTTTACACTTTAACCCTTACATGTGAATAATCGCTTTTTTAATAAAAGTATTGTACGGTTTAAAACAATGCCTAAATCTTAATTATGATGTTACAGTATTTCCATCCACATTGATATCACAAGGTGTCCAATAAAACCAGCTGGAGCCAGGTAAACATCAAATGTCCTTTCTAACGAGGAAAACCACTTGAATTAATATCCCTCGAAAGAAGTTCAGTGAATCTCCTAGCTTTTGCGTATGGATTGATTTTGATAGATGTACCTGACGGCGCTTGAGTATAAGAGGGGTTTTTTTCAATTAAATTTGTATACCAAGGTTTTTCAATTTTTATTTATAGATTTAGGGCGGAAATAAAAGTCTATGAAGATCCAATATTACAGTTTACAATGTACTCATTCCATAAATGAATGTTTATATCTACCTTAGATATAATAATATAGGGGTATTCAGATTGGTTTTAATTTTTTAGGGAGCACTTCATCGATCCAACGCAAACAAAACTAAAGCACACATCTGTAATGTATGGTTTATTCATGGGTTTAACTTTTATATTACCTCTATCAAATGCACATCGAGATAGAGAACGCAATTGTACCAAATACGTCGTAAATCTTTCTACACGTACATGTATATACAGAACATATTAAAATCTGTTTGCTTTTCAAAGACATTAATCATTGTTCGATGAGAAAATAACATGCAGTGTGTATTTCATATAAGTACACGAAATTACCCATCAAATGACCTTGTCTAGATATTCTAATTTTTCTGCGTAATAGATCATTTTTCTGGAGGTAAAGTCCCGGTTTTTCTCAATGACCCTCGTCAATATTTGATCTCAAATTTCTTTAACATCGATATCCGTGTACGTATGACTCATAAAAACCCGTTGCAAGATTTTTTATGGAACTATTGATTTTTCAACAACGGGTTACATTCTCAATGTACATACAATCTACATACTAGCTACCTTTTTTTTCGAATATAAATGACATGTTTCACATCTTAGATTTTATGTTTTCCGTAAATGGTTGTATTAAAGACATGCACGTCTATAATCTACATTATTCAGAAAAAAATAGAACTAAAGATTACAATTCTCAAAGCCCTGCATTACCAAACAAACAATAACATATATACATATTCGTACAATAACGTTACATGATACTTTCGACCATACAGGACACTGAAATAATGCACACATATAAATTTAACAAATCATGAAATAAACATAAAAAAATAAACCCTTCATGGATATACATGAAATAGCGCTACTGTACACATAAATTCGCTTTGCTTTAAATACGCATGACCAGGACAATGGAAAGGAATTCTTGGAAAAGTTCATTTGCATCTCAACATGAAATTTTGTACCTATACAAATAATTGTGTGGTCTACAATTAATTAGTAGAATCTCTGTTATATATTTAGAATGACTCACGGGTATTTTGTTAAGATTATTCATTTATTACATCTTAATAATTCCAACTAATTAAAATGGCATGGTGTTAGAACCGTTTTAACAAGAGCTTGTACTTGGTTGTGTCAAACAGCAATGTGACTTAGGCCTGTCTATTTCATTGCTGGCCACTCAGCCATGCCAACAAGATTTGTCTGGGGTTTTTTTTTAGCTAAGACCATGCAATCCATGCATGTTTCGCTCAAAACCAGCGTCATTTCCTACTTGTTTTGAGGCAAAAAATAGATAGTTACTAGTACGTCATACCGAAAGTCCAAGGTCTTGTTAAAATGGTTCTATTTATCAAACGATGAAAACAAAGAATGAAATCTGACAAAGAATTTAAAATCTTGCTTTCATGTCATTTACATTCATTTGTGCGTGCTAGCTTTCCTACGTTACCAACGATACAATTTTCCTTTTAATAATAAATTCATACCAACCACATAACTATTTTAAATAAATGGCTTTAGGTTACCATGAAATAAACATAACATCGCTTTATATTTTACTGCTTACAGACCTAAAGATTGTCTAGTGGAACAGCAAATCTCTACTTATCAAAACTGATTAAAGCGTGTGGATACCAATAATAATCCCCGCACATCATTTCACCTGAGACATAAGATATAAAAATACGTACCCCATCCTTAACATATATACAATGTACCAGTATCACAATTAAAATGGCATCTATTTTTATCAATATTAATTCCATAGAATACATTGAATTTAATTTGACGCCTGCTTACTTACGTGACATCTACCTTAATAAATTCGCTTGGATATATTTTGACAGACCGGGGAGGATTGAACTTGGTTGAATTAAAAGTTAGTTTCGGAGTATCCACCCACCGAAGCTGCGAGGGGTAAGGTGATCTGGGATAGGTTGGGTTGTACTCCAAACTTTCTGGCCGAAACTTTTGGTTTGGTGTAGAACACCGGGGAATGTTGGTAATATAAGGACCCATTAAGGACACAACGTCTACCCATGGGCTTCCTTTAGCCATTTTATCATCCTTCTCGCGTGTGAAAATCTCCAACTTTAAACGTTCCATAATTTCCTCAAATATTCTTCCTTTCCTGTTGGAAAAATCCACCACAAGTCCTAGTCGCCAGAACGCTTTAATTTGACGTTGATCGATGTTTTTTACACGCATTTGGTCGTAATTGACCACGGCAATGTTTCGTAGCGTTTCCGCTTTAAATATATGCCAAGCGTGACGCCATTCCTGAAGAGACCATATAGACACATCTTCATCGGCAAGAAAATCGTCGTCCACAATGAACAAAAACTTCTTGCTCATTTGTAAGTGTTCCAAGATGGCGTCCGATCTGGGACTTCCCAGCGCAAAGTCCCTGCACGGTAGACAAAGCGAGTATCCCCTAGCATTCAGCCAAGGCTCAAGCTTGTTCCGCACCCAGGAGTAGAGCTGAGGATTATTCTCATTGAACGAAATGTACACGTCATATTTAAAGTACGAGTTTCCAGAAATGGTATCCTTTTGGTTGTCACGCCTAATAAGAAGATATATCTCATATTGATACTGATATAGCAGCCAAGCTATGCATCCTAACATCAGTGAGGACACTGCAAGAGCTATCGCTATTCCAATGGCGGTCCAGTTAACCTCGTTGGGACATTCCAAAGCCTTCTTTGTCCACACCGATGAAGGTAATACTTGGCCATCCTCCGTGATGCAGAAAAAGTTGTTGTTACCCGGACATAACGCCGCCTTGGGACTGTTGGCCCAATGTCCCATCCATAAGATTTGACAATGGCATTTCAAATACATAACGCCAAAGGATACATTACATGGGTGCAGTGTCTCGAGAGATTTAGGGACATTCCGAATCTTGGAATTGTTTCTGAACCAAAGTCTTTGTAAATCTGTTGATTGCCTTAACGACTTGTCAGAAATAAAACTTAGATCATTGTTGTTCATATTGAAGGCTATGGTTTGGTTAAGGTATTCTGCTGTTTTAAACTGTGTGATGTGGTTTATGCCAAAGTCCAGGTCAAGTAATTGTCCGGCGGGGGCTGATGGAAGTGTTTTAGGGAGGGACGTACGGGAAGTGTTCGAACAGTTTACGACCAGCCGGTTTTGTGAAGGCTGATGGAAGCAGAGGCACCCCAGGGGGCACCTGTCCTGTCTTTCGATTTCGCAGGTAAACTCATCGAGGCGACCTTGATTCACAAGGTTCACAATAGACTGACCCTTCAGAGCTGGCGGACCAGCGCAGGTGACATTGAAATAGCTTCTCCAGATTTTCTTTATGATATCCTTGGATAACTCGAGAAAGGGCTGCATTTTGCAGTCACACGTGAAATTGGCATTCGTGAAATCGAATCCAAAATTAAATACCTTACCCAGTTCCCGAAGATCACTGAATCCCAAGTTTTCAAAATTTGGAAACGACATAAAATCGTTGTGCGATAGATCGACGAAACCGCCGTCACCGTAGTCCTTTGCTGTGTCGACGATCCATCCAATATCGTTCACAAGTTCCTTGATAGCATTATTCGAAAAATCCGCTGTACAGAACGGGGTATCGATGACGACATTAGTGATATCAACACTGGTCAGCGAGTTATCCTTAAAAATGATATGAAGCATCCCCAGGGACGGGTCAGAGATCGTGTTGGGTTCGATGACAGTCAGGAAGTTATAGGACAGATCCAGAATCCGAAGTTCTGTCATACCCAGCAGTGTCGAGTTACTAAGGTACGTCACAAGGTTGTTCCGAAGAATCAGCGTGTCTAAACGTTCCATACAATTTATGTTTTCCAAAGCCATTATCTTGTTCCAACTTAAATCCACTTCCACCAGGTCCCTGATCTGGCACAAGTTTCCAGGGATCTGGGTGAGAAAGCCCCTCGTGTGGACCAGCTTTGAGATATTCTGACCGAGGTCGTGGGGATCGTACACCGCCATCCCCCGGCCTCGGCGATACACATACTCTATCTCCACTCGCCGGTACGGCCATTTTGGAGAGCAGTTCCAGATCGGTTGGGCATAGCAGCTGCAGCAGTGTGTTTGTTGGTTCTTCTCTTTCTCCAGACAGGAGTTAGGACACATTAAGATTGTCGATCTGTTGTGGTTAGGCTGTTGCCAAGGAAAGCAATTACCGAACAAGCATGGATCTTGAGAAAGAAACCCATTAACCGTTTCGCCACAGAAAATGATGCAGAATACAGACCAAAATAAGTGAAGCACTGCCATGGCAAAAGTTTAGGTCTGTGATCGATCAGGAAGTGTTTTATGTCTTTATCTAGTGCATGTTTTAGTCACGTGCATGCACGGAATTGCCAAAGACACGATCTGTGCCAATTTAGACCCACCTGTAACTGTTTTATATATGATTGACAGATTTATTTGTGTACACAGTGTTGAAACACTGGCAGGTCTTAAAATTTAAATCATTTTATGTCCAAAATGAATGCTTTTATGTGATAAAATTATTTTATATCACCATGCAAGCATCTATATTTTACCTGTATATCGGATTATATAGGTATAGGAGCTTTCGTAATGTCTTGGAGGACCTAATTGTGAATTATAAATTGGTTCAGAATAAAATGTACTTAAGGGAAAGCTGGCCCTCTCCGTATACATTCATGTGGTGGGAAAATAGATGTGTGATTTAGACTGTGGAAACAAGTCCTCGCGTCACACTGTATTTCACTTTTTACTTCTTCTATAGGCCTAATCATGATTGAAGATAAAATACGACTATAACTTGCCTACTTGTTTCTTTCAACGAATCCTTATAAAGCAAAATGATACTCGCATTGTAAAGCTTAAAGTATGATTTATTTGTACTATGGATATAATTATATTACTTTATTTTGTAAAATGTAAATGTATATGTAACACCATTATTTTTGGTACAAAATTACCGATCGGGGGGGGGGGGGGGGGGGGGGGTTGTTACACCGCAGGTGAGGTATATATGTATGTAATGAGGGCCTCTGCGCAGGTAATTCCTCAAACGAATGTTGTATGTTACTTTAGATAGAGGAATAAAAACTCGTAGAACCTAGATGTGATTGATGTATAAAAAATATTGATTTGAGAATAACAAGAATTATCAGTTAATTATCATTAACTACAATGTATATATCTGCAGTTTTCTCTACCTTTAAGTCCAGTAGGAACATATTAACATATCATTCTTTGTTTCGTTTTGGTTATGCTGATAAACAATTTTTATGATAAGCTTAATTATCTCTTAAGAAACATTGTCCACGACAATAGTATTGATTTTGTCTGAAATTGGATTTTCCCCAACACAAATCTGTGCCCTCTAAACCTTTATTTTGGAAAGTATACACATTCATTCTCTGTGCAGGAACTGCGATGATAAGAAAAGAGATATATTCAACAAAATCTAATGCATGGAGAATATCATGTGTCAACATTAAAAAATAAATGTGCTAAAAATTATGGGTGTCTTATCAAAAGATTTTTGTAGGCCAATTCGACTTGTTTCTTTATCCCTTGATTATGAGAAATATCTGTGTAAATTGATTCTGTACCCCTTTAATTTAAACATTTGTTTAAAGCTATTTTAAAACCGTTTCTGTTAAATATATCCCTTGGTTATCCCTATTAAATGTCTCTCTATCCCTTACCCATGGGATAGCAGTGTATATCTGTATCCCTTTCCCATGAAATATCTGTGTTAAATATCTCTGTATCCCATATCCATCGGATATCCATGTTAAATGTCTTTGTATTCATCAACCACAATATTTGTCTTAAATAACTTTCAATCCCCTATCTATAGGCTTATTTAACTGTGTTAAATGCATCTGTATCCCTGATCAATTTTAGATATTTGTGTTAAATTCATTATGACATATGTAAGTTAATTGTGTCTGTATCTCTCATCCAAAGAATATCTTTATTTCAACCATTTCATCTATACTGCTTATCCCTGTGATATCTGTGATTAATGTCTATGCATCCGTTATCCATGAGATATCTGTGTTAAATGGCTCTGTATCCCTTATTATCAATGTGATATCTGCTTTAAATGTCTCTGTATCCCTTATCCATGAAATATCTGTGTTAATGCCTCTGTATCCCTTTTCATCAATGTGATACTGCTTTAAATGTCTCTGTATCCCTTATCCATGAGATATCTGTGTTGAATGTCTCTGTATCCCTTATCATCAATGTGATATCTGCTTTAAATGTCATTGTATCCCTTATCCCTGTGGTATCTGTGTTAAATGTCTATGCATCCGTTATCTATGAGATATCTGTGTTGAATGTCTCTGTATCCCTTATCAATGAGATATATGTGTTAAATGGCTCTGTATCCCTTATCCATGAGATATCTGTGTTAAATGTCTCTGTATCCCTTATCATCAATGTGATATCAGCTTTAAATGTCTCTGAATCCTTTATCCCTGTGATATCTGTGTTAAATGTCCCTGTATCCCTTATCGTCAATGTGATGTCTGCTTTAAATATCTCTGTATCCTTTATCCATGAAATATCTGTGTTGAATGTCTCAGTATCCCTTTCCATGAGATATTTGTGTTGAATGTCTCTGTATCACTTATCCATGAGATATCTGTGTTAAAAACCTCTGTATCCTTTATCTAAAAGATATCTGTATAAAATAAATTTTTAACCATTATCCAAGAGATATCTGCGTTAAATGTCTCAGAATCCCTTATCCATAAGATATCTTTTTTGAATGTCTCTGTGTCCCTTATCTATTGGACAGCTGTGTTGAATGGTTCTTTATCCCATATCCATGAGATCTGTGTTGTATGACTCTGTATCCCTTATTCATGAGATATCTGTGTTGAATGGTTTTGTATCCCTTATCCGTGAGATATCTGTGTAAATTATCTCTGTATTCTTTATCCGTGAGATATTTGTGTTGAATGGTTCTACATGTATATCCCATATCTATGAGATATCTGTGTTGCATTGTTCTGTATTCCTTATCCATGAGATATCTGTGTTGAATATTTCTGTATCACTTATCAATGAGATTTCTGTGTTGAATTGTTCTGTATCCCATATCAATGAGATATCTGTGTTGAATGCCTCTGTATTCCTTATCAATGAGATATCTGTGTTGAATTGTTCTGTATCCCATATTCATGAGATATCTGTGTTGAATGTCTCTGTATTCCTTATCAATGAGATATCTGTGTTGAATGGTTCTATATCCCCTATCCATGAGATATCTGTGTTGAATGCCTCTGTATATGTATTCCTTATCAATGAGATTTCTGTGCTGAATGTCTCTGTATCCCTTATCAATGAGATATCTGTGTTGAATGGTTCTATATCCCATATCAATTAGATATCTGTGTTGAATGCCTCCGTATTCCTTATCCATGAGATATCTGTGTTGAATGTCTCTGTATCCATTATTTATGAGATATCTGTGCTGAATATCTCTGTATCCCTTATCAATGAGATATCTGTGTTGAATGCCTCCGTATTCCTTTACACTGAGATATCTGTGTAAAACGCCTCCGTATTCCTTATCCATGAGATATCTGTGTTGAATTGTTCTGTATCCCTTATCCATAAGATATCTGTGTTGAATGCCTCTGTATTCCTTATCCAATAATTCTGTGAATCTCCAGTACTGATAATTACACATTTTCAATGTAGTGTATGTATGCTCTATACAGAAATACCAATGACAACGTTACTCGAGTTGAGACCCATCTTGATATATGTTTGTGACTTTTTTAAAATTATTGGATTTTTTAAAATTGTTTTTGAGGTTTTTTCTGTTTTGTCTGTTTGTTTTTGCTTCTTTTTTCCAATCTAGAACAGTTTCCCAGGTAATATGAACAACAAAGCCAAGGTCATAGAAAATGTACTTAAGGGAGAGCTGGCCCTCTCCGTATACATTCATGCGTTGGGAAAATAGATGTGTGATTTAGACTGTGGAAACAAGTCCTAGCGTTACACTGTATTTCGCTTTTTACTTCTTCTATAGGCCTAATAATGATTGAAGATAAAATACGACTATAACTTGCCTACATGTTTATTTCAACGAATCCTTACATAAGCAAAACGATACTCGCATTGTAAAGCTTAAAGTATGATTTATTTGTACTATGGATATAATTATATTTCTTTTTTTTTGGTAAAATATAAATGTATATGTAACATCATTATTTTTGGTACAAAATTACCGAATGGGGTGGGGGGGGGGGGGGGGGGTGGGGGGGGGTGACACCGCAGGTGAGGTATATATGTATGTAATGAGGGCCTCTGCGGAGGTGATTCCTCAAACAAATGCTGTATGTTACTTCAAATAGAATTTAAAAAAAAAAAAAAAAACTTGGAGAACCTAGGTAAAATTTATGTCTAAAAAATATTTATTTGAGAATAACAAGAATTATCAGTTATTTATCATTAACTACAATGTATATATCTGCAGTTTTCTTTACCGTTAAGTCTAGTAGGAACACGTTATCAAAGCTTCATTCTTCGTTTCTTTTTTGGTTTATATGCTGATAAACAATTTTTATGATAAGCTTATCTCTTGAGAAACATGTACATGCCAATAGTATTGATTTTGTCTGAAATTGGACTTTCCCCAACACAAATCTGTGCCCTCTAAACCTTCTCTGTGTAGGAACCGCGATGATAAGAAAAGAGATATATTCAACAAAATCTAATGCGTGGACAATATCATGTGTCAACATTTTAAAAAAAATTTAAAAATAAATGTGCTTAAAATTATGGGTGTCTTATCAAAAGAATTTTGTAGGCCAATTCGACTTTTTTCTTTATCCCTTGATTATGAGAAATATCTGTGTAAATTGATTCTGTACCCCTTTGATTTAAACATTTGTTTAAAGCTGTTTTAAAACCCTTTATGTGAATATACCCCTTGGTTATCCCTTTTAAATGTCTCTCTATCCCTTACCCATGGAATAGCTGTGTATATCTGTATCCCTTACCCATGAAATATCTGTGTTAAATATCTCTGTATCCCATATCCATCGGATATCCGTGTTAAATGTCATTGTATTCATTTACCATAATATATGTCTTAAAAAACTTTCAATCCCCTATCTATAAGCGTATTTAACTGTGTTAAATGCATCTGTATCCCTGATCAATGTTAGATATATGTGTTAAATTCATCATGAGCTATGTAAGTAAATTGTGTCTGTATCTCTCATCCAAAGGACATCTTTATTTCAACCATTTCATCTATACTGCTTATCCCTGTGATATCTGTGTTAAATGGCTCTGTATCCGTTATCATCAATGTGATATCTGCTTTAAATGTCATTGTATCCCTTATCCCTGTGATATCTGTATTAAATGTCTCTGTACATACCTTATAATCAATGTGATATCTGCTTTAAATGTCTCTGTATCTCTTAGCCATGAGATATCTGTGTTAAATAGCTCTGTGTCACTTATCATCAATGTGATATCTGCTTTTAATGTATCTGTATCCTTTATCCATGTGATATCTGTGTTCAATGTCTATGCATCCGTTATCCATGAGATATTTGTGTTGAATGTCTCTGTATCCCTTATCATCAATGTGGTATCTGCTTTAAATGCTTTTGTATCTCTTTTCCCTGTGGTATCTGTGTTAAATGACTATGTATACCTTATCATCAATGTGATATCTGTTTTAAATGTCTCTGTATCCCTTATCCCTGTGATATCTGTGTTAAATGTCTATGTATCTCTTATCATCAATGTGATATCTGCTTTAAATGTCTCTGTATCCATGAGATATCTGTGTTAAATGGCTCTGTATCCCTTATTATCAATGTGATATCTGCTTTAAATGTCTCTGTATCCCTTATTCATGAGATATCTGTGTTGAATGTCTCTGTATCTCTTATCCTTTATCCGTGAAATATCTGTGTTGAATGTCTCAGTATCCCTTTCCTTGAGATATTTGTGTTGAATGTCTCTGTATCACTTATCCATGAGATATCTGTGTAAAAAACCTCTGTATCCCTTATCCAAAAGATATCTGTATTAAATAAATTTTTATCCCTTATCCATGAGATATCTGAGTTAAATGTCCCTGTGTCCCTTATCTATTGGACACCTGTGTTGAATGGTTCTATATCCGATATCCATGAGATATCTGTGTTGAATGACTCTGTATCCCTTAATCATGATATATTTGTGTTGAATGGTTCTGTATCCCTTATCCGTGAGATATCTGTGTAAATTATCTCTGTATCCCTTATCCATTAGATATCTGTGTTGAATGGTTCTATATCCCATATCTATGAGATATCTGTGTTGAATGCCTCTGTATTCCTTATCTATGAGATATCTGTGTTGAATTGTTTCGTATCCCTTATCCATGAGATATCCGTGTTGAATTGTTCTGTATCCATTATCCATGAGATATCTGTGTTGAATGCCTCTGTATCCATTATCTATGAGATATCTGTGTTGAATGCCTCTGTATCCATTATCCATGATATATCTGTGTTGAATTGTTCTGTATCCTTTATCCATGAGATATCTGTGTTGAATTGTTCTGTATCCCTTATCCATGAGATATCTGTGTTGAATTGTTATGTATCCATTATCCATGAGATATCTGTGTTGAATACCTCTGTATTCCTTATCCAATAATTCTGTGAATTTCCAATACTGATAATTACACGTTTTAAATGTACTGTATGTATGCTCTCTCAGGGATGTGTATATATATATATATATATATATATATATATATATATATATATATATATATATATATATATATATATATATATATATATATATATATATATATATATATATATATATATATATATACCAATAACGACGTCTCTCGAGTTGAGACCCGTCTTGATATATATGTGTGACTTTTTAAAAATTATTGGTTTTTTATTGTTTTGGGTTTTTATTGGTTTTGTCTGTTTGTTTTTGCTTCTTTTTTTTTGGTTGCTGTTTTTTTTCAATCTAGAACAGATTCCCAGGTAATGTGAACTACAAAGCCAAGGTAATAGAAATGGTCAATGTCAGACTTTTATGACGCAGTTCATTTTCCAATGCGCTTAGTATAGCGAAATTTATATATTGGTTGTAATTCATCACCTGGCGAAGAGCTAGGAGGCGGGGGGGGGGGGGGGGGGCTTAAACTTATACATAATTAACCTTATGATCTTTCTTTTATTACCTTTTCTCAAGGTGTTTGTCGAGATCAATATTAATATTTCCTCATTCTCCGATCCATTGTAGTAAAAGAGTTAAATGAAATGGTCAAGTGTGTTTCGATGAATTACAAGAGGAATACAATCGTTCACTAGCTGTACTTGAGAGAAACATTATCTGTGATTTATATATGTTTATAGCCGTGAGACTTGTAACCTGGGTCCACTTGTGTTGTAAAACCCGCACCGTTAGTTTACCGTCTATCAACTTCCGCGTTTACGGTTATAAATTGTTTACACAAACAATTTGAATTTGAAAACCCTGAGAAAGGGTAAATTTAATATCAACAACTCTAGTTAAGGAATCTCTTTCAGAATTTAAAAAACAAAGTTTGTATGTAAAGAATATTCAAATGTATCACAGTCTAGGAAATTTAGAATTATTCTTAAACCAAGCAATCGCCATTTTCAGACCATTAGAATTAAGTCGGTCAGTTTGCATCGTCAAGAAGAAGTTTTGTTGTAGATTTATGTAACAATAATCAAACTGGGGACGAGTTTCAGTGACTACCCGTTAATGTAACGTATTATCGTCGCGATCGATTCGAAGAAAAGACTTTTAGCAACAACAAAAAGCCTCTATAATTTATCATCAAATATATCAACTCTGTATCTCTTAAAAAACTTTCATTTTGTATTTTCCTGTTCTCTAAAATCTATTAAGCTATCTTTGCTCATTAAGACTGTATACAGTGCATTTATAATTAAATTTGTTTATTTGACTTGTACATCTTATACCATTTATACCAGTGGGGTTTTTACTATAATAAACGAATGAATTCAATAGAATCGAATAAAATTTGAGTGGAGTGATACATGTACATGTAATTAGTTTTGATTTTATTTTTTTGAAGAAGGATTATGGTTACATCGATATGTATAAACATGGGTTTTGCTTATTTTTTAAAAATTCATTTGTATTAATTTTAAAATGCAGCTGCTGTTGTGTACATGCATATGCTGTTGTGTTCATATGCGAATTATATATAGTTTACACGTATAATTTTACATGTACCTTAATTCCCTATAACATTTTTGCATTAGAAAGTTATTGATTATTATTAGTTGCATGGGGTCCTAAAATTTTACTATGTGAATTTAATAAGTTTCACTCTTAAATCCGCGTATGATGTTAAAAATCAAGTTTGGTTTAGGCAGCCGCATGGTAATATTATATCTAAAAAAATATATATTGACATTTCAAAATTGCCATTAAAAAGCAAATCCAACTAAATGTTTATAAACTGATAAACTAAATTTTAAAGTTATCCAAGGTCTCTATAAAATTAAAATGTCCTAAAGTTAAAAGATGTTATCATTTTTTTCGGTTGAATGATTTCCAATTATTGCGGATTTGACCTATAATTCCTTTCCGAACTACTTCCGCGTACGTCACATTCGAGATCTCGTCTAAAGTCACGTGAACGTGTCCTTTTTCGAGAAAGTGGAAGTTGGCATCCCGGTGTAAAGCCCGACCAACTGAATCCCAAGCTAGCGAAGAAAACACAGACGGGTCGTTATATTGGGAACGACCAAGATGGGAAGTAAGTAACGTTATTCTATCAGCATCAATAATTTTTTGTTGAAATAGAATTTGAACAAGAATCGCATTGATGACAGATTTCACGTGTCGACGTGGACACTTTTTAACAATGTTTACATCAAACATAAATCGCCAATAACATCGTCTTTTTTTTTCTTTCAGTCAAATTTCTTGAGTTCGTGAAGCCGTTTTGTGCGGTTTTACCCGAAATATCTAAACCAGATCGTAAGGTAGGTTTTCAATTTTGAGTTTTGATTTTGTTGAAAATCCATATGGTGTTGCCACATTTCACAAATTTAGTGGAATTTTGTATTAGGAAAATATTACTTTACAATATGGTTTCATTTATAACAATAACCTAAAACTCATAAAATCTATCTATACACTTGACTTTTGATAACATATTTGAATACTTGTTTGATATTTTCAAAGTATACTGTATATCGGTTTATTTTTAGCATTTTGGTAATTCTATTCACTGTTCACATTACGGAGTATACAATTCTTATTACTCAATATGTCAATGATTCATATAAAATTTGTAAATTTGATTAATTAGAAGCTGTTTTAGTTTAGCAATTTTAAACTGCGTCATATGATTCAGAAATATCCCAACATAATCTCCTTTAATAGATTATAAGAGTAAGGGCATCAAATAATTTTTGTTTCATTTCAATATGAGACCCTGAAGCTGTCAATTTATGGATAACATGAAACTTGATTTCCAACATTTATTCCTCAGGGCTTAGAATTGATAAGTTCACATTTTGCCCTAGTCCTTGTAATTGGTGTAGTTGCTTGTTCTGTCAAGGTTTGAACCCTGAAGACATGCTTCATCAGGAAGTGAACACAGTCCTTCAACTCAAAGAAAATTAATTTTTTCCAGTTTAAATTAAGAAATACTTCCTACCACCTCTTCAATTAAAAGATGTCTGGAAACCTTCAGCTATTGCAATACTTTCTATCTTTCTATAAAAAAATTATTAATAACTGTTTGCACATTTATCAACTTGGAATTTAAGTCAGGAACTCTATTAGCAAAGGTTTTCATTTGGTTCAATTGAATTTCAAAACCCAATTCATACATGTGAAAGTCATTGGGATTGTTTAATTATTTAAGAATAAAGTCTTTGAAACAGACTGAAACATCTCTTTTTTTCACAGATCCAATTTAGAGAAAAAGTGCTATGGACTGCCATCACCCTCTTTATCTTTTTGGTGTGCTGTCAGGTAACAAAGTCATTTACAACCCACATCATTCAACTTGTTTTATTCATTTTCTTGTATAACATGTACAGCTTGAATTTCACAAAGTTTATTATTGTTTATATCTGTTGACAGATTCCCCTGTTTGGTATTATGTCCTCAGACTCGGCAGATCCCTTCTATTGGATGAGAGTCATCATGGCCTCAAATAGAGGTAAACTCCAAAATAATGAGCTACTTTTATTTTATGAAAGTCTTTAAATTTGTCATAAGTATTTAAATAGCACAGACCTCTATTCATAAATAATTTAAGATTTTCTTGCATTTCTTTTGTGTTTTAAATCTTGCAACTCTTGACAGACCTAATGTGAAACATCTCTAAATCTGGAAGTTCCTCTTTACATCAGACATCCTTCCTAACTATTTACCCTAAACATTCTCTCTTGTTTTGTTTTAGGAACTTTGATGGAGTTGGGAATCTCACCCATTGTTACATCCGGTCTCATCATGCAGCTTTTGGCTGGTGCCAAAATCATTGAAGTAGGTGACACCCCTAAGGACCGCGCCCTCTTCAACGGAGCCCAGAAATGTAAGCACCAGAACAGGCATTAAAATGTCTGTCCTTGGTTTTATGAAAAAGATCAGCATTTAAAGTTTAGCCATTTGATGGAACTGACTTGTAATTGAAATGTGTTTTCATTTGACAGTGTTTGCCATGGTGATGACAGTGACACAAGCCATTGTTTACGTCATGACAGGAATGTACGGCGAACCAGCAGAAATCGGAGCTGGAGTCTGTCTTCTTATCATCATCCAGGTACACATTCCTTCCATCATCTCTATTGTTATTGGCTACACACACCTTCCATTGTCTCTATTGTAATAGAGGTTTCCAATTTATACACAACTTTTCCTATTTTATATTTCTGATTGTTTGTGTACACTTTCATGCTTCACTTTACACACGTTTGTCCAATAACTGCAATTCACAGTGGTTTCACTATGTGCATATGTAATTGACAGTTGTTTGTGGCGGGTCTGATTGTCTCCCTGCTGGACGAGCTGCTACAGAAGGGATATGGTCTGGGCTCAGGAATCTCCCTCTTCATCGCCACCAACATCTGTGAGACCATCGTGTGGAAGGCCTTCAGCCCAGCCACTGTCAACACTGGACGAGGTCAGTCTGAATAATGATAGTCATAACTTACTCTCAGGGAATTTTAGCATATATCCCTGTGTTGTAGAGAATTTTATCTTTCAGTAATGCCACTTGCTTACTTGATCACAAGCTACTTTGGGACTTTATCTGGTGCATTTCATTTGTGTTGCTGTCAAATTTTTTGTTTGTCATCAAGAAAGGATTTACTCAACTAGAGAAAACCTTACTTGTAGAAATAAAACAAGAATTGACCAAATAAAATGATAAATGTTGTGCTGTCTTCTATATATCTGTATCTGTATGTCTCTAACAGGAACTGAATTTGAGGGAGCCATCATTGCCCTGTTCCATCTGTTGGCCACCAAGAATGACAAGGTCCGAGCCCTGAGAGAAGCCTTCTACCGACAGAACCTCCCCAACCTGATGAACCTGCTGGCCACCATCCTCGTGTTTGGCATCGTCATCTACTTCCAGGTAAGACTGAGACAGTATCTGAATATTCTGAGGATCTGGATATCAGGATCTGAAATAGTGTTAGGGTTCAGATCTGGATATTGTGAAAGTTACAATATGCAGCAGGGTTGTCTCTAAAAATTGAAGTAGAAGGGAGAAATAAGAAAGTAGAAGGGGATCTGAAGGTCTAGCTTATAACTAGATTGTGTTTGAAATGCAATAATAGCCGGGTAATTACGTCACTTTAGGCGGGGGAATTCCCCGCCTCCCGGGTCTTAGAGACAACCCTGATGCAGTATGTATAAAGATTGTTCTCATTCCTGATAATGTATTCTGCTGACTAGTAAATTGGTTTCAATTAACTTGGTTGGACTACGAATGTCTACGATGCATTAAATATTATCAGACTGAGAAGTGGAAAAGTACTGTAGTAAATGATTGGTTACAACAGCACTGTTTTGTTTTTCAGGGATTCCGTGTGGACCTGCCAATCAAATCTGCTCGTTACAGGGGACAGTACAGCTCATACCCAATCAAACTCTTCTACACCTCAAATATCCCAATTATCCTGCAGTCAGCTCTTGTATCAAATCTTTACCTTATTTCACAGGTATGTAAAACATAATTTAAGTGTGAATGTGACTTATTTGTTGTATGTAATCATCAAGTGGACCAATTGGACAGAAAGACATCCATCTTGTTTCCTTTAAAAGCATTTAGTAACAATCGTAAATCTTAATACTTTTCAGAATTAAATAATCAGTAATTTATTAACATTGTTTTTGTGTTACAGATTTTGGCAACGAAATTCAGTGGAAATTTCTTGATCAACTTGCTTGGAGTTTGGGCTGTAAGTAGCTAAAATAAAGGAAGAAAGTATTTCTCTGTGATTTTTGCTTTGTATTGCTGAAGATGAAAAATTTGAAAGCATTATGGCAAGATGTCAAGTGAATTCAAAATTTTTTTCTATTGTGTAACAGGATGTTGGAGGCGGCGGACCCGCTCGCTCTTACCCCATTGGAGGCCTCTGTTACTACCTGTCTCCCCCGGAGACCCTCGGCCACGTGGCAGAGGACCCGATTCATGCCGTGCTGTACATGTTCTTCATGCTCGGATCGTGTGCTTTCTTCTCCAAGACGTGGATTGATGTGTCTGGCTCTAGCGCTAAAGACGTAAGTCATATGTTCAATGGAATATGCGTCATAAGTCATATGTTCAATGGAATATGCGTCATGCGAGTTTCTTGAAAATTCTTTACAACAGATTGAAGTTAAGCATTTTACAAAACTAAGAATATTCTCAAGAAATTTATGCATATACTTAAATTCTCAGAATTTTATGCCTGTAATGCGGAGATGTTAATCAGTCATAGAGAATTTTTCAAAAACCAGAAATATTAATGAATGATAATATAGTCTTCCATCTCTGTTTAATGTAGGTTGCTAAACAACTGAAGGATCAGCAGATGGTGATGAGAGGACACAGAGAACAGTCTATGATCCACGAGTTGAACCGATACATCCCCACGGCCGCCGCCTTCGGTGGTCTCTGTATCGGAGCTCTCTCTGTTCTAGCCGATTTCTTAGGTAAGTGGAATGCGTCAAAGAAGATTCCTAAATTAGCAAAAATCTTTGTTGTTCAGTGTCATTGCATTAAAAAATCATATGAAATTGCCTCGACTATCATAATACTGTGAAGTTATTTTGGGTAAAATGGGCAACAACTTTATGAATGCCTTATAGGAGATAGAAACTGTTCATTAATTTGATGTTTTCTCTTTTCAGGCGCTATTGGAAGCGGTACTGGTATCTTATTAGCTGTAACCATTATCTACCAGTATTTTGAAATTTTCGTCAAAGAGCAGAGCGAGATGGGTGGAATGAGCACGCTATTGTTTTAGACAAACACTAGTGTTTACAGACATTAAATCATTTCTCCATCAGTGTTTTCATGCAACAATTAAAACATTTCATTTTAAGGATTTTAAAATACATTACTTGCATCACTTACTTTTATTCCTGAGTGAAGTGAATGTGAATTATTGTACAAGTTTACAAAAATTGAATTTGAATTATTCATGGAATGGTGAATATTTTTTAACAGCTGTATTTATTTTTGAATTGTACATAGTTATTCCTAGTGTTTAAGTATTTATGACATAATTTATGAGTTAAATTTGACAACAATGCTATGAAAACAGGTTTTTGTTACAAATCTCAGTTGCAAAATGAAATGGTTGTTTAAGGACATGTCGTTGTGTGAAAGCTTTATCCAGGTCAAAATAAAACTTCGTCATCAGGCCAAGGAATATTATTTCTCACCGAGCTGCGAGTCAGGCTGACAGCACAATATTGGTTATGGTGTATACGTGGTCATGAGTTAGATTTATGACTGGAAGAATGATTGTGTTTCATTACAGAATTTTTTATGTTATATGTGAGAAAGAAAATTAATAAAAATGGAGAAAAAAGGAACGATATCTTGTTTACATTTTTGCTAGAGTATTGGTTACTACTTTGTATATAAAGTTTTGATTAATACAAGGCTATAAATAACTTGCACGTAACTGCACATTTGAAAGAGTAGAAATAAATATAATACTAGGGTAATATGTGGATTAAAACAATGCCTCAAGTTGGCATTCCTAGAATAAGAAAACAAGGCATATTAAATTATTTCAAAACATTCCATCGTAAAACTAGTTCGAATGGTAACACAGCACATTGCCAACAAAATCTGATGGTTCGGTTTTTAAAACAACAAATATTTAGGTCTTTTCATGTGAATGAAATTTTAATGTTAGTATACATGTATGTACAAATCATGGAAAACAAATAAATTCTGTAGAACAAAAGCAACAGAACTGTCAGATGAGATTTCTCAGAAAGTGGTCTGTCACACAGGATGTTGTCAACAGAACCTCCCACAATGTCTTTTTACACAATGAAACATTGTCATTGCATATGGTCCTCAAAAGTTAACGCCATGAACACAGCTCCTCACTTCATGAACTTGTCCTCCTGTTCTGCCAGGATCTTGGCCGAGGACTTGGCATCGTAGAACAGTTTGTTGATTTCATCGATTTCCTCAGAGGTAATGGCGTCCTTTCCATTGATCTTGGCCAGGATGTTGCTAGGGGTCAGCAGCTGTACTGAATACCTATAATAAAAAACAGTACCGGTAAGTACCGGTATAAAGTACCTCATTGGGCATGTACAGAGTACCAGTATAAATACTGTATACATAGTTATTTTCGCCTCTTGTTATTTTTGCCCAAACTTTTCAAGTAAAAGTTTCACCCCATCTTGAATTCACCAAGACACAGTTGTGTTTAATTAAATAGAGATAATTTAAGATCAGAATTCGCCCAGTCTTTGCCCACTGACAATGAGGGCAAAAAGGTGAAAATAAAACGGGCAAATATGTCACTGTATACATTAAATAAGAGCAGGTGTATGGAACTTGTAAAGACATAAGGTAAATTTGTTCTTATAGATCATATGATACAGAGTAATAGCAAGGAGCAATAACTACAGTAGTGTTAATGTACAAGAATACAGTAAGAGGTGAAGCCTGTACACACACATTTACTGGTCTCCCAATATATTTGTAAGGTCTTAAATCTTGCATACATTGTTTTTATGTGTATTCAAAGTACATGTATTGATTTTTCATTCAAAACTCAGTATAATAATCTTGGTCTCAAATTTTAAAGGATTAAAGACATCTATTAATTACTACTACAAATATGTAATAAATATGAAGACCACAGAAAAGTTTGGGCTTCTTACCTTAGTGTAGTCTTGACTCCCACTTGACCAAGCTGAGCGAGCGAGTCGTCGTCTATCTGAATTCCCTCTGTCTGGGATCGGATTTTCAGGATCTACAAAATGGTAAAATTATCATGAAAGTATCGTAGCAGCTGAATTTTATGGGTGTAGGTAATTTTAAACATTTTCTTGGATTTCTCAAAACAAATAACCAAGTCTCAGAGAGAGAGAGAGAGAGGGAGAGAGAGAGAGAGTACATGTATAATCTTCTCCTGATTTCAACTTAAATGTCAATTCAGAGGGAGGATAAAACTGTTTTTTTGTTTGTACGCACATACTCCTTTCTTTTTGTTATTCACAGGACCATAGCCAAGATTTTATATAAACGTCTTTACCTGCACCATTTCTTCCTGGGAGTAAGGGAGAGTTCTGATGATCATGACACGGTCCAGTAAATCCAAGGGGATTCCGTGCGGGGCCACAATGTCCTCTGTACCTCTGACAAAGGAAATAAACAAACTTATGCAAAACTGTGCAGCATTAAAGGTGAGAAAGTCAAATTTCTTATCATTCAGCTTAATTTTAAATTCAGTCTGAATTCATCTACCAATATATCTTAATGAATAAAATGTTTTAAATTTACCGGTATTGGAAAAATAATCAGTGGCATAAAAATTAATTACATGTATCATCTTATCTTAAATTAATGTATAGAGAGAGAGCAATCTAGTAAATAATTCATATGATAATAATAAATATTTATTGTGTGATTCTCAAGTGTAAAATAAACTAAGTTCCTATCTAGGATGTCAATTTACCTGATGGTGCATTTTCCACGGTTGGTGGCAAATATCACAATAGGAGCGATTGTCGACTCTAAAGCACGGTGGAGGTATGTGAAACACTCGATGTCCAACATGTGAACCTCGTCTATGAACAGAACTCCTGGCACCAGTTCAGCTATACCCTGATCAATGTACTTGTTCACAACTTTGTTAATCTCCTTCCGTAATTTGTCTACAAGAAGAGAAAGTGAAATGTTCTTCCAATACAGTTTCTCCTAGTTTAAAAAGTGCTGTTCATTTTAAAGGTCAAAAAGAGGACAAGGTTTGTCCAATTTAAATCTTCAGTAAATGAGGGTGGTATTCTTGGATTACCTGTGATTTCTGTTTTCTTTGGTTTCATTAGCTGTCCCATCATAGACATGATGTCTTGTCCTCCCTAAAACCCCAATCCAAAATTCAGTTTTTATTTTACATTGTCACATATCCATACAACAATAAGTTAATATGTTGTGTAATATATTTTACTTAAGTATATGATTTTTGACTAAAAAATGAATTTTCAGGAGAAAACCCCTGCTATTTTTATTCATTTTTTCCTCACCTGTGGTCTGGCATTTGCAATGTCTAAATCATGGAGTGTGACGTCTTGAATGACCTCTTTCTTTTTGTGGACATCCCCCTTTGGGAGGGGCACATATTCCTCTGCCTCCAGATCGAATTCTGTAGCATAGCTGTCAGATCTACCTTGTCTCTGTAATAGAACCAGGACAATTGTACATGCAGGAGAATCCTGTTTTAATTTCATCATCGCAATAATGAATGTACACCATTCACAGCAAGTACCACATTGTTTTCCGTAATGTGAAAAATGGAGCAAGAGTTGATTCCCTTTTCCCACTCTTTCAGTAGTCATCATGCTCATATTCATTAATTTAAATTTGCCATACTGACCACTGAAGTCTATATATTTAAGACTCTTTTTATTCATCATTCTTATATTAAATCAAAGGTATTTTACCACATTTTTGCCTTACAGAATTCTTGGTGTTACTTCTAATATTGGAGCAAAGAGAAATAGAATTTACATGTATAACATCTGAAAACTTTCTAAATATGGGTTGCTTCAAGAATATGCAGAAGCTAACATGCATTGTCTTAAATGGCATTCACAGTATATCAATATCATTTTTAAGTCAGTTTCATTTTCCAGCATCCTATAACATACTGAAAGTGAAAAAACAAATGCAATTTTTTCCACCTACAAAAGTATCAACGTTTAAATTTATAATGTAGAGTAATACACATTTGGTCAATAATCACCTTTACTGCTCCACTGTTGGCTTCAATGTAGATTACATCTCCTACTTCTACTTTCTCTTTCTGCAGACTCTCGTATATAGATGGATCAAGCTTCAGCTGCTTCGTTCCCTTGGCAGTTTTTAAACCAATCACAACATGGCTGACTGTCTTACCATATCCTTTGGAAAAAGGAAACCAAATGTGATATAAAGGTAAAATAATATATAATTTTACATTTAATTTTTTAGGAGTATTGCCTGATATGGTTACACCAACTCATCAAGTAAAGAGTAAATATCATAGTATGTATCTATTCAAGTTGATGCCTAAAGCAGAGTTCTGAAGGTCATTGACCAATTAGCTGTCCAAATTTCTACGAACAATATCCCTTATGATCTGACAACATGGAGGCAAATTTTCCAATTACCTCCCATGGGGTTCTCTGTTTCCACTGGAGTCAGTTCTGTGACTTCTCCCTCGTACACTTCTTTGGTTTCCTTGATTCGGAGTCCGATGGCGCGGCGGAAATTCTCCATCAGAACTTCCGTCTTTTTAATTTCAGTGGAGTACACTTCACTTCCTACCATTGGACAGAAGGGCACCTTGCTCCCCAGCTCCTGAGCAATGGCCAAGGCCAGGGCAGTCTAAAAAGAATTTATGTACTAAAAACAGCGATTTTCACACTATCAGAATACAATCAATCTAACAATCAAAGTTTTAATATTTCAGCCTCAAAGTCCAGGAAACAACGCTTAAAAAATAAGCAGTTTAACAAATACATGATACATGTATTGCAGATATCCATGTTTGAGATATCAAGGTTCAACTCTATTTGCTGTATCAAAAAAGAACACAAAGACTGAATACTGGCCAGTAAAATACTAAAAACCAGCTTGATTGACAGACTTCTTCATTCTGATTGACTACTTTATATATGTTCTCTACCTTTCCTGTCCCTGGGGGTCCAGCTAAGAGCATGGCTCGGCCGGCCATCTTCTTGGATTTGATCAACTCCACCACAACACCAGCTGCCTAAAAAATAGAGTATACCATACAGTGTTTAGAGTTTACGTGTAGTATTGGTGGAGGAGCAATCTGATTAAAATTAGATTGTATGACATTGCTACGAGATCAGAGATAATTTTTCTTGATATATTAGGTTGTATTCGTTGATAAATACACTGGTGACGTAATGATTTATAGTGGAATGTTGTGCAAATTTGATCGGAAAGCTTACACATTATACTTTTATAGTTAATTTTCAGTAAAGTACCCAGTATTCAAAAAGTCAGCCAACAACAACTGGAGATAGACCTCATGGAAATCACCAAAATTGTCTTAACATCAAGCAATTCTTACAATGAGAGCATTTTAAATTATTCATTATTCAGAGTTAGAAAGGAAACATTAATATGTAAACAGTGTGATCGTTAGGCTGAGCACAGTTTTGGGTTTTGAAATGTACACAATGCATTCACCAAAATGTACACATCCACCAAAATGTACACATCCACCAAATCGAGTCATACTCTAATCATGCCCAGTCTACGATTATCACGATTATGATGTCGTACTTTATGTAAACAAGTTTTTGAATGATCTTTATTAAGGAATATCCAAGCCAAGAAAGAAAATTCTGAGATTTTGCCTTTCTTCTTTCAATACTTATTCATTTCATATGCCAGTGAATTGAAATGTTGCTACTGAATTCAGTAACTAAACAAGAGAAAAATTGTTAATATGACAGCTAGCAAACTGAGTTTTATTTTGTGTGAATAGATTCCATAATCCATTTGTTGACTCTAAATTGATAAAGACTGCGTATCCAGAGAAATGGGGTATTCTAAATGCAACATTTTCCAAAAAAAATGCTGTTTTCAACAGCTGGTATTTTTTCATAAATTATCAAAAATCAAAATTTAATAAATATGACTGCATATTTCTATTATATGTACAAAATGTCCTATTATGAAAACTGTATGAGGAGTTATCTGTACAAAAGGGGTACCTTTTGCAGTGTTTTAAACTCATCAGAAAACTAGCTAAACACTAAGGGCTGACAGCTAGTATAAGTTGTCAGCCATGTTAAAATTCATCAAACCAGGAGAAAATAGTAACTGAGTTGACATTAGTTTTTTCATTTGCATGTAAAACATTCAAAAACCTGTTCTTTGTTATCGTTTAGTCATAAACTTTGTTTTTTTTTCTTTAGTTGTTTTGTTATCGTCCACCTTTCTTTTTATAGGGCTGATAGTCCTTAATTATTCCATAGCATGTATGGGGAATTTACCTCGCCATGCTCATATGTCGCTTCAAAGCGTAGTCTAGATAAATTAAAGGCTTGTATTGGCTGTTGTTTAATGACAATACAAGAAAAGCTATAATGGAACTAGGATTTAATCACTTAAAAATATTAAAACCCCGATCCCAATAATATATCAACTTCGCTAAAAAATATCTGCATGTTCAGTCAGGTACTCAAACAAACAAATTTGTTCGTCTGTGAGATAAGTTATGTGCCTTGGGTAGTCAGGTGGACTGTTATTTCAAACACTGCCTTTTGGCAGCTGCCCGGTCGTTGGCCTACTTTTATCACCACTTAAATAACCGGATTTATCCTATAAAAACCCAGTAAAAAAACAGTTATATGATGTTATTACAGTTAATCATGATTTCTTTTCCCAAAACATACGTAAAATGGAACCATCTCCTGAGTTTGAAACCTTGGAAAGTTTTAATAGAGTTTAGAGGTTATACATTGGGAAATGCCACCCACTTAATGTTATAATTAATGTTGTCGAACAAAATAGCGGCCAATATGTTGGTGCTCAGGGGCTGGAAATATTTTTTTAGCTTTAAGTACATGTACCCGATTCAGTTCATTTTTCACTGATTTTCTAAATAATATAGATTTGTTACCATTAAGCCTTGCTTTGTTAGGCAGGTTAAAATTGTCCGCCTTTCACTGCAATGAGGATTTCTGAGGTTTTTTGTGACATATTTCATTATAAGCTAGGCACACCTGAACAATTGCACTGTAAAACATACTAGATGCTGTGAATGAAGAGCTAAGGATGACATAGAAAATTAATGCACATTTTAGCTCTGTCAGAAACTTCATATCAATGACTTCATTTGCCTGTCTCTTGCTGAGCTCAATATTGAGCATAACTTTCATTGAATTAAATGCTAACATTTGATATAATTTGCTGATTTTGAGGGGATTCTAATGATTTCCACAGATCTATTTTGGTTCTTTGGTTCTTTGTGACACTCATTTAATTGTAAGCTGTGCTCGCCCAAACGGTCGCACCGTAAAACATATAAGTCACAGTATTTTACATAGAAAATTGATGCACAATTTAGCTCTGTCAGAAACTTCATGTTGTGGACATTACAGTGCATCAGCATGTACATATGTATTTTCACCAAATAAAATGTAGTTTAGAAAATAGTTAGAGTAAAGATAATTTATTGCTCCTTGTCATTGTTCAAACTGTCTAATGTCGTTTTACTTCGCCAATTCTATTAACAAATATCTGAAATTTTCAAAAATTCTGAATTACTTTACTATTTGTAATGTAAGAAACTTCTGGAATAAACAAAGTTTGATTGGATACCTCACGAGCAAGTTCTTGTCCGACCAAACCGGCGGCGGATTGAATGGCATACCCACTTTCGTCAAGTCCTAAGCCTTTAATGTGACTATGAGAGGCTATCCTCTGTGTCTTTGTGGTACTTTTTACCTCCTCGATCTTCATTTTTCACTGTTACCGGCCAAACAAAATAAAACAAGACGAAACACACCACGCTGAATAAATCAGATCTCACAAACTCTTCATACAGTGAAAATCAACATTGGCTTTCAAACATATTGATAACATGGATAAACGATTACCACAAATTGTATCAAAATTATTACGACAATAAATATTCAAACAATTTTTTATAGGATAAACATTCAGAAATTTTCAAGATAATAAAAACACGTTTTACATTATTTTAATTCTTCCAATTACGTTTGGAATAAATACATTGGTTTCCAGCATGTTACCAGAAACTAGCTGCTCATGCGCAGAAGCCATAGAAACAATCGTGTTTATTTCCGCTAAGCGGAATTTCATGCATATTTTATGTTATGGCTCGAATTTAACGCCTAGGCTGGCCATTTACACGCAATATCTGCATAGGGAATAACTTCTATTAGGAGAGAACAAAGGTATAGTCTTTCATGGGTCATTAATGAAAAGGAAGTTGCTATAGATAAACGTTTTATCGACAAATCATTGAAGCGGGTCAGGCTATCTGTGTCAAATTTTAGAAAGATGCACTGGCTGCACGAAATACGATGCATGTTTTAAAATGGGTCCTGAGGGACATTAGATTATATGATACATGTGTCGTTATGGTCCCATCATTGACATGTCTTTGAATTATTCAATCTTCATGGCATATATATGCATTTTGGTCGTTCATGCACATTAAGTTTGCATTTTGGTTTTCATTTTACATAGGTTTGTGGTTCTACAAATCAAATATTGATAAAAATATAATTAGAGTTATAAAAATAGCAAATGATTGCAATTGTCACAGATATATGATACCAATATATATATATAAGTATTCTAACTCTAACAGGATTTACTAGCTAGGTTATCAATGAGGTGTTTTAGAAACATCGAGAAACTACTTTGAGACACAATCAAGCAGTAAAACATGTTCTGGTGTCACATCAATAATGTGAATTGCAAACCATTACTTTGAATTTTCATATAAGCTTTGACATCATTATTTTATTAACATGCATTTGTACATGTATGGTACAAAAGACATCCCTGAATCTTTCAATCCACAGACAAAGCTTTGGTAAAATTATTTTACCCTTAATTACATATAATAAAGTCTCTGATTTATATATACCTTACAGTCAAACATTATCAGACAAACTATGCAAAATGAAAAATTAATAAACTCAATACATGTATTGGATTCCTATCCTCATCAGGAAATTTGAATTTTGTATGATGTCAATATCATATTGGGTTTTTAATTATGATTATTTGATTCAAATATGAATTATTCATTTGTGATAGTTGCATGAGGTAAAAAAAATCTGAATAAGAGCCAGGAGAAACAGTTATTGGTATATATGAAAAATCAAAATAATTTTACAGATGAGTGACAAGGAGAGTGAAGATGGAAGGGATAAGGAGGAAGAGGAAGAAGATGAAGAGCCATTGAAGTATGCTCCCGCCATCAGCGCTCTTCCCCCACGGGTCATTCAGCAGGAGGAGAGTCAGGTGGAGGTGTCTGCTAGCCCCGCCTTTCAGTGTCTGGAGGAGGTGGGTACAACTTTGTGCTGAATTAAATCTGTTTTCTTCGTGTATATTATGTTATCACTTAATTCATTTTATATCTGATTCATTATCTACTGTAACATCTGTTAAAATTGTTACCTTGTATTTGACAAGTTTCTGCTGTTTACTGTAAATGCTTTTTTAGTGTGGTACACATATGCTTATATATGATAGAAACAATATTATACAACCGATGTGATAACGTGCACATGTATATATTAATAATATTTTTTCCCTTTTCTTGTTTTCCAAGCATAGAATGCATGTGTGCCTCCATAGATGATTTCAGTGATTAATATGCATTCTCCATATCTATAGACAGTGCTGTAATAAATTGATGCATCCAAATGGTGTGCTAATTTGGTAATAAAAACATCTTATGTTTCATATTACAGCTTTTCCAAGAGGGGAAACTGACAGGAACTAAAGTGGCTCTTTTGAAGTCAAAGTATACAGAATTACATGATACACTAAAAAGGTATTTCAAAAAGTTTGAATGTTTTTCAAAATGTTTAGTAATGTATTATCTTACATATTCACAGCTCTAGAAGAATCTTTTCAATCTTCTTATGTTTTTCATTTTTTTCAGAACAAGAGAAAATGAAACAAGTTTATTGAAAAAGGCCAAAGAGTTTACAGTGACTCTTGAGAAACAGAGGAGTGAACTAGAAAAGGGAGACAACTTCCCTGCGGGCTCTAATGCTAATGAAGTGACAAAACTCAGAGAGCAATACCTCAAGTTCAGGAATGAGACAGAGAAGGCTGAGGATAGGAAATACCAGGTGGAATATAGGCTGGAAATGTAAGTAATGATTAGTCAAACATAGACATGAGGGAATTTATCTATCAAATGACGAGGAGATGCAATGAAAAGGGACTTGGAATAATTCTTACACAATGCATGTACCGGTATATGCATGTATTTATATAAAACAGCATAAATTTATTAACTGTAGCTTCAGGATTTTATAGTTTGGAATATGCACATGATGAATAAATTATTCACTACCTATGAAATACTGTCTAAAAATTGTTATAGAATATATTTATCTTTATCTGTGTCCATTTCAGTCTCACTGAAGAGAAGAAGATCATGGAAAGAGAATATGCCAGGATGCCCAAGCAAGGGGTAAATTTCAAATGACAATACAATGTATATACAGATACATTGATAATTTATGTATACAGACATCTGTTACCTTCAATTAAAATTCATAACTTCATTGAATTCATCCATCACCACATTAAATATTGATTACTGGTTTAAAACTATTTAGTCATCTATTGCCTTAAATTCAAATTCATGAATTATCCATCACCACATTTTGATATTCTCAGATCTTTTGTTGCAGGAAATAGAAAAGAAGATCAAGGAGCTACAGGCCGCTTGCGAGGAGATGAAGAAGGAGATCAACAACCGTCAGCTGGAGTCGAAGACTCTGAAGGAGGATGTAGAGAACACGAAGCGAGAGAACCTCCTCGAGGCGAAGGAGGTAGAGAAGTCTCAGGACGAGATGGAGAAACTTAAGGTCAGGGATAGAGACAGGCATTAGTATAATAACAGTACACTATGTACATTATGTGTATAAAGACTGTTATCTATTAATAAAGTATACCTGTACATGTGTATGATATTGCTATAGATAAGGATTACATGCAATTTTACAGGCTGAGCTAGTTCAAGTCAACACACTTCCAAACCAACTGGCCAAAGAGGCAGACAAACTAGCCCGGCAGAAAAAGTGAGTTATGTAACCATTTTCTTAATTTAGTTTAATATATAGTATTATTAAACAAGGTGTTCATGGAATAATAAATTTGTAATTAAAAGAGAAAGCATGAATATGCCTGATTTTTAGATATTTGAATAAATTCAACATTCCTTTTGTTACAATAGTGAGATAGACAACAGAATTCGAGCCATGGACTCCGAGTACCAGGAGGCGTTAGAGATGGTCCAGACATTGGAGAAGAAGCATAACGAGATGGACGAGGAGCGTTACGAGATCACCAACGAGCTGAAGAAGCAGCAGGACTTGCTGACTCAGCGAGAACGCGAGCTCGCCGAGCTGATGAAGGATTATGAGTATGCCAAGGATAAGGAGGCTGTGCTGAATGCTGACAGGTAATCATGGGGGTGGAATACTATAGATTCTTATTTTACACATGGGGTGGAAAAGTTAGTACAGGGTTCAGGGTAAACAGAGTTAAAAACAGTCAAACCATACCAGTGATCTAGATACTGCATTCATTTTCTGTTTTAGATTTACATGTATATAGTATTACAAAAAATCAAAAACGGTACATCCAGCAATTGTTTATAGTGGCGATAAAAAAGGGATTTCAGCGATAACTAATTTAACACAGCATATTATTAAAAAAAATGGGAAGTATGAAAAATTTTGTTTGTGTAGAAGTCTGTTCACTTATTCTCAATTTTCTTTCAAAACAGAGCTACCTTGGACATGAATTTGAGACACATACAACTGGAGAAGAAAAATACCCATGATGTGTTATCACGTAAAACTCGTGAAAAAGAGAGGGACTTACGAGCCCTGAAAAAACTAGAGCTTCAGATGAGAGTGGCAGAGGAAAATCTCGCTCACACAAAAACAATCCATGAAAAAGTGTTATCACAAGTGGGAGGAATGCCTAAAGATGATGGCAGTTTGCAGAAAAAGAAAGACGATTTAGCCAAAGAAGTGGAACAAACCAAGAGGGCATTAGCCACACAGGTAAGCCACAGACTTAAAAAGTGTCATTCAGTAAGAGATGATTTTTCATCTGTAGGTGTTGAATTTTAATTGACATGTAATATCCTGATTGTAACCACTGATGTATCAATTTCAGAACAATTTGACAGCTGTAGAACACGTGAAGCTAGAGAAGAGTGCGGCAGATGAACAGAATCTGCTGTACGAACAGAGTGACCTCCGCATAGAAGTGGTGGAGCTCACTCGGCTCGCTGCCATTAAGGTGAGCAGTAGATCTACAGGCTCTCTAGCCTCGTGATTCAGAAATCTTGTTTTACATGAAATTTTTCAGATTTATCTCCCTTTGATTGCATTAAGATTAAGTGAAATAATAGTACTTTAGAGTTTTTTGTTTCAATCAACTGGATGAAAATATTATAGGTAAAGAAGCTCAAGTAGGGTGTTTTCATATTTTATGTACTTATTATAGGCTGATGAAAGAGAACAGAAGGCTCGAGATTTCATGAGGGCAGAGATGAGGTACCACAAAGCCCGGGAGGATAAGAAGACCAAGGAATTACAGATAGTGGACCACAAGAAGAAATACCAGGAAATGATGATCAAGTGAGTGACTCAATAGTGAAACATCAGTCAGTGATTAAATGATGAATTAGTTTAATATAAACCAGCTTTTGTTCATGTCCAAGAAAAGTTTGCATTGCCAAGTTTAAGGTTTGCAATTATTTCTCACAGCAAATGACTTAATATTTACCGGTATTTATGATAGATTATTCTCTTACTTTGGTGTCTATGCAAAAATTATTCACTGTGAACCAGTTTGTTGCTTAAAAATTGTAAAATAAGGTCATTGACAATAAAAGTTGTGTATTGTATCACAAAATATCACTGACATTAAAATAATACATTGTACAAATTATATGCTTTATCTTTGGGATTTTTTTACTCCAGATTAAAAGACTTTGCCAAGCTGTATGATGTTATTAAGAACGAGAGGAACAAGTGTGTGAACCTGATCCAGACCAGCACTCAGAAGGCTGCGGAGATGAAGGAGAAGATCAAGATCCTGCAGAATGAGATCGAGATTCTACGCACTGAAGTCAGCAAGAAAGACAAGTCAGTACTCGATCCTGTGTTGTGTGTTGTATGTGTGTTGTGTCTATCAATCATTATTTTCTAATTCAATTTTAGTATTTATAGGGTACAATAGTCAAGGTTCAAATCTCCTAAAATGAAAAGCTCAGTACACTGAAAAACAGAAAACATAAATTCAGATATAATTGAAATTCAATTATTATAGAAATTTGGGATTTTTCTTTACCAAATAATAGTTTATGGCTATAAAAATCTGAATTTAAATTTTTTTTAAGCATATTTACTTTGATGGGTGGTAATATGCAAGCATATATTTCAAACAATCATGATGTTATAACTCTGCCAATAAGTTTATACAGACTTAAGGTCATATGTAACATAATCAGCATTATAAGTGATTAGATATGTCAACATAATATACAACCTGTTGTAAATTTTAAGAAACTAACTTGTTGTAAATTTTAAGAAACTAACTCATACGGTTATTCTTCTCCTAACAGAGAACTTCAGAAGCGGCGGCTGAAACACATGCACAGCATCGTAATGAGGGACGGTCTCCGTAATGAGGTCGCCAAGCAGAACGCGATCTACGCCGAGATGAAGTCGACCGTGGAGCAGCAGAAGATGGATCTGTCCAAACTGAACATGATGATGAACCAGGGCGAGGACGAGAGCAGCAAGCTGAGGGAGCGCTACTCTGTGGAGGAGAAGAAGAGGAACGACAGGTGAGAAAGCCTACCTGTGTACACCTGTGTTATCAACGGTCATCATGTAGCTTTATTTAGTGTATCTTTATTTGACCTCAAGTCTTGTCAGAGTACAATTGCTGAATATGAAAAAAGTGAAAATGAAATATTTTTGTGGCAAATTTCTAAGCTTATTTATCTAATGATAGCAATGTTTGAAGTATTTAACAGTTGAAGAGTTGCCTACCTTTATCAATACTGCAGTAGGTTTTTTTTTCACTTTGTTTTGATAACTTTTCTCTTTATACAGAGGCTTGAGGCTTATCCAGAGAGAGGAGGAAGTCTGCATATTTTATGAAAAAGTAAACATTGAAGGTAAAAATTTTTGCAAAAATATTATTCTTTACCTGAATTTAAAAATGCTCATTTTTAATAATGATAAACAAACATTGTTCAAGTAAAATAGTTAAACTATGAAAACTAGCAATTCATCAATATTTATTTGATATCCTTTAGAACAAATGATAAGAAATGGTAATGTGGACCTACAAGCCAGAGAAGAGGAGATTCGATTCATCAAGATGGCTCTGAACGAGGAGAAGAGGAAGCAGGAGTTGCTATGGAAACAGCTGCCCAACAAGAGGTCCCTGGAGGAGGAGTTGGTGACGCTCCAGATCCAGTTACAGCAGTGTCAGGACCGGATGTTAGAGCTGGAAAAACAGCTGGAGGATCCGTACGATGAGAGCCGGGTCCGCTATCTGGAGGGGAAAGACCTGCCGCCCGCCAAGCTCCAGGACAAGATCGAAGACGTAAGGACCACCTATCTTATCATTATTAGCTTTATGCTTTAATGTTATTATTTCTTTGAATGATTTCTCATGATTGTTAGTGAATACTGAGCTGATCAAAATTGCATGGATCACACATTATAAAGAGATTGCATGAAAATCAAAATTTAATGATTTTAACAATTACAATTGTACATTACAGAATTACATATATTTAAAAAGATTGCATTAGAATTAAAATTTTATGATTCCTAACAGCTTGAGGCTAGGCTAGCAGAAAAAGAGGAGCACTTGTTGGAGAAGGATTTGATATTTGAACAAGTGAACCGCCTGGTGGACAGAGTAAAAAATAAAGCAGAAGGAGGAAAGGAGGATACGTTAGAACTCGCCAAGAAGGTCAGTATGAACGGGCTCACCAGCTGGCTTATCACTATGTGAACAGTATCGTATAAAGGATTAATGATCGACAAAATTAGTATTCATGTATTTTGAAATAATTACAATGTTTTCCAACCACCATCACTTGTTTGTCAACTTGATCCCTGTACATTTATACTCGGCCTTACTCCTCTAGGTGTGGACTACAGTTCCTATCTGTTTATATCTTTAAATTTTTTTCATTTCCACTAATCATTATGATGAAGTATCAGATAATGAATGCTCTGATATTTCCATTTCAATCTGCTATAAATATCATGTCTTTTGTTATAAATATGCCAGGCACTCTTAGTTTCTTTCTATGGATTTAACAACTCTTACTTACATGTACCAAAACTTTCGCCATAAATATAATGAATGAATTTTTCTATTTCAGTATGAAAGATTAAACGATAACAAATTCAATTGTCTGTGTTTTAGGTTAACGAACTTCAAGCGAAAATTAAAGAAACGACACGTAAAATGATGGCTTTAGTGTCTGAACTTTCAATGAATCAAGCGAACGCTTTAAAATTACAACAAAATCTAAAGGAGAAAGAGGCGGACTTAGAACAGTGCTATATTCGTATGGAGAAAGGAGAGGCGCCTAGTGATGAAATTGCAGGGGAATGGTTCAAGATATTACGAGACGAGGATCGAAGATCAAGAGACAAGGAAGAAATCAGAATGGTATGTCTAAATTCTTTGATGATTTTACCGGTACAAATATTTAAACTTACAGTCTAATTTGTTGGGAATGCATTGGTATCAAAGGAATAAATTGTATTCATATAGTGGAATGAGAAAACTGGTGACATTATTTGACATATAATTAAGCAAGTTGGGATGATCTCATTTTGTGATGCAGTTTAATTTGGAAGATTGATTATCATGATCTGGTTTTGTAAAGTAAATATTTTTAACAGATTGATGTAGATGATATTGTTTTCAGACATAAAATTTTTGGCAGATTGGTAGACTGGTTATGACAACCTTATTTTGTGATGCAATATTTAATGACCTGGTATATGTAATTATGATTTATAATACATTGTTTTGTTCGGCAGGCTGAGGAGGAGGAGGAACAGTACAAGATCGCGGGCGGCGTGACCACCACCGCTGAACCACGACCAAACGCTTACATCCCCGACGACGACAGTGAACTGCCGATCCCGAGGCCTTATGGGAAACACGCTCCCTTCAAACCGGCAGAATCTGGATCCACCATGCGTCACATCAGAAAACCAGTGCCTAAGCCTATTGAGATCTAAACAATCTAAACTGAACATGTGTTATTTATTATTATTCATGTGTATCAAGTACTGTCAGAACAGTTGGCCTCAAGTGTTCATTGGTATATTGTATGGTGGTTTCCAACTTTGTCAAAACACACAGATGTGTAGAAATTGTACATTGCCAATTTTAAAATAGAAAACTTGAACCACTTTGTACAGAAGTCTGCATGCTAGTGATCTTGATGTAGAAAATCATGTACGTCAAGTCTGTGGTCTGTTCACTTCAGACAGAAAAATGGACCAAGTGTTAAAGTCTCTTCATATTTGTTTTGATGTTTGTGTATAAATCCATTAAGGTATGTACTGTGATATCTTAATTTTATATTTTTTCTTCAATGTTGAACAATAAAACATAAAAATACCTGGATGTGTGCTATATGTCATCACTATAATGTTGTTGGGGGGGGGGGGGGTGCAAATTATTGCAGAGACTGAGACTGTGTTGGGGGGGGGGTATTGCAATCAAGTGTATCCTGTTTCACAGACTAAAGTGTTAAGTACCAGGTACCGGTATATATTCATTTCTGAATATAGGGAAAATTAAGGTAAAATATGCCAATTTTACTTATTAACATTTTTTCCTACATCTGATAATCATGAAATATTTATTAGAATGAAAAGCTAATTAAGAAGACAGCTAATTAGTGCACATGCAGTACCAACATTGTCAGTAGAGAATGAAAATGTCTGGAATTCATTAATAAAAATTCTCCTTGAATGTGTGGAATAATTAATACGATTATAACAAATATTATTACGATAACATGAGACGGGTTATATTCACAGTTGTAATCCCCAGAGGAAACAACGCAACAAAGAAAAGCCTTTTATTTTAGTTCCGTATTCTATACAACATAATAGAATTATGTATGAAGGATGTTGAATGTCAAACACTTATATCCTTAGAAACAGCCACTTATTTTCTAGGATGTTATAATATTTATATTAGCCGAATATTACACAGGTCAGGGCACTTTAATTTTCACGTTCCACAAACTACTACACTGGCGTCGGAAGCAAATTGAAAGTGGGGGGGGGGGGGGCTAGACTAATTCTCAGAAATATTGAGAAAAAAGTAATTCCCAAAATCATGGAAATCCTAATCGGGGGGGGGGGGGGGGGGGGGGGGCTAGTATGCTTCTGAATCCAACTTCTCAATCTTTTAAGGTTAATTTAGGAACAAAAATCTTTCCTGCGAGAAAAAGTGGGGGGGGGGGGGCTGAACCCTCTATCATGCTATGTTTCTAATGGTTAGGTATAACTTTGCAAAAAAAGTGGGTTAAGCCCCCCCCCCCCCCCTGGGGGCTGAAAAGGATCGCTAACGTAAAACTTAATAACTAAATGGTACCCCTGCCATATATTCCTAAAGGAATTTATTTCTATTTTTATTTTTTATCTTTTAGTCTTGTTCGTTAAAGTCAAAGTGTCAAAAATAATTTAATATATTGTTCATGTAAATCTAATGGGAATTAAGAATCAAAAATATACACATGAATATTGTAACTTTGAGAGTTTTGTTCATCAGTTATGTGCCCCCCCCCCCTAAACCACATGCTTCTTAATTGCAAACAAGTGAAAAGCTGTCAATGTGACAGCAAACCGGGTTTTCTTTTATGTGAACTGTATCCATAATCCATGTCAACCCTTATCCAGTGAAATGGAGTACCCTATATGCAACATTTTGCCAAAAAATGACTAAGTTCAAAAGCTGGTATTTTTTCGATAAATTATCAGAAATCAAAATCCTACCAATATGCACACCTCTGATATAAGTACAATTGATCTGCAAAAGAACAACTTCCTATCTTGAGAACTGTAGGAGGAGTTATCCGTACAATGAGGGTACCCTATATGCAATATTTTGCCAAAAAATGACTAAGTTCAAAAGCTGGTATTTTTTCGATAAATTATCAGAAATCAAAATCCTAGCAATATGCACACCTCTGATATATGTACAATTGATCTGCAAAAGAACAACTCCCTATCTTGAGAACTGTAGGAGGAGTTATCCGTACAATGAGGGTACCCTTTATGCAATATTTTGCCAAAAAATGACTAAGTTCAAAAGCTGGTATTTTTTCGATAAATTATCAGAAATCAAAATCCTAGCAATATGCACACCTCTGATATATGTACAATTGATCTGCAAAAGAACAACTTCCTATCTTGAAAACTGTAGGAGGAGTTATCCGTACAATGAGGGTACCCTTTTGGAAGCCGCCCGCCCGCCCGCCATTTTCACCATTTTAAAAACCGGATTTTTCCGTTGGTAAACCCGGTTAAAAACTGCAATTTAATACCAACCGAGGCAACAATAAATAACGTAGCCAATTAAAATGAAAATATGCATACATGTAGGTGCATCAGAAGGTATGTTTCATTTTGAGGTGGTTAATAGCTAATTTGATTAAAAAAATATGCTTGGAAAAATCTAACTTTTATACTATAATGAATTTATTGGTCATTTTTTAAAACCTAATTAGGTACATGTGCCACATATATAATTATGCATAATTAAGTTTGCGAAAAAAAGCGAATATAAAAATATCTAATTGGGATAAACTATAATAATGAGCGTTTTCCAAGCATTAGATACACCCCTGCGAATGTGTTCGGAATGTTTTCTTTATCGTTGCTAAGGAAGAAATAAATCCAGAGGTGCTCGAATGAAAGTTCACGAGACTTCACCGATATTTGTTCAGTTCCTGTGAAATTTCGAGCGGAAGTATAAGTGTTCGAATAATATTCTCAAAATACGTAAGTACTGGTCGTTTTTCATATCATATCCTACTTTGATTTATGTTAAAACGGGAAAAGCTTTCAAGTTGTATGTCTTATTTTACCATCTAGCAGTTATTTATATTAAACGATAATATTCAGAACAGAGTTATCGTTCGTGTTCAAACACGTGTAGAGTGGTTGAAAATATAAACATTGGGTTGCTTAATAAAATCATAGCCATGTTTGATGCTTGTGGTGTGCAATACCATGTTTTTAAAAAAATAATGGGTGACTTTTTTGCATTAAAACTTAGTATATCAAGCCATTTTCAAGGAACATTCTGCATAAAATGGTATAGTCTGTTTCACTATTGATGTTATTACTAGGTCAGGCGTGGATCGAAAATTAATCCTCAGGAGGGATCTTTTTTTAGCATGTTAGTTGTTGCAACAGCAGACAAAAACTAATTTTTGTATAGTCACATTTATTTTTAGAACACATTTTATTCACCAATCAATGAAGATAAAGTTTAAAATCAATAAACCTCTAGATTTTAGATCTGACTACTAGAACCTAGATACTGTGAAATAGACTTTATACACGAGGTACGATTTTTACTGCGAAACTGAAAGGGTCAAATTAAACCACGTGGTCTAAAATTTGAATGACAATAACATTCGCAGGGGTGAGATAAACCAATGTGAAAATATGAACTTCGAGATAGTATAGTGGGTAAAACTCTTGATTAAAATAGGGAAGTATATTTATATCATTTATATATATACGATATACGTCCCTGATTAAAAGCAGTCATTGCAAACATTTTGGAAGTTTTTCTTTTATATTTCAGGATGACAATGTCCCATGGCATGCTTCACTTGGAAAAATGAATATTATCATTATATATTTGAAAGAGTCGGGTACCTAGAAAATAATGTACGCGTGTCACTATTGATAGGTATACAAGTTATTCCCCTTGACTGGAACTCTTCCGCTTCTCTCTGTTTCAACATGACAGGATTGTCGTATTGACTGCTGGGTAAACAATCGGAGAAAACAACACAGCAACATGAATATCTTCATCTCAGGCTTTGCCTTACTAAGCGTACTGTGTGCAGTGTTGTTTATTTACACCAGGACAGCTTTGACAACAATAAGCGATGCGGCCTTCAAAAACTTCCAACGTGTGTACCTGGTCGTCTATCTGCTCGCCATGGGTGAGTGAACATGATTACTGCAGTAGCCCATATCAATATTTAATCAAATGATTAACGGTGGCAAATTAGGCTCGGACATATGTAGAATCGGGCAGTTGATACAATTGTTTGTTTTTACTGGGTGAAGTGGGCTTCCAGCTGTTATTTCATGCTACATGTAACTTGAGCTTCTGGTTTGAACATATTTTATTGCATTAACTGATAAACATGTACAAATGGTTCGAACACAAGTTCTAAGCTTCTGTCTTGAAGCTTGAGCTTCTGTGATCCAATTCTAACTGTTGTGTTCATCCTAAAAATGTATTCTTTAAAAAAAAAACCAAACAAGTGGACTAGCGTAGCGGGTGAAAGCTATATATTCCTGTACAAACCTTTATAGAAACTGCCAAAATATGTCGTCTATTTATATTTTACGTATATTTGTGAACTGATCAATGAACCAATTATTTTAAAGCAAATATAAATTATAATCTTGTATAAATTAAAGACGTACCTTATATTTGTACCTTTACTTTGTACATATATACTGTTTGAAACTAAATGCATCAACTAAATACTTTGTAAATTAACTCTACATGTTAAAGACTAACAAATAAAATGCACAGACAGTAAATGTATATAATAATATTAGTACATTGTGTATGGATACCAATGATAATATGAATCTTGAACATTTTCACTTGAAAGTTCCATTTGTGTCTGTATTGATTTCTGCAGTTTTCCATATCTCATGCTGAATGCTCATAAATGATAAATAATTGCACAGCAGTAGCCTCATAACTGTAAGGTTATGCCAGGTAATTCAATAACTGTTTGTAACATGCTGTTTCATCGGCTAGTTAAATCAAACTTTTACAAACTTGCATTAAACTGTTTTGATGACATCACAATTGCTCATCCTTAAATAACATGTAATTAAAATCTGCTTTAAATTCATTTTAAAGGACTATATATGGTTTGAGCCTAAAATGGCACCCTTAAATGAATATCGTCATTTTACTGTAATTCTCTGTTTTATTTGTACAGATATACATTTGAAGTTTCTTCATATTTTTCATGTTGATTGAAGTGCCCACAATTTAAAAATGACATCATAAAGTTTATCTTTTCCTGCTTTTCTCGCATTTTTAGCATAAAATGGCTTGTTTTCAAGCAGTAATTTCTTTAAGAAAACATTGAGCGATTTCTCGAACAAACAAAATATTTCACCAAAGATTTATCTCTCCAGTACTTATAAGTGACAAAAAGGTTGTTGTTGTTCAAAGAGTCACTCTGTATTCCCCATTCGTAAAAAGATAAGAAAAATGTCAATTTTTGACTGATTTTGATTGAAATATAAAAATAGCATCACTTCTGACGTCATATACTGCCAGTGAGTGCATATAAATCAAATGAATAGCTGAAGAACATATTTTATGTCAACTCTTCTAAAATATGAAACTACAGATTAATGAATCTAAACACTTTAAAAAATGACAAATTATGGGGGCCAAATCTGACCAATATCATTTATAGTTCTTTGTTCAATTTATTCTTAAAGGGGCATGGTCACAATTTTGGTCAAATTTTATTTTTCTGTTTTTATTATTTACAATGCTTTAGGAATGCATTTCTAATGATCAAATGAAATTTGGGTGCCCGTCGATGAGTTTTAAGCAAGATACAGGGCTTACAATTCTTCGTCATGTAAACAAGGCTCGTGCCCTGTTTTTGTTTATATAGCTTCAATATACCAGTTAAAAATCTTTTTAAAGCTGGTTTGTCTATCTTATTATTCATTTTAAGCATAAATAAACAGTTCCTAACGATTAACGCATTCATTTTAGGTCTAAAACTGGAATTTTTACTTCAACGTTCAAAATGTAAACAAACGCTTTGTTTACATAGCGAAGAATTGTAAGCTCTATAACTCGCTTATGACTCATCAAATGACACCCGAATGTTGGTTGCCTATTAAAAATGCCTTACTGAAGCATTGTAAACATTAAATTCGAAAAAAAAAATTTTGACCAAAATCGTGACAATGCCCCTTTAATAGTGAAGCATTTGTCTCAATTTTCATTGATAGATAATTAAATTATAAGGGATAACTTTAATAGCTGAAGAATATATATTTCTATAACAGAAAAAATTCTGTCTCTGTGGCATTTCAAACCTTCAAATTGGTGAAGGCGTTTGGTGTATGGTTCCAACTCTCTATTAACCATATAATGCCTCTAATAACCAATATTCCTTAAAAAAATTGGCATGACAGTAGTTGAATTTCATGCTATATGTAATTATAAGTAAATTGCCCATGTTTTGTATGTAATACATGTACTATGAAATCATAAGTACTTGACATAATTACATGACACAAGTAACATCTTGTCACAGGAAACCTGAAATTGTTATAATGAGCTTTAACATAGATTTAATAATATGTACTATAATCCTCTATAGGAGACTGTGTTATATAACTTGCTGATCTAGACTTCCTTTACCATTGAATGGGTAGTTGTTACCTGGAAAACTACCGCCATTTCTATGTGATTTGATTTTCAACCATTATATGTTCAGAAATTATCCATCTTTATAACTAACGATAACTTGTAAATATTGAAATTCAAATAAGACATCAAGAAGACTAATATTTTTATAGCAGATGTATATTTTTGAAATAACAAAGTAAACCATACAATTTAAGAAGTGTACAGCCAGACCTGGGAAAATAGTTTCTAACAACATTACATTAAGTTTCCGGCTATTTCTTCACACAGTGCATCCAGCTCTTTATCTATCTGGTACACTACAGCTGGTGCACTTTACTAGCATTGATGATAAATTGTCCAATCTAGGATCTACATACAAAGCCAGATACTGCAGATTTGATTAGAGCTGACTCCCCCTTTTAACTGTTGTTAGCAGTAGTAGTTTATGGTACAGGAATTGTCCGTCTGTAGGCAGACTCTAGAGTTATCAGTGAATTTGGGGACTGTATCCACCGCACAGTTGTTCCACAATGTACAACACTCAGTGTCCTAGCTATACACTGGAGAAGTCAGCTTTTCATTCTGTGTTTTACAAACATGGCTAAAGAGGTCATAAATCTAATTGATACAAGTACATCAGATCTGATTAAAAAAACATTTCTTGCTTTCTTTTGATTTGTTTAAAAGTTTTTAACTTACATCTATTTATTGATGAAATTAATAAACTGATGTCTCAATTCATAGTTGCTTTGAGAAAGAAATAAAAAATATAATGCTGTCAGAGGGATTCTAGGATGTGTTATTTTCTGGAGATTTTGAATTGTTGTAGAGCTAAATAATTGTTATATGGCTGTATAACATCAATGTGTCTGTGTTTACAGGTCTCGCTCACTCAATTGCTGTCTGTTGCACTTTAATTAAATCATCAATCAAGACATGTTGAATTCTTTGTTATCCAGGCTAATGATAAATATTTTCCATATGTTGATAATGTATGCAGAGTAATAATGTAAATTTATTCACACTCTGTCACGTAAGACATGTTGGGCAAAGAACAAGATAATATTGTGAGGTACCGCACCGCTTATAATTCATCCAATATTGTCATGTTATAGGATCCTTTAGTACAAACAGGTCCTACAGGTGACATTTTACCTTTCATTGAGTAGTTATGTACTTACACATAGAAGTCCCACATATATAAGAAAAATCTCTTAATTGAGTAATTTTGAATATCTAATATTTAAGTCCAAATTATTGTCAGACCCAGGAAATGCTCTTGAAATAATTAACAGAATTGTGCATATATATATATTCTCTTTAATCACATCTAAAACTTAAAAGTAACAAAAAGAGAGTTTTATAAAATGTTAGTACAAAATCAGGAACAGGTGCAATGCAAGCATTCTACATGTAATTACAAGTCAAGGCTTTTAAAAGGATATATTTACATTTTCCAGTGTCTTTGCCTGTGATAACACTACGTATCGATTTTGTACTATAAAACCCATAACATCAAATTGGGGTGCCAGCGGGGTTTGCTTCTTTATATTTAAATATTTAATCGTACAATGGCTTAAAATTATATAAATATAAGTAATAAGGAATCATTCTTTGAATATTATGAGGTGATAATTTCGGTCACGGCGTGATCAAATCTATTCTAAAGCCCTTCATGCTTTATTGGATTTGATCACGCCCCGACCGAAATTATTACCTCATAATACTGAAAAAATGATTCCTTATTCCTTATGTATTAACGATTGCAGCTGCGTGTTGTATACTGAGTAAAACTGGTTCTGCCACTGAGAGAACCAGTTACATGTAATGGCCACCAGAATGTATAATTATATCTATAGATATCTACAGCTGCTCTGAATCAGAGGCTTTGTATATAAAAGCAAGGATCGGTGATTCTTTGCAAGAAATAAAGTTAATCTAATTGTCTCTTGGTCATTGACATATCCATCTTAAATAACAACAATCAAAGGACAAATGACCCATGATGGTGTTTTGGTTCATTCAAATTGCTTAATGTGAATGCTGAGCAGTAAGTTTTGATTTTGACCTTGCACTATAACTTTTATTGGACCTTAAAATTTAACCTTGACATCTATAGTATATCTCAATTAATGCTTCAATGGACATTGAAATTAATTTTGATCTCTATCTAGAATATATTTCTCAATATTTTGGCAATTGTAAAATATGTTGTATAATGAGAATACTGTTGGTTTCAGAACCTGTGTCTGATCCTTTTGACATACTTGTCAATAAAATATGTTCAATTTACATTTCAATATGATTTAATGGACTTTGACATTCACCCTCACCTTGACATTTTGTGTCTCTCAATGTCACGATGTACTGTAACATGAGCATTGACCTTGACATTAAAGTTGTGTTCATGATTGTACTTGCTGCTTTGATAGCCAGAGCCTGGATACAGGGCCCCCATGTGTATGCCCTCTATGACACTATACCAGTACTGTTACTTGTTGTATAACGTTGTATATTACAGTGTATTTCTGTTTTGACAGCGGGGGACTGGCTACAGGGCCCCCATGTGTACGCCCTCTATGACACTATACCAGTACTGTTACTTGTTGTATAACGTTGTATATATGACAGTGTATTTCTGTTTTGACAGCGGGTGACTGGCTTCAGGGCCCCCATGTGTACGCCCTCTACGACAGCTATGGAATGTCCTCCCACCAAATTGAGGTGCTGTTTGTGGCGGGGTTCGGATCCAGCATGATCTTTGGGACAGTGGTCGGATCTTTCGCTGACAGATAGTAAGCATTAAGCAAGCACTTGTTATATTTCTAGATGATGTATTTTTGCAAGTATTGTATTCAGCTTTAAAGAATCTTGAATATAAGTTGATTATCTTCATGCAGTGAAGACATATTGAATCCAGTTTTACAATATTGATTGTTTTAAGTATTCATACTCTTTATATTTTCCAGTGGTAGAAGAGCTAACACCATCGTGTATGGAATTTTATATGGAGGAGCATGTATTACAAAGGTCGGTGAAAAAAATTTGAAAAACACTAACTTTTGACGGAGAGATTCATACGAAGTGCTCAGATTTCATATCCTCCAAAATTTCTGATGGCATGGGGGGTCACAATAAACATGTTTAAGTTTACTACATTATAATTTTGATTTGACAGCACTTCAACAACTTCTACATCCTGATGTTGGGGCGATTGCTGGGAGGAATAGCCACCTCCATCCTGTACAGTGCTTTTGAGTCCTGGATGATCTATGAACACCACAAGGTGGGTGGAGCAAGGGAAGTTATCTCCCTTTTAAAAAAAATTATTAGAATTATTTTTTTGGAATTTTAAGAGGACAAAAAATGTCTCAACATTTATGATGTTTATTATTTTTATTTGAATTTGATGTTTTATTTGTTTTAGAGAGGATTTGATCAGGAATCTCTTGGAAACATTTTCAGCAATGCTGTGTTGGGGAACTCCCTGGTAGCTATTCTAGCTGGTCTAGTGGCTCAAACCTTCGCAGACAACTTTGGATTTGTGTATGCAGAATTTAGTTGTCTTCATTCCAGTGATTTTTAAGATAAATGAAACGATGCATGTGTATTGTAAGGAAAATATAGTAAGCTTCAAAATGTGCATCTCTGACCCTTTGGGTTTTTTGCAAAATCTAAGAAGTAATTGAGGTGATCATGATTTTCTATATTTAGTGCCCCATTTGACGTTTCCTTGGCTGTCTTGACATTAATGACCATTATAATTGTGTTCACCTGGAGTGAAAATTTCGGCGACAAGACAGGGAACTGGAAACAGAACTTCAGCAATGCTCTATCTGCTATACGCAATGGTGAGTATTGTTACTCCTATGTTGAACACAAAAACTTGGTCAGTCCTCCAAAATGCAAGCTAGTAAGTTGCAATTAGCACTTAATTTTTATCCTCTATTACTTGTTGTCTGTCTTGAAAATGCAGAAACTTGTTCAGTCTAAAGTTACTGTTCAAGTTAACTGCAATTTCTGCTAATTTTTTATGGCTTCATTGGTTGAAAATCATGTGCAGGTTTAGGTATTAAGAGTTGGGCCATCAGTGTATAAAATTGTATTGAAAATGGAAGAAAATATCCCTATAAGTACAATACAAGGCAGTATTGTATTGAATGCAGGTAGAGATGATATAGGGCACTGGTCGTGAGTAATGAAGCCTACTATGGTGTTCAACTGGGGTATTTACACAGTCTAGGTAACATTCAGACTGTTCTGTCTCTGTCTCCCACAGACACTAAGATCCTGTGCCTGGGTCTGATCCAGTCCCTGTTCGAGGGATCCATGTACATTTTCGTGCTGGAGTGGACCCCTGCCCTCACCCCTAAGAGTACCTCCACAGAAAAACAAGAATCCATTCCTCATGGACACATCTTTGCAGCATTTATGGTGAGTAGATTGGATGAATCTGTTGTCTCAGGTCTCAGGATAATCCAATTTTTTAGCCTATAACATGAACCACACATTTGCCCATAGTAACATTTTAAATTGTTTTTTGAATGGTAACTTGTGTGAAATCTCATTTTAAAATTTGTAAGCATTTCTAAAAGAAAATTATTTGAGAGTAAACTGCAATATATGATTGTGCTTTACGATATGAATGACTTGAAAGTATTTTGATGCAAACTTTATGCATTTACAGTACCTTGATTTTGATTTCAGGTCTCAATAATGATAGGTTCATCAATATTCAAGCTGTTATCCAAGTACACCAATGTAGAGTCCTTCATGAGGTACAGTGAACGATTCTATTGTCTGTAGTCTGTTCTCAGCTGTCGTCTGTCAAACAATACTTCAGTGCTAATGTAGTGTACTTTAAGTAAATCAATGGAAAATCAATAAACAAAATGAACTCATTTGATCTTATAAGATGTTGCTGCATAAAGATACTGGAAAATTCGCAAACAATTTCAGAGTATCTTATGTTTGTCAAACATGCCAAACTCAGGAAATATTAAAGAGAAGATTATCGGCATATTTATAAGTGTTGAGGAAATCTGCCACTAAAAAAAAGATAGCTTAAAAAATGGAAAATGATGAGACATGACAATGTATTTACTATTTTTATAAAGAATGGAGGGCCAACAAGCCGTTCCAAAATGTTAGAATTCTGTGGTTTCCAACGTTATATACGACTTCATTGTATACAGTATCACTGTTCTCTGGTTCACCGCCTGTTTTTTACTGTTCCATAGTTCGATCACCTTTTTATTTTGTACCTTAATGTTTTTTATTTTGTAGGATAGTGTTGTTCACTGCAGCTGTTTCTTTAACCACACCAATTATATTCAAAGGAGTAAGTAATTTCAATGATTGCAATATTCTTATCAAGAAAATTAACCATGAATTCTGCAATTTCACTTTTCTTAGGTAAGAAATTTTAAGACATTTTGAAAATTGCAAAAAAACAACAATTGAATGCTTTCAAAATCCATTTTGCTTTCTCAAAATTGTGTAACTTGTGGTAAATTTGTATATGGCAGATGTCTCTCAGAATGAAAGCTAAAAAGTAACAAATAATTCTGAACTTTGTTTGACAGAACCAGGTGGTAGTGTTTGCTGGTTTCCTGGTGTTTGAATGCTGTGTGGGTATTTTCTGGCCGTCCCTGGGACAGATGAGGGGAAAATATGTCCCTGACGACCGTAAGTCAATGTTGAAACCTTTCAGCATGTCTCCTTCAATAACCACTCCAACTCAGTTTTGTAAAAAAAAAGAAACACAAAAATTTCTCATATTTAATAAGAGTCAGGAGAAATGACTTTTCGTGTAGATCAATTAGTTATCGGACACTTGTTTTGCTCATCTTACCTTGTTCTGTTAATGCACGCCAATTGATATTTAAATAATTTTTAAAAGTGATAAGGAATGACATTCGTAAAATTTATGTTCTGAAATTCTAGTTAAATGCTTTCTAGCATGTACATTTGCACTATACATTAGATATTTACTGAATTTGATGTAAAGCTGTTAATGTGTTATTTCATTGTTAAGAATACCACCTATATGTGTATTTATTCTTAAATAATACTACTCATAATTTACAAATGTTTATTTTTTTTCAGTGCGATCCACCATAATGAATTTTTTCCGTGTCCCATTGAACATGATCGTCGTTGTGATATTGTTACAAGTAAGTGTTGGGGTGATAGCTGTATGGTGGTTGTCCATATTCTGGTCTTCTGAGTATGTTGATTAACTTTGTTTATAAAGAAATTTCAATTTAAATAGAGTAGAACATAATGAAGACCTAATGAAGGTTGTGTGTTTTCTGCTTTTTGAATATTTGCTTAGTGCCTTATGATGCACTGCATACAAGGAAATATTGGCCCCCGTTTTATTTTCGCCCCTTTCACCCTCTTCGTCAGTGGACGAATTTAAGACTGGGTGAATTCCAATGTTTCAAGTTATCTCTATAATACACAAGCGTGTCTGGGCAAATATAAGATGGGGCGAAACCGTGTGCAAGTGTTGAAGGGCGAAAATAACACGGGGTGAAAATAACCCTGTACACAGTATTTCAAGTAGCAGTACTTTGCTTGCTGTGTACCCTGTATTCTCTGTATAAAGATGCGCTGTTCTCTGTTCCAGAACCTGCAGATGAAGGTGATCTTTGAGTGCTGTGTGGCCTTCCTGATGTTGGCCACAGTCTGCCAGCAGTGGCTGTTCAGGTAAGAGCGACAGTCTACTGCTTGTACACTTGCTTACACATGTCTTAATACTCTGTGCAGTACTCACGGCCTTTTGAATCTGCTCTCTTAGATCTGTAGTGTTGTGCAGTTTTTCTAACTGATTTTTCACCAATGCTTATCCTTTCAATAGAGACCTATCAGAAGTTTTGTAAAAAATATTTCAATATCAAGATGTTGGTTATATTCCCTCTCTCTGAATCTACATGTTATTCTAAACCCTATCTCTTGACATATTCTTCTTTACCTGGGTGCATGTTTAGGGTTTTTGTGGGTCTTTAATCATATTACCTATTGAATACCATAGATGACCGACTTCTAAATTTCTAGTTAGAATTATATGGATTTAGACTGTAAATCAAGTATTATGCACAATCATGCGTTAAATATCTGCAAGATTTGCAAGTATATGCAGACCGCAGTCTGTATATGGATATATATTGCTCATGGATACAAAGCACATTTAGAAGTAAATGGAATTCCTACTTCTTTGAGGCAATTAGTCCTCAGGGACATTAGTCTCAGCCGGTCGTTAATGAATAAAGCATGACAATTGATAATACTTGGTTTACAGTAGGTATCTTAAGATCGACTCTCTCAAATTTGCTGACTCACGAAGCTGATGGCACTGATTGCCTTTGACACATCACGTACATGAAACATACTTGTAGCACCTCCACTTAATAGAAAACAGGATGAAAAATTGTTTATATAGTGTGTGACCATAAGACACATAATTTTTTTTGGGGGGGGGGATTTTTACCATAAGTTTACACCTACAGTGAAAGATAATTATATGCATCCAATATCTAAATAAATTCAAGAAATTTATAGTCTCAGTTTCTCTAAACTGTTGCTATGCCTCGTCTTGTCTCGCCAAGTCTTGAGCATGAGAGTCTTGGAAAAGTGAGACTTTAAGATTCTTAAGGGAGACGTGCGTAATGTGAACCTTTCATTATATCTTTGATAAAATTAACCAAAAGAACCAAATTCCTAGTAGGGCTTGCTCCTCCACTGGTCCTAGCAAATGATATATCGATGGGTTTGTTTTGTTCTTTCAGCATGGCTAAAGAACAAACAACCACACAAAGGGGAATAATCCATGCTTGATCATAACTCAGAAATCCACAGTGTGCCGGTAAATTGCTTAAATATATACAACATTCATGACTGTTACTAGCTTTAGAGTTTAAAATTTATTGTCAGCGAGGCATGAGTCAGCAAATTGTACCCATATCATCTTTTTATCCATGTCATCTTTTTATTTTCTGGAAATGAAATGTTCAAACTAATTATTCAATGGTACTGGAATTTGTGAATTTCTTTTAACAGAAATTAGATTTTTTGTTCAGACATTCAACATAGCAAACATTTTGCATTGAAATGAATTTCTTTTCACTAGTTTTCATATTTTCTTTCTATTTAACTATTTTGAACATTTAATTTGGTCATAAAATATCTGGGTCATTATGGCATTTACAGACCTATTTTTTGTTAGATCAATGTAGCTAGTCCAAATATAATTCTAAAAAGCACTGGAAGCCTTAGAAATACTACCTGTAGTATGTCATATACTATGAACCAACTTTTTTTTGTGTATGAGAAATTTTTGCAAGGTTCGCGAGAGCCTCTTTGTTGCAAATAATTTTTGCTGGGAACATGTATTTATGGTATGGTTGTTATAACAAGTAACATAGCACATGTTTAGATAAGGCTTGGTCGCAAAATTTTGTCAGCTCGAACCAATTTATCTTAGGTAAATTGCAAAATTAAGTTGTCGCTATTAAATAAAAGTTGGTTTACAGGATTCATATTCCAGGTTATAACATATTTTTTGTTGTGCAATATTGTCTGAAGGACTTGGATAAATTGTAGCAATTTAATATGAAGGTCTTGCAGAATTAAATGTCTACTCCACATTAGTAATATTATTAATTTTTTAAACATGCCAAGATATAGATTAATACATGTAATGCTCCGATTTTATGACTCACAATGTAGATGCCTTTTTGTTTCCTATTGATTTCAGAAGAGTTAGGTACTTAAAACAGAATGAATGATTGCAAGGTATAGCATTGGTTAATGGGAACCAATCATCAGACACACGAGGTCTTGTGGCACATATATAGGACAAGTTATAGATCTCGGTGAACAGAACTGCATGAATATCCTAGGTTGATAGAGAATGGGGAAACAGTATTTGGGATTGGTGAAATTCCTCTACAGTGTGTAGATATTCAGCATGTTATTAAACTGTTGTGTGTTGAGGTTGTCAGTGGAAGAATTGGTCTGCATGTGAACGTAAAGATGAAATCTAATCTAACTAAAGGCAAAGTTTACTAACAGCTTGTGGACAAACCTGAGGCTTACAGCCCACCCTCTCGTGTAAATCCTTTTTAAGGTACCATAAAGAACTGATTTCCAAGTTTGTTTTTATGTGTTAACACATGCAACCCTTCCCAAAAAGAAATAAGCAATATCTAGTTTCGACCAGTAGCTCAGTTCTTTGTCTTTGTGTATTGTTTATCAGAATGCCAAAGTTCTATAAAGTATAGTTTCTTGTTTAAAACTTATTCACTAAAGTTTTCTCAAAAATCATTTATCAAGCGCTTGTTTGAAATGAAAGAACTTCTAAGTTATTTATATAAGGAACGTTAATCAAAATAAAAATACATATACATGTAACTATGTAATGGAAATGTTGTGTTATTGTCCATTTGTTGAAATCAATCAAAACCTGTGGTTTCTGTACTTCAGAAAAGCCCACAGTAGAGATGTTAGTTCCTAGTCCTGCCCCAGGGAGCAGGTGCCCCTAACTGCCCTGTACGGCTGATATGTCACAGCATTGGTGATACATGTTCTTCCTCAGACATGCAAATTATATGCACTGGATCAGTAGCAACGGGATTGGGGGCTTGTTTAATTTTTTTTTTTAATTTTATGTATATAAATATAATTCTATGACAACTCATTATTTAGGTTTTGGAAATTAAGTTTTAACTCATGTATATATTTTTTATTAAAAAAAAAAACAACTCTGATTTTATGTTAAAAGTTGTGATAGTAGAATCTTTACACTATATTCTTACAGCTCAGCTCAAATATCTCAGCCAATGGAAACCAAGAAATCTCCCTTACCAAAGGAAGCGGAGGCCTTGCTGACAGAGAGTGAGAGCATGGCCTGAACCAATCAGCTTTGACCTTACAGCTAGAGCGAGCCAATGGCAATGTTTGATAGAAAAAATCCCTAATTTTTTAAAAATAGTATACTTTGATACATATAGTTATTTTGGATACAGCTGAATTGGTTTATTTGTTAATTAGGAGCTCATTTTGTATTTAATTTTTAACAATTTGAAAATTATAACCTATGGAAGTTAAAACAAGTTCAAATAGAGGATTCTTCATATTTTGATCTTTAAAGAACCTTATTCCAATAAATCAAGTACATGTATTACTAAATAAATGATGGCTTGATTGATTGGTGGAAAAAATGGCAAAATATTTAATATTTTAATTTTATTATTGAATCCTTTTTCTAAAAAAGGAAGTGTAATGTTCAACTTTCCAAAAATCAACATGGGAATATCATACAAAATGCGCATTTTATTTTTACAACTTTTATTGATAAAAAAGAAAATCAGTCATGTATATTTATTGTAAAATTACTTTGTTTTTTTTTTTCTACTTAACTTAGACGCTTTTTTACTGATATAAGATGTATTTGTGCAATCTACTTGTTTAAAGTTTGTGATATTGAAGTCTTACTACATCACATTTCCATTAGTTATAGAGAAAATTGTTCATTTGTTAATGGAGTAAAATTGTGTCCATCATTGAGGTCAAACCACGAATCTCAGATAATACAGAGCCACATTGATTTCAGTTGTAAGTCATTCCATCAAATTAGAATGATTTGTGCGAGTGTTTTTATATGTAGAGAACGTGATAACAATATTGTAGTTAGAATCATGTTGACTTTTTGTGTTGGAGTGTGATAACAGTTATCTTAGTGAATTACTACAAGTAAGAATTAACAGTTGTACGATTTGTTCTGGGAGAAGCTATTTCTGGATTTTATTGATAATCAGATTTTGGTGTTTGTTATTTCTAAATGTTTGAGGAGAACTCCTGTTTTGTATGAATGCATTGCTGTGTATGAAATGATACGTATGGACTAATGTTCATTTTACTCGGTAATTCTGTAAACCTTTGGCTTGATATATTGACAGGGTAAAAGTCCTGGCCAAAGTGATCAGGTCTATATTATCATTCATCTGACAATGGAATCAATTCTGTATGTGTGCTTACCAAGTATGATGAAAATCAGATCCTTGGATCCGCTCCTTTAGATCGTTACTACACAGATCTATGTGAGCGGATCCAAGGTGCTGATTTTAATCAGACTGTGTGCTTACAATACCGTAATCCCAATAATGTATCAGTATGCATAATCTTTCATATTAAATATAAACATTCATAGTTCGTATTATTGATTATACATGTATGTACAAGTATTAGTATTTTACATGCATCTGATGCAAAATTCAAATACACATGTAAATTTGTAATATTGGGCTCAATCACACAGGTACCCAGGTTAACGAATGAGCTCAACTGCTAATGAAAATATTTAGATGTATGTTATACATCATCACAAGCAAAAATCTTGAATAATGATCACACAAAACATAAGAGTCAATATTGAAAATTCTTATTCAGACTGAAGTAATTAACAATATGTTGTGTTTGCTGAATTTTTTGTGTAGGGTACATGATATGTAATTAAATTAAATAAAATTACACACCTATATTACTAAAATTCACTCTGTCATGTTGTAAATTTTGATTGACATAAATTTAGTAAATCAAAGAAAACAAATTATTTGTAACCCAGCACTACTTACAAAATCAACCTCCGGAGCTGTCTGTTAAAATGTCTCCCCGAGTTTTCCGACTATCGTCCTATCGGGACCAATGTACAGGTAACAACAATAAGGACTCATGTATAGAGGGTTTATTTTAATCTGTATATGTAGAAGTTGAGCTCTTTCATAACCCGGCATATATAAAAAGTATTGTGCAATTTACAAGTGACTGAACTATTAATAAATTACCATTATTAAATGGTCAAGCAGAGAAATTCACTGTCAACTGTAAATATTTATTATTCAGCAATGAATTTAAACATGTTTTTCATACATATCTGAATGTATTCTGATGGTGTCACAAAGGGGTCAAATGTTTAGAATTAATTACGTAAACGAAGCTATTTTGATTAGTATGTTTTGTTTATGTATTATCTTCACTTGTTTGTATTTTGTTAAGTTCATTGTCAGTTCTATGTACCGGTATTCACTTGTTTGTACATTATTTGAGTTCATTGTCGGGTTTGTCCTTTCTTTAATGAAAAAACGGACACCTGTAAATTAATGTACATGGGTTTGTAAATCTGTTAGTCTCCAGATCATATGTTTTAATAAACACATATAACCATTGATTGGCATCTTAATGTCTTATGTACTCTTGTAAAAATAATTTCACAAAGATAGGGATATTCATTTAGTTTAGACTCATTCAAATAGTCAAAATCAATAGCTATTGTCATGCTCCAATTTCATTTCTTCACAGCATTTCTTATTCTCCATGAATGAGTTTATTTATCAATAAATGTAATATGTACAATGTACATTACCTGACACAGTGTACAGTTTAACTTCGATATCTCGAATACAATAAATTGTAAAAGTGATTTTTAAGTCCCAACCACCTATTTTTCGAGTATTTTACCCTCAAAATCTCCAATTCTCAGATATCTCAAAGTTTTTTAACAGCCCCATCTATTTCGAGTATTGAAGTTTAACTGTATCAATATATGAATGATTGTATCATTTGTATTACCAAACTTTGTGTGTTGGTTTAACAAATCCATGGCAAAGATATAGATCTTGTATGTACAAATTTGCTCTTTATATGAAAGTGTATTAAATTTTGCACAAGTTCAAATATGTATGTGACATCTTTCTGTCAGCTAAAATCTTATATTATGTCCAAGAGACTTTAAAATTTAGAAAGAAAAGTTTTGTTTAACAAAAGTATATATTTTCTATTATTAAAATTCATGAAAAACAAACGAACAAAAACAGTTGAAACTAATTTATTTGAAATTTACAATCATTTGAGATTCAAAGATCCAATGATACAAATAAAAAATCATCTAATACTTTTGAACTTGGTTCAAAAATTAACATAAAAGCTACCATACTAAATACCAGGTGACCTTGGACACACAAACATGTAATACATAATTTTATGTACATGTATAAGCAAAATAACTTCTGTATAATAAAACAACAAATCTGTAGCAACAAAAAAAAAACCCAGACAGAATGCAAACAAGATTGAGCACCAAAACTAGCCATACATGTGTACCGATAGACACCACTTTACATGTATCCACACATACCCTTTTACATGTACCCACACACACCCCTCTAAGTATAACACATGATTAGTGTAAACAACACATAAAATTATTTGTAAAAGTTTTAATATCGATGGGTTAAGATTTTGAATATATACACATTATATGCCGTACATGTACTTAAAATATATTACAAGATCTAATAGCCTTTGAAAATTACCGTAATTTTTTTTTTTTTTTAAATTTTACCGGTAAATGCCCTTTTAAATAGTTCTTTTTATTAATATCATCATACTCTTTTATTCTCATAAAGATCAAGTAAAAGGAGATATAAATGGATTCGGTGCAATAGTATATTGACAAGTATAGTAAGATCAAACGGTCACAGTCAATTGACTATGATAACAAGAAACATGTGACTAGGAGCCAGAACCAGGTACTGTTACCTGTGCAGTAAACTAACTTTTATTCGCCTGCGATAAATTTTCTCGAGAGCCTAATTTCTTGCTGTGGACTAGTATTTGCCTATACTTGTAATAATCAAAGTACTGAAGAACTGACGGGAGTTGATTTTGTCGATGTTTATTCATTTTAAAATCAATGATATGTTATTTTGCATGACAAGTACATGCATTTTCTAATTTGAAGTAGGTACATTTTTATAATAAGAATTTTTGGACTTTTTCGATAAGAATGTCGAGAAACCCCCATATGAATAATGTTAAATAATATTGTAAGATAAAATTAATTCATTCAAACTATGTATCATAGTATTAGTGATAGAAATATTTCTCGAAAATTGTATGGATCCAAGCAATATTGAACTCTAGTCTCGTTCAACCAAACGCTCGGCTGACACCGTAAATCTCCGACAAGGATTTACGGGGACAGCCGAGCGTCGAGTTGAACGAGACTATATTTAATTCTGGCATAGGAATACATACGACTACAAAAAATATTCAAATTGTTCGTACCATTTAAAATCTGACTATTTTCAAGGTATTTATAAATAAGTTTCCTTGAAAAACAATCCTTTAGCATACATTACATCGAATTCATCAATTATTTTCAAGAACTAAGTCTTGTCAGCAGGAATGATTTGTGCTGAGGTCCAAACACTGTTTCACTTTCGGTTTGTCTGAGTAACTGCATAGGAGAGTTGATTAAAATCAACTCCCAAAAATAACAGGTGCCGATAAGGCTTAATGGGTCGCGAAAATTAGTCGCTGCGAACCAGTTCATCTTGAGTAAATCGCGAAATAAAGTTTTCGCAAATAATAGTTGTTTTACAGTTTACGTGTACAGTAAATAAGCTGTGCTAGGCTGGAGAATTACTACCAGCGGTTAGACAGTATGCTGCACAGGTAATCCCCTGTAACAATATAAATATAGCATCAAAAGTCATACAACGAAAGCATAGCTACAAGTGGTAACAGTGGCAAAGCAAAATAAATGTACCCCGGAAATGCGAAGCTCATATATTTCAGACATCCAACAATTGAAGGCACTTATTATATATATAAGCTGTTTGATGTTTTTTTTGGCAATGTTAAAATGTGCAATATGGTACGATCAATGACAGAAATGTGTGGGATAATCATGTTCAAATTATTGCGCAAGAGATTCACTTATACATGTATCTTCTTTAACACAGGACAACCTAACCAGGTTTATTGTCATGGCAAAATGCATTGATATGGATTTCAATGGTCATAAAGGTGACAGCTGGATCATGATTTTAAAATGAAGGTACCAGTTTAACAGGTACATGTATTTAAATTTTTCTTAAAATCAAAAATAGAAAAATAATCATGATGTTTCCTAAGAAGTGCTGTGTTTCAAAATAGTATTCCAATTTATTATGCTTGACTGTGACCATTTTAATTTAATATATAAACCTTGTTAACAACAACATACATGTACATACAAAACAAACTGAATATCCTTCACTGATCACAGATAACTGATATATAGAGAGATTCTACTACACTCACTGAGATAACTGATATATAGAGAGATTCTACTTCGCTCACTGAGCAATGTTTAACATAATACTACATACATTTAAATGCAAAAAAATCTTGCTTGATTCATGAAATAAATTGACGACGGATGTACCACATACATTTAAATGCAAAAACAAATCTTGCTTGATGAAATAAATTGACAATGGATGTACAATGTTAGTGACTTAAAATCAATTGGCATTTGATGCTCTATCACATTTTTAAGTAGACAGCATATGAATAAATATTCTCCGATGTTTTCGTAAAATAATGGCAGATCTTGGTCTCATGTTTGTATGAAATAATGGTAGATCTTGGACCATTTGTTTGCAGTTATTCCTCACCTAATTGACTACTTTGTTACATTGTATATATATAATTATAAAAATCACAAACATTTTGGCATCTCTTAAGGAATATGATATATAATGGTAAAGTTAAACTGATATTTCTACTGGACTTCCACACACTGGCAGTACGGTCCTATTGTCTTACATTATGGCTACCTTCTGATGTTAATACAGATCTTTAACAGTGTGAATTCTCATCCAATGTCTAAACCATCAGGTGGAATATGTAGGTTCCTAGGATGACCCAGTGACTCAGAAATCCGAGATCCGACCACTTCTGTAGTGTGTGGGACATGTTATAGCCCTGAAATATCAACAACAGAATCATTATATCACACACCACTTCTGGTTGTACAGAGTAAATGGGTTCAGTGAGACGCCTACATCTAGATGAACGTGTCCGTACACGATTATCTCTGATTCTCACTTCCTACTGAATTTGTGCACTTGTATTAAGCATGTGTATACCTTTCTTCTCGAAATGGCTGAGTATAATGGTACATGTTGGGCATTGATAAGTTTCACATAATTTTCTATATAAACAAAGCCAGACAATGTCTTCCACATAGAGAACAGGTCTTTCCACTCCCCCACATAAAAAAATTCATCCTCCCAAACATAGAACCAATAACCCCCTCCCACACACAGAACACATATCCCCCTCCAACACACAGAAACATATCCCCCTCCCACACATAGAACACATATCCCCCTCCCACACACAGAACACATATCCCCCTCCCACACACAGAACACATATCCCCCTCCCACACACAGAACCAATATCCCCCTCCCACACACAGAGCACATACCCCCCTCCCACACACAGAACACATATCCCCCTCCCACACACAGAACACATATCCCCCTCCCACACACAGAACACATATCCCCCTCCCACACACAGAACACATATCCCCCTCCTACACTTATAGAACACATGTCCCCCTCCCACACATAGAACACATATCCCCCTCCCACACACAGAACACATATCCCCCTCCTACACTTATAGAACACATGTCCCCCTCCCACACACAGAGCACATACCCCCCTCCCACACACAGAACACATATCCCCCTCCTACACTTATAGAACACATGTCCCCCTCCCACACACAGAACACATATCCCCCTCCCACACATAGAACACATATCCCCCTCCCACACATAGAACACATATCCCCCTCCCACACATAGAACACATATCCCCCTCCCACACACAGAACACATATCCCCCTCCTACACTTATAGAACACATGTCCCCCTCCCACACACAGAGCACATACCCCCCTCCCACACACAGAACACATATCCCCCTCCTACACTTATAGAACACATGTCCCCCTCCCACACACAGAACACATATCCCCCTCCCACACATAGAACACATATCCCCCTCCCACACATAGAACACATATCCCCCTCCCACACATAGAACACATATCCCCCTCCCACACACAGAACACATATCCCCCTCCTACACTTATAGAACACATGTCCCCCTCCCACACACAGAGCACATACCCCCCTCCCAAACACAGAACACATATCCCCCTCCTACACTTATAGAACATATGTCCCCCTCCCACACACAGAACACATATCCCCCTCCCACACATAGAACACATATCCCCCTCCCACACATAGAACACATATCCCCCTCCCACACATAGAACACATATCCCCCTCCCACACACAGAACACATATCCCCCTCCTACACTTATAGAACACATGTCCCCCTCCCACACACAGAGCACATACCCCCCTCCCACACACAGAACACATATCCCCCTCCTACACTTATAGAACACATGTCTCCCTCCCACACACAGAACACATATCCCCCTACCACACACAGAACACATATCCCCCTCCCACACACAGAGCACATACCCCCCTCCCACACACAGAGCACATACCCCCTACCACACACAGAACACATATCCCCCTCCCACACACAGAACACATATCCCCCTCCCACACACAGAACACATATCCCTACCACACACAGAACACATATCCCCCTCCCACACATAGAACACATATCCCCCTCCCACACACAGAACACATATCCCCCTCCCACACATAGAACACATATCCCCCTCCCACACATAGAACACATATCCCCCTCCCACACACAGAACACATATCCCCCTCCCACACACAGAACACATATCCCCCTCCCACACACAGAACACATATCCCCCTCCCACACACAGAACACATATCCCCCTACCACACACAGAACACATATCCCCCTACCACACACAGAACACATATCCCCCTCCCACACACAGAACACATATCCCCCTCCCACACACAGAACACATATCCCCCTCCCACACAAAGAACACATATCCCCCTCCCACACACAGAACACATATCCCCCTCCCACACAAAGAACACATATCCCCCTCCCACACATAGAACACATATCCCCCTCCCACACATAGAACACATATCCCCCTCCCACACACAGAACACATATCCCCCTCCCACACTTATAGAACACATATCCCCCTCCCACACTTATAGAACACATATCTCCTTCCCACACACTGAACACATATCTCCTTCCCACACACAGAACACATATCCCCCTCCCACACACAGAACACATATCCCCCTTCCACACATAGAACACATATCCCCCTCCCACACTGACCTTCTCTGCCTCTACACTGCTGTCAAACATCAGTCCCAGGTACGCTAGGTGAAAGATGGTCAGGCAGCCGAAGGCCAGGTTAGTGATCCAGATGTAGGGGTGGTTCTGTCAGACACAGAGGCAGGTGTTATACATAGCAAGATGTATATAGTGTATCTTTGTCAATACATCATTCATATCAACACTGACATCTGACATTTGTATAAACATGTGTCTGTAGGTGATACATTCAATAATTATATTTTACAATAATTATTACAAAAATTTTAATTGAAGCTGAATATCGCTCGTAAATAGGCACAATCTGCCATGTTTCTGTCTTATCATCACTATACCTACATCCCATATATAAGCCGCAGACCTCTTAGCACTTTAAAGTATTTTGCTGTAGAGGTTTCACCTGTGTGGACGTACTATTTTACTTGGGTCGCGATGAAATGATTAAATTTTATGCACATTTTTCAAGCCAAGAGAATATTAACATCAAATAAACAGGTCAATGCACATAAATAGGAAATAGATGCATAAAATCCAAAGACCATGAAAAGAATACATGTACTACACGTCGGCCATGGGTTTCAGGTGCGCAATCTGGTATAACCACATTTAAAACTGGAACTGTTTTTAGATCATGCAAAACAAACTTGTTCTTACGTTTTTGTACGTGTGGGGGCAGTTTTCCCGACAGGACCTAGCCTCCAAACAAGCATCAAAGATCCGTGACAACTTCCTTCTAAAGGCTAGATAAATAAACGATCACCCATCAAACTACCCAAGTAGGTAAGAATTCATCAAACAATTTTTTATGCACAATGATCACTTGTTAATCAGTTGTCAAATTGATCTATAATGAGAAAACCTATTCATTAATTTTTGTCTTCTATGATTTTCATGACATTAAACTTACTCATTTCTACATAGGAATAAAATCCAAGAGATAAAAGAACGGCTGCTAATTGAAAATTGAGACCCTGAAATGATAAATGAAATAAACTACACATTTACATGTACAAAGCCCTTATTGGAATGATAGTGTTTTGTGTGGTGAATGAAGACTACTGCCAAGTATGAGGAGTTCACTAAGGATATATGGTTGAAAGCTGTAGTCCAATTACACAGGAATCAGATAATACAGGCCTAACTGCATGTGTGTGTGTGTGTGTGTGAGTGAGAGAGAGAGAGAGAGGGAGAGGGAGGGGAGAGAGAGAGAGAATTATTTTGTACTATGTAACAAGAGTAAATTAAGAAAATTGAACCGTTCATTACTGTGACATTTGATATGACATAGAGTGTAGATATATCTAACTTCAAACAACTCACGTGAAGCAAACTGCTGGCTATGTAGGTTAAGATGACTGCTAAGAAAGTTCCATGAGGACGAGCTATTTTGAACACATCTAAATAAAAAAAAAAATAATTATGATTTCTTTATTTGAATTGTGTAATCAAGATTGAATGGGCTTGGCTAGATAGATATGTCTAAAGCAGCTTATTCCATCTCCATGTAAAAAAAAAATATTTAAAGAAATTGTGAATTGCATCACAATTTGTATACACAACTACATCACAATTATCACACCAAACTTAATGTTAGAAACACAATTCCCAGTTCTTACAGGTTTTTAACCAGTTATGCATCGGTAGATTCCAGTTAGTCACGACCTCCACCAGTGACCTTGGGAGTTCCACAGAAAGGGGTCTGGTCACTGTAACTCCACTACAAGCATAAACAATCAATATATTTAAACGTGTTCCACTCGTCAGTGTGAAAAAATGATTAACATACAGCTGAACTTCAGGTACCTCAAAAAACTCAAATAGCATGTATACATTGAGGAAATTTGGAGGTTCAAACCATTTATTCTTTAGGTATTGTACCTCAATATCTTAAGATTTCTTAAGGCCTTTGGTGTTTGGGATAAAGAGATTTGACTGTATATTTGTGGTTTTAGGCTGTACCTACTATCCTATGTCACCTTTAGTTTTTGGGATAATGAGGTTTGACTATATGTTTGTTGTAACAGTCAGTACTTACTATTCTATGTCACCGGGACTGATACCAGCCAGAGCTGCTGTAGTTTCAGAGACAAAGCACACAAAGTAATGGCTGAATCTGAAGGACTGCGCATCTCTGTAAGCCCGCACCCACCTACAAACAAACAGACAGAACAATGAATGGGCATCTCTGTAAGCCCGCACCCACCTACAAACAAACAGACAGAACAATGAATGGGCATCTCTGTAAGCCCGCACCCACCTACAAACAAACAGACAGAACAATGAATGGGCATCTCTGTATGCCCACACCCACCTACAAACAAATAAAAAAATTTGCACCCATTTACAAACAAATAAAATAAACTTTGGCATCATTTGCTCAAGTCACACTGCAAACACAAACAATTTTCAGTCTGTACAGTTTTTAAAGAAAACCAACAACAAATTCCATCACTGTGTGCAGATTGTAAAGGAGAAATTTAACTCTAACTTGTAGTTGCCATCCAGAATGATCCATGACCCAAAACAGGTTGAGAAGGACAGGCAGAGGATGGAGAACACACTGGATTTTATCACCTTTGTCATCCACTCCAATGACTGTTGAATGAACAAAAAATGTTAACATCCTTCTTATTTATATTGACAATAAATGGTTGTTTTACTTTAAATAGACTATTTACACACATGGATAATTTAATACATAGAGTCATGAAGCCTCTCTGTCTTTCTCTTTTTCTCTCGTCATTTCTCTAGCTCTTTTTTTTCTCTTTTTCTCTCTGTCACTTACAAGGCACTTTGATACATTTGTGGAGTAGATGCTTTTAAAATCTTGAAATGATATCCACGGTCCAAATATCACATTTCCTGCATTAAATATATAGGCCATGTAATCTGTGACTGATGGAAGGGGCATAACTCCTGATGAGATATCAAACCCAAGTCCGATAACTTTCATAGAAAGGATGATCTGTGCACCTACAAATATATTTTCATAAATCTAAACTATGTGATATTTTATCATGTAATGTATAATGATACAACAAGCACTGCCTACATAACTCATCCCCATAGTTCAAGGTCAGTTATACATGCACAGGTAATTTAGTTACATAACATTGAAATTCATATGTGTGCAGTATATATGAATTTACAAAATATAAGACCCATTATACAGAAATAAGAAACCTTACAAAAGTTTTTTTTTCATCAATACTGTAACTATGTAATCCCTAGGCACACCTTGCAGGATAGTGTTACTTACATCCAGTGCCTGAGAAAAACATGGGCAGAATAAGCGGTAATACAATGGCAGATGAAATTTGACCAGGCTGTTTTTGATGGCTCAGTGCTAGTAATGAACCTGATAAGAACTGAGTGTTAAACTCACTTGCCCCGTACTGGTGATAGTCATCTAATGAGCCTCAACATCTGGGTGACAAAGTAAAAACCAAGAACTAAATAAATGTGAAACTTATGAGGAACTGTTTACCAGAGCAACTATCATTTATACATTTTATGGCAAGTATTTGTGTCACTTATGTTTATGGGTCAAGGGAAACATTCTTCAAGTATGAGAATACTTAAACACACAAATGCATACACAGTAGCTGCTGTACTTTAAGCAGACTTCTTAGTCCGGCGGTTTCAATTCTAGTTTGATTGAGTATAATAACATTCATGGATCTCCTCATTGAGAGGTGTTTTCATTGCATTAGATAATGACAAGAAATGCAGTCATCCATTGAGCTTTTGCTGGCATTCTCCATCAATATACAGTATCACTAATGACAGCTAAAACACTCATCAACTTAAAGGTAAACCAATGTTCTTGTAGGGTTCTTAAGAAACAAAGTTCAGCATGTAGTTGTATAATATAAAGGTCCTAAGTACACTGTACCGGTACTAATGTATGCTGTGCATCGTACTAACAGAAAGAAATACACACCTTTATATATTATTTCCTACCTCTAACACTGTGCCAGGCCTTTTCTTCTACAAGAAACAACTCACTGTAAATGGACAGAAAAAGAATTCACTAAACAAAGGTTTTTCTTATTATCTGCATGAGTGAAAACAATTAACAAAACAGTATTCTAATCAATATACTGGACATTATGTCCTGTAATTAATTCTTTCAACATTTGTCTCTTTTAGGATCTTGTTTTTAAGTAAATCGTACCAAACAGAGTATTTACTGGGTTAAGATTTTTTTAAGCATGCAAATTTTCTTGTCTTCTTTAAGGTCTATTGGGCTATATATTTATGATTATTACCATATCACAATAAACAGAAATATGAATACTGCCACAGCTACTCCAGACCCATTCTGACACTTCCATGAAGTCAGGAGTAGGATAACATACACTGATGCAGCACAGACAAGCAGGTAGACAATGTTGTAACCAAAGAACATTTGTAGAACTACCAGTCCACCCATGCTGATACAGAAGTTTAATAACCACCGGGGAATTGGGGGCTCCGCATCATCAGCTAAAACAAATTAATGACTATAATTGATACAGTGCTGTCAAAAGTGAAGTCATCAAAATTTTACATGCCTAGTATAGTTTTTAAGTGGGTAATTTTGAAACTGCCAAAACTGCATGTCATAAATGTCTCTTAGATTGGTTATGCATCCACAAAATAACTATCCATACTCCATGTACTCTAAAATCATTTTTTTTTTTAATTTGTACTAATATCCATGCAGATAAAATCAATATCAAGGCACTTTTAATTTAAAGCCATAAAAAACTTTTGAAAAAAAATATATTTTTTAAGTTAATCACCAATATAAATAATATGATCTTTCATCCCCTTTCACCATCTCTGATAGCACAAGCTTTAAATGAAAATTAAGACATTGAATATTTCTGGCTATGATACATACGGGAGTACCCCACAGCACAAACTATCCTGGTGGTGATACACAGTAGATAGAGTGGGGCCAGCATGTGGACGGTTTGCTGCAGTGTGGGGTAGAGACAGTTCTCTCCCAGCTCCCACAGAGAGATCCGGCCATACTCCATCTCACTGCCGTAATCAAAGTCGCTGTACTCGGCCAGCATCTTCTCCAGATCCTCATCATCATACATGGAATCATCGTAATAATCGTCAAACGAATCATCATATTCCATTTCTTAATTGTTCTTCTATGATGAATAGACAGTGAATTGTTTATATGCTTATTTGCATCTTGCTGCAAAAAATGGAGACAAATCAAGGATATGTTACCAGCTGATCGAACCGTGTTCGTTCTATTTATTCTAGGTACATAATTAATAAAATAATTCTAAAACCAAACAAGCTTGACTAAGCGATTCCCAACTCTACAGCTCTCTACCCTGTTTAGAATACACGTCAATTTTAAAGCAAAGTATACCTGTCTCTGACTAAAAGTCGTTCTAAATGCAATGACTTTAGACAGCCAGTATGCTTTAAAGGCCTAACTTCAAGCTAACATAATTGATGTCAGGATAAACACTCATAATAAAAATAATTTTCTTCTTTTGATGCTTATCACCACGAGATCAATCATGTAGGAAATGATATGATGGTCATAGCATAAAGAAAGATATCCGTCAGAAATGTTTTTCCCGGAAAACCTAGGTCGTACTTTGCAATAATTTTTTATGGGTATTTATGTATTTATTGTACGTGGGGGTCAATGCTCGGATATGGGAGAGTCCTTGGGAAGGGATTCAGACCCCCCCCCCCCTCCCTGAACAATTCAAACTTATTAAAATCATATTGTAAAGTACGAAAATATGCCTCTCCCTGCAAACAAAACTATCTCTAGCCCCCGGAAATTTTTCTTGATACATATTGGCAAAGTAAAATGGAAATCACAGCATGCCGGGCACTTCATCGAAATTTTAGGTTTAACTTGAAAAATAGTTACGTTGATATGGACTTTAAAGCTTATCTAAACATTTTGTCTTTAAAGTAATCTATAAAATGTATGAAAATCGCCCCTTTTCTAGCTAATCGATTAGATTTCTTTCATTTTAAAAACACATGAATACCCCCAAAAAATCTGTAGTACCTGCACCAGACTAGAAGAAAGCATTTTATTGTTTAAATAATGTTATACAGCCTTAGGAATTTTATTTTATGTTAATGCATGGTCTTATAACTATTTCTAAGCTGCTACCGTGAACATTTTCTGGTGCTTTTTTTTTCATGTGGTATAATCATAATAAACCAAACACCCCCTTCAATATTGGCATACCGGTAAAGGTCTATAAAATATCACCATATCACCCCTACCTCTCCTATTCAATTCTCTACGATTATCTCAATGTCGCATCCGACATTTCACAGCAACCGATCTCTGTCTAGGCCCATGTAATTATATGTTTTAAATCGCATTTATTTATCACATATCGTATACATGTAATATCGATATCATCAGATAGTATATTACCGGCTTCCTCTTTCATATCAATTCAATACATACGGACGTTTTAGTATCTTAAATCGTCCGCATTCTTAATAAATTGAAACCTGGCCAAATCTCTCTCTCTCTCTCTCTCTCTCTCTCTCTCTCTCTCTCTCTCTCTCTCTCTCTCTCTCTCTCTCTAATATCACATATCAAACCTCTATTAGTTCAACCATTGATTAAAAATATCTAAAATACTGGTACTTTATTTGAATTAACTACTTTATTATTTTAGGAAAAAAAACATGCTAAAACTGATTGAGCCGGTCTGCTTGGTTGTTAAAACAAACACGGAGAAAATAAATGAATGTCAAAAGTATAAATGAAAGTTACAACAATCGAGTGTAATTCTTAAAAATACTAATAGTATATTTTAAATATAATAAATTGTAATCCACAAATTACAAATATTTGCTATTTCATTCCTGAATGACGTGTTGCAAAATGATTATTCTAATATACAGTGGCTCACACCACTCCATGCTTTTGTTTTCAAACTGGTTTTTTTTTATTGAACAGAATAAACAAAATTACATTATTGTCATCCTGTACAAAAATTTGGAATCATATTCAATATTCCTTAGTTCTGATATATAATCTATCGATTTGTTTTGTTTTATTATCATAAACAAAAGTTACATACAAAATATTATGACGTTTTAACCGTAAATTATATACACAGATCTCATGTGTCTTTAAATCCCTTCCAATCAATTGTACGGGTATACCTTTACAGCTTGACCTCAATTCTTTGTGTACCTGAACCAATCAGATTTTACTTCCTGAGTGAAGCGTGTTGTCATGTTTGAAGTGCAGGGAACGGGACAGGCGAGAACATGGGCGACTCTCACGGACGCTGGTCCAATCTCCTGGTCTGGACCCTGATACACCTGGCCAGGTGTGCCCCCCAGCAGCAATGTGTTTACCAAAACATTGATCCTGTTAATGCAGATCAGACAGGGAGGTATTGTGAGGAGACGGTCAACAGCATGAACTGTAGTCTGGGGGTAGGTAATGTGATACACATCTATAATGTGGGGGAAGGGAGGGGGGGGGTCTGTGGTGGAAAAATCATTTGTACCTTTATGATAAGGCAATTTAACAACACGAGATAGAGAGGGTTACGTTATTGATTTTATATGCTTCTTTTTCGTATGCATTTAAATTTGTTATGGATACATTCAAACAGTGTTAAACATCAAAACTAACGAGGATGTAGTTTAGATTTTCTTTCGTTCTGTCTTGAATGGAATAAAAGACCCGAAACACTGTATAATCAGTCGATTCTTCCCCAATAAAAATCATTTAAAATCAACTAGAAAACTAGTTAGACGCAATTTAGTTGTCATCTTAGTATATTGGTTGTCTTCAGTCATGAAGGGATGGATGGTGGGGCGGGGGGGGGGGGTGTTCGGAATTCGGTTGATTAATGCATAATAAATATTTAAAAACTAACGTTTAAATAAAATACTGGACATTCATACATTCTTAATCATATTGAATCAGAAATGAATATGTCATCATTTTTTATTTTTTTCGAATTTATTATCATTTTATGGTAAAAAAAACAACCCTAAACGGTATTCTATTATTTTTTCTGTTCTAACCATATTTGCTGTAACGATAATTTTTTTGTTTTAAAGTATGGGGTAAGGAGAGACCAGAGTAACGAATCGTATAATTGTTTTTATTTCTTGAGATCCCGTTTGATGATTGATCTATGCACATAAAACCTATTCCTTCTCCAAATAAATTTAAAATGACGAAAACACAACATTTCCCTCTGTCAAATAACACATACGCTTTTTCCAATGTTGGATTTTACCCCTTTAATTTTGATAAAGATATGCTTCTAAAGATTCTTTTCATTCACAATATACGCATGTTTTATCAAGCGAGTAGAAGAATTTTTTTCATAGCTTCAAAAATTAAATGCTGTATGGATTTGGTTATTAAAACTGCCAATATCAGCATACATCTACCAAATATGAAGAAGCGTGGAAGGGCAAATATTTACTGGCTATTTTAATTGATAATACAATATATTTTATACTTTTAATTACTTTTTTTAAATCATGCAATAATGTATTTGACATTTTGATTTTTATGTTTGATCTGAGGAGGCTAAGTGCAGATTAACCTTAAAATTTTAGGTGGGATTTATTTTAACAATACAAAATATTACTTATTAAACATATATTTCAGTTTTAAAAATTCAAATCTTTCTTAAGGAAACTAGTCTAAACATGGTCACAACCATATATAGCCCTCTTACCAGACCAGTGTACGTGGTGCTACAAAACAAACATTATTGAACATTCAATACCCGGATTGCTTTATGTAAAAGGAAGCACAGCATAGTTTGTCTACCAGGAACGTTATCTGCCGGGGCTCTTTCATTGCCCGATCGACCGTGTAAGCCTGCATGTTCAATCAGTGACGTCTCTCCTTCGTTATTGGTATCGGCGTATTCTTTATTATAACAAAATGACATTTAATATAATGTAGATCGGCATATAAAGACCAAAAAGACAATGTATTGTATAGAATGAAGGAAATATTTCTCCAATTTATCTTCATAAAAAGTTTTTATAAAATACAATCGTCTCTTTCAAGGAAATCTTCATGTCAAACCACTTCCCGTTTACCTGGAACTTATTAACTAATTCATCTGATATGTATATATCAATATAAAGCTACATGCACCTTCAACATTAAATAAAATACACCCCCTTTTTTAAAAATCCTTGGCCATTTTTTAAAATTTCATCTAAGGATTACGTTTACTCAGAATGAAAAAAAAAATCAACTGATGATAATGAAAAACCATCTATTGTGTGTTATAGACCTTTCATTATAGTGTTGATTTTCACTCTAAAAAAAGTAGGCCAATGACCTCATTTTGAGTTATGGCCATTGAATATTTATGGAAAAGTTAAGAAAAATCACTAAAAAGTTTACAATATGATTGAGATTTTCTTAACTGTGAAAATAATACAAATGGCTAAACTCTTTTGATAATGAAATGCAGTTTATGAATGGCGTTGGCACTAAATAGCGGTAGATGCAAAGCGTTAAATTTTCATTGACAATTTTTAATAAATATTCCAGTTCGAATTTCCTCTATCAGTTTTCAAATCCCTACCCATTTTTCATTCAATTTAACAAAGAACGGAATTATGATTTGAATTTAAACATTTTACTATTATTATCAAGAATAGAGTTCGTTACTGTAAGTATTTCTAACGGTAATTGTATGATCATTGCTATAGTATGAAGTAATGGAGAACACATTGATTTGTACATTATTCTAAAACAAAGTTCAACTCAACATTTACTCTTGGAGATTGTGTATTTCAAACCATCTTGATTTTTTTGTTGCATTGTATTGAATTAAAACTTAATGCAATAGTATATATAATTTTATAATAAAATAGAAATGGATTATTTTAAAGGTACATGTAATATCATACTCATCCGGTAGAATCTGCACAATTTTAAGGTTAAAAAATAAGCCAGATAAAATTTTTTCCTCAATGGAATTATAAATCTTATCCACACTTCAGTTTGTGAAGATAATCATTGTTATTTCAAAAGAATTAAAAATAAATCTTATTCAGGTTAGCTCAAATTTTCGGATCAATTCAAATTTCAGTTCTCTCATATTTTTGCGTAAATAATTGATATGAATGTCATTTTATGATATAAATATTTTCTACCGCATACCACATGGAAATATAATAAATAGACACACAAAGTTCTTTTTAGACGCAGCACATAGAAATTCAAATACATAATTTATATGAAATTTCATGTCATTAAGGTCTTTCGTATTTGAGGTCTTTAGTATGTCCCGAATACCATTCCCGATACATGTTTTGAAAAGAATGAAAAACTCCGAAACTTTCCGAAGATATTTAAGTCTCGATAAAAACGAGTCTAACACGACAGGCTATTAGCCTGTTTCCCTGGCCTACCATGCAATAATGCTCCGCAACAGTAGTGTTGCGGAGCATTATGGGTAGGCCAGGGAAACAGGCTACACAGGCTATGACCAACTTTTCATTAACGAGTAAAACAAAAAATATGTTTTAAAAAGGCATTTTTTCTACATGTAAATTTCTCCCTGTTTCTCTTAATATTTTAATAAGTCTATTTAACATTTTATCATGCTCAGTGGTAGTTTGTTAAGTGTATAAGCCTAGGAAGGAACCATTGGAATAAAAGTTTAATTACTTTGGGTTCCTTGCGGCGGTAAAAGTTTTCAAACAAAGTCCAAGTTTTTTGGTTAGGGCAAGTCCACGGGTTGCATTTAACAATGATGACAGATGTGTGGTTTCTTCTGCGCTCGCCCCTACGGTCACACCGTTCAACATATTATTTCTGCCAAAAATATTTCAGTGAAAAATAAAATTTTAAAAATTTAGTCCGCATTCCCTCTGTTTTGCTAAAAGTCCAATTTTGTATATTACATTCTACTGTGTTTTTACATTAAATTCTGTGATCTTTATATGCTTCTAAATGCAACAACTAATCACTGCGCATTAATTTACATGTAATTTACATAAGTAGTTCTCAAACAGTCATCTCTATGTTATTGGTTAAAAAATATATTTTATACATGTTAAATTGTCAAAACACCATGGTTTACAATTATTCAACAAAAAAGTTGATTTTATTGTTATAAGCAAAACTTCAAAGGTTACGTTTCATGGATTATATTTTCATTCACATCGATTTCAACTCAACAGTCTATATGTGATAACCAGTTTAAACCGATTTTATAACACAGCTGTTCTAGCTGTTAGTAATTTACTCCCTCCGTGATTTGCAATTTGTATTGATTTATTTTAGTAAATAATTGATTTTACTTATGACTTCATCTTTATAACAATCCGAATTTGAGAATTCAAACCCTGAGTATATAAACAACGTCCTTAGATAAAATGTCAATTAAATGAAACTCATGAACTATATTTCCATTGAAAATTCAATGAATTTGTTAATTTTGGGTTTGTTTGTTTTTTGCTGTTTTATATAAAGCACATGGTAATTTTTTAATGGAAATATATCAACTATATGGTATGAACAAAGCCAGTACATAAATATTACCGAAATGATAGCCAATCCCATTATCACATGACACAGCCAATCCCATTATCACATGACATAGTTAATCCCATTCACACATGTCACAGTTAACCCCATTCACACATGAAACAGTTAATTCTATTCACAGATGATATAGTTAATCCCATTCACACATGACATAGTTTATCCCATTCACACATGTCACAGTTAACCCCATTTACACATGACACTGTTAATCCCATTCACTGATGACATAGTTAATCCCATTCACAGATGACACAGTTAATCCCATTCACACATGACTATTCAATCTCATTCACACATGACACGACCAATCCCATTAATAAGGTTATACTGGATGAATTGCATTTAACTTCGTCTCCATTTTTTTTCAGCAAAGAAAATACGCGAATGTCATACAAGATACAACCTTCCCCTGTCAGATCAAGAGAGGGAAACGTAAGTAATACAACAAATTTTTTTAAATGACAATAGTAAAGTTGTGTAATTCCATGATTAAATTAAAAAATGTGCAGTACTTTGATAATCTATAAAGTTAAGAATCTAATGGAAACTGTAAAACTGATAACTACCCATTCTTTTTTCTAGAAACTATTTCATACATTCTCATATATCACCATGCAACCTTAATGATGTCATCTTTTGACATTTTTCCAAAAAAAAACCTCTCAAAAGATTAAAAGATTTTCCATCATGAACCTTTCGACCTAGAGGAGTTCAAAAACAAAGAATGAGGCACAAAAATTTACTTTAGTTATTATAGCAATGTTAGCAATGTTACTCACGCGAACGATGTGGTTCATCACTATTGGTTGCCTATGAGCGATCACCTCCTTTACTCATCTTGTGCAAGAAACATTATCACCCGTGGATATCGGACGATGATAATGGTATATGGGCCTACTGAATATTCATAATCTCGCTTTTATTTTTCTGACGGCTATGAACTATCTGAGAAAAATTCGGCGCTCCTGTATCACGATAGATCCTCGCGTTTAAATACAAAACGGCGCGAAATCGCGGTATGATTTATGATAAAGAATCTAGACATCTACAGTATTATCTATTAGTATTTTTTCTCACATTTTTTACGGCATTTATTTTCTGTGTTTTAATTGTTTACTACAGTGGATGAGAACGAATTTGGCCCACTTACTCGATGTCCATACCAGGACTGTGAGCCCGCACTGCTGCAATCCCTGAAACTGACCAAGCAGACGAGGTGGCTAGAACCGGACGATTGGTACCGATGGTCGGCCATTGAGTTAACCTTCTCCCTACCGCCTCCCATCGGATCCCCAAATGATGGCTACGGTATGTTTACCAATAACTTTGGTTATTCCATTCCCCAAATTTAATTTGATAATGATTTACATTCATGTTGTCTCGAGTTTAGTTTCTTAATCATCTACAATGTTTTATCTGTTTGCGAGTGTTTGGCACACCTAATACATGTAATTTCTCTCTGTTGGCTGTTTTAGGTGCTGGAACAATAGAAGTAACTTTCAGCAGCGACAATAAAACCCGCTATGACGACAGAAAGTTCGGGCAGAGATACCGCGTGTTTGATTTTAAATCATACAGCTACACAAGCATCGACGCGGTCCCATTCCATCCAAACAAAACGGTAAACACTTCCACTCATTCCTCTCACGGGAATTCTTATTACACACAGTCCGGGTTTGAAGGATCTGACCCTTCAAAATTAGGCTCAGCATCGTGGCGGGTTATTTTCTTTACTAAAATTTGATAATGTTGACCTTTCTCGTGACCACACAAAATTTGCATATTTTGCTTTTAACTAATACGAATGGGTATAATATATATTTCAAGAATCATTTCTTCGTTGAACATTTTTTTTACTAATAATCCGAACTGATGCAGAAATTCACTACATATTTCTTTTGTGTCAAAAAAAAATAAATATATATATATATACCATTTGGTCAGCTGATGGAGTATACATCCCCTTTGAACATTAATCCCGTTCTAGTTTAAGGGCAATTGATGAATCGATGAGTACTTCTAACGGATAGACATTTTCTTTCAAAATGCCGTAAACAGGCACGTATAGACTGTACACGTCTCTGCGCTTATGTACAATGTTAATTATTTTTTCTTCAAAAGAACCCGTATACTAGTATTTTCCAATTTATGATCATGACAGCCTTTTCATCATCAAATAGACGAATACTCTATATCAGAATACACAGAATAGTTGTTCTTTTTAAACATAGAGGACAATTTTAACAAAATGATTTACAGGCCCCCTTTTAAGCTCACCGAGACGAAGTCAGGGGGAGCTTGTGCTATACCCCCGGCGTCGGCGTCCAGACCTGGTTTTTGTTGCAGGTTCTGTATTTAAGTTATTACTTGTCCTATCTTCACCAAACTTGCATGGATGATGCATCTGGACCTACTTATGGACTTAAAAGACTTGGATGCTGAATCTGAATCCTTAATTTCAGATGCTGGACGAGGTTAAGGTTTTTGGAGCAGGTTAAAGTTTTTGGTGCAAGTGCCCCTTGAAAGCAATATCCAAGTTACTACTAGTCCTAATTTCATCAAACTTATCTAACTTGTCTAATGTTACTGATGTTCCAGACAGGCCTGAATCTGAGCCATAGTTTTCGGATGCTGGAGGAGGTTCAGGTTTTGAAGGTTGGTTAAAGTTTTTGGAGCAGGTGCCATCTGATGAATATATCTTAATTATTACTGGTCCTAACGTCACCAGACTTGCATGGATGATGTTTTTTATGATACTGGCTTGAATGCTTAATCTGAGCCATAGGTTGGAGGAGGTTCGTGTTTTTAGAGCTGGTTAAAGTTTTTGGAGCAGGTGCCCCCTGATGATGATATCTTAGTTATTACTGGTCCTATCTTCACTAAACTTGCATATTAGATGATGTGTCTTATGATATTGATGCACCTGACAGATTTGAAAGCTGAATCTGAGCCATAGGTTTCGGATGCTGGAGGAGGTTTATAGTTTTTGGAGCTGGTTAAAGTTTTTGAAACAGATGCCCCCTGATGATGATATCTTAGTTATTACTGGTCCTATCTTCACTAAACTTGCATATTAGATGATGTGTCTTATGATATTGATGCACCTGACAGATTTGAAAGCTGAATCTGAGCCATAGGTTTCGGATGCTGGATGAGGTTTAGTTTTTAGGAACAGGTCACACGTTTTATATATAATATATTTAACTTTAATATAAATGATTCGTAGAGGTAGCTTCAGATACAGAGCCTGATCTCCATTATCAAGGATGCTAAAAATGTACCATATGTTATGATACACTGTTGTATCAAATTACATTGTATCATATGTTACAACATCATATTATGTATCAAATATGATACACTGTATCATACAATGTGATATAATGATGTACAATATGTGATGTATTTTGTGATATGATATTGTATCATATAATACTTTATTGTATCATATATTAGGTATTATGATATTTTATTATGTGATCAAATACAACAATGTAAAACACAATACAATGTCATATCATGTGTTACAACACCATATCTCATCATTTGTTAATATCGGTATTTTTATTGTATTATATGATAAATTTTGTAAGTTTGATAGGATGCAATATTGTATTTTATATATTGTATTGATAAACATTGTATCTTATAATACCGTATGAAATGAACATTTGATTATCATACGATTTTTTAGCTCACCGAGACGAAGTCAAGGAGAGCTTATGCTATACCCTCGGCGTCGGCGGTGGCGTCGGCGTCGGCGTCCGGACCTGGTTAAAGTTTTTGTTGCAGGTCCTGTATCTAAGCTATTACTTGTCCTATCTTCACCAAACTTGCATGGATGATGCATCTGGACCTACTTATGGACTTGAAAGACTTGGATGCTGAATCTGGGTCCTAAATTTCAGATGCTGGAGGAGGTTAAGGTTGTTGGACCAGGTTAAAGTTTTTGTTGCAGGTGCCCTTTGATAGCAATATCTTAGTTACTGCTGGTCCGTACTTCACCAAACTTGCATGGATGGTGTGTCTTATGATACTGATGCACCAGACAGGCTTGAGTGCTGAATCTGAGCTATAGGTTTCGGATGCTGGAGGAGGTTAAGGTTTTTGGAGCAGGTTAAAGTTTTTGTTGCAGGTGCCGATTGATAGCAATATCTAAGTTACTACTGGTCCTAACTTCACCAAACTTGTATGGCTGATGCGTCTTATGATACTGATGCACCTGACAAGCTTGAATGCTGAATCTTAGCAATAGGTTTCGGATGCTGGAAGAGGTTAAGGTTTTTAGAGCTGGTTAAAGTTTTTGTTGCAGGTGCCCTCTGATGATTATATCTTAGTTACTACTGGTCCTAACTTCACCAAACTTGTATGGATGGTGCGTCTTATGATACTGATGCACCTGACAAGCTGGAATGCTGAATCTGAGCCATAGGTTTCGGATGCTGGAGGAGGTTAAGGTTTTAAGAGCTGGTTAAATAAAGTTTTTGAAACAGGTGCACTCTGATGATATCTTAGTTATTACTTGTCCTTACTTCACCAGACTTTCATGGATGGTGCGTCTTATGATACTGATGCACCTGACAGGCTTGAATGCTGAGTCTGAGCCATAGGTTTTGGATGCTGGATAAAGTTAAATTTTTTGGAACAGGTCGCATGTTTAATAGATGATAGCACTATTTTAAACTTGTATAGTTGATTTAACTGTAATATGAATGAATCGCAGAGGTAGCTTCAGATGCAGAGCTTGATCTCCATTATCAAGGATGCTAAAAAATATATCTTAGTTATTACAGGTCCTAACTTCACCAAACTTGAATGGATGGTGTGTCTTATGATACAGATGCACCTGACAGGCATGGATGCTGAATCTGAGCCATAGGTTGCGGATGCTGGAGGAAGTTAAGGTTTTAATTGCTAGTGCCCTCTGATGATGATATCTTAGTTATTACTGGTCCAAACTTCACCAAACTTGCATGGATAATGCGTCTTATGATACCAATGCACCTGATGGGCTTGAATTCTGAATCTGAGCCATAGGTTTCGGATGCTGGATGAGGTTTAGTTTTTTGGAACAGGTGACATGTTTTATAGATGATAGCTTGCATAGTTGATTTAACTTTATTATAAATTAAACGCAGAGGTTGCTTCAGATGCAGAGCCTGATCTCTTTTATCAAGGATGCTAAAGAAATCTCCTACCTCACTCAAACCAGCTCGATAGATAGATGTGTTTATGATAAATGATATAACATGATTTTTATGATATAGTATTGTATGATATGAAACAATATTGTTTGATATGATACAATATGATATCATATGTTATATTATAAAAAGTATAAAAATACGATACGATATGATATTGTATCAATTTTTTTGATATTTTATGTTATGATATTGTATCATGATATTGTTATGTATAGTATTGTATATTATGATACAATATAGTATATATTATATTGTATTTTTAATTTATTATTTTATCACATGATACAATTACATAAGATATTGCAAAATATTATGTTGTATCCTATGATACAATATTGTATATTCTATAATATTGTATCATACAATATTGTATAATATGATATTGGTTTCAGTAATATAGAATTATATCATCTGAAATTGTATTATATGATATTGTAATATTATATAATATTGTATCATACGATATTGTATGATATGATATTGGTTTATATGATGTATTATCATATCACATGAAATTGTATTATATGATATTGTAATATATATTATTGTGTCATATGATACAATATGTATAATATAATAATGTATTTTATAATATTTTACTTTATCACATAATATTGTATCATTTGATAGATACAATGTTAGAATCAAATTATTTTGCATTATATGATATAATATCATATAATGTATCAAATATGTTTCAGTGTCATTCAATACAATATCATACTATATTATACAATATAATATCATGTTTCAATGTTATGATGTATTATGTAATATGATATTGTAATATAATACTATATTGTATTATATTTTATGATATTGTATTATGTGATCAAATACAATAAGGTATAACACAATACAATGTCATATCATATGTTACAATATCGTATCTCATTATTGTTTATTACAGTATTTTATTTATATAATAGTGTTGTGTTGTGCATGTACTATGCCTAAATAGTAGTCAGGGTTTGATACATGGTGCACGAGCCGGAGGCGAGTGCACTATGTATCAAACCCTGACTACTATTTAGGCATAGTACATGCACAACACAACACTATTGTTATTATTATGCCGACTGTTAAATATACTGACGTGCTTTGCTATAAGTAGCTCTGACGTTCGAGTGTTGACAAGTCCCTTAAAATAATCACCGGAAAAGCAAGCGTTTGTTGTTGTTTTTCAAATTACGTGTAATCAATTGATTTGATTGTTTATTTAATCAACAAGTTGTTGTACAATAAAAAGTCAACAAAGGTTTATGTTCTTTTCAAGAAATAGAGAGACGTTTGGCCTTACCGAGAAAACTCGAAATGTTTAGCAGACGAAATCTCAGTGAATTTTTTTTCTTGAACATTCTTTATCAAGCGTCATTTAAAAAAGCGTTTTTGTGATTCTCATGTAGAATTTCTTTGAAAAATGTTCAATCAATTTGTTCAAAAGTTTATAGGAAACTTTGACTTTAAAATTACCGTCAATAATGAAGTTTTTTTTTGGAAAAATGAATAATTTTAATTGCTTGATTTCATCGTATATATCTACGTTTTATATAGCTAATTACCGATGTTCATAATAACAGATAATTTAGCGTAGCGGTAACGCGTTGGACTTAATGCCAGAATCAATGATTTTAGCGTCGTGAGTTCGAATCCCGCTGTCGGCGCTTGACAGATTTTCGTTGAAAATATTCGCCGTGCTCTATTTCGACATAGTATGCTTACGCTATATAAATCCTTTGATACTATGCGAAAATAGATGAGTATTGAATATATAGTGACAAACTGACAGAAGGCATAATAATGTATTATATGATTTATATTATAAATATGACATAATGCAATATTTAATTTTATATCATTGTATTGATTAACATGTGAACATATGATTATCATAAAAAAATTTATCAGATGATATACGATATTTTGTCAAAACAGAATCCATGAATATCCAAGATCATAGAGTATGATTTTCATATAAAATGATAAAGGTGGTCTTATGAAGGTGATGTCTCATAAGGGTGATGCTCCGTCTCGGTGAGCTTAGTAATCTATGATTACCTATGTTTAACAGATGATATACGATATTGTGTCAAAACAGTATCCCTGAAGATCCATGATCAGAAAGTTTGATTTTCATAAAATATGATAAAGGTGGTCTCATAAAGGTTATGCCTCGTCTCGGTGAGCTTTGTAATCTGTGATTACCTATGTTTTTACATTGATTTAACTTATGTACAAACTTTTATTAAATAATTTTTCATGAAAAGAAGTTTATTTACAGAGAATCCTGCGTTTTCCCTGTTTTATTGGTTTTGAATTCGAAAAGTGTCAATCCGACAGTTACAAGGTCTACAGCCTTCGTCTAAAGACGTTTTCCAAATGGCGTACTAAGACGAACTTAACTCCTTTCATGGAGATAACTTACAACATCACTGTGTACAATTATTATGGTAAGAGTTAATTAATTTAATTACAACATCACTTTGAACAACTATTACGGTAAGAGTTAATTTACTTACAACATCACTGTGTACAACTATTACGGTAAGAGTTAATTAACTTACAACATCACTGTGTACAACTATTACGGTAAGCGTTAATTAACTTACAACATCACGGTGTACAACTATTATGGTAAGAGTTAATTTATATACAACATCACTGTGTACAACTATTACGGTAAGAGTTAATTAATTTACAACATCACTGTGTACAACTATTACGGTAAGAGTTGATGAACTTACAACATCACTGTGTACAACTATTACGGTAAGAGTTAATTTACTTACAACATCACGGTGTACAACTATTACGGTAAGAGTTAATTTACTTACAACATCACGGTGTACAACTATTACGGTAAGCGTTAATTAACTTACAACATCACTGTGTACAATTATTATGGTAAGAGTTGATTAACTTACAACATCACGGTGTACAACTATTACGGTAAGAGTTAATTTATTTACAACATCACTGTGTACAACTATTACGGTAAGCGTTAATTAACTTACAACATCACTGTGTACAACTATTAAGGTAAGCGTTAATTAACTTACAACATCACTGTGTACAACTATTAAGGTAAGAGTTGATTAACTTACAACATCACGGTGTACAACTATTACGGTAAGAGTTAATTAATTTACAACATCACTGTGTACAACTATTATGGTAAGAGCTAATTACCTTATGACATCACTTTGTATGACTGTTATGATAAGATCTATTAACTTACAATATAAATGTTTACAGCTATTACGACAAACACAGAGTTCATTGTTTTTATTTAAAAAAATCCGACAGGACTCAGCAAGGTTGAAATAGCGAAGAAATGGTAACTTGAAGAAAAGGATCATATTAGTTATCCTGGTCCAATCAAGGGTGTACGGGGAATTATGCCGGGTTGTATCCCATACACCATTAGTCCGCAGGCCGAAGGGTGTATAGAATACAATCCGGGGTAAATCCCCGTACACCCTTAATTGGACCTGGATACCAAATTTATTTCCTATGTTATACAAAATTTAAAATTATATTGTTTTACCAGTGAAATAAGATGGATACAAAGACCCAAAAAATTAATATTAATTGTGCTGAAAATCATTTATTCAAACCAATAGCTAGAGGGATTTTGACAAATTATTTATTCATTTACTTCATTTAACGTTACATTTTGACCAAAGATGTAGACAAGAAGTGCATTTGTGACGTCACATTTTATTTACACCCGGCTTCAGGAGGTGGTATGGAAATTTACACCCGGCTTGTTAACCAATCAGTTCTCGCGTTATGAACAACATAGGAAATATTTTTGTTAGTTTTTCAATTCCATTGATTTGAGTAAAGTAGGATTTTATTTTCAGTGTACACACATCGCAGTCGGCAATGGAAATCCACCATAGCGCTAGCACTATATCCCGGAAGTAGGAACGTGACGGTAGTTTTTGACCCGGCGCCGGATTCTATAGAAGTATTCAAGTATAGCGTGTCCCTCATAAACGCTGAATCTGGTGAACTATACAGGAATAAACTAGTATCTGTAGAGCTAGAGCCACTCCTTTTCGAGAAAATCCCTGACGGACTATATTACGTGTCAGTAAGTAAGACTTGGTACGCAGGTTACCATGTAAAAAGAGCCAGCGGAATAGCCTAATGTTGTGCAATAAATGTGCATATTCATAGTTATTAAGGAGTCTCTGGGGAGAATGTTTCAAACATACGAATTCCTTTAATTTTTTTCCGGTGAAGGGTCATCTTATGAGTAAACTATGTGCAAAATATAAAGTAAATTGACAGGATAGTTTATCTGCTTACCGCGCTCAAATTTTGGTCGTATGTCGACATTTTATATATTAGGATTATATAGAAAAAAGGGGGCTATCATTTTCAATTTAATATAAAAAAAATTACAAACATTCGATTTTCTTTTAATTTTCAGCGACGGAATGTTAACGGACAAGTAAAATATTTGCCAAATTAAAACGAAATTGACGAAAGTGCAAGTCATTTTACATATATATAGAATTGTTAAGAATAAAAGGATATTTACAAATCAAATTGAATTTTATTTGTAAGAAAAAAATACCTTTCCACTCACACAGAACATGATAGGATCGCGCAAATTTTTTTATTTTGCAAATTATATCTTCAATTTAAATTATTTGCGCTGCAAAAAAAATGCCCGGCCTTTATTTTTGTCAAATGTTGCGTTAAAATTTCAACTGACGTCATCGTAGGACGTTGACTCCGACGTGGAAAACACCGATTTTGAAGAAGCGGCGAAATGATTAAAATATTTCTGAACATTAATCTAAGGATTCATCTTACTAAAGTTTTTTTATGATAAGTATTTTATTTTAAATAAAAACGTTACATGTTAAACTGTATATTTGACCATTTTACTTTGCATTTGCGTTTTACAACAGTAATGCGCAACACCCTGCGCAGAGGGCGAAAAATTTTAAACCCGCGACCGAGCTAAACTGTTGTATGTTTGATTCCAGCAGATTATATCCTGTTAATATATTGTTTAAAACTGTTCAGCACTGTCTTTTGTTAATAAAAGTATGTTTGATCAGTATAAATGTGAACCATATTAATGAAATGAATCCCTGTTCTCCGTTTCATCTACTATAGTTTATACTGGTTAATAGTGGTATCCCTTTCTCGTTCTAAAATTTCAAATGGACATCAAAAATGTTTATTTGCTTGAATATTTTGTATTGCAAATTAAACATATTTCAGGAACTTTTATTTCTATATTCTGGCTCTTTTTTAAGCAGCTGCTTTTATTTCGTAGATTTTGGCATGTAAGGGGAGAACATGTAATAGTCGTACTGATATATTTACAAAATCGCACAACATCACGGTTGGCAGTCCAAAATCAGAGAGGAGGTCAGGTATGTGAAAATTTCCATTCTGGTAAAAAAATGAAAACAGAGAGACAAGCCTAAAATATAACAATAAACAAAAGAAATTACAGTACTAACTCAAAATCAACAATAAAGATATCTGACAAGACCGGTGTTGACTGTTCTGTTTTTTAGGCCATGCAGAATCGTCGTCTGTTGAGGGGTTACCCTTCATAAAATGGTTTCTGCCGGTGATGGGCGGGGCAGTCATTGCAATAACACTGCTAGCTTTATTATGCCACCATCGCTGGAAGACGCACACACCTCTAAGCAAAAATGCAGGTGAGCTCTTTAACAGTTGCATTACATCCTGTAGAACGTTGAGGGTCCTCAGTAACTCATATCATATACTTTTATGGCAGAGCGTCACAACATGAAAATAGTTAAAGTTTAATTAACAAATTGATTTTATCCATGATATCGATACATTCCTGTCATGTCTTACATACATTATTTTCTTTTCACAGAACTGTCTTCATTTCCAAAGGTTCTTTTGATATATTCGAACAACAATCAAATTAACTCGGATCTAGCGAAAGAACTTGTCACGTTTTGCAGTAGAAATATGCAGATGAAGGTCATCTACGATCAACTAGATGATGAGAGGTATTCGATAAATGACGAGGGTTATTCACACTGGTACAGAGAAAAACTCGAAGAATCATCAGCAGCCATTATTTTGTGGACTCCCGGATCTGATGAAGATAATCATGATGGTGAAAGGACTTGCAACGAATTTAACACTGGCGTTACAATGGCATTGAATTCAAAAATAGATGACCATAAAAAATTAGTGTGCCTTTACCTTGTCAAATCTCACAAACTAACAATTCCTCGAGATATTCAAAAAGAGGCCCGAGTTTATTATTTTCCAGAAAAATCATCTCAAATCTTCACTTTTTTACACGGACATACGCGTTCTCGACCAAAATACTTTGATAATAATTCTAGATTTAAAAAGCTAGCATCAGAACTAGAAGATGGTAACTTAATTGATGGAAATAGAAAACAGACAACCCCAGACGAAGTCCCAGAACTCAAAGGAAGACAGGAAACCATCCCACTTAAAAATATAGACAAGGAAATCTTAGATTTAAAAAGGAAAGTTTTTTCTACAAATCTCAGTAATTCAAGTAATAGTTCAGCATCTAATACAGAAGGCGTCCCTGTTAATCCGGACTGTCCAATACATGGAGAAGTGTTAAATAACAAGCATCGACCACATCCAAAACGTGGTAGACCTTACTTAAGAGACCACAAACATCCACCCCATGGTTTTGATATAGAAGAAATAGAACCATTGCAACCTTGCCACCATCCACAGGAATACAATAATGTCGTACATCTTCCGGCTGGAGATTTCTTTGATTATGACTTCAGTCCTCATTTTCCGGTAAATCGTATGCCGCATCCTGTAAGAGAGCATGTGTTTCATGATGAATTTGATTGTATTCATCAGGAAAACAGTGTACACTATGAGAGAGATCTGGACTATCAGCGTCGTGTTAATGACAGGCATGTCCACCATAATGCCCATAATGCAGGATTTCATCAACATCTTGAGTGGAATCGACCTCCTCATCATCCAAGTTACTGTCGCGATAGTGAAAGGAATGCAAGAGACAGTGAACATTCTTTTCCAAATATGAATAATGGTCGTGTCTTGCTAGGGGAAAATTCTTTTGATGAAAACTCACAGGAAATGTCACTGACAAGCAAACATCCGAAATTCTATTTAGAAGAAGAAGAAGCTAACGATTCTTACATTAGCTTTCACAGACGTAGATCAAATTCTGTTGACAGTTTAACTTCCAACAGCTCCAACAACTCAAAATACAGCAAAAGAAGTGCGAGTATTGATAGCTTTGAACTGAAACAGTCATTTCAAAAATTTATCTAAAGAACAGCAACGGCCGTGAATTGAACGATACAATTAATCGATATGACAGCTATTCTTTAAAAGTTGTGCGTTGAATGTATGGAATCGTAAAATATGACCTACTTTTATGTATACTTGTTAAAATTAACTTCTGCTAAAATGCTTTTTGATATGATACTATATATAATAACAAATTTGTTTATTTATAAATGTTAATTTAAATTTACCTGTCTTCAATGTAACTGATGTTTTAAAAATTAAATCTTAACTGAGAGTCATTATGTCTGTTACACACACACACACACACACACACACACACACACACACACACACACCGGTACGTTAGTGTTATATATGGAAGTATGAATCGTAATCTTTTTTCTATTTGTCTTTCTTTGAAGGGACATGGTCACAATTTTGTTTTTCTATATTTATTGTTTACAATATCTAAGAAATGTATTTCTAGTGACCAAGTAGTCTTAGTGTCAGTTGAAGAGTTAAGTAAGATACAGAGCTCACTAATATTTTTAATATGTAAACAAGGCTCGTGCCATGCTTTTGTTCAATATACTGGTAAAAGTTCTTTTTCAAGCTGATTTATTTATCTGCTTATTCGTTTTAAAAATAAATAAACAGTTGATAGCGTTTGTCACATTCATTTTAGGTCATAACCTGGAATGTTCAAAATGTAAACAAAAACATGACCTGAGCTTTGTTTACATAACAAAGAAACTGAGCGTATACTAGTAACTTGACGACCGACACTCAAAGTTTAGTTTACTATTAGAAACGTCTTACTGAAGCATTGTAAACATTAAAAATGGAAAAATAAATTTGGACCAAAATCGTGACCATTAAGGTGGTGTGTGACTTCTATTGATATAAATGTGGATGAAAGTACATTTTAAATAAAAATTCTTTCACCGATTTAGAATTTTCAAATTTTGCAATTTGACTCAAGTCCTGTTACATTAGAACAAGAAATCAAAGTCGCGTAAAATTTATTGACAAAACATTTACATCAAACGCATATACACGTAAAACATGATTAAAGAATATGAGAAAAATAATGATTACAAAAACCCCATACACACTATTACAAAAATTACCAAACATATAAAAGTCAGTGCAGCTACAAAGTAATGCTACTTTAAATGGAAGCAAAATTGGGTTGGGTGGGTGTGTGGGAGAAAAAAGAGCTGCTCGCCGAACAACTTGCATATATATGGCGCCAAAACTAACTGCAAACATTGCGCATGGCATTGCGCAAAGAGCGATAACTCCTGCAAACCTGTGCATACAGGGACCATGTCAAATTTTATTTTATCATAATAAAAACCACTTTGACTCAAGTCCTGTTACCAATAGAACAAGAAATCAAAGTGGCGTAAAATTTATTGACAAAAAATACATCAAACGCATATACATGTAAAACATGATTAAAGAATATGAGAAAAATAATAGTTACAAAAACCCCCAATCCCAAAATTTGTGGGGAAGATAAGAAAACTGATTTGTAACATATCTTGAATTGGAAGGTTATAAGTAACAAAAATACTAGTCTATTTAGCATTGGAAAGTGATTTACCAAAGAGGACCATGGTATCTAGTAAATTTGAAAAGTGAGGGTCAATGTATCTTAGCACTGCATCACTCGACCAGTATCCAATCGCTTTGATCTGATCCACCGGCACACCAATCCTACTTAACCAGGTGGCTCCACCACGTCGAAAAGAATGACCTTTGATGTTACTGTCATCAATTCCTGCTTGTACAAGTATAGAATATAGCTTTTGGCGGAAAATACTGTAGGTAAAAACGGAACATTTTCCTGTGAGAAGAAGAGGCCCAAAAAGATCTGCTCCTCTTGTAAGATGAAGGTAAGCCTGCAGGGCTGATGCCGGACACATTTCCACAGTAACTTGAGGAAGGATAACATTAAGCTCCCTTTCTCGAAACTGAATTGTCTTTGTATGTCGTAAGCAAAGTAGGTAGCCCCATGAACAAGGCATCAAATCAACTCTTCTGACATGTTGTGATGTCTAAAAAGGTCCGGTAATTGCAATGGTGCCTGGACGAAGCAGACCATAAAAGGCTATCAAACAAGCACACCAAAAGCCCAAGTCTTCAACTGATGAAAAGTCAAGGAAATATCTCATCCGGAAAAGATGTGATGGTGTTATCGAATCAACAGGAAATTGGGCGGTACCCAATTCTCGCTTAATAACCATGAGCAAATATTTCAACTGGTAATCTTCTGGAATAGGGTCTGGTAGATCACAAAGTTTGTGCATGTGTGGTATAATATTCAAGTATTGCTGAATTGAACAAAATTTGAAACACTTCACTTTGGCCAAGTAAGTCACATATAACTGTAATGTTTTTGAAGTTGCTGGTAGTGGGGGCACACTGATATGGTCACAAAAATCCAGGTAAGTTTTCATATGAGTGCGATAAGTGGAAGTTGTTGAGTTAGCCCATGCCTTTCTTTTCAAAGCAGATGCTTGGTCTTGTAGGGACTGTACAGTGAATCCACCTGGCAAAGATAAATGGTAATGACATATGAGACAACAATGTTGCAATAGAAAAGTTGTCGTGTTGCAGGGAAGGCACTAAGGAATACAGTTTTGTAAGTTGACCCGGCTCATGGAGACGGGAACATGCATCCCCAATGTTGTTTTGTTTGCCTGGTAAGTATTTAGCACTGATAGCACAATTATACAGGGCAGATATCCTGAACAGAATGCGGCACATGAACTGTACAAGGGGAATCCTGGAAGTTCCTTTGTTAATCCACGATACGGCAGAAGAATTATCACTATGTATGATCGCTTTACTATTCACAAAGTATTTACTCCACCTACACACAGACAAGAAAAAATAGCGATAAATTCTTTAACATTAATATGGGCCATGGCACAAGCTGGTAGATCTAATGGCCAATTAAAGTAGAAGTAGTCTCCATTGTAGTATCCTCCCTCCACCTCCCTCAGAAGAAGCATCCGTCTGGAGTGAGGTGATGGGGCGTGGATCCTGTATACGACACATGTCATTGAATATCGACATAAATGATATCCACCACTGAAGGTCTGCAAAGAAATCCTCAGTGAGCAACACTTTATGATGTCTCTCAGTCACAGCATTCTTCAAGTCCAAAACTCGACGGAGAAAGGTACGACCACCAAAGATCACTTGAGAGGCCCAATTGAGCTTTCAAATAAGTGTTTCTAACTGTCTAACACTAGCTCGCTTTCTCCGAGAAAAAGTTCCCAGTAAATCGTTGAAATCTTGTAGCTTTGATGATGGCAAGGATAGAGTCATTGTCACTGAATCTACTACCACCCCCAGGAATACCAGTTAATAGCAAAACCTAGCTTTCTAAGTAGGCTAAGAAGGGTATACCATGCTCTTGAACATTCATATAAGTTTTTCCCAAAAATCAAAAAATCATCAAGATATGCAATTGCAGTATAACCATACTCTTTCTGTAAAATTCTACAGACTGCACTACTAAGCCGTTGAAAAATTTGAGGGCTTTTAGCTTAGTGTCATACAAATATGTTGGCGACGTAGCATTTACAAACTGCCATTTTAACCCAGTAGCCCAATAGTTAGAAGGATGAATGGGGACTGATCTATAAGCAGACTGTAGATCTATCTTTGCAAGATAACAACCTTCACTAATGAGCTTACTTACAACACGTAAATCCATGTTTGAACAAGAAGTATCCGACTGTACATAATCATTAATAGACATATGCAACGGGCGACTAGCATCATGGATAAGCCTAACCTTAGAATGTGATTTAGGGATAGCTCCTAAGGCACTAACAATAGTAGGTTTGACACAAGTAGCCACATAATTTCCATTTGACAATTCATACAGTATCTGTTTCTCAACTTGTACTGCATATTGAAAACATGACTGATAATTATCAACTTCACATAGGACATGTCACTGCTCAGCTCCCTCATCAATAAATCTAAAGCCCTCTTTTATCCCCTCACATAAGAAGTTGCGATCAAAATCATCTTGTAAATAAAATTCCCAAACAGAGTACTTTAACCCTGAGGATGAGTCAGAGCAGTAACCTGTCCCATTCCCTAGTTTTTTGGGTGAGACAGAGCATTATGAGCTTGTGAATAACAAACAAAACAACAATGTTGCAATTTACAGTTGGTAAAGTCACATGTTTCCAAATTAAATTTCCTGCAAATCTCTTTGCTGTCAGGTGTGAATGGACCACATCGACTTCCTTTCTGCTTGGAACCCTCCTTCTTAGCGTTTGTTTCCAATTATCCTTGCAGGGTCTGCATGGTAAGGCTGTTGGGTTTAGGGATCAGTTGAAAATCCTGAAGGTGAGGAAGAGATACACCCCATCAGAACTTTTCCTTGAATTGCAATTATCTGTACTCACGGTGAAAGAGAAGGACACTACCTTTGACATACTTGTTGAATAAGCGATTAATGTACTTGGTATACTCAAGGTAGTCGCGCACTCCTTGGTCATCCAGTTCCTGAATAATGATCATTTCCTGCATAATGGCAGCATTACCATAGCCCCACTGTTCAATGGACAGTTTATAATAGTCACGATCAAGCTTGTTGTTAATCTTCACTCCAGTGTTGGTAAGTGTGAGAAGATCATCCTTCTCTTATTGCATAATGGGGTCAAGCCAAACGTAGTTATGAACGAGTCTTACTTTCCCTTTATTATTGGATGGACATTGTGTAAATGCAGCAGAAACATGAGAGGGGAACAAGTTCATAAGATTACTGAGGTCAACCGTACCTTGCGGGGGTTGTACATTCGGTGTAGGCTCAACTCCAGAAGCAGTCGCATGATTCTTATGTGTGCAAGTTGAACTTGGCTTTGGCCAGGGCTGTCTATAGTCTGTTTGCAAGCATCAATATTCTGAAGGATTTGCTTCTTTCGTTTATGTAGTTCTAAGGTCTGGAGCTCCTTCTCTAAAACGAGTATTTCACTAGATATATTTGGGGCTCTTCGGACTGCATGTATCCGCGGCGTGGTGGCCCGAACTTCCTCTGTTGATGCCGTTGTTGCCAAGCCGCCGGAGGCCTCTAATTCTGCATGGCTGTCGCTCATTTCGTCTGACGAGTCGTCACACGATCTTATAAAGTCAAGAACAGCCCGGTCTCTAGAACGAAGATCGTATGGGTGACCCTCCTGCATGGAGAGAAAAAAGAGCTGCTCACCGAACACCATGCATATATATGGCGCCAAAACTAACTGCAAACATTGCGCATGGCATTGCGCAAAGAGCGATAACTCCCGCAAACCTGTGCATACAGGGACCATGTCAAAATTTATCATAATAAAAACCACTATTTAAAAATTTTTGGAAAGGTAAAAAAATTAAAATCTCCAGAGGGATTCGAACTCATGACTTACAGTCTTAGAATCACTTGCCATCAAATCGTTAGTGTGGGGACCAAATGATTTTTCAACTATACCCCAAGTCTTCCTATCCATCATCAATTAATTCAGCATAACTAATCCGTCTTGAGGGAACACACTGTAATTCAACTCAAAATTCAACTTCAAAGACAAATAAAAAATACATTTTGTATTACAGTTCAATGCCCTATCCTTTCCCCCCGATTGTGCCAGACACTAAGTACAGCCATGTTATATGTTAACACATGTACTCTAGAATTAGCTAGGTTCTATCTAAGAGCCAATAACACCTTATAAATAGCATATGCTTTCTTTAAATGAATAGATCTTCGATCATCATCTTCCCAAAAATCACTCATCTCATACCTATTCCTACCCTGTCCTACCACTTCTCCGTACTTGTACAAGGATGCATCTGGAGACAACATAACCTGCTGATGACACTCACTTCTCCACTGACAACAACCTTCCCAAGAATCTAGGAAACGCCAATGTTCCAATTCCTCCCTCAGCCCATCCGTCAAACACACATGCTAAATACTTTTCACAGCTCTAGAAATTGCTTAGTTAACCTCCCTACAAAACAGCCTACAACCAGGAACTGAAAGGCCTATTGATATACATTAACCAGCAAATCGCTGAAGAGTTTTCACAGTAAGTTCTTTTGAACCAAGAATACTTTCTCTCATATCAGCAAATTTCAACTTCTTGCTTTCTGGCAATATAAAAGCTTGTTTTTTTTTGGAATCCACCAAAAAACCCAGAAACTTGACACACGTCGATGGGACAAACGAGCATTTTCCCAAGGCCAAAGTATAACCTAACCTTGTCAACACTACTACTAATATGTTTGCGACCTTACAACCTTATATATAACCAATCATCAATATACTGTACGGTACTTACTGACCGACTCCAAATGTATGACGTAAAAGCTATTCCAATGGTCTGGAAAATAATAGGTGATGCCTTGAACCCAAACGGAATTACCGTATACACTATAATATAACCACCAAAAATCAGCCCAAAGTATCCCTGAGAATCATAGAACAACCTAACATGATCGTATCCAGATTTTTCATCAGTCGTTATCAGAAATGCATTACACCTTACAAGCCTATGAACATCTCTCAAACTCTCCAGCTGAAAGGAAAGATCCTTCACCAGAGGTTCAAAAATCTGTCATCATGAAAGAGTCTTGGATGACTTGGTTCAAAGGCATAACAATATGGGGCATCTCACACTCATCGACTTTACCAAGCACTTTTATAGCATCTGACCTTATCTTTTCATACAAAACATCAGAAATAAAAGCATGATACTTTTTACATAAAGCAGAGTTACGGCACTTGGGGGCCACTCAGAATCAAACGACTTTCCACAAAAATTCCCTTTAAAACGAGTAAAAAAAACTCTATCACATCCACTCCCTCTGTAATGCACTTTCTCACACTCAATATCGTATCTTCATTCACTCCACTCCTCTCCAACACATATTCCCAGGCAGAAACATTTCTACCCGATTGTCCTGCAATAAATGAATCTGGAGTATATACTAGCAACTGGTGCATATCAAAATCAGAACCTTCAATTACAGATTCCGCACTAACTTGGTGGGTTGCAAGAGAAGGAATACCACCACTGATTGTCATCCATTCTCCCTTCTGAGGAGGAACTACTCTCATGGGATTGAATTCTACCATCTTGTCAAACTCAGCATTTACCTAATTATAATTAATCAACATAGATGCTCCATTATCCTCCTGCCAATTAAAATTATAATCCATTTAAAGGTCACATGGTGACAATCATAGTTCATTCAATCTTTATTTCCCCCTTGCGGAGATTTCATGTTATAAATTACAATACATAAAGAAAATCAGTCAGTCGTACAAAAATAGGAAATAATTGTGAAGACAACGTATGAAAATAGACGGGATGTTCAACTTCGGCAAATCGTCCATGGCAGGAAAAAGTACAATACAATTGAACTTTCGTACAGTGGATGCAGTCCCCTGGGATATATTTATGATGATGAGTCAACTGTCTTTATTTCTGTTTTAGATGCTCTTACTACTATTATTAAGCCATCTTTAAATAACTACAAATAAGAATAACTGAAACTGAAACTCAGCATTTACCTGATTATAATTAATCAACATTGACGCTCCATTATCCTCCTACCAATTAAAATTATAATCCATTTAAAGGTCACATGGTGACAATCAGAGTGGAACTCCTTCACTTAGCAACCCACGTGGACTTGGTCCACTAAGGCATCAGGGTCCTCGGGTTGTAAGATCAGGAATTCTTATTATGCATGTATGATATATAACAAACAATCAAGTTCCATCAAAACATTTAATGTGTCACTTTAACTATAATAACCATCTTCATCAAAATATTTGTGTAGCTTTCACTACAACCATTTACAATTCTTCCAGCAGTAGTGGCAGCTGCATAAATCAGTAAAAGCAAAATTCAGTTCATAAATGAACCTTGAATGAATAAAATCTTGTTACAAAATTGTATTCTCACAACCAAATGCACAAATTTCCATACACATGTACTCTGAATTCACTTTCTCCTAGCAGCCTTCTTTAACTCAAAATCTTTAACTAAATTTTGTGTTGAATCACAAAAATGACACGCTTACCTACTAGCATTCCTTCTCCCCATATTCCCCGATGGTCTGAAACCCCGCGGCCCTGTATAAGTACCAAAGTTTTAAAATGGTTGAAATGGATAAGGCTGAAAACCAGGGGCACCTAGAAGAGACGTTGAATACATAGGATACAATCCAGCTAAAGGAGAACTTGAACCTTTAGAACCTTGATCTTGTTTCATCTCATCCTTTATCTCCATACCCTCAAAGAGGTATAGCGCCTTTTCCCATTATTCCTATACCTGTGTGTGGACGGAAAGTACCTGTTACTAAAAATAGCTTCAGGTACCTAGCTGTTGCAATTTTTAAAACCTGGATACACTGTATTGATTTTATAATGGTGTCTGTAACAACTGATGTCATAAATTCGGGAAACTCTGATTATAACAGTAGTTGATATTCTGAACCGTGATAAGTTCAAGCAAAATGCAATGGATCTACATGTAAATACTAGTGTAAATAGAGTACGTGTATAGTACTAATGAAGAGATCTATATATATTGGGTGTGCTCATACTCAGTCTGAATTAAACAAGATTATTTAAAAAACACCAGAAGAATAGATACATGTAACTTAACTTCTCTAATCTGTTCAAGTTTCAATTTAAATGAAAAAAAATAACTACTAAGTGGATTCGATCCAGCGACACAAAATCAAAAAGACCTCCCTGTTACCACTAGGCCACGCATCTAACATCTTCAGCAGCTGCATTTTCAATTTATATGGCTATATACATGATTGTAATAGAAAGGACACTAATTGAAATATTTGCCTAATTTTCAGAACGAGGACCACGTTAAACCAAAACTAGTTCAATGTAAACGTGTACTACAATACCTGTAGAACATAATTTTAATCGGATGTCTTTGGTTTAGAGTGGTTCAAATAGTCAAATATCCAATTTTTTATCGTATACTAACTACTTTCCTATATATCCCTATCAAAACCTGAATATTTTAATGATGTCGTGTAAGATAATTATTAATAAGACTCTTAGAGCATGGTGATTGTGTAATTTGCGTTTCTTTGGTTATATTTAAACTAAATATTGTATAATACTGAAAATGTCCGATGTTTGCAAAAGGCTATATTTGAGGCCAAATCGTATATTAAGTGCGCTATATTTCTTTAGACCCCAAGTTTTGTCCTTTAATACATTTATTAACTGCTTTTGACACAAGATCAGCTCCCTGCCCCTAGGACTGTAAGACATAAATTTGCAATATTCACTTTCATTTGCAGACGACCACACTGCCTATACAATTCCTCATACACTTCCATATCTTTATCCCCCAACTTTCTACTTAAGCGAGCTAATTCATCAAGAGTTATTATACCCCCGCTCCGAAGGAGAGGGGGTATACTGTTTTACCCTTGTGTGTCTGTCTGTCTGTCTGTCTGTCCGTCCGTAACAAAAATTTCTGTCGCATTTATCTCAGCAACTATTTATCGCAGATGCTTGAAATTTTTACACAGTGTTTGTGAAGGCATGCCATATCGTGGGATATATTTTTGTACCAATCAGACGTCAACTTCCTGTTAAATGACGACTTTGTTTATTTTTTGCCAAAATTTTCAAACAAATTTTCCTCAAAGAATTCTCAGCAACTATTTATCGCAGATGCTTGAAATTTCAACACACTATTTGTTTAGGCATGCCATATTATGGGATATATTTTTGTATCAATCGGACGTCAACTTCCTGTTAAATGACGACTTTGCTTATTTGTTAACCAAAATTTTCAAACAAATTTTCGTCAAAGATTTCTCAGCAACTATTTATCGCAGATGCTTGAAATTTTTACACAATATTTTTATAGGCATGCCATATCGTGGGATATATTTTTGTACCAATCGGGTGTCAACTTCTTGTTAAATGACGACTTTGTTTATATTTAGCCAAAATTTTCAAACAAATTTTCCTCAAAGATTTCTCAGCAGCTATTTATTGCAGATGCTTGAAATTTTTACACACTATTTGTTTTGGCATGCCATATCGTGGGATATATTTTTGTACCAATCGGGTGTCAACTTCCTGTTAAATGACGACTTTGTTTATTTTTAGCCAAAATTTTCAAACAAATTTTCGTCAAAGATTTCTCAGCAGCTATTTATCGCAGATGCTTGAAATTTTAAAACACTATTTGTTTTGGCATTCCATATTGTGGGATGTATTTTTGTACCAATCAGACGTCAACTTCCTGTTAAATGACGATCTTGTTTTTTTTTTGCCAACATTTTCAAACTAATTTCCGTCAAAGAATTCTCAACAACTATTTATCGCAGATGCTTGAAATTTCAACACACTATTTGTTTAGGCATGCCATATTGTGGGATATATTTTTGTATCAATCGGACGTCAACTTCCTGTTAAATGAGTCTTTGCTTATTTTTTAACCAAAATTTTCAAACAAATTTCCGTCAAAGATTTCTCAGCAACTATTTATCGCAGATGCTTGAAATTTTTACACAATATTTGTATAGGCATGCCATATTGTGGGATATATTTCTGTACCAATCGGGTGTCAACTTCCTGTTAAATGACGACTTTGTTTATTTTTAGCCAAAATTTTCAAACAAATTTTCCTCAAAGAATTCTCAGCAGCTATTTATCGCAGATGCTTGAAATTTTAACACACTATTTGTTTTGGCATGCCATATTGTGGGATATATTTTTGTATTAATCGGACGTCAACTTCCTGTTAAATAATGACTTTGTTGGGTTTTTTTGCCAAAATTTTCAAACAAATTTTCCTCAAAGATTTCTCAGCAGCTATTTATCGGAGATGCTTGAAATTTTTACACAGTGTTTGTTTAGGCATGCCATATCGTGGGATATATTTTTGTACCAATCAGACGTCATCTTCCTGTTAAATGAGTACTTTGTTTATTTTAGCCAAAATTTTCAAACAAATTTCCGTCAAAGATTTCTCAGCAGCTATTAATCGCAGATGCTTGACATTTTAACACACTATTTGTTTTGGCATGCCATATTGTGGGATATATTTCTGTACCAATCGGATGCCAGCTTTCTGTTAAATGTCGACTTTGCTTATTTTGCATATTCACATCAGAGCGGGGGTATCACTAGTGAGCATTGGCTCACAGATATCTTGTTAATATCAGAGGTTCACTAGGGTCCTGCTGAGCAGCGAAATCTTTATCCCTCTCCTTCACCTTCGAAACATCCTTATTTTCCAACTTCTCGAGCATCAGCAGTCATGTCATCAAACGTCTTCCCCCTTTTCACTGCAATTATCCAATTCACACAAAACGCCACTTTATGGCATGTCTCATATCATGTAATGGCCCCTGCAATATTTTCATCAAATTTAATCCAGTTCAAATCTGCGACATCCAACAGTGACAATAACTTAAATGCTCTCTCAAGATATCCAACAATCTTGAAACCATAAATTTTAATCAAGCCTCCAACGGCATAAAATGTAAACAAGAATAGAATTGTATATTGGAATATTTTCAAACATTCAGGGCTGTTCCAGAATTAAATGTGTGGGGAGGTTGGGAGGAACATTTTTTTACCCCCACCACCCATTTTTTTTTCTATTTTTCCTGTCGCAAATATATCCAAAATACTACAATCTAAAAGAACTTGACCAAGATAATAGTGGTATAAACATTTGGTATAAATTTAATGAAAATCCGTCAAAATTTGTAGGCATGAGAGCGCTTACAAAAAAGTGTGATAAATCCGTCACAAAGTTCCATAACTCCAACAAAAAGTATCAACCAATGATGATTTTCAAACTTGACCAAGGTAATAGTAGTATAAATATTTGGTATAAATTTAATGAAAATCAGTCAAAATTTGTAGGCATGAGAGCGCTTACAAGGTCAATTTCTTTATAAAACGGAGTCGTTATTGTGGTCAAAGTCCCATAACTCCAACAAAAAGTATCGACCAATGATGATTTTCGAACTTGACCAAGGTAATAGTAGTATAAACATTTGGTATAAATTTAATGAAAATCTGTCAAAATTTGTAGGCATGAGAGCGCTTACAAGGTCAATTTTTGGATAAAACAGAGTCATTATTGTGATCAAAGTCCTATAACTCCAACAAAAAGTATCGACCAATGCTGATTTTCGAACTTGACCAAAGTATTAGTGGTATAAACATTTAGTATAAATTTAATGAAAATCGGTCAAAATTTGTAGGTATGAGAGCGCTTACAAAAAAGTGTGACGGACGGACACACGGACGCACGGACACACGGACGCACAGACGCACGGACGCACGGACGGACGCCCGGCATTTCTATGTCCCCGCACCGCGTTGCGGCGGGGGACAAAAATTAATATTACCTTCCTCTCGATCTGCTGTCTGCCCTAGTTATCAAACAGCGGAAAGGAATGGCGTCACTTCGGTATCACGTGAATTCACTTGTGATACAATAAATTTAACAATTATAAAATCAATCATTTCTGAATCTTTACTTAAAATCAAAGTAACTTTCACTTGTAGATTTATTCACTTTGTAACTTATATTCAATTATACATCAAATATCTATATATCAGCAAATAGTCATACACTGTAATATTAATAATTATTCAAAAAAGGATTATATCTATATACAAAAAGAAATATAACTGGCACCATAAAATGAACTCTATAATTAAACTGTATATACATGATTACATGCTACAATTTCAAATAAACACATTGAAGGTTTATACATGTTTTTTTATTTGCTCCAAATGTCCATATGTCATATCTTTATTGCTTCGTGACATTTACAATTAGTATTTGAAAATGTTACGATCCTACTTCCTACTTCAAGTAAGCGCAGTAATTGAGACAAATAAGTTAAAAATGTATCTGCACGGAGTCATATCCCTTACAAAATCTCAAAACAGGCATGAATAAAAATTATATAATTACATACAATGATAATATTGATTTGCAACTCATTCTATCTCTTCTACAAAATTTCCTAACAATATAGCATGCCTTAAACACTCACAAAAATGTTGATTTTAGAATCTGAAATTTCACTCTTTACATTCAATTACTAGTTTTTAGAAGAGTTTCCTTAATTATTATTGTACAAATCATCATGATCATACATTGTAGATTCGTAACATCGTTTCAAAATGGCTATTGGAAAGAAAGGCGACAGATTTGTTCTTTGGTCAGTTTCCTTTGCATAGTTTTCCGAATGGCTTCATGATCTAGCTTTCCATTTGCTAAAGCGGGAAATGTTTTAAACCCAACGATAACCTGCGGAACGTAAAGGCATTCAAGTAACTGGTTTTCTTCAGTTATATTGAATTCTTTTCGGAGGTAGTCCTGCATACTCTCCATGGAGTCCTCATTCTGTGGTTGGTAGATTATGGCGGCACTTGGAACATGATCTCCCGTTTCCATATCTTTTATTGGCAATACAATGGCAGCAATAACATTACTCTTTGCGTTGATAACATTTTCGATCTCGAATGGGTACATTTTTCTTCCAAAAACTTGAATCATTTCTTGCAGCCGCCCTTCTACAAACAAAAGACCATTTTCTGACACGTAACCGCCATCTTTAGGATAAAACCATCCGCTTTTCAATAACAAATCCTCAGTTTGTGGTGGAAGATCATGATTCAGATAACCAGTAAATCGTGTTTTGCTTCGAATCAAAATGTTCCCTCTCTGTCCAACAGGTTGAAGATGCCCATGGTCGTCTGTGATCTTTACTTCAACCCATGGACACGGACGAACGCCTAGTAACATATCTTGTACTCTGGCTTTGTCATCTGAGGTGAAAACTCTTGAACCAAGGTACCCCATTTCTGTCATTCCGTATAAAACTTGCAATTCGTCGCAAATTTTATCAATACATTCCAGGAGTGAGGCATGCACGACCACACCCGAAGTAACGGCTTTCTTTATTTTCAGGTGTATTTTCCTTTTCATTGCCAATTCAAGCATGGATGGAACCAAAAATGCTTTAATCGCCTTTTCTTTTGTAATAAGATTGGTTGCAGTTTTTACGGCATCAACTATGGAAGACGAATGTAATGTATTTGTCAATGTTACTCGCGTTCCACAAGCAGCCATTTCCCATGCAGGATAGCCTGCAACCCACGAGAACGGTCGGTCGTTGTAGAGAATATCTTCACCTGGCTGACGTAGAAGTAATGAGTAACAGTGCCAAGCTATTACCACAAGTGCATGATGAGAAGATGGGATTGCTTTTGGGAGACCGGAAGAACCTGAGCTCAAGGATACAAAACCTACGTCTTCTGGGTCGATTCTTGGAAGTTCCAAATCAAGATGGCGGGAGCATAACTCTGCAACTGTGTACGCTGATGACATACGTTCATTTGGGTAAAACAGAATTACGTTTTCCAGTGCAGGGATAGATTTGCATTCTACTTTGCCATTTCCCTTATCAACGACATATTCGGAAATATGACAATTTCGGCCCTCAACACCGGGATCCATGATTAGCATCTTTACACTCTCGACACTGTTCAACAACTTGGTAATCTGATCTTCCCTCTCTTGATAGGGCAAACATAGCGGACATCCCCCCGCCATCTGCACCCCAAAGTTAGCAATAAGCCATTCAGGGACATTTCTACCAGTAAGACCAATAATGTCACCTCTTTTAACACCCATCTGAACCAGTGTTTTGGCAAACTTGTTTGCCATGTCGTAGAGGTCCCCATATGTTAGTTCAAATCTCGCGTTGTCATCGTCAATGAAAATATACACAACCTTATCATGACTCTCTTCTGCTCTTCTATGTATGGAATATCCAATGCAGTGTTAGAACTTACGTAGCTGAAAGCCATTTTATACTTCTCGCGGCTGAGTTGTAAAATCAATCAGGACACTCCATCTGTCTGATATTTCTTTGCAGCGCGTAGCCTACTTTTCGTAACCTTTAAGCACGTAACCTACTGTTTGTAACCTTTGAAAACTGCCTGAGCTTATAAAATCAAGTGTAGATACTCGGGCGTTCCAACTCTGAATTAGCTGTTGAATCTTACAATTTTCGCAATTTTGCCCATCCATGAAATTAAAGTTAAGGGTAAAAAAGCTTGGCATTATATACAATGAACAATATATTTTATATAATTTACTACATAATCAAAGTGTTAATGTAACAGGGGTATTTGTTGTTTGTTGAAGAAATCAAATAAACGCCTGTTTGTGATCTAGGCATCTCCAGTATTTATTGGTATAGATAGTAAAAAATGAATAGCCCTACAATGAATAGCAACAATATAAATATATTACAATAGGAGCTAGTTGCGCTAAAGGGGAACAATTCTTTACATTAACCCATAATACTTAAATGAATTACTTTATGTATAAATTCATGTATCTAAAACATAGGTTTACAATGATATTCATTTATATCTATAAACAGATAAAGACATCACTATATCATTTTAAATCATAAAACACAGTTCATGTTATTCTTTTCTATCTAATAGTTGATATCTCACAAACTCATTCACTCTTACTGTGCATGATCTATTGTTTTAATTTGGCAAAATTATAGAATTCACTATTAATGTGATGTTGATAATGTGATGTTGTTAATGAAATGTTGAACTATTAATCAAAATTATTAGAATTAGTAATATTAACTTACCAAGAGGTAGAGTTTGTTACATTTCAAAAGTCAGCTTTCAGATTACAAAAAACCTCCACTCTCTTTGATGTGACAAAGAAATATCACAAAACATCTGCAAGAATATGGAGGGAAATCTCAACAACCAATAAAATCAAAGAAGACAAAACTAAAAACCAATTAAATACCTACATACATTATATATTTGGCCAGAACCTTAATTACAACCTTAAGGCAATTTATATCATGGTCAAGATAGCTGCCTGTTCTATTCAACTGACCATGACCAGATTTTTTAGTTTATAAAAGATTTTATTAGATACTTAAGTCTTACGTTTTAAGTTTATTTGTACAATAACTAATACATCACTATATTAATTTTATTATCAATAAGTTTATTAGTTTTATTTATAGATTTACTAATGTCATGATTAATAAATCTATAACTCCTACATTAACTTTATCGTTATAACGAGAAAAAATCTCGTTATTACGAGTAATTATCTCGTTATTACATGTTAATTATCTCATTAGAATGAGAAAAGATCTCGTTCGTTATTACGAGAAAAGATTTCGTCATTACAAGTTAATTATCTCATAATTAAGAGAAAAGATCCCACTATTACGAGAAAAAAATCTCGTTATAGCGAGAAAATATCTAGTAATTACGAAAGTTATATACGAGTTTATTATCTCGTTTTAACGAGAAAAGATCTCGTTCTCACGAGCTAACTAGCTCGTTTTTACAAGCTAATTATTTCGTAATAACGAGAAAAAATCTCGTTATATCGAGAAAATATCTTATAATTACAAGGAAGAGATCTTGTTATTACGAGTTAATTTTCTTGTTATAACGAGAAAAAATATCGTATTTACGAGATCTTTTCTCGTAATTACGAGATTTTTTCTAGTAATAAAATAGAGATAGAGAAAAGTTAAATAACTCTGAATTATGAGAGAAGACTTCGAGTTATCTAACTTTTCTCTATTTCTATTTCCTCGTAATTACGAGATTTTTACGAGCTAATTAACTCGTAATAACGTACGAGATCTCTTTCTAGTAATTATGAGATATTTTCTTTTTTTCACGAGATCTTTTCTCGTTATTTCTTTGTATCAGCTTCTTTTGGAATCTAAAGGTTTCCATCTGATGATGAGATTTTTTTTTCTTGCATTATCACCGCAGTGGGATAGGTTTGTCTAGCGTGAGACAGCATTGTGATATTTTTTGTCTTACATTGTGTATTACTACACTGCTTTAAAACGTAAACAAACGTTGTCTGCTGTAGCTAGGGATCTGCAGATTGATGAATTAAAATTATCCATTAAAGAGTCTTCTCGTTATCAAACATACTTCTTATACAAAAAAAATTCATGAAATTTTGACACAGTAAAACATATCATATAACCAAATGATTAAAACTTTTTAATCAAATTTGACCTCCTTGTTTTTGCATAAAGGTCAGGTCAATATCACTACCTTTTTCCTCAACTTAAACGATGATAAAAATAAATTAGTTCTTTGCAGTTATGTAGACATCTGTTTTAGATATGAAGATTCTATTCTTTAATGAAATGATAGAATATTACAATGTCTATCAGCTTATACTTCTAAATTGGAATAAATATTGAAACTTACCCCGCATTTCCTCTAATTTTCTTAATTTTTTAAAAAGATATCTTGATTATTTTCTTATGCTTCCAATATTAAAATATTTCTGATTTTTTACTTATTATGAAGAATTTATATAAAGATATAAATTGACAGAAAAGCTAATATATTGACCACTTAACCAGAGAGAAAAACTGATTTTAGGGATTTTTTTTTACACAAATCAATGTATAGAATTGGCGCTTTAAAAAGCTTATAAAAATGTGATTTGATAGGCAAATTTTATTTCAAAAACAAATTCTGAAACCCAGGTATCATATCATTAGCTCACATTAGTTAAAAAATCCAAAATGAATGTTATTGTTTGAAAAATGCCAATAGACTCATGATACTATGGCAATTATGAATTGCAAACACATGTGATATTTTCCTATGCTAATATTCCGCCAAAAATATAGTCCTTGTTAGATTCTAAACATTGATTACTATTTCTTTGCCAAGTTGTGTGATATTAGATAAGAAAGAAAAACATACTATGTTAATTTCCTTTCATAGTAATTTAATGGACAGTTAATCAAATTTACGTTTAAAAAGTCGAAAACCAGAAATGACTCCTTCCTTAAGTAACTCTTTTGCTTGATTATGTACATTTTATATAATATTTGTATTTTCGTGTGCCCTCATCTTGACATCTTGACTATTTGAAGCACGCGGAAGGATAAACCAAATGTAACCTATTAAACGTCATCACAGAAAGTTGTAAGACATCATTTTTTAAAAAATGTAAATAATGCAAGAAAAATAATCATACGGCACATGCTTCTTGATGCGATCGCTTGCGCTCCTTTTTTGTATTATAAATGACAGTAATGACACAACTGCTCGCGTCTGCTCGCTTTGCTGAATAGGCCTCAAATTATAGTAGATGATTTCATAGACAAACCTTTTTTTTTAAGGAAAAAAATCCAGAAGACAGGTGTGAAATTACAGTATCAAATAATTTTCTATATAAGCCAATTATCTTAGTAAGTTATAGACCTTCGGATATTAATACCAGCTGCATCGATCTATGTTCAAAGTTTAAAAAATTCAAAGCAAATGAAAACAATTTCTTTTTGGACATACACAAAAATGCATAATGGGAAAGTTAAGGAAAGGGAGTTGTTTGGTTTCTTCCACCGAATGTTTGGGTTAATTCAACCAGGATGTTATGCATTGATTGTTAACATTACAAACTTCAGAAATAATAGTGAACAAATGTATACAGGTTTATTTTTAATTTGTCAAAACACTACTCATATTCAGACTCTATCAAAAGCGGTGTCAAAGTAGTAAGACAATCATCCCCGCCTTGATTCAGGGGCGAATTTTAATATGAGGCGAAATAACGCGATATCTTTTTTATGTCATTAGTATTATAAAAAAAGGAATGTACATTGCTTTTTTACATTGAAATATGGCTTAACTGACCAGGAAAGCTACTGCAATGTCTATTATTATGCTCATACTTATCGTAGCCATCGTTTAAAAGCGCACACAAAATTTGATATAAAATTGAACCGAACAGCTTTAAACGAATAAAGCTGACGTTAACATCTAACTTTGCATCGCCGCCATTATATACTTGTACTATAAGGGATAGACTTGACAAGCATGAAGAAAAAAAGGGACAATAGGCCTTAACGGTCATCTGAGTACCATAGCCCCATACACAAACTTGTCGAAGAGTCTCATGTATGTATTCATAGTTTCATTCTAGAGTAGAAAAATTATAACATTGTTTAATGACGACCACCTCCCTGCATGAAATCATTCAAAAAGGACTATGAAATATACAATTTCAGCGAAAAACTTAAAGATCATTATAAAGTTTATGACCTGATATTGAAAAGCTACAAAATCTCTGATGGAAAATAATTTATCCATATTTGATAACTTTCAAGATAGGTTTTAGTGTATATGTTTTCAAAGATAAACTAAAACAAGGTGTCTAGCATTCATGCTTTATCTTAATCACATTCCCCATCCGCTGGGACAGATAGAAACTCTCCTTGTGGGCATTTAAAATCCCAACTTCATCAGCTATAAAGTGTTTCTCATTTTTCCTGTTCCATCATTTGAATATGCAACCTTAATAATCATTTATTCACCATCTGACATTTATACCTGTACTGCTTATCAGTGATTTTAGTTAGTCAATTATTACTTTTATATTAACAAGTATATTTCTTTATTTAGAAGGTTCAAAAACTGTTTTTGTTTTTGATGATAAAGTACTTGCATAACTCTTTTGATCATACAACTTCTTAATAACATTATATTCCATTATTAATGAATTAATATAAACAAGCAAAGGAAAATAACTATACTATGAAGAAGCTTCTTTCTTTCTCATTTTTAAAATATATGATTTTACTCATTTCTTTGATTGAAACTCCAGGGCAGAATTAATTAATAATACAAATATGAGTGTTTTGGCTCCGCCCTAGGTTTAAGTCCCTATATTGGGAAACATAAAATTTAAAATTTTGATAGATGGCTTTATTTTTTGTCTTTATATGCAGTCATTTTTTTCAGTATCAGTAAAAAAGTATCAGTATCAGAATCAGTAAAAAAGACGATTTTTAAAACATTAAATACATTAATACTATATAACCACTTTGGCAACAAGCATAGAGAAACGTGGGGTGGTACAGACAGAGATCTAGCAAATCGACGAAAAGCTACCAAAGGCAAGAGCAACAGACATAGGAAGCTGATGTGCATAGACGAGATAGCTGACATCAGAGAGGAAGCTAAATTGGGGAGAGATCTGTAGGATGGAACCACACCGTATCCAGTTTCTTTTAAGATCAGTATATGATCTGCTGCCATCGTAAACTAACCTTCACAAGTAGGACCTAACAGAAATTATGAACTGCAGTCTATGTGGAAAGAGGGGCGAAACACATATTATCATCATATAATGTCTCTTTGACACAAGGCAGGTACAGATGGAGACATTACCAAGTACTCGAAAAGCTAGACGACATCATAGAGAAGGACCGGAAGAAGAGAGGGCAGAAGAAAGACTATAAATATATCAACTTTGTTCAGGAAGGCGATCCAACAATAGGCTTGAACCCCGCAGGACAGGAGTCCTTCTTGGTTTAAGCGACATCATAGGAGATGCATGCAGACCTCAGACGAGGGCTGGTATTTCCAGACGTATTAACACCTTTGACCGCCCTGATATTGCATTATGGGCCCACAAAGGCAAAAAAGATAATAATGATGGAGCTTACGATGGGATGCATGGTTTTTACCAGTGGAGAATAAAGTGCAGGACAGAGGAAAAGCACCAGATAACAAGTATGTAACCTAGTTGTTTATTTAATAACTCCATTGACAACCTTATTATTAAAACGGTCACTTTCCATGCGTAAATCAATGTCTAATTATACCTGAGCTAATGGTATATGTAACGGTACATGAGCTATTGATATATGGCTATTTGCGGCTCTGAAAAAAATATTAATTGATTAATTATTTCACAAGAAAATCGTGTAAATGCATTGTTTCATTTTCCGAATTATTAAATTATCAAGAGTAACAATCTACATACTTTTTCCCCTCTTACTTTACAGGTTTAAACAATCGAAAATTACATTTTCACCATGACTTTAAAATAAAGAAAATTTGATTTGCGTAAATTTCATATACCGTTCTATGTTCTGGAAACATGAAGCAGAAAAAAACTTATATACAGTATAACCAGGATTCGATTTTTTTTCGCACATGTGGGGGAGTAAAGATTTTCAAAGATTTCATACATTTTCATTTAATGATTATATTGGCCCCGTCCTAGAGCCTAAAACCCTTTCCCAGGGGTCATGAATTTTACGATTTAGGTAGAAGTTTTCAAGGATATGGTTACAATGCTTTCAGTTTTTAACAAATATACATGGGAGTAAGGAAGGATCTAATACATTTTTACTATTGGGTCATATTGTCCCCACCCTATAGCCTGAACCCCTGAACCAGGGCCATGAATTTCACAATTTAGGTAGAGGGCTTCATGGATATCATAACCATGTATCAGGTTTATTTCTCACATGTGTGAGAGTAGAGAAACCTTAAATTTTGCTTTTTGACATACATGACATACATTAGGCTCCGCCTGTTGCGCCCCGGGGATGGTATAGCCATAAATTCCCAAATGTTCATGTCTTTTACCATAGAGATGCCTCACATTAAAAATGATAGCTATTGGCCATGTTTTTTAGGAAGTTAAAATTTTTAACGCACGACGCACGATTGACGACGCACGACGACGGACGAAGATCAATTGCAATAGTTCAACTGAAAGACACAGGTGACCTAAAAAAGGGAAAACCTTTATCGCCAGTCTTCAAAATCCTTATGCGTTGGAAGGGTTGGGGCAATTTAGAAAGTTTTACTTCCCCCCCCCCCCCCCTGTAAAATAATGCGAGAAAAAGGCAGCCCTACACCTTTCCTCTTCTTGATGCTACGTGCCTGATTATTGAGATTCCTAATTTAACGAGAGTAATTAATATTTGCGTTATACATGTAAAATCGCGAGAAACAACCCTCGCAGATTTTAAAATATCGCCATTATTTTCTGAAAATTGCCGAAAACTATAAGAAATTAGCATTCGCGACTTTTGTTCTCGCGATTTAATACACAACGGCGGGATTGCGTAATTAGGCATTTGCGTAAATTTAGAAATCTACAGAAGTAAACATATCAGAGAGTGTAGTTGTCAGTCATTTTACAATAAACTAGTAAACTCGTACAATTTTAGCTCCTTTTGCACATTCATAGTAAGATAAATTGAGAATTCACATCATACTTTATTACTAAACTGTTTATGCTCAATTATGCAAGAGATTATCAGCTCACTCCTTTATAGTCATGTGTACAATTATTATCCTTTTGGAGTCTTACAGGTTCTTACACAAGTAAATACACCTTTAACACGAAAGTATTTTATATAGTTCTTGATATCAGTTATGAGGGTAATTTTTATCAGGAAGTAAATGAGGACCAATGTACTGATAGCTGAATGACAAAAACTCACTTTAATTTGGTTGCAATGAGGATCTTAACGTTTTCCTGATTTGTAGCAGACAAAATCTTGAAAACTTTGTTATGCCCCTTTTATTTAAAGTAATATTTCACAAACAAGGGATTAAACGATTTATTGAAAAAAAAGTCCTATAATCTATAAGTACCAAGCATACATTATAATACCTCACCACCACCACCACCGCCACCACCACCGCCACCACCATCCCTTTATTTACCACAAAGAAACAAATATTGAACGTAACAAAAAAGTAAACATAGAATATGTTATAACATATAATTAATATTTTATTGGTCATTTTTCAACGACCCACACTGAGGGATATGACCCTAAGGTCATACTTCCTACTATATGAACCAAGTATTCTACAATTAAGTGGGTTATTTTTCTACGTTGAAAAAATGACCCCCGGTCAATATTCTACACAGGTCACTTTTTGTCATTACACCTGCATATATAAAATATATAAAATTATAAAATCAATCGTTGCAGAATAAGATTTTCTGAATCTTTACTTAAAATCAAAGTATATTTCACTTGTAGTCCATTTATACTTTATATATACATCAAATATCTATATCAGCAAAAAATTTACACTAGAATTTTAGTTAGAATTCAAAAAAGGATTTTACCTATATACAAAAAGGACCTAAACTGGCACAATTAAATGTACGCTATAATTTAACTGTATATACATGTTATATGTATATACATAATGGTTTTAATTTGCTACAAATGCCCTCAATTACATTTGTCAAATTTTAATTGCTTCATGATACTTACAACTAGTATTTAAAAGTGTTAAGATAAGTAAAAATTTATATTATTGTGTTAAGACAAATCATACTTCAAGTAAGCGCAGCAAGTTAGACAAAGCAGTTAAAATGTATCAGCACGGAGTCATCTTCTTTAGAAAATCTCGAAACATGCATTAATAAAACTTATATGCAATTATAAAAATATCTATTTGTAGGATACAAAATTGACCCATACATCAGACATTTTTTTGCTTGTCGAGATTTTTTATAAGTCTGGTCCCCCCTCCCCCATTCAATTTGCTTCCGACACCACTATACATAGTTCTTCGAAAAACCTAATTAGATAATCGGCGTGCAAAATCATTATACAGACGTACATTCTAGAAAAATACTAGTATACATTTCATTTTATCTCTTCAACAAAAGTTTCTCACTATATATGCCTTAAACACTCATGAAATTGTTGATTTTATAATTTCAAATTTGATTCATCATATTTAGTTACAAGAATTTGGAAGATTGTCCTTATATATCAGTGTACAAATCATCCTGATCATACATTGCAGATTTGTAGCATCGTTTTAAAATAACTATTGTAAAGAAAGGCAACCGTTTTGTAGAAAGTGATCGGAACAGATCCATGAGTGGTCGCCTGGTTCCCACTTATCTCTATTGACGGCTTTGACCCACATCCTTCGTTTTCTCTTGTCTTTCGGAAAGCGAAAGAAACTTACCCCCCCCCCCCCCTCGATCTCGCGTCAGCATTTAAGACATTACGGCACTTGTAAACACAATAAGTTTTCACCATTTCCGTCGAGTTCCTACATACGCTGTATCCACTCGGAAGCGTATATGCATGCATGCGCCATTATTGCGGGACAGATACATTAAAAAGGTTTATTATAAAATCAATCATTTCTGAATCTTTTACTTAAAACCAAAGTATATTTCACTTGTAGATTTATTCACTTTGTAACATATATTTAATTATATACCAAGTATATATATATATATATATATATATATATATATATATATATATATATATATATATATATATATATATATATATATATATATATATATATATATATATATAGTCATTCACTGTAACATTAATAATAATTCACAAAAGGATTATACCAATATACAAAAAGAACCTTAACTGGCACCATAAAATGAACTCTAAAATTTAACTGTAGATACATGATTACTTGATACAATTTCAAATAAACACATTGAAGGTTTATACATGTTTTTTTATTTGCTCCAAATGTCCTCAATAAATATGTCATATTTTTATTACTTCGTGACATTTACAATTAGTATTTGAAAATGTTACGATCCTACTTCCTACTTCAAGTAAGCGCAGTAATTGAGACAAATAAGTTAAAAATGTATCTGCACGGAGTCATATCCTTTACAAAATCTCAAAACATGCATGAATAAAAATTATATAATTACATATAATTACAATATTATTGATTTGCAACTCATTTTATCTCTTCTACAAAATCTCCGTACAATAGAGCATGCCTTAAACACTCACAAAAATGTTGATTTTAGAATCTGAAATTTCACTCGTCACATTCAATTACTAGATTTTAGAAGATTTTCCTTAATTATTATTGTACAAATCATCATGATCATACATTGTAGATTCGTAACATCGTTTCAAAATGGCTATTGGAAAGAAAGGCGACCGATTTGTTCTTTGGTCAGTTTCCTTTGCATAGTTTTCCGAATGGCTTCACGATCTAGCTTTCCATTTGCTAAAGCGGGAAATGTTTTAAACCCAACGATAACCTGCGGAACGTAAAGGCATTCAAGTAACTGGTTTTCTTCCGTTATATTGAATTCTTTTCGGAGGTAGACCTGCATACTCTCCATGGAGTCCTCATTCTGTGGTTGGTAGATTATGGCGGCACTTGGAACATGATCTCCCGTTTCCATATCTTTTATTGGCAATACAGTGGCAGCAATAACATTACTCTTTGCTTTGATAACATTTTCGATCTCGAATGGGTAAATTTTTATTCCAAAAACTTGAATCATTTCTTGCAGCCGACCTTCTACAAACAAAAGACCATCTTCAGTCACGTAACCGCCATCTTTAGGATAAAACCATCCGCTTTTTAATAACAAATCCTCAGTTGGTGGTGGAAGATCGTGATTCAGATAACCAGTAAATCGTTTTTTGCTTCGAATCAAAATGTTTCCTCTCTGTCCAACAGGTTGAAGATGCCCATGGTCGTCTGTGATCTTAACTTCAACCCATGGAGAGGGACGAACTCCTAGTAACATATTTTGTACACTGGATTTGTCATCTGAGGTGAAAACTCTTGAACAAACGATCCCCATTTCTGTCATTCCGTATGTAACTTGCAACTCGTCGCAAATTTCATCAATACATTCCAGGAGTGAGGTATGCGCCACCACACCCGAAGTAATGGCTCTCTTTATTTTCAGGGGTATTTTCCTCCTCATTACCAATTCAAGGATGGATGGAACCAAAAATGCTTGAGTCGCCTTTTCTTTTGTTATAAAATTGGTTGCAGTTTTTACGGCATTAACCATGGAAGACGAATGTAGTGCATTTGTCAGTGTAACTCGTGTTCCACAAGCAGCCATTTCCCAAGCAGGGTAGCCTGCAATCCACGAGAACGGTCGGTCGTTGTAGAAGATGTCTTTATCCGCCCTGTGTAGAAATTGTGAGTAACAGTGCCAAGCTATCACGACCAGTGCGTGGTGTGAAGAGGGGATTGCTTTTGAGAACCCGGAAGAACCTGAGGTCAAGGATACAAGAGCTACGTCTTCTGGGTCGATTCTTGGAAGTTCCAAATCAACATGGCGGGAGCATAACTCTGCAACTGTGTACGATGATGACATTCGTTCATTTGGGTAAAACAGAATTACGTTTTCCAGTGCAGGGATAGATTTGCATTCTACTTTGCCATTTCCCTTATCAACGACATATTCGGAAATATGACAATTTCGGCCCTCAACACCGGGATCCATGATTAGCATCTTTACACTCCCGACACTGTTCAACAATTTGGTAATCTGATCTTCCCTCTCTTGATAGGGCAAACATAGCGGACATCCCCCCGCCATCTGCACCCCAAAGTGAGCAATAAGCCATTCAGGGACATTTCTACCACTAAGACCTATAATGTCACCTCTTTTAACACCCATCTGAACCAGTGTTTTGGCAAACTTGTTTGCCTTGTCGTAGAGGTCCCCATATGTTAGTTCAAATCTCGCGTTGTCATCGTCAATGAAAATATACACAACCTTATCATGACTCTCTTCTGCTCTTCTTTTCAGTAAATCTGGGTACGTGGTGTATGGAATGTCCAAAGCAGTGTTAGAACTTACGTAGCTGAAAGCCATTTTATACTTCTTGCGGCTGGAGTGGTACGATCAAATGAGGACAGTCCCTCGGTCTGATATCTCTTCACAGCATGTAACCTACTTTTTGTAACTGTCTGGGTTTACAAAATGAATTGCAGATAACTTTCAAAACTGTCTGGGTTTATAAAATGAAGTGTAGATAACTCGGGCGTTCCATCTCTGAATTAACTGTTGAATCTTACAATTTTCGCAATTTTGTCCATCCGTCTTTTACCACGTAAATTATATATGCATATGTACGGTGTTATAAAAATCGTATAAATTTTTATATATATGAATTTTTATTTTACATTGAGTTGTTATGGATTAAAAGTCGCATGTCAACTAATATTATATCAGATTCTCAATCTTACATATTGCATACTGTAGATTATATACATATAATACACATAAATTAACAGAAGAAGTAAGCCGGCGTAAAAAAAAAAAACAGACTGCAGGAACATGTGTTTATGTAACTATGGTCACAAACGTAGCATAGTAAAAATGAACTGAATATTCATATAAAAAAGCGGTCGGGATTATAAGATAGTGCACATGAATAAAAAAAAATCATGAAATTTTGACACAGTCAAACATATCATATAACCAAATGATTCTAACATTTTAACATTTTAATAACATTTGACCTCCATGTTTTTGCATAAAGGTCAGGTCAATGTCACTACCTTTTCCCTCAACTTCAAGGATGATAAAAATAAATTAGTTCTTTGCAGTTATGTAGAAATCTGTTTAAGATATGAAGATTCTATTCTTTAATGAAATGATAGAATATTACAATGTGTATTAGCTTATACTGCTAAATTGGAATAAATATTGAAACTTAGCCCGCATTTCCTCTAATTTTCTTAAATTTTTTTGAAGATAATTTTATTATTTTCTTATGCTTCCAATATTAAAATATTTCTGATGTTTTAATTATTATGAAGAATTTATCTAAAGATATAAATTGACAGAAAAGCTGACATATTGACCACTTAACCTGAGAGAAAAACTGCTTATTTTTACACAAATCAATGTATAGAATTTGCGCTTTAAAAAGCTTATAAAAATGTAATTTGATGGGCAAATCTTATTTCAAAAACAAATTCTGAAACCCAAGTATCATATCATTAGCTCACATTAGTTAAAAACATTAATGTTATTGTTTTGAAAATGCCAAATAGACTCATGATACTACGGCAATTCTGAATTGGAAAAAAACATGTGATATTTTCCTATGCCAATATTCCGCCAAAAATATAGTCCTTGTTAGATTCTAAACATTGATTACTATTTCTATACCAAGTCTTGACATCTTGAATATTTGAAGCGCGCGGAAGGATAAACCGAAAGTAATCTTTTGTACGTCATAACAGAAAATTGTAAGACATCATTTTTAAAAAAGAATGTAAATAATGCAAGAAAAATAATCATACGGCACATGCTTCTTGATGCTATCGCTTGCGCTCCTTTTTTGTATTATAAATGACGGTTATGACAAAACAGCTCGCGTCTCCTCGCTTTGCTGAATAGGCCTCAAATTATAGTAAATGATTTCATAGACACACCTTTTTTTAACAAAAATAAAATCCAGAAGAGAGGTGTGAAATTGAAAGCTGCAAGGCGATTTTTTGGCAATTACGGTATCAAATAATTTTCTATAAAAACCAATTATCTTAGTAAATTATAGACCTTCGCATATTAACACCAGCAGAATTGATCTCCGTTCAAAGTTTTAAAAATTCAAAGCAAATGAAAACAATTTCTTTTTGGACACACAAAAAACCGAACCAAAATGCATAATGGGAAAGTTAAGGAAAGGGACTTGTTTGGTTTCTTCCACCGAATGTTTGGGTTTATTCAACCAGGACGTTATGCAATGATTGTTAACATTACAAACTTCAGAAATAATAGTGAACAAATGTATACAGGTTTATTTTTAATTTGTCAAAGCATTACTCATATTCAGACTCTATCAAAAGCGATGTCAAAGTAGTAAGACAATCATCCCCGCCTTGATTCAGGGGCGAATTTTAAAATGAGGCGAATAAACGCGATACTTTTTTTATGTCATTAGTATTGTAAAAAATATAGGAATGTACATTGCTCTTTTACATTGAAATATGGCTTAACTGACCAGGAAAGCTACTGCAATGTCTATTATTATGCTCATACTTATCATAGCCATCGTTTAAAAGCGCACACAAAATTTGATGTAAATTGAACCGAACAGCTTTAAACGAATAAACCTGACGTTAACTTCTAACTCTGCATCGCCGCCATTATATACTCTGAATTAAGTTGTGTAAGTACAGGCCACAGCATCGTTTATGATAGTGGAAGGGAAACACTTGACAAGCATAAAGAAAAAGAGGGACAATAGGCCTTAACGGTCATCTGAGTACCATAGCCCCATACACAAACTTGTCGAGGAGTCTCATGTATGTATTTATAGTTTCATTCTAGAGTAGTAAAATTATAACATTGTTTAATGACGACCACCTCCCTGCATGAAATCATTCAAAAAGGACTATGAAATATAAAATTTCAGCGAAACACTTAAAGATCATTATAAAGTTTATGACCTGATATTGAAAAGCTGCAAAATCTCTGATGGAAAATAATTTTTCCATATTTGTTAACTTTCAAAATAGGTTTTATGTGTATATCTTTTCATAGATAAACTAAAACAAGGTGTCTAGCATGTATGCTTTATCTTAATCACTTCCCCATCCGCTGGGACAGATACAAACTCTCCTTGGGCATTTAAAAATCCCAACTTCAACAGCTATAAAGTGTTTCTCATTTTTCCTGTTCCATCATTTGAATATTCAACCTTAATGATCATTTATTCACCATCTGACATTTATACCTGTACTGCTTATCAGTGATTTTAGTTAGTCAATTATTACTTTTCTATTAACAAGTATATTTCTTTATCTAGAAGGTTCAAAAACTGTTTTTGTTTTTGATAATAAAATACTTGCATAACTCTTTTGATCATACGACTTCTTAATTACATTATATTCCATTATTAATTAACTAATAAAAACAAGCAAAGGAAGATAACTACATTATGAAGAAGCTTCTTTCTTTCTCATTTTTAAAATATATGATTTTACTCATTTCATTAATTGAAACTCCAGGGCAGAATTAATTAATAAGACAAATATGAGTGTTTTGGCTCCGCCCTAGGTTTAAGTCCCTATATTGGGAAACATAAAATTTAAAATTTTGATAGATGGCTTTATTTTTTGTCTTTATATGCAGTCATTTTTTTTCAGTATCAGTTAAAAAGTATCAGTATCAGAATAAATTAAAAAAGACGATTTTTTAAACATTAAATACATTAATACTATATAACTACTTTGGCAACAAGCATAGAGAAACGTGGGGTGGTACAGACAGAGATCTAGCAAATCGACGAAAAGCTACCAAAGGCAAGAGCAACAGACATAGGAAGCTAATGTGCATAGAAGAGATAGCTGACATCAGAGAGGAAGCTAAATTGGGGAGAGATCTGGAGGATGGAACCACACCGTATCCAGTTTCTTTCAGTATATGATCTGCTGCCATCGCAACCAACTTTCACAAGTAGGACCTAACAGAAATTACGAACTGCGATCTATGTGGAAAGAGGGGCGAAACACATATTATCATCATATAATGTCTCTTTGACACAAGGCAGGTACTAGCTGCAATAATGTAGCCCTCACGATTTTTTTTATTTTGGGAGAGGGCTACAACTCCATTGGATCTCCGTAATGGTGCAAGTGCGGGAGTGATTCACTCCCGCGACGATTTCGTCTCAAATCGTATATAAATGACAATAACATTTGCATTTCTTACCTGAACTCCAACGTTGTAGATGTCTAAGGTATAATCTAATCTAAAAATATCAAGTATAGTCCATATATCGGTTATTTTTCGTGTATGTCAACAACGTAAGTTGAATTTGTCCGCCATGTTTACTGACTTGAACGGTTTTATTTTGGGACAGCCAATGAGAGTTTAGGAGCGGATCTTGAACTGAATATAGGAATTCCCCTATTTTAAACATAATTAACGCGGTAAATATGAATTTTTCATTACATACCATTTCCTTAAATGATGTTTTAGTGATAGAATGTGGTAAGATCGATTATTAACACTGACATTCACGTTATCAAGCCCATCAAAACTCCAAGCGTAAATCCCATAAAATCACGCGAGAACTGTCATGGCTGCTGAAAAAGACGACTGGTAAACATGCTGATGTGTTCTATCTGGTTTTGATTGATGTACGGTTAGTTTGTTCAACCTGAATTAAAAAATCATTTTATCTAAAGGAAATCAAATATAAAATCGATCTTTTCAGACAGAAGTCAGCCGCATTAAAAAAATAATTTTGCACCATTACGGAGATCCTGTGGAATTGTAGCCCTCTCCAGTAAACATAAGATATAAAAAAAATCGAAAAGGAGGTACAGATGGAGACTTGACCAAGTACTCAGAAAGCTAGACGACATCATAGAAAAGGAACGGAGGAAGAAGAGAGGGCAGAAAAAAGAGTATAAATATATCAACTTTGTTAAGGAAGGCGATCCAACAACAGGCTTGAAACCCGCAGGACATGAGTCAATCTTGGTTTAAACAACAACATAGGAGATGAATGCAGACCTCAGACGAGGGCTGGTATTTCCAAACGTTATCAAATCTTTTGACCGCCCTGATATTGCATTATGGGCCCACAAAGGCAAAAAGATAATAATGATGGAGCTTCCGGTCCGCAGCAAAGGATGGGATGCATAGTTTTTACCAGAGTAGAAAAAAAAATGTGCAGGACGGAGGACAAGCACCAGATAACAAGCATGTAACCTAGTTGTTTATTTGATAATGCCATTGACAACCTTATTAAAACGGTCACTTTCCATGCGTAAACTAATGTCTAATTTTACCTGAGCTACTGGTTTATGTAACGGTACATGAGCTATTGATCTATGGCTGTGTGCGTCTCTGAAAAAAATTATTAATTGGTTAATTATTTCACATTAAGAAAATCGTGTAAATGCATGGTTTCTTTTTCCGAATTGTTCATTATTAAATTATCAAGAGTAACAATCTACATACTTTTTCCCCTCTTACTTTACAGGTTTAAACAATCGTAAATTACATTTTCACCATGACTTTGAAATAAAGAAAATTTGATTTGCGTAAATTTTATATACAGTTCTATGTTCTGGATCGCGGAAAAAAAAATGAAGCAGAAAAAACCTTTTATACAATATAACCAGGATTCGACTTTTTTCCGTACATGTGTGGGAGTAAAGATTTTTTAAGATTTGATAGATTTTCATTATATGATTATATTGTCCCCGTCCTAGAGCCTAAAACCCTTTCCCAGGGGTCATCAATTTAACGAATTATGTAGAAGTCTTCATGGATATGGTTACAATGCTTTCAGTTTTTAACAAATATATATGGGAGTCAAGAAGAATCAAATACATTTTTTCTATATGGTCATATTGTCCCCACCCTATAGCCTGAACCCGTGAACCAGGTCCATGAATTTCACAATTGAGGTAGAAGGCTTCATGGATATCATAACAATGTATCAGGGTTTTTTTCTCACATGTGTGAGAGTAGAGAAACCTTAAAGTTGGCTTTTTGACATAAATGACATACATTAGCTTCCGCCTGTGGCGCCCCGGGGGTGGTATAGCCATAAATTCCCAAATGTTCATGTCTTTTACCATAGGGATGCTTCACATTAAAAATGATAACTATTGGCCTTGTTTTTTAAGAAGTAAAAATTGTTAACGCACGACTCACGATTGACGACGCACGACGACGGACGAAGATCAATTGCAATAGGTCAACTGAAAGACTCAGGTGACCTAAAAAAGGGAAAACCTTTATCGCCAGTCTTCAAAATCCTAATGCGTAAGAAGGGTATGGAGCAATTTAGAAATTTTTACCTGCCCCAATTCTACGTGTAAACTTTAAAATAATGTGAGAAAAAGTAAAATGCAGCCCTACACCTTCCCTCTTCTTGATGCTATGTGCCTGATTATTGAGATTCCTAATTAAACGAGAGTAATTAATATTTGCGTTATTCACGTAAAATCGCGAGAAGCAACCCTCGTGGATTTTAAAATATCGCCATTATTTTCTGAGAATTGCCGAAAACTATAAGAAATTAGCATTCGCGACTTTTATTCTCGCGATTTAATACACAACGGCGGGATTTCGGAATTAGGCATTTGCGTAAATTAAGAAATCTACAGAAGTAAACATATCAAAGAGTGTAGTTGTCAGTCATTTTACAATAAACTAGTAAACTCGTACAGTTTTAGCTCTTTTTGCACATTCATAGTTAGATCAATTGAGAATTCGCATCATATGGTATATATTTTATTACTAAACTGTTTATGCTCAATTATGCAAGGGATTATCAGATCACTCCTTTATAGTCATGTATACAATTATTATCCGTTTGGAGTCTTACAGGTTCTTATATAAGTAAATACACCTTTAACACGGAAGTATTTTATATAGTTCTTGATGTCAGTTATAAGGGTAATTTTTATCAGGAAGTAAATGAGGACCAATGTACTGATAGCTGAATGACAAAAACTCTCTTTAATTCGGTTGCAATGAGGATCCTAACGTTTTCCTGATTTGTAGCAGACAAAATCTTGAAAACTTTTTTTGCCTCTTTTATTAAAAGTAATATTTCACAAACAAGGGATTAAACGATTTATTGAAAAAAAGTCCTTTTATCTTTAAGTACCAAGCATACATTATAATACCTCACCACCACCACCACCACCACCACCGCCATCACTTTATATACCACAAAGAAACAAATATTGGACGTAACAAAAGTAAACCTAGAATATGTTATAACATATAATTAATATTTTATTGGTCATTTTTCAACGACACACACTGAGGGAAATGACCCTAAGGTCATACTTCCTACTATGTGATCCAAGTATTCTACAATTAAGTGGGTCATTTTTCTACGTTGAAAAAATGACCCCCGGTCAATATTCTACAGAGGTCACTTTTTCGTCATTGCACCTGCATATATAAAATTTACAAAATTATAAAATCAATCGTTGCAGAATAAGATTTTCTGAATCTTTACTTAAAATCAAAGTATATTTCACTTGTAGTCCATTGATACTTTATATATACATCAAATATCTATATCAGCAAAAATTTTACACTCTAATTTTAGTTAGAATTCAAAAAAGGATTTTACCTATATACAAAAAGGACCTAAACTGGCACTATAAAATGTACGCTATAATTTAACTGTATATACATGTTATATGTATATACATAATGTTTTTAATTTGCTACAAATGCCCCCAATTACATATGTCATATTTTAATTGCTTCGTGACACTTACAACTAGTATTTAAAAGTGTTAAGATAAATAAAAATTTATATTATTGTGTTAAGACAAATCATACTTCAAGTAAGCGCAGCAAGTTAGACAAATAAGTTAAAATGTATCAGCACGAAGTCATCTTCTTTACAAAATAATCTCGAAACATGCATTAATAAAACTTATATACAATTATAAAAATATCTATTTGTAGGTTACAAAATTGACCCATACATCAGATCTTTTTTTGCTTGTCAAGATTTTTGGTAAGTGTAGTCCCCCCTCCCCATTCAATTTGCTTCCGACGCCACTATACATAGTTCTTTGAAAAACCTAATTAGATAATCGGCGTACAAAATCATTATACAGTCGTACATTCTAGAACATTGAAAAATACTAGTATATATGGCATGTCAAACGTTGCAATATTCGATCTTTCCATTTGTATTTTATAAATATTCATTTGTATTGTATAATTTCATTTATATTGTATATATTTTTATTTGTATTCTATAATTTTCCATTTGTATTCTAAAATTTTCCACTAGTATTGTATAATTTTCAATTTGTTTTGTATAATTATAGAATACAAATAGAAAATTATACAATACAAATGTAAAATTAAACAATATAAATGGAAAATTATACAATACAAATGTAAAATTAAACAATATAAATGGAAAATTATACAATACAAATGTAAAATTAAACATAATAAATGGACAATTATACAATACAAATGGAAAATTATAGAATACAAATGGAAAATCATACGATACAAATAAATATTTATACAATACAAATGGAAAATTCTAGAATACAAATGGAAATTATAGAATACGAATGAAAGTTATACAATACAAATGGAAAATTATATAATACAAATGGAAAATTATACAATACGAATGGAAAAGAACGAATATTGCAACGTTTGACATGCCATAAGTATACATTTCATTTTATCTTTTCAACAAAAGCTTCTCCTATATATGCCCTAAACACTCATGAAATTGTTGATTTTATAATTTCAAATTTGATTCATCATATTTAGTTACAAGAATTTGGAAGATTGTCCTTTATTATTAGTGTACAAATCATCCTGATCGTACATTGCAGATTTGTAGCATCGTTTTAAAATGGTTATTGGAAAGATAGGTGAGCGTTTTATTCTTTGGTCAGTTTCCTTTGCATAGTTTTCCGAATGGCTTCACGATCTATCTTTCCATTTGCTAAAGTGGGAAATGTTTTAAACCCAACGATAACCTGCGGAATGTAAAGGCATTCAAGTAACTGGTTTTCTTCCGTTATATTGAATTCTTTTCGGAGGTAGTCCTGCATACTCTCCATGGAGTCCTCATTCTGTGGTTGGTAGATTATCGCGGCACTTGGAACATGATCTCCCGTTTCCATTTCTTTTATTGGCAATACAATGGCAGCAATAACATTACTCTTTGCTTTGATAACATTTTCGATCTCGAATGGGTATATTTTTCTTCCGAAAACTTGAATCATTTCTTGCAGCCGCCCTTCTACAAACAAAAGACCATCTTCTGACACGTAACCGCCATCTTTAGGAAAAAACCATCCGCTTTTCAATAACAAATCCTCAGTTTGTGGTGGAAGTTCGTGATTCAGATAACCAGCAAATCTTTTTTTGCTTCGAATCAAAATGTTTCCTCTCTGTCCAACAGGTTGAAGATGCCCATTGTCGTCTGTAATCTTTACTTCAACCCAAGGACACGGACGAACGCCAAGTAACATATCTTGTACTCTGGATTTGTCATCTGAGGTGAAAACTCTTGAACAAACGAAACCCATTTCTGTTATTCCGTATACAACCTGCAACTCGTCGCAAATTTCATCAATACATTCCAGGAGTGAGGTATGCGCCACCACACCCGAAGTAATGGCTCTCTTTATTTTCAGGGGTATTTTCCTTTTCATTACCAATTCAAGCATGGATGGAACCAAAATTGCTTGAGTCGCCTTTTCTTTTGTAATAATATTGGTTGCAGTTTTAACGGCATCAACCATGGAAGACGAATGTAGTGCATTTGTTAGTGTAACTCGCGTTCCACAAGCAGCCATTTCCCATACAGGATAGCCTGCAATCCACGAGAACGGTCGGTCGTTGTAGAAGATGTCTTTATCCGCCCTGTGTAGAAGTTGTGAGTGCTCGTGCCAAGCTAACACGACCAGTGCGTGGTGTGAAGAGGGGATTGCTTTTGGGAGACCGGAAGAACCTGAGCTCAAGGATACAAGAGCTACGTCTTCTGGGTCGATTCTTGGAAGTTCCAAATCAAGATGGCGGGAGCATAACTCAGCGACTGTGTACGCTGATGATATACGTTCATTTGGGTAAAACAGAATTACGTTTTCCAGTGCAGGGATAGATTTACATTCTACTTTGCCATTTCCTTTTTCAACGACATATTCGGAAATATGACAATTTCGGCCCTCAACACCGGGATCCATGATTAGCATCTTTACACTCCCGACACTGTTCAACAACTTGGTAATCTGATCTTCCCTCTCTTGATAGGGCAAACATAGCGGACATCCCCCCGCCATCTGCACCCCAAAGTTAGCAATAAGCCATTCAGGGACATTTCTACCACTTAGACCAATAATGTCACCTCTTTTAACTCCCATCTGAACCAGTGTTTTGGCAAACTTGTTTGCCTTGTCGTAGAGGTCCCCATATGTTAGTTCAAATCTCGCGTTGTCATCGTCAATGAAAATATACACAACCTTATCATGACTCTCTTCTGCTCTTCTTTTCAGTAAATCTGGGTACGTGGTGTATGGAATATCCAATGCAGTGTTAGAACTTAAGTAGCTCAAAGCCATTTTTTTACTTCTCGCGGCTGGAGTGGTAAGCAATCCCTCGGTCTGATATCTAACCTACTTTTCGTAAGTGTCTGGGTTTAAAAAATAAGGAGCAGATAACTTTCAAAACTGTCTGGGTTTATAAAATGAAGTGTAGATAACTCGGGCGTTCCATCTCTGAATTAGCTGTTGAATCTTACAATTTTTGCAATTTTGTCCATCCGTCATTTACCACGTAAATTATATATGCATATGTACGGTGTTATAAAAATCGTACAATTTTTTATATTGTGAACACGAATTCTTAAATCGTACTAACTGATTTCTTAATAAAAAAAAAAAGAGAAAAGAAAAAAAACACGATTATTTATGAATCGTACAAAAGACTATTGATGACGCACAACCCAATAATTTGAGCAAATCCTGATTTCAACAGTTGTACAGTTTTTCATGTTTTATTTCTCATTTGAAAATGTGGAGTTTGTAAACTATTGCCAGGTTCAAAAGTTAAAAAATTCATTTTGCAGAGTGGAGACATTGTCCGGACAAGGACAACAGATGGATGGGTGATTATTAATGAGAATGCACCGTTATGGTTATATCAGTTGTAAGTTAAGGTGTTGAAAGACCGATCGGAGGACGAAGATCAGAGGATCGCAAAATAATTTTTACCCATGAGTTTTAAGCAAATCCTCCACCTCATAGGCGTCGGAACCGGGGGGGGGGGGGGCTAGGAGGGGCTTAGCCCCCCCCCCCCCCCCACTTTTTTTTTGCAAAGTTAGACCTAACCATTAGGCACATATAGCATCAGAGAGGGTTCAGCCCCCCCCCCCCCTTTTTGTCGCAGCAAACAGAATTGTTCCTAAATTTACCTTGGAAAGATTGAAATATTGAGAAGTTGGAGTCATAGTTATACTAGCCCCCCCCCCCCTCCCCCCCCCCCCCTCTACAGATTAGGAATTTCATGATTTGAAAAAAAAAATCCTTGGTAGGACATTTTTTAGAATTCCACAGATTAGGATTTTCATGATTTTGGGAATTTTTTTTTTTTATTTGTTTGTTAAGATTTCTGAGGATTAGTCTAATTAGGATAGCCCCCCGCCCCCCCCCCCCCACCCACTTTCAATTTGCTTCCGACGCCAGTGCACCTGATGTGACAGTTTTAATTAAATTCAAGATGGCGGCGATGGGTACATTCTGTATTATAAGGTAGAAATATAACATTTTTATCGTAAGAAAAATATATAACGCCTGGCTCAAGTGTGAACAAAGTATAGTGCGAGGTGCAATGCATATGCAAATAGGAAACTTTTCCGGATACTTCATACGGACACAACTGTGATCGGCCAAAGCCAAACACAAAAGCCCTGAATTTTTACTGAAAATAATTGCCTATGCAACGAACTCTCTTAAAGAGTTGTGTGTGTGTGTGTGTGTGTGTGTGTGTGTGTGTGTGTGTGTGTGTGTGTGTGTGTGTGTGTGTGTGTGTGTGTGTGTGTGTGTGTGTGTGTGTGTGTGTGTGTGTGTGTGTGTGTGTGTGAGAGAGAGAGAGAGAGAGAGAGAGAGATTTCCATAGCAAAAACATATGACTGTTGCAGTCTTCTTGTTGTATATCGACAAATAAAACGCAACCTATCAAAACATCATCTTCATTTTTTTATTTTCCCTGGCCCTGTTGCTATTTTTTTATATATAAATTGTATATTGAATAGACATTGGTAGAAATATACAATTTTTGAAAAGAGTAATGGTGTTTTCATCGATTTTCTTCTATAAAAACGAATATTGACATTATTCGAGGATTATTTTCTGTCTAATTTAGCTTATACTCAAGGTAAAACTTAAATATGTGGGTACAAATTGAGAAAATTAGCAATTTTTCCATTTTAACTTCATATACCATGGCAACGGTTACTCCAGTAACCGATTTCTATATAGTGTTATTTTGCTATTACAACTAGGCGTACCCGTGTATAAAATATTAAGGAAATTGGTGACTTTCGCGTTGCCAGAACACTATATGAATTTATTTTTACATAGAACTGTATGTTTAAAAGTCACATGTCAACTAATATCATGCCAGACTCGTTCTGGAATATTGCATACTGGTATAGAATGTAGATTATTCACGTATATATGATTATACCCCCCCCCCTTTCCTCCCCAAATTTTCTTGAAAAATATAGCTAGATATCGTAATCAAAATCACTTGTCAAGATGATGACAAGTCATCTGAATTACTTTTTCCCACCTGTCATAAATGTAACATGATATTTCTGGTCCTCTTGTCATATTCGAGAATTCCAACGATATCCCATTTACTTTCGTATATGGCTGCAACTTACTCATCTCACCTATGTTCATCGTATCATTCGCAAATTGTTCCAATAAGTTCGTCTGTAAAGCTGTTGGTAGGAGTGCCTCTCTCAGTACATTGACCAGGACCAAAGCTCATTCTGAAAGTTACCCATCCCTCGCAAGTTGGTGCCACTGGTAAAAAATCATATGCCGACTGAATAATTACCGAGTGCCTTTTAACGGCCATAGAAGCAAGCCTTTTGGCCGTTTCTCCGACCCCCGTCTCAGTGTTTCCATCTGATGATGCGATTAGTTTTTCTTTCTTATAGAGCGAATCACTGATATTTGTTCATCAGTGCGTCCTTTTCGTCATCACTTTTTGCATTTCAAACAAGGTGGCTGACTTGAAATTTTCGTGTCCAAGGCACCATTGCACAGATCCCTTCAACGGCGTGCAGATCACGTTGAATATCCCGATATATTGCAACAGAACAATTTTATTAAGTTTTTAACTAGCTCCAGGGGGGTTCGCATGTGAGTTGGTTAATTGACAGCTTCAAAATAGAGTACATGGACTCGCAGACATTGTTTGTCTACTTCGAGCTAGGAAACAACTTTGTTTCTTTTGGGTTCCCAGATTCACTTCTTCAGATTGTTTTTGTTGTTTTACAATATTTTGCAAACTCTGGAACGTGCTCCTCCATAGTCATAGTATGATACTTTAATCCCTCCAAATCCATAGGTGGGGGAATCTTCTCATAATTTTCTTCAATATGTATGTTGCATAAAACACAACATGATTCAGGAAAACATTTTCTAATGGCTTTTGTCATATCCTTCTATATATAGATGCAAAATACAAGTGGATGGAAAAAAAATTTAAACGCACTATACAGTTTTAAAGAAAAAAGAGATATACCATGATAGTATTTGCCGGAGTGGATCAAAGATCTGATCAAAATGATTGTTCCACTCTATATAGCGCTTAGATTGTAACATTAAATTTTGTGAGGATAGCAGGTTGTCTAAAACCCCATTCTTCTTACCTAACATGAACGTAGGAAAACTCTCTCTCTCTCTCTCTCTCTCTCTCTCTCTCTCTCTCTCTCTCTCTCTCTCTCTCTCTCTCTCTCTCTCTCTCTCTCTCTCTCTCTCTCTCATATTAATTACAGTCGGGATCGCTATTCAACATATTTAATTACAGTTTTGTTAAATCTAAGGTAAACAACTTTTTAAAACGCTTCTGTAAAAGTCAAATAAATCTTTGGCTTATCAGGACAAAATCAATATGCGGTAACGGAGAGTTCTACAATGCGTCACGCGTGTGTCTGAACTGTCAACACAGAGAGTCAACAGGGGCCATTTTCTTATGTTTGAACACAAGACTAATGTGTCCCATGGCTCCTGCGAGGTAAATCCGAGGACTGTCACACGAAGAATTGACTCAAGGATTGTCAGATGGAGAGCAGAGAAATTTAAAAGGGAGAGTTGTATAATTTAAAAGTAAGTCCACGCTTCCATTAAGATGTATATGCAAAATTTATTAGATTTTTTCTGTAAAAAACCATGATATGGATCATAAAGATTTTACATCTAGTCTAGGTGAGAAAAAAAAATTAAATCAGGTAAAAAAAATTTCAATTTTAGAAATAAATATGATTCGAAAGATATCATCTGGATTACAATAATTTTTTGTATTTTTATTGACCAAACTGCTGCAGCATATGATCTTCATTGTTTATATAAACTGAGTTTATTTCACTAGTGCATCAATTTAGATATGAAGGCAAAATCAGACGTAATAATTCTTTTTAAAATTCATTGATACTTTATTTATGTTGTGCTCTAGAGAAGCCTTGCTACTCTTTAATCATGACAAGCTCTCATGGCCCTTCATCCTGGCATCCAACTAATTCCATTATCTCTGAGGTGGATCGTAAACATCTAGCGATAGTTGGGGAATACCTGGAAACCCCTCCTCATCAGCTCAAACAGAGGCAACTCGACAGGTAAGATCTAAGGTCACCCGACATATACATTGTAAGGTGGAACAAATCACAAATACCCATATAAAACGAATGTAGGACAAAATTCTAAGACAGTGGATACTGTAATCTTAACAACAAGAACCAGGGATAGTACCAAGAAGTGGAATAAAGGATCAATTATGCATGAATTCATTTCAATTTTGTGTGTTTCAAAAGTAGCCAAGAATGCATTATATATTTAATTATTCATCTATATTTGGAATTTTTAAGGATAGAAATGTGTGTCTTATCCATGCAAAAAGCTTTCCATTGTTTGAAGTTAATTTTGATCCATTCTATTGTTAGAATCTTTGAGAATATCATTAATTATTATCCTTTTTGTGAAATGATAATTACCTTTTTTTTGTTGAATGGTATTTTAGCTTTAAATTTGCTTTTGGTGGCCGTAGAGTAAGGCATTTAAATTTATTGATGAGATTTCCAATTTCAAGTGTTCATAAAAATTTATAAAACACAGAGTAAATACACAGGGCTTTAATATTGCCGCCTGGAGAGGCAGTCAGCATGCTTATGTCAACAAAGATGTGACAATAGAGGCAGGGATTAGACCTTTTCCTGGATTGAAAACCTGCCCAAGTGTAGTTTGTTTAAACAATATATCACCAGTCAAGTCTAATACTCATGTGTGAAAAGCTGCAAAATTGGATTATATTTAATCAAACTGTAATATTTGCTTGTATTTGAACAGACATTAGCAATCATAGAAACAAAAGAATGCAAAGTAAGACATGCATTTATATTTGCTCTTTGAAATGCACAGCCAATATTACTTGATGGTAGGCTTTTTACTGACTGTCTATCTACCAGTACATGAGTTGGATTGATAAATTCAGTATACAAATGGAAACAGGCTGCTTAATCTTTTTGTATTCTTCCTTTTCTAGACCACTTCAGGAAAAACGGTATAAGATAATCAGTTTTATCTTTTTAAAAAAAAAATCTGTAAGCTCGACAGGCTTCATAAAAAAAGAAATAAAAGAATTTTACAGAACCACTACTATCACTGATCAAGCAAGAAGTTTATTGGTATTTCTTTGATTTCAGGGATCCAGATTACGACAACATAAACAACATTTACTCCAGACTGCCCAGTAAGGCTCCATCCCCGTCCCCACGGGCTCAGAAGACGGTACACCTCACCTGTGAATGTCACAAACAGGGTCAAACTACACCTGGGAGAGGTAAACTGAGACCTAAGGGGGACACTGACAGTTCAGGGGAAGACTCAGACGGGGAGGAAGAAGGTAACAGACTTGTCGATCTGTCAATTAATCAATCAAATATTCAAATGGGGGAGGAGGAATGAATGAAACATGTCTGGCTGTGAGTGGCAATCAATCAATAATCAACTGTATTAATTAATCAATCATTATACAATTTGATTTCAAAATGTTTCAGGTTGATTTATTTCTGGGGTTTGATTTCATCTACAACTAAATATAAAGCAATGAATGTCCTTTGTAAACCTAAAATAATCAATTGTACTGATATGAGCTCGGTTGTTTTGATCAACAGATATTGACATCGGTGCACTTTTGAAAATGCTAGAGGGACTTAGCAAGAGGCCCGATAGTAGAATATCCTGTCAAGCCTTCCGAGGGGTGCTGGAAGGGTATTCCTGTCAAGAGGCCCTGCCACAGGATCAGCTAAATAAGGTCTTCTTTTAGAATGATTTGTCTAAATGAGAATGCTGCAGAACTTTGTGACACTCTACACAGAATGTTTTGTTTTGCATATTTTTGAAACTACAAATATTCAATGTAATTGAAATATGTTCAGCAAACCCAGATCAAGTGTGAAAAGTTATTGTTTTGCTTATTCCCCTTTCTGTGATGTAGGTGTGTCAGTATTTGGAGTCCGGGAGCCAGAAGATACAAGAGATGGCCTGGAGTTTAATCAGTCGACTGTGTGAGAACCGGGACAACTTGGCCACTCTGCTGAGGGGGAACCTTCTGAGAGACCTTGCCCACGCTATCAGCACCTCCCGGGAGTGTCTCGGTCCATGTGTGGACACGGCCATTCATGTGAGTGAAGACAAGAAAGTTGATTGGTTGTTAGAATGGCTTTATATAAATATGATTTGTAATGATCTAAATTGATATTTTAAACAGGTAAGAAAGATGTTGTACGATTTTTCAAATAAATATAGATAAAATTGAAATTTTTTATCTCACTGTGCCTCTCAGAATAATACATCATCAAATATTTGTTTCTCTCAATCCAATATGCATGTAAAATATCATTTGATATGTAAACCATATTTTACTGTCAAAGTTTTTAGGTATTGTTTTCCAAAAGAAACTTAAACATTTTTTGTGTTAAAAAACAGGCAATTGTGCCTCAAGTGAATTTATGTGAAAATAGCACTCGCAAATTTCATATAACTTTCACATGAAGCTCTTTTCACAATTGGCTGTGAGTGACAATAAGACTAATGTTAGATAACTGTGTCAGGTGGTGAAGGAGGAAAGCCTGAGGGGTGAGTGGGATGAGGGCGTGCTGAGTAACCTAGTTCCTCTCCTGCTGACCGCACTCTCTGTGGAGGATGTGGCCCTGGATCACAAGTACAGGATCGGCTGCTTCTTCCAGTCCCTGGGGAAATTCCCGGACTTCTCGAGGATCATTGAAAACAGGGTGTTACCTGTCGTATCGGAACTCAAGAATTCCAGCGCCAAACTCAAGGTGAGGCTAAAGACAGGGACATGAAGGAAATCAGTTCCTTCAACACATATATCTATTTAATATACATGTTTTGATATTAGTTTTTTATCAATGATCATCATTTAATTAAGAATGTCCATGAATAAATGTTTACTAAAAAAATGAATTACCAACAACATGATCTACAGTTGAACTTTGATATCTTGAACACTGATATCTTGAATACAATAGATATGTCAAAGTGATTTGTAAGTCCCAACTACTTACATTTTAAGTATTTTACTCTTGATATCTTGAATACTCGGATATCTCGAAGTTTTTAAACAGTTCCATCCAGTTCGAGATAATGAAATTTGACTGTATATATTCATACAGGTAATTACTAAAAATGTGAGTTCTATTGCAGTTTTTGACTTGGCACACAGAAATATATTTTTTTTTTAAACAAATAAAGGGGAGTTAGTCAAGTTCAGTTTTGAGGCATTAAAAACTCTCAACTCAATTTTACTCACAAAAGACAACACTGCTGATTGTAGGGCCATGCACTGACATACTCTCTGAAATGTTGATTACTTTTGGCAGGAAATCTACATCAAGATTTTGGGCGGGGTTGTAAGGAGTGAGGACTCGGCGATGGCTGGTAGTGTTGATTCGGGGGTGACTGGGGTGGCAGTGACCATGCTGAGGGACGGACCGTGGTGAGTACAGACCATGGGGAGGCTCTGACAGGTCAACAAAAGTAATAGTAGCGAGCCTTATAAATAAACTAAGATCTAAGGATTATCTGTCCAATAAATCAGAAAGTCTAATATATAGTGTGTATATACATTATGTTGATATACCGTTACGTATGGGTGTCAAAGTATCATAATACAGTTAAACTCATATAGTACAAACTAGGATAAAGGGAAGTCTTGGACATAATTAAGTATATCTTTGCTATAACCGAGTTATAAGGAAACTAAATTTATGTTCTCATGAAAGTTTATTCATTTAAAGTAAGAGGGGGTTATTTGTTCCATTATCTTTGTTTTGTACTGTGACTATGACTACAATGGCTGACTCATTGATATTAACTACAATGATGACCTTTTAATGCTGCAGTGACCAGCAGATAGAGGCCCTCTCCCTGCTGTGTATCCTGTCAGAGACCGACCATGGGAGGGTCACAGTGGTCAGTGACGAGGAGACCCTCCCCATCACTCTTACCTGTGTCAAACAGTCTAAGTGCAGGTACACATTCACTCACCTGTCTTCTTACCTTGTCACATTCTTTATGTTTAATATGGATTAGAAATTTATTCTAATGGCTCTATTGTATTTTCACCAAACTGTTGATTAATTAATTCTTGTTCATATAATTATTTACAGAACAGTTGATAATTTTAATGATTATATTACAGAGTTTGAATCATGAATCAGTTTAGGTATGCTATTTATGGGTATATCGTTGAGGCTTACAGATTTCAATAATATATGCAATTAATATATCAACACTTCTTATTTTATGAGAGCTTGAACAATTCTCTCATTCATTTATTTTAGCGGCAGCCTTTAAATACATATTTTTTGAATTCATTTCAATTCATACTGTTTTTCTGACAAAAAAGTAAATAAGTTATAATTGTAAGTGATGATGTGTAATGTTTGATGGTGTAGTAAATTTTAGCATTCTTGTGTTGAGATACGTCCCCTGGTTGTAGATTTAAGATAGAGAAACCAGAACAGAGTCATGCTGTGTTTAAATGTTCTAGACCTTTAGCTGTACGGAGTGTGTTTTGCGTTGAGACAAGAGAGTCCCTTGAAATAGATATTTCATGTATGAAAAATATTACGATGAACATCCCGATCCACATTCCTGCATGCAATTTATCTTTAACTGAAACCAAACTGTACCCTATAGTTACTTATCTAAAAAAAAACAGAATGTCTATACCGTAACTTTGTATACTGTTTATCACAGAAATTCCTGGCAGTACATGTATTCAATTTCTATGCTGTTAATTTGCAAACACCTGGGAATCATGGAAAATGTTTGGAAAATTTATTCAAGTTTGGAGGGGAAAAAAGAGTAGTTACTGTACATACTCTTTTAAAAGTAGAATTTTTTTAAATTGAATAAGTGTTTGGAACATACTTAGGAACCATGATCCCCAGTAATATGTATCACAAATTGATAACCCCTATCATACAGTATACCAGTACATATATAATATACCCACACAAGTTTTCCTTGGTCACTACCACTGGTGATTTTATTCCACCAAGCATGGTTACATCTCAGCTGTAGTTTTGCCCAGTTGACACCCTCACTTTCATGTAATATTTAAATTACAATGGTGATTATTACTGTATCAACTAAATGAGCTAAATGATTAATATCCACATACTTCACGCTCCCATTATAAAAAGTCTTTTATTTCTTGTTGTAAAGTACAAGTAGATAATAATGCACTTTATTGTCACTTAACCGTATAACTTAATTGTGAAGTCCTGCACATTGTTTATTTTAGTAATTTTGAATTAATATGTTTTGATTAGTAAATTATAACAGACATATTGTGTGCATATCACTATTATGTAAAATTATGATTTGATTTGTAACTAAAAAGTGTCATTTGATTGTCATATTTCTAATTAACTAACGAATATGTCAATTTAATCTTACACCAATTCATATACATGTACACTTAATTTATTTTTAAGAAAGTCTGTGCAAATTATAATATTATGGAGTTACCTTCCCCTGATACAGGTTAGTCAGACAGAGGGCGCTGGTGTTGATGAACCATGTGACCAGCACCAGGAGGCTGGGCCTGTGTAAGGAGGTGATGAGTCACCTGTCCCACGGTCTGCTGCCCTCCCACCACACAGACAAACAATTGGACAGACCCCCACTCAGGGGCCGGGGGGAGGGGGAGGGCAGGCTCTGGAGAGGCCTGGATAGCTACGTGGAATTGCTGACCAGAATATTTTGTAAAGAAGGTGAAAATGTTATTGAAGTACATTCATAGTCCATGCAAATGTTGATACCTAGTAACCGAATTTTTCTGTTGTATATATTTGGTATTAGTATGGGAAATTGCATTTTCAAAGTAGAATTAAACGAAAGACTGAGATGAATTGATTTTAAAAGTTGCTTTTTGACAAAAATCTACAGAGTGTAGTTGAATATGACTCTTTTTTTCAGCCAAAGTAAACAAGGACTCCTTACAAAAGGTGGTCAGTTGTGGCTACCGACCGGGCTGTGACCTTGACCTCCTGACCTACATTTCCTCCGCCATTCTCAATGTCTGCCTGTGGCCTGCACACAGAAATAAGCAGGACCTGAACTCCATCGACCTGTCTGGCTTCACAGACTGCCTGATTCAAAGGTAGAGCCAGCATTTCTTTGATAATTTTCCGGAAATGATTAACAAATTTATCATTTTTCTATTGAGAAAGGAATTAAAATTATTTGTGATCAAAGACAAGAATTTCTTATGATTGAATCAAATAATCTGAGAAATTTGGAAAAAATGAAATGATGCATACAGTGTAAATATGGTCTATGAAATATTTTTTAATGAATGAACATGCTTGTTGGTTTGATTTTTGATTTGAATTATAGAAAGAAATATGGGAAGATCAACAGAGCTCTGGTACAGATGGTGTGGGATTCGTTTGGAGAACCTATGTTTGAACTTCTCTCCTTCTTCTCACGAAAGCTCAGAAATGTTTCCGACTTGGCCCATCAAGCTCGAGAGGAAGAGAAGCAGCTCTGTCCTGATCACAGAGCTAAGTCGGCCAATGGATTGCGGGTGCTGGATCGCCTAGGATTTGCAGATTTGTTTGCTGTATTTGAGGAGAAGGAAGTGGAGTTGATCGTGATTCTCCTAGAATTAGTGCTAGTCATGTCCCTGTGTTCTTGTCACACTTTTTCTGACGTGTTTCCAACAACTGTAAAATCAAAGAAAAAATCAGTTGTTTCCTCTAAGTCAGATGCTTCAACACAGGGCAGTTCATCTCGTCCCACTTCCCCTGTTAAAAGCAGACCCTCCAGTGCAATAGGTTTGTCTACAGTGTCCGAGGAAGAGCGTCGTCAGGGACTCAAACAAAAGGAAATAAACGCCGAGCGACGGTTGTTAAGGAAGTGCTTGTATGAGGCGGGGGTGTTTAGAGTGGTCGTACCCTTTATTCAGTCTTCCCACCTGCAATGTCAGGTAATGAAAATATAAAGGCTATTCTTGGCATTTACCTATTATTTTCTTTAAATTGAAATTATGTGATACTATACTATTACTTATTAGGTTAGTTACTGACTCACTACGGAAATATATTGGGTTGATCAATCTCATAGATGGCGAGGCGAAGCCGAGCCTTCTATGAGATTGATCAACCCAATATATTTCCGTAGTGAGTCAGTAACTAACCTAATAAGTGTTTTGTTTTCTCGAGGACTATCAAGCGACATATTTATTCACAAATAGCGATGATCTACGCAGAGCCATGTACAAGATGCCTAACATCTCGTCCAATTTAACTCATTTAAACTCTTCAAAATTTTCAATCTCGCCTTTCAAATACTCTTTCGAAATCTTTGCTTCACCCATGTTTACTTACAATGTTTTGTTGCTATTCAATTTTAAATGTTTTCTCCCTTTCCTCTGCAGAGATTTGAGCAAATTACGACGCTGCCATTTTGTTCTGCTCCAGACAAAACAATGTGACGTCAATATTCTAAGGGCAACTACTCTAATTTCAAAGAATTTCAAAGGGCAACTACTCCAAATACTTTAAGAACTTACTGCATGCAGTTTATGTATAAAATACTATGAAATGTATAATGAGTAAAAATGAGTCAGAGAAGCGTCGACCAATGACGGCCATATTGCCTAATAATTTTTCTCACAGAACAAATATAGAGATATATGAGGCAATCACGTGCTAAGTTTAAACCAATGAAAATGTGACATTTCAGTCCAAGGGAAAACAAATGTACATATTAGTGGCAATATTGCCTCTTTAGGATTTATTTGATTTGCAAATAACTCTGTGCATTTTAAGATAGGGGTAAGATTGTGTGATATTGAATACTCTTTACATATTTCATATGACAGATGTTTTCCTGTGAAATCCTTCGAGCCAACATCCAGTGTGTGGAGGAGAGGGAGATAACCCTCAGTAGTGTTTACGGACCAGTGAACGCCAGCGCTAATGCCCGACTACGGTTTGTCAGAGCTAAAATCAATCATCTAATGTCACATCACATAACCTTCTAGTATTCTTAAAATGTAAACAATAAGTAGAATATAATAGAAATAAAATGTAATTTAATATATATCATAACTGGTTAATTGTTACCCAAAATATACATGGTTTTCCTGGGTTTTGACAGGTCATGCCTATGCAGTTTCTAGAGCATAAGCTGCCCACAATGAGTAGGTGATATTCAGCCTTGTATCTGACATGGATAATAGATAATTACATTCTCTTTTCCAGCCCCCAGTCTGCGGCGGCAGCTCTCACCAGAGACCTCCGTGTACAACAGGCCCTCCACACCATGTCTCCTCACGTCGCCCACATCATCAAGGACGCTCTTGGACCGAGACTTGCCCCCACCACCCCTCATGTCATCCCCAGGGTGGAGGAAGAATCAGACCAAGGGGCCGTCTCCAGACTAAGTCAGTGTAAGTATCAAAGGGACCGTCTCCAGACTCAGTCAATGTAAGTATCAAAGGGACTGTCCCCAGAATCAGTCAGTGTAAGAATCAGAGGGACCGTCTCCAGACTCAGTCAATGTATGTGTCAGAGGGACCGTCTCCTAACGTGGTCAGTGTAAGCATTGGATGGACTGTCACCAGATTCAGTCAGTGTAAGCATTGGAGTGACTGTTTCCAGATTCAGTCAGTGTAAGTATCAGAGGGACCATCTTCAGACTCAGTCAATATATGTGTCAGAGGGACTGTCTCCTGACTCAGTGTAATTATCAGAGGAAGTCTGTAGCAAACAGACTTTAGGACTGTTTTGTGATACAGCTATTGTAGGTATCAGGAGTTGTCCTTGGTTTCTGGAGGCATTGAGAGTTTCTACGATTGGATGTCGCTTATATTTCAATTTTTTGGGAGTTGATTTTAATCAACTCTCCTATGCAGTTACTCAGACAAATATTTCTATCACTGATACATAGTTTGAATTAATTTTATCTGTAAATATTATTTTATATGATTCATATGGGGGTTTCTCGACATTCTTGTCGAAATAGTCCAAAAATTCATCTTATAAAAATGTGCGTAATTCAAATTAGAAACTACATGTACTTGTCATGCAAAATAACATATCATTGATTTTTTAAATAAATAAACATCGACAAAATCAACTCCCGTCAGTTCTTCGGTACTTTGATTTTTGTAGCAGTACACTGTATAAAGCATGGTCATTTAGTGTATGATACTATAGAATGATGAGAGCTTTTGATTTTCTTTTGAATGTTATGATTACATTTCAGATGTAATTGACAACAGACCTGACTCAAGAAAAGAAGAAACAATCCCAGAGGTCCCCAAACCTGTCCTTGACCCCATTAGGCCAGTGGCTGGTCAGTGCCGGGACCTCCTCATACAGGAGGGGGGATCCAGGCTGCTGGCCCCATTGTTCGCCTCCTCTCCAGAAGTAAAGAAGCTGTGTTCACTGTTACTAGGAGACCTGGTGCATTTTGGGAATGTGAGTTTGTTGATTTGTTGATCTCTTTAGCATCATATATAACAATAACGAAGCTATCTTTCACATGTAAGTTAGCTTAAAGGTGTGGTTCTGACCTTACTGATTTTTGGGGTTTTTTGGGTTTTTTCAGGTTGATGTACACATGAAGCTATCACAGCTTGGCTGTATGCAGAAACTACTGGACTTTCTGAGGACCAACACTAGTAACGAACTCTTGGAAATCATTGGTGAGAATGTCACATAGATATATGGTTGATGCTTTAAAGAACATTCATCCTGTGCAATTTATTGAGATATGATGAACTCTAACTCTCATTGTTAAACTAAATGCATAATTCCTGTCTAGACCATAGCTCATAATGGAAAAACGATAAAAAGCTAAATTTCGACACAAAGATTGTTTATGACCTTTAAATATGTGTTGACCTTGCCTGGTCACTTTTGCAAGTTCAAGGTCACTATAAGAAAAATGGTGCATATATTACTTTTTAATAGAGAAATACTTGAGTTTTTGTATTTGTTTTAGTGGATGGTATCATTTGTGAGCTTGCTCAAAGTATCTCTAGTTACATTGGCTGGTATCATTGTCTCATTGATTATCAATGATTTTAATTAATTGTTTGATTAATTGTGAAATGGGTCTAATGGTTTCAATGCATTCTGTGTTGGCTGTATTCATTGTTTCAACGAATATCTCATTATATCATGGTTTCAATGATTTATCCAACAGGTTTGATCACAGTTTCACTGATATATCCAACAAGTTGACCATGGTTTCCATGATTTATCTGAATGGTTTTATCACAGTTTTACTGGTTTATCTGATCATGATTTTACTGATTTATCCAACAGGTTTGATCATTGTCCAGATGCTGGTAAAGAGTGACAAGAGGATAGAGCAGGTGTTTAACCATTATGGTGGTACACGGCTACTGATGGCCATGGTGAAATTCACGACCGGAGAACTCAGAAAACAAGTCACTAGTACGCTGAAATCAGTCACCCACGGTAAGAGTGAGGGAAATATATATATATCATTGATGACTGTTGAACAACCCATGAAGTAGTTGTTTAGTAGGGTGAAATGTACTGTACTTGTTATTGCTGACCGAAGAATCCTTCTGTTATTTTGTATGAGTCTTATCATTTAATTTTCAATTTTGTGGTATTGCAATCTGATGAGTGAATACTATTTATGTTGTGTGACCCCTGCAGTGTATTTTGTCTATATTCTACTGTTTTTGTCATTATGTGTTAACAGGTACCAAGAAGACAAGACCAAGCTCCGCCCCTGTCTCTCGTTCCAACAAACCACAAGATGTGTGGGACAAGGTCAGACTAAGATGCTTGTAGTAACTAGATGTTAAAACCCTGTGTGAAAAATTGTCACCAGATATATACTGCAAACCAATTTTTATTCCTTTGCCCCAAAAAATCGTGGGTTCACCAGAAACTTGTTAAAAAAATATCAAAGCAAATTAGTATACTACAATATTTGTTCTATAGTGATTATAGTAAAACATGCTTGTGCTAATTTTTCTGGATGTTTAAATAATTTTTAATATCAAAATGAAAGAATCTTTGTTACTGTAAGCTAAGATTGCTGTATATGAGAACATTTACAAAAGTACTTGATATTTGATTTGAGTTAATGATACCATATAACTACTGTTCCTCATATAATTCAGGTTCAACAACAATGGGCTCACCAAGATAAAGTAGAGGAAGTTTTACACCAGTGGTACAGATGAATAAAATGTTACATAAGGGTTTCATACAAAAGAAAGTATTACACCAGTGTTACAGATAAACAAGAGTATTACATCAGTGTTACAGATAAACAAGAGTATTACATCAAAGGTACAGATGAATAATGTGTTACATAAGTGTTACATTCAAAAGAAAGTATTACATCAGTGTTACGGATGAATAATGTGTTACATCAGTGTTACATACAAAAGAAAGAAATACATTAGTGTTACAGATAAACAAAAGTATAACATCAGTGGTATAGATGAATAAAGTTTATCACATCAGTGCTACATACAAAAGAACATATAACATTAGTGTTACAGATGAATGAAACATTACATAAGTTCTACATGTAAACCCAAATTATTACAATATTGTTTTTCAATATTGAGAAAATGTATTACATCAGTGTTACAGATGAACAAAAGTGTGTTACAGATGAACAAAAGTATAACATGAGTACATGTATTTCATATAGACAAAATATATTACATCAGTGTTGCAGTAAAACTAAAGTGTTACTGTAATATCAGTTTTACATGTGAACAAAAGTATTGCATTACTGTTATATATGAACACATTTTCATCATTGTTACTAAATATATTACATATGAACAATTGTATTACATCAGTGTTAACAATGAAAAAAAATACATTAGTGTTTTAGATTTACAAAATTATTATATAAGACAAGTGTTAATAAGAACAAAGGGTATTACATTCGTGTTACAGTTGACACCACTCTGCTAGTGATATTTGAATTTAAACTAGTACTGTGCCAAAGTTATTAATCATGTGTTGTTATGTGTGGTATGTAAGTTATGTTACAAAAATACGTCTGTGTACCATGAATGATTTAATAAAGATAAATAAAGTCTTTCAGTTCACTTAATCTTTTACATGATTTGAAGTCAAAATGCCTTAAATTTCACAGCTACGTTGTAATTGCAATGTGTCAAATATTTTAAATTTGTGATATACAGATTCTTCAGAAAACTTAATTGAGGTTACACTTTATCAGAATGCATGTATTGCAAGGTTAGCCTTTATCATCAATATCGGTACTGTTTATAGCATCAACTCCATATGTTTTATATTAGCTTGTTTCTTCAGTTCATTGACATGTTTCATTCTGTGTCTCTCCAAAAGAGGAATTGTGTTAAACACATCTTTATTTTAACTGATTTTTATTTTTCCGTCGAACAATTTTCCTTATTTCCTGAGGCACTTTATTTATATGTCTATCCTGTTGCTGAAAACAGTAGGAAAATTATACCCTAATGACACCAGAAGTCTATGTGCGAACGAATGAATTCAGCAAACTTAAAATAACGCCTGTCTACAATGGTGGCATTATTTTGTACGTCTGTGGGGTTTACTTTTATCATGTAAACGGATTGCTAAAACATATGTCAATATGTCAATGCTTGGTACTTTCATATAACTTGAATGAGTATTATATCTTTCCCCATCGTTATAGGGGGATTGGTAAATTTTAGATAATTAAAAAAACAACAGTGAGTTCATTTATAACCCATTTCATTATTAGATAATCAGTTTCGATAAATAATTGTGTTGAATTAATAAAGTAATAGTTTTTAATATAGCCAATTGTTTTGATGTAAGAGACTAATTCTATATTAATTTTAAAATAAGAATTAGCCATAAAAATACAACTCCCCATATCATGAAAAATCGATATCACAAAGTTCTACTAGTAATTTAATTTCAATGCAATACTCTTTTGAATTTCACATACCCATAGACTGATAATGACCAAGAAAACTCAAGATGTTTGCATTTGTTAGAAAAAGTTCGAAGTACAACTGGTTCTTCATTGTTATGAACAAAATTAATTCTTGCTTCTTCCTCAATAATAAGCGCACTCAACCAATAAGTTTACGCGCTCTATAACTTACGTGTCTATTTGTATTTTGTTTTCTTCGCTTAAATAACGCATATATATATATATATATATATATATATATATATATATATATATATATATATATATATATATATATATATATATATATATATATATATATATACACATATAAACTTCGAAGATAAATAATGCATTTATCTTCGAAGTTTAGTGTTATAAATTAAGCAACGAAAATGAGTTCAACAGGGTTTAGAAAAAAAAAAAAGTTTCAGTGAGCTAGTTAGTCTCAATGGAGACGGATGACGAGAGATCTTACAGCCGAGGTGACAATTAAAAATAATGTAATTAGTCGTGGTGGCCGAGTGGTTAAGGCGTTTGACGCGAAATCAAATGGGCTATGCCCGCACAGGTTCGAATCCTGTCTACGACGATTATTTTTTACTTACCTGGTGCCAAAATAGCTGCGGAACTATAGCGCGTTCTAGGGGAAATTCGGGTCTACGGTTTGTCAACCCAAATTTCCCCTGCCCTAGAGCTACAAAAATTGTCATCCGAAAACCTTAATATATCCTATATTGATTTTTCGATCGTAAAAAAGACGAATATAATATCAACCCACTTTCATAGAGCTTTGCAGGAATTGATTTCTTGAGTTGAAATTAAACATAACATGTACGATTACAACACATGGTACATTTTTCACCAATAAGATTTAGAGTGTAAAGTTTGTTTCGTGAAGTTGTCGTGAAGTTGCGATTAGCCCGGTAAGATGCCACTCGGCTTTCTACTAAAATACTACCCAACTTTCTCGAACGTATCTTGTATTTGATTTGCATTGTAAACTGTTAACTGTAATGTAAAAAAATGTGAAATGTTATTTCAACTTTCTGTATGAAAATGCGCAAAAAAGTTGGGGGGGGGGGGGGGGGGGGGCTGCCCCGTGAATGTGGTATAACAAGCATATGTTCACAACTTGAATAAGTAGTACATGTACATGCTATGTGAGAGCAGATTTGGCTCTCCCAACAGATCATATGTCTTTATACCATAGAAACTAGTCAGTCTCTCAATCTTTGGTCAGTGACTGTATGTACTCTTATCTCAAGATTGGCTTAAGAAAAATATACTTCTACAGAATATTTGTTGTGATTACTGCCTTTGACATGTAATTCAAATCGGTTTTAACGGTAAAGTGTAAACTTGTAAATTTTCACATGTTTCCTTTGATGATTGTATATAACTTGTTTGGAAATTTGACAGAAATTGGCTCAAGTACAGAGTACAGAGATAGCGTATGATTGATTAGGTTGAAGGAGAAATGTGCGGTCAATTAATTCCACTGATAAGCCTGTCTGCGCCGAGTCAGATGCTACTGCTGACCACGGTGCGTCAGATCATTACAAAATGTGGTATGGACTTGAGCGCTGAGTTTTGAGGTACCGTGTCGATCCGGAGGTGCAGGGAAAGTAGCTCTCTAGTAGTCATTTGGAAGCTGTCTTTTTGCCCTTTTTTATACAGGTAAGATCATAATAAATATTTCTATTTTCGGAATTTTTTGTATCTAATATTTTTGCCATTTAATTAATAGTATACTTCATATAGCATTTCATTGTTATTATTTTATATAATTTGAAAATATATTGAATAAAGAGTAGTCTACATGAAGCTGTATTGCCTCCTCTTTTACACAGTGAAATTTCCCCTTGTAGAGGAGGTGTTAACACCGTGGCACAAACAACAAAGGTGTAGAGGACAAATTAGATTAATTACGAGGATGTTATAATATATCATAAAAAGGCGCTATGATATAGTGGTTGAATCCGGGTTTCTCAACTTGTCCTAGCCACACCACGGTGGTGCCATCCGGTAGCGACTGAAGACATCGCTGGGCCAGCTAGGTTCACCAGACTTACACATACAGCGTCTCCGCATCTTCCGAACAACACCTTGGACGCAAACGTCGTGCAACGCCCGGGATTGACACAACGCCCGGGATTCATTTATCAAGAGTTTCAAATTTAGATAGACTACCGAGTGACTTGGTTTTAAACTTATTTTGGAAGTTAGACCAATTAGCATATTCGGTTGAGAACATTTACATATGATCTACCTAATAATAATAATAGATTCAATATTCACTGCGCCGTGTGCATGCAATAAAATTGTGCGCGACAGCTGAATGCTGTTTTGCAAGCGTGCACAGGAAGTGTTTAGATAAAAACAATTATGTAGACAAGCCTTGAGCATTTTGCTGGACTGTATCCTGTTGGCAACTATTAAGTACCATGTGCCATTCAGAATCTCTTTTATTAAATATCGTTGTCATTTAATTGTACTTTATATTATATTTCATTGCTGAAATTTTACTTGAAAATATATTGAATAAAGAATGGTCTATATTGCGAGCTGTCTTTTGCCTTAATTCTCTTTTTATACAGGGAAACCAGGGTATTCCCCGTATAGAGGAGGAGACCATTCCTGTGACAATTCGTGGCACAGACCACGCTAGATGTATGGTAGAGGATCTCGAGGATTAAATATCATAACATATAATAAAAGACAATATGATAATATCATAACACTTAATATATCTACTATCTAGGCTTAAAATTATTATAACATCCTAATTTTCGGGAATATTCTATTATAGATAACGAATGTTTGAGCTCTCAGCCTCTGTGTGTATCAAATAACCTGCAATGTGTGTCACCGGCCTGGTTATCCTGAAAATCAACAACACCAAAACCAAGGTAATGGAGATCAGCACAAAATCTGAAGAACTCGTCACGTTAGGCGGTACAAATATTGAAAGAGGGAGGTCACAGGTTATGTGTATCTAGAAAGCAAACTCACTACTGATGGGGACTCAATGGCTGATGTCCTAGCTATTTCTAAGGCCAAAGAAGCAGATACTGCACTGCGAAACATCTGGAGATCGGCAAAGAGCAGCACCAACATCAAAATCAGGATCTCCAAGAGTAATTAATGTTCTGGCGTCCTCATAAATGGCACTGAACCTTAGAAAGTGACGAAAGGCATCTAAAACTATATATTGAGAGAGAGAGAGAGAGAGAGAGAGAGAGAGAGAGAGAGAGAGAGAACTTCCAGATTAATGCCCATCTTCTGGCCAAACACAATCTCCAATGAAGAACTAACACCATCAGGTTATATGTAAGAGAAAATGGCAGTGGATTGGACATGTTTGTAGAATGCACCCAACTTCCACTTCAAGGTTTGCAATGAGGCGGACACCAACTGCAAAGAGAATTTTCGTGGGAGAGGAAGATCAAAAGAGACCTGGAGAAGAACGGTTGGGTAAGAAATGAATGAGAGCAAAGTCCAAAGATTGACACAGGACAGACACTGGACAGACCAGCAAGGAGATCTTTGGTGACGGCTGTATGTGCTAACCAGCACAAAGAGGACTAAGTAAGTAAGCCTGTTATCGACCAAATATTCTTTGAAATAAATATGAAAAAGGTAACTGACAGACGTTGGATCAATGCATGTTGGGTCAATACCATGGTATCAACTAACATCGCAGCACAGTTTAAAAGGCTGTCAATAAACTCCGTTCAGACAAAAAGTACGGGAAATGTGCATTATGACATCACAGTATATTACAAACCTTGAAAGTACTTATTAATCTATTTATTAGCAAAGATAACTTATACTAATCTTTTGATTGAAAACTACAAATGCAATTACTCACAATTTTGATGTCCGTTATATCGTACACACTGAAAAATAAGCGAGATGTCGTTCTCGCTGTAACTACATGTACAAAATATGACGTCATATGCTTCAAAATGACGCATTAAGGTGGATCCCTACTCAGACGCGTCATCAATTTAGCAGATATAATAAGCTTTAAAATCGAAAACGATATTTGTTCGGATTTACCGTTTTTTGCCCTTATTTTTAATGTTGAATTGATAATTCTGAATTTGATAGAAGCAGTCAAGTGTAAATAATGTCTACAAGTATATAAATGTTTGGATCTTATTGAGTCCAATAGTTGGAAATCGTGAATTTTTGTACTGAGATTTTAGTACGTTTGTGTTTATATATGCAGAGGAAAGGTACTGTTTATCCAAAAAGTTAATTTGTACTTAATACATGTAGTTTTGAAAGAAGAATTTTAGGGTTTATCAAAGCAAAGAAATAAAATGCTGTTTTCTAATGTATTTTTAAATTGTGTTCGTGACACTTTTTTAGCTGCATTTGATAAGGGGGTATATTTGTTCTAAAGGTCGTAGAAAAAAAAGAAGCATGTGAAGTCCTATATTTTTTTTGCTTTTTAGTTGCAGTAGACATAAATCTAATATTTTAAAGTTTAAAAAATGGTGTTTAACCATAAAATTTTTAAGATAAGTTAAAAAATGTGAAATTATGTAATAATTTTGAAATAGCATTTTTGTAACATTTCATTTAAAAATTCAATTTTAATCAATCAAATAATGATAATCACACTTGTTATTACTTCCTTACATTATTAATGATTAAATAAAACATATGAATCTTTGTTTTAATTTGCTTTGATGTTTTTTTAATATGAGCCAAATAATGAGTTTGGTTGAAATCATGTGATCGAAGAATGGGGTATGCATCTTCTGGAGACTCTAGTGATAAAAGTAAATAGTTAAGGCATGTATATTTTGGGCTTTTTAATAACGTAAGGTATTATTCTACTTGATTAATGGGAAAAAAAACCTTACTTTAACCTCAAAAATCCTGATTAGGGACCTACCTTAAGTCAAGTCATTGAAGGCTATCATGCAGTTTTATAGGGAATAAAACTAAATGTCATAGATAAACGGAAAATTATAAATGGATATTTTGTTTAATATTATTTTTAGTAGAATGTTACCTATATAGTCTTATTTTCATTTTGTTAAAAGTATGCATCGTATACAGAAGCAATCTCGGTTTTGTATAAAATATCGTGTATCTTAAAGCTGAGTACCTAAATAAATCACTTAATTGCAAGGGCATACACTTACCTGATCCTGACAAACTTTAACATGTGAATTTAAAATATGCTATGTAACTTAAAAACTTCTACAATCCTTGAAAAATCTTACAAATTAAATATTTTTTAATGAAATTAACCCTGTGACCTTCAAAATTATTCAACATATGCATTATAAATTACGGTTTCTACTTACAAATATTCTTATCTTATAAAGTTCGCACCGTTTTTCAAAATCTACGATATAACATCAAGTTATTTTATAATTCAGTTGTGAATTTTGACATGATTATGCCCTTGCAAAATTGAATTTTTTAAATGACCTCAAAACCACAAATACATCTGCTTGTACCATGCTTCTGCCATATCACGTGACCACTATAAACATAAAATATATATATTTTAGAAATATATTGCATTTGAGTAACTGTTATTGATTTTAAAAAAGACATGCCAGTTGAACTAAAGTATACGTGTTTTCATCACAAAAATATGCCGATATTTTTATTGGCCGCCTTAACTGTACTGCGATATGGTAGAAAATTTAAAACACTTACCCGACGTTTGCCCAATTAAATGTTGTGTTCCCAACTTACATCGGCACTCGATTGAGAATGTTTCAGAAGCTAGACATTGGGCAAACATTGCATACCAAACGCCAACAGACCAACCATTATCCAACATTGGTTCAATGTTAGCATGCTATCTGAAGATGTCATATACCAATTATAACATGCTATGTACCCAATGATGCTGTCAAAACCGTTTTTACTAAATGTTACAGTGATTTTTAATTTATGTATATTGCAATTTGAAAATACCTGTAACTTTCTTAATGCGCGTTAATAATTTTCCTAGTTTTATTAAATATATAGTTTCTTTACTGGGAGTAGGCTTCACAATGAAAAAGAATTAATGAGTTTCATCCTCAATAACACCAATATTGCAAGCATATACAGAATCTATACAAGTATCATATCTTGACGTGGAGTTATATCTAGGTCTTACTTAACTACACACAAGGACTTCCCAGTTTTTCTCATATATACAATATATAATATGCGAGATGAAAATAATTTCATAATTTAATTCTTCAACATTCATAAATGTCGTCTACATAATTGATAATACTCTCAACAACAGTAAAACAAATTGATACAGCTAATATTAATGTATGTGGTTGGGGTTGGGTGGGGGTGGGGGTATAGGAAACAAATTGATAAGTTAATATTACATGTAATGTATGTGATTGGAGGGGGGGGGGGGTGGTATCGAAAAGTGTGAGTTGTTAATTATTAGGGAAAACTCAAGAGTTTTAATTATTACAAATAAAAGCACACCTACATGTATGTGAAAAAATGAAGAAATACACAGGCTGCTAGCACAGCTAATACAGTTCATTAGAAAATGAATTTGGTTGGTCACGTCACTGTATCTATTTACATGTATTTGCTCCGTAAACCCCGAAGGTCTTTCCTTGTGATCTAATAAGGTATCAACCAAGTTCATATCCGAATGATAAAAGGCGATCCCTCTTATATTTAATCTTGTTTTGTGACAATATACAACCATGAAATATTTGAATATATCTTTTTAAAAAAGTAGAAATAATCTTTTGTTATTAGATAAGTTACTCTATTTGCACATCATGCAAACATAAAAAAAGAAGTAAAAAAAAAAAGTTAGAATTTTCTTCTGTATTAAAAGGATGCAATTTCCAGTAACACCCCCTCGTCTGCCACTGCACCAGTATAATAATTAATTCATAATTATGGACAACGTAATTTGAATCAGGTTTTTACCCATAAAAAGTTACGCAATATAAAAAAAAAGCTTAAGAACACCGAAAGATTTTAAGTACGACTTAGTAAAGAAAATGCATGACCTTGACCTTATTGGGTGAATACTCAGACCGAAAACTGAAAATGGATGCAGGAAAGGTAATGAATAATGTTGTCATGGTTTGTTTAATTCGTTCAGGGATATCAAGACAGAAAACAGCGAGTTTGAGAATAATTGAAATATGGTTTTACGACAGGAAATTTCGTTCCTAGTAGAAAATTATGCACCGGTTCGAATTTCCATTGAGCCTTCGCAATACTCTAAATGACATGTCATCGGTCTATTTCTAAATATGACACACGTGTGCAAGACGTTAAGTTTGTCATTTTGAAACTCAAAATTTCGTATTATCACGTGAATTCAAGATGAAGCATATACAATATGTACAGAAAATGTGAATTAGATCTTAATTTTCATACTCTTGTATTTTAAGATGATATTTTTACTTGAGTCACTCAGTAAATTTAATGTTCTTATAACTTTATACCGTTGTTTTCAGTTAACTTAAACTTGATATTGATCTTCATATATTTATACCGTTGTTTTCAGTTAACGTAAACTTGATATTGATCTTCATATATTTATATCATGCCTCTAACACAACCATCTACAGATATATACGGATATATTTTCCTGTGTCTAACTGTTTTCATTGGATGTAATTGATTAACACTTTCCCGGATGATAGGAATATCCTATTTGAAAGTAGAGAGTCCCAGAAATGAGGCGGTGTTGCAATTTGAATGAAATTGAAACTTTTTGAAGACGAAACACATTGATTTTTAGGTGCATTTCTCTTTCAACATTCTTTTAAACACCCAAGTGAAAAAATCCACACAAAGAATTTTAACGATCTCTGATCCTCAGCCATGTTCGATAACTCTAAATCACTTATTTAACAAAATGCTTGGCTTTGTTACTCCATGGAGATTTACTACATATAGGTAAAGGTGTTCGAGACACTGATGTATTTCTTTTCATTTCTTAAGTTTGAAGGACATGTATAACATTTTCATGATGAAAAAAAATACTTTAAGGTTGAGGGTCGGGGAACCTTAAAAAGAATATTTTATCTTGAAGTAAACATATAGAGTACTAACCACCATGGTAAACATGATGTGCTTTTACTTTAGTGTTATATCCAAGATGAATAGAAAATGATGAAAGAGGTACCTGGTTTAGTACCATACAGGCGTTGACCACCAAATGGACGCCATACAGTGGCATTTGCTTAAACTGATCAAGGAAAAACTATTGTACAGAAATACATGTATTTTTCCATTTCAGTGTTTTAAAACCCCATCCTTCCAGTTCTTATTTAGTGGGTTTTTTTCTGGTTCAGTTTAAATATGTGATAGGAAAGGAGGAATGAGCATATAAAGCATTAAAAAAATATGGCTAGACTGGGAATCCAGCTTGAGGCCCCTGCAACTCTAGTTAGGAGCTCTACCACTGAGCTACCCAGGCCGATATCCACGGTCCATATAGCCCCAACTACTACAAATAAAAATATTGATTTTGTTAACTGTTGTGGAACAGAAAAAGTCAGAATTACATTAAACACTTTTTCATTCAGCATGTTTATAGCTGCAGTATTCCTTAAAGTGCTCACTGACATATACTAGTACATGTTTCAAATTGAGGAATCAAGACTAGATCTATGTAATTGTCAGGATGTTGTGCTTGACTTGTTCCAAGATAAGAACTATAACTAGAATGCTGTTATAAAAATATAAACATGTTTAAGGATGTCTTCACTAGAAATCAGCCTAAAGTGGTCTTCACATTTGATGTAATAGTTAACATTATGCTCTTATTATGTTCAGTGTGTGGATTAAATACCCAGAATTCTATTTATAGACAAACTGCTGTGTAATCTGATGCAGTGCTACAGATTCAGTTTACTTCCTGGTTCCTGAAAACAGATCAGGACATTTAGAATATTTTACTTATCGAATTCACATGTACTTAAGTTATTTCCATGTATGTGTGATGAAACTGGTCAAATCAAATGTAAAAGGAAAAGAGTGACCTGATTCATTTAAGATTTTCAATACAAAAGGTCACTGTTTCCTTAAATTACCAGCTCAGGGCAATTTATGAATAACAATGTAATACAGGGCAATTTATGAATAGTGATTGTCAATAGAGAAAATTTGTATGCTGAAAATGCTAAATTCATACACTGAAAAACTTACAAAGGGAGATAACTTTTATTGATGTGAAATATGACTGTTTACAGAGTGTTTATAGCAAAGAACACAGTCACCTCACTGAAATTAGGTAGTATACTGTATAAAACATTATATTTGGCGAGTACGATATTTGGTGGAAATAAGTTTTTGAATAAGTTGGCATGGAATTAATTTAATGTATTCCTGAATTTCCTATTCTTTTACACATGTCACGATGTGCATGGCATTTAGCAATGTGCTTGATTTAGCGAAAGCTCATTCCTCCAAAAATGCTAATTAGAATACACAGCCGAATGTAATACGTTTACAGTATATTTCCATATAGGTGTTATATGGCCATCATTTTCTAACCTGAACCAGAACTTTATTTATTTTACAACGATTGATAAAAAAGTTCAACAACTTATATTAATATCTCTCGTTGGCATGGATTTTGGCACGAGGGGGTCATTGGTGTGGGAAGAAGCTGGAGTACTCGGAGAGAACCCATGTGTCCAAGCGGGCAACCACCAAACCCTATCACATACAACCACTGTCGATCACGGGGATTGAACTTGGGTCGCAGCAGTGAAAAGCGAGTGCATTGTCCACTACGCTACTTAAACACCTTTTCATTTTCTATTTCAGTGCCTGAATAATTTTTCCATAGAGCCCCTGAAGGAGCCCAAGGGGTTTATCAAAGTCATCCAATGGGTAAGTCTGTTACAGAGAAACGCGGTTATAGCAAACACGCTTATAAGTAATAGTCGTCACAGCAAAGTCATTTTCATTCCCTGAGACTTTAATAACGTGTTGCAAACTTTTAACGAATTATGCTTATTACAAAGCAAAATCACCAATCCCTGGCATTTTGTTGTAGTCGTGTTTCGCTGTATTCTGTTACCTTAGCCTCTTCCAACATAACCATCATTCACTCTCACTCAATGAGAACACATTTGTACTTGCATACTGCAATACTTTGAGCTAAGTCAAGTAGATAGTCAGCATTAACACATTTCTATCTGGAGTACAGTTCTTTTAAGAGAATAGATCTGGGATGGGAAATAGTCTTTCTTTGAGAGATTGAAGTACTTTCATACTGTTGGTGTTCATACTGATAAGTTTAATATCTAGTTATTTTCACCATAATCCACTTTTCAGTATTTTCAATTTTGTGATTACTTTTACAGTTTTGCCTCACATAAAACCCAAACAAAATGCAGGAATTATGTCTAGTATTGTATGCTATAAGATTCATTTTTAAATTGCTAAATAAAAAAAAATATGAATATAACTCATCTCTTGAACATTGTGATAAAGGGAGAAAAACCCCCCAAAATATATGGACAAAGAATGCATGTTCAGTAGACTGAAATAACCGTTAACCATGGACTCGTTGTAAGATATTCTATAGGCCTCTCCTCCTCCAGCTGTATAAAGAGGAGTAACCACTACAGCGCTACATCATACGGCATTAAGTAAAATCTCATCCATAATTGAATCAAGCCAGTTTATTAGTCTGATTCAGAATTGTTCAGAGAGGCAAGGGATTGCCTTTGAAGATAAAACAATTAAGGATCATCAGAAAACATCAGAGTAATGAGAAAAAAGGCTTGCAGCATACTTGCTGTGTATTGATTGGGGTAACAATATGTCAACCTGTTATTCATCGCAGCCCACTGCCAGATCCAAGACCTTTTATGCTTCTTTCAATAAATGTCCATAATTTGTGTAGAATAATGAAACAGGACAATAGCTCCAGGCTTTTTGTTAAGAATCAGGTTTTTTGTGCGCGGTGGATAAGATGTTAAATGATGGAGTGGCTGGTTGACAATGGGAGTAATCAAGCCATGCATCACCTCGAAGATTTATTGTAAACTTTACCGAAGTGTAGTACATTTGTACCGTACTGTACTACCAGTAACCTACCATACTTCATGTAGAGATGCCATTGATAAGATTCAATATCAATGCATTTGTTTGCTAATTCAAATAATTTTGATAAAATATTGATCTATGCAGTTTTGTTAGATTTATGCAATTTTCATAATTTATTTTTTTTGGTCATAAAACGTAATTTACATTTTTTCTTGCCAGTTTAAGTTTCACATATGTATATAAATACAGTAAGTCAGAGTAAGAGACATGCTGACTGGATGATGGGCTGGATGATCAAATCCTGTCATCCATGTTTTCATGATAATAAGTTTTAAGTATGTACTAGATGAAAGTAAATAATAAATATCCAGTTAGTTGAGGAGAAAAAATTAGAAATGTATCAACCTTTTTTAAAGTACATTTAATGCAACACAAAAATGCCAACACAGGTGAAAAACACGCTGATTCTGCTAGAAAATCTTTGAGTGTTAACACTTCTTTTCTTTATTTATTGTAAGTTGTAAACTTGTAATCAATTTTCTAGTATTGCCACTCTTCATATTGATAAACCAATGTAAATATTTCATTAGTGACCAATTTTAACTTGAAGTCTCTTTCTTTGGATATTTGTTTTCAAATATTTGGTTGACATGTAAGCTCATGCTACAGTACTGCTTTTCTGTATTAAATGATGAACAATTGACAACAATGTAAATTTAATAATCTTGCAAATTTCTGAGCACTAATAAGTAAACCATATTTTTCAAAACCTGAATAAAGGAGATGTTGTACAGTTATCTATGTCTAAACAGAACAATCCATAGTTATCCAATTAGAATATGCTTGTGAGATTGAAAAGCAAAGAAGGGAATTTTCATAAGCGCTCTCATAATGGTGGAAGACAAACTTGATTGGTGTGTAGTCTTTTTTAACAATATTGTGTAATTGAGCATTTTAGAAGATTGGGATTCCTTGAGAGCAGTCGGTAGCCTTATCTGGCTCGTGGACATAGCGATCAATAGAAGAGTCTGCGTGACAAGTCGTCCGTAGTCAGGATAGAACGTAACATTCATAGAGTGCTTAATACCAGCCTATCATAAAAGTTTGAACTGTACCTGCAGGGAACACATAAAGCATTTGTCTCTGAAATAAATCATAATGTCTCCCAGGAATATTTAAACTTTATCTTCATTTCTTTGACAAAATTAGGACTGGCTCTTTTGGTGAACAACATGGCCCTAACTTGTGCATCGTATCAAGAGAAATGTAAGAAGGTACCTGCAGAACTAATCAAATATTACTAGCATCTTCACTTAAGAATGATGGAATTGCATGTATATGTAGAAAAACTTTACGATGCCCTTTTAGCTCATGTTGCATCAGTATTATCATTAGAGGAGAAAATAGACCTACTCTGTATTGATCAGAGATTGAAAGGCTTCCTAACGTGTTGTTGTTATACTTGAGCCCCAATCTCAGAACTTCGTCGAGCGTCCCATTGAGGACCAGTCCTGATTGAACGTAATGAGGCAGTAACTAGTTTGTGTGCTGTGAATGCTGATTAAAACTTTGATGAAATGAAGCTTTATAAGCTCAGTTGTCCTTTAACTCTCAGAAATTATCAACCTCCTTGGTGCAGCTATGAGAGTTGCTAAGTAGTGTGTTGTAATACTGAAAAGTTAAAGTGTCTTGAGTTGATGGTCATAGAGTAAAACTATCCTCCATGTATTTGTACATGGAACATGGATAGGATTTGAATGTTCATTAGAATTGTGGATTTGACCTTGATTTAAATATACAGTAAAAAACGGTTATAGCAAACACTCTTATAATGAATTGACGCTTACAGCGAAGTGATTTTCATTCCCCGTGACTTCATTACATGTTGTAAACTTGACGGATATAACGAATTACGATTACAACGAAGCTGTGACTTCGTTATAGCATGTTTTACTGTATCTGTATGCTCAATTTGCTGTTAATTTTATCCCCTCCCCTCCCCTGACATCAAAAGCAATGACTGTGTCTTAGAAATAAATGATTTGTATCATTGCACTTGCTCTTGTTGTCTCAAGTGGAAGATCTACCTTTGTTTTTGTATTCAGATGTCAAGGTCATCATGGAGTCATGGCCATCTGAGCACACAATATCAGTTACAGCTAAGACATAATACCGGTACTCTTTTAATTTGATTACCTTGAAATAACAACATATGAATAAAATATATAGAACATAGAAATATAACACATAGAGAGATATGCACTCTATATATTTGTAACTTCATGTGGAGTTTCTAACACACAATAGAAACAAGCAGACCTTAAGATTTAATTATCTGCCCCCAATCCCCTGTAGTTTATGATAAATACTTGCGATTGATTTATATATTAGTTCTGAGGTCTAGAATTGCAGTCCATCAACTTCTTTTGATTCCTCAGTGAAATTGCCTTCTTAACTTCAGCATTTAAGGAGCTTCTTAGGAGGAAATATCCAGCCTTAAATTCTCTGCGGCATTACTTACAATACTGTATGAAATAAAAAGGTAGCGGTGCATGTTATTTGGACCACCACCACCATTAGGTGTTTGATGGAATGTCTTTCTCTCTAATGATGAGACACAGAAGTACACGAAGTGCAGAATCAGTTCAGTATAGTCAAAATGGTGCAAGCTGTTTGATCTCCAAAGTTAAGAAATCAAACAAAAATTCAACAGATTTAACTGAGTGCTGAGGAATAATAAAAGTCAAGTTGTTTTGTTTTTTGATTGACTAAATAGTATGATATATTTTTCTTACATTTTGTACTGATGAACAATTGCCAGTTTTATCACTTTTCCCCCTGATGCCACTATATGATCCCTTTATATAATATGTGTCAGTAATATCTAAATTTGATTCTAGAAAATAATATCATGAGAGATGAATTTAATTTTCACTTATTATTGCAAGTTTAACTTACTTTGGATAGTTTAAGATTTTGGATGGTTTATATTAGATTTGTAAGCTAAATCAAGTATTCTGTATTATATTCATTCCATTTAAATCAGAAATAAATGTGTTAGTGCGCAGAACAAGAACGATGAAATGTACAGAGACACAGAACTGTGCTAGTGTATGTGATAGAGCACACTGCCTCAAGATAGAATGTGCTGGTGCATAGAAAAAGTGGAATGAATTGACTGCATATGCTCCAAATGCATAGCCTAATAAAGAGAGAGGGAGAACAATAGCTAGTTTACACATATGTGATAGAATAAAAAAATGTATTATCTTGTGCATAAAATTGAGAGATAAAAATAGTGCGCTATTGCCTAAAGGGAGAATGAGAAATAGTGCTAAATTGCAGAGGAAGAGAGAATTCTGAAAGATGAGTGGAAGACAGATACATGTAGAAATGTTAGCTTAGTGCTGAAAGGGAGAAAAATAAAGTGTAGTGGGATCTCTGACTATCTTCACCGGCACTGTGAGCTAATGTTCACACTTGTGTTTGCCTACATCGCTGGTATGGAGCTAATGATCACATCTTGGCAGTGATATGAATTGTGGCAGTAAATTGGTTGTCAAATGATCAGTTAAAATGATAGCCTATCAATGCTGTTACGTTTGACACCGTCTGTAGTCAGATCCCAGAAGCATTTTCTCCATTAGGGGCTGTCGATCCATCCGTCACTTGTCTGCAGGTCCGCTGCAACACTGCCTAATCTCATTATACTGGGCTCCACACAAAGCATCGGTTGAACGCAGTGTCAAATAGAAACCAAGAATGCCATGACAAACTCACAGAATCCACAGAATCCTAATTGTTAACTTTGTCTACTTCTAATGTGTCTGCATCATGCAAAGGTACTTTTCTATTCTGATGTCAATATTTTCTGCTATCATCTGTTTTTTATAATCATTGAAAGTTTGCTATTGGCATTCTTGGTAAAAGATAATTGCACTGAGCAATGATATGGAGAAGTCATAAAAAACAATAAATGATAAACTTTTGTGTCCCTGTGCATCGGCTATGTGAACGCTGATCCTTACCGACCCCCAAGCTAGGATGCGTAAGCAACCTGAAATAATATCAGCCATCAATTCCGTTGCTTCAGAGTGATGTTATATTTCATGAATAAAATTTGGATTGATAATGTCAGGTGATCTTTTATCATAAAAACGTTACAATGGCTTAGTTATGTTTGAGCTTTTGTATGCAAGAAACAATTACTGGATGCTGCAAGCACCGGAGTTGAAAGGCTGTCTTGTTTAGTTATTATGGATATCACTGCAATTGGATGCTGAATATTTTCAGTAGGAAAAAATAGTGATAAATTGTTTTGTTCTTCTAAAGGAATTAATATAGTGTACCTAACGATTATCTTTAATCTATGGCTTTTTAATGATTTTTGACTGTAAATGGAAAAAAGCAAAATTTAGTAAAATGAAGATGTCGAATTGACAGTAAAATTTGGATGGAATGCTGGATTTGATTACGGTAATACCAAAAAATTTTAATTTGAAAAAATTGTTGTGGGAATGACAGGCCCATTTTGATGAGCAGTACGTTGGATGCGTTTGTTTGAAAGGAGACAAATATGAAGAAAATTGTGAGTGTTGGAATTAAGTCAGCATGAATTGGTGAAGACTGAAACATGGCAACAGATAATGGAAACGGTGATCGGAATGCAATGCTTGGATGTTATAGAAAATTAGGATGGAAAATTGATCTCTATTTTTAGAATGTAGAATAAATGTCTACTGAGTATCATTGTCAAAAGGAAGAAGCTGTGGGGTGTGATTTTGTTCAATTTTATGATGGCAGAAATCTTTCTTTTTGGAGGATGACACAAAGTTTATAATTGTCTAAGACATTATGGACATGTTTTGGTGGAACGCTGTATAATCCGTGTCAGTAATTACAAAAAGTTTATTAGAAAGCTTGTGGACATATTTTGGTGGATATGTTGTATACTCGGTGTCAGTGAGCCATGGATGTAGAGGTCCGGATTATACACTGGGACCACGGAGCTTCCGGCCGGATGATTGTTACCGTATTGTCATTGAGAATCATGAATCTGGTATGTTTTCTTTACAACTGTTATGGAAGTCAATTAAAAAAGATGTCAGCAAACATAAACTGATTTCTTTCTTGGAAAAAAGAGTAATACAGAGAGAGAGAGAGAGAGAGAGAGAATACGATCCCTAAAGCAATATTTTCTTGAAATGATTTCATGCAAATGCATTTTAAAGGGCTCTTTCATAGATTTTATCAAAAAGCTGATAAGGGATGAAAGTACACCAGCTAGTATGTTTTAAATTTGTATCAAACAAATATCCATTGACCATTCAACCATAACTGATTTCTCTCTGAATTTTAATTGCCAAGCAAACACACCCCATTTTTTAGACAAAAATTTAGCATCATTGTCCCTGTTTTTTTCCCTCACAATATAAAATCTAAGAAAGGATGCAAAATGCTGTTGAGTCAACTAAGAGGTAAAGCTTGATCAATAGCTTCTTAAAATATGAGTGCAAAGAAGTATTGTGTTTGATAAGAAATCATATAATGAACTTATTTTTCTCTTTTTGATGCCTTGTCAGCATATGGTTTGTCCATAAAATGAGAAGACATATCTGGATTTGGACAACAGCAGATTTTTGGATAATGGAATGGACAGATTACTGTGGTTTCATCAATATTCGTTGAATACTAATTTTTCATGGATTTTGTTGTTATGTTGGTCCACGAAATTAAATGATCATTGAAATGCAATTTCTATTAACATTTTGTATTGATAGGGTCATTGGCCACGAATTTACGTATCCTTGAAACTGTGATTTTAACTTTATCCCCGAAAATTGACATCCTTGAATATTAATGAAACCACAGTATGTTGATTTGAAATTAAGATGTGTTGATATACTTGTCATTTGGGTGAAAGTCAGTGTAGCAGTACTGTAATATTTATTTTGTCACGTAAAAAAAATAATAAACTTATAAGGGGCTCTTTACATTAGGTATGTTTTATTAAAATATTTATTACAAATGACTAAATGTCTGATTATGATTTCTTAAAGTATTTCATAACTATTAGAAATGGTTGTAATAAAATATGAGCTGCCCATAAAAAGTTTATTTCAAATTACAAAAAGTTTTGACTGGCATATTATCATGATTTGATTAACAGTCTTCCTGAATACAATGTTAAAATCCAATTTCCGAGCAGTTTTCATAGAAAGGAAAATTCTCTTACTGGAAAGGACATCTTAAATGCTGTTTTGTTGCAAATTTCTATCAGATCTGATAATAGAAATCTAAAAAGTGAAACTAATTGAAAGAAAAAAAAAATGATGGAATGCTTTTCTGAAAAAAGTTGCAAAGAAAAAAAAGTGACTATCAGAATTTTGCAACGTATGAAATATTGAGGTTGCTATTCAGATATTCTATTTCCAATTTTGGAAGTTATAATAACGTCAATTTTAAAACCTTTATAAATGGGATTAGACTTATTCAGCAGAGAACTTTGCTTAGTTTCTATTTTTTCTTCAGATATTGACCATATTTGACCTGAATTCTGTTTTATTCCAGATACTGGCTATCTTTGCGTTTGCGACCACGACCAGTGTAGACACGTTCCTAACGGTGACTGCTAGAGGTTGCAGCGACGCCATCATGGAGAAAGTGGATATAGCCTACCCGTTTGAGTAAGTACTTGTGAGTTTCAACTCACTTCATCTCATGAACCTCCAAAATTACAGTTGACATTTGTTTATCAAATGTTCCATGGTACTAACAGCCTAGGCAGCACCAAGTCATGTCACCCTATCTTATATGTGTTCATAAATAAAAGCCAATTCCAACATTCCGGAAATATATATACATTCAGTTATATTCAATTACATCTGTAAATTCATTATAACCAAGTTTGCTATAACTGTAAAATTTTACAAGGATTTGTTAAAAATTTTGACAGAACTCTACAAAACTTTGCTATAGCTATATGTGAGATTCTCTATATCTTTTTTAGCTCACCTGAGCTGAAAGCCCAGGTGAGGTTTTCTGATCACATTTTGTCTGTCGTCCATCTGTCCATAAACTTTTCACATTTTCAACATCTTCTCAAGAACTACTGGGTCAATTTCAACCAAACTTGGCACAAATCATTCTTAGGCAAAGGGGATTCAAAATTGTGAAAATCATGGGCCACATCCTTTTTTAGCTCACCTGAGCTGAAAGCTCAAGTGGGCTTTTCTGATCACATTTTGTCTGTCGTCCGTCTGTCCGTAAACTTTTCACATTTTCAACATCTTCTCAATCTACTGGGCCAATTTCAACCAAACTTGGCACAAATCATCCTTAGGCAAAGGGGATTCAAAGTTGTGAAAATTAAGGGCGACACCCATTTTCAAGGGGAGATAATTAGAAATTAATGAAAAATTTTGAGAAATTTTCAAAAATCTTCTCAAGAACCATAAAGCCAGGAAAGCTTAAAACTTGTGTGGAAGCATCCTCAGGTAGTGTAGATTCAAAGTTGTGAAAATTATGACCCCTGGGGGTAGGATGGGGCACAATGGAGGGTCGAAGTTTTAGATAGGAATATATATATAGTAAATCTTTAAAAATCTTCTTCTCAGAAAGTAATCAGCCAGGAAAGCTTAAACTTGTGTGGAAGTATCCTCAGGTAGTGTTGATTCAAAGTTGTGAAAATTATGACCCCTGGGGATAGGTTGGGGCACAATGGGGGTCGAAGTTTTAGATAGGAATATATATAGTAAATCTTTAAAAATCTTCTTCTCAGAAACTAATCAGCCAGGAAAGCTGAAACTTGTGTGGAAGTATCCTCAGGTAGTGTAGATTCAAAGTTGTGAAAATCATGATCCCTGGGGGAAGGATGGGGCCACATTGAGGGGGGGGGGGGGTGGATGGGTGTTAAAGTTTTACATAGGAATATATAGAATAAATCTTTAAAAATCTTCTTATCAGAAAAATTCCTTTAAATAGGCATTACAAATTTTCAAAAAAATCCATATTTCCCAGAAGGGGGTGGGGGGGGGGGGTTCCAACCCCCGGAGCCCCCTCTCTGGATCCGCCAATGAGACTATGGAGAAAGGTAAAAAAATTTAGGTCTTAATATATCTTTTTAGTACAGTGGTGGTAAGAAATTGCTTAAGCTTTCCCCTTCTTAAAAAAAAAGCAAAAATAACTTAACCGTACACATTTTGAGTTTTTGTTAAATAAGATGGGTAGTCATTTCAGTTCTTGATGGCCCACTTAAATAAATATATACAACAAACCTTGTTTTTGCCTTTTTGGGCTGAAGTTGTTCAGCATGGTTCAGGCTCTGTGACTTGACAACAGACATTAAACAATCTTGAAATAAGATTTCAATCATGTGTTTGTCCAATCCATCATTGTTGGTTCTTAAATGTTTTTTTTTACTTTGATAGTGGCGTAGACTCTCATTTTCTTTGTATTGTGAAAACTGATACCTCAATGCTGTCATGTTTTTCTCTCATACAGGATGTAGAATTCAGTTGCTAAATGAAAACCCAAACCGGAACGACTTTTTCAAATCCGGATTTGTTTGGTTCAGGCTCTGTGACTTGACAACAGACATTAAACAATCTTGAAATAAGATTTCAATCATGTGTTTGTCCAATCCATCATTGTTGGTTCTTAAATGTTTTTTTTTACTTTGATAGTGGCGTAGACTCTCATTTTCTTTGTATTGTGAAAACTGATACCTCAATGCTGTCATGTTTTTCTCTCATACAGGATGTAGAATTCAGTTGCTAAATGAAAACCCAAACCGGAACGACTTTTTCGTTCCGGAACGACGATTTGTTTGTTTTTTCAAAACTATAATTTCGCTTCGCGGGTTACATTAAACGTAGAATAAATTTTTAACAGCCTAAACAAGTTTTACTGTGTGTTGAATGTAAATGCTATACCATTGCATCCTTATATTGCACTCAGGTGACTGTTAAGGCCCATGGGCCTCTTTTTAATATGACTCTGTCTATCAGTACTTTCAGTACTTTGATTAATATCAGTGAATCATTTAACACATGATGTTGGGTTTATATTTTCCAGCATTCAGAACTCTTACTTCACTACACCACTATGTAACAGAACGAGCAATCCCGACGGTACCAAGGTGTACCTGTTGGAGGGGTCGCGATCCTCCGCCGAGTTCTACGTCTTCTTCGGAGTCATGGTGTTCCTCTACTGTATAGCCGCCCTCGTTGTCTACCTGTTTTTTGAGGAGTTGTATCGCAGAAGTAACGTTTGGAGCATTGTGGTAAGTTTCAATACTTATCATATCTAAATATATACAAAACAAGTTAAGTGTAGGCAAGTACTAGAACATTTTAGGAAGGACTATATATGGTTTGAGCCCTTAAACAAACATCATCGTTTTACTGTAATTTTTTTTCATGATTTTCTTTTTGATTTAAGTGCACACAATTTAAATCAAAATACTAAAGTAACGAAAGTCTGTGTCTTCATGCATATTGTGTAGTAAAGACTGAAAATATCTCTCTCTCTCTCTCTCTCTCTCTCTCTCTCTCTCTCTCTCTCTCTCTCATGCTTTTAATGTTGGCAAAGCGTCAGAGAGCGACAAAATTTTGTAAGAGCTATAAACAAAAATGTGTCTGTATAGTAGAAAAAAGTTCAACAGTTGCTGCCTTGAATTTTGCAATAAGTGTTATATATTCAATCCCCATTTCTTCAATGCACAGCAAAGTAGTTCATGGAAATTCATGCACATTGTATGTGTCCAAAATGCATAGTCTTGTTTTTAAAACAAGTTATTAATTAGAAAACTAAAAAAGATAGACAATTCTCTCTCGAAAAAAAAAAAAGAAACAAAATTAGTGCTGAAACGAATACCATAAATCAGTATTCGAATATTCGTGAGTGCTATTCGATTCGTATTTGAATATTCGTAGACGTCATAGACAATGTAGAAAGCATATATGATAGTGTGTATTACTAAGTGGGTGTACATGTATGTGTTGACTGCTTAAACATGTCAGTTCGAAGTTGACACTTAATGCATGAGTATCCAGTGAATTGGGTGCGCATTTAATATTTATGCAAATAATAATATACTGATTTTTTTTTAAAATTTCCATCAACTACAATCAAAAGATTTATTACTTCTTTAATAATATACTGCAGTCCTGACTCCTGTATGAGACCGATACGTAACTTCGTACGTCAGTCCAGGCATGTTTGATATATAGTATTAAAAAGAAAACTGATAACGCTCATAACTCCGGAAATGTTCTGTTTATTTAAAAAAAAACAACAAATTATATCGAGGTATCTTTTAAAAAAAACTTTCGATATTAACTCTCCGTAGCCCAGACTCATTCAAACAGTTAAGCAATTTTTTTCTTCAGCGTCTGACATGAATTAAAAAATCCAGAATGTTTGTCTCCGTTCGATGTAAACCCTGCTTTTACTTTCAAGGTAAACAGGCATGGCGGAAGAGTCTATTACTGGGTTAAGTAATAGACTCTACCAAGCATGGCAGTCATAGATGGCTTAACCTTTACTTTCGTTCCGAGTAAAATGAAATAACACGATCTGCATAGTTTACAGTACTTAATATGGGTGTTTAACATGTGATCGAATATTCGAATGCTAAATATACATTCGAATATTAGAAATTAACTATTCATTCGCGAATATTCGAACATTCGTTTCAGCACTAAACAAAATGTTAACACTTTTGACAAAACCTGGCTCTTTGTGTAACTATTTGGTATAGCATAAGAATTTACTTTGACGCTGTTTGTTTTTTTGTTTACTTTTGAAGTTGTGCTATTTATAGTAACTTTGGCGATTTGCCTGCTACAGCCAGGACTCTGCTTTCAGCAGAGCCCGGCTAAAAATGATATCATTAACTTTACCTTTTCCCTCTGTTTTTAGCATAAAACGGCTTTTTGAGCAGTTTCTCTTTTAAAAAAACATTGAGCGATTGAATATTTTCACCAAAGATGTATCTCTCCAGTACTTATAGGTCACAAAAATTTGTTCTTGTTCAAAGCATTGCTCTATATTTCCCATTTGAAAAAAAATGTCAATTAATGTCAGATTTTGATTGAATTATAAAAATAATGTCACTTCTGACATCATATACTGCCAGTAATTGCATATAGATAATAAAAATAGTGAAAAACATATTTTTGATCAAATCTTCTAAAAAATAACACAACAAATTTATCTATCTGAAACACTTTAAAAAATAGCTTATTATCTGGGCCAATTTGAGTAATATTATATATATAGTTCTTTAGAAAAGACTTGGGGGTCACAATTTTCTTTGTTCTCAAATTTATGCACTTTTCTATTATCGATATGAGTTAAGAACTGAGTTGAGTGATTAAAATCAAAATTTGATGACAGCGGGGCTTGACCTGATAATGACACCCATAAAGTTTTTGAGTATAAGAAGTGACTTGTAAGTCTGCTTTGAGTACAAGAAGTGACTTGTAAGTCTGCTTTGAGTATAAGAAGTGACTTGTAAGTCTGACCTGATGCTTCTTTTCCAGGATTTTGTAATCTCCGCGGTGATCACTCTCCTGTGGCTAATCTCCTCCTCGGCCTGGGCTCAGGGACTCGTCAATCTCAAGTACTATACGGACCTGAAGAAGTGTGGTTTGTTTGATACCATTACAACTTGTTCTACAGACAACTGCGTTCAAACGGAGTTTCCTAACTTTGGAAGCCTCAATGCTTCTGTGGTAATTACAATTTGCTGAATTTGAAGATTTTTTTTTAAAATATAAGTAAGTTTGAAAATATATTGCTTTATCCTTTATTCAGAAAACCTTTCTTCTTTTAGTTTCATGAATGTTGATAAATTATTTCATTACATCAATTAAACTGTATGGGGATTTTGGGTTTTCCAGGTATTTTTGTCACATGTAAAGAACAAAAATTTCGGAACAAAATAAAGGAAATATTTTAAATTCTGACTGATTATTTACCTCTGTTTAAATGTTAGAGTTATTCCCCCCTTCACTACCACCACCAGTGACCTTGACATGATTTGATCTTGCATGTAATGGCTGGCTTTTTGCTGTTGTAGATATTTGGATTCCTGAACATGCTTGTGTGGGGCGGAAACCTTTGGTTCCTGTATAAGGAAACTCCCTGGTTCCAGAACCGCTCGGAGGGAACCCCTCAGGGTACTGGAGGTCTTCCCGAGGGGGATCCTCAGAGAATCTAGGTCAGCGGTCACCTACTGGAGCGAATCAATTGGGTCAAATGAACTGTGCCGATATTTATCTCTCTCTTATTATCAGAGTATAAATGGAGTATTCAGAACATGAATACATTTTGTTCAGATGTGGGGAGATTAAGCAAAGAGGAAATATTTTGTTCGTATTAATGGCTTGTTCACAGTGCAGTGTTTTTGGCTTGAGGTCTAACTGTAAAGATGTTTGTGGACAAGTATTGAATTGATTTATGGATTTTTTGGCTTGGATGCATTTTCAGAAGTAAAATCAGTGTTCTGAAATGAATAAATGACTGCTTTTTTAATTCATCTTTTGTTTTTTGAGTGCTATTGAATGAACAAAACATAAGCATAGATACTGTAGTATAGTGGTGTGACTAAGTATAAGTGGATGAACATTATTTTTTTTATGCAATTTGTGTATTCTCTAATGTCTTGAATAACACACATGTCCTTATTATGAAGACAATTAATTATTGTACGAGAACTGGTATCTGTTAAATGTTGATGTACAGTAATTGAGGAAAGGGAAAGTACCCATTCTAGTTATAAAGAATTTACTGACCAAAATACATGTAAGATTTGTGAAATCCCTGAAATATTGTGTGAAATCCAGTAAATGTTGATATATGGGGTAGGCTTTGGAGAATTCATCACATTAATAACACCCATTGCAGGAGCTGCATCATATTTTTTTTAAGATCTTGTTTGCCAAACATAAGCTTTTTTTTTTTTTTCAATTTCTGGATTAAATTCTCGTGGCTTTTCTCTGATATGCTCTACTTGGAGACACTTGAAAAAAATATTTAAGCATACAGAGTTGTTTTAAAAAAATGAGATCAATTTCTTGTTTAATTTACCACAAATTTGGGTAGGGGTGCAGACTTTCAAATTGTACACTATTTTTTTAATGAACTTTTTTTTGGTGGTTTTCACTTGCATTGTCTAACCCTTAGTTTGCAGACCCTAATTGTTATGTTATCAATGTTAATTAGAAGCTGTTTGACTGTATTCCCTATGAATAGAGCTCCTGGGTTTATGAGATCTGTGACAAGATCTGTTTACTGTATTGTCCTAGCTGTTCTTTGTTTGTTGGTTTGACCTAGTTTTTGACGAGGGATTTATCTCCCTTTTCTGTACATGTACATGTTCACAGCAACAACATGTTTAATTTATATGTTAATGTGTATGTAATTATGTCATGTAATTATTTACATGTACTGTGTATAAAAGAATCAACAGGAACAGAGTTGTGAACATGACTATTGGTGAACATTAAACACAAGAATTATTGTATAATAAGTAGAATTCTTTCCCTTTGATTCAACAGAAAATCAACTGAACATCACTCTTAAATCGACCCGAAATCAACCTGAGATAATCCTTTTAATTACTTGAATGTTAAAGCTCTCTATAGATACAAATAGTTAAACATGTACATGTAGATAGAAATAAGTAACTCTTGGTAGGTTTTGATGCAGAATATTACTTTTGTTATTTTTGTTTTGTTTATTGCTGTGTTAAGAACTTTTTTTCGTCCTTTTTTTTAAATTCATTTTCCCATCTTTTTTTTTCATCATGTTTTTTTTTATTATTTATATAATTATTATGGTTATGTTGCATATCAGGTAGTTGATATACAGTGTAAATTTCTGCCAGGAACCAAACTATTACATCAAAATGAAGGACAACTGATTTATGAATATTAGATATCATATTTAATCAAAACATTCCATCACAAAGTATTTAAGAGAAGTAGGTAGTTTTCTGTTTGTATTTTTTTTATGCTAGATAGATTTAAAACATCGGTCATATCTAATAGAAAAATAAGTTTTAAAAACCACTGTTGTTAATTAATGCTTTATGGTATTTGCGTCCTGTTTCCTCCGGCCATTTTAAGGTTTAGGATTTCAGACCTATGTTAATCACACTGCTTATTGAACAGAACTGTACCCGTGTGTGCCATCAGAGCGGACTACTTTCTGATTCAGCTATGTACTCCATATTTATTATATTTATAGCTTTATAGTTTTCAAATGGAAATGGTCAAAAATTAAATTAGTATGTGTAACATTTTTTGTTTGTTGTGTTTGCCTGAAAAAGGGGAATTTGACACCTCTGTTTTATGACCCAGATTACTTCAAGATATATATTTAACAATTTATACTGGTAGTTGGTTTCCATTAACATATCTTAGATTGTCAGAGTTAAAGATCAGTCGAGGTTGCAGTTTTGTACTTATAAATCTAAAACATTAAATTATGGTAGAACATTTCTAAATTAAACCTCAAGGTGTGTCCCATTTCATCTTGGTTGGAATATGCAAAGATACACGAATTCACTGAAATGAAAAGAAATCTTCTATGAACAATTTTTCAGTGGTAAACACCTGACGTATTACATCATGTGAAATTTAGTTTACATGTAAGTAAAGATTGTTGTATATTTTAAATTAATCCTTCCTTTAAACTATATGAAACTAGGTCCAATGGCCTTTTTAAAAAATCAAAGTACTGAAAGTACTGTTAGACGGTGGCGCCGTTTGAAAGTGGCATATTACATGTATGTAAATTATTGTTGTCGAAAATCCACAGCCAGCGTCTCATACATGTACTAGCACAACTGGTCGTGAGTTACTTACATGGATAATTAGGTGGAAATCGTAGTTGTGTTCACAATTTTTAATCCACACTTTACAAATGTTGTATCTCTTTTTCGTCATCTTTTGGGGGAAATCCATAGATTTATCACAAGTAGCCAGCCTTTGTAGTATAGAAGTTTTTATCTATATGTTTGTATCTATATCAGTTGATATCAAAACTCCGTTTTGGTAATACATGTACTACACAAATGTATTTTAATTGCCCCAGAATGACTCATTAAATATGTGGGTTGCCACCACATATTGAATGAATAAATCAAATCCAAAGCGATTTCATCACAGAACGCCAAACTATTTGATGGTATAGAGAAGGGGAATTTTGGTTTTTTCTCTTTTGACCTTTGGGTTGACCCTGCAAAGGGGAACAACTTTTGAAAAGTGTGGATTGGACTTTTGTGCTTTAAAGATATTGTACATTTCTCAAAGTAACGAGAACAAATAAAGCTTTAGTATGATAAAATACTTATCAGGTTTTTACTAACTATTTTGGCATACATGTAGTATGTTTATTATCCCTCTCGACAGCATTTTCCCTCAATTTCTTTACGGGTAAAAGTTGCATCATCACACTTGCTTGTGGACCATCACACTTGCTTTTGTCCTCATAGTCAGTTATACATTTAGGTGTACAGAAAACGGAATGGTTTGCAAGAACCTGTTTGATAAAACTGGTATTGCTTTTGGAAGTCACGTCATCATGAAACAGAAGAGTCAATCAATATTTTATCTTCGACTGTAGTGGATTATTTCCATTTGCTCACAACGAAAGTGAATAAAAATTTGAGAAAAAAATATCATACAATATTCAGTCGCGGCAGTTTCATTAATCAACGTTTTAAAGTACATTTGTCTAATTGTATTTAGCTATTGATTTATTCAAATCATTTGAATAAATTTGGGAAAGTCACATGTATATTTTATCGCTTCTCAGGACACTTTAACATGCATAATTTACTTGCAACATTAAACTTTTCTAGTAAACTTACAAGAAATATAGATTCATTATTCAAAATTAGTTTTTAAAAACACCAAACAAACAAAATCCAAGTTAAACGCATGTTTTTCTGACCGTACAGCCGTGTATATAAATTTCATTTTATTCTTTGCATGTACTATAGTCTATACAATAGATCTACGGTCCGCAAATCCCGGCAATATTTCCGGAAAGCTATAGTTCTGCAGCTCAGCAGAATACTACAGTCATCTATGAAGCCCTTTTTTACCTTCATGTTTCATTATTTATCGCAAATATAGCATGGATGTATACGCTACGGCCGATGTAGCATTTCGTTGAGTGATGACACTTATTTCGATTGCGAGTCGCAACAAACTGGCGCATTTATATAGGCCCGCCGGTTTGTAAATGGAAACAAATGTCGAAGAAAGCTCATAATAGAGTTGTACTCGCGAGTTAAAAATTATTTGAAAACAAAAGGGGTGATATTTAATGTACATGTGTAAATAATGTCATCTGTTTGCGAAAAAAATCCCCCAAAACCAAAGAAAAGGTTCTCTAATAGCAGAGACGGGTGCATATGGATTAAAGTCACAGATTGTACTTCGCTCATCAAATTGCGTTATTTCAGTTTAGTGTGAAAAATTCGTCAGAAACTGTTAACAAAATTATTATATCTTACATTACCGTTCACAATGTACCATAAATGTATATGGAATATTGCACGAGTTAAACCGATTGTTTTTTTCTCACAAAAAAAGCTAGCCTTAATTGCTGCAAATTAGAGATACACGAGCTGATACGCCGTGAAATCCATAAGACGTTTTGACAGCATGTCTTTAATCCCTTATTTGCTTACAAAAAAACTGAACTGAAAATCTTTGAAACATCGTAAAATGTTGTTTGTTTAAACATGTACATGTAAAATGGCGACTTGATTTGCACGTGAATTTTACAATCCGAGGTCGATCGATTAGCGTGTTTGTGAGAAAGTTAGCAGCAAGTAAAGCGTCAACATCAGTAGTAAATATTGTCTGATGAATATTGAGGTGCCTGTAATAATATTAATGTTCCTACAGACTGAGTGGGTTACAGAATTAAGTAAATCACAGGATGGTCCAAAATTAAACACATTTGTATCGTAAATTTCAAGTTTTTTTGTTTGTTAAAAGAACACATGAACACTTGTAGAAGAAAGTGTGCCATTGATCGGTTGAAGTTCAATAAAATGTAATTTATCTAATATTCATTATCAGTTTCTGTTGTGAATTCTTTAGAATAAGCTACCAAAAATAAATATTCTTCCTCAACTAAAATTAATGCGTTGAAAATGAATGAATTTATCGATGATCGAAGCATACTTGCTGAAATATGAAATGGCAAACCTTTTCAAATTGTGTGTGTTTCTGACAATTGTTTACATCATAAAAAAACAAGAAGCGATTATTGTGAGATCTCTTAGCCAATTATCGCAGTGATATATAGTTTATGCAGTCCTGACACAGAGTTTAACGTCACAACTGGTAGTTGGTGCATAAATTATCGATACCGCGTATGCAGACAGGGTAACGGCTCATTTAAAATAAAACACAATTTCATAAATTATTTAAATATATGTACAAAATGATTAGCAGCTATAATGCTTAAAATATCTGATAAGATTAAAATTAGTTATCATACCGAAAATCAAATCGATACATAGATAAAACATTGCGTGTAACACTGCATACCTAACAGAGTTATCGTTCGTTATCCGCTAGGGTCCCCGTGAGAAATACTCTTCCGGTCAGGACCGTAGCAATAGACCGTGGCTATTTATAGCCACCGTCTAAAAATGATTTTGACATTCAACATAGACTAGTTATGAAATCAGACTGGCATGTTGCTCAGATTGAAACATGCTATATATCAGTTCAAGATTCCCTGATTGTTACTTCGCACAACAACAGTAGTATGGACATTTTACAAGTGATCTTGATTCAATGTCAAACCACATAAATTATGCCATGCGCTCATAAATAACCTTTTTGGTTGGAGAAACGTTAGAAATGGCACGGTTTGTACAGCCATACAAACAGAATATTTCTTTGATTTAATTCGAGATTGTATTGTTGAGATATCTCTCGACTTTGTGTTGCTGACAATAATGTTGTCAAATACATATATAAGTATGTAGACACTTGAAACAAGAAACATATGTTGTGAGCTATAAATTAAACACATTTTATTGAACAATTTGTCTATAAAATAGATCCACGGTACTCGGACTGGATTTCCAAACTATGCAGGATATCTTGTTGGTATCTTGACAAGAAGTTCGTGGCTTACATAATTCAATCAAGTGAACTTACCCGGGTACGCAGACCAGGGAGACCAAACTCGACATGTTGGACTGTAGCTAAAGGTCTGTAGACGTTTTCATTGAGTTATAATCAATTTAATTTTAAAATCATAGTAATTAAATTCAATATATGTACTATATTATTTAAGCAGGAAAAATCATCAATTTAAAGCGTTAATTACGTACACAGTTTATCAAATCTGATAAAATTTTAAAGCATCAATAAAACATATACAATCAGACCAATAGCAAGCAGTAGAAGAAATGGAGATTTTTGTGACCGTATATTTAAATTAGTGAAGTTAATGTTAATTGGTTTATTTTTATGGTATATTTAACGTTATGTTTATGTTGGTGTATGTTTGTGGTATATTTAAGAAATGAACTCAATGTCTACCCAAGTTATACGAGTATAACCTGCGTTGGGGCAATTTACGCGAAGCGGATTATAAAAAAACGTAAATTGCTCAAACCAAGGTTATGCGAGTATAACTTGTGTAGATATTGAGTTCATTCCTTATAATTTAATTTCTGTAATTTGCTGTACAAATTAAGCCCCTTTTACTTTTAAAAATGATATTAATCCGTTCAAAATTCAAACGTAACATCAAGCGGATTAGTGCGTTTTTGACGTTGGTGCATTGTGACTTGTCTTGTAACGTGCAAACCAGGTTATACAAATTTAATTAAATTTTTTCTTTCAAATCAAATGCCGTGTTACAACCAGAATTAAATTATTTGACGTTATGTCTATGTTGGTTTATGTTTGTGGTATATTTGACGTTATGTTTATGTTGGTTTATTTTTCAATAATAAAATTACATGTTTATATTAAATTATTTTTATGGTTGTTTAAAAAAATAAAATTTTTAAAAATCTGTTAAACTATTTCATATATTTCAAGAAATTAAACAAATGTCACAATTTTTCGCACAATATGCCAAATTCAAAATTGAAATACAGTTTTTTTGTATAGTTACGATAGTAAAATGAAAATTGAACAACAGAAAAATTTAATATTAGTTTTGATGCTAATCATTAATTATCGTCGCAGGATGTAAAAAGCTGCATTTTTTTTTTCATTTTTATTTCTAGATTAATTCTACCATAAACATCTTATACATATAGCCTGACAATGGACCCTAGATACAGTGCCCAGGATGTTGTACGCTGTACCCTGTGTAAAATTTCTGTGGCTCCTATGTACTGTGACATTTGTCTCATACATCTATGCGAGGGTTGTATTGAGAAACATACTTCTGATGCATCAAAGTATCATAAAGTGATGCCACTCAAAAATATAGGATCCACCTCAGATTATCCAAAATGTCAAAACCACTCCACGAAACCCTGTGAACTTCACTGTAAACAATGTGACATTCCCGTTTGTATCAAATGTGTGTCTCTTAAAGAACACAAAGGTCATGATTTTATCGAGATGGTGAAACAACTTGCAATTAAAAAGAAAATCTTAATTAGAGATTTACTAGAATTGGAAGACTCCATTTTCCCAAAATATCAAGAAGTTGCATTATCACTACCCGTCCATGTGGCTGATGTATTTCAAAATGCTGATAAACTCACATCAGCTATTAACAGACATGGGGGAGACCTGCACAGAGAAATAGACGCAATTATCACGACAATGAAATCTGATCTTGAGGAAATGAACTCAAACTATTTGACTTTCCTTGGTAAATATGAAGTTGAAATCACAAGCACGATATCTGAAATCACTAAGAGCATTGATGGTCTAAAGAAATTACTAGACTCGAAAGATATTTGTCTTGTCTCTGCCTACAAATCCCGAAATACTGAATTTAGAAAACTGCCTCCAAAAATCAAAGTAACCTTACCCAGTTTCATCAGTCACATAATCAACAGAGAGCAGATTTATAATCAGTTTGGCGTTCTGTCAGTTCTATATTTCACAGAAGAAGAACAAGCCCATACAGTAGAGGCAATAAGAGCTGAGTCATCTTCTACTAGCATTATACCCCTGCTAGACGAACCAACCATCATTTCAGCTCTAAACACTGGGTATACTTCACTTTATAATGTTGCTTGTTTGGGAGATGATAAAATCTGGACCAGTGGCACTGACAACATTATGAGACTCTACACCCTCAAGGGGCAATTGAAGAAGACAATCCAGACGAAGACAAAAGACTGGCCAGAAGATATAACAACAACAACGAATGGGGATCTAGTATATATCGATTCTACGGAAAAAACGGTCAATTTGGTGAAGAATGCATCGATACAGACAGTGATCCAACTACAAGGATGGAGACCCCTCAATGTCTGCAGTTCCTCCACTGGTGATTTGCTGGTTGTCATGGATTTGGAGAGTGATTATGATTTAAAACAGACAAAAGTTGTGCGTTACTCAGACTTCACCGAAAAGCAATGTATTCAATTCAATGAGAGAAGGGAAGCTTTCTACTCATTTGGTGTCAATAAATACATCAATGAAAACAGGAACTTAGATATATGTGTTGCTGATTGTGCCGCCAATGCAGTAGTAGTGGTAAATCAGGCCGGTAAACTGCGGTTTACCTACGTTGGACATTCCTTCTCTACAACATATACGAAGGGAACATTTACGCCAGTCGGCATCACTACAGATGGTAAGGGTCGGATCCTGATAGCAGACGTCGACAACCACCTTATCCACATCTTGGATCAGGATGGACAGTTCCTCCGCTACATTGACAGCTGTGATTTACACAATCCATGGGGTTTATCGATGGACACCAAAGACAATCTTTTTGTCGCTGAGCGTGGCACAAGAAAGGTGAAGAAAATCCAATACAGCGTGTAACTATATAACTGACAAACAAACTGTAATTGTGTACTGTGGTTTCATCAATACATTTGGACACCGATCTCAAGAATTTATTTCTTTTGTGGATCCTTGAACTAAAATGTTCAACGAAATATAAAATGTTAGGACACATGTTAATGACACCACAAGTGTCAAGAAATTTACCTATCCTTAAAAAGTAAAATGTAATCCGCAAAAATTTCTGCCCTGAAATGTTAATGGAATCACAATAACTGTACATATTTATGATGTGTATATATTGAACCAAAGCTCTAAGAGTTTATCTAGTTTTTTCCTTTTTTGTATGAATAGGCACAGTCATGTACAATCGATACCAAAAACTTTTATTCATAATTAATGGTTAATATTGTTTGAAAATTTGCCAAGAACCTCATTAGTCTTTAGTGAATACACCCTCTGAAATAATAACACTCACAATAAAAACCAAAACACCAGAAAATTAGTGAGGTAAATGACCACCTTTGGCTATTTATCTCCGCAAGACAACGTCGCCTCATGGATACAATGTACGTTTGAATCGTATGCGGCCTACTAGTCTGTGCTGCCATACTGTTGTACAAATTCTTATAAATTGCAACACCCTTCTTTTATTACCATCGTAGCTTTATTTTGTTCATTTACCAAAAGGACATTTGTCCAGTCAGCTCTGATTGATATAAGATGCAAGACATACGATTGAGTAAGCACTTCATCTATTTTACTTCAGGCGCTTAAATGGATTCTTTTAGGCAGTATTAGATTGCTTGAGATTATATTACAAGTCATGAATAACAATCACCTGTCTTACCGTTGGATTGGCTGATCCCCACATACCAATCAAGTTGTTAAGAAAGATGTAGCAATATTGACCTTTGGTTGCGACACGAGACTTGTGCAATTGTTTGATATCACGAACACTTTCGATTGGTTATATGTCGTGCAAAGCTTTCGGATTTTAACGGGTTTCCAATAGAAAAGGCATGCCACTTAATAACTTTAAATACATATTACCGAATGTTAAGAGCAATGTCGAGAACAAAATAATCAGTAGATTTTAAAGTGAGTAGAAACTGTCCTAAAACAATCTAGACAGCAACATTCCATAAGATCTGGTCCATTATTCAATAATTGTCCTGTCCATTTTCAATGTTTTATATTTGATCTTGAAAATGTAAATGTAGATAGAGAGTAAAGTTTGGTAGGTTTGGATGCTGATTACTACTTATGTTATTTTTGTTTTGTTTACTGCTCCATATATCCAACTTTTAATTGTTGTTCTTTTTTTCCTCATCTTATTTTTCACCTTGTATTTTCTCATATTTTTGTGGTTATTTTTGCATATTAAGTATCTGATATACAGCTTAATAATTACAAGAAGACACAATTTTACATCAAAACGAAGGACAACTGACCAAAGAATATTATATGTCTTATTTAAACAAAACATTCCATCACCAAGTATATGAGTGAATTAGGTAGTTTTTCTGTTGTTGTTGGGGTGGTTTTTTTTTTTGCCTAGTTAGATTTAAATCAATGTCTAATAAATACTGAAGTAAATTAACACTTTATTTTTATATTATTGAACAGAACTGTGTATGTCTGTGCCATCAGAACGGACTGCATTTTTGTTTCATCTGTGCACTCCATGTTTATTTTATCTATAGCTTTATCGACGGCCAAAAATAAAATTAGTATGTTTTGTTTGTTTTTGTATCAATAAAAGGAATTTGACACCTCTTTTTATGAGTAGTTTGCATTAGAATAAATAATTACCCTATATCTTCATAATCTTATTTATGCATTTAATGTGTCTTCACCATTGTGCAAAAGTAATTGGGTTTGTTCAATACAGTATCATAGAGGAACAATGTGCTTGTACTCTGTTTTATTCTGAATAACACCATTCTCTGTTGTACCAATACTTAGAAACGTTTTATCATGTTTATGACCACTAAGAGCACAACTTACAGGTTTTTCTAGGGTCCAACACTCCTAAATCTTGAAGATATATATGTTACCTTGAGATTTTGAAAGAAACAAAAGGACCATGGACCTACATGGTCTTACGTAATCCACTTCGGGCTTTTCTGCACCTAAGGCAGCAACATGGTCTCGCAATCCGCTTCTATCATTTGCAGTTGTGGTGGTGGTATTTCAGTTATGCTTCATTCTTCGTTATGCTTCATTCTTCATTCATTCATCTCTGTTTCTATGGTTCTCCTCCGTATGCAAGGAGTAAGACCCGAGGTACAAATGTGTTAACTAGAAACCAGCCTGAAGTTGATGGGTTTTTTTTAACCCTACAGTGAATACTATCAAACGTCTTCTCAATGTCTATAAAATTTATATACCAGGATGACATCCACTCTAAACTTTGTTTGATGATGTTACGCCAGAAGAATATGTTATTCGTACATCATCTGGGTTTTTTCTAAATCCATTTCTTTCTTTCCTTAAGATGGTATCCACTTCATCTTTCATTCTATCAAGCACAGTCTTGCATAGTCTTTTCAGATACTGAGAGTAAAATGATACCTCTTCAGTTTTTACAGTGAGTTACGTTCCCTTTCTTTAGGGGTTTCAAAATGATACCCTCTTATCATTAAACAGGCATTTTCTCTTGTTAGAGTAGGTATGTAAAAGACTAGCACTCGTGTCTTCACTTTCTCCTCTAATTTTCTATTAATCTTCTGGTCTCTTCCTCTGTTATTTCTGAACAATATAGATCTAATTTTGTTATTTGTTTCGATTCAATTGCTGCTGTGTTTTCAGATCTTCTATGTTCAGCACTGAACAAAAGTGTTCATTCATCCTTGTGACTTGATCTTCCTTTTGCAAGTTGTTGCCATTTTCATCGTTCACCTTTGCATTTCCATTGAACATTTTCCCACATAATTGTTTATTGATGATTTGTAGAGTACTGGGGTAACCTTTGTTTGCAGTTGTTTCTGCTACTATGTGATTTTTTGGTTGTTTATTGTTCGTCTTTTAATGTTTTAGTCTACGATTTCGAATTTCCTGTGTTTACCCATTTTTCTGATTGAGTCTAGCTTCTGTTGCAGTATTTTCATTTCTTCTATACTTTCTGACAGCCTTTCTTTCCGTTTGTTATTTCTAAAACCAAGTATCTGTATATGTGCTTCTAAATATTTTTTAATGCTCTTCTATGGTGTTTCCGATGTTTACGAAGGCTGCCGTTCTATTTTTCAATTCAAAACAGAAATATATTTTTTTTTTTTATAAAAGTCTTGAATTTGATTTTTCAACTGACAAGGTAGTGGTCACTATTTATGTCAAGTCCTCTTTTTACCCTGACATCTTGTAATATTATTTCCCACTTTCTGTTGATTAAGATGTTGTCTACAGAGTATTATATTTTATTTTTGTCTGCCATTTGGTGAGGTCCATACCATAGTAGGATTTTCCTTGAGTTGGAACCGAGTCATTTCCTCTGCAAATTAAGTGTCAAGTGAGCCTCTCATAGAATCAATGCATATGGTTCCTGACACACCCCCCCCCCCCCCAAAAAAAATGCATATCTGTTAGAACGTTTTAAACCTCTAACGCCAGTAGGACCCACGAACAGATGCAGTAAAAGTATTAAATATGGTTTATATTTTCCTTAAACTTGAGAAAAATATTTCGTATATATGCATTTTAATTAAACAAATTTTTTAAATGACAGAAACACTTGATACTTCACAGTTTTTAAAATTCTATTAGTCTACAAAGAGATATACAACTCAAAGACAAGATTAATGAATTATGTAGGTTATCTGTGGATATCTTGGCACACGTTCAAAACTAACCTTTAAATCAATCAAGTCGTCTCACCCTGGTAACCAGTCTAATTTAGATGGTCGCCATGATGGATTTGAAAGGAGACCTGTCTGTTTAATATGTTATCATTCAAAATTGATAGAATAATTATTTGTTTTAATAAACAAAAATGTACAAAATATTTTAGTTTAAGCAGGAAACACAGGGGTTGCCATTTTTAGTCGTATTAATGTTGTTGTCATTCAATTCTTTTATATTTGTTTTATTTCAATCGTTGAATAAAGAATTAGTAAACATTGATCTAAATGCACATAAAAAATGTAATATATTGTTAAGTCAGGGGGCAAAGTTTATATTATTTAAGGAATTAATTTAATTTTTACCTTTGTTACACGAGTATAAAGCCACTTTCACAATTAACGCACGACCACTTTACACCACTTTGCGATCAAAATTTTTGAGCTTCGCACGAGCTCTCGCATACGTTGCACGAGCCCTGGCTTACGTTGCACGAGCTCTCGCATTCGTTGCATACATGTACGTTTTACTGGTCGCATCAAGTCTCCTCTGAATAGTGGACATGCACACTATTCAGACGCGACCGAACGCGATATAAATTATCGCAATGCAACGCACGAACATTATTACGAACGTTTTACAACGTTTTATGTACTCGCAAAAGTGATACACGATTTATAAAGATCGTAAGATAAATCGCTGGTGTTTATGCGTCTGTTTGGCGACCGTGAGACTGTTGCTCAACTTATCCCATGTAATCTTGCAACGTTTTACTATCATTGCACGACTTATAAGCCTCAATATGCTATGCTTTGCTACTAGTTTAAGCCCCTTTCACAATTGGCGCACGACCACTTTACACCACTTTGCGATCGAAATTTTTTAGCTTCGCACGAGCTCTCGCGTACGTTACACGAGCTGTCGCTTACGTTGCACGAGCTCTCGCATTCGTTGCATACGTTTTACTGGTCGCATCAAGTCTCCTCTGAATAGTGGACATGCACATTATTCAGACGCGACTCAACGCGATCCAAATTATCGCAGTGCAACGCACGAACATTAATACGAACGTTTTACAACGATTTGTGTACTCGCAAGAGTGATACACGATTTATAAAGATCGTAAGATAAATCGCTGGTGTTTATGCGTCTGTTTTGCGACCGTGAGACTGTTGCTCAACGTATCCCATGTAATCTTGCAACGTTTTACTATCATTGCACGACTTATCAGCCTCAATATGCCATGCTTTACTATAAGTATATATACCCTGTATAAGTATCTCTGTTTCAGAACAAAATTAACAATATTCATTTATTGCATGATGGTGAGGGAAATACATGTATGAAGATTTATTCCCTCAAGAAAAATCATATTTCCCGAGGGCTTCGCCCGAGAGAAATTTGTTTTTTTCTGGGGAATAAATCCTCATATTCCCTGAACATTAATGCAATAAACGTTTTATTATACCAAACAACATATGATTACACGAAATACGTTGATTTTTAATAATGTTTTACTTTCAACAGTTGCAACATTAACGTCGTGATTGTTTGATTTCCCATGCAACTGTCTTACTTTTCTTTCATAAATCATAGATAGATGAGTTGGTTCTGAGATATACCTGGTAAAGAGAATCATAATGATTAAATATTTTTTATTTAATCATATTTGTCTACATCGTATGCTCATATCTGCTTTTTCATTCCTATGATATCTCCATGTCACGTGACTTTCTAGACCAATCAAATATAATAGAATATATAATCATATTGAGGTATAATAATAAATGCTGCTGCATATCTGTACCTTCTTGGGCCTCATCTTTTCTCGCTTCCAACTATGTCTACTGAATATGGGCGATGTACATGCCCCCGCTGACTCGCACGATCATTCGTACCATGGAAGGCATAATCGCACGTCCAATCACATTGGCGCACGTTCAATCGTCCGATCACCTAATCTCTCGCGCGTTCCTATCGTATTATCTTTCAACAGTTGCTTTCATTGTACAACAGTCGCATATAGACGCAAGATATATCGCAAGATTTGATGCGTTTACATCGCACAACGCTCGCTTAGATCGTGCGAAATTCGTACGAATACTTTTTCATATGCGATTATTTCGGCAACAATTGGCGATTCATATCTATTTTTTCGGTCGCACGAATATTTGGTCGCTTCTGCTCGTGCGCCAATTGTGAAAGGGGCTATATATACCTTTTGTTTTCCCTTGGACTGAAATGTCACATTTTCATTGGTTTAAACATAGCACGTGATTGCCTCATATATCTCTATATTTGTTCTGTGAGAAATAATATTAGGCAATATGGCCGTCATTGGTCGACGCTTCGCTTACTCATTTCGACATTTCATAGTATTTAATACATAAACTGCATGCCGTAAGGTCTTAGAGTATTTGGAGTAGTTGTCCTTTGAAATTCTTTAAAATTAGAGTAGTTGCCCTTAGAATATTGACGTCTGGAGCAGAACAAAATGGCAGCGAAATGGCAGAAAACATTTAAAATTGAATAGCAACAAAACATTGTAAGTAAACATGGGTGAAGCAAGGATTTTTAAGGGTATTTGAAAGGTGAGATTGAAAATTTTGAAGAGTTTAAATTAGTTAGGCATCTTTTACATGGCTTTACGTAGATCATCGCTATTTGTGAATAAATATGTCGCTTGATAGTCCGCTGAAAAAAAAACACTTATTAGGTTAGTTACTGACTCACTACGGAAATATATTGGGTTGATCAATCTCATAGATGGCGAGGCGAAGCCTCGCCATCTATGAGATTGATCAACCCAATATATTTCCGTAGTGAGTCAGTAACTAGTTCTTGGCTTCGCCTCGCCATCTATGAGATTGATCAACCCAATATATTTCCGTAGTGAGTCAGTAACTAGCCTAATAAGTAAAAGTATAAGTATCTCTGTTTCAGAACAAAATTTACAATATTGTTTTGTAATATTACAGACGCAAGATATATCGCAAGATTTAATGCGTTTACATCGCACAACACTCGCTTAGATCGTGCGAAATTCGTACGAATACTTTTTTCATAAGCTATCATTTCGGCAACAATTGACGATTCATATCTAATTTATTCGGTCGCACGAATATTTGGTCGCCTCTGCTCGTGCGCCAATTGTGAAAGGGGCTTCACATACATGTATATAACTTGGGGCACTTTACGCTTTATAAACCGCGAAACGGTTTATAAAGACTGTCCCGAGTTATAGGTAGAAATTAAATTCAATCCTTATAATTAAATTTTCTGCCACTAAAATCAGAAAATAAGGCCTATTTTTATTAGAATGACGTTAATTTAAACAAAATTTAAACGTAAAGTCAAGCAGATTAATACTTTTCGCACATGCGTCCTATTGTGACGTAGGCAAGTTATGTTGTACTTATGATAGTGTTTGAATCTGGAAAATAATATTTTTGACATATGCGTTATATATATATATATATATATATATATATATATATATATATATATATATATATATATATATATATATATATATATATATATATTTCAATAAATTTCAACTCTTTGTTAAAACAATATGTTAATAGTTAAATTGCCTTTAACCTTTTCTATACAATAGCAATTATAAACAACAACCATACGCATATAAATACATACATTAGATTCCATAGTGATACACATGTATGTGTGGAAATGAAAAACAAGTTCCTTTTCAAAATTCTGTCGTTCCCTCGTTTGGCTTCCAAATCCGGGCATCCATTGCTATTGCTACCTAGCACTATCTATTTTCATTAAAATATATTAGTTTTATGTCAAAATTTCAAGTCTTTTACTGCGAATGTTTTACATTTAGGGAGTTAGGATCAATTGAAGAGATCGTACTACGGTACTTTAGTTCCATATTCATCATACATACATGCATATAGTTGTATATATATACATATATATTTATAAATGTGTGAAGTGAAAATATTATATCTGCTTACCTTTATCGATAATCCGTCACATATGCATGATCGTCTATTGCAGAAGACATGGCAAAATTGTATTGACAATAGCAAGGAAACAGTTTAGGTTATTATGTAGATTTTACGCTTTCCGAACAAATAGCTGATAATCAATGTTAATTAAAGCAACCACTAAGAAAACTGATGTATTTTCTAAGTTTTTGGTGATTTCATCCCTATATCATCTCCCTCGTTGGAAGAGTTCAATTAAACGGTGTATAGCTAATTTGTACCACGACATAATGTTAGCAATCCGGAACAAAATGGCGTTTCAAACGTATTTCAGACATGTTGTGACGATATGGCATATTCCACCTTAAGATTATGAAGTTAACAATGGACCCTCCAAACAGTGCCCAAGATGTTGTACGCTGTTCGCTGTGTAACTTTTCTCTGGCTCTCATGTACTGTAACGTTTGTCAACTAAATGTATGTAAGGATTGCGTTGTCAATCATATCTCCGATGAATCAAAATACCACAATGTGGTGCCGCTTAAACAAAGGGGGTCCACCCCTAATTATCCAAAATGTCTAACCCATACATCAAAACAGTGCGAACTTCACTGCAAACAGTGTAATATTCCTATTTGTGTCCAGTGTGTGTCTTCTACAGTACACAAGGGTCACGAATTTGTTGATGTGGTGAAAGCGCATGTATTTAAAAAAGAGTTTATAAGGAGAGATTTACAAGAATTGGAGAAATCGATTTTTACTCAACATGAAAAGTTAGCGTGTATGATTTTCAATCAGTATATTGATCTGAACGAACACTCTCGAAAGTTGAAGAAAGCTATCAACGAACATAGAGATTATTTGCACAGACAAATAGACTTTGTTGCTAACAGTATGGAGTTAGACCTTGAAGAGATGAATTGCAAATATCTGACAATCCTGCATAAACAACAGTCTGAAATTGAATTCCAAATTTCGAAAATCAAACGTTGCATGGCTCAATTAAAGACACTACTGGACTCAAATGATATAAGCATTGTCTCTTCTTACAAATCAATAAATGCTAAATTTACAAAATTACCCCCTACAGTCAAAGTAGTTTTACCTCAGTTCATCCCTGACGAAATCAACAAAGATAGGATTTATAAAAAATTTGGCTCATTATCGCCATTACATTTTACAACAGAAGAAAGAATCTACAAAAATCAGACCCTATCAGCTGCGTTGTCTCCCACGGATATACAGCTGATATGTGTACCACTTACCATTGCAACTATACCTACTGAAATTGATGATCTAAAGCCTATCTAGGAGATGAGAACCTTTGGACTAGTGGTCAGGGCAACAAAATGATGCTATATAACCTTCGTGGGGAATTAGTAAGGTCAATCCGAACCAAGTCACAGAACTGGCCAGAAGACATAGCGGTGACAACGAATGGGGATTTAGTTTATGCTGATTACAAGGAAAAAACTGTTAACATAGTAAAGAATACATTGATACAGACAGTGATCAGACAATTGGAATGGGGACCTATTAAAGCTGCTTGGTCCGATTTTTTATCAAATTTTATGCACGCTTTTAAACGATGGTTATGCTTAGTATATGTATAATAATAGACATTGCAGTTGTTTTCCCAGTCAATTAAGCCAAATTTCAAAGAAGAAAAATACGTACACATTATTGCTAACAAAACAAACGACATAAAAGGGTACCGCGTTATTTCGCCTCATGTTAAATTTCACCCCTGACGACGAGGCGGGTACATAGTTGTATTACGACTTTGTCATCGCTTTGAATCGCTTTGAATAAAGGTCGAAATGATCAGACAAATTACAAGTAAACATGTGTACGTTTTGTTAGCTAATATTTCTGAAGTTTGTTTTCTTTACAATCGATGCAGAGCATGCGTGTTGAATGACCCCAATCATTCGGGGGACGAAACCAAATGGTTTCTTTTTCTAAACATTCCCGTGATGCATTTTGGTTTGTTTTTTCGTTTGCCCAAAGAGAAATTATTTTTATTTACTTTGAATATTTCTAACTTTGAAAGGAGATTGATTCTGCTGGTGTAAATAGGAGAAAGTCCATAACTTTCTACGATAAATGGTTTGTATGGAAAAAAATTTGATACTGTAATAACAAATAAATCGGACCAAGCAGCTTTAATGTTTGTTGTACCTCCTCTGGTGACCTTTTGGTTGTCATGATTAATAATGATGAAAAACAAACAAAAGTTGTGCGTTATTCGGGTTCCAAAGCAACACAACATATTCAATATAATAACAAAGGACAGTCTTTGTTTTCATCTGGTAACAGTACAAAACACATCAGCGAGAACAATAATCATGATATATGTGTGTCTGATAATGGGGCATGTGCAGTCGTGGTGGTCAATAAGGAAGGGAAATTACGGTTTAGGTACACTGGCTCAGGCTTTTCAGGGGTTTTAAAGAAATACCACATTGGTCCCGCAGCCTATTATAGAAATACCTCTATTTTTACTCCTGTTGGTATTACTACAGACAGCCATAGTAGGATCCTTACAACGGATCTTTCCAACAACTGTATCCACATTTTGGATCAGGACGGAAAGTTCCTTTGCTTTATTAACTGTGATTTATTTGACCCAGTAGGATTATGTGTAGACGCCAAAGACTGCCTCCTAGTTGCTGAGTGTCGCCCATGTGAAGTGAAGAAAATCAAATATTGCATGCAAGCAAAAGAATTGTATAGCATTTGTAATGTATGATCAATTGCTAGTAAATAGTATGTACAGGGAAGTGAAGTATTCGTCTCCGTTTTTATTTTCGCTCCGACTATGCACGAGTATTAAGTTCTATTTCTAAATCGAGCAAGAAAAAGAACCTCAAAAACAGAACATTGATGGTTTGGTAAGTTTGATAGAACAATTTACGGTTCGAACATTTTTAAGTTTTATTTTTCATTTTAATAAAAACGAGAAATTCTATTTCCTCTAATGGTCAACTAAAAGTCTAATAGAACTATGCAAATGAATTTTTTTATATAATAAATTTTGTCTAAATTAGAAATATGGAACAAAAACAAAGCCAGTTTAAGCGTATATTGTTAATTCAATATGTTTAACTTAAATTGGTAAACATGTAAAATGACAGTCATGATTTTGTCTCACATTACTGCAACCGAAGAAAAATCGGTCTTCTTTTCTGTTCATATAAAAAAAATACTGGGTACCAGATTTCGAGTCTTATATGAATACAAAGTCTGGATAAAAGACAAAGTAACTTCCTTTTTCATGTTTCAAGAAGGATATGGCTTTAGTAAACAAACAATATGGTTCCTGCAAAATGAAATACAACTTTTATCCAAGTTATTTAATGTTTAGGCATAAATATGAAGTTGTACAATGATAGAAGGGTTATACATGTAATCTTACAAGAACATAATCAAAGTATACTGAAGTACTGACGGGAGTTGATTTTATCGATTATCATTTATTTTAAAATCGGTTTATCTTACATGGCAATTAGTTTCTTTGTATTTGAATAATGCATTTTTTTATAATATGAATTTTTAGACTTTTCCGACAAGAATTTCTGGAAACCCCATATGACTCATGTTGTGTAATATTTAAAGATAAATTTCATCTACTAGTATGTATGAGTTATCGAAACAGTTCTAAAAATTGTGTTACATTAAAAGTTTAAAATTTATCAATTTAAACTTAACTATTACAGAACACTAAAAGTTTAAAATTGATTAATTTAAACTTAACTATAACAGACACTGTTATAGTCAAGTTTAAATTGATAAATTTTAAACTTTTAATGTAACAAATGTATGGATCCAAGCACTACTAGTCTCGTTTAACCAGACGCTCGGCTGTCTCCGTTAATATCCGACAAGCAAGAGAGCCCCCTCTCTGCTTGTCGCAGATTTACGAAGACAGCCGAGCGTCTGGTTGAACGAGATTCTATTAACTCTGGCGTAGAAATACATGAGACTACAAAAATATCTAAATTGTTCGTAGTATATAAAATTTGACTATATTCAAAGTGTTTATAGATAAGTTTACTTGAAAAACAATGATTCAGCATACTTTGCATCGATTTTTTTTCTATTATTTTCAAGAACTAAATCTTGTCAGCAGTGATGATTTGTGCTTAGGTCCAAACACTGTTTCACTTTCGGTTTGCCAGAGTAACTGACAAAAGCAGCACATTTGGTAAAGATCACATTAATAACGTTTGTGGTATTCAACAGTGACATATCTACACATTTCATAGTGACGCTTTATAGACCTGATAAAAGTATATCAACCTCTGATTTCGTCCTCAGTCGATTTCCTCTCATCAGGTCTATAAAACCTCATCAAAAGGCAATAATTGTATAATATTGTTTAAAGTTCGTTTAACTAGAAATCATTTATTACATATTTTTTCTTTTAACATAATTTTCTCTAAAAAAATTTATGCCTTTTAATTTTGCATTGACAAGCAAAGAAGCGACTGGACTCATTTACACATTACAATAACTTCATGCTTGTCTGTGCTGAATTTTAGACTGAAAGTTGAGTGTCAAATCTGAGTGAGTAACTACGTATACTGGGCCTGATCTGAACCAAAACCATGTGTATAAGTCCTTTGATATGACGCACTAAAAGCGATAATTATAGGCATATCTTAAATCATTAAGATGTGGAACGAAATCCTTCGTAGCCAGTGAACGGTTGTTTATAATCTCTATTTCGTAATGAAAAATAAAGGTTTTGTTTTGTTTTGTTAGCCTGGCAACAATTTGGTTTTGCAAAACAAATACCTTTTGCACAATCCTTGATCGTTGAGTTTTGCTGATAACTAAATATACTGTTACAATGTACAAGGATAAACGTTGTACTATATATATATATATATGTGTGTGTAACTACTTGTAATCATAAAACGTAAGCACTTTAATTTCTTCTTCAGACGTGCTGCTATTGACAATCAGATTGCAAAACGTCTGAGGAAGAATTGAAATCAACGAATCTGATTGACCTTAACGGGCCTTTTTCCGGTCCACAAATATATAGATTTCTGTTTTTGTGATAGATTTAACGATACAGACTCCACGTAAGGACGAAGAACCATTAGATGATAGAGAGGCATCGGTTTATCGGTTTATCCCTCCGCCTGCTTCAAATAGTGCGAGTAAAAATGAGAGCATACGACAGTTTTTTAATTAAAAATATGATAAATTGTATTTAATTAAGCAACACCATTACTTAATGGATAATATCAATGCACCATTTTGCATTTCCTTACAGCAGACAACATGTATACGTATCCTAGAAATTGGTATCCCTCGTAAGCCTTTGTAGCTAAGAGGTTTGAAACTTTGTCATTTGACATCCCAAATCTGTTAACGTTGTATATTTTGATTGCCCCAGTTTGGGGACAACACACCCATCGAAGACATAATTTCAAAGAGATTTCATTACTGGACGCCTTATGTTTGGTTGCATAAAGAAGGAGGAAACATTATTGAACGATATTGTGATTATATGTTCTCTTTTATTGATTGTCATTTGAGACAGGACTTTCAAATACCAGATGGACTGAGTATTAAGTATATGAATTTTTTGTTGGCTTCTTTCCTCTTGTTTTTATTTTATTAACCATATAAATTCATCCTGGTTAAAAAGCGTGGTTTCATTGGCTAATAGGTGTTATTTACATTTAATTCGTTACGTCACAATATAATGATTTACATAAATCACTGTATTTATTCTCTTTACGATGTACAACTCATCTTTAAGACAAACGGTCCCGGTATGTTTATAATTTTGGCAGAAAACTAAGTGTTTAGAAATGGATTATTAAAGTAAAGCGAGTATAATCTGTCAGAGAGTAAGAACAGTTGACTGTGAATGTTGTCCGTTTGTGAACAAACTTATCGGAATAACGTGGCGTTGATCTCGCACCGCCAGGTAGTGCAAAGCCTCAAACCGCCATATTGGCTCGGGCAGGTATGTATTAGGTTTTTATTAACTAATCACGTTTATCAATATACATGTTTGATAAAAATGTCATATTAAAACACGAAAAGTCGTATTTGTAAATATAATCAAGGCTATGATCGTTAATATTGGCGGGGTTTTGTTCTTTTGTTAACAGTTTTGTAATCTTACGATTAAAAGTTCTTGGTTACATTTAATTTTGAAATTATTCATTTCTTGAAAAAAAAAAAATCATTAGTTTTTAAAGGAGAACAAAGGTAGCTCGTTTGGCAATCAAACACGTAATGTAAAACAAAAAAGTGTACGAAGATCCAGTCATGCGTGAAATGAAGTGTATAAATAGCCATTCGTCTTTTTTAAAACCAAGAAACGTATATATACCACGTACAATGCTTTGTAATAGAACGGTGATATTGAGCTTTGTTTCACCTTTATCTGTAACTTTTTTTAACCGCGTGTTGAGACTTTGAATAGAAATTCTCTTTTTTTAAATTTCAGATAATTTGCATCATTTTGAGATAAAGTTACAGAAAATGGACCCTCAAAATAGCATTCGGGACATTGTTCCATGCAGCTTGTGCAGATTTTCGATGGCTCCCTTGCACTGTAAAATTTGTGTCCTAAGACTCCAATGCTCGGATTGCGCTGAAAATAGCATTAGAGAACTAACAAATGATCACGAGGAACAACAGTCAGTCAGACGCAGAAGATTTTTATTCTGTTCATTCTGTAATGAACATGACATTAGATGTAGAGCACCTTTTGTTAAACACTTTGAAATTTCACATGATTTAAAAATGTTAAATATAAAGAGAGATCTGAGAGAATTAGAAAATTATATTTTACCTAAATATCAAAATCTTACAGCTAGTATCCCAGTCCAAGACATTGGTCTGAATAACATCTTCAAGAAATTGACAACGACTCTTAATAAACAAGGAGAAAACTTGCACAGAAAAGTAGACTCCGTCAAAAGGAAGTCCGACCTTGATGAAATACACTCCAATTGTCTTTCTATATTGGAGAAACGAAAAGTTGAAATTGAACACAACATTACTGATATATCACTGAGCATTGCTTATCTAAAGAAATTACTGGAGTCCGGTGATTTTATTCCTACAAAGAACTACAAATCCAGGAATTCGGATTTCAGAAAAAAATTACATCCTGAAGTCAAATTAATTTTACCTGAATTCATCACTGAGGAACTGGACAGAGAGCAAATTTATCATCAGTTCACTTCTCTGTTTGAGTTATCGTTTAGAACAAAAGAAACCTCAGGAGCTGAGTCGTCCCCGACAGGCAGACCACTGATGGAGGAACCATTGACCATTACATCTCTCAATATAATAAAACATAGAAGCAGTTCAGGGGGTTCCTTAATCGACGTAGCCTGTGTGGGAGATGAAAACATTTGGATCGCTGGTGAAGACATGTGGTTTCATATGATGTTGTACACTCTCCAGGGGGAACTGTTAAAGTCGGTCCAAACCATGTCCGGATACAAGCCAGTCGGCATAGCAGTGACAAAGGATGGAGAGCTGGTTTATGCTGATGGAGATGATCGGACCGTGAACATAGTAAAGAAGAATACACAAATTCAGACAGTAATTAGACTAGAGGGATGGACACCTGCCAACGTCTGTATTACATCATCTGGTTACCTCCTGGTTGTCATGTACAGTGATGATGGAGAACAATCAAAAGTCTCGCGTTACAATGGTTCCACTGAGTTACAAAGCTTTCAATATGATGATGAAGGACAACCTCTCTATTCATCTGAATCTTGCTTAAAATACATCTGCGAGAACAGGAACCTAGATATCTGTGTGTCAGACGATGAAACCGCTGCCGGTACAGTGGTGGTGGTCAATCAGGCCGGGAAACTCCGGTTTAAATATAGTGGTTCTTCCCGTACTACGAAGGGTTCATTTAGGCCATTCGGCATCACAACAGACAGCCAGGGGCGGATCCTGGTAGCAGACTTTAAGAACCACTGTGTTCACGTACTTGATCAGGATGGACAGTTCCTCTGCTTAATTGACAATTACGATTTATTTGAGCCGCGTGGCTTATGTGTAGACACAAGGGACAATCTTATTGTGGCTGAAAATAAGCCATGTCGAGTGAAGAAAATCCAATATTGCATATGAATATTTTAACACTTATTATATACAGTGTATATATTATAATATGTAAAATTTCCTCTATTTAAACAATTGTTTCTTTGTTGCCTTATTTAGGTTTAAGACATGGCAAAACACAATACATGACCCCGTAATGTTTATATCCATGACTGGTCCCGATATCTGGACTATAGAAATGCCTTGATGTGAATAAAAACAGACATCCCATTAAGATTTACCGATTATCAGCATATATCATTACATGAGATCCACGAAGAAATTCACTCCTTATCAGAAATCAGAATGGTTGCATGGTAAATTAAAAAAAATGTACCACTGGATTTTGTGGCAATAAAATGTAAACGACATTACTTCTTCAGGTTTATTTTTATTAAATCAATATCGGTTCATTTTTACTAGCAAGTATTATTGTGAGAAAAGTCGAATATGTTGAACTTTGACAGACGGAACTACTTACTAACGCAAAAACAAAGGATTCGGGGTGTTTCCTGATAAAATTAATTTTGTTTCGTATTTACAAGTTTTTAAAAAATAGAGCAATATATAAACATCTCTGAAAAAACTAGTACAACTGGCAACATTATATTAATTCAAATTATTTTACTTTTGTTTATATTCTGAGGGATGCCAGCAAAAAGTGATGTTACAAAAGCAACAAATGATAATTTTTCAACTATAATTCCACATCCTTAAAAAATTAGATGTATACAGGACCTGTTTATGCATTCTACAATATGAAACACTTTGATTTAATTGATCAAGATTAATGCATAAATTAATATTTTATTTATTTTATTAAAATAACATTTATCATAGCATTTCAAAAAGAAGAGTACAGTTAATTTTGTAGAGACATGTATTTAGTTTCTTAAATAAAAGAGGGGAAAAAAGCATAATTTTCATCAACCATTGAAATCAAGATTAATCTCCAGAAAGCATAGCATATAGCATCGAAAATAACGTTGAAATATTTTATTTCCTATCGCAATTGTCCACGCGTAAATGTTTTATATAGGATCTGCTTAAAAATTAAAAAAGTTGAAGTTTTGTTCGTTGAGAAAATGTGTTCACATATAACATCGGAAGCACATGATTTTAAAAACAAATGACCATTTACAGTATTTTTAACAGGATTACCTGATGTTGCTAATTCTTTAAAAAAAAAATAAGATGGAACAAGACCACACAATGTAACCATGTACCACGGGCAGTGTACTAATTATCAGTCAGATATATGCTTCAACCGTCCACTGTGTGACAGAAAGATCTCATCTTCGCCCTATTGGCCTCCGTCAGTTCTTTTCCTCACAGAATCGATAATTTTCGGAATATATCTTTTACTTTAAAAAAGGGACCCCTATTTTCATACCTTATCCATCATGAAGGCCAAGATTTCAAACAAGACAGGTCAAGATTGAATTCAAATAAATACTGTATACAGGGAAATATTCGCCCCCGTTTTATTTTCGCCCCTATCCCCCTCGTCGTCAGCGGGCGAATTTAAGACTGGGCAAATTCCAATTTTCCAAGTTATTTCTTTAGTAAACAAGCGAGTCTGGGCGAATTTTAGACTGGATGAATCATTTTGCAAGTGAAGAAGTGCGAAAATAACGCGGGCGAAAATAACCCTGTATACAGTATTCAGAAGACGGGGTGGGTGTTCCCTGTAACTTTCCATTTGGTTTGGTTATATAACAAGGGGCTTAATATGGCTTAATATGGACCACATTTTGAGTCCGTAAATGATTCGTGTATTCCCTTTTGTTTATTTTTCATATAAAACTCAACCCAACATTTAAGGCCACGTCCTCCCCCTTAAAACTTGGAGTCATCGCCTTTGCGTTTACTATTTCTGTAAGAAACATCTCAATATCTTTGTCATTTTTTGGCAATCCTTCTTGAAGCCACACTGTTTTTTGCATATATAAATCTCTACTTGGTTATGATTAAACAAAGTTTCTACCTACACAATATCTTAGAATGCTTGCTAAGTATTCATAAATTGTAGCATTAGATTTTTTCCCGAGATTAAAGTTATAAAGATGTTTCTCTATAATATACGGGGCATTCTAATAATATATCTAACCTCCTTCCGAAGATGATTTGTGAAAAGTTCAACTGGATGATACGTGCAAAGTTCAACTGGATGATACGTGCAACGTTCAGCTGAATGATACGTGCAAACTTCAACTGGATGATACGTGCAAAGTTCAACTGGATGATACGTGCAACGTTCAGCTGAATTTGACACGGCGGTTATTTGGAAAAAGTCGAGATACTGTAAAAGTTGAGACAAAATGGCATGTCAGTTGTCAGGTGATAAAAAAACGCTCGATAAAGGGCGTTGTGATAAAATTAATTTTGTTACAGGTTTGGTGGTTAGCAAGTGAGCAAGACTTTTGCCCTGTAAATTATTCATTACTGAATATATTTACATCTACCGAGTATAACTCCCTCTATTTCTTACGGAAACTTATTGATAATTCATACCTCTATAGAAAATATTCGTCGAAACCTACAGCGACTGAAACTGACAGGAAACTGACATGACTGAAATCTACAGGTCACGTTTATCGATTAGTCGAAACCTTCAGTGACTTCAGAAAAATCACGGACTGCACGAAATACATGATGAGTTCAGACTCAAATTCCCATAGGAGACTATTTGGCTTTTTTTCGCTAACGTACTGATTTACATTAACAGTAAAATTAATTTTATTTAATTCAACATACTTTTTAGAACCAATTCATTAATTCGTTAAAAGAAAGATGTAAATGTTAACAATAAAATGCTTTCTTTGACGTTAATATAAACAATAAAATGCTTTCTTTAGTGATTCATGCGGGTTATGAAGGTAGCGATCATAGCAGAAAAAAACTTTACATAACCCGATATTAAAACATAAATCCACATAAAAGAAACAAACTATATTTCACTTTTGATTTAAGGAATGAATTGATCAAATACGGTCGGAGGGATCAAATAGTTCATAAAGCCCTATGAAAATCAAAGTACTGAAGAACTGACGGGAGTTGATTTTGTATGACAAGTAAATGTAGTTTCTAATCTGAATTACGCCCATTTTTATAATATGAATTTTTTGGACTTTTTCGACAAGAATGTCGAGAAACCCCAATATGAATCATGTTAAATAATATAAAAAGATAAAATTAATTCACTCAAACTATGTATCAGTGATAGAAATATTTCTCGAAAATTGTACTGGCACTGTACCAGTTATCGGCTAAAATTCAACGTTTTCTTTTCGTAATTCCTTATTTTTTGATATTTTTGGATAAAACTTGACATACCTTAAATAGTGAACTCCTTATTTATCAATCTGTTAGTTTATATCATTATTAAGAACCCAAAACATCTTGTTTTGTGCTTTTTAGCACGGCCCGAATTTGCCGAGTTTTTACGATTTACTGTACCAGTTATCGGCTTCGTGATAATAACGTGGTAAAATCCCTGTACATGTTGATTTTATACTCTGCTAAATGTAAATTGAATTATGCCCATTGTAGGGTCAGACTAAAGTAGTCGGGGTTATGATGCATTATAAACAAAAATCATAAAATTGTTTGTTTATTATCATACAGTAATACACCAAATCGTATACTATTCAATACATAATTGTGCAATCAGGCGTTCAACTGCGCCACGAATCTCTCGGAAATTAGTGAATTCCTTTTGTTTATACATGTTATATGTATTTATATTATATGTCAAATCAAAGAAGGGATATAATAACGTATCACAGAGAGGTAGTATTCTATTTTTAACTTATTACGTCACTTCCCCTTGCTGAAAGTGCAAAGATGTAAAATCAGCGGTAAACAATGATCGTTTAAGCTCATGTTTAAATCATATTCAAGAAAATTTTCAAGCAAACTTACTTTTCTTTATTCGAAAAAGACGTCTGAATTAAAAAATCTTGGATTGTCGCGTGCTTTTAACCCGAACTCTCAGTTTAGCCGATAACTGGTCTTAGCCGATAACTGGTACAGTACCAGTATGGATCCAAGCAATATTAAACTCTAGTCTCGTTCAACCAAACGCTCGGCTAACACCGTAAATCTCCGACAAGGATTTACGGAGACAGCCGAGCGTCAAGTTGGACGAGACTATATGGGCGCGCTTGATTAAGCTTAACTTGGTGTACACCGGTATACACCGGCGTAAAAATTTTGTATTGTATATTAAGTCCACTTCAATGGTGTAGTGTACATGGTGTAGGAAAGTTAAGGATGGATATGACGGAAAAGGGTGCAGTTAAAATTTTAACAAAGAATCTGCTGTTCTGCGACAATTAATAGGTTTTTTGTAATATAAATGCAATAAAATAAACACACATTTCAAATTTAATGGCTTTCATACAAACGACAACTTTTATGCGACTTCTAATCCGTTACATTACTTAAAATCATTTTCCAAGTTTCCATCATAACATTCGTCCGCCATATTGGTTTCAATGCTACATCTAACCACACATGCCCCTGACTCGGTGTAAAAAAGTGTACACCCGGTGTACACCTAAACGCTACACCTTTGCACTTGATTTACAAAAGTGTACACGGTGTACACCTTTTGGTAAAATCAAGCGCGCCCTATATTGAACTCTGGCGTAGGAATACATACGACAACAAAAATATTTAAATTGTTCGTACCATTTAAAATCTGACTACTTTAAAGGTATTTATAAGAAAGTTTCCTTGAAAAACAATACTTTAGCATACATTACTTCGAATTTATCAATTATTTTCAAGAACTAAGTCTTGTCAGCAGCAATGATTTGCGCTGAGGTCAAAACACTGTTTCACTTTCGGTTTGTGTGAGTGACTGCATAGGAGAGTTGATTAAAATCAACTCCCAAAAATGACTCCTTATTATTTGTATTTATATAATTTTTAAGCAATTCGAGAATGTAAATATTTGATTTTCAATGCAAAAGATTGTATAGAACTAAACAAACACTATTATACATGGTGTATCCCTTTTTGGGAGTTGATTTTAATCAACTCTCCTATGCAGTTACTCAGACAAACCGAAAGTGAAACAGTGATTGGTCAGCACAAATCATTGCTGCTGACAAGACTTAGTTCTTGAAAATAATTGATAAATTCGATGTAATGTATGGTCAAGCATTGTTTTTCAAGGAAACTTATTTATAAATACCTTGAAAAAGTCAGATTTTAAATGGTACGCACAATTTAAATATTTTTTGTAGTCGTATTTATTCCTACGCCGGAGTTCAATATAGTCTCGTCCAACTCGACGCTGGGCTGTCTCCGTAAATCCTTGTCGGAGATTTACGGTGTCAGCCGAGCGTTTGCTGACCAATCACTGTTTCACTTTCGGTTTGTCTGGGTAACTTCATAGGAGAGTTGCTTAAAAATCAACTCCCAAAAACCATAGCAGTTCGCTAATCAGGAAATATAATTCATCTGAATTAAGACATAATTTGCTTTCCAGATGCCATCATCTTTGTTAGTTACTGGAACTTACTTCAGACAGGACGTGCATAGATGCTTAATCGATATAACCGCTTTAAAATTAATTTAAAATGTATACTCAGTCTGGTAGTTCACATCAAGGAAGCCTGGTTCTAATTATATCAATTACTCAATCCATACATCAACGTTTAGTTTATTTACACGTTTCCCATATTGCAATACGTTTCTTTATTCATAAAATGAGGACATAAATAATATTTGAATAAGCTAAATACATTCAATAGCATTTCAACCCTTCTGTTAATTTTTTTGTTCAATCCAAACGATTAGGAAATAAATATTTTCCATTGTTTTAAATATAAAGAGATTAAATTTTGCTCTCTATAACTTTTTTGTCAATTGAAAACCTAGAATTTTTAACGCTTACATGTATTTCACATTGACTCTCGCTTTTGTACTCAAAACATTGGTTTGTAACGATGGGAATCTAATTAATATTTGAATATGTTTTGAATATATTCAAAGACATACCAATCCTTCTGTTAAAGATATTTTTTTTTAATTCAAAGGATAAGGTAATAAACATTTTGGACTTTTTCAGATAAAAAGAGATTCAATATTGCTATCTATATTTTCCTTTTGTCAATTGAAAATTAAGAATTAAAAATTGAAGAGTGTATACACAAATGACTTTTGGACTATAAATGTATTCATCTGCTAACAAAATACACAACCTTTTTCTACAGGATAATTTGTTCATTGCATTAACATAATGAAAACAACAATTTTCAGCCGATTTACATTTCACAATCCACTATCAAGACATGGTCAGCGAGACTGGTTCGTGTGTCCCCATTTTACATATATCATGTACCATTAGCACTGGGTACAAAAGCTATCAGACATCTTTCTGATTTGAACATATTAAATATCATGGGGTAAGAAAAGCCAGTTTCTTCTCTTAATAATACTGACATTTATAGGACAAAGCATCAGAAGAGAAAAATTACATTTGAACTGGTGCTTTAATGACAATAACATATCAGTAGGAGAGTTACTCCCCTTTACCTAAAATGTGGCATGCTTAAATTATGGCTTGTAGGTTTAGAATATAGATTCACAGCTGCATGAAAAACACACACCGTATCAGAACAAGGCTGCTGCACAGTGATACTGAACACATAAGTATAACATTTTAAGTTATAAAACATAAATAGTACAAAACTTTACAATGCTGAAATGAATACAAAACTATACCCAACAAACGAAAAAAGATTTTAAAAAATTGTAAAATATCAACAGTGCCATGTTCTGTAAAGTAATCAATAACAATTAAAGTTTTTTATTCATTTTTAGACATGGCCTTTGTAGAAACCAATGCATAAAAAAATTAAATGTTTATCAAAGTAAAAAAAATGTCAACTTTTTTGTGAATAATGCCATCATCCAAGAATGTATGCATCCTCAAAACTCATTTTTTCCTTTAAATCTACAAAATTGATGCATTTTAATATTTATGAAATGGTTACCACAGTATGTCTAGTTACATATCAAATAAGATTTTTGCAAGTAAGCAAGCTACATGCACACATACAGTATGTAGATATATATAACTCTATTGTTGTTATAGTGGAGAATGCTTTGCCTAGTTTTAACATTGTGTGGAAAATAGCATGTTATATGGTTTAATTAGCTGTGCAACTCTGCTAAAGCCAATATGTGAAGTATAATGATGATAAATTAACAGGTAAATATCAATATCTCTGTAGATTGTCCAGATGAAGAGAGACTGGTGGAATAAAACTGTTTATAGTCAGATATAGGATCGATAATCTATCTTCCAGTTTGAGTTTATGATTGTTCTTCAAGTGAAATGAAAGGGGGAGGATTTTGTTACCCGAAGATAACTCCTTTAGAAAGGGAGGGACTATGGCTTTATTAAATATTATGGAATATTTAATGATTTTACTGAATGGTTTACACAATTACAGGTAACCAAAAATACTGAATATTAAAATTAATGGGATAAAGATAATGAGAGAAAAGGTGTAAATAAATTCCTTTAATTTCGTAAGAAGTACATGTTATCAACCATTTGCAGCACTGACATCAACAACCAACAGCTGTACAATGTACATCAAATAGCGACACTGTTGCAACCTCAGAATATAAAACTATGACACAAAATCACAACACACAGTATTAAGCATTGTACAAAGCTTGGTCACACAGAGACCAACATTGGCAAAGCTTGGCAGAGAGGTCACCTAATAGATATAAACACACAAGCAGGCAAAAAATCTCATGGAATTCGTAGCTATACACTAAAGTCTAAAGCTTGCTTATTTGGATTTAAATTATGTATACAGTCACTCAAATATACATGCACTATCACATTTACAAAGATCCACTTTACAGTTTTTGTAGAGCATTCATTTGAACCCCTAACATCGGATTGCAGGGTATTGCCACTGGCCCAGTACAATTAAAATTTGTTCAATTCTTGAGGTAACATTTTGTCATGTTTATAAACTAAAAGTGCTTTTTTTCTACACACTACATGTGTACAAAGGGTAAAAATAGGGACTGGGTAGATAGATATTTTTTTTAAAGATAATATCCATCTTTCACTGATTTTTTTTCTCATACAATTTTCAATACCTTGCTTCAGACAAAAAATACTCTTAGGTTCCTCTCAGCAACCAACATCTTATCAAAAACCTAATTTTGTAGATTGTTGAGTTGGGTAAAAATATGTGGGCAATCAAATAAATGAAACAAATAAACTATAAGCTAGCCGTAGGAGCCATCTCACAGTGTACACAAATAAAATACATGTACTGGCCTAATTAATTTCTCTCATGATTATATTATCATTCATATTCAGTCTGTGATCAAAAACATTTTCTTTTCAACCAAATATGTATGAAGAATTTCATATAAGAACTCATTTTGAGATTCTTATGAAAACTGAACATTTTTATTTTGCTCCTATAGGCAAAAAAATAACTTTTTCATATATATTTTTTACAAACTAACATAAAAAAACCCACAAATTGTTGCTGACGATCACAGCCTGTGAGCTTCACAAAGACAACAAGCTACAAGGATTGGTCTAAGGTTTGGTCTACAGCACAGGGATTCAGTAATGGCCCGCGTAATAAAAGGCTGTGACAAGATGCCAAATAGAAATGACATCTCCAAAGCTACGACCCTAGGGGGTCAGAACTCTGACTCTTCAAGAGATACACATAGCGACAGGTGGCCCTACAGAAGGATGGTAGTATGACCCTGCCAAAGACAACTGCATTGGTTCCATGTCAAATTTTTCAAAGGATCTTGTATTGCATGTAATACAGTTATAATACTGTGAGTACTGTCCCGTTAGTCTGTAGTGGTCAGTTCTTTATTCCGAGTCCAGTGTCAGGAGTCCAGAGAGGCGGGGGCGGTCAGGACGTACGGGTTCACACGGTCGGGCGACATCCCCTTGGCTCGGTGACTCGGAGATTTTTTGGAGCGCCCCAGAGACTCGCTCCGTCTCTCCTGTTTCTGGATCAGCTTCATCCGATTTTGTGTCTAATGAAGAACAGAAATTCAGAAAACATAAAATAATGTTAATTGAAATCAAATTTTGATATCATTCATTCTAAATTAAACATTTTCAAATATATATAGAGTATTCTAGCTGGCATCCCTTCTTAATACAAGTCTTACTACTTGATAACTCTTCTTCCTAATTCTAGTAATTAGGTCTTTCCACCTTTCAGGTGAAAGACCTTTTGATTTCGTTCTGTTTTTTATTATCATTGTTATTTTTTTTTTTATTTGGATTTATTCTTTGCTTTAGTGTGACTTAAAGCTGAACACCATTTGTAAATAGGCACTGTCCACCATATTTCTATTTTATCACCGTTTTCCCTACAACCCCTATATAAGCTGCAGACCTCGGTCGCAATGAAATTATCAAGTTTTACGCTTTGACACTTTTACTTACAATTAACCTAATTCTGACTTGTTTAGACTCTCCATCATTTCACCCGAATTTTACTTCAGCTTGACATTAGCCTCTGACTTGTTTGGACTTTTTCTCCTTCAGCCTGGCATAATCCTTATGTCTATCTTTCCTTCAGCCTAACTTAACCCTCTGATTTAATATGACTCTCTCTTTTTCAGCCTGACTTAAGTCTCTGACTTATTCTGACTCTTTTTTTCATTCTTACATAAGTATGACTTGCTTTGACTCTCTTTCCTTTTTCCCCAATTACATGTAAGTATCTAAGTTGTTTTGTTTCTCTTTCGCATTCATTCCGACTTAAGTCTGACATGTTTTGACCCTTTCAGCCTGTCTTAAGTCTGACTTGTTTTGACTCCTTCAGCCTGACTTACCACTTCCTTGAGTTGTTGCTGTAACTTTTCTTTCTCTCGGTTCAGCTTATCGATTTCCTCGGTGTTCCTCCGCTGTTTGGTGCTGGTCATCTCCAGCAGAGCGATGTTAGCATCCTTCTCACTCATTGCCGCCTGAATGGCCTCCTGCCTACAAACAACATCTCTTGTCAGTAACAGTCCAATATATGTCCCACACCAAGATCAATATCAGTTCATGCCTTTTAAGTTTTTTTTTAAATCAAAGAAATTTAAATGGATTTAAAAATAATTATGGCCAGTATCATCTCTGAAAATAATTTGAAATAATCAACAAAAATATTTCTACAATACTTCTAATAATTAAAGATCATTTCCTGTACAAGCTTTTAGCTTGTATTTTAAGTTAAAAATCCACTAATTTAAAATTAGAGTGAGAATAAGTGTTGGGGTTTGGCTCCTGGGGTTTGGATGTGTTCTTACAATGTACCTCATTTCATATACTCTCTCCAGATGGTTGTGCCTTTCTGACTGTAACTGGGGGGATGGGGGTGAGTATACTTACCTCATTTCATATACCTCCTCTAGGTGCTTGTGTCTCTCTGACTGTAACAGGGTGGGGTGTGTATACTTACTTCATTTCATACACCTCCTGTAGGTGCTTGTGTCGCTCTGACTGTAACTGGAGGGGGTGGGAGGGTGGGGTGTGTATACTTACTTCATTTCATACACCTCCTCTAGGTGCTTGTGTCGCTCTGACTGTAACTGGAGGGGGTGGGAGGGTGGGGTGTGTATACTTACTTCATTTCATACACCTCCTCTAGGTGCTTGTGTCGCTCTGACTGTAACTGGAGGGGGTGGGAGGGTGGGGTGTGTATACTTACTTCATTTCATACACCTCCTCTAGGTGCTTGTGTCGCTCGGATTGTAACTTCTTCAGTTTCATCTCCTTGTCCTCCAGCTGCTTCGTCAGGAAGTTGACCCGGGCGCTGTTCTCAGAAGACTTGTTCCGAGCCAGCTCCATGGTCAGTTCTGCCACCTTGTAAAACACAGTACTCATCATTATTACTCTGTGTGTTACTTATTACTGTATTTGCTATGATAGAATTTAGTTAAACAAACCTTTAAAGAGAAACGTAGTGTGCATATGGAATTTCTTTACCTTACAAAAATGACAGAATATTGACCATCTTTTTTAATGAAAATACTTACTACAATCTCTTGAATTGATTATTCTTTTTGTTTCAAAATTTTAACACTGGACTGATCTAACCTTGACCTTTGCCCTACTAACCTTTTGTTCCGCCTCCTCCAGCTGTTGTTGCTGTTCTACCATTACCATTTCCCGCTCGGCCGTGATGCGGACGCTCTCCTTCAGGGCCTCCTCAAGTTCCTCGATTCTGTCCCCTTTAGCAATCACAGCATCCTGAGGATAAATATTGGAATAAAGTAAGCAACAGATAAAAAAAAAATCTGCAATTTAACAATTTTCCAGATCTTTAAAATATTCTCATTGAGGACAACAGTTTGTAATTGGGGAACCTAGCTTGAGCTGTGTGGCATCCTTGTTCTAAAATATTCCTGATTAAGGGTAACAAAGTATTTGAGGATCCTACCATTAGCTGTGTAGAATTCTTACGCTTACTAATATATTCATCTCTAAAAATGCCTCTCGTAAGGATAATTATAGTTTGTATTTAAGGACCCACCTTGAGCTGCGATGCATCGTCGCTGAGGTCACCCTCTCTCCTCCGGGCCTCCTCCAGTAAGTGGGCGTTCTTCTTTTTCTCTATCTGTTGTGTTCGCTTCAACGTTCCCATTTTCTGCTTGTACTCTTTTATCACTCTGAATGAAGAGATCAAACAGGTTCATACAAATTGCTTACACCCTTATTATATTCAAACTAATTGAAAAGATAGCAATATGTAGATACTGCACAACTGGTAATTTAAATGCTTTTCACATCCAGCAAATTCTCTACATGAATTTCAGCTGAGAAAATCTGGCAGCTCTCAAAAACTCAATTATTTTTCCACATGCAGGTAACATATATTAATTAAACATAGCTAACTTACTCTTGCATTTCTTCAATGTCTTTTTCCTTCTTGGCCTTGTCTTCCTCCATCTCTTTAACAATAGTCTGTAACCTTTCAACCTCTGCTTTGGTTGACCTTGCCTCCTCCTCCTGAACTTTGACCTCTGCTGTTAGGTCAGCTATTTTCTTCTTGCTCTCTTCATCCATAGTCTTCCCTTCTGTAGCTTTTGTTTTCTGAATGAAAATATAAGTATTGTACAGTACATTTATCTCAAGAAAATATTCAAAAGTCATCAAAAATTGGAATTAATCTAGCATGTGCATTTTTATTGGCTTTTGAAAATTGAATGTATTTTATATCTTTAACTAAAGCTTGGAACTTGTACCACTGCTAGCTTAGGAGAATGTGCATAGGTGTTAAAAACACTGAATGCTGTAAATTCCTTATTTTATGTGAGTGCTTAATTCCGCTGTTTTTGTATCAAATTGCGAGAATACAAAATCACGATCCCCAATTTTTTTTATAATTTCCTATAGCTCTAAACTGTCGGAAAAATAAAAGCGAGACTTTAAATTTCGCAAGGGTTGCTTCTCGTGATTTTGCGCGGATATTTATTCCTCACGTTTATTCAAAATCTACAGTATCATTGACTAAACAATTTTTATTTTTGAAAAGGAATAATTTTTGCTTAGCAGAACCTGTAATAGCCTTCCTTCCTTGACTTTTGAATAAAACATGTAACTGATATGAATGCAGGCTTATAATGTAATTACAACTTATGGGGCTTTTCTTTGATTTCATTACTTTCAATTTAGAAACAACACAGTACGGTATGTATTTCAATTTTGTACAGTAAAACCAAGTTATAGTGAAGCCCTTGAAACCAATGTAGTTACTTCATCATAAGTATCTGTAAATCAGTTTTACCAAAGTTCATTACAGATGTAAAGTCTTAAAAGGATATGTTAAGAATTTTGCTGGGGATTTCGATTCCACAAAACTGTACTACATCTGTGATTTTGCTACATCCATGTTGATACTAAAAATGATTTAGTATATCATAAATCAGACACTGGTTTAACAAAATACCTCTTCCACTTCAGCCTTCAGGTTCTGAATTTCCCCCGTCTTATCCTGCACTTCCTGTTCTAGAAGTTTGATTCGACTCTCTAGTTTGAATTTTTCAGACCCTGCTTCTGTTACTTCCTCTCTCAATTCACATAGCTCAGTCTGTTGTAAAAAGAGTAGAAATATACCAAAAACATTATAACAAAATAAACTTGTAGTGATAAATCCTTCACACGGGCATTGGGACATTTCAAGGAACTTGGTACATTATGAATTAGAAGGAAGTCCCCAATATTGTTTTAACTTTTATAAAGAAGGATCAAAAAGTTTTAGCATTCATATAATATAACATCTGGAAAAAGAAACTTCATAAAATCTTTTTGTTTGCTCACATAAAACATATCTTGAGACCTTATAATTTCTACATGACCATTTTCCCAAACACAATCAACAGTACTGTAGAAGACGTCCTGATGTTGGAATTTGATCTGCCTTTTACCTGCCGGTAAGTTACATCTGGATGATGTCTATCCACCTGTCTATATTGACTTACCTGTCGGTCAGTAACGTCTAGATGAAGCCTATCCACCTCAGCCTTCAGGTCGTGGTTCCTCTTCATGTACAGGTCACACTCCTCCTGATGCTCTGACTCTGCCCGGTCTCTCTGCTCCTTCAGTCTGTCACACACAACCAAAGTAAGATTAATACTCAGTATTGTAAACTACTTTTATTAGCAACATCTTTACTTCAGATTATCAAGTGATAAAATGATTCCAGAAACTCCAGAAACAGAGACAGTTCAAATTTAATATACAAGTATAAGACATTGAAGAATATCCACAGGAAAAATAATCTTAAAGAAGCAGCTCTTGCAAACGTAACAAAATTGTGTCATGTATGAATTACTGTAGAGTCATTAGAATTTGTGGTGGCTCAATTTTCGTGGTTTTCATGGGTAGCCCTCCACCACGAATTTACATCCTCAATGAAAACAAATTTAGAAAGAGTTATCTTTATTACTGAAAATGAAACCTGATGCATCCACGACAATACATCCCTACAAATAAGCAAAAAAAACTTCATCCACAAAAATTGGCCCCTACGAAATTAAATGATTCCACAGAATTGTAACTGTGTACTACTGTATTTACAGTGTACAACTGTCACAGTTATAAGTCACCGACCTTTCTATCTGTTTCTCTTTCTCTGTGATGGTCTCCTCCAGTGTTGCTATGGCCGATGTTGTATCCTCCATGTGTGTCTGTGAGGCCTTCAGCTGGGCTATCGTGGCATCCTTCTCCTTAAGGTCTTCCTCCAGGGCCTCAATCTATAAATAGTTTTGTAACGTATCAAACTCTTCTCTGACCTGTGCCTAGTTGGCTGTGGTCCAAAAAGTTAGCAGCATCTGCAGTTGTGACCCAGATGAGGGTTATAAGATCATGATAGAATGTTAAATATGTGTTAAACTGGCAATGATTGTTGTTTTTACAAGGATATTTGAACAAGATGTATACTGTATACAGGGTAATTTTCACCCCATGTTATTTTTGCCCTTCTCAGGGTTGTCTCTAAAAATTGAAGTAGAAGGAGGAAATGAAAAAGGAAATGAAAAAGTAGAAGGAGGGTCTGGGGGTCTTGCTTATAGCTACATTGTGTTTGCAATGTAAGATTAGCCGGGTAATTAAGGCATTATAGGTGGGGGAATTCCCCGCCTCCCGGGTCTTAGAGACAACCCTGCCTTCTTCACAATTATCTAGCTGAATGAAATATATGATACTATTCTTACCTTCCTCTGCAGAAGAGTGAGTTTGCGGTCCTTGGTCTCTATCTGTTCACGGAGCTCCGAGATCTCACTTTCGATCCGTCTTTTCTCGGACTGCAGACTCAGGGACTTCTGGTCGTTCTTGTCGATGGTGGAATTCTTCTCCTTCAGCTTCTCACGGAACTCATCAAGCTGGCGAAATGACACAAATACAATATGTTAAACCTTAAAAAGATCAGGGAAACAAGAGATAAATACAAAACACCTGGCCATAAAAAACATTCAGTGTTATGAATAAATATCTTATAATTCATATTAAAATAAAAAAGTATCGTAGAAATCACAGCATTATTTTGCTACCATAATAATTGTGTTTTCAGAGAAATATTTCATTGATACTACAAATATGATTCTTTGTTCGCCACAACTTGGGTCTTGCTGTTTAATTTAACAGAATATGTCTGGCTGAATCATCCTGCTGTCTGTAGCATGGCTAGCTGTCTGTAGCATAAATATATTTGTTAGTAGCATGGCTAGCTGTCTGTAGCATACAAACCTCTGTTTGTAGCATGGCTAGCTGTCTGTAGCATGGGTAGCTGTCCGTAGCATACATACCTCTGTCTGTAGCATGGCTAGCTTTCTGTAGCATACATACTTCTGTCTGTAGCATGGCTAGCTGTCTGTAGCATACATACCTCTGTCTGTAGCATGGCTAGCTGCCTGTAGCATGGGTAGCTGTCCGTAGCATACATACCTCTGTTTGTAGCATGGCTAGCTTTCTGTAGCATGGGTAGCTGTCCGTAGCATACATACCTCTGTTTGTAGCATGGCTAGCTGTATGTAGCATACATACCTCTGTTTGTAGCATGGCTAGCTGCCTGTAGCATGGCTAGCTGTCTGTAGCATACATACCTCTGTTTGTAGCATGGCTAGCTGTCTGTAGCATGGCTAGCTGTCCGTAGCATACATACCTGTCTGTAGCATGGCTAGCTGTCTGTAGCATACATACCTGTTTGTAGCTTGGCTAGCTGTCTGTAGCATGGCTAGCTGTCCTTAGCATACATACCTCTGTCTGTAGCATGGCTAGCTGTCTGTAGCATGGATAGCTGTCCTTAGCATACATACCTCTGTCTGTAGCATAACTAGCTGTCTGTAGCATACATACCTCTGTCTGTAGCATGGCTAGCTGTCGGTCTTTGGCTGACACCTGGTCCTTTAGTACAGTGATGTGTTGCTGATTCTCAGACTGTTGACTGGTCAAGGTGTCCACTTTCAGTTTCAGGCCTTCTAGTTCTGTCTCTTTCCTTGACAGATCTGTCTTTAATCTCTCAATCTATAAACACATTGACAATAACCAGTGAAAAATTCACACTTCACCTGAAATAATGTGTTGTTTTAAGTCCATTAGAGATTATTCTGGGCTGCAGAGACACTTTCACACTTTTGCTATAAAGAGGTTTTAGATCAAGACCTTTAATCACACACCACTGGTCTCTACAGCTCTGTGTACTTGAATTAATGCCCAGCAAGAAATCACCTGTCAATTCTCAAGGTCTGATTCAGCTTTATAAGATGAAGACTTAATCATATCACAAACATAACCTTTCTTTCTATAGTATTTCCATTCCCACTAAAAGAGGAAAGAAAATAAATGTTTCATAAATGCGTAGTCTATATAATCATGGTCATATTTGAACAGCAATCAATCGCAATGACCTTCAAAACAAAGACTGGCCTTGACTTTGATTGCAAGTTCTTGACCTTTGACTTTCAAGGCTACCAAGTATCCCATATTGTAAGGCTGTAGATATATACCCCCTCCTTCTCCTTCACTTATGCCTAGTTCTATATCTTCGACAATCAACATACCCAAGAATCATATATTTAAGGATATAAACTTATTTCCTCCCCCCTCTATCTGTGTATTTTGACCCTTGCCACTGACCTCTGATCGAAGCTGCTTCTCTTTCCCGGTCAGGCTGTCCTTGTGTCCGGAATCCTTCTTCATGCTCCCCTCCGACCCACTCTCCTGGTTCTTCATCATACGATCCTCCAGGGCCTGCACATCCTTCTCCAAGGCTGCGATCCTTGAGTCCTACAAAACAAGAAGTCCTCTAGGATCATATAATAAAGATGTACACCTACAGGCCTGCAATTTTATTCACTGATCAATACATAATGGAAACTAATATCTCTTATTTTTTTAGAGCTAAACAATAACAACAAAGTTAACAGAGAGACACTGTCACAGAATGTTATTCCTGTACCATTTGAATTCGGTCCTAAAGGTATAATACAACACCAACCTTGTAAGATTTGTTTGGACTGTCATAGGAAGGCTATTACAGAATGTCATTCGATTGAGAAATATACTATCATAAGTTGAAATATGTCAAATACTCCTACAAACTTAGAGAAATGATCCTTAAACCCAATAGTGACCATAGAATATTCCTGAGAACTGCACACAAGATACTATATATCTAACTACTTTCGAAACCCAACAATAGACACAACAGACAGCAAAAGCCTATAATTAAAGTGTAGTTTTACTAAAAAATGAAATTATTCTATATACACCAATAGAGATTCATTGTTTACATTATTTTTGTAATTAAGAGGAGCAGACCAATTGTCTGAATCTGACTGTGGCGACTTACATAGAAATAAACTGTACACATGTGTGGTGACTTACACAGAAATAAACTGTACACATGTGTGGCGACTTACACAGAAATAAACTGTACACATGTGTGGTGACTTACACAGAAATAAACTGTACACATGTGTGGTGACTTACACAGAAATAAACTGTACACATGTGGCGACTTACACAGAAATAAACTGTACACGTGTGGCGACTTACACAGAAATAAACTGTACACATGTGTGGCGACTTACACAGATATAAACTGTACACATGTGTGGCGACTTACACAGAAATAAACTGTACACATGTGTGGCAAATTACACAGAAATAAACTGTACACATGTGTGGCGACTTACACAGAAAAAAAACTGTACACATGTGGGGCAACTTACACAGAAAAAACTGTACACTTGTGGCGAATTAAACAGAAATAGTACACGTGTGTGGCAACTTACACAGAAATAAACTGTACACATGTGTGGCGACTTACACAGAAATAAACTGTACACATGTGTGGCAAATTACATCGAAATAAACTGTACACATGTGTGGCGACTTACATAGAAATAAACTGTACACATGTGTGGCGACTTACACAGAAATAAACTGTACGCGTGTGGGGACTTACACAGAAATAAACTGTACACATGTGTGACGACTTACACAGAAATAAACTGTACATGTGTGTGGCAACTTACACAGAAATAAATTGTACACATGTGCATTGTGTAATCCTTTGTGCTGTCTAAATTACTGTGTTCAGCAAATGCTTCCTGGCTTGACTTTTAGACTGATTCAGTCACACACCACTATTTCATGGCAATATTTTCTTGTAATAAATGTTCTGTGTTCAATCCATAATATATAGGGGGCCTATAATAAAACTGTGGATTTCTGCGGTGAATCATGAACACATGGTTTTTACTTTCACTATGACTGATACTTATTAAATCATCAATATTTACATATACAGCCTACATTATTTGTACATATAAACAATACTTCCAATAATACATCAATTTCTTCCCATTTTAAGCCAATACCTGAATGTTAAAGAGTGAAAACCTCCGTCTAGTACAGTTTACAACAGATGGTGTAGATCCTGTGACTTTTTGTTGTACCCTGTGTCACGGGATCCCCAGATCTCGCTACATTATCATCATCCCGTCACTAACCTCACAGTCAAGTAAAACTTAAACTCAGATAACAAGAAAACACCAATAACTATGCTTTCCAATATATCCTATCTAATCAGCCATTGAAAAAAGATACCATTTTATCAGTTCATCTATGAATGTTATATTAAGATACATGTAACTATTTTGTTTAATATGTAAGTCTTGTTAAATGATCGTCAACATATTATTGTATCGTACTCACCCTTATTAAAGTAACAGCAGTTTATCCAAAGTATCTCTAAAGTATCTCAATAATTATACTTTGATAAAGACTTCCACTAAAGTATCACTGCGTAATGACCAAGTACTCCTTCAATCTACTGGCTTTGTTCTGAGTCTATAGAAGGACCTGGTTCACGCATCAGCTGACAGTATGTCAGTACAATATAATGAGTGTTAATTTATCAGATATAATTGCTGATTTAGAATAAAGTCTTATTTCTTCCTGGATCTTGTGTCATCTTCCTGAAGTCATTGTACCATGCCCGGCCTCAACACAATCATTCATTTTTTCATTTTAATTATTAGCTATGCATGTATTTGTGATACTTAAAGTAGTTATTAAAGTATGAGGGAAATGCCTGATAAAGTAATCTATTACATTTGATTACAGGACAAAAAATTAATGGAATTGATTACACAAAATTCCCCTATATAATTGATTATTAATCAATTACATCTTATGTGCCCATGCCTAATAAAAGTGAGATTTTAAAATCAGCAAGATGTTCTTATCATGACTTAATGCGAATATTAATTCCTAACATTTAATTTGGAATTTAGAGTAGTTGTTTTCTCATTTATAAACCCTTCAGAAAAATTATTTCCCCATGGTAAAATTAATTGCTATCCATCATCATATTATACTGTAAGATAGGATAATCAGGAAATTTTCAATTTACTTGGTATTTCATACTGATTTTTTTTTTTTGAATCAAACAAAACTCTTAGACATATTGTTGAGTATTTCTAACTTACGAGTCATCCAAGATATAACTTTATATCAGGAGCTTATTTTCAAGAGAATTTTTTTAAGATTTTCGATTTCACAGTGCTCCAGTTTTGTTTCACTAATACAAAGTTAATTTCTATGTGATTTTACTCCAGTTTTGTTTCAGTAATACAGAAAATGGATGCTACAAGGCTGTGTAAAAGGAATTTTAACACATCTGATGAAAGGATGTCAATTCAATTTTTTTTATCATAAAATTGGAACAAAAAAATCCTCAAAAATGTGAGTATAGTCAGAGGACATCAGGGAACACCCAGTATGTTTGTCGACAGAGGAAATCCTCCTACCGCATTTTTCACTGCCTGGTCACACAGAATGCAGTCATTGAACAAACACATACTGTTCATTAAACAAATATAAACCAAATAGCCCATTGTTAAAGGTGAGTTTTTGACGGAAATCTTAAGTTAGGCTGTAAATCAAGTAAAATTGCTGTTATAATACGTTGATGCGACAAAGACGTAAACAAACAAGAAATGGAGGGGTGAATGTTATGACAGTGTGGGGGGACTGTCTGTCCTTCCCAGGCTCTTTATATACACCCTCACAGAGGAAGCTGTTGTTACAGTGTCGTATTGATTTCATACATCTTCATATAGCTATCACTACCTTTACTGATTGTTGACTTCCTGTTTCCAACGACCTACTTAACAGGTTAATTGGGTCATAATAGGATTCATAATCAGCCTGACAGAAATATAGGTTAGTGACCCAGAAGCCTCTCCCCCTTAAACCGGTCACATGACTCAAACATAGACCTTCACCAGAAGCTGATCATGCAATGCTACCCCCACCCACCCCTCCCCCCAAAAACCCCTGGTGATTACATGATACTCAAGCATGTTACAGGGAACAGAATGCCCTTAAAGCAGCAGAGTTTTGAGGGTGTTACCCTGATTAAGTCCAGGTCATGACACCTTAAAGCATTAGAGATGATGTTGTGACACCTTGACCCAGAACAGACAATGCTGTGACACCTTAACCTAGAACAGACAATGCCATGATGCTTTCCCCAGAACACGATACACAGGTAACACTGTCCATGCTTACCCACACCTGACTAATCTGCCATTGATTCGGGAAAGATATAAGTCAGGTCATATAGCAAGAGACCATCTACAAAGGTACAAAATACTGATCATCAATCATTCAGAGTACAGATCTAATAGGAGTACAAAATACATGTACTGATCATCAATCATTCAGAGTACAGATCTAATAGGAGTACAAAATACATGTACTGATCATCAATCATTCAGAGTACAGATCTAATAGGAGTACAAAATACAAACACAACAACAGTCATGTGTTACATTAAACAACAGTTTATACATTAGCCATTGTATTTATAACAAATATATGTAGAATGTAGATGATGCATTTTAAGTAGAAATTGGCAGTACATCTCTTAATGACATTCTAATTTGAGTTAAAGAGAAAATATTATCTAGATCCAACTATATTGGATGAAATCTGGATTTATTTTTTACTCTGGATTGATCGAGTCCGTTATTAGAGGAGAAGGAATGGAGAAAGTTTCAGGAAGGGTTGATTGAGTGCTCAGTCATACTCAGATTAAAAATCCATAAAATATAATGAAACCGTCATAAATCTGAGGTCTGGAGGGACGCAGCGTTACCTGTATGCATCACCTGTATTACCTGTATGTGATCGTTCTCCTATTACAGAGCTAGCCAATTTCTCGGTGTAGATTTACGGGATTTAACAGTCCTTACAATCATTTCTATTTTAACTGTTCTGCTCAAACATTCTGGCAGTTAAATTGTGTTCTCTTTCTTAAACTGAAGGTCTAAGTACCAGTAATAGCTACTGGTGACATTATGGAATATCATTCCAGATTTCCTATATATTTTAATGATTGCATTAATTACTAAATATTGTTCCTATTTAACTGGGAATACTGTTCTTGCACTACATGTATTTTTCAAAATTTATTGTATTATGGAATATTGTTTAAATTAGCAAAACAGAAGATCAATATAGTAGGAGTTACTAAATACACAACAGAATGTTATTCAATAAATTAAATTATTCACATACAGGAATATCTGGCACATAATACATTACTGGTATTTATCTACATGCTTCAATTGGTATGTATTTGTAATACATTCGAATATTAAGAACAGAGCAGAAATGAGAACAATGAAGAAAAATGTGAAATATGTTGTAACAACCAGTAACAAACACTTGACAGGTCTACAGAACCACTTCAAGCGCTACTTCCTTCACCAGCCACATTTGTTTTTATCACAGGATGCGAATCCAAACAGAGCAACCAAAAACTGTTGAACATCAATGTAAACACATAAAACCACAGACTGGCTTCATCGGTCCAATCAATAGCGGACTAATTAGGTCTCCGATTACAGAGTCGTGCACTATTAAAATAATCTCCTTGTAAATGAGCATTTCCTGCAAACAGTCTTTACTGCTTGCATTTTTATTACAATTGTTTATGTCAAAATGTTACTTTTCTTTTAAATTGATAAAACTATGGTCCTATGGCTGGCAGCTTGATATGCATGTACCGGTGTATCTATCTCTGTTTACAAAGCTAGCGAGTCGGACAGAATGCTTTCACAATGACATGACATCACAGATGATCTATAACCTACAAACAGCCGACTGAGTGACCTTGACCTGAGGATCATGGCTTACCTTGGCCTCTAGCATGGCCTTCATGGTGTGTGTACTGGCCGGCATCTGCTTCAGCTGTAGGTCCAGTTCCTTCAGCTCATCAGACAAACGCGTCTTCTCCTGCAAGACATGACAAGAGCCTCTAACTAATTCCATCTAATACACATGTCAAATCAACTACATCAACCTGAAAGTTTATAACTTGTTTAATAATTTAGGGGGGGTGAAAACAATTTATAAGATCCATCTAACTATACTATATATACTAAATTAAAAACATAGTTTCTTATCGAAGCAGTGTCAAAATCTTTTATTCAAAAAGATAGGGCCTTTTTATTCTGCTTTTCTGAGATAAACTCATTTCCAGTCAATACTATCAGTAAGTGTTGTATGTATACTGCATATCCATTGCAGCATGTAAATAATTGATCAAGTAAACTTCTATACCTAACAATGAGCACAAAAACACAATGTTAAGTATTGAGTCTGTCATAAGACACTAAGTTTTGAGTATATTCTGACCTCTCTGAGCGCTGTGGACTCATCCTGCTGCTGGCTGAGCTCGTTCTGGAGTTGTTTGATCTTTCGCTCATCCTCGAGTCTCTGAGCCTGCAGACTCTCAATCTCGAGCTGGTTCTCCTGAATGTTGCCCACTGAGTGGCCCTTACTTTGTAACATCTCGAGCAGCTTCTTCATGCTCTCATCTCGAGCAGCCAGCGTCTGTTTCTGAATCTCAATTCGTAGCTCCATCTCATCAACTGTCTTTCGTAAAATGAGTATTTCTTTTGATTGCTTGTCCTTCTCTCGCTGAAGAATCTCAATTTCTTGTTGAGATATTCGGGAACTTGCCTGAACATCTTCCCCAAGACTGACTTGGTTTTCCAGACTTTGTATCACAGAGGACTGTTTCTGAGTTTGTTTGGGAAAAAAACACCCAAAATTCAACATGGTGAAACATGGTTAAAAAACTTTAAAAGGCTATAATTTATCTCTTATTGATTTAAAATGAAGAGCCTCTCTACTAAGAAGAAAATGTTCACATTATGAGACAACCAATCACAACTTTTCTTTATCAAGAATAAGTCTTTGCAAATCAAATTTGAAAAAGGCTTTCTATTTAAAAACTTGCATTACTGTTGTTATCAGCTTAATTGTTGAAGATTAAATCTTAATAGATCTAGTGATTTTTAAGGGGGCACTAGCCGATCATTGAGGCTACTGATTTTTTTTTACTTATCAAACACAGTTTTATGATAAGATGTATCATCCTGACATTGAACTTTTAAACTCCAATTTCAACTCATTTCAATATTACAATACTTATCTTACCTTAAGCTCAGCTTGGGCCACCTTCAGTTGTTCATTCATCAAACAATACTTTGCACTCTCTTCCTTTCTCAGGGCTCGCTCTTTTTTCAGCTCTGGACTCCAGAAAGTTTTAATACTGTTCATACTAGAACTCAGCTTTTCTTTGGTTGAGTCTAGTTCCTGTTGAAGCTTGGCACAGTCCTTGCTTAACTCAGCGATCTGTCCTTCCAAATCCAGGACAAAAGTGTCACGGAAATTCCTCATCTCTTGATTGTACAGCTGTGTAGTGTAATCTGGACGTTCCATTGAGCGGGACCGCCCGGGGTAGTGGTGGTCACGCTCCAACGACCTTGCTCCCATATGAGGGTATTCCCTGTCTGTCACCCTCTCCCTGCTAAAACTTGATGACATAGTATAACTGTGTAGGTCTCTGGGACTAATGTTTGAATTGGATTCACTCTGTGCCAACATCTGAAGTCTGTCAATCTGTCTCTCTAGTGACCGCTCACTGAGCTGTGGGCTTCCATCTTGCTCATATCTCTCCCGAAGTGAACGAACACTGTGAAGAGTATTGGATTTCATGCCAGAATTTGTTGGGCTGCTATAGGGACTACTGTGGGCATTAGAGAGAACAGGATTAGAAGATAATGCTGGATTAGAGGGACTATGATAGGGACTTCCTCCTCCATGACTGTTTACTCCTCCCTCGAAATAATATGCATGTCCTGGGGAATGACTTAATGTCTGGGACCGAGTCAACATTTCTGAGGACCCCATTGGCATGGACTGACCATTCTTAGCTGGAGATGTGTGTGTACTTCCATCAGCGATTACATATCCTCCCGAATTTTTTCGAGATTTTCCAGAGAAGATATTTTTTGGAAGAGATGCAGTCATGCTGCTGAATGGACCATAGCTGGGGCTCTCCTTACCATTCCGCGCCTTACCTTCTTTCGACTTCTTGCTTTTACTAAACATTTTGATTTATGACGTCTAGTCATCAGCGAATAATGCGCGAACTCATTATCCTCTTGAGTATACCGATTACCGTCTCCGCGGGGGCTTGGGCGAAAGAAGATCTCAATCAGCGAAAAGGTCCATCACAGAGAAAGAGAAAAACGTTTTATGACTAGCTCTGTCAAACATGACACCTGCTAAACAAATTTAGCTCGGGTAGGACAACATCTTCGACGGAGTCTGCCTTCACCTGGGCTTTTCTAAAGGCAGACACAACTTCAACATTTGCAGACAACTTTTTTTCAGCAGCCAGTCTTAATTAATATTTATCTCTCTACTTCCGGTGTTTAAATATTTAAGAATGGATTTAAGGAAACGAATTAGTAAAAAGATCTTTCCGATCCAATATTCTTGTTTTACAAGAACATGTACAAATCATCATTTTTGAAAGTAGGGTGGGGCCAAACTTTACCGAAATCGTGGTATGCGCTAATAAATAGATAAATAAATAATCCGCCAATTTTCAATCCGTAATTTGGGGGGGGGGGGGGGGGGGGGTAATGTAGACCGTAACAAACCTATCGAACTTCTACTTAAACGTTAATTTTGAATCATTTCACTACAGTTTTGTATACCCCACAAAAATATGGAAGGAGGGCAACTCTTTTAAAATTATATTTCCTATATGTAAATTTAAGAAAAATGTTTGCTGCGAGAAACATATTGGGGAGGGGAAGTTTAAACAAAATCATCAGGTTTTAAAAACGATTATAAATTTAAAGTTAAATTATTTTTTTCATCTTATCATGGAATTCCTGTACGTACACAGGGTTTGGATTTGAATCATCTGGTTAATTTGGAATAATTTTGTTATCTCAGTACAGTGATTTTTGCGGTGGTTGTTGGCAGAGACATAAACGTAGACATAGACGTTATTTATGTCTCTGTTGTTGGTAATAGTTTGGAGATTCATCTTTATGGTGACCAGACCACAGACATAAATAACATGTCTCTGATAATGACATTTAATTTAAACACTTGAATTCCGAGACATGGTCATAAAAAATCATATAAACGATTTTTTACAATCATTCCTTAAATCGATATTTTACAGTATACCGTCAACGCGGATCCCGCACTTTGAAACTTTTCGATTTTAAATCTACGTAAATTGCATATCATCCTGAGAGGATACACTGAAATGAAAAAACAAAACCTGACTGATCCTCTTGTATGCATGCAGCTCATGATCTATTATCATTATCATTTAATTTTCATATGATGTACCTTGAAGTTGATGCTTTGTCTATAAATATATAGAACATTTTTTTTTCTCGATTTTTTTTTTGGCGCTTAATAATATGCAAAGTTTTGAGATGCGAAATTATTAGTCTCTACATGAATATCAATTCAAAATAATCAATTTTCAATTAAATTAATTATTATTATATAACATGAAGCTTTATATTATTCAAGTATAGTTTCATATGATTGACTTTTATGAATACTTCGATAACTGCATGCATGGGGGGGGGGATAGCCCCCCCCCCCGCCCCCATCCCCCATCCCACAAACACACTTTCAATTTGTTTCCGACGCCACTGGCATGGGTGTTTCAATTGGTAATCTATACAGGTATAGAGTGAAGTGTCATGACTGGCATTAGCTGTGACAATAATTCAACGTTCGTTTTAAAAGTAGAGATGTGGACCATTTTAGATGGCCAGGATCCACTTTGATATGAAGTACATTAAGATGAGTGTGATTAGACCTACATGTACATGTAGCTTGACCTCTAAACCTCTGACCTCTGAATTAGACATTTAGTTCAAGGTAATTGCACATCATTTATCAGACAATCGCTCGGTCTATGGGTGAAGAATTAGGAGGAATGGGCCAAGAGGAAGGATGGTATCTTATTGACAAAGCATGACAAAGATATGCTGTGACCTTGAACATTTATAAGTGGTGAGGAATAGTTTTTTTATAGGTCTGCGCACGCCGTTTTTCTCAATGACATTCTATGGGTAAAGTATGGGCCAAATTGGACAGAGGGAAGTTAAAATATGACCCGGACAAGAATAAGTCACAAATATCCACCTCTACATGCATATAACCAGGGACGTATATACTATAGTATATACGTCCCTGATATAACCCAGCCAAAATAAGGCCGTCCTAAAAAAAAGGTTTGTTTGGAATTGCCTCCTGGAGGTTTCTAGACCCTGGAGAGGGGGGTTATTTTTCAAAATAGAAGTTTAACTAATTAAGAAGTGGTAAAAAAAAAAAAAATTAAAAAAATCTCCGCATAAAAAAGTTAAAAAAAAATTTTTTTTGCTAGTAAAATTATATCTCGGGGGGGGGGGGGGGTGGTGGTCAGTGAGGCCAAATTGGTACATGGCTAGAGTGAAGTGTGAGCCAGATTTGAGGATGACATATTGTAAAAAAATGTGTTGAAATATCCATAATTCGGTCTTATTTAATTTTGGTTAAAATTATTCGTTTTTTCTATTTTCAATGAGATGTTCGTAAAAATTATTTCATTTTGATTGGTTCGATCAGTACGGCGCCATTATTCAAGAATGTAAACACGATTATGAGAATAGGATGGCTTCATTTGGACAGGTTTTCATTGATTTGATAATTCAAGAAATGCTTAATCAACCGTCTCAATCAATAATAATGCAGCTTCTCAAGTTTCACTTTTTCATACGACATATGACCGTGTCGTGTTGACAGCTTTTCGCCCACATGGGCTCGGTTGTCGGATAGTTGAGTTCTTAATTATTGGTTCCTGATGACAAAATTTATTAAAATTGGTAATCTTATCTGCATTTCTATTGTCATAAAACCATTCACTGAAAACCCTTGTTTCAATCATGTTTTAATCCTGTTTCATCCATGTTACAAAAGAGTATTAAACGAATATGTTAAAAAGGAAAAACAGCACATCATTCATATGATACCAAAGCACCTCCTAGACTACTGATGGCAAAAGAAAAAGGGACAGGCCAATAAAAACAGCAGAGAACATTGAATACACTTTTTGTAACAGCGAATTACAGACTGTCGTAGAGTTTTCAATAGCTTGCTGGATTGCTCAGTAGGGTATACAATTTGGTCAGCCAGGTGTCACATTAGGTCTAAATCTAGGTCGTGTGATTACTTAAACAAAAAAATGCTTTCTTTGGTGATTCATGCGGGATATGAAGGAGGAAACATTGCAGGAAAAATACATAATTAACCCACATTACACTTGTGTAACCCCACAACCTAGATTCAGACTTGATGTAATACCTGGCCAACCAAATTGTATGTATCCCATTGAGCATTCACGCAAGCTATTGAAAACTCTGCCTGTATTCAGTAATTTGATATAAAGTAATTGAAACGGAGGTTTTCAGTGAATGTTTTGTTTTGCAATACACAGAAATACAGATAAGATTACCAATTTTCATCAATTTAGTCTTCAGGAACAAATAATTAAGTATATATACGGTAACTCGTCATAGGCAAGTTGTTCTAGTGCAAAAAAAAAAATCATATTTAAAAGGGCTCAAATAAAATTGTGTTTCGTAGAGAAGGGTTATAGCAAGGGTTTGTTTGCCCTATCAACCTACATGTTCATCAGAGTGTTCGCCATAATTATCGTTCACCCTATACCCTGTTTGCTCCATATCCTGTTTACCCTATTGTATATTTTATTATAAAATGTGTTTTGTTTTACAGTCGTTTTAATTTTTCTCCTTTTACATCTATCATCATTCAATGCTTTTTTTCTCTTAACTGTGAGCAATGTTTACTATAGTTCTAAATTTAGTTATCTAAAATGCACTGTCTATTTTCTGAAAACATAACTGGTTGATTTGTAGATAGCCTCTTTCTGTATGTTCGTGTTTTGTTGTTTTGAAAACAACTGACGAAATGAGGACGTGATATATATATATAATATAATGGGCCTGATAAGGAAATAAGAAACGGCTCTTTTGATTTAGAAAAATATTTAATAGCCGTCATTTTATCAATTAAAGAATTTCATTCGTAATCAATGTTTTATTTTGACATAGACCATGCATTTATGTTAGTCTGATTATAGAATAAATTATTTTATGATATAATATATTTTTACCCTATTGACTAAGAACAATCATTTTACATCAAATGTTTTGAATCTGTGGCAAACAGACCTTAGGCACACAAATTTAGGGTGAACAGACCTTAGGCACACAAATTTAGGGTGAACAGTGCATTGAACAAAAGCATTTTAGGTCGAACAAACATACATCCATGTGAAGTATGAATCACATTTTTACCCTCTGGCAATTTTTTTTTAAACTAAAATAATAGTTTCCAGTAATATAAAATATGGTTTCAGATTGAGTATTCACCAGAAGAACAAGATGCCATACAAAATGCCCTAAGGCAGAAGCTTGGCCCTGAGTTCATCAGTCAGCGTGCTGGGGCAGGAGGCCAAAGGGTAAGTGAATAAACATCTGATAAAAAAAACCAATGTGTACTACTCTTTATTCCTAATTAAACACGAGGAATTAATATATGCGTAATTTAGAGAAGCGCATCTCACGAATTTTGAAATCTCGCCTTTATTTATTGGACATTCTAGTATGTAAACTACATAAAACTATGATAAAAATTTGGCATTTGCAATGTTATGTTTTCGTGATTTGATGGAAAACGGCTGAATTGCGGAATTAAGTACCTGCGTAAAATAAGGAATCTACAGTATATACATGATATAGGAAAAAATTGTCAAATGGGCTCCCTCTTGACTGTGTTCAGATTTATAGTTTGCTCTTACTCCTGTTTTGAGTCGTAGCTTTTAACCAGTAAATCATACATTGTTGTAAAAAAAAAAAAAAGAGATACTGTTTTTGACATACTCATGATATTTAGCAGAATTATTGCTTATATGTTACTAGATTAACTGGTGTGTTACCGTCAGGCAATATATCCGCTCTCAATATATTGATATATAATGGTATGTTGCATCCTCACACCATCAGGATCCTGAGTTGACTCATGGGCGTGGAGTGGACTCAGGACCCCTCACGTGAAGATGGGTACATTGGTATTTTCTAGGAATTGAAGGTCTAAAACGTGCTCATTTTAGTGAAATCTATAAGCTATATAGACACTTGAAGTTTTATGATTTGAAATCATCAATTTTAAAAATGATGCAATTCAGTCTCACCCTTGACTTGTGGTTCATACCATCTATAGACACGAAGGTAACTTACAAGATCATGGTTTTTCAGGAAGGTGAGTGTTCAGTTATTACCAGTCCCTGGTACCGTATACGGTATATGTATAATGGATGAAATTATCACTATACTCACTATTCATTGTGTCTGTACTCGGGGATTATAGTGTTTATTAGACACTTGTTTCATATTGCTTTTATCTGACGATGGACTCTATGTCTTATTCATGTTTACAGCTTGCTTACATTGAGGGATGGCGTCTCATCAACTTGGCCAATGAAATGTTTGGCTTCAATGGCTGGTCTCACTCTGTGACCCAGCAAACTGTCGGTAAGTCAAGACAAACATCAAAGCATGTATGCTTAATTGTAAGATCTGAGGCAGTAACTACCGGTATATACAATTGAGGACTAATTCTGAGTCCATACTATAGCTCCACTGACTGCTGTCTTCAAGACCATTTCATCATCAACAGTCGGTTTTGATATACATTTATTTTTTTTCCAATAAGTGAATAACTGATTCGAGAAAAATAATGCAAAGCATCAGCACTTTGTATATCAGTTATTGCATTGCATATACATGTATATGTACATACAAAATGTTTGAATTTTTTAATGCTTGTTTTAAATGTACATCTGTTATTGATATATACTTTCACAGATTTTGTAGACCACTGTGGAGGCAGGTACTTTGTTGGAGTCAGTGCTTTTGTCAAAGTTCAGCTCAAGGTTTGTGTCATGCACGTGACTAGTTATGCTTCAAAGTACATAAACATGATAAAGCTCATCGCGAATAAAATTAATCAATATACTAAAGATGTCTTGTCATAGTTTCAAGTAAAGGGAAATAGATAACTCATATTTTATACCAATGGTTCCATGTCTCTTTCAACATATAAAATATCAAAAATTTTGAAATGTTAAAACTTGCTTGACATATTAACTATACTCTGTCCCAAGATATTACCGATTTACATTTTTATTGATTACCGGTACTTGATATTTATCAATATCTTATGGTTCAATATTCTTTCAAAAGTATGAAAAAATTTCAAGATTTCTTTTTTTGAAATGCCCCCTCTACTGGCCTCTAGCCTATCAGGTTTCAATACACAGCTAAACAGAGTCTACAGGGATTTTGCATTGCAATAGCCATAAAAGTACTCGAATAATAACATTGAAAAATTGATAAATCAACTGAAATCATTTAAAAATCCATTTATCATGTTTATCACTTGACATGTTAAAGTAAATATATAAAAACAGTTATTTTTTTCTTCTCCTGATAAGGATGGTGTGTTTCATGAAGACATTGGGTATGGTGTTAGTGAAGGAATGAAATCAAAAGCTCTGTCCATTGAGAAAGCTAGGAAAGAAGCTGTTACTGATGGGCTCAAGCGGGCACTCAAGTAAGTATTCAAGTGATCATTAAACGGATTACATTGTTTAAGTCTAATTCAAGTGATGGAAAAAAAATTATCAAATATGAATTCAGAATATGAACTCAAAGATAACATGTATTAAATGAACCAGATAATTTTTTTTGTATGTAGAAATCTCTTTGTTAGTTTGGCAGTTTGTTAATGTAACAATATGTATCAATTGAAGGAGCTTTGGGAATTCCATGGGGAACTGCTTGGCAGACAAAGACTATTTAAAGTGTATCAACAGAGCCCCAAAACCTGTAAGTACATGGTGGTGTGTAATCCTTGGTATTCAGTACATGGTGGTGTGTAATCCTTGGTATTCAGTACATGGTGGTGTGTAATCCTTGGTATTCAGTACATGGTGGGGTGTAATCCTTGGTATTCAGTACTTGGTGGTGTGTAATCCTTGGTATTCAGACACATTATCATACCAACCTGTAAGTACATGGTGGGGTGTAATCCTTGGTATTCAGTACATGGTGGTGTGTAATCCTTGATATTCAGTACATGGTGGGGTGTAATCCTTGGTATTCAGTACATGGTGGTGTGTAATCCTTGGTATTCAGACACATTATCATACCAACCTATAAGTACATGGTGGGGTGTAATCCTTGGTATTCAGTACATGGTGGTGTGTAATCCTTGGTATTCAGTACATGGCGGTGTGTAATCCTTGGTATTCAGTACATGGTGGGGTGTAATCCTTGGTATTCAGTACATGGTGGTGTGTAATCCTTGGTATTCAGTACATGGCGGTGTGTAATCCTTGGTATTCAGAACATGGCGGTGTGTAATCCTTGGTATTCAGTACATGACGGTGTGTAATCCTTGGTATTCAGTACATGGCGGGGTGTAATCCTTGGTATTCAGTACATGGCGGTGTGTAATCCTTGGTATTCAGTACATGACGGGGTGTAATCCTTGGTATTCAGTACATGGCGGGGTGTAATCCTTGGTATTCAGTACATGGCGGTGTGTAATCCTTGGTATTCAGTACATGGCGGTGTGTAATCCTTGGTATTCAGTACATGGCGGTGTGTAATCCTTGGTATTCAGTACATGGCAGTGTGTAATCCTTGGTATTCAGTACATGGCGGGGTGTAATCCTTGGTATTCAGTACATGGCGGGGTGTAATCCTTGGTATTCAGTACATGGCGGGGTGTAATCCTTGGTATTCAGTACATGGCGGTGTGTAATCCTCGGTATTCAGTACATGGCGGTGTGTAATCCTTGGTATTCAGTACATGACGGGGTGTAATCCTCGGTATTCAGTACATGGCGGTGTGTAATCCTCGGTATTCAGTACATGGCGGTGTTTAATCCTTGGTATTCAGTACATGGCGGTGTGTAATCCTCGGTATTCAGTACATGGCGGTGTTTAATCCTTGGTATTCAGTACATGGCGGGGTGTAATCCTTGGTATTCAGTACATGGCGGTGTGTAATCCTTGGTATTCAGTACATGGCGGTGTGTAATCCTTGGTATTCAGTACATGGCGGTGTGTAATCCTTGGTATTCAGTACATGGCGGGGTGTAATCCTTGGTATTCAGTACATGGTGGTGTGTAATCCTTGGTATTCAGTACATGGTGGTGTGTAATCCTTGGTATTCAGTACATGGTGGTGTGTAATCCTTGGTATTCAGACACATTATCATACCAACCTGTAAGTACATGGTGGTGTGTAATCCTTGGTATTCAGACACATTATCATACCAACCTGTAAGTACATGGTGGTGTGTAATCCTTGGTATTCAGACACATTATCATACCAACGTAAGTAAGGTTCCATACCTCAAAGATCCAAGCCAAAAGCAATGTGCCTTGATGATGGCTCCTGTTTATAAATTATGTTGAGAATGCTTGAAAAATTATGAAAGATGTGTTTTATGATAATTTTAGAGCACTTCAACCTTTTCAAAACAACGAAACTGGTCGTATTACATAAGCAGGGTAATTTTCTCATAGTTCCAATTGTAAAACAGTGTTTCCAAAAACAGTTATGGTGAAGCAGAAGTAATTTGCAGTAATTAATTCACCTATTGTGAATGAGAGGGTAGAGACATATATAAAACAGGTGAACATTTCTTTGTATTCTAAATTCAATAAATTTTGAGAGCCACATATATGTATATCATACAGCTTCCGATGACAAGCTACCGATATCAGAATTTTGTGTATTTTATCTAGTGATCAGGTTGCTTTGAAGTTTTTTTTAAGATTAGCAAACTTAATGATATTTGTTTTGTTTGTAGACAGCAAGAGTCTATGACTTGGAGGGAATGAGGAAGACTGACCAAGATGAAGGCATCGAACATGCAAGAAAAAATTCCAATCTCAGAAGACTGTCCAATCAGAGAATGGCTTCTTCTGAACAGACCAATCAAAATCTAGGAAGAAATTTAAATTCAGTGTCAACAACCAATCAGACATCAGATACAGATTCCAGAGACACAGGGATAGGATCTAGAGACAATATAACAGTGACCACCAGTAACTCTTCAAATGAAAACATTTCTAAACATAGTAACTCCCGAGAAGGAAATAAGGTGTCCATGGTAACGGAAAGTGTTCGTGTGACGGGAAGGACCAGCCTGGCAGGTAAAGAGAATATAAACCCACGGGATGCAGAAGTGATAGTAAAAACAGAGTGGGTGTCAGCTGAAGTAGCTCTAGGGGGGGAGGAAGACCAGCCCCCTCAAGAGTTTGTCAGGAGGGGTTCCCTTCCCCTGAACCATGGGGTGGGGACAGGAATGAACCTACGACACAAACGGACTCAGTCTGTGCAGAGAGTTGAACCTGAATCAATCAGTGCACCTCCCTCAAGGTATGTGTAGGGACCTATTAGTTATCTGAATTACTCAAACTTGTCCAAAAGAAATATTTTAAAGAATTTTTAACATGTTTAAGTGCTGTTTAATTAGTTCTAGAGAGGATGAAGATGATTTAAAGGCTAAGCAGGAGAGACTGCAGAGGCAGAGACAGAAACAGATGGAGTTCAAGCAGAAGTTAACAGTCAAACAGACAGACAATACCACCATCAACACCATAGGTAAACTCACAGTCAAACAGACAGACAATACCACCATCAACACCATAGGTAAACTCACAGTCAAACAGACAGACAATACCACCATCAACACCATAGGTAAACTCACAGTCAAACAGACAGACAATACCACCATCAACACCATAGGTAAACTCACAGTCAAACAGACAGACAATACCACCATCAACACCATAGGTAAACTCACAGTCAAACAGACAGACAATACCACCATCAACACCATAGGTAAACTCACAGTCAAACAGACAGACAATACCACCATCAACACCATAGGTAAACTCACAGTCAAACAGACAGACAATACCACCATCAACACCATAGGTAAACTCACAGTCAAACAGACAGACAATACCACCATCAACACCATAGGTAAACTCACAGTCAAACAGACAGACAATACCACCATCAACACCATAGGTAAACTCACAGTCAAACAGACAGACAATACCACCATCAACATCTTAGGTAAACTCACAGTCAAACAGACAGACAATACCACCATCAACATCTTAGGTAAACTCACAGTCAAACAGACAGACAATACCACCATCAACATCTTAGGTAAACTCACAGTCAAACAGACGGACAATACCACCATCAACACCATAGGTAAACTCACAGTCAAACAGACAGACAATACCACCATCAACACCTTAGGTAAACTCACAGTCAAACAGACAGACAATACCACCATCAACACCATAGGTAAACTCACAGTCGAACAGACAGTAATATTTTTGGCAAAGTTCTCCATAATGAGGGCAGTAGAAAAATTAATTGTACGTTGCTTCACAGTAATTAATATACATTATTACTACACTTTCATGTAATAAGTTCTGAAATCTGATTGGTTTAGACACAGTTTATAATTCATTCTATTACCCTCAGTTTATAATTCATTCTATTACCCTCAGTTGATAATCCGTTCTATTACCTTCAGTTTATAATTTGTTCTATTACCCTCAGTTTATTATCCATTCTATTACCCTCAGTTTATAATTTGTTCTATTACCCTCAGTTTATAATCCGTTCTATTACCCTCAGTTTATAATCCGTTCAATTACCCTCAGCGTTAGCAACACACTTGGCACACTTGACACAACGAATTGTTACATGTGCGTAAATTATGAGCATACAGTTCACCGTTGAATTCTTGTTATTCTACATTGATTACCTTTTGAACTAAAACCATCTATAAGATATCTTTTATAGTGCGCTTAAATACAGATGTTGTCATGCCTATTTTTGGCAAATTTATTATGTAAATTAAAAAAACCTGAATTTACTCTCCCTCACTCACCTTAGATTCATGCACGGTTATTTTTTGTGCACTACGTCATCAGTTTCAGAGAATGGTGGTATGAGTTCAGAAGGCACATTGTAGTGATCCAGAAAATTGGATCACACTCTTTAAAATTAATAGTGTCAAGACTGGAAATTTGATTGATATATAATGAATGCTTTTATCAGTTGAGCCTTCGAAACAGTTCTCTTGTGTGTGAAAATTGGATCGTTTTTTTTTCATTATTTCTTTTCTCAGGAATAAATTGTTGTGGTTTTTTTTTGCTTACTCTAATATTTTTCGACTTTACTCTTCTGTCTGTAACCCGATAAAACAGGAGAGAACTTGCTTGTATACACACATATTTGTGGATTTTGGCATAATTTTTTTAAAATCACCTTTAGAGCTCTATGCAGATTATTTATAATATTATTGGTACACTTTATGGGGTTCATTATAATGCCACTTTTTAAAATTATCTTTTTAATGCCCATCTTGTTTTTGACTGTTAGGACCCCCAATGGCTACCTCTACCCCAGCTTTTAATGGCCTTGGCCCACCAATCCATGCCTCCAGTCCCAAGGTTGGGCCAAGGGCGCGACCTCAGAGCAGCTCTGAACCTTCCCCAAACCAACCAGAGCTCCTGCCTGAGGAAAATTATGGTAAAATTTTTAAGGCATCATCTTTTTCTTGATTTATATCATGGAACACTGTTCTAATATTAAAAAATGCTTGGTGTCACGTTTACAGTATAAATAAGGCAAAACCAATGATAACCGGTATTCTTCTTGCAATACTCTATGTGATAAAGCAGCCTGGGTCAGAGAAATCCATATGGCTGACACACAGTCCAAATATGTTAAACAGCGAAAGTCATATTGATTTTCAGAGGACACAGAGATTTGGAACAACTCATTAGACATAGAGAGTATAGACCCATCAGGTGAACATTTAGTGGATGGTCCGGGCAAGAAGCAGCATAATGGAAGTAAGAGTCTGTATAACTCCGAGTCAAGGGGGAGAACTCCCACCAAATCCACCACCGTACAGCACCGCCCCAACACAATGACCAATCACTACCCAGTCACCAAGGCAGCCAGTCGCCAGGCCACAAATCACACAGGTACAGAGCTTTCAAACACATATAACACAAGTACAATAAAAAAAACCCACAAATCAAACAGGTACAGAATATACAGACACAAAGCACACAGGTACAAAATAAGTTACATGTGTGAGGGACTGACACATACATCACATGTACTGTACAGAAAAAATTATACTCATGACTGAGCAACTCTCATTTCATCACAATTTAAACAATGACTTTTCTGGCACAATATTCACTAGGGCAGTTCAAATTGCATTTGTGAGTTAAATACTGTGGAATCATCATTGTCAATGGGGGACCAATGCTTGTGGCCTTCATGGGTAACCCTTGCCCACAAATTGATATCTCCACAACTGTATCACATATTGTACAAGCATTTGCATTAATTATACAGTTTCAACATAAGTTATACAATTTGTAAACAGGTTTACTTGTGACTTGAATAAATTATACAAATACAAACCAAGTTATACAACTTGTAAGCATGTTTTCTATGTGACTGATATGAATTACACAGATACAACACAAACCATACAATGTTTAACCAGGTATACATGTGACTTATATAAGCTACACAGATACAACACAAGTTATACAATGTGTAACCAGACTTTCTATTGTCATACCATATTAATACAACTTCTTTGAATGCACAAATCATAAAGGTGTATGTCCAACTATCTAGTCCATTAGTTTTCAACTTCTTTGCACTCCAAAGTGTATGGTGTTTAACAAATCGTCAATCATTGAACAATCAGGTGTGACTCAAAACAATGAACTTGTTACATGTATTTCAATTTCAGATGATATCAGCAATGTACAGAAGAGAAGACGAGTGGATGTCTAATATCTGCTAGATATCTGTATAGTCAATTAACTGTATAAACCAGACAAGATGTCTATCATGATATCTATCAATACTGCCACAGATCTTGTGATATCAGCCATAGATGGATATCTGTCTGGCTTTTGTGATATCTAGCAGTCACAAACGGATACATGTGTATCTCTGCAGTAGTTTTGATCCATTTTATACCATAGATGATTTACACCTATCATTACCTACCATTATCATGCAGCCAGTCTTGCATGTTTTCTACTGATGTTACATTTGCATTTGAACAACCTAAACCAGCTGTATGCAATTTTTGTCATTTCATGGATTGAAACTTAACACCAGCACAATTTGATTCTAACTAGTCAAGAGAACTCCATTTGTAACATGCAACCATAAAGTTGTATATTGCTGCATCAACCTTTTACTGTAAAATTGAAGTATCATATACCCAGGTATTGATTTAGTAATAAGAAGAAATTAAATATGGATTTGTTTTGTAATATATATATAAATTGCATTAATCACATATGTTATAAAATTGTGCAATTGTCAACTGCAAAATGAGGGTGGGTGGGGATGTGTGTAATTTTGTAATCAAATGTCATGATTGTAACATTATTTCTGGTTTATCAAAAAACTTGAATTAGGTACGAGAATTATCATTAATTATCGTTATCTATGTGATTATGATTATTTGGCACTGTAGTATCTTTTATTCTAACTTATTTTGTGTGTATATTTTGTAGAATTATTGATGGATGAAAATGGTCTAGTTAATGATTAATATGTGTAAAGATAATCAATGAACTTAATGATGTCTCTTTTTTATTTAATGTACTCATATGTAATGCCATTAGAAATATGGAAAGAAGTGCCTTAGTGTTGTATGAATACTTGCCTATTATTTTCTGATGAAAATTTGATCATTTGATATTTGTCACCAATTCTTGATAATATGCATTTGATATTTATTAAGTATACATGTTTATCATAAATCATTGATGTACCTTGAACTAGATCTTTTGTGTCTCAGGGATTGATATCTATCAATGGTTGCTTCACAGCCCCACTTTGTAAATAACATGAATAAAGCGTACATGCAATTACATAGTTCACAAGTTTGCTCTTCATTTCCAATCAACATAAACATGTAAACTATGTAGTATTCTGTATCATACTGAAAATTTGGAATACTAATGATAGCGAACCCTCATCTCATTCAGTCTTGTAATTGATAGGTTACCATGCCAGTGACAATGAACAGTGTCTGTACTAAGAAAGCAGGTGATTGGGTGAAGAATATATAGTATTAAACTATACTGCTATTTTAAAAAAAATTAATAATTATAACCTGAACTTTTTTCTATTCAAGCATTTAAAGGATGACTAAATTCCTTCAATCATCTAACAATAGACTAGGTGAAAATCCACAGCAGGTCGCCTTTGAGACCACGCTGTGATGTACTTGAGACATTTTAAAAGAAGCAGCCTTCTTAAACTTTCCCTTTTTCCCCAGTACACAATTCTAAGGAGCTTATCAGTGCTGAGTGCATGCTGTGACCTTAATAGGAAAAGGCTACTAGTAAACCATCCTGAGAACTTGAAGTACTTCTTCTATTTTTAAGGGCCGGCTGGGCTCCAACAGGGGGAATCACTAAGACCATGTCTATTTTTTGTTCTCAAAGACAGTATTATGTATGCAATTGTCAGATCAAATTCACCTGTTTGTCTGGAGTTTTCATAACCAAAGAGAGTATGTGTGGTATTAAAGACCATTTTAGGTTTGTTTGTAGGTGTTTTGTGATATTGAAAAGAAAATGGAGACAAACTTATTACTTTAAGAGTTCCTTTTGGAGGCCTTATGAATTTTTTCATTGTCTCCAACCAAACTTACAGTCGATGGCTGCAAGTGTTTATTCTATCACTAGGATGTAAACGAGAATTTTAGTAGTGTTTTCAACTTTTGGCTATAAACTAATGATCAAGTGGGATTGAGATCGTGTACTAGTGATCCACTTTCACCGCCGGACAGTATCTGATCTGAACTTACCAGAAGATGGTGGAACTGTTACATGCTAGAGTGGTGATTATAGGATTAATCCTGGTCCAGTGTCTCTCTGTATCACTGGGTAAGTTTTCTTTTCAACCTTCTGTTGTACTAATTTGAGAATTTAACTTGAAATATCTGGACAGTAGATTATTTAGAATTGCTTCAACTTCAGATTACCTCTTATACAACAAAAGATGAAGTAAGAAAGAAATTGGAATACAGTTTATAGACATTGTATCAGAAGTCAGTCATAATATTTCATGGATTTAAATGTTCATTAAAAACATTTATACTTAACTTAGTTAATCAATTTACCATAGCCTCTATCAATAAGCAAGTCTTGAAAAAAATTGTATTTATCATCTCTCCTTTGCTCCTCCCCCACAAACACGTACAAAAAGGTTGAGAAATCGGTCTGGCTGGCCCATGTCCATGTCTGTCTGTCTCTCCTACTTTTGTTCATCGCATTTATTAACGGTTTAAACCATAACTTTTCAAATAAGAAACATCAAATTTAAAGCTCATGCATGGTTGCCACAAAGGTCAGGAGTTCATCATGACTCTGACATGAGGTCATTCAATTAACCTAAGGTCACATCAACATCACATTTATAAAAGAAAAAAAGAGCCCTGTGGTTATTTCAAAACCTAGACAACCAGCTCTTACCATGTTTATTGCATTTTCTCTATAACTAAGTTCTTTTTTTTAAATTATGTGTTTGTAGTAGTAATACATGTATACTAGTATGCTGAATCAGATGCAGATGATCATAAAATAAGATAAACATTCATGCTTTCAGAGTTTTGGATGTCTTCTACGTTGTATATAAAATCTTGGTCGAGTGGCGATCCTTAAGTTTGACATACATAAGTACTTATTAAATTGTTAGTAGTTACTGACACTGCAGTGAGCACAAGCTTTTCTAAAGAAGGGGGGGGGGGTAATTTGGAATGGAATTTTTTTCTTTTTTATGAATGTACATTCATAGAATGAGTTCAGAATTTATCTTAAAAGCATTAGAATCAATTACAACTGACCCACAGTACTCTATAATAATAAAAAATAAGGAGAATAAATACTGTAAGAAGACTCTCCACAAAATATAAGATGGTTTTAAAGCTAGGCTTAATGATGCTTTTATGAATAGACCCTTAACAAATTATAACAATATTTACACTCTATTCCATCAGATCATTATGGTTGACTTCAGTATTCTTCCAATGCAATTAAAAGTAGATTCATTGATCTGCTTCAATTTTCAATCATTTTGTGTAGCAGTCTACTGGAGCAGATCAAGGGGTCTGTTTTTGATTAGAATTGGTATTACTCATTTACTGTAAATTTGGCAGAAATTATTTTCTAACAAGTTAGCCTGGATTTGTATTGGCATATTTAAGGAATGAATTTAATTTCTACCTATGTTATACCATATAACATAACTTGGGGCAGTTTATGCTTTATAAACCACTAAGTGGTTTATAAAAAAGCGTAAACTGTTCCAAGTTATGTTATACTCGTATAACATAGGTAGAAATTAAATTTATTCCTTATAATTTAATTTTCTATTATTAAATTCAGAAAATAAGGCCCATTATTTAGTATAAGGTGTTAATTTGTACAAAATTTAAAGGTGACGTCAAGCGGATTAATACCTTTCACATGCGCGTCGCATTGTGACGTAGGCAAGTTATGTTATACGATATATATGAATTTGTTTAGCCAATCAAATAAGGCATTACAATCAGAATTAAATAATTTCTGGATACATCATTTCTTGTACATATATGACTAGCATTAAGTGATGTACTTGATTCTCTGCCAAAAGTGATAGAGAGAATACAGAGCCAAATGTAACGCAATTTGATTGACCTTAATCTTTGGCATAGATGTGGCAATTTTTGTGTAAAATGCGTCTACATTATTCAAACAATTAAATGACTTGTGTTGATGCAGTATTTTTCTGTATAGTATCAATGACTTGTGTTGAGGTGCCGTTTTTCTGTGTGGTATCAATGTCTTGTGTTGAGGTGCCGTTATTCTGTGTATTATCAATGTCTTGTGTTGAGGTGCCGTTATTCTGTGTATTATCAATGACTTGTGTTGAGGTGCCGTTATTCTGTGTATTATCAATGACTTGTGTTGAGGTGCCGTTTTTCTGTGTATTATCAATGTCTTGTGTTGAGGTGCCGTTATTCTGTGTATTATCAATGACTTGTGTTGAGGTGCCGTTATTCTGTGTATTATCAATGACTTGTGTTGAGGTGCCGTTATTCTGTGTATTATCAATGACTTGTGTTGAGGTGCCGTTATTCTGTGTATTATCAATGACTTGTGTTGAGGTGCCGTTATTCTGTGTATTATCAATGACTTGTGTTGAGGTGCCGTTATTCTGTGTATTATCAATGACTTGTGTTGAGGTGCCGTTATTCTGTGTATTATCAATGTCTTGTGTTGAGGTGCCGTTATTCTGTGTATTATCAATGACTTGTGTTGAGGTGCCGTTATTCTGTGTATTATCAATGACTTGTGTTGAGGTGCCGTTTTTCTGTGTATTATCAATGACTTGTGTTGAGGTGCCGTTTTTCTGTGTATTATCAATGACTTGTGTTGAGGTGCCTTTTTTCTGTGTAGGTGCTGTGGACAAGGACCTTCTGGAGACCTGCTGTTTGAAGGGAACACAGTATGCCACAGACTCGGACACATGTGAGGGGTACTCCACGACTGTCCCCGGGGTGGGGGCAGGGGACCAGTTCAGCTGTCTGTCCATCCTTAAGGTCTGCTGTATGAAGCAGAAGCAGAGAGACCAGTGTCAGAGCGGCAAGACAGACGCCCAGAACTTTGGCCGCTGTGCCATCAGAGACGATATGTTCGGAGCAGAGCAATATAAGGTTTCGTGTGTGCATGTCTAAATTAATTATAAAAAAACCCCACTAAATCAGACTTTATTTTTTGCTACAGTTATGTATAGACAAAGTAGACTTTCTTGTCATCTGCTTTTACCTCTGACTCGGTCACAAATGTTGTAAACCAATTTTCCCTTAAGTACCAGTAACTGTTATGAAATGGTTTGATAAATTTAGTTTTTACAACAGAGCCTACTCAGTAGCCAGTTTTTAAAGTTGCATGCAAAAAAAAAATTGGGAGCTTTTTTATGAAAACGTTATTGTCACAATGCTTTCCATGGCCAATGTTTCTTGTTTATAAATGAAGAGTGACTCGGTGTTTTTAGTTATTGACATGATGTTCTATTTTTAGGAGTGCTGTAACTGTTGTCAGCTGGGACTGACCACTAGGACTATGAGAGGAGACTGCTCGCTGTTACAGAGGGAGAACTTTGGGGGGCCGTGTGACGCCACCTTCAGCGAGTGTTGTCTGGGGTCAGCATCACTCAACAGTGAGTACCAAATATATTAAAGCACTCAACAGTGAGTACCAAATGTCTCAAAGCACTCAACAGTGAGTACCAAGTATCTCAAAGCACTCAACAGTGAGTACTAAATATCTCAAAGCACTCAACAGTGAGTACCAAATGTCTCAAAGCACTCAACAGTGATTACCAAATATCTTAAAGCACTCAACAGTGAGTACCAAATATATTAAAGCACTCAACAGTGAGTACCAAATGTCTCAAAGCACTCAACAGTGAGTACCAAGTATCTCAAAGCACTCAACAGTTAGTACTAAATATCTCAAAGACACTCAACAGTGAGTACCATACATCTCAAAGCACTCAACAGTGAGTATTATGTCTCTCAAAGCACTCAACAATGAGTACAATATATCTCAAAGCACTCAGCAGTGAGTATTATGTATCTCAAAGCACTCACAACCGACAACAGTATGTACTGTATATCTCAATACACTCAGTGAGTATTATGTATCTTAAAGCACTTTAACAGTGAGTGTTATGTATCTCAAAGCATGCAGCAGTGAGTATAAGTTAACTCCAAGCACCCAGCAGTTAAAACCATTAAACCTTTTCTTGATTTGAAAACACAATAATATTATCAGGATACAATCCGGCTGTGCATCATAATCTGTTTACGTCTGTATTCCAGGCACCACGCCGGTGAATGACATTGATGAGTGTGCCCTCCACCGTGGTCACATCTGTGGACAGATCTGTGTGAACACGATCGGTAGTTATCGCTGCGAGTGTAACCCAGGGTTTACCTTACACAGCGATGGAAGCACCTGCATTGAAGATGAACGTATGAGTCTTTTGAATTCTTTAGTTGTAAAATCGAACTGTATATTATGCAAATAAATTGTTCCATTTTAAAAAAAAAAATTACAATAATGCATTATAATTGTTTTGTTGAGGACCAAGAGGTTTTGTACCTTTGGTATACAAATTTGTATAAGAAAAAAGAATGATATGGTTTAATATGGACAACATGTTACAATATGGAAATTATTGTAAATTGTATAACCTGCTGTCCACAAACATAAAACAAGATGGGATAATGTAATTAAATTTGATCTATTTTGGAATGTTTTTTTTACGCAGCTGATAGATGTGAGAGCTACAACCCCTGTCAACAGCGATGTGTCGAAGATGAAAATGGCATCAGCTGTGCCTGTAACCAAGGTTACGCACTGCAAGCAGATGGCATCAACTGTCAAGGTCAGTGCCTATCTCAAGGACATGTTCAGACAGCAGTGCTTAATTAGATAACTTGTATAAATAAAGCCATTCTGGTACATGTATTGCCACAATATTTCTTGGTATCAAATGTTAATGTTTTGTGGTTTAATTAATAGTTTGAAACAAAATCTTTTTAAACTTTAAATAGTTATTGTTCAGAATGTCAATTTTACTAATGTGAACTATGCCTAATAGGGCTGAGTGGTCGTGGACTCGTGGCCAGATTAAGACTTTATCAATCTCTGTGGACTCGTGGCCGGATTAAGACTCTATCAATCTCTGTGGACTCGTGGCCAGATTAAGACTCTATCAATCTCTGTGGACTCGTGGCCAGATTAAGACTCTATCAATCTCTGTGGACTCGTGGCCAGATTAAGACTTTATCAATCTCTGTGGACTCTTGGCCAGATTAAGACTCTATCAATCTCTTTAAGAAAAGCTCTGCATAAAAGATATAGAAAATGTTCAAATTTTAAATCTAAATTTTCCTCTACTAAAGAATTATTTATGGCTTTAGAAATCACATCTAAAATTATACTAGATAGACCTGATGGTTAATTTGTTGACCATTCAGCCCCCCCCCCCCCCCAATAGAACATAATGTAAAAATAATACTCCATTATTTTGCTGTATTCTTTGAGGGCTGTGTTTTACAATACAGATATTGATGAGTGCGCATCGGGATCAGCAAACTGCCCCCAGGGTCAGGGATGCTATAACCAGGAGGGGTCGTATCGGTGTCGAGCCTGTCCCCCGGGGTCAGAGGTTGACCCGGCCACAAGGGTTTGTCGAACGGTCCCCCAGTGTACCCGTGGGTTCTCCTATAACACAGCCACAGGCTCATGTCAAGGTAGGAAACTGAAGTGCCATCTTTGTGGGCTTATGGACAACAAACTAAAACCATCTAGGATACTAGTAATCAATAAATATTAAAAATTCTTATAGTTGCATAAAATATGAATAGAATTGAAAGAACATAAATATACCGGTATTTTATGTAATGTAGGTAAAAAAAAAAATTCTTAAGGCTTATACAAATATATATTAGTAGATATAAGAAACTACAAAATTACACTGCTGATACATAGTGAACAATTCATACACATACCCAGTACACATATTACACTGCTGATGAATATGGAAGAGTGTTCCTATTACCAGCATATTGATTACATTATTACAAATAATTACACTGCTGATAAAAATGAAATATTATCCTTCTGTTGTTACAGTATTACACATGTTTCAATGCTGATAGATATGGATGATTGCATTACATATCCGTTTTTCAATTACTGTATTACACAGTCATGGTTACACTGGTGACAAATATGGATGAGTGCGCTTCTTTTCCTAATGTTGAGTACATTATTAAACATGATTATATTGCTGATATATGTAGACTGAGTAAATATATCATCATGTTTATAACATTATTACACATGAACACACTGATGATAGATATAAATTAGTGTGCTTATTATCCTTATGTTGATTACATTATTACACATGATAATATTGCTGATAGAGATGGATGAGTGTGTCTCTTATCCTTGTGTTTATAACATTATTACACATGATTACACTGATGATAGAGATGGATGAGTGTGTCTCTTATCCTTGTGTTTATATAAACAATAAAATGCTTTCTTTGGTGATTCATTCGGGATATGAAGGTACCGACATTGCAGGAAAAATACATAACCTGCATTAGCGGGTTATGTAAATTTTTCCTGCAATGATCGCTACCTTCATAACCCGCATGAATCATCAAAGAAAGCATTTTATTGTTTATATTAACATCTTTCTTTAACTAATTAATAAACTGATTATGAAAAGTTAGTAAAATTCACTAAATTACTAGTAATGTACAAATTTAAAGTATGCTAGCTAAAAGAAACAGCCAAATCGTCTCCTGTGAGACTTTGAGTCTGGCATCGTCATGATTATTTCGTGCAGGCCGGGATTTTACTGAGGTTGCTTTAGGTTCAGACTAATCGATAAACAGGGCGCGTCAATTTCACTCCTGTCACTTTCAGCCGCTGTAGATTTCGACCAATCGAGAAATAAAGCGTGTAGATTTCAGTCTGGCTGTTTCTATAGAGCTATGAATTAACTATAAGTTTCCGTAAGAAATAGAGGAAATTATGCTTGGTAGATGTAAATATAACATTATTACACAATGACACTGCCTGATAGATACGGATGAGTGTGTCTCTTATCCTTGTGTTTATAACATTATTACACAATGACACTGCCTGATAGATACGGATGAGTGTGTCTCTTATCCTTGTGTCTATAACATTATTACATGATTACACTGCCTGATAGATACGGATGAGTGTGCAGCTGATTTGGACACCTGTACGGAGAGACAGCGCTGTGAGAACACGGTCGGATCCTTTGTTTGTCGCAGGATCCTTGGATGTGGGACGGGATACTCCATGGTAGAAGAGACTCAAACTTGTAGAGGTAGGCAGTATTAGACTTTGTACTCTCATAAATTTTTGCCTTTTTAAAACAATATACTGAATTTCAGAAGAGACACACATTCAAAGAGATAGATAGTAGAAAGCTTTACACTCTCATTGCCCAATTCAAATGAAATTCTGAATTTCAGAAGAATCAATTACAAACTGGTAGATGTAGATGACAGAAGTGCAATGATCTCCCATGGCTCTATTTTTTTTAAAACTATTACATACACTAGAGCCAAAATGAAATACACATACATGTATATTATTATGTGTATTTTTATTGTAATATTCATAAAACAAATTGAACTTCATGCAAGGATGTGTGGGTGGAGATAAGATTTGATGGACTGATATTGCTGATTTCAGATATTGATGAGTGTGCCCTGGGGACTCATAACTGTCCCAATGGCTACGAGTGTCTGAACATCGAGGGCTCATTCAGGTGTAGACAGCCCGCCTGTCAGCGAGGGACTCGGTTCTCAGGGGCCACCGGGCGGTGTGAGCCCATCAATTGTCCTCGAGGGAGGGAGGCAGACTCACTAGGAATGTGTGTGGGTGTGTACCTCTACTGAAGTATCCACAGTATTCATAACCATCCTTACTACTTGATTTATTGTTCCATAAACTGATTACAAAGATTTTTTATTTTTTTTTAATGAGTGTATACTTGTTATTCCCATGAATAACCAGGTTAACTTTGATTAGTATTCTAATAGGTAAATTTTATTTTGATTTAAAATGATATTTTTATGTAAATGAATCAACTGTCCAATGTCATTTGTTCAGAAGAATTAATATTTAATCACTGACAACAAAAATTTATGCATAGTTTATTTTGTTACCATATTTTGGAAGAAAAGTAATTTTTGTTACTTCATAGCACATACATACATTTTTATGAGATAACATAAGGGTGTCCTCTTTTTGATTCTGTACACAGATATAGACGAATGTAAACAGTCAGGGGTCTGTCTCCCCACGGAGCGCTGTATCAACACCTACGGCTCGTACCGCTGTATCCGTGACACTTCCTGTCCCGTGGGTCACCAGGTCAACCCCCTCACCAAGGCCTGTGAAGGTGATTACATTGATCCATTGTTTTCCTTATTATTATTTCAGACATTGATGAGTGTGCTCAAGTGTATAAACTCAATAATACACCTGTCTAATCATTTGTTTTCTTTATAAATGAATTGGATTTTTTCGACATTAAAGAGTGCGCTCAAAATGTACACACCTGTCGAATCCTTTGTTTCCTTTATGAATGAGTTGTGATTTTAATTTCAGACATTGATGAGTGCGCTCGAGGTGTACACACCTGTGAGAGTGACCAGGAGTGTGTTAACACGGCAGGGAGCTTTGGATGTACCTGTGGGGCGGGGTACCGTCGAGACTCCCAGGGCAACTGTGAAGGTGAAAAAAAAAGATTTCTTTTTCATATTTAATGTGCAGCAAATTACACGTATAACAGTAATATCTCAGGGGTTATCAATGTAATCAATCATTTCTCAACAAACCAATAAATGTAAACTAACAGACCGTAAAATTATTCCACCACTTTTTTTTTTTTGCAGTTTATCAGCTTTTGCATAGAATAATTTTGTAATTAAGTCTATTTTTATTACAGGTAATTAAAACCAATTTTAGTAACTTAACTTAGATATTCACAATAAATTTTCTCGCGTGGGAATAAAAGTTGGTTTACAGTATCAGGAAGAAAAACACCAAAAAAGGTTTTATATGTTTGTATACAAATTCGAGGGCATTAAATATTTTGCAGAGACATTTTCATGATTGCTTTAATGTCCTTCTAATTAACCTCTACACAAATGTTGAAAACAAATTTTGCTGTAACAACTTTTATGTTATAAAGTAAAACTCGGTTATCGCAAAGTCCTAAGGACCAATGGATTTACTTCGTTATATCCGTAATTTGTTATATCTGTATAACAAATTCATAATAATAACAATAGCAAATTCACTATATACATGTTTTCTTTCACCAGACTATAATTAATTCACCTGAGCTGAAAGCTCCATTGAGCTATTCTGATCACATTTTGTCTGTCTGTCTGTAAATTTTTCACATTTTCAACATCTTCTCAAGAACCAATGGGCCTATTTCAACCAAACTTGGCACAAAGCATCCCTAGCCTAAGGGGATTTAAAGTTGTGAAAATTAAGGATCAAGCCCTCTTACAAGGGATGATAATAAGGAATTAATTCATATTTTCATAATTTTCAAAAATATTGTTCTCAACATTTGGCCAGGAAAGCTGAAACTTGTGTGGAAGCATCCTCAGATAGTGTAGATCCAAAGTTGTGAAAATCATGACCCCCGGGGGTAGGATGGGGCCACAATGGGGGGTTGACTTTTTACAAAGGAATTTATAGAGTAAATCTTTAAAAGATCTTCTTCTCAATACCTGTTAGGCCAGGAAAGCTGAAACTTGTGTGGAAGCATTCTCAGGTAGTGTAGATTTAAAGTAGTGAAAATCATGACCCCTGGGGGTAGGGTGGGGCCACAATGGAGGTTCGAATTTTTACATACTGGTATATATATAGTAAATCTTTAAAAATCTTCTAAGAAACAGTTTGGCCAGGAAAGGTGAAACTTATGTGGAAGCATCCTCAGGTGGTGCAGATTAAAAGTTATGAAAATCATGACCCTTGGGGGGTAGGGTGGGGCCACAATGGGGAGGGTCAATTTTTAACAAAGGAAAATATAGAGTAAATCTTTAAAAATCTTCTTCTCAAGAACTATTTGGCCAGAAAAGGCGAAACTTCTGTGGAAGCATCCTATGGTAGTGTAGATTCAGAGTTGTGAAAATCATGACTCCCAAGATAAGGTGGGGCTACAATGGGGGTGGGTTGATTTTTTAAATAGGAATATATAGAGTAAATCTTTAAAAATCTTTTAAGAAAGCATTTGGCCAGGAAAGCTAAAACTTGTGTGGAAGCATCCCGAGTTAGTGAAGATTCAAAGTTGTAAAAATCATGACCCCTGGGGGTAGGGTGGGGCCACGATGGGGAAGGGTCAACTTTTTACATCGGAATGTATAGAGTAAATCTTTAAAGGTATAACATTTATGTTCTTCTCAGAAACTATTAAGCCAGGAAAGCTGAAATTTGTTTGGAAGCATCCTCAGGTAGTGTAGATTCAAAGATGTGAAAATCATGATTCATTGAGGGCAGAGTGGGGCCACAATGGGGTGGAATTTTTACATAGAAATATTAAGAGTAAATCTATAAAAATCTTCTTCTCCGAAATTAATCAGCTAGGTGATTATTTGATATTGTTTAGATTTTGGCTTCTGTATGATTTCTGGACGATTGGGTCTCACAAGGGGTTCAGGGTATGATGTAGGTTTATATCCCATATATAAACAATTGTTTAGGATCTTTTTAAGAGCTGCAATTCTCAACATGTGATATTACTATAAAAGATGATTTTATAGTTAGAAAAGGGATTAATGATAAAAAACATAAAAATATCCAATGGAAAAAATTGATATTTATTTATACAGGATCTGCATGTATTATACTACATTGTCCAGATAGTTTGTAATATGACTCCATTAAGCTGATTTTATCATGCCTATTTTTCCTCAGGTGAGCGATGTGGCCCATGTACCTCTTATTTTTGCTTATTGAGGCTTAAACTAAACATACATTACTTTGATACCTTTAATAATTGGATTGTGAATTAAAAAAAACATGAAAATAAATTCATTCAAACTATTATGTTAAATAATAATGCAAACTTTTTAAAATGTGAAGAAATTCATTATAAAAGTGTTAAATTTCATTATTATTCACCACTACTGGACTTAAAATCAGTTTGCTATATCTGTAAATTTGTTATATCCAAATTCGTAATCACCATAAACTTTTGCAAAGATTTGTTAAGTATTTTACTGGGGACTCAAAAAAAATTCACTATATCCGAGAATTGGCTACACCAGTGTTCATACTAAACAAGTTTTACTGTATTTGTTTCAGATATCAATGAGTGCTCTTATGGCAACATTTGTCCTTATAATGGAGTCTGTGAAAATACACCAGGAAGTTACAAATGTAACTGTAATGCTGGCACTGAACAAAAGGGAAGCTCCTGTGTAGGTATGTTATACCTGTAATGCTAGCACTGAACAAAAGGGGAGCTCCTATGTAGGTATGTTATACCTGTAATGCTGGCACTGAACAAAAGGGGAGCTCCTGTGTAGGTATGTTTACCTGTAATGCTAGCACTGAACAAAAGAGAAGCTCCTGTGTAGGTATGTTTACCTGTAATGCTAGCACTGAACAGAAGGGGAGCTCCTGTGAAGGTATGTTATACCTGTAATGCTAGCACTGAACAAAAGGGGAGCTCCTGTGTAGGTATGTTTACCTGTAATGCTGGCACTGAACAGAAGGGGAGCTCCTGTGTAGGTATGTTTACCTGTAATGCTGGCACTGAACAAAAGGGGAGCTCCTGTGTAGGTATGTTTACCTGTAATGCTAGCACTGAACAAAAGGGGAGCTCCTGTGTAGGTATGTTTACCTGTAATGCTGGCACTGAACAAAAGGGGAGCTCCTGTGTAGGTATGTTATACCTGTAATGCTGGCACTGAACAAAAGGGGAGCTCCTGTGTAGGTATGTTATACCTGTAATGCTGGCACTGAACAAAAGGGAAGCTCCTATGTAGGTATGTTTACCTGTAATGCTGGCACTGAACAAAAGGGAGCTCCTATGTAGGTATGTAGTAACTCTAATGCTGTTTATGAGCAAAATTTGACCTTTATCTTTTAGATATTGATGAGTGTAAGGATAGGAACCGATGTGAACACAGCTGTGTGAATGTGGTGGGATCCTACGAATGTACCTGTAGACCAGGCTACCAGCTTAACCCAGATAAACGCACCTGTTCAGGTTAGCGGTCCGATTTCACATCCAATCATTTCACGCAAAACTCACATGAGGTGAATAGAGTAATTATACCCCTGCTCCGAAGGACAAGGGGGTGTACTGTTTTACCCTTGTGTGTCTGTCTGCCCTTCTTTCTAACTGTCTGTCCATAACAGAAATTTCTGTTGTATTTTTCTCAGCAACTATTTATTACAGATGCTTGAAATTTTAATACACTATTTGTTAAGGCATGCCATATCGTGGGATATTCACCAGTCGGATGTCAACTTCCTGTTAAATGACAACTTTGTTTATTTTTAGCCTAAATTTTCAAACAAATTTTCTTCAAAGATTTCTCAACAACTATTTATCACAGATGCTTGAAATTTTTACACACTATTTGTTAAGGCATGCCAAAACGTGGGATTTATTTCTGTACCAATCATATGCCAAGTTCCTGTCAAATGTTGACTTTGCTTATTTTGCATATTCACATCAGAGATGGGGTATTACTAGTGAGTATTGGCTCACAGATATCTTGTTTTGTAATGTTTAGCAAAAGTTTTCCTCGTAAAATTCATAGGAAAATTTCATGTGAATTTCCTGCAAATGTTCTTTTCACATGTATATTTGTGGCAAAATTATTTGTTAACCTATGGTAACCTGTATCTTTTATAAAGGCATTGATGATTGCCAGTTGTATTCCGTAAAAATGATAATGATGATCTTATTTAGGTGGTACCTTGTCTCATTGAGCTCTGTAATCTTTGATTACCTGGGTACCTATGTTTTACAACTCTGTAATCTTTGATTACCTGGGTAACTATGTTTTACAACTCGGTAATCTTTGATTACCTGGGTACCAATGTTTTATAGCTCTGTAATCTTTGATTACCTGGGTACCTATGTTTTACAACTCTGTAATCTTTGATTACTTGAGTACCAATGTTTTAGCTATGAAATCTTTAATTACCTGGGTAACTATGTTTTTCATCTCTGTAATCTTTGATTACCTGGGTACTAATGTTTTACAGCTCTGTGATCTTTCATTACCTGGGTACCTATGTTTTACAGCTATGAAATCTTTGATTACCTGAGTACCAATGTTTTAGCTATGAAATCTTTAATTACCTGGGTATTAATGTTTTACAACTCTGTAATCTTTGATTACCTCAGTACCTATGTTTTACAGCTCTGTAATCTTTGATTACCTGGGTATTAATGTTTTACAACTCTGTAATCTTTGATTACCTCAGTACCTATGTTTTACAGCTCTGTGATCTTTGATTACCTGAGTACCAATGTTTTAGCTATGAAATCTTTGATTACCTGAGTACCAATGTTTTAGCTATGAAATCTTTAATTACCTGAGTACCTATGTTTTACAGCTCTGTGATCTTTCATTACCTGGGTACCTATGTTTTACAGACATTGATGAGTGTCAGTCCTACTCCCTGCGAGGCCGAGTGTGTGGAGGGGCCTGTATCAACACCCCAGGCTCCTATATGTGTACCTGTCCCAACGGATGGAGGACACTTGGAGGGGGAAGGTCGTGTCAAGGTGAGTAACCAAGGTTGTACAAAATATATGTCTTGACAATGTGTAAAAACATTCAGAGTTTCAGTAGATGCCGTAAAATCAACTTTTAAGGTAACATTTCTTGTACTTCTTGTATAGTTTAAACCCATATTATACCAAAGTTCTGTTGTTATAAAAACTTGTGGAATAAGATTTTATTTTTGCCAAAACATAGCTCTCATACTTTTATGTTTTAAACACAACTAACTCTGTACATAAGTAGTATGTTAATATGTTGTTTTGTTACCTTGCGGATATCTACAGATATTGATGAGTGTGCTGAGGGAACCTATCGCTGCACGGCTCCCGAGTCCATCTGCTTCAACACACGAGGCAGCTACAAATGTCCTCAAGTAACCTGTCCCCCGGGCTTTGTCAGGACCCCCATGGGCTCTCGCAGAAACAGGTTTTGTGTTTCTGTTGCTTAAGTCTTTTTTTTTTTTTTAAAAAGGGCTTGCTACGTTTCAAAGATAGAAAGTCCTAAATGAAATATCACACTCACAAATGTAATGATCCATGTACCGATATTAGGAACTGCACACATTTAACTACCACATTGGATGTTGGGTTTATTTGTAAATGATATATACATATATAATCATCATGATCTATGAATTTATATCTGTTTCAGTGTGAGATGTAAGCGGACTTCATTCACCTGCCAGAGAGGAGATGTAGAGTGTTTGACTGCTCCTATCTCTCTCTCCTACAACTTTCTCTCATTCCCATCCAATATAAAGATCCCAACAGATCTGTTTGCCATGTCTGGGCCTCTGACATCCCAGAAACAGTTTGCCTGGGATCTGAAGGTCATTGATGCACGACCCCTAAAATCTGGAGTCATGGCAGTGAATAGGGGATACTTTGACCTCAAAGTTGAGAACTCTGCCCAAGCTGTGGTGTCCTTGAATTATCGGATCCAGGGGCCCCAGGACGTGGAGCTGGAACTGACCATGCAGATTACAGACCTCAGGTCTCGCTACACAGGGACGGCGGTCTCCAAAATATTCCTGTACGTGACTGGGGACAGTGTGGTATAGGCCGGGGGGGTAGGTGTTGTTTATGGGATATTTCTTCTATGTGTGCTGGTATCTGATGTATATTGGTGTCTAGCGGAGGGTTCCACACTATGTAAAAGTATCTGATGTTTAGTTATGAAATAAATTATTTAGTGATATTGAAAAAATATTGTATAAAGAAATAAAAAATTTGGTATCTTTTATAACATCAATATACAAGCCTTTTCCCTGTCTCACTTTCTTAGTGCTTTTTAAAAATACATTGAGTCTGTTATGTGAAGTGTTCATTTATAAGCATGCATTAGACATGTATATATTGCACATAAACATAATGATTTGTGCAAGAATTAGAATAAAATTTTAAAGTAAACAAAACTGTTTTTCTTTTTTGCTAAAATGCACACAAGGGGCATTATAATCATTGATGATCAAGACTTTGCTAGTATTGATTCTGACAATTTGTTACCATCAACTAGTATGGTTCTGCAATGGTTTTCATGTAATGAGGTCACACACAGGTACATTTTACTTACTTACAGGTCATGTTTAATGTATATTCAGTTTTAATGCCAGTTTGCACATTGACTGCTTCAACCTGACACCGATTGTATTACAAAATTTCTCTTTCTAATGAACGTATCCAAAAATACGAGGGTCAATCAAAAAATACGAAGACAATGTGGCTGTCTATCATATATTTTTCTGAATCATGAAAGTCATACTTAACAGATTAATCTGTGCATCAACACTTATGTTATTGATATGTGAAGTTTTAGTCCATTAATTTGATGAATCGGTTTTTTTGTTACCTCTTTTTAAAAACAACACGTTTTGTCACCACGGCGCACGGTAACGTTCAAAACATGACGTCAAGATTAAACACGCACAGTTTATGGATATACCCCTTCTTTATATCACGCTTAGTCTCTTGTGCCTTTCTCCTTACAATTTAAAATGGCACTGAACCACTTAACATCTTATTTGCACACATTCGTTCGAAAATCGTAATTTAGTTCTTCAAAGATTTTATTTTCTAACCATGTATCTCTTAGTTTACAGTAACAATAACCCTGAACGTCGGTTGACGTTACTTGTTTTTGGACCAAATATTTAGTACAGATATTCTACTCTCTTTCGGACTGTTTTATATTCAAAACACAATACCACAACCCCAACACAATTTTTTTTTACAGTTAAACACAACCTGCAAATAATTGTTGATATTTTTTGCACCATTGAGCATTTTCACAGCTTGTATCGGCTTTTTCCCCCCGAGTTCCTGAGATTGACCCTTGTACATTCACCATTCAGTTACAGATTACATATTTTGAATTTTTCAATGATTACCCCAACCTTTAAACATCAAGTTCCAAAATGATTTGTCTCCCTTCATTCAGTTTTGTGGAGATATTCCTCACATCTTGTCACTGTTGTTGTAAATACGTGATATAATGATTGATTTGAAGACAAAGCAGACTACACAAATAACAGTCCAATGTTTTGAATGATAAAGACAAATGTTTAGGATTGGAAAGGTTTATTGATCACATTTCAATTTTTTTGGTACAAAAATATTCACATACATGTTTTTCTTTAGATAATTATTTGTAAAGTTCACAGTTTCTGCTAAAACATCCATCCACCTGATGGTAATTCAGGGCAACTAGATGGATGTCTAGCAATTCTTGCATGGAAAATTTTAACATCAGTACCAGCACTACGCAAAAAACAAATTTAATATCACATATTTCATCAAAATACCTATGTTGTAGTAATAAACTGGAATGTGTTGATTTGATATGATTCAAGTATAACACTGTGGAACAAATAAAAGAAATATCTTGTCATCATAAACTTAAATATAGCACAACCTTCTATAAGCATTTAAATATGTAGGCAATCAAAATATGAACAGGCCTAAAACAAAGCACTGTGACTGTAAAATAAAATGAAACAAACACAACCACAAATGAACTACCAGTAATGTTTGAGATATTCTAATACCAGTGATAGTGAATATTTTAATACATGTAAAACAAAAACAAACAGTTGTAATTTTGAAAATAAAAATGTAATTACCAGCCATAGTTTCTAATAAATCTTAGAACTTTACTGTTAGCAGTAAATGTATCTATACTGTTAGCAGCAAAAGTACACTCAATAGAGTGCTGCAGTCTGCCTTGTTGTTCTCCGATACCAATTATTTCCAAAACCAAAATGTACCCAAGAAAGGATTCTCTCGTGCAACATGTAGCAAAGTACTAGTGTACTTTGTTAATGTTTTGGGTTTTCTAAAAATCAGATATAGAAGACTGCCAATAAAAATCTCATCGGTTTAATTTGTTCACCCAAGATGACAAAATATTTAAGTCATAAAGAAAGACATGGATTTCTAATGGGAAAATGAAATATATAGGACCTTACAGTAATTAAAAATTAGAAAGAAATTCTTTTGTACAATCATGCATATGTAAATCTTCATAAACATGTTTTTATTATCTTGTATTGATTCAATTACAAAAACATGTACTTAAACATTATAAAATTTCAAAATGGAGATTCACAATTTTTGGAAGCATTTGCGTACTTGTATTATCAAGACATGATAACTTCTGCAGAATGCCTCTTTCATACAATTGTTGCATGTCAGGAAATTTTTTTTTGGGGGGGGGGGGGGGCTGAATATCTTGAGTTATATTAAGGGATAACAAAATTTTATCAAAAACTCACCAGCAAGTTTTGAATTATGAAAATCTACCAAAATATAGAACTTTTTCTTGGGTCAAACTTTGCCAAAATTTCCCAACATTAAAATAACCTGATACACAGTTTTATATGAATAATGAGTATTACATACATGACACATGAGAAAAAAGTAAAAAATATACAATGTACAATGATATACATCTAGATTGGGGTCTAATGTTTTACAAGTGCATGTCACATCCCATTGATATCAATTACAGTGACAACTGATTTTTCATATTACAGCCAAATATTCAATCTTCATAAACATCTTTAAAATCGAATAACCCTCAAAATTATACGTACCCTGGTACATGTAATAAAATTATAGTATTACATATATATCTGTCAAAATCTTTTAAATACATATTTTTTTTACATGTAGGAAGTAACGTCTACAACTTAAACCTAAACTTTAATTATAATTGATGTTGTGTTTCTTAAGGAAGTTTGACTTCTCAAGAGTTGTCTGCCCTACAGCCTGATGTCATCCCCCTGTTGGGAAGAGTTGTCTACCATGGCTGTTTCGTCAATGACAGATTTTTCGTTGATGGGCCTAATGTCCGTAAATCCTCCATTTGTAAACGATGCTACAAAGGATTAGGCATACATTATTCATTTCACACCATAATTATTTTGTTTATGAACAATACAAGCCATGCAATGTAAACAAAAATTGAATAAAAAATTTTTACTTTCTAAATTTACACTTAATAAACTTCATTGACTAACAGTAACTGATCATGCCTTTATCCCCAGTGTATATTTATCCTAGCTTATGACCATCCATGCATTATACCGGTAGGTGTCCTATAAATTTTATTGCATTTTACAACAGAAAACATGCAGTTAGATTTTTATACAATGTGTATTTAGTCTTTGAAGCTTTCCTTTTGTGAACAACTGACAGAAGGCTACAATTAGAACAGTAGCAGAAAGCACTGTACCAATTAAATCAGTGGGTCTGTGTTCAAAACCTGACTGGTACACTTAAATGACGACATAAACTTTATTTGTACATGCAAGGACAAGTGATCAGTTAATTAGGAGACTGAGTATCATTAAACCAGAAATATCTGACAAATTGGTTGTAACATGTAACAAGAAATTTTGAAGCAAACATGAGTGATATCTCGTGGCTCATTAATACATGTAAACAAAGTTTGATCCTGTTTAAGAAGATACAATGAACAATAAACAAAGCATGCAAGATTAGATTCAACATGAAACTCTAAAATCAGAATAATCGATGCTTGATAGAATTTCATAAAAAGCCATCAGTCATAAGCTGTGCACTCCCCCACCCCCAAAATTGGGATGTCATAGAGAGGATTCAATTCAATAAAGCTTGTTTGATTGGTGTTAACTAAGTTATGCTTTGAGTTGTCTTACTGTAACTAAAATACTGATAGAATAATTAAGTTGGCCTTACAGTTGATCAAATACTCCTCTTGTTTACAAAAATATTCCAACATATGACCTTTTACTTAAGATCACACATGTTAAATTCATTTATTTCTGGAAAGAAGTTGACATGAAAATAGATCAAGATGAGGCACCAGGTCAAGAAAACTAACTACACACATGCAGGCTTAATTGTTGTTAGTCTTTGAGAATTAGTAATGGTTCATACCTTTTTCTAGATAACAACTTATTTTATGTCTGCAAAAAAATATATAAATATTGCACACAGGTATACAAGGAATGGGCTTGGATATCTCTTTCCCTAACTCACTTTTCTCTTTTTTGCATGTTAACTGATAATGAGAGACACCCTCTAAAAGTTACAACTAATCAATACAAAAAATGAAAGGAAAATCTTAAAAGTGAACTTATATATATCAAATTTTACACTTTAAAGTTAAAAAAAGTTTAATGTACAGTTAATTTCTGAATTACGATATCAATATGATTAGTTAATAAATTACAAAATTTTTGTTGCAAAATTTCTTCTCAAACCAATGAGAGACCAAGCCCTTATCAAAATGTTCTAAATAAGGAGAAAATCTTGCACTGTGAAGCAAACAAACACACTACTAGATGAAAGCCATGGGTGTTCATAAATCATAATACAAATATATACAAAAGTTATTAAATGATTTATCTTGGTTCTTGGTTCAACATAAAAATCTAAAAATTGAAATAAAATCTAAGCTTCAATTGTAGATGCATTTTCATTGCAAAGCAAAATTCAGCAATCCCTCTTTCAAGAACCAAGAGTCACTACAATTATCCCACTGCATTAAAGTAATCCACCAATGTGTGGTACTTACATCTCTGTTTGCGATACTCTGCCTTCTGTAGCAGGTTTGCCTGTTTGGCCGCCAGAACAAAAGCTAGGACCGCCATGGCAAGGGCGTTGAAGATGAGGACAATGGCGAGGATGAAGGCCCAGCGGACCTGACACTGACCCACACGGTACTTGTCGGCGTCCTTACCACACGTCCTTTGAACCATCTCATCGTCCCATCCGTTGGGGTATATGATGCAGCCCAGGGCCATACACACACCTAAAATTATGTTATATTGACATCAATTCATTATTCCTTATAAAAGTTTGTTTACATATTACTGACTTTTGTCAAAATGTGTTGTAATTTTAAAATCAAATCTGGGACCAGACTTGAGCTCTTTTCTGATTAATTTTTAATTTTTATTACAGGGAAGTCTTCAACCATAATTTGGCAAAATAAAAATTAAAGTTTATCATTATGTATAGATAACCCCTTACATCCGATGGCCTGTAACACTCCACAAATCTTCAGAACAGTGGCGGCTTTCAGGAAGCAGAAGAGCAGCAGGCAGACGACAGAGAAGATGAAGACGAGGTTACAGACCCCAACTAACATGCTGGCTGCACGGAACGAGTCGTTGGTCAGGCTGGCGAAGTCCATGAAGTCCCCACGACAGCTGTACTCCCCTCCTACCTGTAGCCGCTCGCAGTACTCATACAGACCGAAAAACCCCACCCCTGGGGAGGTTTCTGTGTCCCCCAGCCACTGGGGCTGGATGAAGGCGACGGCATTCAAGATCACAAAACAGGCCGATAATAACCCCCAGACTACGGTGACCACGCGAAGATTCCTGCGGTATGTCAGGTGGTGCATCCGTTTGTACTCAGGCAGGTGCTCTGCCTCGTGGTCCATCGTGGATTTCTTTGATTTGAATCTCAAAACTCCCCTTTTTCTTTCTACGAAGTCCGAGCGACTTTTTGTTTGGGTGAGGTATAGTTTTCTAACCTTCGCTTCCTGGAGAGTTCTACTAACCGGTTTGACAGGTTACTTGCCTATAAATAGATTTCATTTAGTCGGCGGATCGTAAATTTCAGCTAAGTTGACATAAATTGAAAACAAATGATAAATATGCAGATGAGATCTTCAATATTTAAAAAAAAAAAACAAAAAAAAAAACTTCATACCAATCTTTATAAAAGAAATTCAGAGATTTCAGGTATTTCATTTCACTTTATCAAAGCCTTATCGTAAAGATAAAACTGCTTCAGTATATATAATCTAAATTGTACATATATTTACATATCATGATATACGAGTAGATATGTATAACATGCGGAAGATGAATAATTATAACCAATCTGTTTATCTGTTTAAAATTCAAATTTTTCTTCTCTTTCATAGATACATTTTCCTTTTAATTTGAATTGTTGAATTGGATGGAATACATGTTTATTTAGTAACATATCAGTTTCATTGGAAAAAATGGATCTATATAAATATATTTGCTTTGAATGAAGGTTCAATATTCCATTTTTAATTTCTTTAACGCTCATACATTAAGCACAGACACTTGGGACAGCCAGGGAATACCCCCCCCCTTCCCAAATCTTTATCTATCAAGTTGAATTACATGTATTTAAAAAATACGAGGTGAACTCACATTTTCTGCTTGCTAATTTATTTATTTTTTTATACATGTTTATAATATCATATCAATAATGTGACATTCGTCTTTTTAAGCTTGTTTTTTTTTGTAATAAAAGCCCTTTTCGACTGACTCTAAAAAAGAAGAAGAGAAAAATGTTTTGTTTTCTATGAAATAACGTGCAATATTCACTTAGGAACCGTGTCGGTCTCAAGATTTTTTAAAAATTAAAAGGAATGTGAAATGAAGGATGTTGATTCCATGTGTCATTTTAAGTGCCTGCGGCAAAAACACCATGCATGAGTCTGAGCCTGGTTTGATGTGGGGGGCAGGGGGGGGGGGGGGGGGCGGGGGGGGGGGTTCTATGAATGTAAGTGTAAAATTCCAGGGGTGGTGGCAGGATGGGGTCAGCACACAACCGCATCAATATAATCGTATATAATCGTATAATATTATACAAGTATTTAAATAGTTAAATTCATAATTAAATCAAAAAGTGGGGAGTTACAGTTAGAACCTCACTTGAAATGCAAGATAATAGTACATGTATAATGATAAAATTATTTATACAGATATTATTATTTACAGGTAGTTACAGTTTATGCTACACACTGGAGTACATAGAATTAAACTTATAATTAATGAAATATAGTAAACATACATATAGTAACCAAAATAGGCAAATATATGCACCAATAAACTGCAGATTGAGTTAATTCCAGGACATATGCAGAAAATGAATAAGTTTGTTGAAAAAAAAAATGGGGGGGGGGATCGACTTAAAATAACTTTTTGTTTTGGAGAGGGTTTATGTACATTGTATATGCCTTACCATCCATTTGAATTCTCAATAAAGTATGTTTAAATTAAATAAAAAATCTAAATTAAATTGTAAGTACAACAGATAAAGTCTTTATAATGGGTACATGTATATATATTTATGTAATATAAAACAAATGTGAAAACGTTTACAGGAAAATAAACTTGGTTGGTCGTGTGATCAAATCCTGCAAGTTTAGAAGAAATATCTCAACAATATTAGCGTTATTTTCTATTTCTTGCGGGTAAGAAGGTATAATTTAAAAAACCTAACCCTCGTGAGGAGATGTTTTTAATCTTTTAAAGAAACTCAATGCTGACGTATGTATGTTACATGAATTAAGCTATATAGTATATACAACATTTGTTATAGAATTTGCATCTTCTCAAATCGAGGGTTTCTGATCCGGTCCGCTTCTTACACAATTTTTGACACGGGTAGCTGGTCAGGAACCCTTGACTTGGGAAGATGAGATCTCGTCAAATAAATTGTGTGTAAAACTCATTATCAATTTTGTTTTACATGTTACATGTACATGTTCACTATTTTAGAGATAGGTGTCCTACGGTCAAGTTGCAGATATAGTCCATGCAACAATTGCATCAACATGACACAGTCTGGTTCGAATGGCATACCGGAAGTTTAGCAATTGGATTCAAATTCCCGACCGCTAAGGATCGGGATGCCTTGTTGATGAGTGTCCGAGTATACCAGTCATAGCCAGACGACACAGCGGTATACTGGATACGGCACACCCCTACCGAGTCTCAGCACAATCAATCACAATTATATGTTTCTCTTCAGGATACCACCTTCTACGATTAGTCACCATTTCAAATTATTGTTGTTCATTTTCTTGTTCTTACATTTGACAAAGCGGGTCTTGATTTGTATCTTCGTTCCTATGGACTAATTTCGTTCTTCCGTTATCTGACTATACCCTATATCTGTTGTCTCGTAGCGCGCGCGAGGAAGACACGATGGATGTCTGCATTCCAAGCGAGTCGGCGTCTCCTGAACATTTCGGGGTCCACGGTACAAAGGGAACCGTCCTTGATTAGCCGTGTCCGGGTTGGCGATTAGTTTGATTACTTAATGAGAGAAGCTGTCAGGAGTTTTGATAACAAACACCTTGAAAAAGAAATCTGTTTTCGTTACTGGAACGTTTTGTCGCTGACTTGTCAACTTTTCTCAGGTTAACCATTTCTGTACCATTCATTGCAATGCTGTTTGATCATGATGTGTTTGTAATTGTGAAGATATTTTGTAGCTTTCATACTTTCTTTCGAACACAATTTAATTTATCAAACCGATCTTACTGGAATGTGAACCTATTTCATAATATATTATGAAATAAGTTCATTCCAGTGAGACCAGTTTGATAGAGATGTATACATGTAGTGAGTACTCGCAGGTTTTCTGGTTTGTCCCAGGTTTTTGTTTTCGTTATCTAAATCAGGATTGATGGACACGGCATACGATGTCATTAAAGAGCTTGAACCTTATAAATTCGTAAAACAAAACAGCCGTTGATACACCAATTAATAAACTGCTTGCATAACTTCAGTAAAAACTTTATCATCAATAAGGGCACCCCCTGACTGCAATATCGGGGTTCTTCCTGTTTCGGATTAACAGTGTTAAGATAACGGTCCCCCGCAAACACGGGGTCTTGGGTACCGGTTCCTCGCTGTCAACTTTCAAAGAGGCATATCGATGAAGCCTCGTACAACCCGCGCTGTATCTCTCTGTAAACATGACCACACTGTGTTTATCCTCCCAAACTGTCGCCTCCTGCGATCGGATCAAAGAACGACTCCTATTGGTGGAATCTGTCGGACTTTGATACGGACGTTTCGTCAGCTCTGTTTACTTATTACCCGTATTACCAAACCTATCATCACTGATACGGCCATTCATTCAAGAGATACCAAACCTGTTGAACCAGTACCCGGTGAGAAAAGGGGAAAAAGAACGCTGGGATCTGAAAGCAAACTTGTTAGAATTTTGACTCTTTTCGGAACAAACAAGGAATCAGTTGATCATGTTTTGGATAGTGTGCGTGTTGTGTCTGGCATTGCCCAGTTTCTCCTCGGCCTGCAGCCTCGGGATGTGGAAGGCGGACCCCGCGGACTGTGGCAAGTTCCGGATGTGTGTGCTGGGCCGGGAGACGGAGTTCAAGTGCCCGGATAAAACTGTCACCAACCAGATGATGCAAGCCTGCGTCCCCCAGGGATCGTACATGGACACCTGTAAACATTTATTTGCAACTTGACCTATTGCTTAAATAAGTTTCCGTTAAGCGAACTGAATGGTCGTGATCTTTTTTGAAGACTCTATTGATTTCCTTTAGAAGAAGAGCCCTGTTTAAGGATGCAGGAAAATACTCAAAGTTAAAAGATAAAATAAATGGAATTCATACTAATTTATATAGTTAAAAATCATAATTAAACCTTTAAGGTACACGTAGATCTGACGGCTAATTAATTTCTTGCCCATCCAGACCCTCTTTAAAGGAATTATTTACCTTTTATATTGTCATATTGCAAAACATACAATTTAATTTCGTAAAATACATTTAGTTATGAATTATGAATTTACTGCAATATAAAACAATTTCTTTAGATAAAACAGTATATACATTGTATTTAGTAACGAAAAATTAATAAGCTGCAAATCAGCTCAAGGAGATTCATTGCTCGCGAACAGTAATTAAAAAAAAACGAAACATAATCATATATTTAAACTTTGAAGGAGTTTGGTGTATTCATTTTTTAATTATTTGATTATGAGCAAATGGAAAAGTAAGTTGATAAAATATATTGTTTTCTAACACTTTGATTTGATTCCAATTCGTTTCAATCCATTCTACGTACACATACTATTAACTGTCTGTATGGAAGAAAATTATCTTAAATCTAATATTTATGGTGGAGAATAAAATGAACCATTTTTCTTTGAGCATGCTGGATTGAGGACGCTGTATGCCGATCGACAATTTTGTAAACGCAAAACTAAAAAATCCATGTTATTCTTTAATAAAGCGAATATATAGCTCTTCACAATGGTTGAACAATTAGCAGTGGACTATTCTGTTTTGACAGAAGAATATTTTTATTCTTTCTTTTAGGTTCAAAGACTCAGAAAACGGTCACTGGAAAAACATCGCTAACCTCAAAACCAGACCCCACAAAAACGGATAAGCCGACAACCCAGAAAACGGAGAAGCCCACCACCCCCACAATCCCGACCACCTCCACCCAGGCGCAAAAGGTCAACCCCTTCATGGAGATGTGTAAAGCCTCTCCCACGGCGGTTCTCCCTCACCCCCAGAGCTGCGCTAAACAGGTGGACTGCTCCTTGGTGATGGCGGGGATGGTGGGGGTGATGGAGTGCCCGTTCCCGACCCTGTGGAGTACGGACACCAAGCGCTGTGATAACCCGTTCACCGTGAAGTGTGGAACACGGTGGGAGCCCAAGGACGCGTGTAAGGATAATCTTTAACATTTGCAATTAACGATAATTCGCCTTAAAAGCCTATACATGATTTTATAGGACGCGTGTAAGGATAACTTTATACAGAATTACAATTTACTATATGTATAATTCGCCCTAATAGATTACTGATCTATTTTGTAAATTGAGTGTAAGGATATATACTGTCTAACATGCAGTATTACTTTTAATTATAATTCGCCCTAATAGCCTATTATTTTATAGGATACGTGTAAGGATACTACGTAACAGATTTACTTTACCGACTCTTTCTGTTAAAAACAGGAAATGACGATCTCACCTCTTTCAATTAGGCTATTACTACTATATGTAACTGAAATACATACTCAGTATTTGAAATATTTTAAACCTTCCTATTGGTTAGATTACATTTTCCCCCAAAATTGAAACAAGAGAAAGAAAAAAAAAAGAAATCTAAATGAAATAAGTAGCAGTAAACGAGAACTTTTTAATGCAAAAAAATGTATGTTTTATTAAAAATTCATTTTTTTAATAAATCAACAATTTTTTAAAATATTTATATCAAGTATGTACATGTAGCATAATTATGTTTTATGATCTTTGTAAATGGGTCGATCGTCTATAAAATGTTGTATTTAAAATTGTGCGGTTTTTTTTCTTCCAGGTGAGTATGAGAGCAACGCCTGCAAGCACTCCTCGCACTGCGTGCCTTGTGAGATCAGGTTCCCAAGCTGTAAGGGCCGGGCCGACGGGATCAACGCCTGGTCGGGCCGGGAGCGGACCCCCTACTTCGTGGTCTGTGAGAACGAGCGCCTGGTCCGTCAGGGACAGTGCACGTACGACGAGGAATCGCACATCGTGTTCGATCCAATCGAACGCGCCTGTGTCCGGCTCTAATTTTCTTTATCAACAAGAGCTGAATTACAGTGACTTTTTCTGACTAAAGAATTCAACCATTTCCCGATGTGAATGGCGGGAGAAATTAATTCAATCGCAGCACAATTAACTAATAATGGCGCCATAATTGTGTTCGAATATTAACTATATTGTGAAATATTTTGTCATATTCTTTGTTATAAATGCAAATCAAATCTATTTTTGAAAATAAATGATCATTCTGAGTTTTTTTCTACTGATCAGCTGACGTCACAATAGGATTCGGCGTACAGAGTTGACCGTCATAGCAAACTCATACATTTCTTTTGAAAATAACAAATGATCTTAAAAACATAGAATGAAATATTTGAAAAGCTAAATTGCACTTTATACAAACATTTAGATGTGACAAACATTTTCGCATCTAGTTCTATAAGGTATGAGTGTGCGTTGGAACTATTTAATCTGATTTATGTTTAGACAAGTACATTGTAAAAAAATTGAACCGTATGCATTAACTTTGGTCGTTCTGTATATTCAAATACCGATATAACTATTAAAATTATTTTGGCTTTAGCTAGTTATCGTATACGATTACAAACTCATTAATATGTCAATAGTTGTATGGTAATTGTTTTTGCAATGAATGCATGCTTGACTGATTGAGTTTCATGAAAAGAAAAGTAGCCAAGTTTCTTCTCTTCAAAACCTTACATTAATTGCATTTGTGCATTCAAAAACATTCATTATAATTTTGATTGGATTTGCATGTTCTAATGTGTGTTAATCGGCTAGTCTGGCCAACCAGTGCATTTTCATTTTTGGTTCTCAAACGAAAGAATTAAATTGATGACGTCGGGCTAACGTCGTGATGAAAATATAGGATTTTGTGAAATCTTTTAAATCTTTAAAGTTGTTTTGCGAAAAATTGGCCGAGAACACATATTGATTTTTTTTTATGAATTGATTCAAAATTATCTCTTCTATTATTGTGTTGAGTAAAATGAAGTTCGTCTAGATCGTTTAAAAGTTTGAAGCATAGTTTTAAAATGCGGTTTTCGACTAAGATATGCATTTTACCATATATTTCATTGAAATGGCGTTGCATTATTTTATCAGCGACACTGTGTTTGAATCACGATAACATTATTACTATGCAGACGAATCTCAAATAATTTTTTAAAATAAAACCCTGAAACCTATGGATCACGTGGACAAATTTTCAAGGTAGGTTTTCTCACAAGCAGGTAAACCCGCAAGCTACCTTAAGTACAATTTTGATTCATTCCGACGCCCCTGCAAAGGGTTACTTAATATTGGTCAAACATCGCTTGGTCTACCAGTTGATGCCAAGTCACTTTAATGCATGCTTTGTAATGCCCATTTATGTAGCCAAACAAATTAAATAGGAAATTCACTCAAAAATTTAGAGTTTGGATTTTGAGGTTTTAACTTTCTCAAAAAATCAGCACATCTATCTTAATTTATAAAATTTTATTATTTATAGACATTTCATATATGATATCATAAACATGCATCATATTGATTACAACCAAACTGAATACACTAACAAAGAATAATAAACACATCTGCGTAGATAATAACAGACCAAAATCCAAGTATCACAAACAAAACTGTCACACCGTGCTGTATCCTTCTCAAACAAATATCAATACACAATATTACTTATATGTATATGAGATAAAATATAAAAAATACACTCTGAGTCACATTGTCAAAAATATAAAACAGATATGATATGTTTCTGCAGCAATTATCTGCTAGTTCACGTAAAGGAGAATTCAAAACAGTACACATCCTGTGTACATTCGTTTAAATAATGCAAAAAAGTAGAAGTATACACAAAGTACAAATATACATTAATACTGAAAATTTTCTTCAATATATATACATACATATATATATATATATATTTTTTTTTATATTAGCATAAATGTTGCCTTATTCACATCTCTTATATTAAAATCTAGGGTTGTCTAGTAATCAAATAGCTGAATCACCAATCTGCATTTCTTTTGAAAATGTCCTAAGAGTTGTTCAGTAGAAAATGTCTACCAGTTGTCCATGAGAAAACGTACATCAGTTTTTCAGTTAAAAATGTTCTTGAAAAATGTACATCAGTTGTCCAGTCAAAAATATGCATCAATTTTTCAACTGAATAAATTCATCAGCTGACCGACTGACATCAATTGTCCAGAGCCTGGATCAGGTCCCTGAAGTCTGTCACAAACCATGCTGCCTTCTGTTTCACGCTGTCCCTGATGACATTCCCTCCGTAACCAATGAAGGCATCCTGTAAAAGTACAGCTACTGATCACTGACCGATCATCCTCCTGGCTAATTATTGCAGACAACTTATTGCAAACTGTTTATAATAACATAAGTTAATGCTGACATAGAAATATGAACACTTGTTGCAAACTGACTCTTAAGGTCAGACGACACGTTCCTCGAGAATATTTTTTGTATCTCCTCGTAATAAAGAGTTCCAATAAAAAATATCAATTTTATGATTACTTTAAAAATGATCAAAATTTACTTGGATATGGTTATATATCTATATGGTCGAGTGGTAAGAACCGTGGCCGCTCACTGCCAGAAGCGTATAAGTTCTAGAGGTCGTGAGTTCAAAGCCCCGCCCCGGCGGAGATAAAGTTCTAAAATAATGAATTTCACTGTGATGAAGATGTATTTATTTTTATATCAGCAAATAAAGTGTATTTTCAAGATTATATAGGAAATTGCATACTCTAGTATTTTGCAGAAATGCCTAATAAGGTACCCTAATTTTTTGCAAGAAAGCTTGTCAAAGTAGTAGTAAACCATTAACAAATTCCTGGAAAAAGTTATCTAAAATTGAGGAACGTGTTGTCTGACCTTAAATAAAATGATTGAGTGCAAACACTGACATACTAGCTTGTAATATGTCTCAGATATTAAACAAGAAGCCCTGGGCCACATCGCTCACCTGAGCATTAATAGGCATGATAAAATCAGCTTAATGGAGTCATAATACTGTACAAACTATCTGGACAAAGTAGTATAATACATATAGATCCAGTATAAATTAAAATCCATTTTTTACCTCTGTATATTTCTATGTTTACAATCAAGTCTCTTTTATGATGATTTTATAGTCTTATCACATTTTGAGCATTAGAGTTCTCAAAAAGATCCTAAACTATTGTTTATATATGGGATATTACCTACATCAAACTCTGAACCCCTTGTGAGGCCTAAGAATCGTCCATGGGCCTAAGTCTAAACAATTTTACAGAATCAAGCGATGTGTCAAAATGCTTGCATATAAGTAAACCATACATTACAACATTTCAGTTTTTGTGAATAATTAAAATGTTTTCCTTTGTAAAATTTTATCCTCAATGTGGCCCCACCCTATTCCTCAAGATTTTGATTTTAATGAATTTGAATCTACAGTATCTTAAGTTGCTTTCACTTACTAAAGTTACAGCTTTTCTAGGCAAATGGTTTTTTAGAAGATGTTTAAAAATTTTTCTCAATATATTCGTATGTAAAAATTTGCCCTCCCCCTTCTGTTGTGACCCCATTCTACCCTTATGGATCATCATTTGAACAAACATAAATCTTCTCTACCTGAGATGCTTCCACACAAGTTTCAGTTTTCTGGCCAATTGGTTTCTGAGAAGTAGATTTTTAGAAATTTTTCTCTATACATGTATATTCCTATGTTAAAAATGACCCCCTATTTAGAACCCACCCTACCCCTGGGAATCATGATTTTCACAACTTTGAATCTACATTACCTGAGGATGCTTCCACACAAGTTTCAGCTTTCCTGGCTTATTGGTTCCGAGAAGAAGATTTAAAAAAAAAATTTCTCTAAATATTCCTATGTAAAAATTTGACCCCCTCCCTTCATTGTGGCCCCATCCTATCCCGAGGGGATCATGATTTGAACAAGCTATTTCCTTCCTCTTTGTATCTGGAAATAGTTGCTGTCTAGGGGGACAATAACTTTCTATCGCCCTTTTTGCTACACACTGATTCAGACATGATTTCTTAGAGGACTCTGACAATTTTCAGTGTCTTCAATAGAAGAACTTACAGCAGGAGGCACGGCTTCCATGTCAGTCGCTCCATCCCCGATCATGACTAGCGTTTTGACTCCACGTTCTTTTTTTATTATTCTTGCCACAATGGCCTTACCCCCAGAGGATGATGTAGGCTGGTTCTCATCAAAGCCCGCGTAGTCTCCTAGTAACAAATCAAAAGAACAGAGATGATCAAAACTCCTTTCACTTTGATTTTTATGCCCCAAATCTATATGATAAACTTAAATACATGTATATCCTTTCATATGTTTCAGCTTAGCTAGAAAGGATGAGGTAGAAGAGATTTAAATATGAGTGGGGTAAACTAACCATAGAAAGAAAGCACTTTAGAGATAATGAAGACAATGAACAAAGTAGACAAACTTTTGTTAAGTGAGCAACATTACCATCAAAGTAGAACTTGATCTGGTTGGCAAACACATTTTGTGCTGGAATGTTGAGTATTTTGGCTGCTGGCAGAATGATCGAAGTGAAGCCCCCCGACACTAAAAAAACTTGCTTATTTCTTTTATGGAGCTCTGCTATCAGTTCCCTGTAAATAAAATAACCATCATAGATGACCACAAAACTAATTACAATGGACACCTTCTATCAAATTCTCATACCTATTTTGAAGTTGGATATTTTATAAGGAATTTGAGTTAAAAACATGTCTTAGAGAACAAGTAAAGAAACAATACTAGCTCTTTCACTTAACATCTCCTAAGTTTCTTTTATCTTTTAACTTTAATCAGTCTTTTTGTTTCCTATAAAAGAAATGGCTAATTACATTCTAGCACATGACATGCTATATATACCCACCGAATATTAGGGGAGAATTGTGGGGGATGTTGTTGAATGAATTCCTCCAGTTTTTGTCGTGAGGGTTTCACGATTTGTAACCTTGCCTCCAGGGCCTCTCTAAAAGACACTCCTCCACCCATTGCTCTTGTGGTCCTACAAATTACAAGGAATTACACAATCACGATGTTTTTAATAGTTTGCTGGATTGCTCAGTGTGTAATACAATTATAAGTGGGACGAGGGAAAGCAGAACTAGACTTGAACCAATTTAAATCAAATACTTGTTATAGACAAAGCCAATTTACCATTCCTGTACCTCTTTGCCCACTCCACAGAACTTGGCCAGTTCATCCAGAGCCTCATCCACCAATAGGGTGGAGTCCACGTCAAAGCACACAGCGTCCGCCCTCGCCCATGACCTTCGTGTCTCTTCCAAGGTCAGACCCATAGCAGAGACAAGCTGGCAGACACTGCAAAGAAGCAAATTGTATCATCAGAGTTGCAATGCATATTACACATGTTATAGCATGGGAGTAAAGTAGCCTGATCATTATAGAGTCTATTGAAATGTAGAATACACCTCTGACTTACTTAATCATGTTAATGTATAACTTTACAAGAAAAGCTAGGGATAAGAGCTGTTTTCATATTTATTTTTTTTTTTTGGGGGGGGGGGGGTCCCTAATAAATTTTATAGAGGAATGTTGTAAGTTAAATATACTTATACATGCATTGCAAAAAAAAAAAAATACACACAGACTGTGGAAGATGGTCTGATTAAGAAGCGAGGATCTGGTCAAAGTTGAAGAAAGAATTTTCATCTGGTGAAAGGAAACCTTTTGAATTAAAACAAAATCCAGATATCTTTTACAGATACACTCAACATATCACTAAAAGTTAGGACTGGATAACATCTTTGGTATTGGAGCTATAATTTACTTGGAAAACTCAACCCCATCCCACTTTTATGTTCTCTTTTTTTAAATTATCAAATGATAATTAAACATCAAATGGTAAAGTTGCATTTAATAAGAAATTTCACCATTGGATCTGGGTGGGTCATTCAAGCATTCAAGACATTCATATATAACCATGATAACTTCTGCCCACTAAGTCAGCTGTGATTCCCCTCCCCCCGGAGCTGGGGGTGGGGATTTTGTGAGGACATTAAAGTCTTCCAGTAAATACACAATTCATAAATAAAATCAAATCCCATTTTTATCTCACCTGATACCAAGAAGGAGAACTATAATGTGGTGTCAATCGCTGATTCAAGTTAATTCCTCACCGTGCGGCGTGCGGCTTTGCTGACGACGTGCATACGGCAGTACTACGAACCCGGTTTATTTCCGACGATAATTTACTATTGTATGTTGATCCCGACCCGAATTTCAACAATTTTGCCGGCTAAAAATCCTAAATACTTTCTAGAGTAGATATTTTGATTGAAAAAAAATGTCCACTTCTGGTGTCCCTCCTAAAACATGGCAACCCTCAAATGTAACCATAGAGACAACGTAAGTATGCGACATTGTACTGGGGAATATGCCTTTTCAAAAATGCTGGAGACACGATAGAGTGTTCTCCCGAATTTTCTCTGTTTTTAATATGTTTTACGGTGTGACCGTTGGGGCGAGCGCAGAAGGAACCAAACATCTCTCATCATTGTTAAATTCAACGTTAACCCGTGTACTTGCCCCAACCTAAAAACTTAAGCTTTGTCTCGAAAACTTTTATCACTGCAAGGAACCCGAAGTTATCAAACCTTTATTCCAATTGTCCATTTTAGGCTAATACACTTAAACAAACTACCACTGAGCATAAATTAAATGTAAAACAAACTTATTAAAATATGTTGAATCAAAGCCGTTTGATTTTTTTTTTCATAAAAAGACAATCATGTTTTATCAGTCCTTTACGTTTTAGTAATGGTCACTAAAATCAGTAAAGAATAAACTGCTTGTCTGAGCGTGTTATTTCCCATTTTGTTCCTTGTTGTTATTTTCCTCTGTATCACCAATTCGTTTATAATTTTGTGTATTTTTGTGTTCTATATATATGCGTTGTAGACATTTTTAAAATAATTTTTTGTCACCTACCTCACGCATGCATATTACAATTAGATCAATATGACAGTAAATTAAGTATGGAACTTGCATGTTTATTTACTAAGCAAATATATGATCAAAACAAAACCAATCAGCCGAAGAGTCACCATTAACACTGATACTGAGTACTAACTACACGTTACACCCAGTACATTTGCTTGATCCACCACTAAATTTATTGCGCGAAGTCACTGTGACATCATACTTAATTTTAAGTCACTGTGACATCATACTTAACTTTGTTTTGCGCTCGACAGTTCTCGTAAATTGTCGGAAAAATTCGGGAAAGGAAATGACGTCATATGTCAGCAAAAGTTCAAATAGGTACAGTTTTTTTACGTAAGCATATGTGTTGTTTACTTTAGTGTTTTTAAAGGATTTTTGTTGTTATAAATGAAATAGATGTATACGATTAAGAGGTAAGAATTTTCCTTAGAAACGCTTCCTGTTCCACCATGTTACAATGCACCGCAAAGGATTATTGGGATATGTAGAACTTTTTCACGTGGCCTCATAAACATTTCTTTGAACAATTTGCAGATTTCAACTCGAATTTTCTCCGTTCGTACACGTTGTCTATGGAGCTCGCTATGCGAGCGGCGCTTTGCGCCGCCTCGCTGCGCTCGCTATTAATACATGTTTCATTAGTCAATGTTTTTGTGAGAATCAACATAATGTTTGTGATATTTTTTTGTTATTGAATCTCAGTAAAGTAAACATTATAAACCGAATATACTGTACGTAATTATAACCAGAGACACAAATATGTTTAACTTATTTATGTCTCTGTTATAACTATACAGTTATTAATACAAAATGTATCTTTTAACTGTTTAAGAAGTTGTCTTGAATGAATAGCTATACATAATTTAATTTATTTAAAGGACTTTACAGAGTTACTTATAAGCAGTTTACCCTTTATTAACCACAAAGTCTGGTCCATCATGTTGAAAGCAAATAATCATAAATCTTGGGTTGGTTCCATTACCATGATTATAATCGTTTCTATAATTAATAAGGTCTAATGTTTACCATCTAGATTTGAGCCTGGCTGTATTACCGGGGTTTACAGATGTGTGACTACAAGTCAATACTAATATCAGGTCTTATTAGGTATGAGGTTAGATGGCCTGGGGCAGTTTGTCAGAGACCTTGATTTTGAGTCCCAGGACACCTGCCTTTTCATTACCTATTACATCTTTTTAAATCAAATAACCAAGCTAGTGTTAATAAGATCTTTGTTATTTATCACATTGGTTATCATGATACAATATCAGGTATTATAAAAGCATAACATAAGTTCACAGCCGTCAGTTGGAGAGGGAAATAAAAACATACATAGTCATTCTCTATAGCCATAGTCACCCTATGAATAAATGCTGGGGGTCTTTACATGATTAAATGTTAGTTACTGGTACACATACTACATGTACTTATAATTTTTTGCAGGATGGGTCAGTTTGTTCTTGAACTTTATTGGAAGCATGCGCCGAACACTTGCAGAAACTTTGCTGAGTTGGCAAGAAGAGGTTACTATAACAACACCAAGTTTCACAGGATCATCAAGGATTTCATGATACAAGGCGGAGATCCTACAGGAACGGGTTAGTTAAAGATCAATGATCCTTCTCAAGCCTATCCCAATCTTTTCAATTTTAAATCAAGAGTATTTATTACAGTGTTAATGAAATGTACAGAAACATGAACATGACGCTTATCTTGTTAGTAATTTGAATTTGATTGAAATAAATTTTGTTTCCTTTGTTAACATTAGACAATGAGTTTACTACCATACCTATATACACGGTACAGGCTTTTATGTATTTCTAATTCTAGGAAGAGGGGGAGCCTCAATTTATGGGAAGGAGTTTGATGATGAGATTTCAAATGAACTAAAACACACAGGTATAATGTTCCTCATTGCCTAGCAATCTATTTTGCTTCCCAATCAAAATGTATCATAATCAAAGAAAATGAAGACTTTGCATGCCAATCAAAAATTTTGATTTTTTTGGAATTTATCGATATCTTATAACAAATTCTCAATATTCTTTTCACATGAAATTAATGGGAATTATCATTCAGTTTTGGGTAAATGAAAGACTAATATGATTTACCTACTGGTGTTGACAAATTGAATAGGGATGTGTTATTTGAAGATTTACTTCTGGAGAGTCATCATCTCTCTGTAGCGTACATTTAGGTGCAGACATTTTATCTATAGCAAACAGCAGACCTTTCAATAAGAGGTCAGGGAAATTCTCCTTATTTACTTCTGTTACTTCCTTATAGGTGCAGGAATCTTATCGATGGCAAACAGTGGTCCTAACACTAACGGGAGTCAGTTCTTCATCACCCTGGCCCCCACCCAGTGGTTGGACGGAAAACACGCAATCTTCGGCCGGGTCAGTAGCGGGATGACGGTGGTCCAGCGGATCGGCCTGGTGGAGTGTGACAACGATGATCGCCCGGTGGACGACGTAAAGATCGTCCAGGCCTACATTACGCCTTCCTGACCGGTCTCATCCCCTGGGGGACAGTTTATAGGAACTAACATGCAGAGCCCCGAGGAAAGGCTATTGGGGATTGAATGTTACATGAGACCTTGTATAATGGCAGCTAGAAATACATTGTACTTTAAATCTTTTGAGAAAAAAATGATTTTGTTGGTTATTACAGGTTTACATGAGTTGAGGAAACTAATGTCTGGTGTTTGATGTTGGTTTTAAAGATCTTGTATATTACAAATTGGTTTCAAAGTTCATGTATTACAATTCTTTGTGAATTCATAAAATAAGTCAATCTCTTTTAAATTGTATCATATATACTATTACATGTGTATTCTAAACACGTTAGAATGTATCTACGTGCATAAAAAGTTTTCCTTCAGTTGTGAGTTTAGTCAATTTTCATTTGATCTATTTTTTCAGAATTTATTTAGATAAATGCATGAGATCATCTTTGAAGTGCTTGAGCTCTTTTATATAAAAAATACATGTGCATAGAATATTATTGTGTATTATGTAAATTGTCAAATGAATATCCAAAAAAAGGTCAGATTGGGCCAAAAGCTGTCTTGTAAATAAATTGATGTGTAATTGACATGTATCATACTTAAAGCTTTGTCACTGAATTTCATCACTTCAAATTTGCTTTCATTCTTTATTTAAAAATAATTTAATTCTGGGTGTAACGCGCTTTCTGATTGGCTAAAAAATTATTTTATATCGTATAAAGAATGTTGCCTACGTCATAGTAAGACTAACGTCAAAAACGTATCAATACGCCTGACGTTACGTTTGAATTTTGTATAATTTTACGTCATTTTAAAGGTCAAATGACCGTATTTATCTACAATGAAGAGAAAAAAAATTAAATTATAAGCGGTTTATAAAGCGTAAACTGCCTCAAACCATTTTATATCGTATAAAACAAATAAATATTGAATTCATTCCTTAAAAAAACCTGAACTTTATTTATTTTACAACGATTGATAAGCAAGTTCTACAACTTATATTAATATCCCTCGTTGGCACGGATGTTAGCGCGAGTGGGTCATTTGTGTAGGAAGAAGCCGGAGTACCCGGAGAGAACCCACGTGTCCAAGCGGGCGACCGCTATTTTATTTTAAAATAACTGTCTGATAATGAAGGACACCAATACTGAAACACCTTGAAATTGAGCCTATTTTGATACATGTATTACGTTTTGAGCTCACTTACGTCAGACAGTAAATTTGTATGATATATTAAATTATATATAATTGTTTAAAGGTTCCATATGCACAATTACATGTCGTTTTATATAAAACCCAAAACCGAACACGCAAGGGGAGCGGAGCCTAACTATCTATATAGCCATTTTTAAGCTGTTTTTCCGGCGGAAAGTTTAACTATAGGGAGAGCTGAACTCAATACAGCGTTAGTTTATACATGTACGTGCATGTATGGGCTTTTTCCCTATCTCAGTACGTACATGTATATTGTGTTAGAAACGCATACATGTAAGGTCATGTGTGAAGTTTGAACAACTTATGGACATAAAATCGTCATTTTTACACTTATTGAAAAAAAATAGTTATGAGGAATGAACTCGATACCATTCCAATTCGTAAGAGTATCTATTCCGGTTTTTATGAAAAAAAAGCTAATAGATATCAAAAGTGAATCAATCTACGGCATATTTTATCATTCAGCAATGTGGATTACCGTAATATGGTCAATTTATTTGAACCCATTGTCATCCGATTTACATCAATTTTTAAATATATTTGTTAGACCGATTGTATACATTTTCGATTCGGAGAAACATCGGTCTGTGAAAAATTGAAGAAGAAAAATTTCCAGTTCGGAAATTGAAGTCTAAATGTTTATAATATCTTTAAGGCGTATGGCGTGTTCTAGTTTTGCAACTGGTGTGGCTTTTGTTTTTTTGTTTTTTTGTTTTTCGTACATTTCTACGGAAGCCCGTAAGTGCCACATGATATATATAAAGAAAACTACACACATATATATATATATATATATATATATATATATATATATATATATATATATATATATATATATATATATATATATATATATATATATATATATATATATATATATTAAGAAAATCGTATATTTATATATATAAAGAAAATGACATCTATATATAGAATACGATATATATATATAAAGAAAACTGAATATATATAAAGAAAATCGTGTATATATATATAGATAACCACTGATATATATATATAAAGAAAATCGCGATATATAAGCAAGAGTGATATTTATATAAAGCCAAAAAATTCCACTACGTGACCTTCACCGATTACAGCCTAATGCTGCATATAATTAACAAACTCCGCCTACAGAGGAGAGAGGCCACAAATGCAATTATCGCTCCATGGTCAGCCGATCAAAAGAGAGGTAAAGAATTTATTTGTACTATAGACAATGTGTTAAAAGAAATTGCATGTAACTCTATTGTAACGAAAATATGTTTTACTGTTTAATATTTATATCCTTATAACCATCGCCTTAAAATTGTTTATAAACTGTTTAAATTACTAATAGATTGATAGGAGTGTCTGGCTACCCAAAGCACAAAAGTTTATTCCAACAAAAATTGTGCATACCTGCGTGGAATAAGTGGAGGGGTCATAAGGTTACGGGTATTTTGGAAAATTCAAAATGATTTGAAGAATCTTAAACATCTTGCAGAATAACATCAAAAACATAAGCGATTACACATCCTTTTTTTCAAATAATTTGGTTTTAAACTCAAAAACCTCCTTTAATTATATAAGTTCATCGAATACTAGTATGTCAGCTAGAGGTGTCACTTTAATTTCGTTTTACAGTTTTCCACATTTTGTAAAATGTCCTCTAACTTATAAATCTATATAAATTTTTGCATGTATAATATCTATGCACTGATAAGAGAGCAAAACGTATATCCATAATTCGGCTGTCATCTGTAAAAAAGATAAATAAAATCACGTTTACTTTAAAAAACAATTATTCAATACCAGGTAATGTTTTACAAACTGGGCGGGACCGGTGCAAATTATGAAAGGCATTCAATATTTCACTCGATCAGAATTAATTAATCATCTGTAATGTGAATAAATCCCTTCAGATTTATTTCGCTCAAAATATTTAGACCCATCTTAACCAAGAACTTCCAAAGAGGGAGGCGGTAGAGAAAATTATGGGGGGGGGGGACTGGGTGTGTCCATAACCTATTTTTCTGTAGCAAATTTTTAAAATAGATTGAATTTTCCAAAATACCCGTAACTTTATGACCCCTCCACTTATTCCACGCAGGCATCCACAATTTTTGTTGGAATAAACTTTTGTGCTTTGGGTAGCCAGACACTCCTATCAATCTATTAGTATTTTAAACAGTTTATAAACAATTTTAAGGCGATGGTTATAAGGATATAAATATTAAACAGTAAAACATATTTTCGTTACAATAGAGTTACATGCAATTTCTTTTAACACATTGTCTATAGTACAAATAAATTCTTTACCTCTCTTTTGATCGGCTGACCATGGAGCGATAATTGCATTTGTAGCCTCTCTCCTCTGTAGGCGGAGTTTGTTAATTATATGCAGCATTAGGCTGTAATCGGTGAAGGTCACGTAGTGGAATTTTTTGGCTTTATATAAATATCACTCTTGCTTATATATCGCGATTTTCTTTATATATATATCAGTGGTTATCTATATATATATATATATACACGATTTTCTTTATATATATTCAGTTTTCTTTATATATATATATATATCGTATTCATTATATATATATATATCATTTTCTTTAAATATATATAAATATACGATTTTCTTTATATATATATGTAGTTTTCTTTATATATATCATGTGGCACTTACGGGCTTCCGTACATTTCAGTTAATTTGATGTGCACGCAATAACCCAAATATGTATATATGATTTTTCAAAAGAAAAATGTTTTTAATGATTTTTATAATTAACGTACCAAAACATGGACATTTTTTTATTCATTGAAAAATAAAACACACATCTTAGAAATGCATAATTATGGAAATTAAAACAGTAAGTCACATGTGTAAACATGTACTGCGTAACTGTGCAGACTCGAAAACGAAAATACTCACATTTTTTCTCCCCATTTATGTGAGTACAAAGTCGGTAATCATGACGTCACAATGCTATATACGGGAAAGGTTTAACATCACATGACGTCATAAACGTCGCTTAGATGTGACATTGATGGCAACGTGGTAAACATAAGGAGGTCCATCAATATCATAGAAAGATGGCCACAAAAACAGTCCGAACCCCAACAAAAGTGCGCGCCAATCGCGAGGCGGTGATAGAGTACTTCGATGCCATGAAACAGGAACCGGTGAAGGACGGATCCACCCTACAGCAGACACCCAGTGGCCTGCACTTCAAACTCCCCACGAAGCGGTTAGTTTACGAGAGCGACCATTACGCAGTCTTTGATAATGAAGAAAGCGCGAGTTCGCAGAGTGATGATGCAAGTTTTCATAGCTTACGCGGTCAGGAGTCAATCGAGGCCCCTCAGGGATTCTACTATGGAACGGAGAATGAATCGCAGAGGTATCATGGAGGACGAGAGCATCAACAAACAGCATCAAGCTCGGGTCTACAAGATCGGCGATATACAAACTCACAACGCTCAACAAGTGACAACAGAGATCCTACATTCACTACACAGCAGGATTCGCGGCATTGTAGAATGCCAGGAGCATCCCAAACTTACCACTATAGAGGAGGTACACGCGAAAAGTCAACCGCTTCGATTTGTACGCCAGATGAAAAGCTAAGGAGTGGGCCAGCTGGTATGCAACAACAGGCGAGTACATTTGTTGAGCAGAGCAAAGTTGACGGCGGGCAACACAGGACTACAACATCGAGTCACTCCCAAGGAGGCTGGCAGAGCGCGCAACATGGAAGCCAGCACGCTACACAGTACAACCAGAAACAGGGAGGGGTGTCAGGTACAGCTGATCTGGGTCATCTGTACGGGTATGTCGATGACAAGCGGGCGGACAGAAAGGGAGAGGAGGCAAAATACGAGGAAGATATACTCAGGAAAGGATTCGAAGAAATGATGAAAGAGGCTGTATCATCGACGAAAGAAATCAACCAGTTTTTGTACGACCTCTGGCGTACTCAGCGCATGTGTGACATTACGATTAAGGTCAATGAGAAGGAGTTCCACGCCCACAAACTGGCGCTGGCCGCCCACAGTGAGAAGTTCACCAACCGGTATTGTGAGGAGGCACCCTCTACCGTCACAGAGGTGATCTTACCCGACGCCACGCCGGAAGCCACCGAGGCGCTCATAAACTACATCTACACGAACGAACTCACGCTCACCGCGGAAAACATCGAATCCATCATCGTCTGCGCCAGGCAGCTGGGCATAAAAAGCGCGCTGAATTTCTGCCAAGATTTCCTTTACTCTTTTAACGAAGACAGCGTACTGTTCTTGCTGCCAATCGCACAGAGACAAGGTTTTACGGAAGTTGCCGAGCGCATGTTCGGATTTATCAACAAGAGTAGCTTGGTGATGCTGCAGTCCGTGGGGTTTCTTCAGTGTGAGGTACACCAGGTTGAGTGGATGATCTCCCGTGATGAGCTGGTCGTGAGCACAGAGTTAGAGGTCTTCATGGCTGTCTTAAGGTGGATCAACCACGACCAGAGCGACAGAATCAAGTACGCCCCGATGCTGATTGGCTGCGTGCGTTTGATTTACATCAGTCCGGAAGATCTAGTCAAGCATGTCGAGCCCGAGACCCACATCTTCAACATACAGAAATGCTTTGAAATGCTGTATTTTGCATTCAGGTAAAAACAATACACGCAAATTAGAAATCAACATGTTAAAGCAAAAATAATATAATGTACAAAAAATGGTTAACATCTGGTGATCCCCCCGTATCACGCATTCCCTGATTCTTACATTCTTACACATAGTCCTACTCAATATGCTACAATTTTAAATGAACCAAATGGAGTGTTACAATATGTAATAATGTATGTTGCAATTACATTTTATTGATTACGAAAAGTTCCTGCTTACAGTAGGTTTGATTTCTTGAAAGATCGATGCGCGAGACCTAAAGAAATTTTGCTTTTATACAAAGAACCAAACAACACACAGGTTACATACCAGGGTGATATGCGGTTTTAATAAGTATCCGTTCATTGGATACCGAACGGCAGACATGCACCTTTGACAGAGCCTTTGTCTGAAAGTATAGATTTATTTTCAGTCAAGTATCATTTATTTATTCGCCCTATTTCAAATTCTTGTTCTTCATTCAACGAGTTAAATCCATAGTTACTAAGACAGGTAATTCATCATGCAGTGGAGGCCAACTCAATGACTGGGACTTAAGAGCAACATTGGGTCACAAATGTTTATAATAGAACTTTAAGGCAATTTTCATGCATACAAGAATAAGTCAGTTGTGTTGAGAGTAAAATTCACATTTATCTGTGTTTTTATATCTACATGCGTTACGCTATTCAGCTATATATACCGGTATATATTTATTTAAGAAATGATCTCAATGTCTTCCAAAGTTATATGAGTATAACCTGGGTTGAGGCAGTTTACGCTTTATGATTATAAAAAAGCGTAAATTGCTCCAATCCAGGTTATACGAGTATAACTTGGGTAGATATTGAGTTCATTCCTTATAATTTAATTTTCTGTAATTTACTGTACGAATTGAGTGCATTTTACCTTTAAAAATGATATTAAGGTCAAGATCTAGTAAATGAAAGGTGCCTACAGGTTTGTGAAATTCAAGATATAAATTCTTTTAATGGTGCTTCATATCAATACCTTTGTTTCATAGGGTGTACCGGGGCTAATATTTTTGGTAAACACAATGAAAAATCATGTTTTGAACAACCATTTTCTATGAAATATGAGGGATAAAAGTAACAAATCTCGGAGTTTTGTCCATTTTTGACTAATGAAATATATCTAGAATGCCTACAATCTCTCCAAAAACGGAATTAAAGAAGCCCTTGACCTCCTTTTTAAAATGATGTCAAATTAAATATAGGTACCGGGGTTTCTTTTATCTTGATTAAATATATAATGTCAAAATATTGTTTTATTTTCTACCTAATTCCTTTAAAGCCGTAAAATACGGGAAAAGATTCATCAAATCAATTATGACGTCATAATGGTTCTAGCACCATAAAGACACTCTGGAATCATTTACTAGATCTTGACCTTAATCTATTCAAAATTCAAACGCAACGTCAAGCGGATTAGTACGTTTTCGACGTTGGTGCATTGTGACGTGCAAACCAGGTTATACAAATTTAACTTATTTTTTTTTTATCCAATCAAATGCTATGTTACAACCAGAATTGAATTATTTAAGAAATAATTGCAGTTCCTCCATATGGACTTACAGTGGGAAAGAACAATGGATATGCAAATATATATATATATATGTATTGCCATACCAATAGTCTATTTTGTAATATGCTTGTAAATGTATTAATATATTTTAAAACCTGAGAGCAAAGAAACATTAACGTGATTTGCCTGTCATGTGTCATATAGGTATCATGCAATCAAGTTGAGCGGAAGCACGATGTACACTATAATGAAGGTTCCGCCGCCCAGAAGGTACACGGTCCCTGTCTCTGAGCAGACCCAGATAGCAGATCGGCGGATCTCAGAGAAACCCAGGGGGGTCACAAACAAAACTAACAACATGTCGTGCCCCGCTCTCCACTACTCATACGCCTCAACAGGAAGTGAAATCAGGCGGGACTTTCCGGGTGGGAGAAATGTTGCCGCCGAGAATTCAAAACCGTTGTTCAAGTCGTGCAGTGACGACAACAGGCAGACCTCGGGAAGTCCAGTAAAAGCTGGAATTCTGAGACCCACGGGACAGAGCTCTAGTGTCTGTGCCAAGGAGAGTAGCGCGAGTAAGCAGGGTAGTGTCCGTGAGTGGAGCAGCGGATACTGTACAGAGGACGCCCAACAGAGAGCGAATCAGACCGGAAGTCAGGCGCTCAAATATAGTCCGGAAGGCAGAAGTGCGGGACATGTTCAGTCACAAAACTCCCCACAAATCTCAAGGGGTGAGAGGAATGGAAGCATGGGCCCAAAGAGACTGAGTTTTAGCGAGGCGTTAGCGATAAATACAGATGATACAAGGGGTTATAATCCGCTGGGGAGAGGCCAGGAGTCACGTGATGCTGAACCGTCACGTGATAGCGAACAAGACTCTGAGAAAACATCAACAGAGTCCGACTCTAGCGAATCTGCCAAAATGCCGAAACCACGAAGGGTAATTACACGCTCCACCGATCAGTGCAAATTTATCGCGTGTTAAAACATTAATTATATACGGTACATATATTAGTGTAAAGTTACACAAATGTGGAATCTATTTTATTAAAGAAAAAAAGAGAGAAAAAAATGGCTTTAGCATCAACTACAATAAAGTTAAACACTTAATAAATTGTAGAAAGAATGAATAAAATATAGTTATGCAAATTCTTTCGATACTGTATTACATATTTTTGTTTTAATCTAATACATTTAGGTAGTGAACAAGATCCACCAAGCGAGACCGGAGACTGAGAAACCATTCGAGAGAACCAAGGTTCCCAAAACCCGGACCCGGAATAAGCCACTGTCACGTGACCGATTCCTGGTGATCGGTGGGATCGATCCGTTTGAAGTCACGGACTACCAGACCAGTCGGTTGGTGGAGGAGTACTTCCCCGGCAAGTCGGAGTGGACAGCTAAGACCAGCCTCCCTGACTCACGCCACCACACGTGCGCATGCCTGTTGGACGGATTCATATACCTCGTCGGTGAGTACTATCGTTGTTTTTTTCACACGCATTTAATTTACTTTTTTAATGAATACAAATTGTATATCAACATTTTTTCATAAAGATTGATTATTTTTTCTCGACATATGATTTCTTAAAAATCTGTGGAAATACAAAAATTGTAAGACTCCTTTTTAAGGAAAGTTAACCAAATTTTTTCTCTAGTTGGCTACTGTAAATTCCTTATCTACGCGATTCTGCCGTTTTGTATCAAATCGCGAGAATATAATATCGCGATCACTAGTTTTTGTTATAATTTCCTATAGTTTAAAACTGTCTTAAATATAAAAGCGAGATTTTTAAATTGGCGAGGGTTGCCTCTTGCGATTTTACGCAGAAATTAATTCCTCGCGTTTAATTAGAAATTTACAGTATGTATACATGGAGGAGTTGGTGCTGCGAGAATTGACTACATTTCGATATTGATCGTGTCTATTCGAAAACGCCGACATCGTTATGTGCTCATGCTTAGATATATACATTTGTAAATAAGGATAGTACATGTTGACCGTTTATAATGTGTCTCTTTGCACAGGCGGATCCACTTACAGCCAAGAGAAGCCAGACAACCTGGCCAATCCGACCTCCACCTGTTTCCGGTACGATCCCGATAAAGATAACTGGTCCCGAATTTCCTCGCTACAGACTCCCCGAATGTACCACGGAGCTGGGGTTCTCGACGGGGTGGTGTACGCAGTAGGGGGACACGATTACACCGGCAGGTAAGATTAAAGAAACATCACTCACAGGACGCGCCAATGACGTTAATGAACAAATGTCTTGAAGTTGGTTTTCTGGTAGATTGAACCTATAATAGCCGCTTTCGAATTGGCATGACTGTGTGTCCTTAAAGCGGAAAACTTTGCCGAAAAAGTTCGAGAAGAGGCGATTAAAATGCGTGTTTGTGTATTGTTTTCTTTGATATTCTTAAAATGAATTGGACGTTGACTCACTTCCTTCCTATCCAGAGCCCTCGATACTGTGGAATTTTATAACGCTGACACGGACTCATGGAGCTACGCAGCCAATATGACGGAACCAAAGCTGGGTGTGGCTTGCATCGGGTACAAAGGTCACTTGTATGTAATGGGTGGATCGATAGACCGCGGGGGCAAGAAGGTCGTCCTGAAAACAGTGGAGTGCTATGACCCCAAACTTAACTGGTACGAATGCTCAAGTTCACTTTTCCTCTGTAGACTTTTTGGTTATTTGTAGAGTTTTGTCTAAGTCACTTTTTAAAACAGCATCGCATAACCATAATTTAAATGCATTTTTTTACGAGCATATTTAGTCGAAAAATATATATTTGATCAAAATTTCCTTTGAAATTTGTGAAAGTTAAATTGTTCTAATTTTTCTTGATTTATAGCTGGGTGCGTAAAAGGAGTCTCCCAAGACCTTTATGTCATGCATGCGTCCTTGAAGTAAACAATTATCTATTTCTTCTCGGCGGAGCAACACAAGAGGAACCAGGAGGTGATATGGTGAGCTCTAACGTGGTGTATCGCTACTCCAGCCTCAGTGAAGTGTGGACGGAGTTCACGGAGATGATTACTCCCCGCCACGACGCAGGCGCAGTAGCTGTCGGTGAGAACACAATAGTGTTGTATTGGACTACAAACATTTTTTCAGAAGGATAAATCGCAGCCAAACTTTTGCAATTTTTTCTATGGGGGCTACCCATCTAAATCGGTAAAATATGCTACTGTTTGGAGCTATTTTAACAAGTTAGAGCCTAGAGTTTGGGGCAATAATCGCCAAACTCCAATTTCACAAAGGCGGAGTCTACTCATGGTTAACTGTCCAGTCATTGGCTATATAATATAATTATATTGATACATCAAACATGACAACATTTGTCCGACTATATCCAGGACTTCACATACATTTCAGTTAAAACAGCATTAATTTCACCTACAATGTAATATTATCTTAGCGATAAAAATACGAAGGTCCTCAATACTTGGATGCTTGTATTGATGACTTACATTCCACGAAAAATCAAAACTCTTCTTAAAATGGCTCCGACATGTATATCACACCAACAGTTGCTGTTTTATTTTAACAATAACATATTTTATTACAATTTAATTATAGTGGGGATATTACAATATAATTAAGGTGGGGATCTGCATTGCGCCCTTGATTTTCCCACAAACTCATTGAACAGATTGCGTGTTTATCTTATTTTAGGCTGTAATATATACGTAGTTGGAGGAATACAGATGCTTATTGCGTGTTTATCATATTTTAGGCTGTAATATATACGTAGTTGGAGGAATACAGATGCTTATTGCGTGTTTATCTTATTTTAGGCTGTAATATATACGTAGTTGGAGGAATACAGATGCTTATTGCGTGTTTATCTTATTTTAGGCTGTAATATATACGTAGTTGGAGGAATCTGCACACAATCTGGCGAGGCTGTGGATACAATAGAGGTCCTGGACTGTGAGACGGCCACGTGGGAGGAGGAGAACGAGGAGGAGTTCCGGCCCGTGATAGGCGTGGCCTGTGTGCTGATGCCCCGCCTATAAAACATGGCCGCCAAATACGTCAATCAAAAATAAACACATTTTTTAAAAAGCTTTATATTTAACAGAAGATTTTATATCTATTTTAGTATATATTTATACATTATTTGCTCAATATTTATAACAGTTATTACCGTTTTGAATTTATTAATATTTGAATCAATTTATGAATTGTAACAAGTAAATAAATAAAAGATGAGATCACGCACACATTGTCCATTGTTGTGAACCTTTTATATGTACCATATTAAATATTCACTCTTCTCATTTATAGACAAGCATAATGGGATTTTTTTTAAATGACCTGAAAAATATTCTAATTTTCCAAAACTTTCCAAAGTTTTATCATATAAATGATCGTCTGATTTTCCTTTATGTTACACTTTTGTTAAATAGAAAAAAATTATTCACTTACGATTAAAAAAAAAATCGCCAATTACTTTTATCAAGAAAAATAAAACTGTTTCTAGAATGGCAGTAAGATTAGTTGGCATCGAGGTAGATATATAGAAAAAAAATAAATTTGGAAAAAGTTAAAAAACGAATATATAGAGGATATCTATATTGTGTGATTTTATATTTGCTTTATCCAACGAGTTGAAATGGTGCATATATTCGCGAGGCTTGCCGAGCGAATATAACCATTTCAACTCGTTGGATAAAGCAAATATAAAATCACACAATTATAGATGTTCTATTAATCTCATACAATTTGATTTATATTATGAAGCTTTTGAAACAGTCCCTTATGTGACCCGAATTGTTTTTTTTTTCAAAGATTAAAAACGATGATGCAACGTTGTGTTGTGCGGCTATTGTGACCTTGCGCAATACAATTTAGTACGTGTTTTAATGTAAAGTTTCACTGAAATAAACCTTAAAATAATTTTTTAGCTCTAAATAATTTTTCTTAGAGCTTATTCACTTGATTAAATGAAAATTCCGATTAGAAGACTTGAATAATCAAGTTTGTTGACAGTGTAGTGATTGTTGACTTATTCTATGTACGGGCTGTTTATAGCCCGTGACGTCACCAAGCGGGAGTTCCAGCACGAGATGCTTTTACCGCCAGTTGGAGACCTGCAGCCGGCGAGTACAGACGCCTGACGTGTGTAAGACGAGGCGACCGGCGAGTCCAGCGGTACCGCACCCACGGATTATAATTATTGTATAATCATTAACGCAATAAATACTACATTGGCGCCCTGGACTTGCCGGATATTCCGAGGAATTTTTTTTTCCGTACAGTAAGCTGTAGACTTTTGTTGATAGTTCGTGTTGAGGCCGCCATTTTGGAGGCCACTGCGTGGTTGAATAACTTGCAAAGTAATGTGAATTTTTCCAATTTTGCCAAGTTAATTCGTGATTAGACTGACATTCCAGTGTTTATTTGTGCTAGATTTCGCCGGACATTGTTGCATTTTTATATTTCACTGTTTTTGTGTATTGACCACGTGTCATCAAGTGCACTATTTTGCAATGAACAATACGTTAGAAAACGCATTTGCGGACTTAGGGTTAGGTGATAGCGATGACATGATCACGCCCGTAGGTCCAATCGGGCGCGCGTCTCGCAAGCATAGTTATGACCCCTATGGTAGGCTAAGTGACGGGGAGGCTGTGCATTATGACACTCCTCAACCATCGGAGAGGGCCCATATGTTTGAAGACCCTGACAGTGATTGCGGAGGCTTCCTCAGTTTAGATAGTAGGGAATACTCTCGGGGCGGGACTGAGTTCCTCAATAGTCATAAGAGGGGGGGGGGGGGGGGGTTGGCGTTGCTCATAATGGCCGTGGTGTTGGTCCAGCACCGTTGCAGGGTAGTCATTCATTACACTCGGGTGTAAGTCAGGGGTCGGTAGTTAAATGTAGCTCACCTGTTAAGGGTCACGACTTTGTTCCACCCAGTGAGAATTTTTGTGACCCCATATTGCATGGTTCTTATGTGGCCCCTATCCCTGGGAGACCTTCAACAGTCCAAAGTGCTAGTGCTACACCCGAGTCCAAGAGTCATTTTGTTATTAACTCACAACCCCTACCATCAGCCAGTGATGTACTGGAATCCAATACACTAGTCTTTGATTCCCAACCCACTAAAGATCAGCAGCTCCACCCCTTTCCTCCGGCTGTGCCCGCACCTCGGCCCTCGGGAAGTCAACATGCCAATCCAAGGGGGGCCTCTTTAGGGACTATGCACCCAGACCAGGGGGATGCCCATGTTGCCCCACGCTCTGCCCAGTCGTTTGATTTGCAGGCTCAGGGCTCTGCGACCCAGACCCCCACCACCCAGGGACATAATGTTGCAGTATCAAGCGGGGGACCCCCTCTGCAGCACACTTGTACCAGACACTTGTAAACCTTGGTAATGCCCAGACCACACACTATCCCTACACCCTTGGCAGTCAACCTGTGGTTAGCCAGGATGGAAACTTTTGTTCATACATAAAGCCAGTAACTTTGGTTACCCTGCACCTGTGGTGCTACCCCAACCTTATTATTTTAGAGAGGAGGGGGGAGGTAGAGTAGCCGAAGTTCAATCACATATGTACGAGCCAAGGGAAACCCAGGTACACTTTGGGACCCCAGCCCATACGACCCACAGCAACAGCAACCTAATGGCCATACACCCAGGGACCTTTCACCAGATTTGACGTTTTCTGTTGGGCAGAGGCCATCAAGTGCTGTATGGCCAGACCTGCCCAGTTTAAGTTTCTTGACTCCCACTCCCCATGCCCAGCAGCAACCCGCTGAGCACACCCTCGCCCAAGTCACATCGGGGGGACCTTGTAGGCATACTTCACGCAGTCATGATAGAGGCCCACCAGCAGCTCGTAGTAAGCTGAAGTACAAGGACCTGCGGTATGATGGCAAATCCAGCTGGAAGGCATTCCTGCATAAGTTCGTGAGACTCTTACAGAACCAGCAGTGGACCAAGGTGGAACAGCATGACCAGTTTTGCTTATCCCTGGAAGGCCAGGCCAGTGACTATTACACTCTTTTATTGGAAGTCAGTCCCCGTCTACGTTTCCGTGACATCCTGTAGAAGTTCGACAAGCGATTCGGCACTTCGGCGCCTGACCTGACCAATCAGCTTAACTTCCAATCAGCATCACAGAGAGGTGACGAGTCCCTGAGGGAGTGGGCAGATCGTGTACTTGTATTGGCCACCCGAGCTTCCCCCCAGTTGCCAGATATTCACACCCATGCTATACCCCGCCTGTGCTTTGGTGCGGAGGATGTGGACGCTGGCCTGTACGCCTTGGACGGTAACCCGAAGACTGTGGAGGAGGCTCTGGAACGGATGCAGTTTTACCAGCACTCGCGGCGGAGAAGGCCCTCTCAACATGTGACAGTGAGGCAGGTGGCAGAAGACGATGACTGGACAGTGAAAGCTAGGAGAGAAGCAGACGGGGAGAATAGGAAAATGCAAGAATGGCACAGACGCATTAGTCAGATAGAGGAAGCTCTTGAAGAGATAAGAACCCTAGTTAAGCCGGAGAATAGTGAGATACAGGACTGGAGATGGCGCTCAAGGAGACGAGCAGGAGGTCGGGAACCCCTCCGTCCTCTACCAGAGAGGAGGAGGTCTGTGCTTCCAGTGCGGAGAGATGGGACACTTCTGTAGGGATTGCCCTCTGGATGCTAGACAGAAGTCGGAAGGAAGTGTTTGTGGGGACTGGGATAGCCCCCTGTCCAACCGAGGTGCCTGTCCGACGGAGGACTATAGCAGAGGAACCCAGTTTAGGAGCAGAGCCGCTAGCGAGAGTCAGCTGATTAGAACGGTACGCATGCTGACACCTGATAGAAGTGACAGAACAGAAACGCCCCCGGTAGATGGTTGTACCATGGAGCAGACTACTTCGAAGTCAGGTTCCGACACACTGGTGGTGGAGCTGCGTTCCTGTATGAAGAGGAAACGCAGTGGACTTAAGGTGCAATTTGAGAGCTCACCTTCACCTGATCTGTTCTCCAATGAAGAACCTGAGGTTCCAGGGAGCAGAGTGTCAGTCCCTGCAGACTGGAGTGCAGAGCCCAAGGTGTGGCCAAGTGAGGAACTTGCTGTCGAGTCTGGGTGCCCTGAGGTCCTGGACGACAATGGAGAGGATTCGATGCGGGTTGTTAAATGTGGTGGATGTGGCGAAGCTGAGCGCGAGATCCAGGAGTTGAGGGGGAAATTGCAGCTGCTAGAAAAGACTCTCAAGGAAGTACTTGACTCAACTCGGCTTGGGTACCAGATGACTGGCCTCCAAAGACGCCACCCTGGCCCAAGGACAAGCAACTGTTTTAAGTGTGGGAAAACTGGCCATTTTCGGAGAGAATGTCGCACATATGCCGGACGGAAGGAGGTGCTGGAGACGATTGTCCTCTGCCTTACCGTGGTGCCTGTCGAGCAGTTGCAGATACAAAGACACAGATGGGCAGTTCACAGTCCATGGAAAGCGGGCAGCTTCGCACTGTGTGCCGGCTGACCCGGGATAAGATGCATATGAACAGTTTGAGGAAGCACCCTGCAGGTGACCCGTGTGTGGTTCAGTACATGGACACCTATGGTGCCATCAATGAATGCAGGAGGAAGCGTGGTAGGCGAAGGGTGCGACGCAAGAGGCCAACCTTGCTAAAAGCTGTGGTCCTTGGAGATGGAGAAGTTGCCCCAGTAGACAGTAATCCGGGGCAACAGGTGCAGCACAGTAAGGAGATCTCTACAGAATCCAGATGTCCTGAGGTCATGGTGGACCTGGTGGAGGACTCCATGCCCCAGATTCAGGGCGCAATCTCGCGGGATGAAGATCTGTATGTCCAGGCTGCTAGTACAGTTAAGCCGAGAATTATGGAGAGCAACCCTGAGGTAGCGAAGGAATATTTCAAAGTTTCTGTTGGGGGACCGCATCCAGGAAGAGCACCAAACTCGGAGTATCCCAGTTCTGGTGTCCTGACAAGTGATGGATGTACCACCGAGATCTTTGCCCTCAGGATTGCGTACGGCATGTCTCGTTGACCAGACATAGCGGAGCTGTCCTTCCCGGACTGAACCAGCAACCCAGAACAACGACTTGGACTGTCCCTGGATTTTCCTTTGTGTGTGTGTGTGTGTGTGTGTAGGCCCTTGTCGTGGAGATGGGCTCTGTCCTAGTGACTTGCTATCCCGACTGGTGCCGGGATGGCTTTCCCACTTCCTAGTTTTTCGGTTCTAGTTCTATTAGCACCAGCCGGGACCTACTCCTCTCAAAGAAAACGGAGGGGAGTGTAGTGATTGTTGACTTATTCTATGTACGGGCTGTTTATAGCCCGTGACGTCACCAAGCGGGAGTTCCAGCACGAGATGCTTTTACCGCCAGTTGGAGACCTGCATCCGGCGAGTACAGACGCCTGACGTGTGTAAGACGAGGCGACCGGCGAGTCCAGCGGTACCGCACCCACGGATTATAATTATTGTATACATTAACGCAATAAATACTACAACATACACAAAGTTGCGAATGCTCGTTAGTTTGAATTGACTCGAACGAGGAACAGTTGTTGATGTTTGATAAAACAAACACTAGGGTAGCCTTTTGATTCGAAATTGAAAATAGTGAATAAGGATGCTTACTGGTGGTGGAATAAAAGTCTTATGAAACATTATTTCGGTAAGTTCTTGTTTATAAACACAACCAGAGCGCTGTTTTCATCTCGTCGTCAGGATGAACTCCGTGATAGTTGACGTAATTTGCAGTTTTATAAACTTCACAAAGCAAATTGAAAGTTGGAAGTGGGCTAAACTTATCAAAAATCTCGACAAACAAGAAAAAAGGGTCTTGTGGTTACGGTTATGAATAACTTTGAAAAAAAAGTGTGGGGGGGGCCCCCCCCCCAAAAAAAAACAAAAACTCGCAATATAGCCCCCCGGTTCCGACGCCTGTCCTACGCAGTTATGTGTTTTCCTTCATATTTGTAATTTAAATCTTTGACAAAATCAATTTTATATTAATTTTTGTAGTAGATATAGTTATGTTGAAAGTACTAGGCCTAACTGTTAGCAAATCTTAGAAAATATGTCGTTGAAGCGTTGAAGCGAGGGGTTGTGTCAAAAATAGTTCGGACCGGAAGTATTTGATAAAGCATCACCCGTTTGATGTAGCAAAGGTTTATCACATGGGTAATATACACAACACGTATGAGATAAAAATAAATACCAAATTCAAAGCCCTAAATAAATGTGTATACTGTGCGACCGATTATACATGGTATTAAACCATTTGCCCTTTAAGATTCATGAATCACAAACTGGAAACAATATACGTGTGTGGTACAGTAACAGTATTGATGTCTTCTTAGTCTACATCTGTTAATTCAGCTGTTCTTTTTTTCCTCCCTAATACGGATCAAAAAACTAAAATCTTTTCTAATTTAGAGATATTAGCAAAGCTAAGTAATCCATTATTAATTGCTGCGGAACACTTAAAGATTTTTCTTTTGAAGAACACAGCTTATACGTTTTGGTATAAACATATTTATTGTATATATAAATTAAAAAATATACAGTGGGTTTGAACACAAGTTATGAGAACTTACTACATTTCATCATTAATGCAATCAACTGACACACTATAAATGCTCACAAAGGCTCAGGAGTCTCCTAATATTGGTTGGAGGTGGCCCTTTGGGAAACACCCTGCCTATAAGATATCTCTACCGCATGTCCTCATCAGTCATCCAAGATACAAAAATACATTTCTTCATGAAAACAATGACATTTAAACCCAACAACACATTACCAACTCATTTTTCATAAGAAATCACTCATGCATAAGATTGATATTTACAAAATACACTTCCATTCCATAAGACAGTGTTTCGCTGTTTGTGTACAGAGGAGCCTGAGGGTTTTGGTGGGCCCAGAATAGTCTAAAACCAGCTTCGTAAAGTTTCCTCATAGTACCCAGGTCGTAATAACTATGGGTCTCCATACATAGCTGAACAACATTTTTTAAAGCTCCCGAATCAATAATCTCTGGTAGACTCTGCCTTTCATGGCCTTCAATATCGATTTTTAAAACGTCTATTCTTTTGTCCGTATGGCCTAATTCTTTCATTATTGTCTGTAAATTTTTTATTTTCCACTTTGAATCTTTCACCGTTATCTCGCTAACTTTCGCACCGAGCCCGACGTTATAAAACATGATACGATCGGAATACCTGAAGTCGTCTGTATCCATACTGGGGTCAAACGAGAAGACGTCACATCCGTAAGTGTTTGCTATGTCCTCGTCAAATGAAAAGTCCCAGCTTATTCCTATTGAATACACGATACACGGGTGTTTTGGACGGAACTGGACATCGTGGCAAACATCCCACCCACCGTCCACGATATTACCCAGGCGAACCATCTGCTTACACAGGTACTGGTGTTTTAGGATATACCTAGCGTATCTTTCCTGATACTTCAGCACTTCATCCTTAGTCAGGGCGGTGGTGCCAACTGGAGCTTCTTTCGGCAAATCTACTTTTACAGAGGAAGTTCCAGTCATATTCGATGTATTTGGAGGTTTTAAGTACATATTTATAGTAAAACAGTTTGATGTTCTGCGATTGCTGAACTCGTTTTTAACAAATTCCCAATTCCTATCAAACCAATATATTTCGTAGTTAGAGTCCCGCAATTCTCGCAGAGCTTTCAGCACACTCAGATATTCATCTCGAGTTCCCCGACTCTCATCCAAATGAATTTCAAAAATGATTTGCTTTATTTGAGCTCTTTTAATAGTTTGGCTCATTTCAAATAAGAATGGGAAATCTTTCACGGTTATTTTAAGTATCAGAACACTGATTTCATTGACGTAATTACTCACAATCTGAGTGAGTCCTAGAATTTTGGTACTTTTTCTGGCAACCAAGCCCTCTCCATAAAACACCACATTACATCGGTATTTAGCGTAGATCTGTTTGACGAATCTGTCGCTAAGGTCATGGTTATAACTGTATATAACACATTTACCCTTGCTGGGTGCGACACCGGGGTCCACACATATTCGAACGCCACCGTAATCAATGTTTCCGAAACGCTTTGGCATCGTGCACAAGCTTTGAAGGGAAGTGACGTAGCGTTTGTAGAGACACGATAGCCCCTCTTTTGACATCTGGAATAGTAGCAAGTCAGCAGGAATAACGAATTCAAAGTCTAGAGATAAACAGTGGTCAGTTATACCGGAGTAAGCACTGCGGTGATGGAAAAACCAAACGGTGAGAATGATCAGTACCGATAAAATAAGTCCTCCTCTGTAGGGGTTTTTGGCGAGACGAAGACATGTTTGTGTGTGTGCTGACATCCTGATGGAAGACATCTTTATCTTTGTCTGTAAAATATAAATTATATATTCATAATGTATTAAACATGTAACTTCCATTGAGGACCAAAAACTAATTTGAATAGAATGAAATGTAATCTACCATTTAAAACAATACATATGAGCTACCAATTCAAAGATTAGAACTGTCCTAATGGGACTTATACCCCCGTAAGGCTAATTTCAAATGGGACAAATAATTGAATTGAATAATAAAGGTTTGGAACTCATACAAATAAAAAAAGCATTCCAGAATAGTAAAAAAAATTTAGTTAACAAAGAAAAATTAAAATCAAAATTGTCAGAATTTCACTGGTAATACATATGTATAACTGTAATACATTTACAAACTTATGTATCTGATGATATTTTTTTTATTTTTTTGTTTTAAAGAAAAACCAACAAAATGACAATAACCCCTCCCTTTGCAGTAAATGGAAATACTGGTAGCCAAGCAATGCTCTTCTGTTGATAAAACTTACAATATCTTTCTAATAAAAGTCCTGACAGATGCAATTAGTTGTTTCAAATTTTCCTCACTTTCTCCTATAGTGCAACGGAACTCCATATCAGAAATTTGATCCCATAGGACTATGATTTTCTTTGATGAGCTTGTTAAATTTTGTAAACTCCCAAAACATTACCATAATTACCATACTATGTAATAATATGTAAAAAAGAAAATTTAATATTACGAACAATTTTAAAATTGCCAAAGCACTATAATCATATCAGTAATTTTGAATTTCATTTAAATTGAGGGGCTGATTCTCTTATTCGCTCAAAACCATTTCAAGCACATGGTACATGAGGACAAAAATAACATTAAAATATACATATAAATTGGTCAGAGGTAAACATATATTAATATAAAGGTTATAGAGTTAGGAAAAGTTATACAAAGTGAAACTCATGGAGGACAGACTACCTCCCAAAGTATATACAGGTAAAGTCTACCTGTGTCCCCTTAGAGGGCCCCATAAATGCCTTGACCAATTATTTTTTTTAATTGAGGAGTAGGCGTTCGGAGAACACACCAAATTGAGGCCCTATAGGGTTACTTCATCAATTTACTTTACTAATAGATTTAAACAACTTCTAAAAATAGTTAACTTCTTCATTAATAATGATATTATTTATTTCCTTATAATGATAGAAACTTTTGGTTTACATGAAACAGTTTTAATCTAGCCCCAAAACCACCGCCCATTTTAAAGATTATCAATTTTCCTTAAACACATGCTCCATCTAAACCATGGCTCAGATAATGGCCCCCTTGGGACAAATGAATTCAGTCACACTTGTCTTTGATGTTCTTATTAGCTCCTAAGAATTTATCATTGACAAACAAAAAGTTTGCATTGTCAGTTGATAGAATACTTATAAAAAAATTAATTTAGTTAAGACATTAAGACAAAAATCCTCCATCTGGATGTATTTATATAAATATATTTTAGAGTGTTTTAATACTATTAATTAATAAATAAAATCTGTAAGGATTACCTCCCTTACTTTCAACATCAGTGTTCAATATATATAAAGAATAAGGAAAATGAAAACTGTCATAAAATCATTAAATCTTGTCTGAACTTACAGACAGACGGACAGGGTGAAACCAATATACCCCCCTAAACTTCGTTTGCGGGGGTATAATAATACCAATTAATTTCAATGCTTAAAAAAAGGTTTACACTTAGTCTAATAAAGAAACAACGGCGATCACTTTGTTTTTTCAGTATTTTAATGTCTTCGAAGATTTTTCCACACTAAATAAGAAAGTACATATAGAATAATTCATATGAGTGTTGTCAATATATGTATATTTTTACATGTATAATGTTAAACGATAAAATGCAATAAATGTGGTTTTTTTGTGAAAATGTAAAGTTGCATTCCTTCGATAACAGCATCGTATTCCTATATACATACGGCATAGATGCATAATTAAGATGATGGTCACCCGATGAACATACATATGATTTTGATGCATGGGTAGTCAATTTACATACCTCTATATGCCAGATAAAAATCTCAAAGTAAACAAAAAATCACCAAGGTAAATATAAAGATAGGATTTAAAACCAGAAGATAAATAAAGCGCCAATTAAATGAATTTGAAAAATGACATGTTAAATCTTTTTTGGATTCAGAATGTAAAAGACATTGGCGCTATTAAATAAAGAATTCAAGTTTCAACTTGTCAAGAAATACAATGTACGAATATTGAGTCAATTACAAAACCCGTGTAGTTCTCTTTGTAGACGCTAGTCAAATAATTCAAAGTCAAAACATCTTTACACGCCTCGGCTTTGATTTAGGACAAACCCACTGTATTCTCAGATCTAAAAGTCTGGCCCGTATGGAATAGTTTTGCAAGTTTTCCTTGAGGCTTAATATATGCTTTGATTAAATTTTTATGGATAAATGTATGTCTTAGTCCTAAAATACTTTCATACCTTATCAGAAGGATTTTTAAATGGCTACTAATTTACTGTTGTCGAGTATCATCTTAACCTATCCTTCCTCAGCCAAACACATTTCATATACATTCATACACATCCACGTGAGCAATTCCGTTGCTTTAAAAAAATAATATAATAAATAAGTATTAGCAATGAGTATAAATTGTGCTCTTGTATGTTAGGTTCGCTGGACTCCATGTACTGTATAATTGGCGTTGAGCTATTATTTTTTGTTCAATTTAAATGGAAGCAACAAAAGGGACTTATCAAAACAAACGCTGGCCACTGAATGTAATTTTTCAACTTGATCGATCAAATGGATACAATGATCAGCCTACCACAGCCCTGAAAAAACCCAGTCCATTTAAATTGATATTTTACCTTCCAGACTGGTAACAAAGTATATAATACGTCGTGGGTTTTTTTTGTATTTAGGTCAACTCATTTAATCATTCATACCCCTAGAATATAGCATCACTCTATAACCTTTAAGAAATATAATTTACAACGGTTACGGCCGGTGTGCGGCGTCAATCATTGACATTTTATAAAAAAGATTTTGGATTAATTGTGGTGGACATAATAAGCATTCTGTTAAGAAAAATGAGCCCGAGAGCAATCGGCATTGAACCTGAAGTGCACCCTATAACCGACATCGAAGCATCACTGTTATTAATAGCACATTCAAAACAATATCAGGCATGTAGACAAGTACTATCTATATGTATATTGTCCGCACACAGGTCAACTCATGTATTGATTAGCAGATGCCGCTCCATGGCAACCGATCTTGAAATAATTTGTCTCTCGTCTAAGCAAGAATTAATGGCTGACATTACAAACAGAAAAGAATGCTTTTTTTTTCACAGCTTTTAAAATGCATGCAAAACACATCTAAAATGCTGTTTGTCTTAAAAAAAAACCCCACGAATTAATCTGCATGTGTTTCAAATATGTACGTTAATTAACAAGCAATCTAATTACAGCTATAGTGATATAAAACCTAACGCAATACCGCCTTACCTCTCTGTTAAGAAACGCTCCGGGCTCTACTCGATCTCCACACACAGAGTGCAATCCCAAAATATTTCAGATCAAATCGATCAATAGATTCCGAGCGGCCATTGGCGGGATTTAACACCGACGGGCCACAAAGAATTCTCCATTATTTTCAAAATAGCCGAAGAATTCACACCCTGTTACGGCCCACTGAGTTCTAGCCTATATGTCTGTGAAGTGCATGTAACTAATTAGTCCTAAGGGAGATAATTCCCAATAGTTAATATAATCCGGAGGTTGCCCGGTATATGGCTGTTCGATACATAGTGCATGTCAGCACTGTACTATAGCGACAGGAAGCATTGAAATTCACACAGGCCGTCCTGTCTAACAACCCCCCCCCCCCCCCCCAAACCCTCTCCACATGTTTCTACAGTTTAGTCAGGCAAGCTTTTTGGAAAGCTATTACTTGTTTGAACCTCAACATTCCAACAGCAGGGTAGTTGGGGGTTTCACTATACATAATGAAGGCTTCTTTCATCATCCGACGAGGAGACGATGCAAATTGAATTTAAATACATGTACCTGCATATAGATGTCGATTTGTGTATTGTATTGCCAATCTGCGAAACTCCACAAAAATTGTTAAAAAGTTAAAAATTATCTACAACAACTAAATCAATAAAACTGCGAATCTCTTAAGGTATCTCACTCCTCATGTTTTGATTTCATTGCGCAGATGATCATTATATTTTAAATGAATATGATTTTATTTATTTAATCATCACAGATAGATTATTATTTCATAATTACACAACATTCATAAAGAAAATCCATTTGAAATCAAGAAACAAACAAGTTTTTTGGGGAACTATTTTTTCGTGCGGAAGGTTTTTTAGACGAAAATGACAGAATCAAGCAATTTTATGAATTTTCAATATACATTTCTTTTTATTATACTTTATTCATTATTCACATTTTTAACATTTGATAGGTTTGTAACATATTTTATAGGTTCTGTGTGACATGTACAACATCAAATCTTGAAAATGCGATAGCCGTTTAGCATAAAATAATGCAAATATATAGAACATGTCTGAATTTTTTTAAGCCAGATTTTGCGAGAAGTTTACCTTTGAAGCCCTATATCTAAAATTTGACATCACTGACCCCCATGTTATATTATGTCAAAATGATACTGAATACATATCTAGGCAAACTGGATACATCTTATAAAATTCTTGATATTCAAAAAGTTTTTATTTCAAATCAAATTGTAACTATTATAGAAATTGTCTATTTTAAGTGCAAAAAGGTCACACAAAAATTTATGCAGCTTCGTACAATTTTTTTTCGTAATCCCTCTATTCAGTGTGACCATTGTACATAATTAAAAACAATATTTGAAGAAATAAGTTCGCTTAATCAAAAATACTGACAACAAATCCTAATCAGGATGAAATTGCATTTTAGGTGCGAAAAGGTCAAATTAAATAGGCCATAACTCAGAGGGATGGATACTGACCCCCCATTATCTTTGTATTTTTTAAGTATGTTTTGTCTACAGATTTCAATGATATACTTCTCAAGAAAATCTTGATACAACAACATTGAGGAGTGGGATACCTTAAAAAAAGTTACTTTAATAGTAATAAATACATTATATACATATGCCCTGTAACATCTTCCCCATTCAAGGGTTACTGATCCGCATCGCTTCTCACTTACTCACTTTGTGAGGAGCGGTGCGGATCAACCCTTGACTTGGAAAGATGGCCCTGTAAATAAATAATGTTTTCTTAAAATGTAATAATTTGTATTAGCATATTACAGAAATGTATGGATAAGCTAGAAGTACATATGCACGTACATGTATACGCGAAGAGCATCTTCCTTGTATTGTCGATAGAGGACATTTAAGTACTAACCTTTTTTGTAGATATAAGAGCGTAGCCCGCTGTGAAATTCAGTACAGTATATACTTCATGGTACGTGTAATAAAATTTGAATTTCCTTCCGGATGATGAGCAGGGCCTTGAATGAAGTTTTTTCCCCCCATTCTTACAATAACACGCTGATATATTTGTATATTATTATTACCATTACCACGGACATTACAAAGTACTTGCAAATAATCGATTTTATAATACTAGTTAAAATGTGACTATTTTCAAGATATTTATATACCGGGTATATTTTCTTTGAAAAACAATGCCTTTATTTTTTTACAATTTAATTCAATTCAGTTTATTCGCTCAAACCATGAAATGTGAATTCAATCATTATATACAGTTCAAAGGTTTTATAAATGAATGGATAAGTAGTAGATAAATAGTAAATAAGCATAAATATTCAATATATACAATGAAGATAGGAAAAAGTATAGTAATATAGGACAGACTATTATATCAGACTGTATATCTTGATAATAAAATAACATAATTCTTTCAGATTTGAAACATTAATACAATACGTGAGTTCACAAAACTTAAAAGTATTTGGCGCTTAACAGTATTTATTATCAAGATATTTATGTCTAAATGTCAATAGCTCTTTACATTCAAGAATATAATGGAATTCATTGCAATTTGACCTGAATTACAAAGTTTACACACTCTTTGGTTTAAAGGAATATTGTACCATCTCCCAGTCTCCACTTTGAGATGGTGATTTGAGGTTCTAAATTTCATAAAAATATTTATACATTATATAAAATCTTTATAATATTGTATTATATAGATTTTATATAATCTATCTAGAGGCATCGTTTTTCAAAGAAAATATATATGAATATCTTGAAAAAAGTCATTTTTTTTTTTAGAAACTATTTACATTTGCAAATATGTTTCCTGATATGAATCTATCGAACAGCGAAAACGTTCAATTCTGTGTGAACTTTTTCATGACGTCCCATTGATCATAGCACAATCTAATCGCTTGAAATATCATAAACAAAAAATCTCGATAATTTTAACAATTCTAAACGATTTGGTTTTTTTTCAAAAGTAAATATAAGTAATAAGCAGCAATTTTGAAAAGTTCACCGTAATATGAACTTGGTTGGTACGCGACCAAATCTCTGAGAAGCTATTCAATAAACAGTATGTTAAAAAGTTCACTAGGATATGAACTTGGTTGACATGCGACCTATTTATGTCAAAATGCAAGTTATTTATGATAATATGCGAGAACGGAGTATAGAGGGTGGCATAGATATCTTGCAAGTCTACATAGATAACTAGCATGCCCACAAAAATAAGTTGCATGATATCATAAATATGCTGTATCTTGCATCTTTGTCAGAGTCCAGCATTAGTTAGTCATTTTACCCATATAAAGTCAGATTTTCTTAAAAGATTCGAAACTTCCATGTCAACAAATTATCTTGCATGTAGACATAGTTATCCTGCATTTAGATACAATTATCTTGCATGCATGTTGACATAATTTATCTTGCATGTGGGGGCAGAAATACTTACACTGTGTTTGAATGCATGTATATCTCTTGCTAACCGTCTAATTAAATTGCAAATGAGAAACTTAACGAGAGAGAGAGAGAGAGAGAGAGAGAGAGAGAGAGAGAGAGAGAGAGAGAGAGAGAGAGAGAGAGAGAGAGAGAGAGAGAGATGAATCAGGAACGTGAACAGGTGATCTGAAATCTGATAACACCGACTAACTTTTTACGGGCCGCCGGAAGGCGGTCCGTTATTACCGTCTTCCTTGGAAGACGGTATAAAGAGTTCAAATAATTTACAGTCTCCGGACTGTGCACTTCCTCTCCTTTGTGATTGGTAGAAAAATACATGATGAGAAAATTTACAATTATTTCATTGGTTGATATAATGCTCGGCACAAGGGAGACAATTTTCTGATGATCGTTTTTACGTACGACTTAACCATTTTTGTAGATTTCAAATCTTAAAAAGTAAGAAAACGAAAGAACAATAAAAATGACTCTTAGTGAAATTCAGGCTTTCATTTTTCTATTAACTAGTTTAAAGCAATATTCTGTAACATCTATTGAAATAATTTGTTTTTTTTTGTTCTGATTATACAAATACCAATAAATTTCATACGGTATGGCTAATATCAGAAAACAAGTTTGTATATTAGACACGGGGAAACTAATATCAGTAAAACTGAATGATACTGAATGCAGTTGTATTAACTTTAATTTTACTACAGTGATTCAACCCTTACTAAGATCTCTTTTTTCTACTACAGTCAATTTCAAATAAATAAAACGCTGAAAATAATTTTTAGTTTGAAGCACGCACGCTTAAAAGGCACATATCTAAAAAAAAACAAAGTTCGGCACGCTATTGCATGGAGAAGAGGGCGACATTTATATAAAAAATAATTAAATTGTCTTTGATATCTTATTGCTGTTAAGAGTTTGCTCTAAAGACGGGTAGCTGTTTTAAAAAAGCTAAACTTGTTTGATATATATTTAAATATTGTTACTGCGTTTCTGCGGGATAGTTCTTCTTTAATAGAATTAATATTTTGCTTCTTTTTATAAATTGAAAGTAAATTTGCATGTAGAAATATGTTTTATGTCTTTTAAAAAATATCACACATTTTTTGTTTTACTCGTAAATGAAAAAAAGGTCATACTTACATGTAGTAGAGTGTCGTGTTTGGCGCGTTTTTATCGAGACTATAATCTATTCGGAAAATTTCGGAGTTCTTTATTCTTTTCAAAACAATGATCGGGATCGGTATGCGGGACATACTAAAGACCTGAAATACTAAAGACCCGAATGTCATTAAATTTTATATAAATGATATACATGTATTTGAATTTCTATGTGCTGTGTCAAGTAAAATGACTTTGTGTGTGTATTTATTATATTTCCATGTAAAATGTGGTAAAATGTGGTAGAAAATATCATGAAGTGACATCCATTTCAAATATTTACGCAAAAATATGACAGAAATGAAAATTTGAATTGACTGAAAAATTTGAACTAATCTATTTCTATTTTATCATGTGGTCCCTTGAAATCATATAAACTAATGCGTTCAATACAATGCAACAACAAAAAACCAAAATGGTTTGAAATACATAATCTACAAGAGAAAAATGATGAGTTGAACTTAAGTTTGTATTAGAGTAATGTACAAATCAATGTGTTCTCCATTACTTCATCAGTTCATACTATGGCAATGATAACACATTTACCAATAGAAATGCTTACTGTAACGAACTCGATTCTTTATAATAATAGTTAAATGTTAAACTTCAAAACAAGTTGCTGAAAGTATATTAAAATTTACCATAAAAATTAGTACAACGAATACTTATTTTATTCTTTGTGGTGTGTGTTCATGTAAACAACCAATGATTCATACAACAATTATATTTTTGGCGGCCCTTTTGACGCTTGCGTCAATATGATTTCTTGTTTTTTAATGTAATTCATCGGACACTGTTTAAACTTGTGGGTGTATGAAATTCAAAGCTTAGCTTTAATAACGCTGCGGACCACAACAACACTAAAAATGGTTAGTGAGTGATTTTACCAAATTAAAGAATGCTTTCTCGAAAACTAAATACACAGGACATCCTATCATAGAGGTATGTCTATTGGATAATAAAATTAGTTTTTTTTATCCTAGCTACTATTTTTGGAATGATATAAGAAAGAGGTCTTGCCAATAAAACTGCAAAACCTTAGCACACCTAAATACACTTATGCCAGATGTCATGAACTTCCGTAATCATTGCTTCTGAATATCCAGTTTTTTAAAGGAGTTAATGGCAAATGATTTTATTTAACTACTGTGATAAGGAACAGGACTGAAATAAATACCTTGGTTGATAAGGAAATAACAAAGCTAGCACTTGTAGTCTGGTCTTCACGACAGGGGTTAGTTTTTATATACATCCCTGTAAATGTTATTGTCATTCAAATTTAGACCACGTGGTTTTTCGCAGTAAAAGTCGTGCCTCGTGTTTATAGTCTATATCCCAGAGTCTAGGTACTTGTAGTCAAATATTAAATCTAGACGTTTATTGATTTTAAAGTTTACCTCCATTAATTGGTGGATAAAATGAGTTCTAGATATAAATGTGACAATAGAAAATAGAGGTTTTTCTGCTCTTGCAACAAATAACATGCTTAGTAGCAACCCCCCTAAGGTTTTATTTTCGATCCGCGCCTGACCTAGAAATAGCATCAACAGTGAAACAGACTATACTATTTTATGCAGAATGTTCTTTGAAATTGGCTCGATATACTAAGTTTTAATTCAAAACAGACACACATTCATTTTTTAAAAAGCATGGTAATGCACGCCAAAAGCATCAAACATGGCTATTTATATTAAAACAACTTAATGTTTATATTTTCAGTCACGTGTAGAGAGGTAACCCGTTGAAAACGAACGATAACTCTGTTCTGAATATCATCGTTTAGTTTAAATTACCGCTAGATGATGCAATAAGACATATATCCTAATATATTCTCATGTTTTTATATAAATCAAAGTAGGATATGATATGAAAAACAAACGACCAGTACTTACGTATTTTGAGAATATTATCCGAACACTAAATACGTCCGCTCGAAATTTCACAGGAACCAATACTATTCTTACCAATACATCTGTACTATTGTATCAGTATATCGCCCTCACTAACATCAGCATCCTTACCAATACAACTGTACTATTGTATCAGTATATAGCCCTCACTAACATTAGCATCCTTACCAATACATTGGTACTAGAGTATCAGTATAGCTCTCACTGATTTCAACATCCTTACCAAAACATCCGTACTAGACTTTCAGTGTACTAGAGTTATCAGCAGAGCCCTAACTAACGTCAGCATCCTTACCAATACATTGTTACTAGAGTATCAGTATAGCCTTAACTAGCGTCAGCATCCTTACTAATACATTTGTACTAGAGTATCAGAATATTTCTCAGAAACATCAACATCCTTACCACTAGTATCAATATAGCCCTAACTAACGTCAGCATCCTTACCAATACATTGTTACTAGAGTATCAGTGTAGTCCTCACTAACATCAGCATTCTTACCAATATATCTGTTCTATAGTATCAGTATATAGTATATAGCCCTCACTAACGTCAGCCTCCTTATCCATACATCTGAAGTAAAGTATCAGTATAGTCCTTACTAATGTAAACATCCGTTCCATAACATCTGTACTAGAGTATTAGTAAAGTCCCCACTAACGCCAGCATCCTTACCAATACATCTCTACTTGAGTATCAGCATAGCTTTCACTAATTTCAAGATCTTTACCAAAACATCAGTATTAGAGTATCCGTGTAGCCCTCAATAACATAAGCATCTTTACCAATGCATCTGTAGTAGAGTACATGTATCAGTGTAGTCCTCACTAACATCAGCATTCTTACCAATACAACTGTAGTAGAGTACCAGTATATATTATATAGCCCTCACTAATGTAAAAGCCCGTTCCATTACATCTATACTATTATAAAAGTTTATTTCTAATTTTGGGCCCAGATGGCATACAAGATTACAGTGGAAGTGGAAAAGGATAACAATTCGTCCGTGTTTAAATAAAGTTATATTACGAAAGCTGAGCACGACTAAAAAATTAGAACACGCCATTTTTCCCCATCTCTAATACCAGCACTCAGATACATTATCATTTACGGTGCGTTTTGTTTGATGGCATACTTGGAACTCATTTGTAATAAAAGATTTATACCGTTTCGTGTAATAATTTGTACAGTTAATGTATAGGTATTGATAAATAAGAAAGGAAACATTGTATCGCAAATTTTATTGTGACTGATGCCACATTTTGTCATGGACTCTTCATCCTAAAATGACATGAAAAATGAAATTATATTTGTAGTAACAGAATGTATTATTGAAAGGAAACAATAGAAATGGAACAAAACAATGTAATGGAGACAATGCATTAAATTCAAGGAAAACATTGCTTCATCAAAGGAGAAAGATGAAACTATGAAAAAATATAAACAGAAATAAATTATAAAAGAACATCATATTAGCACACATTCTTAACACAGATATACAGTGACATACACACTCACAAGAAGATTAAAGATTTGTACATGAGCATCAGTTAATTCAGACTACTTGATTTGTCAAACATTTGCAGCCAGATTGATATTTACAAAATAAACCTCCATTCCATAAGAATAAGATTCTCCATTGGCGTAAAAAGCAGCAAAAGGATTTTGATGGGCCCAAAATATTCGGAAACCAATGTCGTATAATTTCCGAAGAGAACCCAGATCATAGTAGTGGTGGAATTCTAAACATAACTGGACAACGTTATTTAGAGCCCCGGATGATATCATTTCAGGGATGGTGCTGATCTCATTTCCTTCGATGTCAATTTTCAAAACGTCTATTTTTCTATTGGTGTGACCTAACTCTTTTTGTATGGTCCTCAGGGTTTTGAGTTTCCATGTCTCCCCGCTGACCGTTACTTCTTTATTTCTATCACCCAACCCCACGTTGTAGAAACTGATGTGATCCGAATGCTTATAATCAGCGGTTTTCATGCTAGGATCAAAACAAAACACGTCACATCCGTAAGTTTTCTCCATATCTTCGTCAAAGGAAAAATCGTAATTGATTCCGAATGAATACACAATGCACGGAGGTTTTGGACGGAACTGGACATCATGACAAATATCCCACCCCCCATCCACAATATTTCCAAGACGAAGCATCTGTTTGCACAGAATCTGGTGTTTTGAGATATACTTAAGGTACTCATTTTTATACTTCTTCTTTTCATTTTCATCTATTGGACTCGTACCAAGAGGGGCTATATTTGGTAAGTCGGACCCCTTTGATATCACAATATCCTCTTCGTCTCCATTTTTCAAAAACATGTTAATGGTCCAGCATCGAGAATACCTATTTCTTTTCCTTTCATTTCCTATACAATTCCAATTTCTGTCATACCAATACTTAAAATAATTGGACTCGTTCAATCGCCGCAGTGCCGTCATAATTTGAACGTAGTCCGATTTTGTTCCTGAGTTTGGGCTTAAGTGAATTTCAAGGATAATTTGCTTGACTTGCATTCTACGCAAAGTACGGATAAACTGAGTCAAATATTTGAAATCTCTGGAGTTTAATTTCATGACAACAACACTTATGACTTGCTGATGACTGGCGAGAACTTTGATAAAGCCACTAGTACTGTCATAACTGCTAGAAATTACGTCTCTACCAAAAAATACCACATCACATTTAAATTTTTCTTCCATCTGATCTGTGAATCTCTGACTGAGGTCGTGATTGTAGCTATATATAACACATCCTGGACTCGGCGCCACTGCTCTGTCTGTGCAAATACGAACACCGCCGTAGTCAACGTCACCAAAACGCTTAGGTTCTGTACAAAGACGTTGAAGGGAAGTGACGTATCGCGTGAACAGGCACGAGATTTCGTAGAGGGACATCATGCCAAGTTTTTCATCACCAGGAATCACAAAGTCAGTTTCATTTGTCCAACTTGCACAATGATCATGGAAAGTTTCAGGGTTAGTTCTATAAAACATGAGATGATTGATGACAAGAATGCAAATAATGGCTGCACAAAATACTGTCAGATAGATCAGGTTACGGGAAAATTTGCCAGAGATGCATCTTAAAATCGGAGGAGTTTGACGTCCAGATTTCATCCTCACCAGTATCTGTCAACAAATATAAATATTTTAAAACTACATATTTATACTATTACGCTTTGCATTAAGACGAGACGGTATCTTTTAATAATGATAATAATAATAATTAATAATTTAAATATGCACCCATGTAACATAACCTATTTTATCGGCAAACAACAGTCAGATCAGGGACTCAGATGGCAAATAGATATCCATAACACTCCTAAATTAAGAACATACAAACTTTTAAAGGAAAATTTCTGCCTAGAAAATTATATTTCAATGAATATTCCTAAACATATTAGGTCAGCTATGGCACAGTTTCGGTGTGGGGTATTACCGCTGAAGATAGAGACAGGACGATTTCGGGGGGAACCTGTCACTGAGCGCACGTGTAATTTCTGTATCTTGGACGAAATAGAGGACGAATTCCACTTTCTTCTAAAATGTGCTCTATATAACAATCTAAGAAGTGAACTTTACAAAAGTGTTAATTTTCCTAATAATTCATATTTATCTCAAGACAATCTATTTCAAACTCTCATTTGCAATTTTCCAAGACAAACTGCTAATTTTATACATTCTGCATTTAAATTAAGACAAAGTAAATTCTCGCGCATTAATTAAAAATTATTACTTAGTGTTTACAGTGACTTATAGGTCCAATGGGCCGGGTGTCTGATACATGTAATTGTATACTACTCACTTGTAAAAGATGTAACCCATGTCACTATAATAAATAAATGATGATGATGATGATTAATAAAGCAATTTGTATAAAACACACAATCAATACACACATATCGACGTGTACATGGGTTCATTGTTGTGAAAGGAAAAAGACACTTTATGTAGGATGTTGTGTTTAAAACAGGAAACGTCGGCTGAAGAGGGATCGATAGTCGTCGCTATTTTTAGACTGTATTTATCTCCTTTTTTTGAAGAAGAGCTATATATAAAAATAGAGGAAGTTACCTAAATCTTAAGTGTAAAATTTAGGGAATTTTCTCTGGTTATTTTTATTAGTTTATAGGAAAACAAATCATATCCTTAAATTTTAGGTAGGTCAGATGGTTAATTTGTTGACAATCGAGCCTCCTTACATAACCTAAACTTCATTTAACAATAATTACATGGTTTATACCAGTTCGTCCAGTGGTCTTGAAAAGAAACAACTGCTTGGTGTTTTCTAGCTGTTTTCGATAAAACTCCTATAATTAGGCCTCGGAAACAAACTGATTTGTTTTAGGACATCAGGGGTCGTAACTCAAGGACGGACACTGTCTCATTGTAACGGGTAAATAATGTTTCTGCAAGATGTCCTCTTCACAGGTAAAACACCACCTGTTGTACTTTACCGTTAATAAGTTGTAATTTATATACTCTGATGTAAAATGAGAACTATTCACTTGTCAACGATTCGATAGCGGATTATCGTAATGAGTGTCTAATTATTCAATCGATTAGAGTAATTAATCTAATTTTATTATTAAGCCAACAAAAAGTGTAAACCGAGAAAAGCTATTTAGATTATATGAACAGTATTCATGACATCTTCCATGGAAAACTTCTTACCCAATTTTTAAAACACAACTCCCAATATTTTATTAATTTAATTTCAAACTTACAGAAATATTTGAGACACCTTTATTCGGTTTGTTAGTTTGAGTAATAAAAAGTAAATGTGTCTAAAAATTTAAACACTTTAATGAAATAAAAAAAAAATTAAAGACAAATTGCCAAGTTCCTACATAGTAATACGATTCATTTTTTGCTTCGATGGATAGAAATCATTAGAAAATGTATTGGAATTGATATATCAACCTAAAATTGAGAGCGAGTGAACATGGTACCTTAAACGTGCTTCCTATATCTACTAAAAGAAAATGTCATGTTAATGAATAAATTAAATAGAAGACATACGCTCTGAAGGAAAGTTAAAGCTGGGTTCCTACGTCAAAGGCTATATTATAAAGCTACGTTCGTGACTTTTTGAAGAGACCACGACAAACCGATCGCACATTAAATATTCCAATATACCACTCAATCAATTATTTAGTTACTTTTTGAAAAAAAAAAATGATTAAAAATGTACAACAGAGCATCGTTGCAAATTTATATTGATTTATATAGAGTACTAAATTACACAAATCTATTAGAACGCCAAAGATTTAAAAACGACGTCGCTAGCGAAAAGGTTAGTGGGCCTGTCTAATTATTGCTAAGCAGTTAGTATCTAGACATGTGCGTTATATAACCCACAGTGTGTGTTTCAGACAATCATAATGGGCACTATATAAGGAATAAGGAATCATTCTTTGAGTATTATGAGGTGATAATTTTGGTCGGGGCGTGATCAAATCCAATAAAGCCCGAAAGGCTTTATGATAGATTTGATCACGCCCCGACCGAAATTATCACCTCATAATATTCAAAGAATGATTCCTTATTACTTATATAATTTTAAGCCATCGTAGGATTAAATATTTAAATATGAATAAGCAAACCCCGCTGGTGCCTCAATTTGGCGTCATTTGTATTATGGGTTATATATATGTAGTACAAAATCGGAAAAGACACTGGAAAATGTAAATATATACATGTATATTGTTACTGTAAGGACTAGTCCACCACAGTATGGAGTCATGGACATGGTTTACTTATTAACAGTCCTTGTAACGACAGAGTAGTGCACACAATGCTGTGGTTCATGCACTAATTTCATTATTGCACATCTGCACTATACTATGTGACTTAACGTCGTTTGTACCAGGCAGAGTAAATGCCTGAAGCATTGTGACCAAGTATCCCATGATGGTCCGTATTGGTTCATACAAAGCGTATCATAAGTGTTTTTTATGAGTACCATACATCTGTTTTGAAGTAGTTTATATAAATTTAGATAGTCATAAAGATTTGTTTGTAGATACAAAAGTAGAGATGGGAATATAGCTTTGTTAGGAAATCAGAAATTTCTCGTTATTCTTGTTTTCTGCTTACAAGCCCGAACTTCTAAACTCAAAAGATATTGATTTCTAGCATGTGTTCGACTTGAAAATGACAGAAAAAATTCAATTTTGGAGAAGACATCAACTATTAAAATTTCACTGCTATTCATGAAAACAAAAGTACCTGCAGTATTCGAACCCGGGACCTACGAGCCAGTAAACCGAAGATACACTTATTAGTTGCTACAGGGATAGACACTAAATTTTGGGGATACAAACTGTTTCACAATATGGGTGAAAATCGCCATGTTGTGACGTACTGTCATAAAAAAAAGAATTCACAGGGTGTCGAGGATCCTTAAACAACATGATTTTGTGTAGACACAGATCAACACCTGGACAGCACTGACACTTCCTATGACTTCCTTTTTTTTACTGTAGTTAAAAGACAGTAGCTTACAGTGCCAAAGAACTGTGGTGATAAAAGATGGTGTATGACCCTTTATGAAACTCATGCCAGTCCTATTGTGAAATCATATTGTATGCAATCCCTTGTAGCTTGGGGAAAGAGATCTCATTCTATAATCTTTGCTAGTCTTACCTCACGCTCTACAAAATATATTATCTTTAGAAATATTCATAATGATGCATTCAATTTTTCAGGACTGAATTGAATTAGGTAGAGATCTCAAAGCACAAATCTTCATATTAATTTAAACAATATTTTATTCAATATAAGAAGCACGAATTGTTGTCACTTCATGCGGATTTTTCACGACTTTATCGCATCTGTGCCATTGCGTTTGGATCAACCCTTGTAAGTAAATACCCGCGGCTTTTTCACGTGGGTCGTTACCATTGGTTATGACATAAAAGGTATAGAAGTGATTCCAAGTCTTGAGTTAAGATCGTCACTGTGTGTCACACGTTTACATTTCATTAAATGCTAGAAATCAACTTTTTTCAATGCCATATCGATAAAATTTAAATCCAACTGGGTTGTAAAGAATTTTTGGCATGCTCAATGATATCAATTGAGCATTGTGTAACTGCTTCCTCTTAATGTTTATTGTACAAGTATCTGCCTGACTTTTTTTCCTTGCAATTTTATTTGCGTAAAAATATTCCGGAAAAACCTTGTCCTTTTAACAAAATATACATGTAGACTGTCATCGCATATGCTTTTGGAAGAGCAAGGCCGTTCTAATGGAACTGTCAGATCGATGCGTATCTGCAAATATTGTAATTTAGGTGAACTCGAGGATGAATTCCATTTTATACCTATCTGTCCTTTTTATAAATGTCTACGTGTATTGTAATTAAAAAAATATTACTGGACTCGTCCTTCCATGTTCAAATTAGTTCAACTTGCCATTATTAATCGCAAACAATTGTGCCATCTCGCAATGTATCTGCGTGAGGCTGGTAAAAAACGAGAAAGCCAGGCTATTTGTACATCCAATTAATGTATTATCATTATTATATCATTTACATAAATTAAGGATTTATCTATTTATAGGGTCTCTCTTCCTAAGAATTTGCATGTATGGATAATATTTCTTGTAGAATATTGTAAAACATTAATACTATAGTAGTGACGTTCGCTTTTGCTTAGATAGAGTGTATGGATATTTTATAATTATGTATGTATGTTACAACTGCTTATAATTCATATGAATTTTGGCAAAATAAACAATGCAGATCATTGTGCATTGTGTTATTGCTTACGGGAAACTAGATTTGAGAGACGTGTTTTCTTTAGCATGACGAACCAGTGGTTTGCCAGTGCTTACATACATGTGCAGGTCTGACATTTGAAAATCATTTAAGGAAGGAGTCTTTTCATTATCAAACATACTTCTTATAATAAGAAATGCATGAAATGTTGACACAGTCAAACGGATCATATTACTTAATGATTCTATCAGTTTAATTAAATTTGACCTTTTTGTTTTCGGATAAAGGTCAGGTCAAGGTCACTACCTTTTTCCTCAACGTAAAGAGTGATAAAAATAAGTGTAGCTCTTTATAGTTCTGTAGACATTTGTTTAAGATTTGAAGATTCAAATCTTCAATGAAATCATAGACCATGAGAGTGTCTATCAGCTTATACTACTAAATTGGAATAAATATTTATACTAAAATTGATATTGCTTAGCCCGCATTTCCTCTAATTTTCTTAAATTTTGAAGAAATTTTGATTATTTTTTTATGCTTCCAATAATAAAATATTTCTTATTTTTATGTATTATGAAGACTTTATATAAAGATATAAATTGACAGAAAAGCTAATAGAATGACAGTTGCATAAAAGAGAAAAACTGATTTTAGTGATTTTTTCACAAAAATCAATGTATAGAATGGGCGCTTTAAAAAGCTTATAAAAATGTTATTTGATAGCCAAATCATATTTTAAAAACATATTCTGAAACCCAAGTATCATATTATTAGTTCACATTAGTAAAAAAAGAATCCAACATTATTGTTATTGTTTTTAAAATGCTAAAACAGACTCATTATATATATATAATCTGCAGCAATTCTGAATTGCGCAACATGTGATATTTTCCTACGCCAATATTAAGCCAAAAATATAGTCCTTGTTCCATTCTAAACATTGATTACATTTTTCTATGCCAAGTTGTATGATAGTAAAAAAGAAAGAAAAATATACTATTTTAATTTCCTTTCATCTTGATTTAATGAACAATTAATCAAATTTACGTTTGACAAGTCGAAAACCAGAAAAGACTCCTTCCTTAAAGTAAGCAGCAAAAAATTCCCGAAAGAAAACACATGTATAGCCATCTACAACATCAAGAGAGTGTGTTTTCATTCAATTTACAAATGAATTTTCAATTTTTTTAAATTTTGCATTAGAAAATCAAGCTTCTCCCACCCCACCCCGCTTCTTCCGGAAACAATTCAAATGAAATATTTCATCGGTCTTGTCGTTTTATAATATTGGGGAGACAATTTTGAATGAAACTATGCATGCATACATCAACATCCTCTACTGGACCAGTAAGTATCAAAGTTTGCAAAGAATTGTGGGTAATAAATAACAGAGAAGTTATCGCATGAAAGTACAATGAAGCGCACTGAAGTGGTAAAAATGTTCGTTTGAATGGAATATTCTAAACTTTGTATCGAACGTCAATTGTTACATAAGATACACCCATTTCTTTTAAAACGAGGAAAACAGTATTCGTCACAATGCTTTCGGAACCGCCCCTCTTCTAAACAACACAAGCAGGAATTTCACACACGCACATTATACACAAAAACAAAAACACAAACTTTCTTTCTTTCTTTCTTTCCAACTATGTTCAGAAACAATGACAATGTTCAAAATAAGAATATTTTTAGTAACTTTTGTTTGGAACTTCCTGTTACGTACAATAACATGTACTGTATTGCAAATAAAGAAAAGATTTTTTTTTCACAACATATATGCACATGTTTCAGTTTTTCGTTTTAGAGGGATAGGCTACGTTCTTCGTCTTCTTCGATCTTCTGCATTTGTTGCTGTGTTCGCAGCTTGTTGAGGGGACTGGGATATGCGCGGGGCATGGAAAACATATACGGAGAAAATATCGGGATTCAGCTTGTGTCTACATCTCGGTCCGCAGCCCTGTTTGTGTTGTTTAGAAGATGAGCGGTTCCGAAAGCATTGTTACAAATACTGTTTTCCTCGTTATAAAGGAAATGGGCGTGTCTTATGTAACAATTGATCTAATTTTTACGGGGCTGGTAAAAAACACACAATAGACAGCAACGTGAACCCTATGTGCGATACATTGGACCCGACTGAAATTGTTAAACCCTTTATACATACAAGTATCTAGCTACCTATGTATCTATCTAACATCACAACACAGCAAGTCAATCTTTTAATCGGTTTATATACAGCCGGTTCATAATCTACAAGAAGCCACATAATCCTAACTCTCCAGAAAATGATTAGGAATGGTAGATATAGATTTTTCATAGCCTGCGAGTCCGTCTTCTACGTAAGGAGTCCAATAATACCATATACTACCATACTTATGTTTACTTATGAGCAGATCAAGAAAATGAATGTACCATTTGTCTTAATAACATACCTTACCTGAGCAACAAAAGGCACCACACACACATAGATACACACGCGTGTATAACCACACAGTCAGATTAAGCAAAACCGATAAAGAGTATTCGGAAACCTCGGGCCATTCCGCTTCCCTTCATCACACCGAGATATGCCGAATGAAATAAGTTGGGGCACCACACAGGGTCATATTTATAACGATAATACTTAAGAAATAAACAAAGTTATTTAGTGAACATGGCGTTATGAATAGCAATTGCTCTGTTGGCATATTCCATGCCAGCAGAGCAGTTGCTATTCATAACGCCATGTTCACTTAATAATCGTTGTTTTTTACTCATATTTGCATTTTACCACTCGCAAATACCCTGTATTAGCCTAGATCTAGGTTAGCCTAGATTGCATCAAAAATAAATATTCAGACTGAGATGTACCTTTTTAATTCACATTGATTGTTAACAGAATCAATGATATGTTATAATAAGACTTGTTTTAATTAAATATATCAATTTTATGGAGTTGGTGAAAAACACATGATGTACCGTATAGTGGTTTTTCTATAATGTCATAGAAAAGTATATATCGTCACACCTTTTTAACGTCATAGTATACAGGCGGAGCAATTGCGATTATAGAGAAATAATTGCAGTTCCTCCGTATGGACTTGCAGTGGGAAAGAACAATGGATATGCAAATATAATTGATTATTGTTCAAAATGTAATGATACTATACCTTATCACGAGCGTAATAAATCCAGGTTCTATATTTCTTTGTTAAACAGTACATCACACAGTAAACAAATTGGATGGACAAAGAAATGATATATTACATGTATAGCAATAATTTGCCGATATAGTAAATATACGTACATGTAGAAAAAGCTAGTGATATGCCAGGAAATAACGTAATAAGTAGGCAGAGAATGATATACCAGGAAATTATAACGATTCGTTATAAATTTTAAAAAAAGATTAAGAAAGCAAAGTCGTTTCAGAATCTTAACTAAGGAAATGAATAAGAGGACTTGAAAATTGAAAACTGGTCGAAATAACCCCGCGTCAAAATGATATACATGGGGTAGTCACGGCCGAGATGATTTGGTTTTGCTTTTTAGCAAGAAAAAAAATTTAATGATTTGAAATAAAGAATTGCTTTATAAAAACAAATTTAAACCATTCATGTGATTGAATGTCCAGGATATCAACCAATATGAGTTGTCTTTCGTGCTTAATTTACTTTACAATTATGACAAGGGAATGATAAGAATTGTTACTATATTCAGTAGTATATTCTCACTATATAATTCTAGACAGACAAGTGGTTAAAAACTGTAATATTATCGGAATGGCTAAGGAATATTTTCTTCGTTTGCAGCCACCAGTGGAGGACTGTTTATGCTTCGAAGGTCAGTTTTGTAAAGAACATTTGCACCTATTTCTTATGCAAATTGTTAATGTGAGTTGGATTTTTGATTTATTTTTTTTTTTTTGGGGGGGGGGGGGGCATACATCTTTTAAAAAATATGCATTTGCGGGATTTTTTTTGTTAATAAAAAGAGGAATATAATATCTCCCGTTTAGCGCAATCATTCCCCTATAGAGTAACTGCCCAACCTGTGTATATGAATCTTATCTTCAATCATGAGCAGACACGTCTAAATTTATTCAAGATGTGTGCAGAGCAGTAAGGGTAATAAAACAACAAATCATTTTATTGCAACGCAGTTTAACACCATTATGACCGTAAATTTCTATAAGAAATTGACTATAAAATTGAGGGAGGAATAAACGTAACAGTAGTGACCGAAAAGGGATTCAAAATACGGCATGAAGTGCATTCATCCTTTAAAAGTGTAACACATTCCCACCAGTACATACAACTTTCAAACTACCGCTGGTTGTCTAATTTATAAATTGTGAATCCTATTTGTTGTCCTATTTTTTTTTTTCAATATATCTTATTCAAAGTTACGGTTGAAAAAAGTTTATATCAATAAAATCATGTGTGTAAAGTGCTGAAATTTGACAAGCGTTGGGTGACTATGAATATTATTTTACCTACGGTAAGTCAAATCGAGTAGACCCAAAAATTTCACAACCACTAAATAAGCAAGTCACTGTAAAAACCATAAAACTTCCATACCGAGAGTAGGGAGTGGAGGCCGGGGGGGGGGGGGGGGGGAGCGATCTCTGATATAGATTTAATCAAGCATGGGTCATTAAACAACTTCCTCCTTGATAAGGACTTCCTGCCTATCTTTAGAACAATTGATGCCCTGTAGGAGTCTCCACGTGATCATTGAGAGTAGATATTTCCTGAACCAGTTTGGGCATTAAATCAGGGATTAAACCTGGATTTTTTGGGGTGAGAGTTAAAAAAAGAGGGAAATCGAATACTGCCGGTGAATAATTTCGACGACTTTTCACCATGGGCAAATAGCAAGAAAACTATTTCACGATTGTAGATAGATTAGCATGTTAATTCGTTGTAACTTTACGAAAATAAGACGGTTTTGAACTCGTGAAAATCGAGAGTAGTCTTGCATCGATTGTGAATATTTCCATTGAGAGCATGTTTTTCTGCCTAAAACCCCCAAATTTTCAGATTTTCTGTTCAATGAATTAACACCACTTAATGCAAGAGGAAAATCTAATGCAGATCGAAGTTGCTGTTTATTTTCGAATAATTTAATTCTGGTTGTAACGCGGCATTTGATTGGATAGAAAAATTTAGTTAAATTTGTATAACCTGGTTTGCACGTCACAATGCACCAACGTACTAATTCACTTGACGTTATGTTTGAATTTTGAACAGATTTATATCATTTTTAAAAGTAAAACGGACTCAATTTGTAGAGCAAATTCCAGAAAATTAAATTATAAGGAATGAACTCAATGTCTACCCAAGTTATACTCGTATAACCTGGGTTGGAGCAATTTACGCTTTTTTATAATCCGCTTCGCAGATTATAAAGCGTAAATTGCCCCAACCCAGGTTATACGAGTATATTTGCATTTCCATTGTTCTTTTCCACTGTAAGCCCATACGGAGGAGCTGCAATTATTTCTCTATAATCGCAATTGCTCTGTCTGTATTCTATGACGTCATAAAGGTGTAACGTTATATGTACTTTTCCATGACGTTATAGATTTAAACTACTATACGATACATCATGTGTTTTTCTCCAACTCCATTAAAATTGACGTATTTTATATTAAAACATGTTTTTGATAACATTTTAAAGGAATTACTGTTATAAATTATCATTGACTCTGTTAACAAATCTATGTGAATTAAAAAGATGCATTACAGTCTGAATGTTTACTTTTGATGTAATAGCTAAATGTCAAGGTCTAGGCTAAAACAGGGTATTTGCGAGTGGTAAAATGCAAATATAAGTATTGTAATAAACAACGATTATTTAGTGAACATGGCGTTATGAATAGCAACTGCTCTGCTGGCATATTTTCCATGATGCGCTAGCGCGCATCATGAAATATGCCAACAGAGCAATTGCTATTCATAACGCCATGTTCACTAAATAACGTTGTTTATTTCTTAAATAACTTGGGTAGACATTGAGTTCATTTCTTAAATGATTTAATTCTGGTTGTAAGGCGGCATTTGATTGGATCAAAAATTTAGTTAGATTTGTATAATCTGGTTTGCACGTCACAACACACGTCACAATGCACCAACGTCAAAAACGTACTAATCTACTTGACGTTACGTTTGAATTTTGAACAGATTAATATCATTTTTTTATAAAAGTAAAACGGACTCAATTTTTACAGCAAATTAAAGAAAGTTAAATTATAAGGATTAAGGAATGAACTCAATATCGACCCAAGTTATACTCGTATAACCTGGGTTGGGGCAATTTACGCTTTTTTATAATCCGCCTCGCGGATTATAAAAAAGCGTAAATTGCCCCAACCCAGGTTATACGATTATAACTTGGGTAGACATTGAGTTCATATTTTAATATACGACTGAACATGTGTATTGAATGATCAGGTGGCAGAGGATAGTTTTTTTGGTCAAGGAAATGTGAGGCAGATAGTGCTCAGATATGTGATTTGATTTTTCAGTGGATTTTTAAAATTTGCGAAAATTAGTTTGCATGCAGGGGACACATGGTCCTGACTCCTGAACATTTTTAAACACTTCAGAATAAAACAAGTACAACTTACATAAAGGACTCTATATAGCCAGGGACGGTCTCAAAATTTTTTGAACTTTTTTTGAAAAAGTTTTTTCACTTTCACGGGTCCAGCACCACGCTCCAGTCCCGAGCAACTGCCATAAACTACCATAGGATTGGTAGCTTAATGTATACACATGCAAATAATCCCCAATTTATTGGGGGTTAATCACCTTCTTTTCGAGTGACAATTCGTGTTCTGCACCCACCCTACTTTTCAGGTTCAAAACCAAAAGTGAAAATTTTGGCCACAGTTTCGCATTTTCATTCCATATCTGAAGAAAAGTGCTACCAGTATCAAAGTGTCATTTATAAATGAAATTGACATGAGCTCTTCTATCCACAAAATGAATGCAATAAATATTCTAGCAATTTATACCCCTCAAATAACCAGACAAACCTTTAGGTTCTCCCTTTATTTCAAATTTTGACGGGTCTTTCGTTCGAAACTATCCCCTGCCACCTCACATTATATTGGTGGCAGGGGAGTTAATTTGGTCGAGGAAAGTTGAGGCAGATAGTACTCATAGATGTGATCTATTTCCAGTGGATTTTCAAATTTGCTAAAATTGGTTTGCATGCAAGGGACACAAGGTCCCGACTCTTGAGAATTTAAAGATTTCAGAATCAAACAAGTACAATTTACATATAGCACTATTTAGAATAGCCAGGGACGGTCTCAAAATTTTCTGAAAATTTGCCCTTTTTCACATTTTCACGGGTCCAGCACCACATTCCAGTTCCGAGCAACTGCCAAAAACTATCATAGGACTTGTAGCTTAATATATAATAACCATGCAAATAATCACCAATTAATGGGTGAGGGGGGTCAATCACCTTCTTTTCAAGTGAAATTTCGTGTTAACTCTTGCCAACGAAAACGGCTTCGTTCTTTGCTTAATTATATGAACTTTGTATTAATGTTATTACTTAAACAATAAAATGATTTATTTGGGGGTTCATTCGGGATATGAAGGTAGCGACATTGCAGAAAAATACATAACCAGCGTTAGCGGGTCATGTAATTTTTTTCTGCAATGATCAATCTTCACTATATTAACATCTTTCTTTTAACTAATTAATAAATTGATTATGAAAAAGTGAAAATTCACTAAATTACTGTTAATGTACAGTACATTAGCTAAATGAAACAGCCAAATTGTCTCCTGTAAGACTTTGAGTCTGACATCATCATAATTATTTCGTGCAGTCCGCGATTTAACTTAGGTTGCTGTTGGCTTCGACCAATCGATAAACAGCGCGTGTCAATTTTAGTCCTGTCAAATTTCTTTCAGTTTCAGCCGTTGTAGATTTCGACCAATCGATAAACGGGGTGTGTAGATTTCAGTCTGGTTGTTTCTATAGAGCTGTGAATGAACTTTAAGTTTCTGTAAGAAATAGAGGAAATAACACATGGTAGATCTAAATATATAAAGTTGCACTTAAGACATTGGCAATTCCTCCAATTCAAAGAAATATGACAATTTTTAACATTTATTTTGTCGCAGTTCTGCTTCCTGATATCTTTATGAAGGCACCATCTGGCACATGTGAAATATTGAACTAAGTTTGATATTTTCTGACATAACAATGTTCTGTTTAAAATATGTATACATATCAACGACTTCCTTCCTTATCTTATAGCATCCTTATCATTTCTTTCCTGTTTTTACCAATAGACATGATTATATTTCATAATCTTAACAATATCATAAAACCTCGTAAATACTATATAAATAGTGCCTGTTTGGGAGGGTAACTGTTGAAATTGACACTCCGAGACAACCATTGTCAACCGACGCGAGGCGGAGGTTGACAATGGTTTTCGAGGGGTGTCAATTTCAACAGTTAACTTCCCAAACAGGCACTATTTATTTCATTATACTGAATGTCTTAATTTTAAAGAAAATTTTACTTCTTTATATAGAAATGACGTGAATTCTACGGCGAACCGTACGCGCATAATTAACGCGCATGTAACAATTCGTTGTGTTACCCGTTGTTAAGTGTGTTGCTAATGCTGAGGGTAATAGAACGGATTACCAACTGCGTCTAAACCAATCAGATTTCAGTATTTAACATGAAAGTATAATAAATCAATTTGTGTACCGTTTCGATGCACAAAATATAATATTGAAATTCCAGTTTTCATATTTTTTCAGGGATATGGGTGACACATTATTACATTCATACATGCAATATAAATAGAAGAAACTGGCTTGGACTTGTTTCATTGAGGAAAATTGTTCGGCAGTCCGTCGCCTATATGTGTGCCGAGTCTCATAATGTGACTAACGAACGACAACTCAAGAACAATTGCAGAACTGTGCATTCGGGTTGACATATCGTTGATCAGCTCGACAGATTGTACAATTCCGTATAAAAAAGAAAGAATTGCAAATTAACGGGGCATTAAAACTTGTCCTTGTTTGAGATTTATTTGCCAAATTACCGGATACATTGTTTTAGACAATGTTTGAAATAGAAACATCTGCATGTTATATTGAAGTAAACTGATATTGGTAAAAAAAAATTCCACTAAGATTGCAATGAGGAAAAATATTTCAAGATTTCATAAAAGTACTACGCTTGATATGGTCAAATATTCCCCCCAGTTTAACAAATTTTTAAATATACAGTATCAAAAACCGATCAATTCTTCATTAACATTATACAGAGGATATCTATCACATTAATTTGATATTTGTCATCTTTGTCCAATAGTTGATACAGCTCTACCACAGGAAATTCAAATAAAAAACGTTGAGAGTTGAAAATAATTTTATAAAAAATAACAGTCTCTAAAACAGTAATAAAGCCGAACAGCTATTCAATTTTAAAAACGTGTTTTAACGACCATATCTCATATAGAACTGATTATAACAAGTTCGTTCATTGTAGTCTGAATATAATTGTGAAGGCTGTATCAAAGAATGGGTTTGAAATGGTAGGTCTATATATAGCCTGCTTTTTCTACTGTTGAAAATGATCATTGAATATTGTTTTATGTTACCTTCTTTGTAGGTTAACGTTTCAAATTTTTATTTAGACGTTTTGCTAAATGTCTTTTTGTATTAGAAACAACACATAATTCATAACATGACCACACACGTTCTGATAAAAAAAACCCCAAAATGTTTCCTTCGTTTGATGCTATGGAAATAGTCAGTTTGGTCTATTTCATTTCCATGACTCATATCTACAAGACGTACTATTATAAATCATTCCAAAATTGTTCAATTCTGCTACAACATAAATGAAATACCTGAAAATACTGTTATAGGCGGATCCAGCGCCGGCGCGCCGGGCGCGCGCCCCCCCGTTTGATTTTTTTTTTTTTTTTGTGGATGATTTTTTTCTGATCATATAAAGTCATGCTTTACTTTAATATTACAAAGATTTATAATTTGTAGGCATATTCATGTAGAAGTGTTATTTCATTCGATATAGTTTAGTAATTAAAAAAAAAATAGGAACGGCTCAACTTGTGTACGAGTGGACTTCTTGTGTAAGACTCGGTTTATGTAGTACAAAATATTCACAGAATAATTACTTTTCTATTACTTATTCCTGTGTCGAGTGCTACTGTTGAACGAGGAAACTCAGCAATAAAACGTATTAAATTGTCCCAGAGAAGTACTATGGGACAGGACCGGTTAAACGCCCTTACTCTTCTCCAAATTCACAGAGATATTCCCCTAGACTACAAGAAAATTGTCGACATCTTCATTAACAAAAACCCAAGAAGAATGGTGTCTAACAATCCATTTAAATAAAACAGCTATAATTGTGTACGATATTTTGAAGTATTTCTTGTTTTTATTTATTTTAATTATTTACGACCGACAAACTCATTGGTGCAAATTTTCTCCTGGACAATTATGACAAATAACAATATTATTGAGTAAAATTGCAAAAGCCTACAAAATGAACAAAATTTAGTTAAAAGTCTTATCCCAGATACAATGAAATAAATACTTATTTGTAAGAGCTCAATTGAAACTTTCTGCAGCTTTTGTTACTTCAAAATTAAATGTATCATAACATTTTGGTAACATTTCTAGTGACTAAGATGACGGGAAAATAAGTAAAAATTGGCCCTCCAGACAACATGATTTTTCCTTTAAAAATATCTAGATTTCAGGAGCTTCCAGGGGCTTCGCCCCCTGGACCCCCACCAGGGCTTCGCCCTGGTCCCACTAGGGGCCTCAAGGCGGCCCCCAGACCCCCTGCCTTTAACTGCGCCCCCCCCCCGTTTTCAAATTCCTGGATCCGCCACTGATAGTCAATGGCAACGATTGACTTGCTTTCAAAAACATTTGCTCATTTCCATACAAGACATCCTCTTTCTACCTACTATTAATAATCCTTACAATAACACCTGTCTTGTATCGCAAGCCCACCTAACATTACAAACGTTATCAACTGTCATAAGTGACTATCTGTTTGGTATCAGGCGTGTTTCTGAAATCTCGTCGAGATATAAACTCTCAGTCTATAGAGTCCGTAAAAAGCCAACTGTAAAAGTGGGATCACAAGGATGGCCAGTCCCGGCACGGTTATACTGGGATACAGAGGCTGGCTATAGTCCAGGACATTGTAAATCACGGTCCCCGACACCCCGTACACAACCACGCTGAACCCAATGTACACTAGGCCGTAAATTAGGGGGTACACGAAATGTAGGAATCGGACTGGACGCGCACATATTGCCGCGTCGACGAGCACAAAAATGGTGTTGATTGCGTGCATATTGGTATCATTGACGAGCTCGGAGTTGCTGACATGGAGAGTTGGGTAAATAGCACTAAAGTACACGACCGTCACTATTACAGAAAACACTTGTACAATGTTCGAAAGCAGCCATGATAGTTTCATGTACCACGTGACTCCATTAACCAGCTCAGTTTTGCAACTTTTTCGGTCAGTTTCGGGAGTTTCAGAAATGCTCTTTCCTATTGGCTCCATTTTCTCGCCAACAAATCCCCGGTTTTCTCTACTTTTACTTTCGTCTTTTATGTGTTGATTTTCGGTACAACTTACTTTTCTTGGCCGCCGGAAGTGATGAAACACAGTTATCACGGCGGTTAGTATGAAGTGGAGAGTAAGGAGAATGTACGTCCACACCGTCAAGTATTGTAGCAGGGTGTACGTGGCGTTCATCGCACACACCGCGATCAACGCACCTGTCGTATAAAGCGACAGAAAAACCCGGATGAAAATATACGCCGCAGAAGGCCATTTCCACTGAAAGAGAAACAAATGTCCATCATTATAAGTTTAAAATGCCAAAGATTACTAATAGCTAGAGACAGATGTTATGAAAGTGATATGGGTATATATTTTTAAGAAGCGTGCACATCAGACCATTTGGCACCGCTTTATTTATTTTTTGTTTACTTGAAATTTAGACATTTTATTCTCTTTAAAATACTAGAATATAGTTGTATGCACATTATGATTGTAATAAGATATTATTGAGATATATATATTATTAAGATAATTTTGTGGAAAGACGCTTATGTAAATTTTGTTCAGATATTGAAGATGAATTCCATTTTGTTTTGAAATGCCGACAGTATAGGGAAATTCGAGTAAAATATATTAAGATATAATATTGGAAAAACCCGTCTGTATACAAATTTATACAATTATTAAGTGTTCAAAATTTGAAAGAACTGTATAATTTGGGGAAGTATCTCCATCTAGCTTTCAATATTCATGATAATTAAGAAAAATTCTCTGATTTTCTTTTTTTCTCGCCTGTTAGTAAAATTTTATTTTATATACAATGTCAATGTACTTTACATGTACATGTACCATATAATTATTTCAATATTGCTATTAAGTATATGTAATAACATATGCCATAAGTTGTAGTCTTGTGCAAATAAAGAATGAAAAAAAAGATTGTAGAATAAAAGAAATACTTGAACTTAAAAAGCACGTAAAAACAAGTGGGTTCAATGCGGTAGAATACTTATCATTATTCTGTATAGAATGTCTGATTATCATATCAAAAATATGATTTGATTTTTCAATAAATTTAATTTTCTGAGAATTTTGATTTTCTAAGAAATCTGAAGTAATTGTTTACACTTTATAACTTTTCGAGGCGTATAACACGCACGCCTTGATCATATAATTTAATCAGTTCAGGATTACCCCAAACTCGCTTGACTACTTTTCTACTAGAGTGTGACGTAGAGAAACAGCATCACAGGTCTAGTTTTGATTAGAATTGTTTTAATTGATAAAATCTATTATTCCGGGTCAGTGTAATCTGAGGCAGTGGAGAGTCAGCCGGTTTAAAGAGTTACATGTAATTGGGGGCTCTCTTAAAAAAAAAACTCTCTTAATCGGCCGAGAGCAGATAGCGACTTCAAAACTCCGCGATGATAGATCTACCGTTTTGCCAAGCGCCTTGTGGCCAGATTGGACATCTTGTTTGCTTTCCACTGGTAAATGTTAGCATAATGATTATGTGCTCAACTCGGCACCTCGTTGCACACATTTACCTTTTCTGAGTACGAAATATATGCACATTTAAGTCGGATTTGGTGATCAATCTTATCCCAAACCCATTGATACTGTCAAGTTTGTGATAACATATGTAAATATTACAAAACGCTAAAATATCATACAGCAACACGTATAATTTATTTCTAATTTTCAAAGAAGAAATTAAAATAATTATATCAAAGACCCATCGAACATTAATGGCGATCTCTCCCATTCGGAGCCCACTCGATCATGATGTTGCGAGATGATCATAAATAGAATGCAAATATATATTAAAGCTACATGTACCGTATGTACATGTATTTCTATACTTTTAAGGAACAAAATCAATTTCTAACACTCTCGTTTAGCTTAGTTGTGGTGTAGAAATAAGGGCGTCAAACTACAGAAATATCTGCAGTGTTTTGACTAGACAAAATTCCCGAATGTCGTGAATCTATAAATCTCTGCGGGGACGGGGTTACCGGGCCACACAATAAATCCACGCGTTGTGATACCAAGGCTCTCTACGTGTCTACGTGTATTTATTTCACTATATGTTTTTTGTAACGTATTTGTTTCTACAAATGTACTTCATAAATGCCATTATCACCCCCAAGTACTCTTGACATTTACTCGGGCAAACGCCGCACTCACATTTCTATTGAATTTTTAACATTAAAATTTTGGATATCAATAACATATACAGCGTCAGTGCTTTTAGAAATAAAAATTAAAATATCTAGATGAAATCGCTGGTCAGAATATCACTCCACACACATGTGTCTGTTAGAGTTTTATTGAAAGGGCTAATCAGGCCATTTAATGTTTAGTTTCCCTCGTTTGTAATATATATGTCTCGGTATGTGGTATTAACGGCGTCCTTTAAATGTGCTTATAAAAGATGATAAATAATCTAATGTTAAAAACGAATTGTTTCAATTTTACTTTGACTGGAAACATTACATCTAATAAAGAAACACTTGTATATTATCATTTTCCGCCACTATCCGTGACCTCTCTCCCTAAAAAAATATTCTGAAGCTGAATCTACTAAATTCTAAATCATGAAAATCGGATATTCCAAGAAAATGAGTTTTAAAAAACTATAGCACAATCAAATAACACAATTAAATTTATTACCATCCCCACCCCCTCCAAATAAAAAGGATAAAAAAAGAAATTAAATCTTACTTGACAAGAGAAGAAATGAGCTGGATTGTCGTAACTTAGTCCGATTTTCTTCAGTTGAAACTCGTCCCTGAATGACATTCTTTTTCTAGGTAGTGCCCCACTCTGGTCCGCTCCCTCTCTGGCTGTCCGCCTCTCGCACCACCAGTATATTTCACCTGGAACACGTGGTTCCCATAAAACAAGACAGCGCTACACTTTATCGAGTTGTTATCACTGCTTACTCACTTAACAACACGGCGCATACTCCCGGCGAACCCCCGCTTATAGTCCACGCATAGTAGATATACATGTAGCAGTGTCCACGTGTAAATGCATGAGGTTTACAACAAATTTCATATTTTCGTATTAATTCTATAATTTTGAAACTTAGGTAGTGGTTGTATAGAACTCAAAAATAGCTGCGAGAGAGGGGTAGACCTATTCGGCCTTGGAATAAGATCTCAAAGAAATATCTGCGTATACAAAATAAAACATATATATAGAAGCTTCTTACCCAATATGTGGCTAAAAAACTTTTTCATACTAAATTTCATTCAACCCCCCCCCCAAAAAAAAATTCCATCCGGTCCCGCTAATGATCTTCGGAAGTCCTTGGGACAGTCCAGGAATGCCGTTGGCCAAATACCGCGCAAATCACCGCCTTATGACGTCATAATGAATATACGTTGTTTCCATCAATGATATTTTGTTATTTATCCATAGCGATTAACACGCTTTCACGCGAAAGTGTATCTTTTTGTTTCAGAAGATTGCATTTTCTTCTTCTTTTCTTAATTAATCAAACTTAATTGCGTTATGGAAAAGGAGAGCGCTTTGGAGAAGATTATAGGCAGTGATGTGATAGGATTATTGAAGTGCAACATTTGCTGGGATTTTTTCACGGAACCCACCATTTTGCCTTGCGGACACACGTTTTGTATGGGGTAAAGTGGATCTTTTAAAAAAAATTCTGCCTTTTCGATCTATAAGATTTTGTTTTTGATAACCTTTTTTTTCATTCGAAAGGTACATTTTTATATTGAATTTGCCATTTTAAAGAAATTTATCGATAACACAGAACCGTAAAATAACCGTCGAAAATGATAAGCACAGCGGTACTAATGGCAGGATAATGCCGCATTGACTCAAAAAATGAAGAAAATTTAACTAGAAAAGTCGACGAACAAATTGGATATCTAAAAGCTGATCCTTGAAAACAGATTAAATAAATTGCACAGTTGCATCTAAATAACATAAAGAAATGTTAAGGGTAAAATGTATAATAGATTTTAACATTTTCAAAGGGTTTTCGCACCATAATTAAGTGTGTGGAATTGATATGCCTGATTTTTTGGGGGGGGGGGGGGGGTTGGGGGGGGGGGTTACAAATTGACATATACATTAACCGGTCAAAGTACAAGTATAGGCATTTCCCAGAATTACCTCTTAAAGGTCTGAGATAACGAGGAAATTTAGATAAACTGGATAGAAATCCTAATCCACATCAATGTATTTTATATTGATAATGATAATCATTACATTTGTAATACAAGTTAACATTTATATGGAAAATATGGGCAGGCACGTAGCATGGAGGGGGGGGGGGGCAGCAAACCTTTTTCTTAAATTTACTTATAAAAAAGTGAATTATCACGGAGTTGGCTCCTTTCCCACTTTTTTAGGAGCATATATTTACATATGTTTCCTAAACCATAGATAACGAAAACGTTCAATTTTCATGGCGTCACAATGACCATAGCACGCTCTAATATCGCTTGTCGCTTGGATTATTGTAACACAATTGTTCTAATCGTGACCATGCAACCAACTTCATATCCCGGTGAGTAAAAAATTGAAATGAAAATAAGACAATTATAAGAAAAATTAAAGTCATAGATATACTACGTTACCCTCCTCCTCCTCCCCCCCCCCCCCCCCCCCCCCCCCCCACACACACACATACATGTACATGTATAAACGTAGGTAGTTTTTGTCGAAGTTAAATTCATGGCCAGGAGGGGGGAGGGAGAGACCATGTTAGAAAATCGCAAAAAATCACCGAAATATTAAGGGATAAAAAATCACGATAGCCACACTATCCTTTCTAAGCCCCTGCTCGACGTTCGTACTTTGAAGCGTTAACGAATTTAGAAATCCGGATTCATACGACCGTCGGATGAAGTTCCGGGGAAATATATACCGTAGGAAATTAAATATGGATTATAAATGATAAGAAATATCACCGTTAGGCACTGCTAATAGGCAACACCAAGTTCCTGTATATACATGTAAATCAGCATGCATCTTTTCTAACAAAACAATAAAATATATTTTATCATACTCCCCCGCCCCGTTAATGTCAGCGCAACGTACGGGACATTTTTATGGAGGTATTTTACTGCCAGTAAATATTATTTTACGTATAATCGTACATACAAGGTACATTTAAAATATTTTAAGATGTTTAAAATAATTTTGTCTAGAACGTCAAATTTTAGGATTTTTTTTATCAGAGGGTTGTGGTCGGGTGGGGGGGGGGGTGAGGGAATAAAGAGTAAAAATCTGCAAGAGTAGATGATAATATCATTGATCTATTCTTAAATTAACTTTATTGAAATTCTTTGTAAAATACCACGGGCAGATCAAACATAATTCGAGTTGTCAAAGACGATAAATTCGTTGGTTTTGTGTATGTGTTGGCACTGTTGAGTACGTTTTATGAGCGTCTGTGCAGTGTCTGTAACCCCGATCTCTCTGGCAGGGGTCGGCTCCAGTCTCCCAATTAACAGCCCTAAACATCAACAGCCATCAAAGGCGATCTTGAAGTCAGGAGTCGCGGTTTCTGGTTGTTTTGTAGTACTATCCTCTTCAAATAAACATTAGCGTGTCTTGAAATGATAATTAAAACGTATTTTTATGATACTCAAGATATGCAGATTTCTAATGCCTGGAGTAAAGAATTGAACATTGTACCTTTACATAAGAGTAACGAATTCCAAAGTTTTGCCAATTCAAATCACTGGCCGCCAAAAGGATGTTGATTTATGATAAAAAAAATTAATGTGTTTGTTTTTATGAAGTTATCATAAACAGAAGAAAAATAATATCAGATCATATTTATCATCATAACGGAAACTTAAATAATTAATCCAGGGGGTATAGGAGCATGCCTCGTTTGATCTGATGATCCGCGCCTGGCAACGTGATCAAACTCTGGATCAAGTTACTATTTTAATTATTATACATGTACATGTAATACCTACAAAGGTTAATAAAAAAACCTTTCAATTAATTCAATATTTAAAACGCGCTAAAAGCCTTTAAGAAATTATAACGAAATTTCTCCACACCTATTGAGCACATCAAACGACAATTGTTTCAAAAATATTTATTATCTGCTATCAACTGAACTGTTTTTCTCTATTAGTGCCTTTTTTAGCTAGTTAAATCAAGAAATATATGCTACTCTTTAAATTTATCATCGAAATAAAAATAAAAGCACCTAGCCCCCCCCCCCCCACCACCATTTAAAAAAAAATCGATTTTTTCTCTTAATTAAAAACCATATCTAAAACATACTTTTCATGAAATGGTCCCTCCATGTAACATATGAATTCTCTCTATAATATTTTCACACGTCATATATGGGTCCAGCAAAGTTAACAATTAAGATACGCATCAACTGGATTTTTGTAAATGTATTCCGTTCCAAGTTTCTGTTTCTAGCAATTAATAAAACTACCTGTAGTGCGTTTGTGCCCGAACTACATGTACATTCATTAGAATAAAAATCGCACAGTTCTTATGTCTTTATCCTCTTTTTGCTTCAGGTTTAAATACACAACCAATAATAAAACAGTTAACGGGGATTTTGCATGAAAAGTACCCGCATTATATCGTTGAAAAAATGAGCCAGGAGTCTGTTTGTTTCGTCACATAATGATTTCAATTGTTTTTCGCTGACACCTTAGTATAGCTTCAGGTCCGTAGCTCCCGGTCTGAAAAAAATTCGTCGGTCCGATTTTTTTAAACCGGGAGCTACAGACCTGCAGCTACTACATGTACAGTTATTATATAAGAAAATTCATTTAAAAAATGGTGCAAAATATAACATGAGACTTACGTTAGTGTTTCTTTTTATAACTTCGCAAGATGTTAAGGTAGTCCTATACTCGGCACTTAATGGGCTCAATCATTAAAAGCTTAGCTTTAAATGATAAATATACATTCTAGCAATACATATACAAAAGAAAATATGTATGTTTACATGCTAGTTTGTTTGTTATCACCTCTCAGACGGGTGTACCCCCTTGCGAAAATTATTGACAATTATGAAATTTGCCAGACGTCCGTTTTTCATAAAAATAATTACCAATTTTGGGAAAATTAGAACTGAACATACAAAATAGAGTATAAATATTTATTTAAGCCATATCTCATCAATAATTTTGCGCAAATGTTTGTAGTAAGTACGCTTTATGGACCTGATGTATCAAAATAGAATACAAAAAATGCAATGCTAGTGTCACGTTTGATAATTTTTTTACTATTTTATGGACTCAAACTTAAATTCATGGTGTTTATTCTATAAATTGACATCTTAGAAAAAAGATTTGGTTAAATAAATTATATGTTGACGGATTACTTTTCACGCTATAAGCTCTAAACCAAGTAGACCCTGACGAAAATATCCGTAAAAGTCACATTTTGCTACAGTTTTCTGCCTAGATCTGTCAACGATGATAGATATCATTTAAACATTAATTAATTAACGATTGATTAAATTCGAAATAGCTTCTGTCTCTAAATTTTAGTAAAAGAAAAAGAAAAATTCGGGGGGGGGGGGGGTCAAAACAAAGAAGATATAAGCATACCTGATATCCTGGTTAATCAGAAACTTCGTTTTTCATTTTACTTTAACAGAATCTAGTTTCTCAAGATTAATCATTTCTATTTCTCATAGAATGCATATATTACCGTTCAAATTGCTTATTATTGCCATTGTTTACTACAGCGATGTAGAGCAAAATCAATACCGGGTATCAAAAACGCTGTGTAAAAGTCGAACCAATATTGTAAAATCCGTATTATGACGTAGTGCGATACTCGGACTACTTTAAGGTCTGTCTGGACATGATACAATGTATGAATGTAATCTGAAGGGTGGATGCCCAGATGTATGTATATCATTGCTATACATGAACTCAATATTATTTAGGAAATGAACTCAATGTCTACCCAAGTTAGTTATACCTGGGTTGGGGCAGTTTACACTTTATAATTTGCGAAGCGGATTATAAAAGAGCGTTATTTGCTCCAAACAAGGTTATACAAATTTAACTAATTTTTTCTATCCAATCAAATGCTGCGTTACAACCAAAATTGAATTAATAATCAATGAAAAAAATATTGTTTCACCTCCGTAGTTCTAAACCACCAGACTGTGCGGAAAAAATATACATGTACATATTTTTTTTTACCAAGGTCCATCAATGATTTGCTTGAACATATTCATACAATAAACGTAATAATTTTACCACCTTCACTTCATGAAGGAGTATAACAAAATAGGTATTTTTCGCATGTCTAAATCTGAATATTTTTAAATTATCATTTCAGATGCTTGAACGAAATAGGCCGACATCGGGTGAAGAACGCGAAACCAGCAGTAAGCTGTGACGTCACCATACTCTGTCCTAACTGTCGCCATGGAGTCAAGCTGGATGACGTCAACAACCTGAAGAATGGTGTTCGATTAAACTACGCGCTGAGTTCCATAAAAGAAACATTGACCAATTTCCAGTCTGTGCCGAAAGTAGGTGGTTTTGGTTATGCATAAATAAACAGTTTTGCTGTGCCAACAAAAGACTTGGTGGACAGTATTTTGGGGGGTTAATAGATACCTGTACTGCATTCATCGTTTTGATATATATATATATATATATATATATATATATATATATATATATATATATATATATATATATATATATATATATATATATATATATATATATATATATATATATATATAACTCGCGTTTTTAATGGCAATGACTGTTTTTATTAAATAAATCATAAATACCCAGCAATTTTTTTGATGACAAATGTGATAATTACAACTTCTGCAGGCTGACGCAGCAACGAATACCGAGACGGGCGCGGTGTTGGACGAGAAGCTGAAGAAGGTGGAGCAGAATATGAACAACGTCTTCTACGAACTGAAGAAAAAAGGCAATGTCATTCACAGTACTTACGCAGAGATCGCCCAAATCAGGGAAAACCATCTGGGAAGCCCAGCATGTAATAAAAACATGATGTCACAAGAAAAATCAAAAACTAAATGGGATCAAGATGTCGACGTCAAGAAAAGCAAACTCAACGTCAACCAGCCCGAATTTGTTCCGCGCAGTCGCCAATCCTTCGGAAGGCCGCAGAACACGTACATGGGGAGGGGAGGCCTGTTCTTTGGTGGTCGGCCTTGGAAGTTTGCCCCAGCCGTGACCCCACAGTACAATGCGGGCCACCCTGCTTACGACCCGGCCATTGTGTCCGTTTATGGGCCTTCACATTAGAAAAATAGAATAACACTTTTGATATTATTTTTTTTTCTTGGTAAATATTTTTTCACAGGAAGAAGCGTTGACCTACTAGTATTCATTTTTCTCAAGCTAGAACACTGACGACGCCATTTTGATGAATTTATGTCTGGCCTTTTCCAGAAAGAATATTTGTAAATTTATATACATTTTTTGAAAACTTACAAATATATACAAACTTAAAAAAGGATAATAATAAATGCATAATTATTGAAATGTCATCAGTAGTTTTTTTTCCCCAAGGATTGCAACAAATCAATTTCTGATAATGCGCGGGGGGGGGGGGGGGTAGTGTATAGTTTTTCGGTCAAAATACTTGTGTCTGTACGTAATTAGATTTTACAATGTCCAAGTGATTTAAAGCATTGACTGGAGGTTGCACCGCCATTATTGTGTAGATTTTGTTTACATTCATGCTTTATTTTCAAAAATAGATTTTCTTAGAGGGGTCTTTAGAAGCATCTTCAAAATTATTGAAAAGAAATGAAAATATTGTCGTTAGACAAATGTTCCTCATTTGAAAGCGTAACCGGTCGACCCTCTTCTTTAGCCAAGAGTTTATGATCCGCCTCTCCCCTCTTCAATTTTTAGAGGAGAGAAGTGGATCGTAAAATTTCAGCTAGCAAAAATGCGTTTCTCCATAATATTAAACTTTTGTGGTCTTGAAATAGGCATTATTTATGTTGCTACAATTTTATTTCCGCCATCTAATATCAGTTTTATTTGATAGTAGCCGTCCATTTCAAGTTAATTTTAGTTGTATGTGGTTTTCAAGTCTTGAATAGTAAAGCTTAAAATTTTTAGACATTAAACATTATGTCATGGAAATTCAGATTTATGCGACATGAACTTTACAATTTGAAGTTCATTAAAGTGAAGCAAAATCCAGATGAGTATTGGATTTTTTTTAATAGTATTATTACTGTTCTGCTCGCAAGAACTTTGTTAAAGGCTCATCACAATTTACAACACTTTGCGATCGGAATTGTTTTAGCCTCACACGAGCTCTCACATACGTTGCACGATGTCTCGTATTCGTTGCATGTGTTTTAGTGGATGCATCAAGTCACCTGAAAATAGTGGATATCCGCGACCGAATGTTATCCAAATTATTGCAATGCAACGCAAGAACATTTGTAGGAACGTCTTACAATGTTTTGTGTACTCGCAATCTTTAGTGCTGCACGATTTTGAAAGTTTGTAAGGTGAATCGCAGCTGTCTATGAGTGTGTTTTGTCACCATGAGACTGTTGCTCAACATGTCTCATGTATTCTTGCAACGTTTTACTACCACGACTTATCAGCTTTAATTTGCCATGCTTTGCCACTCAATTGTACATACTAGTATACTCTGTTTAAGCATCTTCGTTTCAAACCACAATTGACCATGAATGCTATTCTTCTTCTTGGTTGTATCTTCTCTCATATTCAACAACGTCTACTGAAGAGCGTCGGAAACGGGAAGTATTTTTCTCGCATTATCACCGGTGTGAGATCGGTTTGTCCGGTGTGAGACAGCAGTGTGAGATTTTTCTGTCTTACACTGTTTATTACTACGCCGTTTTAAAACGTAAACAAACGTTGTCTGCTGTAGGGAAATGCAAAATAATGCATTGAGATTATCCATTAAGTAATTGTGTTGCATAATTAATTACAATTTTTCATATTTTAATTAAAAAAACTGTCATATGCTTTCATTTATAACTTGCACTATTTGAAGCACGCGGAGGGATAAACCGAAAGTCATCTTTTGAACGACACAACAGAAAGTTGTCAAACATCATTTTTTAAGCTAATATAATGCGAGAAAAATAATCATTCATTATAAACTCGTGTGGGATAGTGAAATTCCACCTCGGGGCCAAGATTCACGGTCTAGGACTCGGCAAAGCCTCGTCCTAGACAGTGAATCTTGTCCCCTCGGTGGAATTTCACTATCCCACACTCGTAATAATGAATGATTCTATTAATACCCCCTATAACTCCAACGAGCATTCGTACCATGGAACGCATGATCGCACGAGTGCCGCACGTCTAATCGCATTCGTGCACGTTCAATCGGTCGATCACCTGATCACTCGCGCGATCCTATCTTTTAACACTCGCTTTCATTGGGCAACAGTCGCATATAAACTAAAGATATATCGCAAGATTTAATGTGTTTGGATCGCATAACGTTCGCTTTAGATCGTCCAAGTTTTGTACGAATACTTTTCAGCAACAGTTTACGATCCAAATCTAAACTTGTCGGTCGCACGAATATTTTGTCGTTCCTGTTCGTGCACCAATTGTTAAAGGCTCTGAAAATCTCTTTCACAATTGGTGCACGAGCACTTAACAACACTTTGCGATCGAAATTGTTGGCTTCGCTGGAGCTATCGCACACTTTGCACGAGCTCCCGCATTCATTGCATGTGTTTTGTGGTCGCATCAAGTCTCCTCAAGACAGTGGACATGCACACTATTCAGACGCGATCGAATGTGATCCGAATTATAGCAATGCAACGGTCGAGCAGTAGTACGCGCGTTTTACAACGTTTTGTGTACTCGCAGAAGCGATGCCTGGTTGTTAATGTTCGTAAAATAAATTTAAACTGTTTATGCATGCGTTTTCGACTGTGAGACTGTTACTCAACGTGTCCCCTGTAATCTTCAAACGTTTTAATAATTACATGTATCATTTCAAGATTTATCGGTTTCAGATTCCATGCTTTGCCGCCACTAGTACATATATACTTGATACAGGGTTATTTTCGCCCCGTGAAATTTCGCTTCTACTTATGGTTTTGGCTCGTCTTTAATTCGCCCAAACAAAATTGTGGTAAAAGAGAGATAATATGAAACATTTGAATTCGCCAACTCTTAATCCACTAACTGACAGAAAAAGCGAAATGGGCGAAAAAAAACGGGGGCGAATATTTCTCTTATACAGTATACACTGTATAATCATATAGTTACATGTATATCTTACCTCCTGCTAAATTGTAAGAAAATCATTGGCTAACAGCAGTCACGTGGAGACTTTGTACATTCCATACATGGTCAGAAGAAAATATTAACCCTTCGAGCATTATGACGTCATTTTAGAACATTATGACGTCAGGTTTCGTACTCAGATTGAAGCTTGTAATATTATTATAAAAGCTTATTAATTTCCATTGTTTTATTTAATTTTTGTCATTAAAAAAGAGAGTCGGTAAGATATAATCGTTACATGGTTTGTAGTTGACATAATATGGTTTATATATGGTCCGTAAATTCCATATGGAATTTGGGTCAACAAACCATGTAACTAATAATCTGTTTCAGGCCACATTTGACCTTGATTTTGGCTGTTGCTTTTGTCAAATTCTTGGGCGGTATCTTGTTTTGCATTCAACTTTTTCTACTGAAGAGCGTCGGAAATGGGTGATATATAATTATATCCCCTCTGATTCGTACGATGAAGCGCATGATCGGACGAGTGCCGCTCGTCCTATCGCATTGGCGGCTCTTCTTTTTTCACCGGCGGTCCCATGAATATTTTGTCGCTTCTGCTGCTTAATGCATTGAACTTCTAATTTGAATAAATGACATCTGTTCAAGCGCTTCTGACGCTGACAACTGTTATCAACTATTTAACATCGTCTAATACTAAAAAACGTCACGGTCATGTGCATGTACCTGCTAGTAGCTGACCTCTTTAGGGTCACGTGGTAAATTTTACGCTCTTAACCCAGACTATATAAGCTTCATGATATTTCTACCTGATATTGAATTCGCAACCTTGATGATTAACATTTAGAAAATGTAGAAAGAGACCCCCTCAAAGAAAAGGAATGCCCCCCCCCCCCCCCCAAACCCCCCCCCCCCCCATAAACATACACATATAAAGCTCACCCAACCCCAAAACAACACAACGATAGTAAAACTTTGAATATTTACATTTTTCAGTGTCTTTGCCTGTGATAACACAGGCACGTGGCATCGTTTTTGAAAGTTGGGGGGGGGGGGGGCAGACTCATCCCAAAAATCTTGACAAGCCAAAAAAAAAGAAGGAAAATTTGAAGTTTCACAAAATCTTAAAAATCCTAATCTGGGGGGGGGGGGGGGGGGGCGTAGAATATAACTTCAATTTCACTCCTCATTTCCTTATTTTCATATCAATTTTTTTACATACTCCCAAAAAAGTGGGGGGGGGGGGGCAACTCCATGTTAATTCAATTTTTTATATGTTAATTTTAAAAAATGTGTTGCTGCGAAAAAAGTGGGCCCCCTGGCCCCCCTGATGCTACATGCTACGTGCCTGTAACACTACTCATTTCCAAATGACACAACAATTAAAATAAAAATCTGTTTTAACAGAATGTGGCTAAACGTCATGAAAATAAATAATAAAAAACCAAGACTCCAACGCAACAAATTAATGGTTAACAGATAAGTTACTAAAACTCCAAAGGGCATAACCCAATCTTCTGGGCTGGGTGGGGGGAGGGGGGATGTTGTTGTTTTTTTTTAGATCGGGTTCGACATTACGCATGATTAGACTTCCGGATTAGCTCATGGAATGATGGATAGACGAAACTGGTAAAAATCTTTTGATTGCTTTTGTTGTCATGTGAAACAGCTACACACATTTAGTACCTTAGATACGTTCCTAATGGATTCGATTACTAATTTCAGCTTTTTATGAGATCTTTTAGCAGTAGGATTCACACAAGTTTACACGCTTAACTGATATTAGCTGATTAGCTTGGATTAAGAACCCAAGCGTACTCGTCAGTCTTTGTAAATTTGTAGATGAGCATATCGCCATCATCCACTTCTCTCCGCAAACCCAGGTATTGATTGGGTGGGGGATGGATGGGGTACGGGGTGTGATGTGTTGAGACGTGTAGGATTAAAGTGTGTGTGTGTGTGGGGGGGGGGGGGATATACATGTAGGTGGAGTTTTGGGAAAAATTCTAATCATTGGTTGAAATGATACTTGTGGACATTAATGATTCTAATCATATAAATAATTTCTGGGTTAATTTTTTTTCTTGTTAAAATGTTGATTCCTCTTTGCCAGGATAATGTATTTTTTTTTAGTGTTTTTTTTCTGACGCCCTCACCTCTCTGAAACTGATGATATAGTACACATTATATAACATGTTTAAAAGAGTTTGTTAGTTTACAAAGAATACAATGTAGAAACAAAGATCCTTTAAATGGAAGGAAAGGTATCTATTTAAAATTTATTTATTGTCTAGTAACTTGATCCAGAGAGTCGAATCATGTCTCGTTGCAAGGTGCTAATCATCAGATCAAACTCAATGCTTTGCGGCTCAGATCAATCTTGATGCTTCACTTCTTATTTGATCTAATGATCTGCATCTGGCTACTCAATCTGATCCGACCCTTTGGATCAAGTTACTGTTATGATAATATATAATCTTCACTTATCTTCTGTCCTGAGTTTTTGATTGTTAGGTAGCTTTGCAGTAGATACAATTTTTGAAGAATCTTTGTTTCTGATATAAGTTTTTTTACTTCCTTCTCCATCTCTAAGCAATAGCACAAGTGTAAAATGATAAGTGTGTGTACTAGATAAATGGTTTGAAAATAATAAAGTAAAATATGGAACAAATATTTACACATTATCAATAGCAAGCATTGTAACATTCTCGTCAAAACTCTGATTATTTTTGTAGGAGCTAGTGAGACCTCAGCAATGGAAAGCCAGCTTGGTTAGTGATGATGTCCATCTATGTTGTTATGTGACATTATGTATTAACTTGTACTTATCATTAGTATATAACTAGTGTGACAATACCATATAACCTACATGTATGTATTTGGGATATTATATTTTTGTTGTTGTTAAAGACATCTAATTAAACCGTTGTTGTATTGGGTATATTCTATGGCCTTTAGGACATTATTTTTGCTGCTTAATTTGCTGTATAATTTGAAACAGTGACATTTACTTTGTTTTTATTTTTTTTTAGACATTACTTTTGATAATTGAACATTTCCTATAGACATTACCTTTAAAGGTCTAGAAATCTTGAAAAAAAAAAACCAGAAAAAAAATTAAAATTCTTTGAGAAGGATCTGGATTTAAAATAATTTTTTTTTTGTATTAATGACGAATATAGAATTTATAAAATTCAATTTATTGGCAAAAACCAAAAGTGGCAAAAGTCATACATACATTATACATTAAATATATTTAGTTCATAGATATGATTAAATTTTGTGCATGCTTTCATTATTTCATGTATATTCTATATATTTTTTACAGTGGCTTTTTGTAGGATATAGAATCACCTCTTGTAAATAGTCTATCCACAAGCTTTTGCATTTTATAAAACTGCGTCTTTTCACATATCAAAATCATTTGAGTCATATACTAACCTGCACTGTGATTTCTGTTTGAGTGCAATAAAGAAATCTCCATTGAATGGGTAATAATAGATGACTTGACTGTTAATTGACTGATTAAACATCTTCTGACAGTACAATGTTGAAACTTGTAGGAAACTAAGGACAGGATTTGGTGCATGCTGCCATGTTGTTATGTGAAGATTACATTGGAGAGGTAACTGCTTTGATCTGTGAATTTATATGATAATGTAGAATGCTAAAAGTGTCATGCAGACCGTTATCTTGCATGGAACTAGAAATGGGATTGGGAGGTCCGGACCTACCTTGAAAATTCAGACTTATTCAATTCATTCCAGATAGAAAAATTACCAAAAATATGCCTCAGATCTCTGCTGGCAAACAAAATTATCCCACGGACCCCCTCCCTCCATGGAAAAAAAATTTCTGCACCAGCTAGCGCATGATTCTAACACTCTTTATAGTCATCTCCTAAACCGTTTCCATCTGTATTTTTATAATTGCAAGAAAAGGACATAAATGTATGTTAGCTTGCATTTATGTACCAGTACATGTAAATTGCATTTGTTTTGGTTTTGTCTAGTGATTCAATAAAGATTGACCAATGAGAGTCAGGATGAGGAAGGTTACGCTAGGAAACCTGGTGCTGGCAGTGGTTGTCTCCCTTGCTATCCTGTCACTGTACTCCATGTGGAGCCTGCCTCCCAGTATATCAAGTAGGTTTTATCCAGTATATCAAGTAGGTTTCACCCAGTATATCAAGTAGGTTTTACCCAGTATATCAACTAGGTTTTACCCAGTATATCAAGTAAGTTTTATCCAGTATATCAAGTAGGTTTTACCCAGTATATCAAGTAGGTTTTATCCAGTGTATCAAGTAGGTTTTACCCAGTATATCAAGTAGGTTTATCCAGTATATCAAGTAGGTTTTACCCAGTATATCAAGTAGGTTTTATCCAGTATATCAAGTAGGTTTTATCCAGTATATCAAGTAGGTTTTATCCAGTATATCAAGTAGGTTTTATCCAGTATATCAAGTAGGTTTTATTCAGTATATCAAGAAGGTTTTATCCAGTTATATCTAGAAGGTTTTATCCAGTATATCAAGTAGGTTTTACCCAGTATATCAAGTAGGTTTTATCCAGTATATCAAGTAGGTTTTATCCAGTATATCAAGTAGGTTTTATCCAGTATACCAAGAAGGTTTTATCCAGTATATCAAGTAGGTTTTACCCAGTATATCAAGTAGGTTTTACCCAGTATATCAAATAGGTTTCATCCAGTATATCAAGTAGGATTTATCCAGTATATCAAGTAGCTTTTGATGGAATATTCAATTATCAGCAAGTTTTCAATGAACACATTATAAACAGTATTTTCTCTGGAAGGATATTTGCCATTTGATAAAGTTGTAAAATTTCTGGTCACTGGTTGTAAGCTTTTAGAATAGATTCATATATTCCTGAAAATATATCTTTTGGGCATCTAGTATCAATATCATGCTTATGTTTAACAAAAATACCTTTGTATGAAGTTAGGCATTTCACAAAATTCTCTCATGGCTCTAGTTGCTTGAAAAATCTAACAGCTCATTCAATTGTTGATCAACAGAATTAAAACATAGTCAAAATTTGACCTTTGATGCATCCAGGGTAGGAGAGAAATGCTGATGCATCCTGGGTAGGAAAGAAATGCTGATGCATCCTGGGTAGGAAAGAAATGCTGATGCATCCTGGGTAGGAGAGAAATGCTGATGCGTCCCGGTTAGGAGAGAAATGCTGATGCATCATGAGTAGTAGAGAAATGCTGATACATCCTGGGTAGGAGAGAAATGCTGATGCATTCTGGGTAGGAGAGAAACACTGATGCATCATGGATAGGATAGACATGCTGACTCTCAACTGTTGCTTGAAACAGACTGTTACCTTGTCTACTTGGTTTACGTGTTTGTAATCACTCACTACATCAGGTTCTATGTACAATATCAACATCTACTTTGTCTGGTTTATGATGTTTGATATCAACATATACTTTGTCTGGTTTTAACGTAAAATATGATCATCTAATGTGTCAAGTTTTGATGTATGGTATCAAGATCTACTTTGTCTGGTTTTAATGTATGATATCTTCATCTGCTTATTATACATTTCATTAATTACCTGAGTTACAGGTTTTTCACTTTCTTTATTTTCAGACAGGTCTAAGCTGGTGGCCAGGAAGGATTTTTTACAGAAACCAAAGGTAAGAAGTATGTGAAATATGAAAAAGGCCCAGCTGTTATATCCCAGCTGCAAGAATTATGCATATTTTAGTTATTTTTGTAAAGAACAGAAGATACTTATAATTTCATCATTCATGGTTATTTGCCTCACCATATTTGGTGCTCATCAATGAGAATTATGACCTAAATGTCAAGGACACATCATCACCATCAACATGACATTTCATGTCTGATCTGAAAGGTTTGAAGAAGGTCGTCAGAAACTTGTATGTTGGAGAAAGGAGCTAAGGTTGTGTGAAAATTAGGCCAATCAGTCTAAAACTAGCACAAAGTTTGGTGTGCTGTAATTTACTTTTTAACAGTAAGGAACTGTAGCTCCAAGGTAGTCCATCCGAAGATTTTTCAGACTGGCAGCTACATACTTGCAGCTAGGGTCAAATCTTGGCAAGATTGAGTCCAAGTTTTATGGCCTCAAATCAAAATAGGGAAACTCAGTTAACTACAGTTTTAGAACTAATGGTTTCGATTCTATGATATATGAAGGAATGCTGTATAGGCTTGAGTTTAAAAGTCTTTTGTGTGCTTTTTTAAAAGCTCATTTAACTCTCACTTAAACTGTTGAGAACAGAATTTACCATTTATTCATATCATCTCTTTATGTATATATATTTAGTACACAGTTTTTTTTTCTGCTGACTAGAAAACAATCAAGTTGTCTCCAGAAGATCAACCCATGGGCTCCCTCTTGAAACAGTTGGGAGAGAGAGATTTCGATTACATCCGAAAAGAGCGTCTGTACAATTTGAGGAGGAAGTGTGAGAAAGCAGAGGAAGCAAAGCTGATAAAGAAGGAAGTCCCAGCCAAGAAACTAGGCCACATCATAGTCAATGACCAGTATAAAGTTTTGTTTTGCTACATACCAAAGGTTGCCTGCACCAACATGAAGAGAGTCTTCCTCATTCTGACTGGTCAGATGAACACTACAAATCCATTGGCTTTAAAGAGTAAAGATGTTCACATGAGTTTGGATAAATATTTGACCTACTTAGATTCATATTCGGATGAAGAAGCTGCCGAAAAGCTTCGAACGTACAAAAAGCTCATCTTTGTGAGAGAACCTCTAGAAAGATTGCTGTCGGCGTATCGAAACAAATTCATTGAAAAAAGTGCCTATTTTCATAAGAGATTTGGAAGAAGAATTGTCCGCAAATTTCGAGATGGAGTGAACAAGTCGCAGGAAATACAGGGAAACGATGTGACGTTCCTAGAGTTTGTCCGCTACATCACTGACGAGAACACGATGGAGAACGAGGGGTTCAATGAACACTGGGCTCACTACTCCGCCCTCTGTCACCCCTGTCACGTGCAATATGACTTAATCGGGAAGTACGAGTCCATTGACGAAGATGTCAACTTTGTGTTAAAAGATTTGAAGATAGACGAGCTGATAAAGTTTCCAAAAAGAAATGCCACCTATCGACGAACGAAAACCGGGGACCAACTCGAGTCATTCTACAAAACTATTCCTAAAGATCTCCTGGGAAAACTATGGAAGATTTATCGCTCAGACTATAATTTGTTTGACTATCCTTACCCACAATTCCTGGAGAAGTTTCTTGCTCCGGAGGATGAAGTGTAATGGCAAACATCACAATAATGAACTATTACAAGTATTATACAATTATAGCAAGTACAATGTATTTGTTTTTGTACAATTCAGTTTTACACAATTAGAACTAAACATATTTATAGATGTATTTTGTATTCAAGACTATGCTATTGTGAAAGTATGAATATGAAAAAGTATTTTTTTAGATAATGTTTATCTAAGTATGTTTAATTTTTAGAAATTTTATATGATTTTTTCTTGATTTATTTTTCACTTATAAGGAAATCCATGACCAGGTTGTTTATACTTGTAATCATGTAATTAGACAGATTATGATTTTTACTTTGAAGTCTTCCTTTCATTTAATTATTACATGTAACTTGTTTATGACAATATTTATTTACATGTAATTGTTAAATCCAATCAAAAATTATATACATTTATTTGTTCAATAACATTTTAATGCAAGTGCAATCAAAAAAGCAAAAAAAAGGCCATCCTACAACAGTTCAAATTTAATCCTCAACGAATTAATAAACTTACGGAAAACTTTATTCATTTTTTGAAAAAAAATAACAATATTACATGCCCACAAACCTATGTTAAACTGGCAACCCATGAAAATTGTCCCTGTGAATTTGATATTTGAACAGTTGTTCAGTGCCATTCTCAATAACAATACAAACATTTTGAAGGTTATTTCTTTTTTGTAAACTTACCAATATTCTCAGGAATATTGCAAGATTTCTTAGTACAACACATTGTTGCATGCAAAGGCAAAAACATTAATATTACAGTATTTCTGTTACACTTGGTAGGATTTTGGTTTGACAAGCATAACCATAGTGACTATTGCGGTATTATACACTTAAAAAATCCTCTTTGTAGTGCTACTTTCAGGAAGTTGTCTGTTCCACCACTCCTTATATTGTTCCATTTCTCTTTATTTTATCCACCACTCTTTATTTTGATCCATCATTTGTCCTGATATCCAGGTTAAGAGGGTTCTATGAGGACAGATTGGTGTATATGAATCAATCCTACAAATTCATGAAGCCAATTCCTTTTTTCTTTTTATTAAAAAAGGGGCATTGTTATTTTACACTTTTTGTACAAGATATTGTATAACGATCTCTTTTTTTATTGAATTTTTGACATCTTTAAATATTAAAGCCCCACCCTACTGAAATCCAGTTTGTGTTTTTGACGTTATTCGTGATGCAATTATTTTTGTTAGAAGAGTTGTATGATAAACCATTTAAATGGAATACAGATCAGGCGGTATATGTTTAAATACCATTCAAAATGGAATGCTAAGTGTCGTTGCAGAATATGTGTATACAAGCTCTTGTGAGTAATGATTTTGATGAGGTTCAATAGATTTCCACAGTTATTCTTTATAGCATAGAAAAAAATGATAATTGATGCTTTTCTTGTCACAAAAAATCATGTTAGTCTACAAGAATTTCCTTTGTTTAAAGTGTAGATACAACCTATAGGACAACACGTGAATATTTTATTCCTTTGTTTGGTATCATATGTTGCATTACCATTTATTTTTTGATAAAATATTACGGCATGGAAAGGTGTTTGTTCAGAGTTGCTGGTCTTCATTTATTATGAAATGTTAAATTTGCTGGCATTCTAGTCTTATTTTGTTCTGTTTGTTCATTGTAGTCTTTGTTCAACATAGCCTTTTTTCTATTGTATCTGTGTATGCTTATTTAGTATTTTAATAATAATGTTTATAAATATTGAATGAAAAACAAAATGCAGTAAGAACAACCATCACCATTTTCAGCATAATTTTTCTCTTTTTTTTGTTTCCCTTTATTTGCTTTTTGCTTTTACGTTTTAAGTTTTATGTGTAGAAACACTGGGAATGTTATCCTCTATATCTGATCAATGTCTGAGATTCATTACATTTTGTTTTAGGGAGGCTGGATGTCAATCTATCTTCCATCAGATCTACCTGAAAAATTAAGATGATCATAATTATTTTAGCCACAAACTATTATTTAGTAAGGCCACATAAAATTAATTCTCTGGTTCTCAGGCCAAATTTTGCAAAATTAGATGAGGGAGGGAGGCTTTTTTTTTTCTTTTTTATTGGTAAAAAAACAGATGAGGGAGGCTTTTTTTTATTTGGGTAAGAAATTAAGTACCTAAAATTTAAAAAAACAAGATTATCTTTATTCAATCTGCTGTTTTATTATTTAATAAGGATATCTATTAAATATTTTAACAGATAAAAACACCCCAATGTATGTTTGAAAATACAGTCCAACTTTCAAAGAACAACAATGATATATTTAATATTTAAGTCAAACAAAAAAACATCAATTCTTTTAGAAGTGAACTGTTTGTTCTCATTTTTTTCTGCTTCTTTGCCTTGGAGCTTTGAACATTCTTCCATTTTAACGCGGGCTGTCGTTGTGAAACAACACAATCATGACACATCGGGTACTGTCCTTCTTCTGTATCTGTGCCTTGTGTCCAACAGTGATAGCATATCGGGGGAAATATACAAGAGCTGTATATGTAGTAGGGGATCTCAATTGGAGATGCACAGGTCAAATTTGATCTCATATAAACTTTCTACATGAGAGCGCATATTGAGAGTGCTTTCTCAGGATTATCAGGTTTTAATTCCTAAATTCAGATCCACATGAAAACTGATAAAGTCCAATGATTTTGGTAAGCAAGGCACTTTCTTGGGCACCAAGTTTAGTAGCACTATATAACTTATAAGACTCTGGGTTTCTGGCAATCTATGCAGGTTCCTATTTGTTTCACTGTTTTGGCAGTCTGAGCAGATAGACTAAATGGAATTCCATGTCTGCTTGCAATTGATTGTGCTCGTTTAGATGATAAAGAAGGACAGTGTTCCTCTGTAGTATTGTTCAAAAAACCTCACTGAATTCTTTGTAGTGTCCTTCTTCTCCTTTAATAAATGACAGGCATTTAAAAATAAAGAAAAATACCAATCCACTTTACAAAACGTAAAATGACATAAATGATGTTTACTCTAAAATACCTTGCACTGGATCAGGAAAGTTGTGTAACTGGCTAGAGATATCATTATGCAATCTTGGGTGTCCGACAGTTACTAGGACCACATTTCTTCACAGTTAAGAAGTAAGTCCTGAATATACAGCAGTTATCAATAAACCCCGCCAGTTTATAATGGTTAAAATCGCGGCGTCCAAACTGTTCTTGTGCTTGCAAACTGACAAAGAAACGGAGGCACCAAGTAATATTTCTGCGGAGGTCCAACTTTCCCAATCGAATTTCATCGATTTCACTCCCTCGTACAGGTCTAACAAAAAATATCCATCGGAAAAACTCTCAATTATAGTCCACGGTAGAATTAAAAGGGTTCCATGGCGGATACAAATCGAAACAGCAGACATTTTGATTCGTTTTAAGTCCAAAATTTCCATCGACCCCATTTTTACTAGTATCGTCTATATCATTGAGAGGTTTGGATCATAAAGTTTTTGCTAACGAAAATAAGCGACTTAATGATTAAGACTACACCGGAAGCTGCGTATTAGAAACGAAAGTAAAACTATATACAAACCGAAAGCGGAAACTTTTTTTTCCCCGGATAGGTCTCCGCATTATCAACTTTTTATTTTATTGAAAATGCAATAAAATTTGCAATGCGGCACCCTCAAAACGGATGCGCGCGGGCCTGAGAACCGTAATTTCAATTTTATTTAGCCTAAAGATAAATTCCATAAAATTTAGACCTGACACTTCAATTTTATCTTTACATTGTTAACACAAACTCTTCTTTGCAAGGAGGTTAATATAGTCTTACAATGACCAGGACCATACAGCCGTCCTAAGCTTGGAAGTTCCTGGAGAATTGTTTGATCTGATGGGACTCTTTGTCCTCAACTGTACACGTTTTAATGACTGACATGCATGTTTCTTCACCCTTTGTTTATGTGTAATGATTTTGATTCGACTGTATTTTAAAACAAAAATTTTGATATGTATCATTCAATCACTTTTATTAAAATAAACTATAATATGAAATATTTGGTATATTTTCGAATATATACTAACTTTTAAAAATCTTATGGTCTATTTTTTAAACCTAATTTGAAATATAAATGAACTAGGAGGTTATTACGGGCCGCCGGAAGGCGGTCCGTTATTTGATACACATTTAAATATTGTTACTGCGTTTCTGCGTGATAGTTCTTTTTAATAGAATTAATACTATGCATATTTTTTATGAATTAAAAGTAAATTTGCATATAGAAATATGTGATGTACCTTTTAAAAAATATCACATATTTTTTGTTTTACTCGTAATTGAAAAATACTAGTAGGTCATACTTAATAGATTGTCGTGTTTGGCGCGTTTTTATCGAGACTATAATCTATTCGGAAAACTTCGGAGTTTTTACATTCTTTTCAAAACAATGCATCGGGATCGGTATGCGGTACATACTAAAGACCTAAAATACTAAAGACCTGAATGTCATTAAATTTTTTATAAATGATATATTTGAATTTCTGTGTGCCGTGTCAAATAAAATGACTTTGTGTGTGTATTTATTATATTTCCATGTAAAATGTGGCAGAAAATATCATGAAATGACATCAATTTCAATTATTTACGCAAAAATATGACAGAAATGAAAATTTGAATTGACTGGAAAATTTAAACTAATCAATTTCTATTTTATCATGTGGTCTCTTAAATTCATATAAACTAATGCATTAAGTTTTCATTCAATACGATGCAACAAAAAAAAAAACAAATTGGTTTGAAATACATAATCTCCAAGAGAAAAATGATGAGTTGAACTTTGAATTGTACAAATCAATGTGTTTTCCATTACTTCATACTATGGCAATGATCAAACAATTACCGTTAGAAATGCTTACAGTAACGAACTCGATTCTTTGTGATAATAGTAAAAAGTTAAACTTCAAAACAAGTTGCTGAAATTATATTAAAATTTACCATAAAAATTAGTACAACCAAATTTTATTTTCTATTTTGTGGTGTGTTTTAATGTAAACAACCAATGACTCATACAACAATTATATTTTTTGCGGCCCATTTGACGCTTGCGTCAAGATGATTTCTTGTTGATATAAGATACACGAATTTATGATGCCTTACACAAGCAAGAGAGACTTGCGTGAAATTCATGCAAATTCTTTGCATGAGAAAGAGGCGTAAGGAGCAAGCATGAAATTTAAGCGAAAACTTCATGCCATTTATTCGCGAGTAGCTATGCCAACATTTTGTTGTCGTTTTGAATTTACCAATGGAGAGAGCAAGTGATAAACATTTTAGAGAACTGAATCTTTGTGACGTTTTCACGTAAACATATTTGCTGGTTTTGAAGTTAAAATGAGGATTATGTAATCCTTGCTTTCAATTGAAAAAAGAAGAAGGGAGTCTTTGTAAACAAAACCTCAGTTTTTATAGAAACAAAACTTTTAGCACACTGATTAATCTGGACATATCGAATTTATCAAAAACTTGACATGACAGTAAAAGTTTTGCTGACGTTTAGAAATACCTGAATATGTAAACATTAATAATAGAATAGTATAATTTGGGGGGGGGGGATATGACGATGTTCAACAAATAGATATAACGTTTTATTATAGCTATAGTAATCAATCGCCATGCATCTGATGTCTCTCCTTAATGCATTTTCCTGTCATTTCTTGTATTTTAATTTAAATCCCCTCTTTGTCATAAAGAGCACTTTAACTTATAGGGACATGGTCACGATTTTGGTCATATTCTATTTTTCAGTTTTATTATTTACAATGCTTTAGAAATGCATTTCTCTTGATAAAATGAAATTTGAGTGTCAGTCGTAGATTTATAGGCAATATACAGGGCTCACAATTCTTTATCATGTAAACAAGGCTCGTGCCCTGTTTTTGTTCACATAGGTTCAATATACCAGTAAAAATCTTTTTCAATCTGATTTGTCTATCTTCTTATTCATTTTAAGCATAAATAAAAAGTTTCTAACGCTTAACACATTCATTTTAGGTCTAAAATTGGAATTTTCACTTCAACATTCAAAATGTAAACAAATGCTTTGTTTACATAGCAATGAATTGTAAGCTCTGTAAATTGCTTATTACTCAACAAATGACATTCAAATTTTGGTTACCTATTAAAATGCCTTAAAAGTTACTAAGCATTGTAAACATTAAAATCGGAAAAATAATTTTTGACCAAAATCGTATCCATGCCCCTTTAAACCACCCTCAAATTAAAACAATGAAAAAATAAAATTTAGCTTTATGAAGAGTAATCTGTACATTTCATTTAAGATTAATGTATGAATCAAATCAATACTGTAAATGTATGTTTATTAACTGTTATTACATATCAAAGAGTTTATTCTGATACGTTAAAAGTTCAATAAAAAAGGTCATAAATAAACTTAATATTTAAACTGATACTTTCAACAAGGATAAATACTGTAATCTTATCAAATATTTGAAAAAATATTGTTCTAAAAACTACAGTCACCTCGAACACATCATATGCTGGTACACTGTTATTGAAAACTACTTATACTTTTCTGAAAACCCTTAACAGGATTCTTACTTTATACGCCCAATCATTAAATATACATTCATTAATGCATCCGAGAGACATCTACAAAGAAATTATATTACGCCAAAAAGAATGTTTAGTGGGTTAAGAATGATGAAGCTTTTATTTTAATGACGAGGTTTGTTTTCGCATGATCTGTGAAACATTTTGGAATTCCTTTTCAAAAGATTACTAGTATCGGCTACTTCCTGTTTCTAAGAAAAGAAATATGCTAAACGCGTGTCATACATTATGAGTTCTATGGACCTTTAAAGAGCTTTAAAGTCTACCAATAATGTAATTGAAATAAAATCCCCAACGTTTTCCAAAAAAAAAAAAAAGTTTCGATTTTTTCTCCTGATTTTCGATGTGATCGCTGCTTGTTCATTATGGCTTCAACTCGTTTTTTTTCTAGAAGACTGGCAAAACCGGTCCTTTTTTTTAGGAGGATGTTGCTAACAATAACACTTTTTGAAGAATAAAATAAAAGGATAGTGTTGCAATATTAAAGTATGAAAATTAACATCCTTAACCTACTTTTTTTTCTACCATGATATATGATTATTGTGAAGCCTTCCCATTATTGCAGTTAATTATAAATTTCATTGCAAATGGATTAAATGCCATGATGATCTTTGTATCATCAACTTGCTAAATGTTTCTTCATTGTTTTATTTCTTCAAATACTTATCTTTAAACAAATGAAACTGTGTTTGTGATATAATTGGTAAGATTGTTTATGTTTTTTCCAAAAGATTTTTCCGTTACATGCGATTCGTGATAATATGAAAAAAGAAATTGCATGAAATTTACGAACACAATATTTGCAAAAATATATCATGGAACACTTGCTGATAAGACATAAGTTTTTTGATGGAATTGTAACGTAACATTTGTGTAGAGAAGACAATTTTTTGAACAAATAATGTAACTACACAATAACGCAAATTATGTGTTAAAAACTTTATTTAAAAAAAATGTATTTATAACAAGAATATAAAAACAAACAAGCATACAAATGAGCGAAGTTTTGTGGCATGAAAGTAATTATGTGATTATCATTACATAAACTTTTCTCAACACAATTTAGATTTACCCTTTCATATGCATATTGGATAATAAAATCTAAATTTTATGCGAATTAAATTCATGAGTACTGCAGTGATGCTAAAAAACTGTAAAATTACTAACAAAAAAGAAATATATCAACAATACACCCCCCAAAAAAATCCACAAATCACAAGAATATTGATATAAAAGACAACTCTCCCCCTCTCAAATATAAATAAACCACCCAAACCTCTAAAATATAAACAACCAAATGATAAGAAATAATTCCTCTATAATAGAACCATTTCAACCGTTTTAAAATCTGTTTGCAGGCATTTAGCATCGGGGGAAGGGGGCAGTTATTTTTTTATATTGATTTTTTTTACATGCCTGGTTTATGATCATAATAAATGGTAACAATATTTCACTTTGAACATTTCTATCATAACAAATAGAAAAGACAAAATGTGTGATCAGTAACACAGAAATTAAAAACATGTCAGCACTATACATCAAATAAAATAAGGACATATTATGATAATGATAATTTTCTCTTTGATATTATTACGATATCAACCATTGTAATATTGTTTGTTTGTGATCTTATAGACCTTTCACTGTAACTGGTACGTCAGGAAACTAACAACAGCGTTCAATCCTCTAGGGAGTCAGTCTATCCGTTATAAGAGAAAACTTGCTGTCCACTGGAATACGGCGGGGGCGGATAGGGGTAGGCCGGCGCTGATGGTTGTGGATATCCTTGTTGTGTGTCTGAAATTAAACAGCAGTGTTCCATAGATATAATTTATTTCAGAAATACTTGTAGACGTATTGAGTTTAGATTGACTGAATGATAATAACCTACAGCCCCCTCCAAATAAAATATATTGGTTTTATTTTCATACATAATAAAAAGAATTCGATTTAGAACTTTCATTACAATATATAGTTAATTATTATATATGATAAATGTTTTTTACCTGAACTGGTGTAAAACACAGGTTGTTGAGGATATACCAATACTTGACCATGGTTTGTTTTCTTGCAGAGTTTGACACAAACACAAACAACGATGGTGGAGATCAGCAGGACTCCGATGATACCGCCAATCACAGCACCAGCTATAACACCAGCCGAGGAACTGAAAGTAAATCATACATCCTTATTAATTCACTTAAAATCCAGCTATTTAAGCAATATGAAAAATATAAAAATTTTCTATTTATTATAAATATGATATATTTAATCATTGAAAAAAGAGTTGAAATTTTCTTATAAATTTTGGTTATTATTTAACGATAGCTTGAAGAGCTTACAAAATCTTTGTACATGCATATTATTGTCCCTTGCGCATTGTACTGATGTAAGCCACTCTGAACAGATGTTCCTTTCCATTTAAAAATCGTGAAAACTAGTATATTTTATGAAGTTGTTTGACTTTGAAACTGCCCCCTTTTTGTTTTGTTGTCTGTATATAGCAATATTTTAATTTCGTGATGATATTGATACTAGCAACACCAACTGAAAAATACAGCATATTAAACCAAAACAATGGATGAACTTTATTTTACATTGATTATTTGAACTGTTCTTGCATTGAATCCAATCGAATAATCACCATTGTGTCTGTGTAAATGTAAACTTTAAAAATGTGTATTTCGTTAAGCTTTGAAAACACGGATTGTATTTGCTGTTCTAAGCGGCTTGATCAAAACCAAATGCCGTATTATTTCCTTTACTCCCTTTATATGCTTTTATTCTTCACAAACACACACATCAATTTTGATCCTAGAGATGAATATTCAGTATGTTGATGAGATATGTATGATATTACTATCTGTGATAGTTGATATTTATCAAAAACTGTACATCAAGAGTCGTTCGCAACAAAAGTTTTTTTTTTGCGTTCTAGAATGAATGTTTTCAAACGAGTTATAAAGCATCATTTGGTTTTTGTTATAAATCGAATAAATATAATTTACATTGAATATTCTATATAGGCCTATTTCACTAATAATGTAAATACAGGAATTCATTGTACCATCTATATTTAACTCTGAAACTGGAAAAAAAAATTCCATTGCATCTGTGTAAGTGATTTTTTTTCTATATAGCTCCTTGAAAAGGAGATATGTAGATATTGGTATCTTCATAAGAAGTTATAAATAATATTGAAATCACATAAATACAACACACGTATATACATGTACATGTGTCACGGAAATCTTGTTTACCTATATGACGAGTAGTAATAGTAGTAGTAATAGGAGTAGTCATAGTAGTAGTAACAGTACTGTCTCCTTCTTAAATAGTAAGAATTGTAGTAGTAATAGCAGTAATAGGCACACTGCACAGGAACTGCCACTGAAATAAATAAATTAACGATATTACAGTGGTCTCCGTGATTAAAATCAACAGACGTGAATTGTGAATTTATATAATTAACAACGTATTTGATCTGTGCGCATGAGAGCAAATGAATAAATAACGTATAAAAAACAAAATCGTATCTATAAACAAATGTGTCATCAATATCACCCCGAATAATAAATTTTTTTCTTGACTTCCTTGTAGGCAAAATTTTCAAAATATGGATGATTTTGTCGGAGTACGTTTAATTCATATGCTGTGCAAGATACATTTTGTTAAACTTATACTGTGACGTTGTTGATTGTTTACAATAAAATGTCCAATTGAGAACGAACCCCAATATTGTGAACCAGACAAAAGTCACATTTTTAACATGACCATATATTGTGTAGTTAGAAGGGACTGTATGCATTAATCAGTAAATCAGCAAGTTTAACCCGTTGTTTCAATAAAAAAAACACTTTTAACATAATTTAACAATCCTTGTCAACCGATAGTTTATCAAAAGGTACTATATTTACAACAGTCGAAATGAATAAAAATTCAAAAAAACTTACAGAGGGCCCATATAATCTCCAATACTAAAACAAAACGCTTAAAATCCGACATTCTGTTTGAATGAAATAATAATGGAGCCAGCCGAGATTTGTTCAGGTGATCATTTGCGTTAGTATATTGCACAACTTTGAGTTTTCTATTGTTGTTTGAATGGTAAAGTTAACAATCAATGTCGATCGTTGTAGCAGTTGTGCCAATTAACTGGACCGGAAACGGAGTTCCAGAACAAAAACATTGAAGTACATGAATACTGGACTTTAGCGAAGATTTTTTTTAAATCTGGAACTATTATAAACCAAATGTAAAGGAAAAAATGAGCATTTAAATGTAAAAGAATCTATCAACATGTTGAGTATTACCTTCAGTGCATTAGCGTAATTAATGGTAAAGTTAAGCGTCATTAGAACTAATAGCGTTTTGTTAAATGTGGAATATAAATGAAGTTTCAACTTAAGCGTAGAAAACAAATTATGTATTAAATTAATCCGCTCAGTAACATAATAAAACATTTTGATTTATATCAATCTAACGATAGGGGTTAACAAGTGCATGCATTTTTAAATTCAGATATTCAAAACTTCAAAACAAGTGTATATCAAGTATACTCTGGTATTTAGTGGTTAACACAAGGTAATGCTTTCATATATTCTGTGTTCTTTTACTGGTTTTTTTTTATGTCCATCTATTTCTCATGATTAATACATTTATCGATACTCAATACTTGATTAATGAAAAGCTAATACAATTTAGAATTAGTAAAAACGTCTGATAGGAATATATTATGAAAAGCATTTTCGGAATCTATCCAACATTTGTAAACGGCTTTGTTTTCGTTATTTACGTATATCTACATCCTGTCTCCTATAACTTCCCTTCTTTTTTAGAAAGTATTTATCACTGTAATGTCAACAGTAAATGATTGGTATCTACATTCATGTTGTTTTTGTGATCGACTTCGGCCGATCACACTTGTATCCATATGAGGCATCCTGCAAATTTTACTGTTTGCTCACGCACTGCGCCTTGCACTATACTTTATTGACTATGCAATGGAAACAATATAAGAGCTCTCTCTCTCTCTCTCTCTCTTTCTTTTATTCATTACAATGTACTTAAGTAAGTCATTTTAGCTATTACAAACTCCACAAAGTTTAAACAAAAAATTCTTGCCGCGAATAATTGCTTCTAAAATTATCAAGCACATTTATTGTATATAAAGTATTTCATGATAAAACATGACTACCGATGGTTTATTTAAAGACTCACATGCCCTTTGTAGCTGTCAGCTTCTGTGGGATAGCATTAGCTTGAAACTACTCTCTTTACGATAGTTTGCACATGCGATTTTATTTTTCTCGCTTACAAATAATGAATATTTATTGAATTTTCGACAATTTTTTCGTTAATGAACTTTCGTTTTGTATGCATGATTCTTCTGGTTTCTCAATGCTTTGATGCAGTTTTCTTTTCTTCAAAATTTATATTTAATTTTCTAAATCGATCATTAACCCAAACAATTCTTTTATTAAATATCGTGTATCGTATGATCAGATAATCGCCATTGAAGTTCTTTAATCGCAGCACCGTACAATGACCTTTATTGTCGTATGTCTGCATTTGTGGACAATTATCTACCTGGATTTTAAATCTTTTTATTAAATCAAGTCTTCGTTACCTTCTGTAAATTATCATTAATAAGTTTGAAAAATATCACAGACTTCCTTGTAATGTCCAAGAAAACGAAGATCGTATTTTTTTGGATTGTCTGTCTGTCTTTCTGTCCACCCATCTTGCCACTTCCACTGATCACTATTTAATTCCATTTTTTTTTTACATTGTACAACAAACTGATTATTGATTAAAAACAATCATTTTAAATAGAAATGTGTAACTGTTGTCAAACATTAAAAAATGACAAATAAACCTCTCATTGAAAAGGGATAAAAGAATGCATGCTTCAATAATATAAACTAAAGGACAAACTATTGTTTATAGCTTGTTGTTACAGATTGAATACTCACGAATTGTCAAGAAAGCTAACAAAACTTTGGAATCAGCCATATTTGTTCAAGTCTGAAACCAAACCGAAACAAGCGCACAATACTACGTATACACGCGACAAGTGCGCAATTATAGCTTATCAAAGGAGTTTAAATTTTCAGCAATATGGGTTCTGCGTAGAATATTTAAAGTAAAGAAAATAAAATCCTTTTCAATTTTAATCTATTAAAAACTATCATTATAAAAAAATATTTGGAAATTGAAATTTGGGTCACTAAAGTTGGGGATACAAGAGCATAACTACAGTTGCATATTTTTACCTCATCAAAGGAACGAAAGTCTGTTTAGTGAGCTACTATATCTAAATATGCAAGAGTGAAGGATAAATGTCCTGGTAATAAGTTCTGCCGTAAATGATAAAAAAGACAGACACACAAAGAGATGGATGTGAAGAATGTTCACTAGATAAAGCCCTGGCATTTAGTTAACTGAATGTTAACTGAATGGTTTGGAAAATAAAAGAGCTACGCCGTCCAATTTGCTCTTTGCTGACCGAATTGTTAACTGAATGTCAAATCTTTATCCTGTTGTTTAACGGAGAGAATAGGTCTCGCGGATCTCAACTGTTGACTATATGTATTGATACTTATTCTCTCAGATCAATGACTTTAATCATAATCAATAGAATGAAGATCTGTGACATTTTAAGTTCTGCACAACTCTCCGGATCGCCCATAATGCTATATACATTGATGCCATGGTCACTTTAAATTTCAAAATAAATTCCTTACTTCTAGTGAATTTATAATGTTTAAAAAATATTTATCATAATAAAATCATTCTGGAATAAAATACTGTTCTTTAGACTGTCAGTAAATGTTTCGTGACAAATGTAAACAAGATATGCATGAACTTAAACCATGCTATCATCAGTAGAATTATAAAGCTAAATAATTTTAAGGTACTGTCAGGTATACTTTTTATTTAACATACCTTCACTCATGAAACTAACATGACTTTTAAAGCATTTCAAATTGTTTTTACAACTAGGTAGCTGAAACGTGAAAAAAGTACAACACAACAGATCTAGATTTAGATAAACAAAAGTAATAAATTATATAATTAAATTATGAAATTTAAAGAAAAAAGATTAATTCATCAAATAAAAACAATGCGATCTGATATTTTGATTTATACTATACGTATTGTACTTCACATATGATTTCATTTATGAATATAATGTGTGTCAATATTTTATTTACAAGCAGATGCATATTTTAACATCTCTTGAAACAATAATTCCGATGCATGCGAAGACTTGCCGTCCGCCCGAATAAGTTTATGGCGAAGAAGCCCGAACATAGGTTTGTTGGTACTCTTGTTGTGTATCTGAAATAATATATCCATGTTTATGGTCATATCCAATGTAAATATATTAAGGTGAATAGAATAGAGTTTGCGTAAAAGCTTTAGACATTCATATTATACCGGAGTTTTTATTATTCTCTAGACAATTAGAGGGGTTTCTTATTGTTTTGTTAACGAATACAATGCCGTACTTGAAGTGGTATAGACTGCGGGCTGTTGAGGGTACACCAATACCCGACCACGGTTGTGTGATTGACAGATTCTGACACACACCCAACTAACGACGGCACAGATAATGACGATACCAACGATGCCTCCAATGACGGCTCCAGCTATAACCCCAGCGGAAGGACTAAAACATATATGATAATGAAATTAACAAATGACTATATATATATATATATATATATATATATATATATATATATATATATATATATATATATATATATATATATATATATATATAAGAAACGTGATAAAAAAATGAAAAGGTAAAGGTGATATAAAGGTAACAAATTAAAGAGTTCAAGAAAACTGCAACACAATACTTCATGCTATATGGACATGAATATCTAAAATATTTACCAGAATAAAATTAAAAAGAAACGGACAAAAAGAATGCATGTTATTTGTACCTTGAACAATACATGTATACCTTACTAATTCTATTCATTAGGTCATGTTTCAAAAATCCTAAAAAAAAATTGTGAATCAAAACATCAATTATCTTTGAGATTAGATAAGAATCGTGCTAGTTGAAACAAAAAAACCTTTTATCTCAAAACTAACAATCGAACAATTCATATTTCAGTTCATTAAATCCTATTTCGTAATAAGAATGTTGCTTCCTAAATTTTTCTATGGATTGTTTACTGTACTATGATCTCATTTGCAAGACACTTGAATGATTTTCCTTCTTTTGGATCTTTTCCAGACTTTCAAAATACAAACAACATATTTTTATGTGTATTTATTGTACTGCTTTTATTTACTTTTGTCAATATTATAAATTAATATTTTTTGCAATATCTAAGACTGTAAATGGACCCCAACCCATAAAACCCCAAAACAATATACTTGATGTGTTTTTTTCAAGAATAGTTTTTGATCTGATATAAATATATAGCATTTTTGTACTTGTCTGAATATTTCCCCTAAGAACCAATGGTTATATATGAAATAAAATTTAATATATATGCATTTTCAAAAGGTAGCATTTAATACTTTTTTTGGACATTTAAGCATTTGCAACATTATCATTAATTGTCAAAATTCCTATGATTCGTGCTTTTGAACAAATCGTAACAGAAAAAAAAATTAAAAGAATTAAAGGAAATTAATTAAGACTTTATGAACCTTTCTGAAAATAACGCACTTTCTATGATTTGTGCTTATGAAAGAAAATAACGCAAAAAACTCCAAACAATTAAATGAAATGATAATAGGAAGTTAAATAGATTTTAGAAATTGAATTACATACCTAGAGGAGGACTGAGAGGAGTCGTTATAGTAATAGTCGTAGTAGTAGTAACAGAGCTGTCTTCTAGATGAGTAAGTAGTAGTAGTAAAAGTACTGTCTTGTGCTATAGTAGGTATAACTGTAGTAGTAATAACAGTAATAGCTACACTGTGCGGGAACTGTCACCATAACTGTTAACATTTTAACTTAGTCATTACTGTTTTAATTGATAAGATTTAATAAATTTGCATGTATTTTTCTACCTTATAATTTGTTTTAATATTAATGTAAAAACAGAATAATTTGGCTTGTATTGTACATGTATTACCATCCAAGTAAGAATGAAGAGTGTATACTAAAAATAAATAAATAACTTTTATTAATGATTGAATTACCTTATTGGCATTATTACAGTTTACCTTATTGGCATTATTACAGGTCAAATACTCACAAATTGTTATGAACAATCTTAAGACTTTGGAATCTTCCATACTTGCTCAAGTCGTGAATAACCCGAAACTTGTGAAATGTACATTTCACGTTACCTGTTTATAATTATAGCTTGACAATACACAAAACAAAGCAACAATACATGTCAAAAATATGTACATTGCTACAGTTACGCAATATACATAATAAAATAAGTAGGCGTTTCCCTGTAAATTTTCACAATGACAGTGAAGATTAGAGGAGGTGGTATGTTTAGCAGTTCATTTAACTCTCGTGTATTTCGAAATTAAATCTCCATGTCTTTACGACTTATAATTCTAATGTTTTATAGATGCAACGAAAACAATTTCAACCATTAAATATACATTGACGGTATTTTGGGATTTTAGAAAGTCGTTTTTCAGCCCAGATGCATTTATCTTGGTCAAACGAAATAAAGTATAATTACAACAACGGTAATTGTGTTATAAATGACGAGACCGCTTAGTTTTAGACCATTGTAAGTTTGCAATTAATTATGAAATCGTTCTTTATCAATGTCATTGAATATTTTATTATTTATTTCACAACAACAACAAACTGTCAATAAACTCTACCTATCAATGACAGATGAATACAATAAGATAAAAAGTAATCGTTTTTTATCAATTTTATTTTAAGCTGTTTGGTCCGATTTTATATCAAATTTTATGCACGCTTTTAAACGATGGCTATGCTTAGTATATGTATAATAATAGACATTGCAGTAGTTTTCCCAGTCAATTAAGCCAAATTTCAATGAAGAAAAATACGTACAAAATTTGCTAACAAAACAAACGACATAAATGGTACCGCGTTATTTCGCCTCATATTAAATTTCCTCCCTGACGGCGAGACGGGTATGGTTGTATTACGACTTTGTCATCGCTGTGAATAAAGGTCGAAATTATCAGACAAATTAAAATAAACATGTGTACATTTTGTTCGCTAATATTTCTGAAGTTTTCTTTCTTTACAATCGATGCATAGCATACGGGTGGAATGACCCCAATCATTCGGTTTCTAAACATTCCCGTGATGCATTTGGTTTGTTTTTCCGTTTGCCCAAAACGAAATTATTTTTATTTACTTTGAATATTTCTGACTTTGAAAGGAGACTGATTCTGCTGGTGTAAATAGGAGAAAGTCCATAACTTTCTAAGATAAATGGTTTGTGTGGAAAAAAATTTGATACTGTAATAACAAATAAATCGGACCAAGCAGCTTTAATGTTTTATCATATATTTAATAACAACAAACTGTCATCAATGACAGATGAATTCAATAAAAAAACCACTTTAAGATATAAATATCATACAATATATTGATAATCAAAACCATGATAGAAATGTTGCATATGAATTTTTTACCCAAACTTTTCTCATAAAACTCAAGGCTATCATAACAATGTCATAAACCACTAGCTAGGTTAGTCTAATGTTATGGAAACAGTATGCAGTAGATTGTGGACAAGGAAAAAAACTAGTGAATGAACTTGATATCAAACAAAGGTCAATGCAATGCAACAAATGACGATAGTAAACTACCTAAAATCTTAACAAACATCTTCTGTGAGTTAACTTACAATGTAATTATATTTCATACTGGCATATTCTGTTTGTCAGAAAGTTAAGTACTAATTAGATACTGTCATTAGTAGCTGATAACTTTTTTTGATGAACATCCTATCCGCTATAGGAGAAAACTTGCTGTCCGCTCGAATAAGTTGGTGGCGGATAGGGGTAGACAGGAGCTGGGGGCTGCGGATATCCTTGTTGTGTAGCTACAATTATATAGTAGTTATCGATGTAGATGATGAAACCCAAAGTGAATATTTAAACAAGTTGATTATCGTAAAACTGAAAACTAATTCTTTCCCCCATCTATTGAGACCTTTATATTTGACACACAATTACGTACTTGAACTGGTATAGACCGCAGGCTGTTGAGGGTACACCAAGACTTGACCATGGTTTTGTGTTTTGCAGACTTTGACACACACACAAATAACAATGGTGCAAATAACGGCCAGCGCAACGATGCCCCCAATAACTCCGCCAGCTATCGCTCCAGCCGAACTAAATATAAACATAAGATATACTCCGCTAATCACATTGATAAATGAATGTATAGTAACTAAGATGAAAAAAAGAAAGTAAAAAGAAAACCAAGAAAATAAAAAAAAACCCAAATCATATGTAAAATATCTTTTCTGAGCAATTATGTTGTCATCTGATTGTTGTCTTTTCGCTAAATAGCCCTATAGCTCAAATATGAACTACAATGGAAACCATGCTTAAATCCACAGTCTGTTTTGAAAGCCTTTTCTTTATGTATAGCTTTTTATCAACTTTTATTTTATATCCACCTTTCCCAGCTGCTAAAAGATTTTTCTATTAGTGTGCATCTATTTACCCCAATGACTTCCAATGATATACCGGTACACAAATGATACATGGATGACGTCATTTAAACGTATTCCGATTCGCTTTTTTCAAAAGATAATATTGATTAGAAAATTTTTGAGAAACCGTGCTGGTTTTGTTTAAGACAGGAACTTTAAATTTTCAGCGATACAAGTTTTTTTTCTAAAATAAATTCATTTTTTTCTTATGAAATATTAAATAAAATGTGTAGTAATTGTTAAAACAATTTCATTTGATAAAAATAATTAAATGAAATTAAAAATGACGTTAAAAGAACAAGGGCCCTGGGTAAAAAATGAATTAAAATGTAGATTCAAATCAAGCATAATTTATTTTTATCCACCTTCATCTATTGTTATCTAAGTCATATAAATCAACAAGTTTTAGCGCTGAATTTAGTGTTTATAAAAAGCATGAAACTTTACAACATAGTAGGGATCAACCGACATTTTTGATTTTGTGTTGTAAAGCCTTTGTTTACTACAATCGTAACCGTGTACAAACTTGGGGAAAATACAAAAGATGCATTATACATTTAGATACTCCTGTCAAAATAAGAATAAGCATAACAGTATCAAAATCAAAATATCTTGACAACTAAGTAGGTAGATCTTGCTATTTTTTTAATCCGCCATATCCAAATATGTTTATGGTACTAACCAAGCCCCTTTTGTTGTTTTAGTATTTTAAAGAAGATTTTTCTCTACTCCTATGTAACCCCCGCCCCCAAAATGGTTTCTGAGAAGAAGATTTTCAAAGATTTTCTGTATATTTTCCTTTGATAATATTCGAGCCCCTCTCCCCATCCCCTGCCATTGTATCCTCATCATACCCCGTTGATCATGATTTCAACAATCTTGAATCTACAATATATGAGGATGCTTCCACACAAGTTTAAGTTTTTCTCGCCGAATGGTTTTTGTGAAGAAGATTTCTAGATTTTCTCTATATATTCCTATGTAAAAATTCGATCCCCATGATGGCCCCACCCTACCCCCTGGGACCATGATTTAAACAAACTTGAAACTTAAATATTTAAGCATGTTTCCACTCAAAAATGACCTTTTCTAGCTGAATGATTTTTGAAAAGAAGTTTTAAAAAAAAGATTTTCTCAATTTAATCTTATGTAAAATTTCACTCCATGGTGGCAATACCCTACCTTTGCCTCCTCCCATTGTCGCCTCACCTAACCTCCGTGGACCATGATTTGAACAAACTTGAATTTACACTACTTGATGATGCTTCCACACAAGTTTAACCTTATCTGGTCAAATAATTTCTGAGAAGATTAAAAAAAAATCTCTTGATATTCTTAAGTAAAACTTGATTTTCCATTGTGACCCCAACCTTCCCTCAAAGATCATAATTTGAAGAAACTTGAATCTACGCTACATAAGAATGCTTCCACACAAGTTAACTTTTTGAGAGTTTTAAATGATACCAACAATTCGTTAAAATTCTCAATTATCTCCCTTTAAAAAAGGCGTGCCCTTTATTTGAACAAACATGATTCTCCTTTACCTAGTGATGCTTTGTGCCAAGTCTGAAATCATTTAAATTGAGATACAATGATTTTAAAGACATTTAACAACATCGAGTTATGTATTTTTCTGCTATATTGCTTCCTTGATTTTTCATGTATTATAATAGTTATGCACTCTGACCACTATTCCTTGCATCTAACAAGTCCTAGCCATTGTATTCGCCATTACGTAAACAACCATCTTTTGACTTGTAGCGTGGTCAATGTTTGTTTAACAATTTCCGGTGTCCTGTTGGACTTTACAGTTTATATGAGTGTAGGAAGATAAGCAATGATTATGATTTGTTTAAAAAAAATATTAACTTGATGTCCTGTTATGCAGTAATTGGTTTGCATACTGATGGACACTTTAAAAATAGACCAATCATTTATTAGACTTGCTAATGACGATAAACGACATATACAGATGTTTATTTTACAATAATCAAGTAGCTGGATTAATTATCAATAAAATAATTGCCGTTTTTGGTTGTTTTGATTTCTTTTATACGATTTGAATACACAAGGTACGCATGCATATCGATGAATTAAAAAAAACAACTTTGTCTTTTTGGTAATGCGAATAATGCATAGTAAAAGCGTTTTAAAAAAAAAAAATATATACAGTTGCATGCTACACATAAGACTTTACGGTAATCTTAAAGCTTTCCAAACTGGCATTGTCATGACTGGCTTATTTTCAGAACAGGCTTATTTTCGAGTAATTTTCAGTGCATAAAACGAGAAATTTGCAATGCAATAAATAGGTGTCTTATTTTCAAAACCGGCTTATTATGAAATCCGGCTTATTATGAAATCCGGCCATTTTCAAGATTTAAGGTATTTAAATTACCACCTAGGTGTAACATAGAACAAGAGACCATCTTTATTTATAAATTTTTTGTGTTTTTAATTTACGTCCTAATAACCGAATATTCAATCCTTTTATTGGGCGTTAGAATAATTTAAATGACTTTTTAATATCTACTGGGCATTTCTTAAGCAAACGGATTGTAATTCATAGCGTTTAAAACTTTCAGGGCTGAACTGTAATTACCTTAAGTTTAACGGATTATTTCGTTTTTATATAAAACCTATGGTTTGATTTAATGTTCATTAATTTGTAAGAAAGAGCAGAGTTATTTTAATGGAATTGAAAGTAAAACATTTCTGAGCATCGCCAATGATGTTATATGTAATAAGGTATACCTTATGTAAAAATGTTATTTTTGCGTAGATCTGACGTTCAATTTGCAATCAACATTAACTAAACAACCATCTCTTAAAAAAATCACTCTAGCATGACACAAAAGACAACCTTTATCTATAGACGAACTATAGAATCGTTTTTGTAGACAGGCTCAATTGGCAAACATTTCTGTAATCAAATTTCGATTTAGACCAATGAAAACATGATATATCCGAGTATTTGAAATTATTTACTTCCTAGTAACGTGATATACATACACAATCCTAATATAGGGCGTTAAAATGATTTACTGGACGACAAGACTTGCAATATTAAAGCAGCTTTTTAAATTTAAGATTCGAAAAGCCCAGACATCAACTTTTGTAATGGGAAAATTGAATAGAATATAAAAATACGAATTAATTTGATATGCAACATTAAATTTTTTTGTGGATTTTGTTGTTGACTTGATCTATAAAATGACAAGTCAAATTTAAATAAATAATTAGAAAAAGTACAGATTTTTTGCCAAGGAATTAAGTACCCTTTAGTTTTGGTTTTCACGTAACCCACCAAATTAATACCCCGGATGTTATTGAAACCATATTCTATACATGTACCGTGTAAGAAAAAGAATTATTAATATAAATGTACTAACTTAACTACGAGCATTAATTTTTCAAATTTTAAATGGTAAAAGTAAAATGATTAAACTGACTATAAGTTACAAATGCCTTACTCACCTATCCGAGTCGTAGTAATAGTAGTAACATAGCTGCCTTGTGGTATAGTAGGTATAACTGAAGTAGTAATAGCAGTAAGAAGCACACTTCGCGGGAACTGTCACTGTAAACATTGTAATTAAACCATCCTTTAAAATGTTTGTATTACTTGTATACATTTATCATATTAACAATAATATGCAGTGGATATCAACAATGTTGTAGCTATTTTGATATTGCACTATATTGTTCTCATAAAGGATATGAATATTTACGGATTATTGCTGAGATAAAGTTAGGATTTTCTATATCTTAGATAATTCCAGATAATAAGATATGCAGGCAGTTTTACCAAAGAACCAAATTTCGAGATAAAAATGTAGTCTAAATTAAACTTGTTTGTAAGTATCAAATTATCATCATATTCAAATAATAATTTAAATAGATTTAACAAGAAATCACTATAACACTTCTGCTGTCACGTAAAATACTTACGAAAAACCAGAATCAATTTCCAAACTAAATCAAAACCGTGTTTTGACATCCTTTTAAGAACAAGGGAGATAAGCGTAAACTTCTTCACACGACAAGGGCTTCTCATGCAATGCACACGTCATAAAATCTTTTCCGTTTTTTAAATAAAGAAAAATTTGGCAGTCCTTCAAATTCAAGCAACGCCGCAGTAGAACCATTATCTTTATATCTTCAATTATATAAAAGATAACTTAATACATGCATTGGAATTTAAATTAATATAATACATGTACATACATCTAATTATTTACACATTCGTATTTTACACTAATTCATCTTTTTGAACCAAGTTTATACACCATTTGGTATAGTATAGACGTAAGACATGTTTGATATATTTGTATTTGTTAAAAGAGAAGAGGACAAAAAACCCAGCTCTTAAGGGTCACTCCTGTCGACATTGGCATATTTGACGCTTGTTATTGATTTTCAGGCCCTAACGTTACGCGTGGCCATTTCGATCGAACCTCCTTTCTTCTGAATGGCGTAACCGTCTTCTAGATCCTTGTCTATGTCTGCTTTCATTCTTTATTTGCAGGATGTCTGTCTCATAGTACATGATATGCATGCTGACTGCAGGTTTTCGTACAGAACTGTCCTAATGAGATGGTTATGCGTTTGCTGAGTAACAACATGCCCAAAAACCCTGCTGATAAAGTTTTTGAGACTGGTCTATAGTCAATAAAATTGTGTTAATTACAGTCTTTTTCTATGAAGTATGAAATGGTAATTTCAAGATTATTTAAACAGATCTCAGTTGAGACCGATACATTCACCAGGTTAATAATGGTCGGTAGCACTGCACACCTCACAGCCTTATTAGCATAATCGGAACCTTTCTGGTTTTTATATTCACGAGGAATGAAAAAACCCGAGAAAGTCAAAACTTCGTATATCTCGGGATTTTAACGAGACCAGTCTTATACTCGTGAAAATCGAGAGAGGAGTTTAAATGGAAAAAGTAAGTAAAAGTTTTTGTTTCTTATATTGGCAAGCTTTTAAATAATATAAAGTTGCAGAACAATTGTTTATTAATGTGAAGTCGAAGTTTGGGGTGATTAGCCTTATCTCGTTAAATTTTGTTCAGCATGAAACACAGGTGCTTGTGGACTGGACCGTGCACTACCCCCCCCCCCTTTTTTCTATATATTTTTTTCAAAATTTTTTTTTTTTATTTCTTTTATTAATTATCATTAACAACCCCTTATATATGTCTCCAGCCGAAAAATAAAAGAAATATCACGACTTGGTAGCCTTTTATAATCACACTCGTTTCCCCTATATATATAAAGAGAGAAGGTAAGCAACTCCCGTTTGTTTACATTGAGGTACCACCTGGGAAATTCAAACGATTACTATATTAAAAATCGCTATACCTTTGGTGTCATCTATTTTTCTCACTTCCACACATATCCTTTTATCTGAAAACTTATATAAATTAGCACGCTGAACAGTAATCTATCCAATTAATAAACATTTGTCACTCGCGACCACGATATTTTGAAACGTTCCAAGTAGAAGCTACGGAAGTTAGCTGCACAGCGACATCTATGCTAAGAACGATAACTCTTCCCGTGATCCGAATGTCATTGACTTAACGGTAATGCACGAGAGGCCCGAAAAAAAGTTCGGGAAAAGTTTTAGATTAAATGCAAAATTTCAGCATTTGAATATCTGCTGTTTTCTATGCCAGCCCACCTATGAAGTGTCTGGGCTTTCAAATCCTGGTTATGTGTTGCTGCAATGCCTGTAGAGCAATCTATTGATACTTCTTTTTTTTGAGTATACCTAATGTGTTTTGCAATTTTTTTGTTATGTATGTTTTGCCTGTCCCAGCTTGGCCAGTGATGACCAAGTTATTGCCATTAATTGCTGCTTGAAAGGTAAACAATTGATCTACATCCATTTTCTTAAATATTGCGCTAAAACTTTTCCCGAACTTTCTTTCGGGCCTCTCGTGCGTTACCGTTAAGTCAATGACATTCGGATCACGGGAAGAGTTATCGTTCTTAGCATAGATGTCGCTGTGCAGCTAACTTCCGTAGCTTCTACTTGGAACGTTTCAAAATATCGTGGTCGCGAGTGACAAATATTTATTAATTGGATAGATTACGGTTCAGCGTGTTAATTTATATAAGTTTTCAGATAGAAGGATATGTGTGGAAGTGAGAAAAATAGATGACACCAAAGGTATAGCGATTTTTGATATAGTAATCGATTGAATTTCCCAGGTGGTACCTCAATGTAAACAAACGGGAGTTGCTTACCTTCTCTCTTTATATATATAGGGGAAACGAGTGTGATTATAAAATGCTACCAAGTCGTGATATTTCTTTTATTTTTCGGCTGGAGACATATATAAGGGGTTGTTAATGATAATTAATAAAAGAAATAACAAAAATATTTTTTGAAAAAAAATATAGAAAAAAGGGGGGGGGGGGTAGTGCACGGGGTAGCAAGACTTTTAGGCCCCAAGATGTTTAGGCCCTTCATTGATAAGACGCTTAGGCCCCAACATGTTTAGCCCCCAAGATGTTTAGGCACCAGCCTACATTTTTCCAAGTTAATTATAATTTACATTTTATTATTTAAAACTTCATTTACTTTAAAAATTATAAAGAAGTATAATCTGCATCTTATGCATAATTTATTATTTTTTAAATATCATATTATTTTGTCACATCATATTATTTTCTATATTTAATTTCTAATTAGAGATCAAAGAAACGGTAAAGACTTTCATTTACTTTGTGTATGACATGAATTAAATTGTTAAAACAACACCCCCACCGTATCCTGCTCCCTCTCTAGATAGGTGCTAATTAGGAGAAGATAATGAAGAGATCCTCTAGTAATACAATGAGGGTTTCACACCTCACCTTGGAAGTAAACCATGAAGAGACGGGTCTCCAAAAGAAGACAGGCCAAATACAAGTTAAGCTTCATTGGCAGAAAAATAACATAATTTTGGGAGATATCCTTTAATTGTACAAATATGATCACAGATATAATATTTCACTTGTATTTGGGTAATAAGTAGGTGAATTCTTTTAGGCTATACATGTATAAGGGTTCCTAACAATATTATGTATAAATCAGTTGCCATAAATAAGCTTACTGAACAATTTTATGACATTCAAGTGTTGTATAATTCCAATAATAGAAAAAATACAATAATTTGTTTTCTTTTCTTGAAATATCAATAATGAAATACTTCCCCTTATATACATGTAACATTTGTTTGTTTCTTTGTGATGATAGTATGATTTGATCACGGTATTAACTGATTTAAAGCACGGACACATAACCATGCTGGATGATACTATCATTGATAGCGTGTGCATGCAAGTTTATAGTTTTTAGCATAATGTTTTTCGTGATTAAAGTTTTTCAAGAACTTGTATATAAAGTAAACAACGCCATGTGTGCGTAACAATTGTTAGTTTACTACAAATTAAAATAAATTGCATTTATTGGCTCCAAAGTGCTTAAAAGCCATGTTCTTTCAACTATCAGTTATTATATAAACAATATTATAAACTACAGGTGCCTAAACATCTTGGGGCCTAAACATCTTACCTGGGGCCTAACCGTCTTGGGGCCTAACCGTCTTGGGGGGGGCCTAACCGTCTTGGGGCCTAAACATGTTGGGGCCTTAATGTCTGCAAATCGTGCACGGTCCAGTCCACAAGCACCTGTGGCATGAAACAGTCTGAACAGCAATCCTCGATTTTGTCAACTATGTAAAACGTGCTAAGGAGTAGTCATTCGTCGGTAAGAACATACTTACTTACATTGTTAAACTACTCAAAAACTCTTTTAAAAGCCTACAATGCTTTAAGTCTAGTACATATGTTACAAAAATGTCGATAATTAATGGTCGAACAAGTTATGAAATGTGACTTGAAAGACATGTGTTAGTATGAAATGTGTATGCAGGTGTATTATAGTCAGTTTTTACACATATTGTTACGCAGCGTACGTTAAAAAAATATTGTATGTTTTTCCTAGAATATTGAGTTTTTGTCAATCATGCTTTCAGTCATTTCCATACAGAATTTCCTCGACACGTACAATGTACACTGTACATGTGGTGCTGATATCTGTATCTCATTCAAACTGTTAACTTTATGTCTTATTTATCTATTAACGATGAGAGTGTTTATGAATCAAGGGTCTGCATTTGTTATGTAAATATAACATTATACAATTGAGAGTATGAGAGAGAGATACTCTCAGAGAGAGAGAGAGAGAGAGAGAGAGAGAGAGAGAGAAAGAGAGAGTAATTACAGTGTGCATGTAATTGTTATTGATTGCCTTTCTTCCATGAACCATATATATATTTCAATAATACCACATTGCACTAAAAATATTGCTGACAAAGATGTTGAGAGAGATCATGGAGAGAGAGAGAGAGAGAGAGAGAGAGAGAGAGAGAGAGAGAGAGAGAGAGAGAGAGAGAGAGTATGAAAAGCCATAACAAATTTTATAGTTATATGTCATTTCCCACTTAATGAGTTGTTATAGCTGTTATCATGGTAATGTTTTGACCATGTCTCAGATACTGCATGTGCCCATAAAAAAGTGTAATCTAGGACACACCCTTTCGTTTTGATAATGACAGCATTTAGCTTTGTAATGATAGCTAGTGTATTTTTCTTCTTCTTATCTACAGATTTACCTGCGGCTTCCAGATGATCTGAAGATCAGGAATATAGAAAATATTGTCAATTTGATAATGACCCAATCAAGTCTGCTGAAGCCCAGAAGGTACTTCTTTGTCATGTAATAAACTTACAACTTGTCTACCATATGTAGATATATTTGGTTTAAGCTGATTGAAAGCCAAGCAAGGTCATCTAAATAGCTACAATGTCTTGTGTAAAAGGGAAAGGTTTATATGGGCATCTTGTTGCAAATCTGCTTGATTATCTGTATTTTAAGGGGTGGGAACCTCTGAAAGGAATACCAGGAGTTTGAAAATATTATAAACTTTAAGAGATGTGTTTTACACTCTCTGAGAAAATGGGATTTGCAGAAATCCCATGAATTTCTTATGCTGGAAATATGTTTTTCCGATTAGTTTTTGTTATTGATGCAATCATATCTTGGTGTACATAGAATGTTGATAGTTGAAACTCATACAGACAATCATATGTTACTTAAGTGTTAGTACAAAAGTGTTTATGACTTTGATCTTTGTTCAATACATTTAATATCTTTCTGTCCACTGGATATCTAATTAAAATATCTTTGAAGTTACACCATTGAAGTTACACATTCATTACATTTATCATGTGTGTGCAGAATTGATTGAGCCAGGTTTCCTGATGTTGTCATATAAGTGATACATTGTACTGCTTTAAAAAGTATACATCTCATTTGACTTACTGGTATATTAGTACATATTTTATTTGTAAAATCATTTGACAAAAGTGTTTTGCAGTACTGAAATGTTTTTATGGCTTTTAAAATTACTGAAAGTACATGCACATGATGCAACTATCTTTTGACGCTGTATATATAACAAAAAGAAACTGTCAGCTGGGTTTAAAATTAGTGGCAAAATGATGTAATACATGTATGTACAATATTAGAAAAGATTACATTGTTAGTAATTGCACATTCTTGAAATAACTTCATTGAATATATACATGTAAGTATTTGATGAGTGCACAATGTTTGCAAAAATTACATGTAATTTTTTTAACACTTTATGTTTATTCTATTTTAGTTTCCACACCATGACATTAATGAATATTTCTTGAATGGAATGCATGAGGATTAAAATGGAACCTTCACAGGATGAATGACCATCTTTAAGTTCTCCTTAAAGATAGCTTAAAGACAATCTTTAAGCCACCTTTAAGCTACCTTGAAGCTATAAGTGTTGCTTAAAGATGGCTTAAAGAAAGCGTAAAGATGGCTTAAAGGCAGCTTAAAGACTATCTTTAAGCCACCTTTAAGGACAACTTATAGGTCCTTAATGTCCAAACTTCTTTAAGCTACCTTTAAGCTACCTTTAAGCCACCTTTAAGCCACATTTAAGCCATTAAAAAATCTTTTAATTCAATATTGTACTTAATTTACCAACAAAATATATTAACTATATGATAATGATAGAAAAGGTATTAAAAACGGTTTTTGTTCTAGAAAATAAAATGAAAAAAATAATCAAAACGCCCAAGACTAGGATTGAACCCGGGACCCTTCGTTTACCAGCATCACCTCACTTCCTCTGCGCCACGGCAACTTACATTTTGAGGGAGGTTTTTATATTCTATATATCAGTAGATATTGAATCAATGTATTCAATGTGTATTTTTTACTTGAAAAATTTTTGACTTCCATTCAAATTGTAACAATCAATCATATCTAATTTATAAATTACATGCATGCATATATTTAGAATGAAATACGGAACTTGGTCTTCAGTGAAAAAAAATAGATTATACCATAATGGAAACCGTTAGGCTTATTTAGTAAATAAATTTAAACCGAGTAGATAAACGTTCATCTAATTCACAGCTAAATGAAATGCAAGGAAGATGAAATCATTTCTTTTATTAAATGCATTGAAACTATTAGGGTATTAGTTCTACGCAATTTTCCCGGTTTTCATGATCACGGCGCCGTTCCAGTATGTTTAAACATTTACTTGTATACATGATTTTTAGACTATCAATTCTATAACAAACAATATTACCAATAACGGGTGACGTATTTACTGCATGTGGCAATTGGAAATGATGTATACATATACTTGTACATACAATTGTATGATGTACCAGGCCGGGTATGTGACATGTTTACTCTTATACATATATATAAACAATTAAAGCTCTACTGACATCATAAAATAGCAACGAATGTAAACAATCAGCCGCCATATTTTATCGATAGACGCCATATTAGTTGGTGTTCTATTGTTATCTGCTAACCATATATAGACCCTATACTTCGTCACCCATGAGCGCATTCGTCGATAAACAGTACCTGTGTACTCCTCGACAAGGTGACGAAGTGCCGGTGTGTGCATAGGCCTAGAGACCGCGGTCGCATCGCGAAGAAGAATTTGAGAAGTTTGCAACAAGTCATGGCATCCAATGTAAGAATCTTGCATAAAAATGCACATTACACTCAAGCAATAAAGAACACCAACACGCAAATGTGCTCACTTCAAATGTATTTACATGCACGCACGCATACTCTGTGTGAACGAAATGCTTGTTTCTGACAAGCGTTTGAAAGCATTGATCGGGGAGAAGCAATTATTCGTAAAAAAAGAAAAAAAAAAGAAAAGGAAACTATTTTTCAATATGATGCTAACATATATTTGATAGGAAATAAATTAAATATAATCGTTTTGGATTGTAAATTTACGTGGTTATCCCATTTTTTTTTATTCTAACAAAAAGGTTAGATTTTACGCTCCAAGTCCTCTGATTATGGGAAGGGGGGGGGGGGGGGGTATGTACTTTTGTACGATAAATAAATAATAATCCTAGCCATTCCTAGGTCATTTTTTTTCATAACGAGAGCTATATATATATGATTTTGTGATAATAAAAAACATGTCTGATCATTTATGTTAGAATAAACCTGCTAAACAGTATTCTTTTTATGCATCATCACAAAAGAATCAAATGGAATGTATATTTTCTGCCATATACACATGTAAACTTGCCAATGAAAAATATCTTGCTGTTATCGATACCTTCTTTTATCTTTAACAGGAACTAAATAAATATGCAATAAAATGCCTTTATTCAATAAAAATAATATGGTAAAATAATATCATTTTTCATTCATGACAGAACAGGAATTATTATCTGAAGTAAATCATAATCATATTTCAATAAACATCAGCTACATACAACACATATGCAAGCTTCATAAATATTAGACTGATGTTCAGAATACACAAGTTTTCATGTTTCTCATTTTCTACATACAAGTAGTAAGCAAACTTCATAAAAAAAGATAGATGTAAAAAAAATGCATGAATTTTCTCTCTTATCTATACCATACAAAATTAAAAAGTTATAAATACTAATATTACAGACATGGGCACCCTAAAAACTTTTACATATTGAAACTGTATTCTGTTGATATATTATAATATTATACATAAAAATATATTATAAAAAACATTAACCTTTTAATGAATTCATACATCATACATCAAAACTACATGAATATTATATGTTTTAATGAGTAAATTTTAACATTTTTAATCAGCATTGTTGTCCCTGTGAAAACAGGGGGAAGTGCAAAAGTTGCCCATGCAAGAGGAGAGGTTGCACTAATTGTCGGAACCCATGTTGTCAGTTCAAGACAACATCCACAAATGAGGAAGTAAGTAAAATGAATTCTTCTCCTAGGAGTGTTGGCCATCTATTTCGATGTTCACCCTTCTACCACGATGAGGTCCTCCTAGATCAGAAGGGATAAATTTTGTAAATGTTACAATAATTGTTTCTGATTGTAGCCTGCACGCTATCACCCTTACGCCTCACAGAGCATTCGCAACTCGAGTAGGGGAAATATTCCGAGCCGAAATGAAGTCTTGGAGGCTGCAGCTAGTCCTGAAAATAGACAGGACATTGAGACACTGTCAACATTGCGAGTAAGTATTTATGAAGTTACTGTAAACGTATCATATTTAGTGTGTACGATATTTGGGGGAATACGATTTTTCAACAATTTAGCGTGGATTTGATTTAGCGCATGTCCGAATGTACTTTTTTATCTACTTATATATTTTACATTTGGCGATGTACTTGATTTAGCGGATGCGTTTTCAGCCAAAGACGCTAAATAGAATACACAGCCAAATGTAATACATTTACAGTATTAGTCTCTTATACTTTTACAGCAATATACAACTTTCCTTGCCTTCTGAAACTGTACATTACTGTTCAATGACTACAATCAGCATTTCAGTGATACTTTTCTATCAAATGATACACTTCAGATATACTTCAAGTTGTTTTGTTTTCATCCTCCCAAATTAAATAATGATATTTATTTTACTTTAGGAAACTATTTCAGAAATGAATGAGCAGACACTACGCCAAGTTCTAATTAGAGCAGTTGAAGCTGAACCAGACTTGATGAAAAGTTTCATCGAAGGCTCAAGGCAGGACAATAACCCCAGCTCAGAAATAGCATGGTGTTCATGTGGGCGATGTCAAGCATTTGATGATCCTCGCATGAACCTATGTTGTTGCCAATCTCCATGCATAACTTCAAAACCAGAATTCAGAAATCTGTGTTTGAGGCATGATGTCTTGGAGATTGCCAACATTCTGAACTGGAGTTATCGTACCAACCTTGAACCTTCATTCGCTCAATCTACATTCCGGAACCAAGCGTACAGGAATTTTGTGCTATGGCAACACAGTACCCTGGGAGCAGGCAGGAGAGTGCCAGTGCCTTCATGTGTGTGCGTGGCAATCAGGAGGAGATTTCCTCAAGCAAATGGACAATATAGGGGCTACCACTCCGCAAATTCAGACTCAGAATAAGTTTTTATTGGTGAAAAACTTACTTCATTTTTTTCTGCTTTTCATTTCTGCAAGTAAAACCCGAGACCCAGGATTTGCTGATCCGGATAAATTGGCAGATATGTTGTCAAGATCTTTTGACTGCCTAGTCCTTGTATAACCCGCACAAGATCTCCCATATATTTCTTTCATGCAGGTTATAATGAGTCCTGAAAACAAATAATAAATTTTCTTTCATGCCAAAATAAGTTCTGATCATCATATACCGGTAATACTACACTGTTACTAGTGGTTCATATAGTCAGGAGAATAAGGAAGTATAAAAAATCACCAAAGCATGTATCTACTGGTACCTGAATTGTAGGAGTATTCTTTGATTGACTTCTTTTCATATGCAACCCACTGCTTTGTTTTCCGTGAAAAGTGGGAATAAACATAGGGCAAACCACTCTCTGTGACCTGTGGTAGCCTATGAAGATGGTTGTTATGGTCCATTACAGCTAACATGTTTCTTATGGTGTAGGAATCATAGCTATAGGACACTCTTTTTGGAACATAGTGTAAAAGGGTATGGCTAAAAAAGTTTTCAATTGCCCAAGTTTGCCGGCAGTTGACATAGAATGCCATACTTCCACACCAATCCCTATTGGTTATTGCTTTCCTAAAATATATGTATGTGGTTACAATTATTGCTTTTTCATAAGTACAGTAATGAATATTACAGAAATGTACATTCTAGTTGACCTACCTTAATTCTTGAAGAGCAGAAGAATTTCTATGAAGCCATTTTCTATTTGAAGATAAGGACTCCAAGTTATTTTCAGTATGATGACATCTGCAATCATAGAAATGTAATATATTATAATATTATCTTATCTTAGTGAATCATACACAATTTGATACAAATTAAATTGTCAACATTACCTTCCCCCAGGCCAAATGTGTTGGTTGGTGACATGATGGAGAATGCCAAACCACTTTTTCAATAACTTTTCTACATTCCCTTTTGATGCACTGCAGCAGTACCAAAAATGGTTAATAATTGGACGAATCCACGGTAGTAAGTCTTTGTTTGCTGCCTTCTTGGCTATCTCTCCAAGCAGAAAGGCCAGTTTCTTTGCTTTATGCCAGATGTCTAAACTGTGCTGCAGATGTTTGAAGGGGTCAGTGCCTGTAATATACATGTAGTTATATTTTCAAAATTTTCCTTTTAGAAGTAGATATATAATGGTGAATAAATTACACACTATAATATTTCTTACAATATTATGTAAAATACATGTATATATACTTACGCATCATGGAAATTATATTTCTGCTAGCATCAGAAATTATTTCCCACACTACATACGGTGATACATTTAGAATGTAGTTGAGACCTCTCTCAATCAGGAGCCTCTCCATTTTAGGACTGTGTCGTCCAACCTCCCGAGAATCTCCAATCTCCAAATGTATGATGTGTTTTGAATTTACATCCATGAAGATAGCTGTAGACTTGTTGGCACAAAACCCTTAAATATGTTCAAAAATATATTTTTCAGAAAATGTTTTCAGTAAATTAAACAACAAGGCAATAAAATCACAGTCTGTCTAAATGAATGCCTGGCAACGTATTCAGTAAATTGTCCACAATAATGCAATAGTGTAGAGGTAAATGTAAAGACTGTTACCTGGAGTATCATATCTTACATCCACAGCCAGGCTCAGGGGTATCTCTTTCAGTTTGTCACCAATATCTTCCATGTGTTTAGTGAACACTTTCTGTACTGCAACCTAGTTGAAGAGATTTTTAGCATACTTGATGATACATTCTTTTTGACAATCATGGCACATGCACTAGTATGTTAGATGAAAATGAAAAAAGGATAACATCATAAAAATAATACTAGCAAGTATGAATGTACAATTTATATTTACCGGTAAACCTTCGAACGATAAAAAAAAAATCAATACTTGCAACATACTCTGTATTGAAGTTGCATTCTATAGAATTGTCTTGCCGATCCAATTGCAAGATTAATAAATTTTGCACCCATGTTGACCTGATCCCATGATGCTCCTGACAGAAGTACCATTAGTTGCAGCAGGATTGCAACAGCACTCCTGCCTCCATAAAATGGTGTTGAGATCCACTTTCCAACATGACCATTCTGTTTCAATAATAATCATTAGTAAATGTGAAATTCTTCAAATATAACATTACAAAAATGATCAAGTGAGTACTAAACAAATTACATTATGTATATATATATAATTATATATGGGTACCTCTCATTGACAATTTAACATCCTCCACAAATTAATAACTTTTTCATAGCACATATTCAAAACTATTTTTTTCAATTTTATATTATACAATATGAGTTATTGACATATATTTATGTAAAAAATTAGGTAGTGGCCATTTATTTATTTTATGATAACTTACAGTGCAGGTATATTTATACTTTATTCCTGCTGCTATTTTCTCTGCCTCAACAATGGAGGATTGAATGATAGGATCGCCACACTCTTTACAGGTGCTCCTTTTCAATAGGTCCAATAGTTCCCTCTCCCCAACAACAAATCTTCTATCGGACAATATGTTCATCTCCTCCTGGTCTTTATCACTGTTGATTTTTAAAGAAAATACATATACATTATATATTTTACCAGACAATTATGATAGATATTATATATTATATATATGTGATAATATGTATATAAAAAAAATAAGGATAACATATCACTGCAGAGTGAAGAGTGTTACTTTCAAGATTGTCATATGAGAGAGAGAGAAAGAGAGAGAGAGAGAGAGAGAGAGAGAGTTATTATGCACATGTTACATGTATAATTATTTATGAGTATCAAGGATAGAAAAAGTTTAACATATTTTTATGATGTACAATGTATGCAAGCCTTACAATTTACAAACCTGGATATATTTTGCCACATTTCATTCCCTTTTTCTTCTTCATCACCATCATCACTGCCACCATCATCTTCTTCATCATGTTCATCATCAGATGATCCAAATATCTCCTTTATGATATTTTCTACTTCATCAGTATTATCCTGTAGTACATGTAATGTAATATGAATAACATGATCAATTTATTCCATATGTGCATGATGTGTAAACAAATATATATTGACTATATATGTTCAGATTTTTGTATTTCAATGTGGTATTTACGTAAGCTAATTCAAAATGAATATTTACATAAGGTATAGAGTAAAACTGCAATCATACACGTATGTATATACAGCTAGATGTACAAATTAAAAGTAGATAGATAAATTTGGTATCAAGTCATCATGAATATAAAAATACATATTGTACATAGTATGCATCATGGTAATGTAAATAATTTGAAAGACATGGTACTTGAAAAGACATTACAAATTAATATGATACCAGAATAATTAACCCACAAGAGCTTGAAAGCTTATATTTGAATTTTCCAATGGGTGCCCTTTCCCAAAGTATAATTATATAGCTTGTATGGTTGTTACAGCACTTATATACTGGGGTATGGTTGTAAAGTATTTGGCACTGTGTTAATTATACTATACATAGCACTATTACAATGAACAAATACTAAGCCTAAAACATACATACATGTATGATACACCCCTACCCTTTATATAATTATGTTTTCCTCTGCGTGATTATATTACTTCATTTTTTATTTTATTTTTCTTTTATTCCATGTGCAATACCCATATGAATTATCAGCTGATATATCAAATTAAAAAAAAATGTATCATGATCAAATGAATGCTTTTGGTATAAATTTTATGAATTTTCGACCTCGGCCTTTAGTGAAAAACAGTAACAGTACTTGTTGAAACTTCACATATATGTACAGTGAACTATGTATTAGAGATAACATATAAACTTGTCACATCTTTTGGTACTAGACCGAAACATCTGATGTTTTCCTGGCTTTGAAAACAAATCTGATATTTTGTGTGATATTTTACATTGCAGAAAAACATGCCAGACATGGACATTATATAAAAATCATAAAAAGGCCAGGGAAACGTCATATATTTCGAACAAGCTTGTTATTTATATACTGCTCTTCAACTGGAAATAAGAATTTGGGCGTACATATAACCTTGTCATATCTAAGTTACTTACATACTGTTCTTCCATCTCTTCGTCTTCACCATGGATATGATCAACATTATCGTCGACATCTCTGTCAAAATCCATATTTATGACACTGCTACAATATAAAATAGAGTCTAAACTGCCATCCAAAGCAACATTTATGTTTATATAAAACTTCATTCCAATCGTGTCTATCCTAGTAAGCGTTCATCTTCTTGAAGCAATAACTAATAATTTCTCCCTTGTGTTTACACGTTTTCGATGTACTTTCATTTTCAGTCACCGCTCTGCGCATGGGCAGAGTATATCGTAAACAGTCCGTGCTGGAGGTAGACGCGTGGCTTTTCTCGGTTCGTGTTGAATTCTGTAACACTTTTACAAACTATATCTATTTCATGTTTTCGTCGTTATTTTTTCAATTGAATGCATGTAAAGGTACAGTGTAAGCCGATATGCTTTTAAAAAATAATTCTTACCTGAAATTTTGGAATTGAGAACCGATAGGTCTGTAGGCATTCGAAATAGAATTCTTCCTTGTCGTGCGCTTGGAGCCCGTGTGTTGCCTGCAGTTCTTCAACGTCAAAAATGAGTAGTAAAGTACATGTATTTTATTTTATTTCAGAACTCGGGGCATTTCGGAAACCTTTGCGTTTTGTCGTATGTTTCATACACAGGAAATTCTATGTATTATTTTTTACGGGCCGCCGGAAGGCGGTCCGTTATTTGATACACATTTAAATATTGTTACTGCGTTTCTGCGGGATAGTTCTTTTTTAATAGAATTAATACTATGCTTATTTTTATGAATTAAACGTAAATTTGCATGTAGAAATATGTTTTATGCCTTTTAGAAAATATCACATATTTTTTGTTTTACTCGTAAATGAAAAGTAGGCCATACTTAGTAGATTGTCGTATTTGGCGCGTTTTTATCGAGACTATAATCTATTCGGAAAATTTCGGAGTTCTTCATTCTTTTCAAAACAATGCATCAGGATCGGTATGCGGGACATACTAAAGACCTGAAATACGAAAGACCTGAATGTCATTAAATTTTATATAAATGATACATTTGAATTTCTATGTGCCGTGTCAAATAAAATGACTATATAATGCATTAAGTTTTCATTCAATACAATGCGACAAAAAAAAATGGTTTGAAATACATAATCTCCAAGAGAAAAATGATAAGTTGAACTTTTTATTAGAGTAATGTAAAAATCAATGTGTTCTCCATTGCTTCATACTATGGCAATGATCATACAATTTCCGTTAGAAATGCTTACAGTAACGAAATCGATTCTTTATGATAAAAGTAAAATGTTAAACTTCAAAACAAGTTGCTGAAAGTATATTAAAATTTACCATACAAATTAGTACAACCAACTCTTATTTTATTCTTTGTGGTGTGTTTTTATGTAAACAACTAATGATTTATACAACAATTATATTTTTTGCGGCCCATTTGACGCTTGCGTCAATATGATTTCTTGTTTTCTTTAGTATGCCTTTTGTATTAGCCGATGCGATCCGAACACGTTGACAATCACAGCAAAATCATTCGTGCGTGACCATTCACCTAGGTAGTACCTGGTTGGCAGATATTAGGGCTATAGAAACTAATATGGCTGACATTGGCCTGTCGTTTAAATGACTTCAGTAGAGCTTTAACCCCTATTTATTCGCCGGTACAGGAATTAATAAGCCTCTAGATTTTACTCTTACATACATGTATCTTTAATTTGTAGACGTAACATTTTTAAAACACAGAGTTGGGAAATAATTCTTTGAAAATGAATTACAAATGTTAATAAACTTTTATTCACTAGAATTATCGTATACACGTATATACGTACATACTAAGATTCAACGCCTTTAGAAACACTGACTTGCACTTGGGCACACGACACACCTGTTGTGTATATCTTGTATATTCTGTGTTAGTTCCAGGGGTTTTCTTAAGTTGGACAAACAATAGACTCTAATTAGATATGCACAAACATGCACCTTGGCACAAGACACAACTGTTGTGTATATCTTGTATATTCTGTGTTAGTTCCGGGGGTTTTCTTAAGTTGGACAAACAATAGACTCTAATTAGATATACACAAACGAACAAAACTATGTCTAGACAAACAAAGCAGTAATATCCTGCCCGATATAACAAAGGCAGTTGAGAGTATTTTCATCTTAAACATGTATCTAGCAGGTCTAGAATTAGACCTAGAAATAATTAAAATTGAAAAAAATACATACCTTCAACCGATTATTAAATTAAATCATGCAGTTTTGGTTCATTATCTTTATTTTGTTTAATAACCGGATGAACTAAGAGAGAGAGAGAGAGAGAGAGAGAGAGAGAGAGAGAGAGAGAGAGAGAGGAGAGAGAGAGAGAGAGAGAGAGATTTCACCGATTAATTTATAATAGGAAACAAACATAATTAAAAATAATTTCATACACAAATTTAGATACAGAGACTGCGCTCACCCCTACAATAATTTTGAAAAAAAAAAATTAAAAAGAATTTTATAACGGCAATCTGTGTCCATCGGAGCGTTGTTGATGATAGCGATATGTGTTTAATGGCACGAAAAATAAAACCGCCTGGAACATCCCCTCCCCTTCCTTGGAAATTATATCATCACTCGGATCACCCCCTCCCCTCCCTATAAAAGAGCTTTTGCATTTAATACATGTTTTTATTGTTCAGTTTGATCAAACCTGACTTAAAGGGAACTTAAAGATGGTTTAAAGACAACTTAAAGGGAGCGTAAATGCCACTTAAAGATGCTTAAAGGTAGCTTAAAGATGGCTTAAAGGTGACTTAAAGAAGTTTGGACATTAAGGACCTATAAGCTCAGCTTAAAGGTGACTTAAAGGTGGCTTAAAGATTGTATCTCCCTTAAGCCACCTTTACGCCACCTTTAAGCCACCTTTAAGGACTTGCTTAAAGATAGTTTTTCTCCCTGTGCTTATTCTGCCTTTTTACCAACTCACACCATGTTTTCAAGATTTATGGAGCCAACCACAGAAGAATTTGTTCTATACACATCATTCAAAACTTTCTTATTTATGTTGCATAGCTTTAAATGTTACTGGATGAATTGTGTTCACATAATGAAAACCACAAACTTTTTATCGAGTGCACTTATTTTGTATTTTTCCTACCCATCGGCATCCATCTAACATATGTTTTTATATAACATATTCATATACATGTAACATTTTTGGAAACAGCTATTTTTTTTTAAATTGGAATTTAGCCTTACTATTTTATACAAGTTTTTTTTAATATACTCTTTTGTATACAAACAGAACAAAAATACTGAGTTACAATGGGAAATGGACATAATATATATAAAAGTGTCTGATAAATGTATAGGTCTTGTTCATGAACAGAAGAAATTGACAGAAAAATATTCAGTTTTAGCCATGAAATACAAATATTAATATTTTTAAAGAATATTATTTTAATCTAAATAAGATATAAAAGTTTTTTTCCCCTTTATTCCAATGTTTGGAAACAAATCCAATATATAATTAAAATTGCTGTACAGTATATCCTATTGATTCCTATAATATATCACTTTAGTTTCTTGAACAGCATGTTTATTACTTTTTTTTCTGAAAATGATGTATACAAGGTCATTAATTTATTTTCATTATATTCAACTAGATACAAATAGGCCTTCTGCAACTTTTTCATTGTTTAAATGGTATCGAGTTTTAATTACCTTTCATATGAAAAATGACATCTAAATCTTAAATTGCTGTACATTATATCCTATCCATCTAATGTATCACTTTATTTATGTTGAACTTCGTGTCTATTAGTACTATGATTTTTTTTAGAATGATTTATGCAATTTCATAAATTTATTTTTCATTTTAAGAAAATTCATTTTAAAAAAGATCTCTTACAACCTGTGTAATTTTTTTTCAGTTTACATAACACAGTGTATTAATTGAATGTAGCTGTGTAGATTTATACATGTACCTACAAGCAATATACATTTAATATTCACCAGGTACATGTACCAGCCTACTATATTTGATAATTAAATGTAGTTCTTTCATGCCTTTTACTCATTGTTAGATGTATTATTTATAATTAAAATACTTTAAAAACTTTTCTCAATTTATTTATTTTAATAAGATTAAGAAACGGACTATAGTCAATGTTTTCAACGTTTTCAAGAGTTGTCTCTCTTGGGGACAATAATGAATGCTCCCCAGGGTTCATGACCCTGAATATTGAGTAGGCTGTGAGGTGTGACTAGAGGAAGAACAGAATAGTTCTTTAAAGGGGCATGGTCACGATTTTGGTCAAATTTTATTTTCTGTTTTTATTATTTGCAATGCTTTAGGAATGAAATTTGGGTGCCAGTCGTTGAGTTTTAAGCATGATACAGGGCTCATAATCCTTCGTCATGTAAACACGGCTCTCGCCTGTTTTTGTTTAAATAGGTTCAATATACCAGTAAAAAAATCTTTTCAAAGCTGGTTTGTCTATTTTGTTATTCATTTAAAGAATAAATAAACAGTTTTGAACGATTAACACATTTATTTTAGGTCTAAAACTGTAATGTTCACTTCAACATTCGAAATGTAAACAAACGCTTTGTTTACATAGCGAAGAATTGTAAGCTCTGTAACTCGCTTATAACTCATCAAATGACACTCAAATGTTGGTTGCCTATTGAAAATGCCTTACTAAAGCATTGTAAACATTAAAATCGAAAAAATAATTCTTGACCAAAATCGTGACCATGCCCCTTTAAGAGCGCATTAGAGATGACATCAAGTGAACACACTTTGCTAGCACAGCTTTTAAAGATCTTGTCAACTACTTCTCGCGTCTGAACCAAAAAAAACCCAAGTTCAGGCACCGGTTTGTCTAGGTCTGGAGAATCTGTATGAGAATGTATGAGAAAATGCCTTGTCATGAACTTGTCTGATATTCTGTGTAGGAAGTGTAGGAAATTGGCCGCAAGGGTCTGATCAAGATAAAGGGGGTTCCCGGATTACTATACATGATACTGCTAATAACTCAAAACGTATCTTTAGTATCCGCTGTTGTGAGATTTTCCTGAGAGTAGCGGGACTTTCTAAGTTGACTATGTGCACTACAACTCTGGTCTGCTCTTTAAGCATCTATCTATGCACTTCAAAGCTTTACGTTTCAGCTGTCTTTTGCAGTTGTCTTTGTTATATGGATATAGTGATTGTACCACAGAAAAATGAAATAGCCTGTAATGATAGTGGTTCGAAGAGGTGCTATGTTATTAAAAAACATCTTTTGCTCCGGAGTCAAAATCTGAAAACAGATTGTTGATATTGCAACCTACTATGATGTAAGACTGTGATTCTCTAAGCTGATGTGTTCCCACTTTTGGAGAAATCTTGTCATTTAAAGACCATTCTGTCTTAAAATCATGTATCTTTGTCAAAGATCATGTCAAAAGATAATATATTAAGGTAAATATAACAGCATTTCTTAGGCTTTAATACAACGGAGTTTTTCATATATAACAAATAAAATGACGCACTTGAATAATGTTTATGCTTGGCTATTAAGGTTAAAAACAAAGACCTAACCGTGGATGTGTGACTAAGAGATGTACCGCAATCAATAATTAAATTGTTCTTTATCAACTGGTATAATTTTTTTTATTATAGTAGAGGGACAATAAAATACATGGAAAAGCAAAAACAACAAACAATACATATCAATGATAGATGAGTATGATAAAATAAGCTTTTAAAGGTTTACATTTCAATATTAATAAAATATTATAACTACTGATAATCATGATCAAAATAAAAATGTCATATTCCATTGATTTTCTCACACTCTTCCTCATAAAACAATCATGATACTACAATATTTTAATAAATCACTAAGTACCTACATGTAATGGAAGCATATTGCATCAGTTTTAGAACGAAGTATCAAAACTAGTTAATAAGCTTGATATAAAAGAACATGTTAATATAAAAGAACATGTAAATTCAACAAATAAAGACAGCAAATTCCACAAAATCATTACATACATCAATTGTTAGTAAACTTTTTGCTAAGAATATTTTATTTAAGCACATTCTCTTTTCAGAATGAAAGTTAAATACCAATGAAAGTTTCGATGTTTTTTTTTAACTTTTTTTAAAAATGAGTATCTTATCCGCTGGGAGAGAAACCTTGCTGTCCGTTCGAATAAGTTGATGGTAGATAGTAATATACGAGAATCGATGGCTGTGAATATCCTTGTTGTGTAACTGAAATTTAATAGCAGTGAACCATGTAGGAAATTCAAAGTGTATATCTAAACAAGTATAGATTAGAGTTAGATTAAATAGAAAGATATGTAATTCACCTCATTAGTCCTTTATATTTGACAATGACGTGCTGGAAGTGGTATTGACCGTTGGCTGTTGAGGATACACTATGATTTTACCATGGTTTTGGTTTTTGCAGATTCTGACACACACACAAACAATGGCACAAATAAAAGCCAGGCTAACGAGTCCTCCAATCACCCCACCAGCTATCGCCCCAGGCGAAGACGAACCGTATATAAACATTTATGCTCCTTTTATTTAACAGTTATATGGTTAAACAATCACTGATAGGCAAATAAATAGATTGAAAAACGTCCATATATTTCATTCATTGACTAAAAATAATGTTTGACAAAATGCTACTAATAGTTAGTTGTAAACACAATCTCCCAAAAGAGTACATCCGGTACATGAAACATTTTCCGTCGCCCAAATCAATTTGCGGCGAATAAGCTTGTATTTTTTTTGTACTCTTGCTGTGTAGCATCTGGAATGATGTATCCATGTAAATGATCATATCAAAAGTAAATTTTTCAAGTAAATAGAATTTGTTTAGCTATTTTACACAAATAATTTTTATAGATCAGAAAAAAAAGTTTATATATCATTACATTTTATTGTTTTTCTCGATAAATAGAACATAAAACATTGAGGTGTCTCACACGGCATTAAGCTTATGGACAATTTTTATTTTATTTAACAAGAGACAGAGTATCATTAGTTCTTTATCATTGCTGTCATTAAAAAAATTTAAAAGTAATCTTAAGCAGAACCTGTCTAATTATAAGAGAAATATCATGAATATTTCCATGTATAAGAATAAAAGAGAAACCCAGGTAGGTTTGGACAACATATAATGATCGTCGAAATTATTGTCTTTTAAAAAAAAGAATTTGTTCTTTGAATTTTATCAGAGCTGGGGTAAAAACGTTACATCTTCAAAAACGCAACGCTAACACCAAGGAACCTTTTACATTTGTATGCCACATGAAGTCCCTGCGCGTTCCTGGCAAGTAGTAGCCAATGACTGTTGGGATGGACACGATTTTGTTACCATAGCTGACTATAACAGTCGACGCTTTGAGGTACCGGTATACCGTTTTCGAAATACTCTAGCAGGTACAGTCATTCAACAAATAAAAGTCGCATTTTTGCATCATGGGATACCAGAGAAACTTGTATCTGATAACGAACCTCAATATTCTTGCGATGAGTTTGCTTAGTTCAGTAAACAGTACGGATTTATTCACGCGACGTCGAGTCCGACTCAGGCACAGTTTATTGGTCTCGTCGAGAAAACGGTACAAACCATAAAACACATATTTGGCAAATGTAAGGCTGACCGTAAGGATCCTTATTTGGGAATCCTTGAATACTTAATAACTCCATTAATATGTAATACCCCCCCCCCCCCCCCCTGCGCAAGCTTTGATGAGTCGACGTCTTCGATCCATCATACCATCAACTCACGAACAGTTGCAACCGAAACCTGTCAATCATAAGCAATTTCGGAACCAGCTTGTCTTTAGTCGACAAAAACAAAGTTAATACTATTCGAGACAATCCACAGCACTTAAACCTCTCGAAATGGGTGAAACCGTCAGAATTAAGAAACAAGGCACTTGTGTTCCATCAACTATAACTGGTCAAGTTGATCCTCGGTCATACACTGTAAGAACAACGGATGGCTGAGAGTACCGTCGGAATATGCGCGATTTGATAAAGTCCCACGAGGATATACCCTATCAGAATTTGAACCATCTACCATATTGAGTCGTGACCATAAATCTTGCTACCCCGTTAGCCATTAAGCAGAGCCCTACTAAGGTCCCAGCCCCACCTTTGGCAATTCCCACTATAAATTCAGACAATTCGTCTATGGGTGGCCCAAAATCTAAAATTTCAGATAGTGTCCCAGCAAATACTGGTAAATCTGAAACTTATGTGACTCGGTCTGGTCGTGTGGTAAAGCACCGTTCTATCCTGTCTTTGTAAACTGTGTTATATCTGTATGTGCCTAATTGTGTTTCATTCAGCATTGCATTCTTTTAAAAAAGGGGTGAAGTAATAATATAGATTTTGTATTTTGAAACTGCCCCTGTAAAATCAAATGGTCTTGCTATGTTTTATGTTAACCCCGTATCTTGAAAAACAGTACTATACTTCCGGGTGTTTCAATAAAGACACACGTGTTTGAGGAACAGCGTTCTTATATTTTTCTACGTTCGAAAATATTACACCCTTGACGTAAAGAATCTGGGGGAATAAGCCGAGGCAAAAAACCACATAGGTTCATTAAAAAAAATAATATTTTATTTCCAGCAAATTTCACTTTTGTTACTTTTATAAAATATATGTAATCATATACATTCAGTGCTGTCATAACCCACAAAAAGTAACTTCACATTTAATTGATATTTAGACAACAAAATAGTTACATGTATATGCTAATTTGGCAACAAAATGATATAGAAATCGGATGGTCAAATTATATTTTTTCATAGAGTGGGTCATCGTACCATTTTTTAAAGAACGAATATTGTTAACACATATTAACATCTATCTTTTTCAATTTTCCAAAAAATGGTACGAAAACCCACTCTATGGTAAAAAGTAAGTGTTCTTCTTTTAATTTTTAAGATTGGTCTTTAAATGACCAATTCCAGTCGTTTGCGTAAAACTGATAACAATAGAGTCAGCTATATTATTGCATCTAAACAAGCGAATCGGTTTTGTAGTGTTAAGCGAGGAGTTCTTTTAACAAATGTAACTGTAAAAGTTGGTGTTCGAATCGTACGCGTTAGGGGTTTTTTTTTGTTTATCTTTTTGTTTACATTGTTGGAATGTAATTTTCTTTTTTTACTTAATAATATACATTGTTAAAATGTAATTTTCCTTCTTTTTTTCTTAATAATAAGAATTTGCTCATAATATCTTGAAATTATTTGACATACGTTTTCTACTACTTTTATAAAATATAAAATGTATGTTATTCTCTTTGAGATTGCACGATTTCATATTGTAAACAAAAGGTTGTTGTGCATGAAAAAAAAAACAATTAAATGGCAAGATAAAACGTTCCATCTTTTAATCCTTGAGAGTCTTGTTAACACAACAAGGACATACATTGGACAAAAGCATGTAATTGTGCTCAAAATGCAGAATACAAGCTAAGTCAAATGTACAGTAGGCGCCTAAAGAAAATTCAACGATTTACTAGACAAGTTATTCACTTCCAATTGTATCGGCAGGAAAATCCCATTACAAATGCGTGTTTTGTTGTGAAAGAAAAAGCATAGTAGTTCTACCAAAAGACACAAAGACCAGTAGGACCAATGACCAACACAAAGTTTGACCAGTGACTTATAACAATCCCCCTTGTTATACGTTACTGGTTTGACTATCGCTGTCTTCCGTGTGGTATATATCAACCGGGAGGGGGGGGGGGGGCTAAGGGGGACTTAGCCCCCCCCCCCACTTTGAATTTTCTTCCGACCCCACTGTATATTTCTTTTAAAAATACTTGTTTTGAATACCTACAAGAGGAGTTAACTAAATTCTTTCTGTCTCCGAAGCGGAAAAATCGACTCCCCCATACTCTTTGTCGACTCCCCTGCGTTAGGGGTTGTATACGATGACTGAGGTAAATTAGTAAATTCAATATTGTTAGAAAGTTATCAACATTTTTGTATTTTAACTCTTTAAATGAGTATGTGATTGTCGTTCTAAATTTGCCAGTTTAAAGTATATGTAAATACTACAAATTGAAGCGCATTTACGCTTTTCAAATGTCGATTGCCCCTTTCTCGCATTTGGACATTTTCATTTGGACAATACTGTCCACTGTTTAAATGCCCAGTTAACTCGTACGTTAATTACTTCTTATAAGACGCATGAGAGGGTCGTGGGCATTTGCAACGGCTTATTCCCCCAGATTCTTACGATCTTACAATGGCTTTCCATGTTTACGCAGACGATCGATGAGAAACGAAAAAAAAGATTCTAGCAGCACTTTTTCAGTATTTTAGATCATAGGCTTTTGATATTTTCCAAACTCATATTTCATGATATTCGGGGTGGTATTAAACTTTTGTCCTTTTTGTACACACTGACAAAGAAAAGGCCGCTGAAGCCAAATAATTGTCTATCTGCTTACCTTATAACACTTGCTGATAAAACAAAATATCTATGCCTGAATTGTCCGGATTATATCGTTACTGACACTCATCTAAATTTGGAGTTACTGATCTTAGCTACTGTTATTATTGTGACGTCATTAATGATAATAATACATAACACAGAGAAATCGAAAATATATATCCAGTTACAAGAGTTTCTAGTGTCATTTTACGCCTGCAGTTTTTATAATTTGGACAAGAGATAAAGTTAAAAATGACTATCTTTAAGTAAAATCTAATATCATACTTGTAATTTTGACGTCATATTGATAAAGCAATGTTTGCTCAATTGATTGTCGGAGTTGCTTTATCATACCTTTATCGAACAAACAAAAATTTGCATGGTATTTGTATATTGAATAGTATACCTTATCTATTCATTAGGTAATAATTCAAAAATCGTAACGCATTTTTCTGAGTTATAATATTATTAGTTTCTGAGATTATATAAAAATATGCTAGTTAAGGTCAAGATCTAGTAAATGAAAGGTGCCTGAAGGTTTATAAAATTTAAGATATAACACAGGACGAAAAACCATCTTTAAGCAAGTCCTTAAAGGTGGCTTAAAGGTGACTTAAAGGAGCTTAAAGGCGATACAGCCTTTAAGCCGCCTTTAAGTCACCTTTAAGCAAGTGCTTATAGGTCCTTAATGTCCAAACTTCTTTAAGCCACCTTTAAGCCACCTTTAAGCATCTTTAAGTGGCATTTACGCTCTCTTTACACTGCCTTTACACTGTTTTTAGTGGCCTTTAAGTCAATATTGATCAAGCTGAACAATAAAAACATATATTAAATGCAAAAGCTCTTTTATAGAGATGGGAGGGGGTCATCCAAGTGATAATATAATTTCCAAGGAAGGGGGGAGGGTGTTCCAGGCGGTTTTAATCGTCGCTCCATTAAACACAGATCGCTATCATCAGCACCGCTCCGATGGACACAGATTGCCGTTATAAAATTCTTTATAATTTTTTGGGGGTTTCAAAATTATTGTAGGGATGAGCGCAGTCTCTGTATCTTAATATGTGCATAAAACTAATTAAAGTATGTTTGTTTCCTATTATAAATTAATCGGTGAAAAATCTCTCTCTCTCTCTCTCTCTCTCTCTCTCTCTCTCTCTCTCTCTCTCTCTCTCTCTCTCAGTTCATCCGGTTATTAAACAAAATAAAGATAATGAACCAAAAATGCATGATTTAATTTGTTAATCGGATTAAGGTTTGTATTTTTTTTTTCAATTTTCATTATTTCGAACTCTTGATCTGCTAGATACATGTTAAAGATGAAAAGACTCTCAACTGCCTTTGTTATATCGGGCAGGATATTACTGCTTTGTTTGTCTAGACACAGTTTTGTTCGTTTGTGTATATTTAATTAGAGTCTATTGTTTGTCCAACTTAAGAAAACCCCTGGAACTAACACAGAATATACAAGATATACACAACAGTTGTGTCGTGTGCCCAGGCGCATGTTTGTGTATATCTAATTAAAGTCTATTGTTTGTCCAACTTAAGAAAACCCCTGGAACTAACACAGAATATACAAGATATACACAACAGGTGTGTCGTGTGCCCAGGTGCACGTCAGGGTTTCTAAAGGCGTTGAATCTTAGTATGTACGAGTATACGATAAGTCTAATGAATAAAAGTTAATTTACATTTGTAATTTATTTTCAAAGTATTATTTCCTAGCTCTGGGTTTCAAAGATGTTACGTCTACAAATTAACGATACATGTATGTAAGAGTAAAATCTCTAGGCTAATTAATTAATGTACCGGTGATCATAAATAGGGGTTGATTATTTAAATATATGTATAAGGGTAAATATGTCAAATATACCCGGCCTGGCACATCATACAATTGTATGTACAAGTCATTTGCAATTGCCACATGCAGTAAATACGTCACCGGTAATTGGTAATTTTGTTTGTTATAGAATTGATAGTTTATAAATCATGTACATACAATTACATGTAACTATTTAAAGCTATACACGCTATAATTTGCGTCAATTTCGAATAAAGGGGAAAATGTTTGTGTTTGATTACTAATAAAAGTTACCTTTATGCTGTTAATTATAATGCTCAATTCGATCACGTAACAAATATATCAAATATTAAACAATAAAAAATATTTATTTTCCTGCCAGGAAAGTAATGCCTCCTCGTGAATATCAATCTATCACGTGATATCGACAGCTAAATTTAGCCTATCATACCAAAACTGGTGAAGGGTCAACATCTTCCTAATTGTGATAGTTTCACAAAGGAAAGGATGTTTTCAGTAAAGCATACATTTGTCCGATATACGAGTACAAACAAAAGAAAAAAATACAAGCCTGTGAGTAGATATGAATACTTCCTTTAAAAAAATGACGTAGACCTGTGTTTTCCCCCTATGTGCTATTTATAGATCCTATAAGTGTTAATGCAGAAGTAAGGGTATAGTGAATGACAAACGTATTTTACTCATTATACATGTATGTTTTTCAAATTAATAACTGTTAAGCATATTAAAAATCAAGTTGGATATTTAATTAGGCGAACAATAACGACCACCTAGTTCTCCGCGGACATGCGCAATGAGGTCGGTTTGCTCTTCCTTCATCAATATTCATGAAAAGGTATATATTCCTGTCAGGAAAATAAACAATTAAAAATCTATATCTTTGTAACGAGAAGGAATTCACCATTGTAATTTACAGATTAAGGATAACTTTTATAAGTAGACAAATACATGCGTTTTCACTGTCATTCAAAATTGACGTAAATTATAGCGTGTATAGCTTTAAACATATTGGAACGGCGCCGCGATCATGAAAACCGGGAAATTGCGGGAAATTGAACAAATACCCTAATAGTATCAATGCATTTAATAAAAGAAATGATTTCATTTTCTTCCTTACATTTTTATAGCTATAAATAAGATGAACGTATATCTACTCAGTTTAAATTTATTAACTACATGTAAGAAAGCCTACTATAGTGAACCTAACGGTTTCCATTTAGGTATAATATATTTTTGTTCACAGAAGACCAAGTTCCGTATTTCATTCTAAATACATGCCTGCATGTAATTTATAAATGAGATATAATTGATTGTTACAAACTGAATGGTTTGTCAAAATCTTTTCAAGTAAACACATTCAATACAGTGATTCAATATCCACTGATATATAGGATATAAAAACGCCCATATATATGTAAGTTGCCGTGGCGCAGAGGATGTATGATGATGCTAGTAAACTACGGGTCCCAGGTTCAATTCTCGCCGTGGCCGTTTTTTTTTAATGTTTTTTTTTCATTTTTCTTTCTAGAACAAAAACCGTTTTAATACCTTTTCTTTCATAAAGTTAATACATTTTGTTGGAAATTAAGCACAATATTGAATTAATTTTTTTTAATGGCTTAAAGGTGGCTTAAAGGTAGCTTAAAGGTGGCTTAAAGGTGGCTTAAAGAAGTTTGGACATTAAGGACCTATAAGTTGTCCTTAAAGATGGCTTAAAGGTGGCTTAAAGATAAGCCATCTTTACGCTTTCTTTAAGTCACCTTTAAGCAATACATATAGCTAAAAGGTAGCATAAAGATGGCTTAAAGATCGTCTTTAAGATACCTTTAAACACCTTTAAGCTATCTTTAAGGAGGACTTAAAGATGGTCATTCATCCTGTGTAAGTTTTTGTCAATAATAGGAATTTTTGTGTGTTGCTCTATTCGACCTCCCTCTGGGAGTCTTAGACCTTTCATCTTCAGCTCTTGCTATTGACGCCGAATAACCAAAAACTCTTTAAATGAAGAATGTGCCCCAATTTTAGATCACGTTTGCTTGTCGATTACTGAAGTAAAGGTTTTATTCCACGATCTGAAAATCGGACAGAAGGTCTTCTCGTTGCTCGCAACGAGATCGTGTCTAGTTATTATACTGTTCGACGGTTTTCATGTTTTGTTTGTTATTTAGCCTTTATATTATATAATACATTTAAAATTCATTTATTTGTTTTATATAAATGTAAAAACAATAAAATTTGGCTTGTATTGATGCAGTGACGTCTAAATATTTAAAAAGATCAGATCCTTTTTGAAACTTATGAAATATATATATATGAAGAATAAAATATCCAATAAGATATATAACTGAAATAGCTTGATTATCTTTATAGCAAATTATATATCAAATATTCACGAACTGATACAAAGACTTAAACTTTTGAATCTTTTATACCTTATTACCTAGGGTGGCTCTATACAACACTATTGATGACACAGTACGCAAAGAAGTAAATCTGGAAGCATGCAATTCCGGTACTGGCTGATTTCAACCGAGGCAAATTGTATGGGGACCGCTCTTTTGAAAAAAAAGAGTTAAATTAATAGATTTTATTTGATAATTAGAATATTCATTATGTATATGTAAGGTGGTATGAGACACCTTTATGTTTTGTCGTATTATTTATCGAAATGATAACATCAAGTATTATTTTATTAATAGTTTCTCTCCCATCATTGTCATCTTTCAGCGTAGCGCGGTGGGTCAGATGATTCACTACGGACCTCTCATGAGTTCGAATCCCGCTGAGGATTAGAATTTTTTTTTACATTTCCAAAGATTTCTTAAACTTTTTTTGGTTAATTATTGTGATAGAAAATTTTAAACAGGTGAAAGTATTTCAATAATAATGTACTTCAATCCACTATATAAATCGACAGATAAAAGTTAACTTTTTAAAATTTATTTTACAAAAACACAAAAAACATTTAAAAATTCTTTAAAAATACCTATAGTAGCAATATTATTCTTTAATATTTGATATGTATATGTTGTGCGGTTTTCTATCGAAAATTGGAATAAACTGTGGGTGTAGAATGCCACCTTAAGTCGGGAACAAACTGAAACTAGTAATATTCAAATTTCTTCTTACTTTATAATTACAATTGCTCGACAAAATAAAATCAAAACAACACTTCATGTCAAAGAAGATGTGCACTGCTTCAGTAAGGCAATCAACATAACCAAATAAGTAGGCGTCTACCATGTGGATTGTTACAACGACAGTGGATTTAAAACACATCTCCATTTGTTCACGTCCATTGGTTCAATCGTTCAAGAGAAGTAACGAAAATTGTTTCATACATTGATAACATTCTGGAAATTGTCAGTTGTTCTGCAGCCCAGATGCTTGTCAAACTGAATAGTGTATTATGACAACAACGGTAATTATGAGGAGCCACTCAGTCTGAGACCTTTGCACATTTGTGATAATTAATGAAATTGTTCTTTTTAAATTTTATTCAATGTTTGAAAAAAAGTCTTTTAAAATCAAAGAAGGAAAAATAGTAAAATACTTGGTAAATGAATAATAACAAACTGTCACCAAACTCAGCATATCAAAGACACACAAGTACAATAAAATAAGCGTAAAAAACTGATTATTAATATTCATACCATAGCACAACTAAAGTCAATCATATTCAGAATACAAATGCTGTCATGTTAAATTGATGTTCCAAATTTCGCCCATAAAATAATCAAGGTTATTAAAAAAAATGGTCATATATCTGTATGTAGCTCAAATGCAATGGAAACTGTAAGCAAATGTTTTAGGACAAATAATCAAAAAAATTCAATGATCTTGATATAAATATTAATGGTCAATTCAAGAATCGAAAACAGCAAATTACTTGAAATCATTATAAAAACGACTGCCTAGCGAAATAAAAAAAATTCGCGTAAAATAAGGAATCTGCAGTGTCCTATCCATTTTGAGAGAAAACTTGCTGTCCACTCGAATACGATGGTGGCGGATAGGGGTGAGCAGGAGCTGGTGGCTGTTGATATCCTTGTTGTGTAGCTGAAATTATATAGCAGTGTACAAAATGTACCATGTAGATAATGAAATCCAAACTGAACATTTTATATTAACAGATGTAGATAAGCTCAAGATCAAAAAGAGACTTTTAATCTTAATTTTTTTTTTAAAATTACATACTTGAACTAGTATAAACCGCAGGCTGCTGAGGGCGCACCATGACTTGGCCGCGGTTTTGCTTTTTGCATATTTTGCCACACACAAAAGCAACAAAGGTGCAAAAAGCAACCAGCCCAAAAATACCTCCAATTACTCCGCCAGCTATCGTTCCAGCCGAAGACGAAGAACTAATATAAACATATATGCTCTGCTTATTGAAATGATAAATAATGAAAAGGAGATGTGCGGTGATCTTGTTCATCTGAGAACAGAAATGTAAACTTTACTTGAAATGCATTGTTTTTGGCCAAAACTGAAAATAAATGTTGTCAAAAGATGAGAAAGAAACAAATATGAGGTTTTACATTTTGTTTTGTATGCAATTTGCGCACTCAAGAATATAGCAATGCCTTCTAAATCGCTTAAAACAGCTGTAGATTTCTGTTGAAGGCTTTGAAAATCTGATAATTGAGAAAAGGGTTTATGGGTATCTTCTCTACAACCGCTGTTTATAAAAAGGTTAAATCTTGCATTTTATTTGGTTAGTATCTTTGCCTTAAAATAGGGTAACCGATTTCCATCAGAACGTCTTTGTTTATGGCGGCGCATTGACGTTTCATTTTCATAAAAAAAGAAAATTGTAAATACTTAACAATCTATGTTGAATGTGACAGACATCTCCCAAAAAACAACAAGGTTTATTTTTCTGTTATATAAGTATAATTTAAATTCATATCTTTTAAGAAGAAGGGAAGGGGTCTAAAATATTAAATAAAATATATACCCATATTTTTCAAGAATATTATAACTTCAATGCAGTCCTAAATACACTGAGAATACCTTTTGAGAATTAACGTTTTTGAGACCCGTTTTAAGAATAAAGTACCCTCTTTGAAAACATAGTTATAAATTAAATAAGGAAATTTAAACATTTTCCCCCACAAATGGTTATAAAGTGGACACTAATGCCATGCTTTATATTTATTTATAGATTTCGTAACTTTCAATTTCAATCTGTAGCTGTGCTGTTCTAAGTCCTAAAAGATTTATATGGCATTGGTAGTCTGCTCATGAATGCCTAATTGGTATACAGAAAATATGTATATGTAGTACCTCATAGTTATTTTTTTTTATTTTATCTTTTGACAACATATTTAGTCAGTTTCAGGCAGAAGCAAGCCTTTTCAAGAAATGTTTACAGTTTTATCCTCAAATGTACAAGATGGCCGCACATCCCCCTTGAAAATCATTGACAGATATAAAAACAAAATGAATACATAAAAGAAGTTAAAATGAAAGAAAACATAACATCAAATTGATAATAAAATTAGATCATTTGATCAGCTTTGTTAAAATCTGAGCGACGTCTTATGCTAAATATTTCTGTAGCTGGACTAAAATGAAATCATTCCTTTCTTTTTATTCTAATAATAAGCTAATGAAACAACATAACATTCATTGCTTTTAAGAATTGGTTTTTATCAACTTTATAAACTATAAAATTATATTTAAATCATTTTCAGCTACTTAAGCTAGAGGGAAGATAAGGTGCTATGGAGGAGTAAGTCTCATCTGCTAACTGGTCACATCTGCCGTGTACTCATTGTCGTAATAAAAAAACCCGCAAAAATCAGTAGACAATTCGGTGATTAATTATAGCCTTACATGAGGCATAAACTCCATTCAACTTTTAAAAAAAAAGAAAAAAATAAATACTCCCCCCCCCCAAGAAAAAAAACCCACAGCTAGCTAACTTAAGTATACATGCAATTTCTGAATCGAATGTATAGACATAAGAATTTAACATATTTGTCGCCAACCACGTAACTTACGATACAATGTCAACTCTGCCAATTTTTCTGTTTGTTAAGAATTTTCATATTTATTTATGTTCCATTGCACTTTAATATTACCACAGTCCCTAAAAATTAATCTTTTAGGAAAAATCCAGACGTCACTGGTTTTTTAGTGAAATCCATTTATAGCCTTTAAAATCTTTATCTGAAGACGTTCAACTATTTACCTTTACGTTTTTGTTTTTTCAGTCACCTAATTTAACATGTTGTAAAAGCACAGTTACTTAAATGAAATAGAAATTAAGAACTTATGAAGACATATATATCGATGTAAAGTTTAAATTTCAACCAGCTTAAATTTATACAACAATCTCAGAAAACATCAGTGTAGCTGAAAACGAAGAACAAATTCTATCTACAGATGAACTTGAATTGATTTTGTAGACTGGAACCTATTTCGTAACCAATTGGCATTTTGTTTAAATTTACTTCCTAGTAACCTGATACTGAATCCTCCTCTAGGACTTTGAAATGAACCCCTAGACTTGATTTACATTCATTGCGTATTTCATAAGCAATCGATTGTAGGTCACAAAGCTTTTGAAACTGACAAAGTTGAGATATATTTACCTTTGACGTTGTAATTCAATTTTATGCGAACCAATGATATGATATAATGTTGGTAAGAAATTTCAGCAAGCATGAAGAATATGGAGGATTAAATAGTACAAATGCCCATTTTGTTGATTCATATAATGCAATTTCAATGTTTATAATTAAATCTGTTCATTAAGGTTCTAATAGAAATTAGAAAAAAAAACTACATTTATAAGCATATACAATTTTGAATATTTTAACAAACAATAAGAAAAAAACTATATACATGTATTTTTGGAGGGATCAAATTAACATCCTCAAAAGTCTAGTTGAAAAGGTTATCTAGAGTCTGTTGCTCTACCATTTCACATTTCAGTCACAACATAATGTATTCGTAATAATAAATGCGACCTTGGCCATAAGTTTACGTACGTGTATTTTTTTTCTTAAACATACAATTGTTGGGATACAAAATGGTGGGTTTAATGTATAGCGGGTCATCCCCCCACAGTTTTGTTGATGTTTTATCATTATACCTTATCTAATGTTTTAGACTATGACAACAATATAGAGGGGTCCTCTCTAAGAAAGAACATGCAACAAAGTTCTAAAATATGACACAATATTGAACTTTGGATAGGCAAGCGCCAGTTAAAATCAATATATTCCAAGTACTGAGTATTTTAAAGCGTAACAATTCAAGTTAGTGTTAAATATACATTGTTTTGAAAATGTTTTTGAAATATTTTTAATTTGTAGTTCATCCGTCTTTTTTTTTTTAGTCATTTTACACTCCTTGCGTACCCATCTTATCTAAGTAACAACCTCGTATAAAACCAGCGTTACATGAAACAAAGACAGCTTTTATCTATAGACGAACTAGATTTGATTTGTAGAATCCTATTTGGGATTCAATTGCATTCTGTTTTTTCAAATATTTACTTCCTAGTATCTTAACTTATCAGTCCTATAATAGGGCGATAGAATGATTCACTTGCCGACCAGACCACTATTTAAATTTCTGTTGACAACTTTTTCGCATTCACATTTGATATGTGATTATATTCCGCTCTCAGGTTAAAAAAACCCCGAATCCTTTCATAAAATTCCTACTTACGATTTGTGTAAGAATATAATTATTTATCAACGTATCCGTATTCAGTTTTGTAGCAAAATGAAGATGAAGAAACTTTTAAATGCCAAATTCAAAGTGCAAAATCATCAAAATTCATAATGTGAAAGATGAGTAGGAGAAAAAAATTTAAATTTTTACTGGAGAAATTGAACTGGCAACAGGATTTATTAAATACTAATTTTTGTTGTTGACTTGATCAATAAAATGTCACGTTCAATTAAAATGCAATATTTAAAACACGTATTGATACTTTGCCCTATAAATACCTTTAAATACCCTTTGACTATGATTTTCACTATCTTCTTAAGTTAATGCTATGTATTTTATTGAAACCTAAGCATACACATGTACATTGTAAGAAAAAAAGAGTTTTAAAAATATAAATATAATAGCTAAATTACATGTAATCATACTTTTCATTTTAAATGGTAAATGTGTAATGATAAATTTAAGTATAAGTTACAAACGTCTTACTTACCTCGACGATGAGTAGTAGTAGTAATAATAGTAACAGCGCTGTCTTGTCGTATAGTATGTATAACTGTAGTAGTAATAGCAGTAATAAGAGCAATGCGCCGGAACTGACACTGTAAACATTGTAATTTTACTGTAATTAAAGCGATACTTTCAAATCGTCGTATTATACATTTATCACCTATCCATAAATATGCAGTAGATATAAGGAAAGTATTAAATATTTTTATATTGAAATGTTTTGTTCTTATAAAGGATAATTGGATATTTACTTATAATTGCTGAAATAAAGCTAGCTATGATATTCTAGATATTAGATGATACCCCACAGGGGTATACAGGTATTTTTTAAAATATAGAACCACATTTTGAGACAAATGTAGATTGATTTCACATTTTGTGCGTATTAAATCATTATTGAGATGATTTTAAAAGTTTACAAGAATTAACTAGAACACGCCAGTTTTATGTAAAATACTTACAAAAAACCAGAAACAGTTTCAAAACTGAATCAAGTCGTCTAAGTTGCGACATCCTTTTAAGAACAGTAGATACTAGCAAAAACTACTTTCTCACGACAAGTGCTGCTCATGCAATGAACACTTTAGAAAAGGTTTTCCGATTTTACATTTAAGTTAAAGTTGACAATCCTTGAAATTTATTTAAACCGCGATAAATCCTTATCTTTTATGTCTGTTGAACCCTTACGTTTATCATACCGCTTTTGGTGTATGTACGTATTACACCGTGAACAATCACACATGTGGGAACTGTGATCGGTGTAGCGCGGGAATCGTGATTTTGAAGCGGTGAAAGTAATTCATCAAGTATTCTAAGACATATGTATAAGAAAAGTTAATTTGATAACCAAAAGTATTGCACTGAAGAGGGTGGTTATTGAGAAACTCCGCCTAGTAACATGGGAGTTGCGATATCTTTCGAAAAGCTCAAACACTTCGACAAATACACAGGTGGGGAATGTGCCACGTATAATTTTCAATATTTTAATTAATTCTGAAAAATTTCAAAACCTACTGCAAAAGCATACTACCAAAACTAGTCACTGTGGATTGATAAACAATATTCTTTACAAAAAACAATCACATTTGAAAAGTATTTTAAGTAAAACTTCTCCGCTCTTAAAATTATTGCCAACAATGAAACTAGGTTTTAGCCAATATAAGATAACGACATATCGGGTTCCGTAAATGTCATTTATTGAACAATGACGTTGAAAATAAAACATAATGCATAAAAATATTGGGAGGCCACTCGAAACAACATATACTAAAATATTTGACAAGATTGGTTACATATCATAACTCACAATATGACAATTGTAACAAGGAGAACCTCCCAAACCAAAGCTATAATACAAAAGGCAAAATAGGTGGCCAAAAATGTATGCCATGCCATGACAAATTATTTATTGAAAGTATAAAGGTGGTAAAAATGTAGCTGGGGTGGAGGAGGGTAGAGCTAAAATCGAGAAAACAAAAGAAAAATGAAGATGCTGAGCTGTGATTGGCTACAATTGTAAACACTGGGGCCCCACACAGGGTACTTGTTTTACATACATCTATACATAATTGGGGCCTCCAGTAAGATGTACAACAAATAGCAATCAAACTTCGAACTTTACATAAAAAAAATTATTACCATAAATTTAATTTTAACTTAAACTTCTCCGCTCTTAAAAATACTGCCAACAATGAAGCTCGGTTTTTTGCCAATGAAAGATAAGTTCTCCGGTTTTAACCTCAAGTTTTCATTTTTCACATCCGTTAAAGAAAATTTTTGAGACGACATATAAACGAATGTCCCAACACACAAACCCGAATTGGCTTTATTGTTTTAAAAAAACAATCGGTCACGTGACCCACGTTATAAGTCTCCACACAGAAACACAAGCACGATTATAAATATGCAAACACACTGAGAGTGCAAAAGTAGCTCATTGATGTAAAAGATTAAGTTAATATTATACCTGAAGATGGCAAGGATTATAATCAAGACACCCCTTAAGATACAACACAGAATACGCAAAATAAGTAGAGCTAAAATTACAGCCGCCACTATCGAGAAAACAAAAGAATAATGAAGATGCTGAGCTGTGATTGGCTACAATTGTAAACACTGGGGCCCCACACAGGGTACTTGTTTTACATACATCTATACATAATTGAGGCCTCCAGTGGGATGTACAACAAATAGCAATCAAACTTCGAACTTTACATAAAACAATTTATTACCATAAATTTAATTTGTTTCAAATCGATGTTGCGTATGTACCTCATAATCTTGTGGCAAAGGGGGACCACTTATTAATTAACACTTATTAATATAATTATTATACAAACATTCACATGCCCGCCATTTATAATATTTTCTTTATGAAAGTATACAATCTATTTTTATGTATCAAAACGCTTTGCACAGAATGGCGGTTCACTGTCACAACAACGTTATTATCGTTGTTTTCTTAAAAATGAATAGTATTTTAATGTTTTGCAGCACTGTTAAGGTCTACATTGCGCCGACCAGAAAGTACGGGAAATGTTGAATATGACATAACGCGAACTAACAAGTCGTCAAAAATGCCTCAAAATAAAATTGCTATGGGTACAAACAAATTTAACTACATTATAAAATACCTGTGTGCAACTTTGTAGTCAAATAAGTCCAAATACGTTAAATTTATAAAAAAAAACCCAGACAGATCGCGATGCATTTGTCAATGTGACGTGAAATTGTGAATTTTGACGCATATTATGTGTAGAAAGAGGCGGATTAATCAATTTTTTAACATTGGAAAATACCTTTTATACACGAACGGAGTTTTATCTTAAAACAAATATTGCACCATTCAGGGATGGGGTCAATTACAATGGAAAGTAATTAATTAAGTTACAATTACTTGCTTAAATCCTTCATTTAAATTACCATTACAATAGTTTTTAAATGTAATTAATTAAATTACAATGACTATGTAGATGTAATTAATTAAATTACAAATTACATTTATCATCAAAATTTACTAAAACCATGATTTAGCTACAACACATAATTATAAACACATAAACATTTAAGGAGGTATGTCTATAATGGGAGTAAAAGTTCGTCATAATCAAAATACTTTCACTGTTTTAGAATTTGCTAACTAACTACTCTGATAGGTAACAATTTTGGGAAAGAACAAAAATATAAATTTGTTTTTATTGTTTATTTCAAAACGAAGGTAGTCTAAGTGTAAGTGTCCCATACCACCTTTGGCATTCAATCAACATTTGAAAGTCATATCCCTAACCAACACCTATCATGTCTTAACTAAAGTATTTCCTGCATGCAAATCTATTATCCGAAAATTTTCTCCTTTGCATTTATCTCCACTTTTTAATCTTTATAAACACAATGCCAAAATACAGGCTACTCTCAGGTAGAGGGGCAGACTATTATAATAATTGTTGTCAAAACACAATTCACACGTGTTGTTCTCAATGTTCTGTACCTAATTATCTAACGTTTTCAATGAGGGACCTGTGGACATGTTTGGCATCAAAAACTTAAAACCCACTTGAAGCCATACATTTTAACTCTATGTATTTTATTAAGCTATCAATTACAGAGTATAACTTTATTATTTTATATAACATTGTTTTATTTGTAACTTAAAAAGTGATTGTTTTAACTAATTCAATGATAATTGAGTCAATTGACACATTAACTATTCCAATAAGAAGGTAAATAAGTATTGTTAAAGAAAATGAAATCAAGTAAAAATACATGTATTTATTAAATTTGGGAAACTTATGAGTAGATATTGAATCACTGAAAAAAGTGGTAAATATAATAATAGTTCAATGCTTATTACTTCTCCTCCTACCTTGAACTGGTACCATTGACACAACGATAGAGCAATGGGAGCAAAAAGTAGTGAACATCTTCATACGCAGCACTGTTAAGACTTGCTATGAAAATATCAGCGGATTTAAACGTCCACAAAACGATGCATCTATTATTTCAAAATATTTATGTAAAGTTATTGTATTATGATATAAATGTGATATTAAATGAAACAGTACAGTAAATGCTACTTTGTATGACACTTAGTGTGGTCCCCTGAATTGATAGTCACGTGATATGTGTTCATAATTCTCCCGAGTGGAGGTCACAAACAAATTTCAATATTACAAGGGCATACCCTTATTTGAATTAAAATTTTAAATGATGATTAAATTCTACTATTCTGGTAAATTCTGAAAAGTGCTGCTGCTTTGTATAGAGTTCATCTTTTATTAGAATAAATATCAAATAAATGAGATCCGGTTGGAATTTATATGACCTTCCCATAATATTTTTCGTATTAATAATTCATTTTGTATATTTCATTGAAGCAGCAGCACTTTTTGATAACTTTAACATATCCTGAATTTATATCCAAACGATCATAATGATCTGGTAAGTGTATGCCCTTGTAAAAAGCGGATTTAGATAGGCTTCCCGATGTCAACCATATCGAACTTGTACATTAAACACTCTAAAAAACAAATAATACACGCTTTAAAAATAATTACATGCCGAATCAAAACAAGCATAGTAGATAGTATTTAATGATATAATAATTGTTTAATGATTATGATCCGTTCATTTATAAAATGCATTTTCTCATGTTAAAAAATTGATTGATCCGCCTTTCTTTACACATAATATGCGTCAAAATTTTTAATATGACTTCACATCGACAAGTGCACCGTGATCAGTCTATTCTTTATATTTATCGTTGTTGGACTTATTTGACTACAAAGTTGCACGCATAGGTAATTTTTAATGTAGTTTGATGTTTTCGTACCCATAACAATTAGCATTTAATTAATGTGATGTCATGGTTACATTTCCTGTACTTTCTAATTTCCCGTACTTTCTGGTCGGCGCAACCACAAAGTAAACCTTAACAGTGCTGCGTATTTATATGTACATCAGTGTGTAATTGAAAGTCATTGAAAAGTTATTGGAAATACACCTCTTTTTTGACATTAATTAATTAAATTACCATTACATGTAATTGAAAATTTGGCCAATTACACATTACTTTCAATAACATCAAAATTTGTAATTAACTACGCTCAATTACCATTACAAATTACCATTATCCCATCCCTGGTACCATTAAATCCTATTCATTATGCTTGTTTTGATTAAGCGTGTAGTTATTTTTAGAGCGTGTATGAATTTTTTTCTAGCGTTGTTAATTTACACGTTTGAGTGGTTGACATCGGAAAGTCTAAATCCGCTTTTACAAGAGCATACCCTTAAGAGATCATTACGATCTTTTGGCCATATATTAAGGGAATGATTAATAACAAGTGCTGCTGCTTTGTTAAGTTCTACAGAATGAATTAAAAAATACGTAAAATATTAAGCCAAGGCCATAAAAAAGTCAACTGGAGCTCATTTCTGTTTTATTTATTCTAATAAAAGATGAACTCTATACTAAGCAGCAGCTCTTTTCAGAATCTACTGGATAAGTAAAATTTGATTATTATTTAAATTTTCAAATTAGGGTATGCCCTTGTAGAATTGAAATTTTTTTTATGACCCCCATTTGGAAGAATCATCAACACATATCACGTGACGGTTAATTTAGGGGACCACAGTTTCCTACAAAGTAGCATTTACTATGCTGTTTCATTTATTACCAAATTTATGTCATATTAAATTAGCTTTACATAAATATTTCATAATAATAGATGTATCGTTTTATGAACGCTTTAATCTGTTGATATTTTCATAGTAATCCTTAATAGTGCTGGGTACTGTAATACTTACAAATACTTACAAAGTCCATGGTTTACCTCCATATGTACTTTATCCTTCATTGCAAATAACACAAACATTATTATATTTGGTTTAAACATTTTTTGACCAACAAATGAGGGATAAAACATCTGGGGATTGTTTGTCTGTTCGCTACAATTTTTAACCAGTCTTTTGAAACCTGCATTGACCGAATTTAGAAAAAAATACGTGGCGCCCATTGCAACTAAAAACTATTTCAGCTTTTCCAAAGATATCTTCAATTTTATTTGAAGTAGTTTCTTGATACTCAACTGTGTTCAGCGCTATACGTTTGTATGGTGGCATATCTCTGCCCCTTGTGTGCAAGTTATTTTTCTCTTAATTATGTGGACATGCAAGATAAATATGTTGACATGCAAGATAGTTATGTCAACATGCAACATAACTATGTTGACATGCAAGAAAACTGCAATCAAATAAGAGTTATAAAAAATCTCAAATATCGCCAACATGTGACTTTCAAGATGCTAGATACGCTACCTATTGATGTCAACATGCAACTTATTTATGTTAACATGCAACTTCTTTATGTCGACATGCAACTTATTAATGTCGACATGCAACTTATTTATGTTAACATGCAACTTCTTTATGTCGACATGCAACTAAGTTATGTTGACATGCAACTAATAAGTTGCATGTCAACATATTTATCTTGCATGTAAACATAACGTAGTTGCATGTCAACATATTCATCTCGCATGTCAACATAAGTAAGTTGCATGTTGACATAAATAAGTTGCATGCTGACATAAATAAGTTGCATGTTGACATAGATAAGTTGCATGTTAACATAAATAAGTTGCATGTCGACATAAAAAGGTAGCATCTAGCATCTTGGATGTCACAAGTGGGCGATATTTGAGAATTTTTGAGATTTTGTATAATTCTTATCAGATTGCAATTTTCTTGCATGTCAACATAGTTATGATGCATGTTGACATAATCATCTTGCATGTCAACATATTTATCTTGCATGTCGACATATTTGATGGAAAAATAACTTGCACACAAGGGGCAGAGATATGCCACCATACGTTTGGATATCAAGAATCATTTTTATTTAACCTCGATGACCTACCTTCAACGCTTCAAAATCGCGGTCCCCGCGTGACACTACTATGGTCCCCGCATATCTGTTTGTACACGGTGTATTACTTATATGTATGGTATATATGTTAGATGTATATTTGTGTTTCAAATTTTCAGCATAAACTGTGCTTTTGTTTTATGTTGACCCAATCAACAGTATATTTACCTATCTTTTAACAGAGATTAACGTCCCGATTTAATGTATTTACCTAGGAAATGGGATATTACACTACCATTACATGTTTGCCTCAATAAACGGATGATATCTATAATGCGATAACTTCTTTCATTTCGTTTACCTTCGGACTGAATTGTCTCACTTTCTTTGGAGATGGCAAATTATAATCAGAAAAACTTAAATGCGTTATCAATTTTGGTACGGTAAAAATGAGATTATTTTTATAGATTAATAGAATCATTCATTATAAACTCGTGTGGGATAGTGAAATTCCACCGAGGGGACAAGATTCACGGTCTAGGACGAGGCTTTGCCGAGTCCTAAACCGTGAATCTTGGCCCCGAGGTGGAATTTCACTATCCCACACGAGTTTATAATGAATGATTATTTTTCTCGCATTATATTAGCTTAAAAAATGATGTTTGACAACTTTCTGTTGTGACGTTCAAAAGATTACTTTCGGTTTATCCCTCCGCGTGCTTCAAATAGTGCAAGTTAAATGAAAGCATACGACAGTTTTTTCAATTAAAGTATGAAAAATTGTAATTAATTATGCAACACAATTACTTAATGGATAATCTCAATGCACTGTTTTGCATTTCCCTACAGCAGACGACGTTTGCTTACGTTTTAAAACGGCGTAGTAATACACAGTGTAAGACAGAAAAATCTCACACTGCTGTCTCAAACCGGACAAACCGATCTCACACCGGTGATAATGCGAAAATACATTTTTCAACTGTAATAATGGACAGAGAATAAAAGGTACAAAAAAAATCACCATCTAAACATAGTCCTTTATTCAACTTGCCATTTAGCATGACAAGCAAGCATTTAGCAAGCATTGCTATTATAATCAAAGAAAATTCTACCAAAAATAGTTATAAAACATTTGTTACAAGTGTTCCGACCTCGATCATATACATAAACCAACTACAACTGAGCATTAATCAAATGCAAATCAGACTATTAAGATATTTTGATAAAAATAAAGTAGTTAGGGTTTTTATGCAAATACAATCATGCATGATGATTCCTTTACTTTTAAATAATGCTTGGTGGAGAATTGATCAATAAAATCGGTAAACAATAAATTGCTTGTCAGTGTTATTTTTCTTGTTGTTCCTTGTTGCTATCCAAGTTTTAATTATTTTCCTCTGTTACATAAAATTTGTTCTTAATCTTTTTATTTTTGTATGTTATATTATTGTGCGTTGGAGACATGTTCCCTCCCCCTTTAATGTGTGTGATATCCCAATATTATTTAAAGGTTTGACTATATGCAACTTACAAATAGAAATTTTAACTGTTTGAGTTTTCTTCTTTTTCTATTTATTTATTACAAAATGACACGGGTGCATGTAGTTCTAATAAAAGATTTTTTTCTTCATTTTTCGTCACATACCTAACGTATGCATATAAAAAAAATCTATAAGATTTGATCAATATGACAGTCTATTAAGCATGGAAATTCCATGTGGATTATCCCGTTTACTAAGCCTAAAAATATATCAAAACAAAACTAATTAGCCTAAGAGTGGCTGCTAACACTGAAATAGCGAGTATCCACTACACGTAACACCCAGTACAGATGCTTGATCCAGCTTCCCTAAATTTATCGAGGCAAATATAGCACAAGATCCCTGTGACGTCATACTAAACTTGTTATTGCTCTCGACAGTTCTCGTAAATTGTCGAATAACTTTTGGGAAGGAAATGAAACGCACTCTAAGGTAAACTATTAAAATGCTGCATCATATATTTTTCTTCAAATTTACAAAATTTAATATTTAAGAACGACAAACTTTACAAAATCCAATATTTAAGAACGACAAAATACACCGTCTGGTTTTTAAAAGATATAATTTCAAGATGTTAAAAAAAATCAAAATTGGGCTATTTTGTGGAGTTTTACAAATGTGATTAGTTCAGAAGAATCATTTTTTTATTTAAAAATAATAATTCCGAGCCGAGGATAGCTGTTTTCCATGTGTAAAATTTTCAAGACATACACACTTTTATTTTTTGATTTATGTCAATTATTGTGATGTAATCTTACAAAACTTAATTTGATCATTCGGCAACAATGGCGACGTCCACCTGCTGATCAAGTGAAAATCGTTTTAGAATTAAATGTTCTTTAAAAATTAAGCATTTAGTTTTCATTGTGCATGTTTTTGCCAATTAAAGTGAATACAATGTATTTATCCTTAAATGATTTTTTTTTCTGATATCATTTATAGAATTGAACACAATAAGCAAAATACAGATAAAAATATTGAATGAATGTTTTATATCAATCTACATTTTTAATGCTCCAAACAAAAAAAAAGCAAAGTTATGTTTATTTTTTTAAATATTTTTTGAGACGAACCATCTAAAATCAGACGGTAGAATCTAGTATTTAATACATATAAGGTAGAACGTAATATTAATAATTACGTATTAATTTTGCAGGAAAATTGCAATTTTATGATTTTTTTTAATTCCTCTTTAATTGGGAAAATGACAATTTCCTATATATTCCTATAGTAACTGTATTTTGAGGTTGTCCCCCCCCCCAAAAAAAAAAACCCCAACGTCGATTTTCTTGAGACTTTGCAAAAAAAATTAGTGTAGTTACATATGATTAAAAAACAAAGAGTTAAGCCACTGTAGTTTTCCGCAAAAAATATGCTTTCGTAAAACATTTTTCAAGGGTAATTTGTTTTTTGTGTTTAATTCTATTAATGATACCAAAAACAAATGCCTTTAGGAGTAAATAAATGATATTTTAAAAGAGTAATCAAAATTAAGCAAAATTGAAAATTCAGTTGGCCACTTTAAATACGATAAATTAATGTATGATCATAAAGAAAATGATTTTGCCATATACAGGCAAATGTATAGATTTCAGTCTTTTCTAATTTTTTTTTTGCATAAGGATAAGTTACATAATTTTTTTCCTGTTTAAATTTTACTAAATAAAATTCTTTGCCTATTGGGAGTTCATAATTCATATTATACATGTTCTTGTTGGTCATAATTGTTCTTCTTTCTCTCATCATGGAATAGAAATCACTTATTAACAAGCGGAGTATTCCATCGCGAAATGAAATTATTATGCGGGGAAATTCATTATTTATATTAGGAATAAACATGTACATTGAAGAGATCAAATATTTAACGTAACAAAACCACTTAAATTGAAATATTTCGTGCATTCCTATCCCCATGCATGCTCTGGGGTGATCCATGGGGGATGGGTGCATTTAAGTGGTTGTTCAATTCCTCCCTATAACTAGCGAAAACACATCACAAACATGTTAAACTTGAGTAATATTTTTGTTTTATACATTCTCTTTATTCAGTGACAAACATAACGCATTTAGACAACAAGTGTAGACAATTTTAAGTTCTAAAATGAAACGTAGCTAAGATCTGGTGATTTATAGTCTGCTCTATGTGGCAATCGTTTAGTATATGAGTAACAATATAAATTGATAACTTTTATGGCGGTAGTAAGAGATGAAAGATAAATACTTCGTATTTATGAAATTATGTTAGCTTTAATTAAATATATACGTTATAGCTATATAACCTTACATTACACGTAACAACATTTACAGGACAAGAATGAAATGTGATTCAAAATACCAGAATCTCAATAGAGATAATTAAATTTAGTTTTAAGTAAAAATGGTTGACGACCCAAAGTTTTACAATAAATTGTTTAATGTCAGTAAATCAAACCAAAATGTTGATTTTTTTAAACATCTTACATTTTACCAAGTTGAGGATTACTGTATATTCCTCATTTCTGAGGAAAAAAAATCCACCCCCTTTTCATCAAAGTTAAGAAACACACTTATTGCAATTTTTTTTTTATAAATCATCAGTGCAAATTGAAAAATAATGATAAAAATCACGTAAAGAGTTATCATAGTAAAAAAAAACATTAGGGATTTGATCAATACTGATAATTCTAATATAAAAACTGCAAGAAGGACATTTCTGTTTGATTTTTTAAACAAAACAACCGTCTTGTTATACCATAACCTCTTCATATATTTAGTGTATATTCCCGCTATATAACTACTGACAGTCAATAACTGAAATATTATTTCGTCCGTAAGCGTGCTGCTGCCCTCCTGGACCTTGATATGTTGGTGGTCCATAGGAATAGACAGGGACTGGTTGTTGCGGATACCTTTGTTGTGTAACTGTAATTATACCGTTGTGAACCATGTATGTATATGCCGAACGCAAAAGTGAATATCTAAACAATTAAAGATTAAACGTCACACTAAAAATGAATTTTTATTCGTCTTTAAAGTTTTTAATATTCGACAAACACAGTCATCACTTACTTGAACTGGTATTGGCCGCGGACTGTTGAGGATACACCATGACTTGACCATGGTTTTGACGTTTGCAAATTTTGACACTCACACAATAAATTATGTAGACAATAAAGGTCAGCCCAAGGACACCCCCAATAACTCCACCAATTATCGCACCGGACGAAGACGAAGAACTTGAAATAATCATATATGCTCCGCTTATTTAACTGATAAATGATAATTCAGTCCCAGACACAAACACAAAAAATAGAATTGAAAACAAGAAAGTGAAATTAGATGAAAGCATTCAATTTAATCATTAATAAAATAGATGTTTTAACCAATGACAAATGTATGTTAAAATCTTATCGATGTCTTTTGCTAAATATCTTTATGGCTCAGACACGAACTGCATTTAAAAGTATATATAACTCCACAATATGTTATTAAAACAGTGATTCATTTTTTTAACACTTCGGCATGATATATTTCTGCCATCAACTTTATATATTACTATACTTTAAGCTTCATATTCATCTTTTTCAGCTGCTATTATTATACTTTTATTCGGATGTGTCTGTTTACCCCAATGACCCCAAATAGTACCAAATATACCCACATGCTACCCTAATTATCCCAAAAGATACCCCAATGAACCCAAGTGATATTTAAGTTATACCCTAATGCTATCCTAAAGATCCTCTATAGCAAACACAGTTCATTTATGTATTTTTAAAATACAATATTTTTAAACAGTTAAAAAGACTTTCAAGATTGTTTTTTCAAGATAATAGCTAATGACTTAGGTTACATACTATATATATAAATGGAAGACGTAATTTCTGTTTGTCAATATATTCCGTTTCGCTTTTTCTAAGAAGTAAATCTGATGAATAAATATGAAAATAACCATAAAGGTTACGGCATAATATAGAAATTATAAATTATCAGCGATGATATATTTTTTTGGAAGATGCGCTTAGAAACAATGATTTTAAATGCCTGTCACTTTTGATCCGCTTAATAAGCAATTTTCTAAAATTTCTTCCAATTTTAATATTTTTTCAACTTCTCTTATGAAATGTGATATGAAATGGTGCAGTTATTGTTAAAAATCTTTTTGTTTGAAAAAGGAAATGAATTGAATTTAAAACGAGGCTACATTGTTGTACGTGGTATTATAAAAAAAATTGTTAGACGAAATTTAAAATTTCAAAGACTATATCAAAACGATTACGCTTTTATAGCACTGCATCTTCGTTGCACTTCCAAATCTGGGTGTAAACAATGCTGATGTGACAATCTAATTGGATGAAGTTAAATTTTTAAAATCTTTTTAGACAATTATCTGAAATAACTTTATATCCATTTCAAAACATCACATCTAGGCTTCTTTTGCAATGCTGCGTCTTAACATCTTAGTCGTCTTAACATTTTAAGTTTAAAGTTTTCAATATCTTAAAATTCATTTACATTCAGTTAAAATGATTTCAAATCTATTCAAATAAATCATATCTTATTTGCTCTTGACATTAGTGATGACATTTTAGTCAAATAATCGGATGAAGATTAAGTCGCAATGATTTCAGAGGGACAAAACTTCAATTTGATTGTTTATGTTCTGCCATGTTGCTACCTTCAGAATTTTATTGTTTAAATTAAAAAAATCCGATTCCCTATTTATTTAAAAAACTTTATCTTTATCCTTAGGATTTTTTTAAAAACTCATAAAAAATATTTTGCCATTGTTCCCATCATTCATCATTAAAGTCCAATACATATTTCTTTTTCGATATCGTCAACATCGTGATGTATACCATATTGATACGAAATTGATTTACATTGTCAACATTGCCGATAATGTTTTGCCGTTAACTTCGTCGACATTGCCGACATCACAACGATGACGAACCGATATCGAAATTACATTGAATTTACATTGTCTATATCGGAGATATTTCTTTAACATTTACATCGTCGACAAGGTCGACATCGCAATGTCGACAATGTTGAACAAATAAGGAAATTACATTGTCTAAATTGACGACATTTCTTCGACGTTGACATCGTCGATAGCGTTAAATCGCAATGTATTTGACATTGAACTGATATTGAGGTAACATAGTCTACATTGCAAATATTTCTGTTACGGTGCAAAGCAATCTCGACGATTTCTCGATGTCTCGACGATGGAAAGAAGGCACACGATGTAGACGCAATGTCTACTCGATGTTGGTCAACATTGCGATGTCGACAATTTCGACGATATAAAAATGATATAAGTTGAACGATGTAGACACGATGCTGATTCGATGTAGATCAACACTGCGATGTCGACGTTGTCGACGATGTAAACAGGAAATGTCGATCAACATTGCAATGTCGACGATGTAAACAGGATAGAAGGCACGATGTAGAGACACTGTCTACTTGATGTAAGTCAACATTGCGATGTCGACAATGTCGACGATGTAAACAGGATATTAGAGGTACAATGTAGACACGATGTTGACTCGATGTTGATCAACATTCCGATGTCGACGATGTAAACAGGAAAGAAGATACAAGATTAACTCAATATGTGATGCCGACAATGTCGACGCTGTAAACAGGATATAAGAGGTCTGATGTAGACACAATGTCTACTCGATGTTGGCCAACATTGCGATGTCGACAGTATTGATAAAACATCATGCATTGGTCATACTTCAAATGTTATATTAAAAATCCCAAAACTTAAAACCAATTCATGCTAGCTTGCTTTAATAACAATGTACATGTAAGCTGCATGTATTTGCAAAGCAAAAATAAACTCCTTCCGATGTCAAAGTCTAATATATATTAAATTTACGTAATTGTTCTTTTTATAAGCACCTCATTCTGGATTCATTATTTGAGGATGTTTGACCATAAACTTTTGTTTAATCGACTGAATTAATGTGAAAGAAGAGTGCACTTATTCTTACGAGAAAGAAAGTTAGAAAAATAAGATGCTACTCAGACTTATGTATAAATGTGAAGCTTAAAGTACAACAGCCATAAGTTTAAATTACCATCTCGTAAAAAATCGGTGTAGCATACACAAAGAACAACCTTTATCTATAGGTGATCTAGAATTGGTTTTGTAGCCGATCCTCTTATAAGTTATCAATTGGTATTCTGGGTTTTTTTAAATTTAGATTTACTTCCTAGTTACCAAATCTTCAATACTATTTTACAATGAATCACTTGACTATATTAACATTCACTTTGTAATTCGGAAGCAGACCTACTGTAAGTCACAGAAACTGACGGGGCTGCAATAGATATATAATATACGTATGTATTCAATTTCATATTAACAAATCGTCCGATTTAATGTTAGTCAATGCGTTGAAATATTAACAGTTATTCTAATGAAATTGAAATAAAGAAACATCCCAGTTTTAACATAAATGTTATTGTTTATACCTTATGTATAGATAGTATTTTTGTAAAGATCTGTAAAAAATCAATGTAGCATTAAATAGACAACCTTTAGCTATAGTCGGAAAAGAACTGGTTTTTTTTGTAGACAGGCTCCTATTTTGTAATCAATTGTTATTCTGTTAACTAGCATTTAAAATGTTTACTTCCAAGCAACCTTATATTTAATCCTATAATAGGGCGTAATAATGATTGTTTAGACAAGAATATATTTTTTAAATTTTTGTTGACAACCTGTGGGTCAATGGCACATTAAGAATGATAAATGGTTGTTATACTGTTGTCAGGGAAAAATCTGTGATAGAACTCATTAAAATTATCCATACCTCTATTAAGACTTTTGTTGCAAAATGAAGGTATATTTTTTAATTTAAAAATCAAACTGCACAAGCATCAACATTCCTAATGTAAAAGATTAGCAAGAAAGATAAAAGCGAATGGATTTAGCATGAAAATGAACCTGTAACATCAAGACGTATTAAACACAATTCTTTTGTGGATTTTGTTGGTGTATGATATACGAAATAACATGTTGAAATGCAGTATTTAAAATACACAAACATTTAATTTGCCAAAGAAGTAAGTACACTTAACTGTGATTTTCTGTCTTTCCACGAAATTGATACCCCGGATATTATTGAGCCACATCATATCATTGTATGAATATACATGTACTAACCTAATTACGAGAACTTACATTTCATATCTAAAATAATGAATGTGAATGATAATTTTGACTATAGCTTACAAATGCCTTACTCACCTATCTGAGTCATCGTAGTAATAGTAGTAGTAGTAGTAGTAGTAACAGAGCTGTCTTCTAGATGAGTAGTAGCTACTGTAGTAGTAATAGCAGTAATAAGCACACTGCACGGGAACTGTAACTGTAAACGTTGTAATTATACTGTAAAAGTATTTTTTTTAGTGTTTGTATTATACATTTATCACCATTGCACAAATAGGCAGTATATATTAATAAATAAATAAATATTTTGATATTGCACTGTGCTGTTCCCATAAAGAATATTTGAATATTTACGCATTAATGCCACAAAGAAGTTAGGATCCTTTACATCTTAAATGATAGCAGACAAGGATACATTCTTTCCAAAGAACCAAAATTTTAACTAGTTTATATAAATCAAAGTATCATTTTAAATCAAGATTATCATTTTAAATGAATTTTATGAGATTAAAATGCAACACCGATGCCCCATGTAAAATACTTACGGAAAACCAGAAACAGTTTTAAAACTGAATCAAAATGTCTGAGTTGCGACATCCTTTTGAAATAGTAGATACTAGCAAAAATTACCTTCACGCGACAAGTGCTGCTCAGGTAAGGCACACGTCAGAGATTTTTTCTGTCTTTATATGAAGTTAAGTTTGGCTGCTCTTCAAATTCAAGCAAATCCGCAGAAAAACGTAATCTTTCTTACATCTTAGATGTTAGATAACCTAATTCATCATTTGGAGTGCTGCATAGATACCACTATAAGGTAACCCTGTCTTGAACGATGACGTAATTATTGGAACCCCATACAACTGTGATTTTATAGGTAACCGTATAAAAGACTTTTATCATCGATATTTATAGTAACGAAGACGTTTGTCATTGACATTTATAGTATCGGGGTCTTTAAAGAGGTGCTGACTCTACGAATTAGTGCGCATTTGCTGTACAGTATCCTTATAGAGGTGTTGATTCTAAAAAAATAGTGGACATACTTAGAAAATAAAAGTTAAAGTATAAAGGTCTTATGTCATCGTTTCTTTGTAGAACTCGGGTCCTTATAGAAATGCTGACTATACAAACTAGTGAGCATGTGCAAAAAATATTGTTTTAATAATTTATGAAATTATTGATTGTCAAAGAGTACAGAACAAATGAAAAAATATTCTATGGAATGCATTTAAAAAAAGATAAAAAAAACCAAAAAACCCAAAAAACGTGTTGAATGAGAGTCATTGATTGACAATAAAAATCCCTATAAGATATCAGGAAGTGACCCGAAACGGCTACGATATCGCCGATAGCTAGGAAACTGAAGAAACTTTATCAAAACGTAGAGTTATGGCCCAGTAAGCGCTTGTAATAACCCAAGATAAATCTTAAACAGATAAAGTTATCAATCAAACAAGTTCGGTTTGACAAGAACGTTTATACTCTGTTCGTTCTAAACGAAGATAGGAAAGGTGAATGGATGAGTTATGCCACCAACTTTAGGAGGATAATTCAACAGACAGAAAGTATTTTGTTACCACCAGTTAGTATGAATTCTAAAATTTGAAATCATTGACAAAATTACAGCGACGGTTGTATTCATTGGATATATAAGTATACATGTAGTAGGAAACTGGAAGATATTAAAAAACTACTTTTCTAAAAGAAAAAAAAACTATACAAGCGGCGTTTTCTATTATTTTCTACATGTATTAAAATTACAGTTCAAGCATATCTTTTACAACATAAACCATAGAATAGCATAATAAAATATCATAGCAAAGCATTGGAATCTCATACAATAGCATTGAAATCTTATACCATAGCATTCAATCTTATAGAATCTCATTCGTCATAGTATACCATAGCATACCATAGTATAGCATTCAACATGATTTTAACTCGGTTTTAAATGTTTTTATTCGAAAGAATAAATGTTCACATTGCAGATTAGTAGTAAACTTTGGCCTCTTATTATTTTACTCCGAAATATATGGAACTCTTCTGTGTATGGAGGCGTTTTTGTTCAAATATCATAGCATACCGTGGTCATAGCATAGCATAGACTTCGATATCATTACGCCCTAGGTCCTTCATTTCAATTTCTCATGACATAGCATACAAATCTCATAGCATTGCATTGAAATCTCATGGCATATCAGTAAAATCGCATACAATAGCATAGCATGAAATTGTAAAAGATATGTATGAAATGACCGTAATAGCATCACTACAAACTGAATAATAACTTTTATATAGAAAATGAATCATTTCTACAAATACTTTATACTACAACTGCTTAAAGAATATTTCGAACCCTCTTGTTGTATCATTGTCCCTTGTTTATTCAGTACTATATTTCCCTTATTTAAGTACTAACAATCAATAATAGAAATGTTATTTCGCCCGACAGCCTGCTGATTTTTGCCTAAATACGTTGGTGGTCCATAGGAATAGACAGGAACTGACGGCTGTGGATACCCTGGTTGTGTAACTGAAATAACATAAAAGTGAACCATATGCAGATGATGAACTCCAAAGTGAGTATCAAAAAACAAGCTAGAATTAAGCGTTAAACATTTTTATCATCAGTTAGGTTTCTTTATATTTGATAAACACAGTTTACGTACTTGAATTGGTATTGGCCGTGGTCTGTTGAGGGTACACCATGATTTGACCATGGTTCTGTGTTTTGCAGATTTTGACACACGCACAAACAAAAATGGTGACAATAACGGCCAGCCCAACGATACCCCCAATCACTCCGCCAGCTATCGCTCCAGCCGAAGACGAAGAACTAAATATAAACAAATATGTTTCGCTTATTAATCTAATATGTGATTAAGCAGTCACCGAAAGAAAAATTAGAAGAAAAAAAAATCATTAAAAAATAAACATACAATCAAATCATTCTTAAAAAGAGCATCTTTGAGCTGAACGAGGTATTTAACTAAGTCTCTATTCTATGAAGTAGATAAAGGTTATGCCTAAATTTCACAATATCTAATGAAACAAAGTAGTTAGTTTTTGCATGAAAAAACGTCTTCAAGATTTATTGCTTTGAATGAGGTTAATAAACTATTAATTATTTAATTATCTATCTTTTGGATTGTTAACGTATTTCCCACTCGGTATAAACCCGATTGTATATTCATACGACGGAAAACATACTTTGATATTCTACTATTAAGAACATTTTCAAAACTTTTAAGAAAACAAGAGAGCAGTGCAACTGGTCTGTAGCTATTTGTAGAAGTCTTTTGTTTGTCACCTTCCTTATACAAAGGAACTATGAGCCCTTGTTTCCATATTGGGGGTATTTTCCCATGTAGAATGATTGCATTAAAAAGTTTAACAATGCATCCAAGTACTTTCTTCCCCCCAAAGATGAAATGTTCGTATGTTATCCTATCCGGGCCTGGGGATTTTCTTCTCTTCAGGTTGTTAACAACAGGCGAGAGATCATCTGTAGTTATTGGTCCGCCGGGGATATTTCCAGAAACTTAAGTACACTCTTCCTCTATGTGTCTGTACTTGCTTTCGATGAACTGGCGGAAGTGTTCATCAAAGGTGTCATCTTTGGAGGGAGTGTATATTTTTTCGTAGTGCATTGCGAAGGCTTCAGCTACACCTCCAGGGTCTTTGAAAATAGCACCATCGTCACCGTGAACTTCGGGATACGTGCGTGAGACAGGTGATAATTTTGAGAACAAGGTTAGTATTTATATTGGCAATTTAATCTTAAATGACTAAAATTCTTTACAATATTAGAAGCGCAACTATGAAAATAGTATTATTTTGCATATACGTAATTATACAAACAATCGTTTGCAAGTTGTTTTAGAAGATAATTTATGAATTTCTAAACTTACCACTATATACAAGATCCATAATAAGTGTGTCTCTGAATATTTATCTCAGATTATTATCTCAGATTATTCCTTATACTTGGAGTAATGATTCTGCATATAGAACTATATAAGTGTTATTTTTGTGTGTATTTTTCAGTTATTTGTATGTCATTCTGCGATGACGTTATTATTTTTTCATAAATATATGGGGATGGAAATTATCAAACAATATCACACATTACTTTTATTCAAAAGTAGCACATGTAGTTGAATGAATGCAGAGGCGGCAATGTAAAGCTTTAAGCAGTAAAGTTATGCTATTAAAGCAATATTAGCTGCATGTTTTAGAGTTTTATTTTGCTGCATATCCTACAATTATAATATGTCTGCATGTAACTTCAATTTTTATGATAAATAAGATTTGAAAACAAATCATTATTTTTTTCATTAAAAAGTTTTCTCTTTCAAGGAATATATATAGCACTTAATTTATTGTACAGGACGACAATAATTCAATGTTGCTTTAATTAAGGGTTTTTAACGGCTTTTCCCACAAAATATGGCAAACAGAAATTTAAAAATCATGATATTTCTTTCTTTTAAATTGAAAATAGCTTTTTGTTTAAACCAAATTTCAGCATGAGAATTGCATATCATATTTCTTAAAATAATTCCCACCATTACATCTGTAGTAATTAATTACCTGCACTAACACCCCTAATTTTTCATAACAATATAGGTAAATCTCAAGTGAAAGACATGCTATAATTGTTATCACAACACAATCGATACTTCTTGTTATGAACATATATGATAACACCATGGCTTCAAACATCGAAAAAAAAAATTATACCAGCGGCGCATATATGAATGCAAACACGGCTTCAATGTTATTTTTTTTTATAACTTATTGCAATTTTTATCAGGTTATAATTAATTTCAGAGCAATAATAACACGAGAAAAATATCTTAATACAGTATGATGTTTCGCCCCGAGGAAGGTATGAAACATCGAGGTGCCCATTATGTCAGCGCGAAACAGAATAGGTGCAAACCATCCCGGATTCTGTTCATATGTGCTTTGACATTGATATTTAAAAAAGAAAAAAAAGTATGTAAAAATAATTATAAATTACATCACCTGCATGTTCTTTGAATTTGGAAAAAAGGTTTTGCCGTCGCTTTGTCCCAAAATATAATAATAACCAAGAAAAAAAAAAACAAAACAAAACAAAAAAGCAAAAAAAAAAAAACCAACAAACAAACAAACAAACAAAAAACGCTGTATGCCAGATTGCTTCTATATAAATGTACATGCCAACCCCATTCCTGTGTGACCTCCGTCAAAAGATATAAACAACTAGACACGATCTCGTTGCGAGCAACGAGGAGGTCTTCCGTCCCATTTTTAGAATAAGGAATGGCCTTACTCTTGATCTTCGTCAACGAAACTTATCCGGAAAAGGAGGCGGAATCTATGAGTGTTATGGGTGAAAGACTATCAATCCCTTGTGTGTCCCTTATTTAAGGGATCAGCTCCTTTTCATTAATTTTCGTTAAAAGATATTTTTGTGTACTTCTAATAAGTGTTTAGAAATTGGTTACCGTTTTTGAGATATCTGGGAAAAATCGTTTTGATATCCAGTCCTAAATCTCCTTTAGGGTCCAGATAACAAACAATATATGGTTGTACATTTTTAAGCACATTATTTTGAGCATCTTTTGTTAAATACTGCTTTCTAGAATTTTCCTCTATTTCGAGATATTGAAGATCAAAGTGTTGGACTTCTGGCCCCTTAAAATCCCTAATTACGTAACATAGGAGGAAATGATTGCCATGTATAGGTAAATAACCTTACAATGAACATTATTGCTTCTATAACATATCACAAAATATTTCACAGTAAAAAGCTATCATTAAAAGACTTTAGGCCCCCCCCTCAGCCCCTTATTTGAAGGGCCAGCCCCTTTTTCTTGATTTCATAAGAATGTTCTTGTCAATTCAAACACATTTTGTTCAACAAGTGTTTACAAATTTTGTACCGTTCTCGAGATATCTTGAGAGGGTCGTTTCCGGGGCCGACCCCGTAACTCCTTTTAGGGACCGCATAACAAAGAAATTATGGTTGCAGATTGTTTTGCTCTATATTTTGAACATCTTTTGTTCAATATTGCTTTTCAAAATTTTCCTCTATAATGAAATATTGAAGATCAAAGTTTTCGACTTATGGCCCCTTGAAATCCCTAATTACGTAACATAGGGGGAAATGATTGCCATGTATAGGTAAATAACCTTACAATGAACATTATTGCTTCTATAACGTATCACAAAATATTTCACGGTAAAAAGTTATCATTAAAAGACTTTAGGGTCCCCTCAGCCCCTATTTGAAGAACCAGCCCCTTTTTCATGATTTCAAATGAAAGCTTTAATCAATTCAAACACATTTTGTTCAACAAGTGTTTACAAATTTTGTACCGTTCTCGAGATATGTTGAGAGGGTCGTTTTAGGGGCCGACCCTGTAACTCCTTTTAGGGACCGCATAACAAAGAAATTATGGTTGCAGATAGTTAAGCTTAATATTTTGAGCATCTTTTGTTCAATATTGCTTTTCAAAATTTTCCTACTTTTTGAGATATTGAGCATCAAATTTTTGGACTTCTGGCCCCTTAAAACCCCTAATTACGTAACATAGGAGTTAATGATTGCCATGTGTAGGTGGATAACGTTAGAATGAACATAATTGCTTCTATAACTTATCACAAAATATTTCGCAGTGAAAAGTTATCATTAAAAGACTTTAGAGCCCCCTAAGCCCCTTATTTGAAGGGCCATACCCTTTTTATTGATGTCACATAAAAGGTCTTGACTTTATAAAGATTTTTTGTTCTACATGTTATAACAAAATACAATCAAGGAAAGAGATATTAAAAGAAAACCACGAAAAATCACGACGCTTTTTTAACTGTAATTTTCGAGCTCGGGTGAGCTTCGGCGCTTTTGGTCACAGGAAAATATATATACCACATGTCAGATCTACAACCTTTTGTCTACAATCCCTAAAATTTTGAACTCAATATCTTAAATCGTTTAGGAGTTTACCTCTGGACAAGCCGACCCTCTGAAAATCGTTAAATTGTAAATAACTCAAAACCGGAAGTGACGTCATCATTAAACAAAATTTCCAATAAGGTTCAGATCATTATCTATCAGACCTAAAAGTTTCATGTAAATCGGTGGAGTAGTTTTCGAGAAATCGCGTACACAAAATTGGTTGGAAAAAAAAAAGAAAAATAATAATAATAGGGAAAAAGAAACCGAACGAAAACAATAAGGTCTTCCGTTGGAAAACGGAAGACCTTAAAAAAGTAAAAAAAATGTTTCGGTTTATAAATGACGTCAAATGTCCAATTATTTGTTAATGTAAAAAGTTTATTCTTTGATTGCTTTTAAAATCGTAATCCAAAGTTTAAAATCGTAATCCAAAGTTGTATACCCATAACATTTGAAGTTTTCATTCAATGTTTTGAGAACTAATAGTCTGACATAATGTTAGAAATGTGTAGGGAAGTGTTAAGTTATTCTAATGAAATTGGCAGTAGGAAGTTTCCATGTATTTAATGTTCATGTCATTTCTGATTTCTTGTGCACAATGCGTAGGAGTTTAAATTGCAACCATCATTAATTTAAATGAACACCTCGTAAAGACTAAGTGTAGCAAAAGACAAAAGACAACCCTTATCTTACATTTAATAGACAAACTAGAATTGTTTTTGTAGATTGGGTCCTATTTCGTAACCAATAGTCATTGTGTTGACTGGTTTGTAAATAATTACTTCATAGTGACCGGGTATTCAATACCATATTAGGAAAAATGAATAGTGCACTTGACGACAAGCAAGACTGCTATTGGGATTATGCTTTACAACTAATGTTTCAACACCATTCGTACATGAGACTGTTAATCAGTTCAAGTGAAAAATGACTCCTTTTTTGAAAACAATATCTATTCTAGATATGTGACAGAATTCTTTAGAATTATCTATATTATCTCTGCTAACATTTGTTTTTTGGGTTTTTTTGTAAAGTCATAATCTAAATTACATTATCATCAACATTCTTAACGTTAAAAGTTTACAAATAAAAAAAAAGATATCAATATATCAAAAATGGAAAATAGATTTATGACATCAAGTATTAATGAATACATTTTATAATTGATTTAGTTTATTTGATCAATAAAATTAAAAGTTAATTGAAATGCAATGTTAAACAAAGTATTGTATTGACCATTTGCAACGGAATTACGTTTCTTAAAACTCTGGTTTTTACTTAATCCACGGAATTATAACTTTTAGTTTTTAAGTCACCTGAGTAAACTCAGGTGACCTATTGCTCTCCGTTTTCGTCCGTCGTCGTGCGTCGTCCGTCGTGCATTAACAATTTTACATTTTTAACTTATTCTTAAAAACTACAAGGCTGATTGTTACCATTTTTGGTGTGAGGCATTTCTATAGTAAGAGAAATGTAGATTGTGAAATTCATGGCTCTACCACCCCCGGGGCGCCACAGGTGGGGCCAAATATGCAAAAAAAAAACCCCCAACTTTTCAAATATCTTCTTCTCTATCCCCATACATGTGAAGAAAAAAACTCGTGGCATACTAGTAATAATGTCCATTAGTCCCTCTACCAAAATTGTGAAACTCATGGCCCCTGGGTTACTATATGGCCATATAGTAAAAATGCATTAAATTTTAGAAAATTTTCTTCTCTACTCCTATACATAATTGTAAAAAACTAAATGCCTGTTTATAATGTAAGGGGTTCATGCTCTAGGGTGGGACCAATATGGCCATACAGCAAAAATGTTTTTAATCTTAAAAAAAATCTTCACTACTCCCACATATGTGGGCAAAAAACTGAAAACATGGTTATTGTGTCCACTAACTCCTCTACCTAAATTGTGAAATTCATGGCCCCTGGGTCAGGGCTTCATGATATGAGGGAGGGGGCATATGGCAATATACTGATAATGCATATAATGTTTAAATTTTTTCTTTTTAACCTCACACATCGGTATAAAAAACTGACTCACAATTATTTTTACCAGGAAGTCCTCTACTGAAATTTTAATTTCATGTCCCCTGGTATGGGTTTTGACTCTAACGCAGGGCCAAATTGGATGTATAGGTGTTAATACATGTAATGTTAAAAAATTATCTTATTTACTCCCACACACCTGAAAGGAAAACTGAATTCATGATTTTGATCTTTACTTTTTTGCAAAAATTTTAAGTTTCACAGTTCTTTAAGGAAAGATTTCAGACAGGGAGCTGGCCGTCATAACTAATTTATAATTTTTCTTCTCCAGAATGAAACCTAACTAATTAAAATATGAAACTCCTCGACAAGTTTGTGTATGGATTATATGATACTCAGGTGACAGTCAAGGCCAATTGACCTCTTGTTATTGAAACACTGTCATATATATTGTAAGAAAAAAATTGTAAATATAAATACACTACCTTACTTACACGTATCTTATTTTTTATTATTCTTCTTTAACGCGAGCTCTTAGTTTCGTGATTTAACTGTTGTGCACCAAAAAGTGAGAATCTAAAAATGCAGTCGCCGATTAGTTTTATCATAGTTTTATTCAGTTTTAGCTAACTGAAAAATAAAAGCGAGCTTTTAAAATTTCCGAGAAGAGGTCTTCGCGATTTTACTCGGATATTAATTTCTCGCGTTCAATTAGGAATCTACAGCACTAGAATTTACTGATAAATATATGCAATGTTATTATAATTAAAGGTTACAGATGCATTACTTACCTATCTGAGTCATAGTAGTAATAGTAGTAGTAGTAGTAGTAGTAGTAGCAGAGCTGTCTTCTAGATGAGTAGTAGCTACTGTAGTAGTAATAGCAGTAATAAGCACACTGCGCGGGAACTGTAACTGTTAACATTGTAATTATACTGTAATAGTATTTTTTTTAAGTCTTTGTATTATACATTGATGCACAAATAGGCAGTATATATTAATAAATAAATAAATATTTTGATAGTGCACTGTGCTGTTCCCATAAAGAATATTTGAATATTTACGCATTTTTGCCACAAAGAAGTTAGGATCCTTTACATCTTAAATGATAGCAGACAAGGATACATTCTTTCCAAAGAACCAAAATTTTAACTAGTTTATATAAATCAAATTATCATTTTAAATCAAGATTATCATTTTAAATGAATTTTATGAGATTAAAATGCAACACTGATGCCCCATGTAAAATACTTACGGAAAACCAGAAACAGTTTTAAAACTGAATCAAAATGTCTGAGTTGCGACATCCTTTTGAAATAGTAGATACTAGCAAAAATTACCTTCACGCGACAAGTGCTGCTCAGGTAAGGCACAAATCAGAGATTTTTTCTGTCTTTATATGAAGTTAAGTTTGGCTGCTCTTCAAATTCAAGCAAATCCGCAGAAAAACGTAATCTTTCTTACATCTTAGATGTTAGATAACCTAATTCATCATTTGGAGTGCTGCATAGATACCACTATAAGGTAACCCTGTCTTGAACGATGACGTAATTATTGGAACCCCATACAACTGTGATTTTATAGGTATCCGTATAAAAGACTCTTATCATCGATATTTATAGTAACGAAGACGTTTGTCATTGACATTTATAGTATCGGGGTCTTTAAAGAGGTGCTGACTCTACGAATTAGTGCGCATTTGCTGTACAGTATCCTTATAGAGGTGTTGATTCTAAAAAAATAGTGAACATACTTAGAAAAAAAAGGTTAAAGTATAAAGGTCTTATGTCATCGTTTCTTTGTAGAACTCGGGTCATTATAGAAATGCTGACTATACAAACTAGTGAGCATGTGCAAAAAATATTGTTTTAATAATTCATGAAATTATTGATTGTCAAAGAGTATAGAACAAATGAAAAAAAATATTCTATGGAGTGCATTTAAAAAAACGAAAAAAAAAACAAAAAAACGTTGGCATCGAATGAGAGTCGTTAGTTTGACAAAAAAAATCCCTATAAGAGTTTAAGGAAGTGACCTGAAACGGCCACGATATCTCAGATAGCTAGGGAACTGAAGAAACTTAATCAAAACGTAGAGTTATGGTCCAGTAAGCGCTTGTAATAACCCAAGATAAATCTAAAACAGATAAAGTTATCAATCCAAAAAGTTCGGTTTGACAAGAACGTTTATACTCTGTTCGTTCCAAACGAAGATAGGAAAAGTGAATGGATGAATTATGCCACCGACTTTAGGAGGAAAATTCAACAGACAGAAAGTATTTTGTTACCACCAGTTAGTATGAATTCTAAAATTTGAAATCATTGACAAAATTACAGCGACGGTTGTATTCATTGGATATACACGTATACATGTAGTAGGAAACTGGAAGATATTAAAAAACTACTTTTCTAAAAGAAAAAAAACTATACAAGCGGCGTTTTCTATTATTTTCTACATGTATTAAAATTACAGTTCAAGCATATCTTTTACAACATACACCATAGAATAGCATAATAAAATATCATAGCAAAGCATTGGAATCTCATACAATAGCATTGAAATCTTATACCATAGCATACAATCTTATAGAATCTCATTCGTCATAGTATACCATAGCATACCATAGTATAGCATTCAACATGATTTTAACTCGGTTTTAAATGTTTTTATTCGAAAGAATAAATGTTCACATTGCAGATTAGTAGTAAACTTTGGCCTCTTATTATTTTACTCCGAAATATATGGAACTCTTCTGTGTATGGAGGCGTTTTTGTTCAAATATCATAGCATACCGTGGTCATAGCATGGCATAGACTTCGATATCATTACGCCCTAGGTCCTTCATTTCAATTTCTCGTGACATAGCATACAAATCTCATAGCATTGCATTGAAATCTCATGGCATATCAGTAAAATCGCATACAATAGCATAGCATGAAATTGTAAAAGATATGTATGAAATGACCGTAATATCATCACTACAAACTGAATAATAACTTTTATATAGAAAATTAATCATTTCTACAAATACTTTATACTACAACTGCTTAAAGAATATTTCGAACCCTCTTGTTGTATCATTGTCCCTTGTTTATTCAGTACTATATTTTCCTTATGTAAGTACTAACAATCAATAATAGAAATGTTATTTCGCCCGACAGCCTGCTGATTTTTGCCTAAATACGTTGGTGGTCCATAGGAATAGACAGGAACTGACGGCTGTGGATACCCTGGTTGTGTAACTGAAATAACATAAAAGTGAACCATATGCAGATGATGAACTCCAAAGTGAGTATCAAAAAACAAGCTAGAATTAAGCGTTAAACATTTTTATCATCAGTTAGGTTTCTTTATATTTGATAAACACAGTTTACGTACTTGAATTGGTATTGGCCGTGGTCTGTTGAGGGTACACCATGATTTGACCATGGTTCTGTGTTTTGCAGATTTTGACACACGCACAAACAAAAATGGTGACAATAACGGCCAGCCCAACGATACCCCCAATCACTCCGCCAGCTATCGCTCCAGCCGAAGACGAAGAACTAAATATAAACAAATACGTTTCGCTTATTAATCTAATATGTGATTAAGCAGTCACCGAAAGAAAAATTAGAAGAAAAAAAAATAATTAGAAAATAAACATACAATCAAATAATTCTTAAAAAAGCATCTTTGAGCATCTCTGGTGAAACCTGAACGAGGTATTTAACTAAGTCTCTATTCTATGAAGTAGATAAAGGTTATGCCTAAATTTCACAATATCTAATGAAACAAAGTAGTTAGTTTTTGCATGAAAAAACGTCTTCAAGATTTATTGCTTTGAATGAGGTTAATAAACTATTAATTATTTAATTATCTATCTTTTGGATTGTTAACGTATTGTAACCCTATCGTGATTTATTTTATTGCAACATTTAGATTTGTTATTTATAGTAAGTCTTCACGCAAAATCATTTAAAAAGTATTCGGTAATTTCCTATAGTTACATTACATAATTTAACGAAACATGTGCATGAGGAATAAATAATTTGTTTACATTTATATAAAGTTTACAGACTATATGACACACATACGGTTGTGGTTTAACACTAAATCACATAAATTACCTTGTTAACTTTCATTTAGGGCATTTCTTTCGGCGATAAATGCAGTTTGTTAGGGAATATTTACATTTTAACTTTCTGGCTATCATCATCTTTTCGTGTAGTCTTCGTCATTTCCGGTTATCGATGTTTGCTAATTAAATGTTTTGATTAATTCAATTCACTATTGAGCGTGTTTATTTATCATCATGTGATGTCTTAGGAATGGAAATTAATGTTAATTTGTTGATTATTTGCTAATACTCAGTCTTACTCGTGGAACTATATTTGTTTACCCTATCGTCGGTAGTTACGATATTCATGCGCAGATTTTCTACAGAGAAACTATAATTGTACAGGTGATTTTATTATAAGTCCTGTTCATTAAAGTACTTAATTTATTGCATATTTATTGCTTAAAAACTGATTTTTACATGGTTGCTATAATTATTTACCATTTGCCTTTGTACCGTAGCCCTGTGTGGTAGAAATAGTTCTGTGTGGGAACTTGTGTGGGAACTCAGCTTCCCGTACAGGTCGCTGATTGGTCAATAGCTTGTACGGCGTATTTTTATTGGTTAACTTAGTTCACGTGACGAAAAATGGGAGGTTATATAAGCGCGCGAGTACTACGTTATGACAGATTTCTGCTAGTTGCACGGCGGTAACATTTGAAAAGTACAAAAAGGTGAGAAAACTCTACTATGTAATTTATAGCTTAGTTAGAAATCTCCTACCACATTGGACAACCTAAACTTGTGTTTCTGAATTGTCAGCTGTATTTATATGAATTTATATTAGAAGAACCTGTTGATATTTGTGTGCCATACACTGTTTACGCCATTGTGCCATACTGATATGTGACAATAAATGAGTAAGACTGATCATCTATCTTGAGTATTATTGAATAAAAAGATAAAGTGTAATGGAGCCTGGACAACTTGAATTTAAGAAGTAATATCTATTACTCCATCCTGATGAGACGAGTTATTGAGACAAGCAATAGATGATTTGTACATATGCTGAGGATTCAGAAATTCTAGCCACCCCCCCCCCCCCCCAGATGGCTTACAGTATTTCCCACTCGGTATAAACCCGATTGTATATTCATACGACGGAAAACATACTTTGATATTCTACTATTAAGAACATTTTAAAAACTTTTAAGAAAACAAGAGAGCAGTGCAACTGGTCTGTAGCTATTTGTAGAAGTCTTTTGTTTGTCACCTTCCTTATACAAAGGAACTATGAGCCCTCGTTTCCATATTGGGGGTATTTTCCCATGTAGAATGATTGCATTAAAAAGTTTAACAATGCATCCAAGTACTTTCTTCCCCCCAAAGATGATATGTTCGTATGTTATCCTATCCGGGCCTGGGGATTTTCTTCTCTTCGTGTTGTTAACAACAGGCGAGAGATCATCTGTAGTTATTGGTCCGCCGGGGATATTTCTAGAAACTTTAGTACACTCTTCCTCTATGTGTCTGTACTTGCTTTCGATGAACTGGCGGAAGTGTTCATCAAAGGTGTCATCTTCGGAGGGAGTGTATATTTTTTCGTAGTGCATTGCGAAGGCTTCAGCTACACCTCAAGGGTCTTTGAAAATAGCACCATCGTCACCGTGAACTTCGGGATACGTGCGTGAGACAGGTGATAATTTTGAGAACAAAGTTAGTATTTATATTGGCAATTTAATCTTAAATGACTAACATTCTTTACAATATTAGAAGCGCAACTATGAAAATAGTATTATTTTGCATATACGTAATTATACAAACAATCGTTTGCAAGTTGTTTTAGAAGATAATTTATGAATTTCTTCTAAACTTACCACTATATACAAGATCCATAATAAGTGTGTCTCTGAATATTTATCTCAGATTATTATCTCAGATTATTCCTTATACTTGGAGTAATGATTCTGCATATAGAACTATATAAGTGTTATTTTTGTGTGTATTTTTCAGTTATTTGTATGTCATTCTGCAATGACGTTATTATTTTTTCATAAATATATGGGGATGGAAATTATCAAACAATACCACACATTACTTTTATTCAAAAGTAGTACATGTAGTTGAATGAATGCAGAGGCGGCAATGTAAAGCTGTAAGCAGTAAAGTTATGCTATTAAAGCAATATTAGCTGCATGTTTTAGAGTTTTATTTTGCTGCATATCCTACAATTATAATATGTCTGCATGTAACTTCAAATTTTATGATAAATAAGATTTGAAAAAAAAAAAATTATTTTTTTCATTAAAAAGTTTTCTCTTTCAAGGAATATATATAGCACTTAATTTATTGTACAGGACGACAATAATTCAATGTTGCTTTAATTAAGGGTTTTTAACGGCTTTTCCCACAAAATATGGCAAACAGAAATTTAAAAATCATGATATTTCTTTCTTTTAAGTTGAAAATAACATTTTGTTTAAACCAAATTTCAGCATGAGAATTGCATGTCATATTTCTTAAAATAATTCCCACCATTACATCTGTGGTAATTAATTACCTGCACTAACACCCCTAATTTTTCATAACAATATAGGTAAATCTCAGGTGAAAGACATGCTATAATTGTTATCACAACACAATCGATACTTCTTGTTATGAACATATATGATAACACCATGGCTTCAAACATCGAAAAAAAAAATTATACCAGCGGCGCATACATGAATGCAAACACGGTTTCAATGTTATTTTTTATAACTTATTGCAATTTTTATCAGGTTATAATTAATTTCAGAGCAATAATAACACGAGAAAAATATCTTAATACAGTATGATGTTTCGCCCCGAGGAAGGTATGAAACATCGAGGTGCCCATTATGTCAGCGCGAAACAGAATAGGTGCGAACCATCCCGGATTCTGTTCATATGTGCTTTGACATTGATATTTAAAAAAGAAAAAAAAGTATGTAAAAATAATTATAAATTACATCACCTGCATGTTCTTTGAATTTGGAAAAAAGGTTTTGCCGTCGCTTTGTCCCAAAATATAATAATAACCAAAACAAAAACAACAAAAAAAAAAAAACAAAAAAAAACAACAAAAAAACAACAACAAACAAACAAACAAAAAACGCTGTATGCCAGATTGCTTCAATATAAATGTACATGCCAACCGCATTCCTGTGTGACCTTCGTCAAAAGATATAAACAAAAAAGTAAAAAAAAAATGTTTCGGTTTATAAATGACGTCAAATGTCCAATTATTTGTTAATGTAAAAAGTTTATTCTTTGATTGCTTTTAAAATCGTAATCCAAAGTTTAAAATCGTAATCCAAAGTTGTATACCCATAACATTTAATGAAATTGGCAGTAGGAAGTTTCCATGTATTTAATGTTCATGTCATTTCTGATTTCTTGTGCACAATGCGTAGGAGTTTAAATTGCAACCATCATTAATTTAAATGAACACCTCGTAAAGACTAAGTGTAGCAAAATACAAAAGACAACCCTTATCTCACATTTAATAGACAAACTAGAATTGTTTTTGTAGATTGGGTCCTATTTCGTAACCAATAGTCATTGTGTTAAGGGTGTTGTTTACTCAGGGTTTGAGTTCTCGAATTCGGATTGTTATAAAGTTCAATGTCATGAGTAAAATTTGTTCTAAACACAAAGGGTATCTGTAAAATGAATTATTATTGACATAACATTCGATATTTCTACTATATTATGGAATTATGCCAAAACAAAAATAGACTTTTAGCCAAACAGAGGAAATTCGGACTAAATTTTGCAGATTTTGTTTTCTGCTAAAACATTTTTGGAAGTACTCTAATATTAAAAGTTAAGATTTTATATTTTATTCTATATAATTTTGCATATTTTCTGGTAGTTTTACCTCATTTATTCATTATAATAACCGTATGGCATGAATTTAAAAAATATTGAAATATGCTTTAAAACGAGAAAAGACACCATATCTCAAAATTTTGATCATTGACCTCATATAAATTATATGCCAACAGAATAAGATCAATATAAGTAGTTTAATACTATAAATGTTTTTGTATCATCATCATTCAACTTTTTGTAAAATTGGATCAAAAATGGGTAGGAATTTGAAACGTGATAGAGGAAATTCGGACTGGAATATTTATAAAAATTGTGAAGGAAAACTTAATGCTTTGTATGTATTTAGTGTCACTGCCATTCATAAATTGTATTTCATTTTCAAAAGTGTTGAGCAATTTGTATTATTTTCACAATTAAGAAAATCTCAATCATAGTGTAAAATTTTAAGTGATTTTCCTTTAATTTTCCAAAAATATACAATGGCCATTAACTCAAAAAGTAGGTTATTGACTTTTTTTTTCAATATCTATAGTGACCGGGTATTCAATACCATATTAGGAAAAATGAATAGTGCACTTGACGACAAGCAAGACTGCTATTGGGATTATGCTTTACAACTAATGTTTCAACACCATTCGTACATGAGACTGTTAATCAGTTCAAGTGAAAAATGACTCCTTTTTTGAAAACAATATCTATTCTAGATATGTGACAGAATTCTTTAGAATTATCTATATTATCTCTGCTAACATTTGTTTTTTGGGTTTTTTTGTAAAGTCATAATCTAAATTGCATTATCATCAACATTCTTAACGTTAAAAGTTTACAAATAAAAAAAAAGATATCAATATATCAAAAATGGAAAATAGATTTATGACATCAAGTATTACTGAATACACTTTATAATTGATTTAGTTTATTTGATCAATAAAATTAAAAGTTAATTGAAATGCAATGTTAAACAAAGTATTGTATTGACCATTTGCAACGGAATTACGTTTCTTAAAACTACTTAATCCACGGAATTATAACTTTTAGTTTTTAAGTCACCTGAGTAAACTCAGGTGACCTATTGCACTCCGTTTTCGTCCGTCGTCGTGCGTCGTCCGTCGTGCATTAACAATTTTACATTTTTAACTTGTTCTAAAAAACTACAAGGCTGATTGTTACCATTTTTGGTGTGAGGCATTTCTATAGTAAGAGAAATGTAGATTGTGAAATTATGGCTCTACCACCCCCGGGGCGCCACAGGTGGGGCCAAATATGCAAAAAAAAACCCCAAATTTTCAAATATCTTCTTCTCTATCCCCATACATGTGAAGAAAAAAACTGGTGGCATACTAGTAATAATGTCCATTAGTCCCTCTACCAAAATTGTGAAACTTATGGCCCCTGGGTTACTATATAGCCATATAGTAAAAATGTATTTAACCTTAGAAAATCTTCTTCTCTACCCCTATACATAATTGTTAAAAACTAAATGCCTGTTTATAATGTAAGGGGTTCAAGCTCTAGGCTGGGACCAATATGGCCATACAGCAAAAATGTTTTTAATCTTAAAAAAAATCTTCACTACTCCCACATATGTGGGCAAAAAACTGAAAACATGGTTATTGTGTCCACTAACTCCTCTACCTAAATTGTGAAATTCATGGCCCCTGGGTCAGGGCTTCATGATATGAGGGAGGGGGCATATGGCAATATACTGATAATGCATATAATGTTAAATGTTTTTCTTTTTAACCTCACACATCGGTATAAAAAACTGACACACAATTATTTTTACCAGGAAGTCCTCAACTGAAATTTTAATTTCATGTCCCCTGGTATGGGTTTTGACTCTACCGCAGGGCCAAATTGGATGTATAGGTGTTAATACATGTAATGTTAAAAAATTATCTTATTTACTCCCACACACCTGAAAGGAAAACTGAATTCATGATTTTGATCTTTACTTTTTTGCAAAAATTTTAGGTTTCACAGTTCTTTAAAGAAAGATTTCAGACAGGGAGGTGGCCGTCATAACTAATTTATAATTTTTTTCTCCAGAATGAAACCTAATTAATTAAACGCCTATATGAAACTCCTCAACAAGTTTGTGTATGGATTATATGATACTCAGGTGACAGTCAAGGCCAATTGACCTCTTGTTATTGAAACACTGTCATATATATTGTAAGAAAAAAAATGTAAATATAAATACACTACCTTACTTACACGTATCTTATTTTTTATTATTCTTCTTTAACGCGAGCTCTTAGTTTCGTGATTTAGCTGTTGTGCACCAAAAAGTGAGAATCTAAAAATGCAGTCGCCGATTAGTTTTATCATAGTTTTATTCAGTTTTAGCTAACTGAAAAATAAAAGCGAGCTTTTAAAATTTCCGAGAAGAGGTCTTCGCGATTTTACTCGGATATTAATATCTCGCGTTCAATTAGGAATCTACAGCACTAGAATTTACTGATAAATATATGCAATGTTATTATAATTAAAGGTTACAGATGCCTTACTTACCTATCTGAGTCATAGTAGTAATAGTAGTAATAGTAGTAGTAGTAGTAGTAACAGAGCTGTCTTCTAGATGAGTAGTAGCTACTGTAGTAGTAATAGCAGTAATAAGCACACTGCGCGGGAACCGTCACTGTAAACATTGACTTTATACTGTTAGAAATTTTTAATGGTATTTTACCGTCATTCTATTTTACATATTTCACCTTTGCACAATTATGCAGTGAATATTAATAATTTAATATATATTTTGGTATTGCACTGTTTTTATGAAGAATATTTGGATATTTAGGAATTGTCATTTCTGAAATTAAGGATTGTTTGTACATTTTAAACGATACCAGACAGGGATTCATTCTTTCCAAAGAAACAAATTTTGACGCAAATGTAGACTGAATTATTCTAAGTGTACGTATTAAAATATCAATTATTATGCAAATAATTAATTTAACAGGAATTTTGATGAGAATAAACGGCAAATTGTTGCCCTCATCCATACTTACGAAAAATGAATACCAGTTTTAAAACTGAATCAAATCGTCTGAGTTGAGACATCTTTATAAGAACAGTAAAGACTGACAAACGACCTTCTTGCGACAAATGTTACTGGTGTAATGCACACATCGTAACTCTTCTATTCTTAAATAACGTTGAATCTATCAAAACGATTTGGCTGTCCATCAAATTTATACAAAACCATGGTGCAGAGGCTCAGTTGTTAAGGACCAGGCAAAGTTTATCACTACCATGGGACCAGTGCAAAACAAAATTATTTAAACAAAAACACTTAAACCCCTGTCCATGCCCTTAGTCTATACAATAAATGTTTGTCACAAGCTTGTACATAAAAGGAAAAAAAAATCTGACGTCCCATGCATGGTGGTGTTTCTACAGCATTGATATACTTCAATTATTGATTGTTTTAATAACGTGAAAGTGAAGAATATGACGCGGACATTTTTTTTCACATTAGAATAAGTTTACTTGGATAATATGGCTGTTTTCTTGTAAGTTGCTTTTTAGAAGGCATGTATGTTATTTTATGCTTTTCTTCATTAAATGATTTTTTGAATCATCCTAGAAAGTTAATTTGAATACAGACATAAAAAGAGATAAACTTTTAAAAAGTTATTAATCAAATATCTCTTTTGATTCATTTGAAGATTTGTAGCATTTACATGATCTAATATCATGAAAAGACTTTAAACAATCCATTGTTTAACCTCATTTCTAAAAGAAAACAAAACAGAAAAAGAAGTGGGCACATTTAACTTAATATATTTACATTTTTCAATGTCTTTGCCTGTGATAACACTATTTATCGATTTTGTACTATATAACCCATAATTTTAAATGACGCCAAATGTGGGCGCCAGTGGGATTTGCCTATTAATATTTAGATAATTAATCGTTGAATGGCTTAAAACTATATAAATATAAGTAATAAGGAATCATTTTTTGAATATTATGAGGTGATACTTTCGGTCGGGGCGTGATCAAATCTATCATAGAGCCCTTAGGGCTGTTATGGATTTGATCACGCCCCGACCAAAATTATCTCCTCGTAATACTCAAAGAATGATTCCTTATTCCTTAATTAACTCGATTTCCCAACTCCCTTTTTAACTTCCCTAGATTTTTTACCCTGTCACATCTATTGTCGTGTTTGTGGCTGCAGCTGATATATTAAGTGTTTCGAAACGCATCATTGGCGCGAATGACCCGAAAAAATGCAGATCCATCATTCAGAGCAATTTTGGAGCAAGGAATTAGAGAATTTCTTGATATTACTGTACTTGATTTTTTAGGCTATTGTATTGTTAAAAAAATTAATTAGAATTTTTTATACCGTTCATGCATAACTTGGTTTAAAGGTGTGTCTGTCTGAACGACTACATTGTAAGAGAACTATGCTTTTAAAAGCTACGTACAAAGAAGTTATACATGTACAACTACAGAATACACAATGTTATAACAAGGATTTATAACCACAGCATATTATAAAATGTTAAATACAACCAAAAAACTGTAAAATTTATTGATACCGCTATATCATACATGTCTTTCCAAATATTTAAAACGAATAATTCACATATAACTAAAAATGATAGTGTAAATTCTTATTGATTTTATCATGTTTACTGAGAAAATGTTCAGTACATCCCTTCATGTTATTCTTATGTCAAGTATCCTACATACAATAGTAATTAACTAAGATAACCAACTAAGGGAGAAATTAAATAACCCTTTAATAAATATAAATGGGTTTTAACAATATATAGACTGAAGATGGTATTTTCAAATGAGGCAAACATTTAGGTGTTTTCTTGCGTAGAACACATTACTCTTTTTTAAAATACATTTTTGAAACAGGATGTTCATTTCTTAAAGGATTGGAGTTCAGCATCTAAAATATAAAATATGACCGGTTGTAATCTTCGACATCGACGCGGATGCTTGATTGAAAAGTAACAAAAGGATGCAGTTTGAAAATTTAGATATTTAATTGTTATACGCTGTGGCATGAATTTTCTTTCATAATTCATATTCATAACAATATATTTTCGAAAATGGTATGGTTGTATTTTAGTTTCAAAATGGGTTAACGCATTTTGTAGAAAATGCGCTATGCAGTGTTGTATGATCAATGTCCGCCCCGTTATGTTCACATTTAAGGTCCAGCTTCCCCTAAAAGAAAAAAAGTCATACCAGTATTCAGCTAGTAGAAATGCTCTCAGAATTACTATTTGTAATGCTCATGTACTTTTATCTAGTAGAAAATAAACCATTCGGTAACTTGTGTATGGTAAATGTATGACCGTATCACCTAACTACATTGTGGAATGTTAAATATTGATGGCGCATAAGATTTGACAAATTGCTTAAAAATCTTTAAAACAAAAATAAAATTTTAAAAAGCACCAATAATTTGCACACATCATTCATTCCATCTGTTTTTAAATCTCTTCCGATGGATACGGGTTAACCGAGGATTTAACGACTGGTAAACACAGGTAAATAAAGCCCTGCATGCGTTCACACCTGTATTACTTCGTGTTTTGTTTTAAAATTTTCCATAGATCAGGAACCTATCATAATATACACGCATTTTACACGTCTCTAGGGAGATTTATCAATATTTTAAGATAGTTAAGTTTAAAGTACCATGCATAACCCGGACATAGATGGTATCTATTCATAGTAGTGTATAGGAAATTGTAAGGGTAGCGAAAAACAAAAGACATTAATTTAATGATCTATTTCCCGAAAAAGCACGTTTTGATTGACTAAAGGTAAAGTGTTTAAAAAAAGTAATAAAAGTCTAATAAATTGTATGATACATATAAATTCGGAGGTAAAACTATAATATATGTAAGAGTATTAGGCTATCTAACATTTATTTCAAATGAATTGATCATAGCATTTTATATTTTGCGTAACGTAGATCTAGTTTCATTCCACAGAAACTCATCGGAAAGAATCACATCGGAAAGAATCACATTGCAGCGATAAATGTTTATAACATGCCGAGGTCAAGCAGCTTTAAAGGAGCATGGTCACGTTTTTTGCCAAGAATCATTTTCCAAATTTTACAATGTTTCAGAATGGCATTTATCACAGACAACCAAATTTTGCGAGTCTTTTGTTGAGTTATAAACAATTAACAGAGCTCACAATTCTTTGTTTCGTAAACAAAGATTTTGTTTACATTCTGAATGTTGAAGTGAAAATTTAAGTTAAAGAGCTAAACTAAATGTGTTAGACGTTAAGAACTGTTTTCTTAAAATGATTGAGAAGATAGACAAATTATCTTGGAAAAGATATTTTACTGGTATATTGAACCTATGTAAACAAAAACAGGCACGGACCTTGTTTACAGGACAAAGAATTGTGAGCCTTCTATCTTGCTTATAACTCTAGGACTGACTCTCAAATTTCATTTGAACATTAGGATTGCATTCCTAAAGCATTGTTAATATTAAAAACAGAAAAAAAATGACCGAACTCGTGACTATGTCCCTACAAAGGTGACTGAAGTCTATGCGTATTGATAACTCAGGTGTGAAAGTCACAACTTTAGCTTTATTTGGATGTACGGTTGAATTCTAAAAAGAATTCTTACACAAAAAATAGTTAACTCTCTCTCTCTCTCTCTCTCTCTCTCTCTCTCTCTCTCTCTCTCTCTCTCTCTCTCTCTCTCTCTCTCTCTCTAGCTCTCGTCATAATGGGCAATTCTGTAAAAGCAAAATAGAATTCATTGTAAAATTATAAACAGGAACATTAACTTAAAAAAAAGTTTGGTATGAAATTCAACATTCAGTATTTATATAAACTGATGCAAAATTAAGCAACAATTTCGGAACAAGTAATACTCCTATTATATAAACCCGTTTGCATACATATAAATTACAAATTTTAAATTTTTGAAATGTTAAAAGTTATGTTTCTTTCTAAGAACATTTATGAATTTTTTTTTTTAAATGATCATGACTAAAAGGTATTTACAATGTACAACAAAATGCGATAAGGAAGTAATTAAGATGCAAGGTAAATAATTTGTGATACAATTGCTTGTTTCAAAATTGTTTTGGTGATGAAATACATTTGTAAACTGCTTTAAAATAATATCATTGATTGCTAATTAAAATTAGATATGTATCGCCGTAGATTAGAATATTGACGCTCGTATTAAAAAGGATGGTGTCCAGAGTAGCATTCTTGCATTGGTATATATTAATCCCTCTCTCTCTCTCTCTCTCTCTCTCTCTCTCTCTCTCTCTCTCTCTGATCATGATATTACTGAGCATTTTTTTGTAATCAATTTACATGTTGGAGTTATACCTAATTTTTAATCTAAAGGAAAGGTATGCCCCGTTGAAAGGCTCGAAATTGTGAAATGGTTATTTAGAAAAGTACATGCAGTTAAACAAATTGATAATTGCATTGATTTAGATGTAATAACAACATGTTGGTTCAGGGGAAAGGACACAATAGGGAGGTTGAGATTTCAAACGTGTACGGATACGTGTACGTGTACTAGGGGAATCACCTAAATTCTTCGCGTATTACGTCATCAGTTTTTGTGACGACATAGTTTCTACACGTTCTCTAAACTTGTAGAGTGCCGTCTACACGTAAGTACAAACGTGTAGCTTTTTACAACAAATTAAATATTATTGATGAGTGAATGTATTCTCGTGATACATTATAAATATTTTAAACTTCATTTGCATTAAGATTGATAAGAAATATTCCATTTATTTGGAATTAACTAAATAAATTCATGTCACAAAACTGCGTCGATTTACGTAAATGTTTATATCCTACAAGTTAAGAAATCTCAACTGATAAATTACAAAAAACGTGTACGTGTAGTTTTAACACACGTACGTGAACCCGTACACGTTTCAAATCTCAACCTCTCTAATACTAAAAACCGTATGCAACCTATAACGCGGTGAAATTGTCTCCAACGTATTCAGGGGGGGGGGGCACGGAAGACATTGATTGTCAATTGAACCAAATTTTTCTATGCCTCTAGAAGTTTCAAACACCATGAAATGATTTCAATTCATTTTGCAAATATCAAATTCACAGTAATCAAGTGAATAAAATATGCACGATTGGTAAAATATACAACTTGATTTCGGTTACAAACAGTTAAAACAGTCGAACAAATAATAAAATTTCTACAGACGTGTTTTTTTTTTTACGTCGGTGGGGTAATTTCTTTGTAAACAGAAGGTACAGGGAAGAAGAAAATATAGTATGTTTAATATTAGCTTGACTTTTTCTTATTTTGCATACCTTTTTTATATCATTTTTCATTGAATATAGTTAAGTATATAAAACAGGTTTTATAAACAGTAGCTAGAATTGCCAAAATATGAGTACCAAATAAAAAGATACATATGTGAATTGATAACTTGGCTTTTTCTCTTTACTCGAGGACGAGGGAAATGTCAATTGCTGACTTAAATAATTTCAAATGGTCAAATATATAAAGGTGTAAAGCCTACCTATTTGCAGGGTGGTCTGTGTTAATATCACATCAACTCAATGTACTTGTAGGTGGTTATATCGCCCGGCTATATTTCCATATCATTCAGTGCTGGATATGTAAGAAATTTATTTCGGATATGTACACCTAAAGTTTATCTCTTGAAAATGGTTTTGGTCAGTTTTGGCATAAACAAGTCAGTTAAAATATTTAATCAAAATCAATTTAAAAAAAGTTCACTCAGGGTTTTAGTTGTCTAAATAAGTTTGTTTGAAGATTAATATATCATACGTTAAAGTTGTTTAAACTCCTCATAGATAAGTAAGGCTCCAAAGTCCAATTTAAACGCTACAGTCTATTGGTCTTGCTTTAGTACAATTTTGACGCCAAAGTCGGATGACCTGGAGCCGATACAGGCGCCAAAGTTCTACTGTCACACCAAAATCCGTCTCCTAGTTTTGACGAATTATGCAAAAGTACGATTGTATTTAACTGCAATACCCGAGGATGCATATCACATTAAAGTACATTGTGCATTTCTAGTATTCACAGGACCAGTTAAAGGTGAAAGCTGTATATATAAAATATTATCTTAGTATCGTATTTTTCACGAGCATATGATTGGTCAAATGATGTCACATGACCGTGCTATAAATTCTATTATAGACCCTACTATACCAAAAATTAAAAAAACGTTATAAACACCATCTTTCTGAAATAGACTATTCAACTGTCTGCGAGACAACTTTGTTTTGAATGGCTCAACAATTTGCATTGTCCAATCACCGTTAAGGTCTTCTAAAGCGATCGGCTTAGATTTGCTGATGAACTTAAAAACATGGCAGCCGATCGCCTTGCTTTATTAAAGAAGCGTGTGTTCCAGACTATTTTTCACAATGGGACAACACAAAGAAATCAACACATGCAGCGGTAAAAGCTTTTAAGGAGTATCTCACTGGGAGAAATACATCCGCCAACTCCGAAAATATATCTGCTGCTGAACTTGATAAAAAGCTTTCAACGTTCTATTGTAGGATGAGGAACAGAAATAAAGATATGTATGGAAAAGGGATTTTTATATCATATAGATATGGTGTGCAGCATTATTTGGAAACAGCAGGAAAGAAATTAAAGAATTTTACGGGGGAAGTATGGAACGCCTCAACTGCCTCATGTAGGTAATCTTCATATTATGATGATACTTCAACATTACATGATGGTACTTCAACATTACATACTGATATTTCAACATTACATGATGTTACTTTAACATTACGTATTGATACTTCAACATTACATGATCTATTCAATAGCAATGATCAGCAAATTGAAGTAGTTTTCTCTGTCCATAGATGTAAATCAGTTTTGAGTTTTGAAAATGTTGAAATTTTTTCAAAGGAATTATATTGTTTTTTTTCCAAAATTGTCCAATCCAAGGTATGTGTCCGATGCATCGTTAACTCACCCTACCTAAACGTATTTCTCGTTTTGATTTTTTGGCTGATTAAATACATGTATATGTACATATAAGATGTGTGCTTTTCTTTCCATTTCAGATAGCAAAAGATGCCCAGTGAAAAGTTCTGTCGAGCTTGTTAAGATACCAAACCCCAAGTGTGACAGACTCAAACGGTCAGACTGCTGCCTAAAAACGGCATTTATATCGACAATATTATGAATAAGACCTTAAGACATAATAAACTGGGATCTTTTGTGAGTGAAATTAGCAAAAAAGTAGGTTTTGTAATGTTTACATAAATCACTCATGCCGTGCAACCATTCATGCGGTTTATGAAGGTAGCGATTATTTCAAATAAAATTTACGTAACCCGCTAACGCGGCTTGTGTACTTTTTCTGCAATGTCGCTATCTTCATATCTTCGAATAAATCACCAAAGAAAGCATTTTATTGTTTAATTATTTACAATCAAATGCACAGCATTCAAATAATGCTTTTGTGTAAAATCTTTGCAACTAAATTGTCATTGATGGCGTATTTGACGTCATTTTACGATGCCTATACTGCTCTGTTTTTGACAATTTGACTGTCAGAATCTTGATAATAATAAAGTTCATTAGTTCCAATTCAGGGATATATGAAACACCACATGAGCGCATGCACATTTTATCGTATATTTTTAACCAAAATTGTCCAATCCAAGGTATGTGTCCGATGCATCGTTAACTCACCCTACCTAAACGTATTTCTCGTTTTGATTTTTTGGCTGATTAAATACATGTATATGTACATATAAGATGTGTGCTTTTAAGTCATCATAAATTGATATAACCGTGTGAAGTAAGTTAAACGGAGAATATGCTTGATATAAAAAAATACATGTACTTTGAAAGTAAGTCTCGTTTTAGATTTTTCTTACTTACTTTAATTGACAATCAGTCTAATGAAAACCATCCTTACACTTACCAGGGTCTGATAAGTATCGGTAAGAGGTCGTCTTTTTATGACCTCTATATTTGCATACAATCTAAATATACCCTCAACTTATCACAAACATGCCTTTATCTGGGTTTTTGTCAATACTCTGCAATATGGATGTTATAATCATTATTTTATTTTATTTTTAGAAAATACGCAAAAATTAGTTTTTCGGTTTCCTTTTGAAGAAATCAAATTGATTTTCTAAAGCTCTTTTTGGTTAGAAGTTTGGTCGTGTGAAGATGACCTCCTATTCTGTCAGACCCTTACAGGTGTAAGCAGAAGGAGGGTTGTTTTAATAACAATCCTTTCTGACTTGAAGCTGTAACTGATAACCTCCTCGTTGCTTCCAACGAGCTCGGCTCTAGTATTCTTAAGCTGTTCATCCGTTATGTCATCTTAATACACATTTTTGTTTGCCGACTCCGTGGGCGTGTTATATTTTTTGCCTTCTCGTTGTTCTCAATGTACCTTTGTTCTATTTTCGTAAACAAAATATATCTTTCAAAAACGTTTTGGAGATTACGATTTCATGAATAGTTTCATGCTCCTTTTTAAAAGATCTAGAGATGTACCTATACAACGCGTTCCTGCCAAAAACGGCCGTTCACGGATATATATATTCTACGAAGTTTATTTGTGTGTCGTGTGTCATCAAAAACTGGTCAACTTCAAGACCTTAAAGCAGTCATATCAGACACGTTGCATCAGGGGGGCCAGGGGGGCCTGCCCCCCCCCCCCCACTTTTTCTCGCAGCAACAAATTTTTAAAAATTTACATATAAAAAATAGAATTATCATGGAGTTGGCCCCCCCCCCCCACTTTTTTTGGAGTATGTAAAAAATTGATATGAAAAAAAGGAAATCAGGAGTGAAATTGAAGTTATATAGTACGCCAGTCCCCCCCCCCCCCCCCCCACGGATTAGGATTTTGGAAAACTTATTTTTCCTTTTTTTTTTTTTTTTTTGGATGAGTCTGACCCCCCCCCCCCCACTTTCAAAAACGATGCTACGTGCCTGCATATTTTTTCATTCACTACAGGGAGGTCGTCAAAAAGTGTTAAACAGCACAATGCACCAACTTTATATCTTCAAAACTAGAAGAGGAATAAACATTTAAACGGAAGGAAGAACGATGAAGTCATCAAACAATACGATCCTAAATCTTTATACATATTATTCATATTTATTTACTAAATTTCATTCATGGATATAACGTTTGAAGAAATGTGTGAAAGAAGTAGATGTAACCATTCGCTCTAGAAACAATATGTTACAGGTAAACATTAAATCTAAACGAATTAGTTTGTGGCAAATAAGCTAGTATCCTTGTATCTAACTTTGTTGGTATTTTGAGGTATGAGGTGAGGTATGTGAAATCATTTATCCATGCAAATAGTCATTTCAAAAGTAAATATCTTCTTGAGTTAAAATAGAGAAAAAATAAAACAGACTGTAAAGCAATAATAACAAACTGTTAACAAATGCTCCATATGTATGACTTTAAGAATTTAATTGTCAACAATTTTATAACAATAGATAATGATTATAGAAAAAAAAGATATGTATCTACATGTATTTTTTTTTCTTCAAAATTTTTCTCATAAACCAAGCAAGAATATCATAGCATTGTAAAAAAAATCGATAGGTAGCCTAAATGTAATGGAAGCATAGTCAGCCGTTTTGGGACAAAGAACAAAAACAAGAACATGAACTTGATATCAAATAAATAGGAACCAATTCAACAAATGAAGATACCAAATAACCTAAAATCTTTACACACATTTTTGTAAATAAACGTACACTGTATATATATTTTATTTACTCATATTCTTTTCATTAGACATAGTAAGCACTAGTTATATAAGTAGCTGATAACTTTCTATTTTTCAAATATCCTATCCTTTATGAGAGATAACCTTCTGTCCGCTCAGAAAGGTTGGTTGTGAATAGGAATAGGCCAGAACTAATGACTGTTATATCCTTGTTGTGTATCTGAAATTTTATAGCAGTGACTCTCTTGTAAATAATGAGATCCAAAGTGAATATCTGAAGAAGTATGGATGAGTGTCGGATTAAAAAGGCAGATATTTTTAAGTCTTTTTTATTTGAAAAACATATTTACGTACTTGAAGTGGTATAGACCGTTGGCTGTTGATGGTGCACATAGTCCTGGTCATCGATTTGTTTTTTGCAGATTTTGACACACACAGCCACAATTGCAAAAATAAAGGCCAGTCCAATAAAACCGCCAATTATCCCGCCAGTTACTGCTCCAGGCGAGGACGAACCGTATATAAACATTTGTTTCGATTATTAAACAGATAATTGGTTAAACAATCACTGATAGACGACTAAAAATACTGAAAAAATGTCCATATATTTTTTTTTATCAGCTGAACATAATGTTTGTCCAAATTTTTATCAAGAGGTGTATGTAAACATCCTCTCTCAAAACAATATATCCGGTACATGCAAATATTATGTCCGCCCGAATTAGTTTGTCGCAAATAAGCTTGTATCTTGGTTTGTTGTAGTGTCTCAAACCGTACATCCATGTACATGGTAAAATCGAAAGTAAATATATTCAGATAAATATAATTTTTGTAGCACTTTTGGACAATTATTCATAGCGGGGTACTTATTATTGAACAAATACGATGACATACCTGAACTGGTATAGAAGACAGGCTGTTGAAGGGTGAAGGGGCACTAAGACCTGACTTTGGTTGTTGGATTAACAGATTCTGAGGCATACTAGTACCCAAACAACAGGTTCAATGACGAGCCAAGCAACACCTCCAGTGACGACCCTAGCAGAATGACATTGAATTTTCTTCTCACAACTTATGTACAGTATGTACAAATTTCAATATAATAAATGAAAATCATTGGTACGTGCATGATGAAGGGATTACAGGTAATTGGTTTAATTAATCAAGAGAACTAACTCTCTCAAATATAGTATCTAATAGCTTAGAAATATTAGTAAGAGTTGGTTTTATTTTTGTGAATTAAACAGTGTTTCCAATTTTACAGCATTTAGATCTACAATGAAATATTTTGGTAAACATATATCCCTTGAAATATATATATATATATATATATAAAACTTAAATAAATGAAAACACAAAGATCGAGTAAAACATAAGCGCTTTCATTTTCTTCAGATGTTTTACAATACTAACATGGTAACGTTTGTTATGACGTCATAATAGTTTAACGGCGTCTTCAAGTCTCTGAATGACGTCATATTTTCCCGTATTTTTAGATATCCCAATACTAATAATAACAGATTATATAACACGGTTAAAACATGAATAAAACATTTAGAATACTCAGATGTTACATTAAGCTATTCAATTTAGGTTTAAAAGTTCTTATAAAATGTTTTTCTTTATCACGCCTTTCAACAGTATTAGAATTGTACATTTTATAGAACGGAAAAACAGTGAATGATTTTTTTCCGCACAGGTCAAGGTGTTCACTAACTTTTAGTTTGCGGTATTCCGGTTGGTTGATGTGCTGTTTGTGAATTCGGATTCTTTCCCGTAAGGTACTTCCCGTTTCTCCAATATATAGTTCCCCGCAACCTGAGCACGTGATAACGTATAATAGATTTCTGGTTTGACACGACATGTTGTTGTTAACGATAAACTGTTTCCCACCAAAATTAAAATGATGTCCTTGTTTAATATAGGGACAAGTGCCACATCGCGAATCCTGGCATTTAGTGACTTCAAACTCCGATTTTTCTTTGAAATTGGATTTAGTAAGGATGCGTCGAAGATTCTTCGGCTGTCTTTTGCTGTTTATAAATTTATAAACAGCAAAAGACAGCCGAAGAATTTTGGTGGGAAAGCTTTAATTTTGGTGGGAAACAGTTTATCGTTAACAACAACATGTCGTGTCAAACCAGAAATCTATTATACGTTATCACGTGCTCAGGTTGCGGGGAACTATATATTGGAGAAACGGGAAGTACCTTACGGGAAAGAATCCGAATTCACAAACAGCACATCAACCAACCGGAATACCGCAAACTAAAAGTTAGTGAACACCTTGACCTGTGCGGAAAAAAATCATTCACTGTTTTTCCGTTCTATAAAATGTACAATTCTAATACTGTTGAAAGGCGTGATAAAGAAAAACATTTTATAAGAACTTTTAAACCTAAATTGAATAGCTTAATGTAACATCTGAGTATTCTAAATGTTTTATTCATGTTTTAACCGTGTTATATAATCTGTTATTATTAGTATTGGGATATCTAAAAATACGGGAAAATATGACGTCATTCAGAGACTTGAAGACGCCGTTAAACTATTATGACGTCATAACAAACGTTACCATGTTAGTATTGTAAAACATCTGAAGAAAATGAAAGCGCTTATGTTTTACTCGATCTTTGTGTTTTCATTTATTTAAGTTTTATATATATTTCACCGACCACTGAGGTTTTTCTTGGATTTATCTATATATATATATATATATATATATATATATATATATATATATATATATATATATATATATATATATATATATATATATATATATATATATACATCAATACACTTGAAAAGATAGTGAAATCATCCCAAATTCGATTGCAAGAACATTATTTACAATTTTGTTTTCTCTAGGAATACTAAATCATCTACCTGCCTAAATAGGTGATAAAGCATTACCCATTCTAAAATAACAATATTTCTTCCTTATTTATGCTGGCAAAAGCAATAATTATTTTTCAAAATCTAGTGATTTTTTTCAAAAATCCTATTGTGTAAATCTTTTTGAGAATTTTGTACCTCGCTGTACCATGATTGCTTAAATTGGTCTGAAAAAATCACAGGGCGAAAAACAATCTTTAAGCAAGTCCTTAAAGGTGGCGTAAAGGTGGCTTATAGGATATACAATTTTTAAGCCACCTTTAAGTCACCTTTAAGCTGAGCCTATAGGTCCCTATTGTTCAAACTTCTTTAGGTCACCTGTAAGCCATCTTTAAGCCACTTTAAGTGGCATTTACGCTCCCTTTAAATTGTCTTTACACCATCTTTAAATTCCATTTAAGCCAATTTTGATAAAGCTGAACAGATTTATGCATAAATTAACCGCAATATTATACTGTATACAAACAAAAAATGACATTATTTTTTTAACGCCCAATGTAAAACAGTTCAATCAACAAGCGAGGCAACAGTCATGCAACTTTTAAAACACAAAACAGAAGAGTTCCATTTCTCATTTGATTGGATTGTATTTATAAATGTTTGCTCAATAAAACGAGCGTCGATGTTAAATTAAAAGAATCAACGTGTCATGGAGAGAGGAAGGACGCGTTATCAACCTTGACTTTCCGACAATGACTCTTCAGCCGAATAAAACACACATGTATGAATGTGTGTTTAATTTATAAATCTTTTCTAAAACAATCGATCTTATTTATCTTTGTTCACATATTCCAAACTTTTAACGAATGAAGTGATTTGACCGCCCAAACACCCAGAGAAAAATTCAATTTTTAGACCTAGAGCTACAGTTCACACATGTAGCCAATGTAACTACACATGCATTCAATGAAATAATTCTGTTTAATCAGGCACAATTTTAGGAACGTTTTTACTTGTTTAAAAACACAACCGCTATACTTTGTCTGTTTATATTTCTATTTATATGCGCACGCATGTGGAGTGTACAAGCGTGTTTCAAAATATCTTAATCTGCATGACGTTGCGAATGGAGTCAATGAGTCTATATATCATAGAATTTGCTTAAAAATCCAACATTACAGGTCTGAAATTTTTCTCAAATATCTATCCATCAAATAATACAGTTTCTTATTTTCTTCGATTGTTGTATTGAAGAATTGAACAGGGTTTTCACAACGAAATTTCCTCCATGGAGCGTAGCGAGAACATTTTTTTAAACTACACAATGTAAGTTTTTTTAAAAAGCTAAGAAAGTAAGCCTGCAGAATATTAATTTTAGGTCAATCTTTTGAAATGCAAATTTTATAGTTTCTATAACAATAACAACATGCAATAAAAATCTGCAAAAAAATTCAAATGCAACGTCAAACAGTTTAGTACGTTTAGATTTTAGATATCAAATTTTAGTATTTAGATATGTTACAAAACAAAGACAAAAACTTAATGTTAAACTTGCTGGCTTTAAATTTTCACCTTCAACTTTCCTTTCTTATGTAGAAATGTACCTCCATCACCTGCATATGGAGTTTTTGTCTATCAGCTGAATCGATACGCAAGGACATGCTCTAAACATTATTTGTTTACCCCACGGTACAATTTCCATGGATATAGGAATATATCTGGATATATACTATATAGCGGAAAAAAGAAACTGTGCATTATAAAATTGAGTATAATTTTTCTATATCTATTTTTTGTATTTATACAATTTTAACAACCGATAATGGTTTTGTTTTGACAATATCGGATGGTTACCGTCCTGGTGACTTTTTCATGGTTAGTGAGCAACTGTTGTTTATTGAAGAATTTGTACGCACGAGTTTTACGGACCAATACTGTTTGGAATAAGAACGGATTTGTTTAAATTTTTTGTTAAGGAAATCACTTTAGTTTCAACACAATTTACCCCTATGTCATGCCACGACTCAACGAAAACCAACACAATCGTGCTGTTGGGATGCTGCAATCTGGAATGGCACAAATTACTGTAGCAAAACACTTTGGAGTTCATGTTCATCGGAACACCATCCCGTCATTATGGAGACGTTTTCATCAATCTGGCAACACCCAGGATCGACCGCGCTCTGGGCGACCTCGTGTGACGTCACGTCAACAGGACAACCACATTAGACAAGTGTGTGCATCTAAGATCTCGTTTCCAGACAGCAAGTTTGACTGCCCAAAGCATTCAAGGGCATCGACCAATTCGTCAAAGAACTATGCGTAATCGTCTGTGCCAGCAAAACATCAGACCAAGAAGTCCAGCGGTGCGCCCAGTACTGCTTCAACGTCATCATATCGCCAGACTAGCGTGGTGCACACGACATCTGCGATTCAGAATACAGGACTGGGCCAATATTCTGTTCACTGATGAATCCAGATTTTATTTGGATAGCAGCGACAGCCGTTGTAGGGTGAATCGTCTCGTTGGGAAGCGTTACCAGAACGCTTGTGTTGTGCAACGTCGACAATTAAGTGGAGGTAGCGTTATGGTGTGGGGTGGAATATCAGCACGTGGAAGGAACCCTCTACAAATTGTCAATGGAAATCCCACCGGCGTACGCTATCGAGATGAAATTATTCAGCGTCATGTGATACCCTTCATACAGAGACATCAAAATCACATCACTCTGCAGCAAGACAACGCAAGGCTACACGTTGCACGTGTAGTCAGGGACTTGTTTGTTCAACAGAATGTCGATGACTTGCATTGGCCAGCTGTTTCTCCCGATTTGTCGCCGATCGAGAACGTCTGGGATGAAATGGAAAGACGTTTACGCCGTTTACCAAATCAGCCAGTGACATTGGCTGATTTATGCCAGGCTTTAACCAACATCTGGAACAACATCCCTCAAGCATTTCTGAACACTTTAGTGGCATCAATGAGGCGTCGCTGACAAGCGTGCGTGAACGCAAATGGTGGTCACACGCATTATTAATTTTGTTAATTCAATTTCAAATAACAGTGACTTTCGAGTGTGCTGAAATTGACGTTATTCGACGTTGACATTAATGTGTTATGAGATGTTGTTACGAATACATGTGTTAACAGTATTACAAAAAATAGAATTTGTTTATTGTAATTTTTAAATTTTTTTTTTTATAAGTAATGCACAGTTTCTTTTTCCCGCTAGTATAGATAAGACACGGGGCTAGAAGACTGGTAACAAAACCCCCAAACTTTATTTTGGCACAGTTACTGTTTTTTGTCCGCCTGTTTGTACACAAGACAGTTAAAGCAATATCTTGCTATTACATAAATAGAAAGTAAGTAGTAAAAGAAGGTCGATATGTTTTAGTTTCGTTTTATCTGCATGATAATTTAAAAAATGCTTTTGTGGTGTTATTGCAAAGAAATGGAACATTTTTACTTGACCATGTCTTTATTAGACTATTGCGTGATTTTTCAGTGTCACATGGGCGTCTCTTTAACCAAAAAAATACTAATTTAAGAGACAAGAACAAAGCAAACCAAGTTTTGAGTAAGATATTTGCATTTCTTATGTTTTTGACTTAACTAAATGTGTTGAAAGCTACGGCAGTTACAACACTGTAATGTACACAGGGTACTCAAAGGTTAAAATGACGAGTTTTATTATGATGTCACAAACGTTGAACGCTGTAAACTGTAACGTCACAAACGAAAATAAAAGTTCACGCTTGTAACTGTTATAGTAGCTCTACCGTTCATACAACCATTTTTTACTTTTGAAGAGAATTTATCACTCTGTAAAACGTATCTTGTGTTTAATTTGGTCAAAATTGCTAACAATATATACAGTACTACCTGTATTATTTTTTATTACCTTGCTGTTATCTGAATTACATTTTTTTTCCTGGTTCATAAGTTTGTTTATTTGTTTATTTTGCATTCTAATTACATATGTTGTACTTATGCCCCGTTCCCTGTTTGTAGGTGTGTAATTAACCATTTTCCTTTATTTTCTCTTTATTCTTTTTTATCTAGTGAAAAAATGACCTATTTTTTAACGCTCGTCTGACGGCAGTTATCGACACAACGACGTCAAAAAAAATAATTATATTTACATTCCCTTACTGATTAAATCAATTATTTACTTAAATTAATCAATGCAAATTCCATATCACGGTGGGCCTATATCAGTAACAGCAAGAACATGCAGCTGTTTTAAATAAACCGGCCTGAACTGGTTATCACATAGGCTATTGATTTGAAATCGCATGAAAATATTATCCATGAAAAATAAGTATTGAAATTTTGCTTATAACAATAAAATAAAATTTCTTGTTGAATAATTGTAAAACATGGTGTTTTCACAACATTCAATGCGCAGTGATAAGTTATTGCAGTTAGAGGCATTTAAACATCACATAATTTAATGGGAAAACACAGCAAAATGTAAATATATTCATTTGTACACGTATCGCAACTCAATGCGATGGAATGAAAACATGTAAAACATGTCTTGGGTCTCAAAAAAGATTGTGCGGTACTAAGAACGTTTATTCAAACCTCAAGGCACCGTAAATTGCGAGTTAAATGTTAGCCATAGGGGAAACAAATAGGAGAGCACTATTAATTAATTTGTATGTTTAGCTCGTTCTTTTTCTCCGGCGCGCATTTGTTCTTATAAAAGCTCGCTTCGCTCGGTATAAATTTTATTTGCAGACAATGCAAGAAGTTAAAAAAAAACCATAAATATAAGCATTAAGTCATGCTTTTTTTAAAGGATAAAGTATCATAACTGCAGCGGTGTATGCATACAAATTTCCATAATGCGCTAACACGCATTACTCAATTTGTATGCACACACCGCTGCAGTTATGAGACTGTATCTTTCAAAAAATCATGATTCAATGCTATAATACCGTCTCGTTCAAAATTATTTATACATCATAGAAATTAATGTAACAATAGTTTTTTTTGCAAATTTATGGAAACACTGTCTACTAGGTTCAAACGTAGCACATTTTTGTACATTCTGATTAAAATACAGATTAGACCTTCATATCTCAACAAGTGTGCATACGTTTTTATTAGGTACAGGTTAGAAGGAAGAAAATGATACCAAGTTTAATCATATCTAGAGCCGCTTAGTAGATGTCCTTTTCAAGTTTATTTGTCAATCATGAAGGTATTTCAAATTGAGAGAATTTCAAACGCACAAGTGCTTCTTAAAGAAGAAATAACTGTTTAAAAGAATTCTAAATCTTCAAAAAATATAAAGAAAGTGTGTTAAATATATTACATGTTCTGTTTCGTTTTGAGTATGGGTATTAGGAAGACGCAAAAGAATGCTTGCATTTCTTTGAAGTACTGATGTAACACAGCTAAATGTGAAGGATAGTTCCAAAATTTATTTTATACACAATATAAACCGGTTTTTTATTGAATACATTTTATTTTGTCGTATTCATGTAGATTTTTATAAAGAGCATCGTTATGGCAAATACAATCGATGCTTATAGTCTTTTTGAGTATGCAACAAAACAGCAGAAAAATTTGCTAACAATTTATACATAGATATCAAGTTAAACACACGTATCTGACGTCATAAACAGGTATGGGACACTTCCATGTTGTAACGCATATTTTATCAAAATAAACCTTAAAACCAAGTTTAATTATAAAAGTAGTTTTTTCCTAATATCCTCACCTATCAGCGTAGCGAAGTACATGGGTAAGATGGTTTTCTTAAAATTTGTAAGTTATGAGTTCGAATCCCACTCGGGGGTTTACATTTTTTACCTCTCCAAATATTTTAAGAATTGAAAATTCTACACCTATGAAAGTATTTCAAAAACAATGTACTTAAATCCACATTATTATCGACAGATGTCCCATATCACCTTAATTTCTTTCAGTCTTGGGAAAAAACTAAATACATTTAAATGATTACATAAAGACAGGATAGTCATCAGTTTACATGTTGTCCACAAGTTTCAAAGATATTAATCACTGACAACAGATTATTGATAAGTTTAGTTTATTATCTAATAATGCTATTATATTTAGTATATAAAGCAATTACTTTTTTCATACAATCATATAACATTTATTTATTTAGGTCCTATGCTATAAAATTTATCTTCAGAAAATTTGATATAGCTCTTTAATCTGTTTTAAAAACACGCGTTGAACAGAAATGATTTGCTCGTATCACAATATACTGAATATACTGAATGTACTGAAAATAAGCACAAAGGTTACACGTTAAAATTAACAGAATTTAGCCTACACAATACTTTGTAGGAACACTTTGATATATATTGTATTCTGCAATATCACACATTGTGTTTTGAATCTACCATCCTTAGGTGAGAAGTTAGTTGGTATTTGGAACCACTTGTGTGCTGGGATAAGCTGGCGCCGGATAAGCTGGCGCCGGATAAGCTGGCTGTGGCAAATGTCCGTATTGATCTGAAATTACAATTATCATGAATAGCTAGATTATTTCTTAATTCTGTTACAATCAAATTTCTTTCGATATTGAGCTGAATTGTCCAATTCCTAATTAATCTGATAGGTTTTTATTTTTGCTTTGAAAAAATAGAGAAACATATTTACTTGAATTGATGTACGACACCGGCATTTGTGAAGGTTGCACTGCTACTTGACGATGGTTAGGTTTGTTGCAAACTTTCTGGACGCAAATGCATACAATGATGATGAAAATAACTAACCCAACAATTGACCCAATCACTGCTCCACCAATTGTGAAAACATCGGAACTGAAAAAAATGATAATGTATATTACAGTCAAAACGGGTCCGGTATTTTAAGATGCAACTGTAGGGTTATGTTAATGTCATGTTATTTTTGTGCGCATTTTCCTATCTTGATTCACTCATTGAGGTCCTATTTGGAGCCATGTTTAAAGTACAACGATGGGAGCTGCCGTTAAAGATGATAATATGATAACAATTTGGCAATAAAATGGCATCATGACGTCAATATTTGGTCTGGTCTGATCATAGTTTCGTTGGTAATTTTAAGAGTATAATTATTCATTTAATTCTACGAAAATTCAACCTTATTTTTTTAAATGATAAAATAATAACCAACTGTTCTTTAAAAGATTGAATGAAATATGGGGTTAATGTACGTTATTATTATTATTATTATTATAACATTTATATAGCGCTAAATATAATAAAAATACTCTAAAGCGCTTTACATAATAAGTTAAAACTACACAATGAGCATACACAAATTTTTACATTATAGATTCAAGAGGAACCGCTGTTAAAATCCATAGTAATCATTAATCGGTTATTGCTTTGATCAATAAATAATGTCATTGAACTTTATGCAAGGTATTTCATAGATATGAAATCAAATATGTATTGTTTAAAGCTTAAAGGTCCGAGATATTGGCTCTATGTTTTATAACATTTATGTAGACCGTTCATCAGTAGAATCGGTCTCCTTTCAAAAATAGAAATATTCGAAGCAAACAAAATAATTTTTGTGTTGCATTAAAAAAACCCACATATTAAATGGTCATACATTATGACGTGTAAACGAAAGGGAGCTCTTGGGTTCATTCAGCTTGAATATCATGCATCGGTTATAATGATATACAAAATTTAGAAATGTCTGTAAAAACAAACGTTCACACTTCCGGGCTTACTTTAGGTTTGTCGAAATTTTTAAAGCTTAAAATTACGCAGAAGTCGTATTACAAACATACCCGCCTCGACAAAGGGGCAGATCTTTATTAATAAGAATTGAAACTTTGTTCATTATTTTTCCTTTTAAATATCCCGTACATGATTGCATTTAACATATGTACTAATCAACATTATCGTTTATAACATACAAAAAGTTTGGTATCGAACCAAGCAGCTTTAATTTTACAGAGCAATAAAAATGATTATTCTTTGCATTTAATAAATCATTCAATTGATAGTATTTATTTTATCCTTTTATTCACATAAATTGTTAATATTTGTATACATTTTATACATTGTTAGCAGACCTTTGTTTGTATTCTTATGAATCAGACATTATTCAAAAACTTGTAGGCTACTTGTAGGCCAGTGAACATGAAATAAATCAAAGTACTGAAGTGCTGACGGGAGTTGATTTTATCGATTATTATTTATCTTAAAATCAACGATATGTTATTTTGCTTGGCAAGTAGTTTATAATCTCTATTTGAATTACGCACATTTTTATAATATGGATTCTCGGACTTTTCCGACAAGAATTTCGAGAAAACCTCTTATCAATCATGTTGTGTTATATCTAAAAATAGAATTGATTACATTAAACTATGTATCGGTATTTGAAATATTTCAAAAAGTGTATGGATCCAACAAATAATGAACTCTAATCTCGTTCAACCAGATGCTTGGCTGTCGCCGTTACTCTCCGACAAGTTAGAGATACCAGGTCACGTGATAGCTTGATGATGCGACCTCTAAATATAGACTGACTCTCTGCTTGTCGGAGATGTACGGAGACAGCCGATGGTTGAACGAGGCTATCGTAGGAAAACATACGACTGCAGAAAACTTCTAAATTGTTCGTACTATTTTTAAAAAATCTGACTATTTCATGTATTTATGAATAAGTTTCCTTAAAAAATGCTTTAGCGTACATTACATCGAATTTATTTATCGATTATTTTCAAGAACTAACTCTTGTCAGCGGTGATGATTTGTGCTTAGGTCCAAACACTGTTTCAGTTTCGGTTTGCCAGAGTAACTGCATAGGAGAGTTGGTTAAAATCAACTCCAAAAATTCCACAGAGTCTGCGTCATCTGTTTCATATTTGGATATTTTACTGGAAATGGACATTAATGGTAACCTAACAACACAACTTTATGATAAGAGAGATGACTTCAACTTTTCTATATTCAACTTTCCTTACTAATGTAGCAATTTACCTTGATCACCTGCATATGGTGTTTTTGTCTCTCAGTTAATTCGAAACGTAAGGGCATGCTCTTCGTATGAACAATTTCTAGGGCGAGACAAGCTACTCAGACAAACTAGTTGATAAAACAGGACTATCAACAGTCTCGTTTGAATCATCTTTTCGTAAGTTCTATGGTCGATACAACGACCTTGTCAGCGAATACAATCTGCCACTGGGTTGTATGCTGACTGAAGTTTTTCATACTCATTCTTAGACCATAATTAATCACCTAATTGTCTACGGGTTTTCCGTTTTTTTCCCGATTACGACAAAGAGCACAAGGCGACTGTGACCGGTCATCAGAGGATGCTCACTCCTCCTAGGCACCTGATCCTACCTTTATCTTTTTGGAGGTCCGTGTTGCTCTGCTTTGAATTTGTATTTCGTTTTATGGATTTTTGAGATGGTTGACGGTTTGTAATTGTCATTTTTGCACATGACTGTATCAGTAATTATAGTACATTCAAAACAACTATATCCTAATTTATTAGATAATACAAATGATAACATGGTCTCAGTGTGTAAATTGTTGAGATTACAAGATACTTTTTAATCGAGATACAGTATTGGTACAAGTGAGCTGAAAATTCTTTGTATCCCTTTTAAATATTCCATTTGGCAAGACCCTGTTAAAAATATTTATTCATAGTCTGTAAAAGAATAAAGTATTTCGACTAAACCTTGCAAACTTCTTTAAGTGCGTTGATATCGACAATACCAATGCCCTTTTGAATAAAAACATTTTTTTGACGATGAATTGGTCCCAAAATCAACGCGCTTTAATTTTTTTAAACTGCATAATTATTCAAAGTGCGTTGATACAATTAAGGTTGTATTGTTCATCAAATTTCCCATCAAGATTAATGCCAAAATGTAATTGACCAGAGTGTCAAAATATAAATAGTTATATAAGGACACTCTTTATTCTCATCGAATTATAATATGTTAACTAATTCTTCTTTGTAATTAACTATTGTGTATTTAATTACAAGGATTAGAATTACATCATTCCGCATCTATGCCGTCTAACTATCAAATAGACACCCATGCAGTGAACAATGTATTCACTGTCAAAAAACACATAAACACCGAGAAGCATTTATTACCATATGAATTACCAGATACAAAACCTGAACCAAGTAAGAATAATAAGAGCCACCTTGTTAATGCCAACACCAAATCTCCCACAGAGAATTAAACTTCCGTCACATCTGCGTTTGTTTCAATCATTTATAGACCTATTTTTGTTGTTGTTTTGTTTTGTTTTGTATTTTTGTTTTTTTTCCTTTTGATTTGTTTGTTTATATTTTTGAATTTGAATTTTTAACACTTAACAATATTGATTTAAATGGTTATTGTTTATTGTTAAATATTACATATGAACTCTTTTATTAAAAAAAGCAAAACTTATAAGTGGGTCATTCAAGATTATTTCGAAATGATTTCAGCAATCTCAGATCAAACGAAGAACAGCATTGGGTGACAACACTTTCTCGGCTATTATGAATATGGACATTTTTGATTGTTTATAAAATATGCTTTTGCTTATTAATTTACTTTATATCAATTAAGATACATCCAAAATAAAATGTTCATACAAACAGTCTAATGTTTGTGGATCAACCGGTGTACATATCAAATAATGCAGACCCGCGTAATTTTTTTTTTAACAAACCCAAATTTTAAAGTAGTCTTTAAAAGATCCAATCTTCTTTAAGGGTCTCTCTGACAAGTTCGAAAATGTTTTCCAGAGCGCTGCAAGGGAAGCTCGAGAAGTTGCAATTGTATAAAAAAAAACAACTTTAATTCGCGTGCGAGAAATTTCCGCGTGTATTTTTTGCTGCGAGCAAGTATTTTCCATGAAGTTGTAATTTAAAAAAATCCCAGGTTGGATAAGGCTTTCTCGCGAAAAGTAGTCGCCGCAAACCACTTTATCTTCGATAAATCGCAAAAAAAATTCGTCGCGAATAATAGTTGGATTACTGTATATAACGTTTCAGAGGGAAAAAATCACAATGTTCTATTTACTAAAATATTTCCTTTGCATTTAATTTTCATGACATCTACCATGAATAATGAAGCATTGATATACATTTCTAAATTAACTGTTAAAATAACTCCAACCTATCATATTTTTTTGAGTGTGTACGTGGTTTTTTAGATTTGTTAAAAGATATTGGTTTTCAAACTTATAGAACAGAACATATGAATTAAAATCAATAATAAATCAATTTTATCCAATGACCCCCCAAAAAACCCAATACAGATATGGTTTTCATATCAAAATGAAAATGATATAATTTATCTAATAAAAACAATGAATTATATTTACTATTAAGAATAAATTTCGTCTACTTAGTACAATAATTCACATTTGTACTCGCTGAGATGTCAGAAGGTAACGTAATACTGTTAAGCTGATCCGACTTACCTGTAGGTAGACTTTTTGCTATAGTAGTAGTAGTAGTAGAAACAATACCGTCTTCTTGTAAAGTAGTAGTCACTGTAGTAATAATAACAATAGGACGCACACTGCACGGGGACTGACACTGTAATATAATATACACAATCAGAAGACGTGAGATCCAATTCAATAATGATTTTAGAAATTTTAAAATTTCTTTTATATCAATTATAAGAAATGTACATTAAATCGATCTTTTTTCATTGTTTTTGTCTTTAAAAAATATGGGTACTTACAAACTGCCAATAAAATGTTCACAGTTGAGATAAAACGTTTAGGATCCGACATCTTAAATTATCTTCTGTCAAAGAAGGGAGCACATACAACCAAACCGCGCACGTAATGTCTTGTATTGTTAAAGATCTGAATTACTGAATTAATTTAACTTATATATACTCTGTGGTATGAATATATAAGTAAGACGATCTCTGCGGCTTATTGGACTAAATCGTGGAGGAAAATCACGGTTCCAACAACAATGATGGAATTGATTATAATGATAATAATGATGATGATGATTGCATTATATTTATGTTATTTTGAATTATGTGCAATTAGAGAAAAAAAAAGTAGAGACGAGCTCGTTGCAAGCAAAAATTAGGTCTTCCGTCGTAGCTGCGTCATACTTGTGACGTAATAAAAAATTGATACCTGACCATGTTACAATATTAGATGTATAAACACTGTGTAAAAACTATACTACATATACTAGCACATGTATATAAGCAAATACAGATCTTTAAAAGTTGTTTATAGTTTGTTTCGCCGCATGTTGTTTTTTGCATTTGCATTTTATTTTGAGAAACTTAATTAATCATCATAATTGACACAATATAGACAGAATATGGACGACGATTATATTCACACAATGGGTATGTCCGGTATGAAGGTAAAAAGACCAAACATTTTACACGCATTTTTTTATTGAACGCAAGCGCCAATGAATCTTTTAGTATAAATGCGGAGATCCTGGAAATTTTACAGGGTGTTTTGAAGAATAATTTTGTTTTTTGAGGGGGGGGGGGGGGAGCATGCAAGGATCAGAAAAATTTCCGGAGGTGGGGATTAAGTGTCTGAAGGTTATTTGAGTTTGCCAGAGGATGTCCGAGGCATATTTTTGTTAGGGTTAGGGTTGGGATGGGGCCTGGAACCCTCCCCCTTCTCTTCTAGATCCGCGCATGGGGAAGACCGATGCCGGTAGCTTTACGGTTATTTTAACCATTTTTATATAATTAATCATTTTCATTATTATCAAAATTCCAATATTACCATTAAACGCAGTTAAAACTTAAAATACGAACAATTTAGTCTCGGTGAGTATTCGGCCAACATGCGTCCGCGTACGAAAGAAATGGCGATATTCAAGAAATTTGGGTGGACGATCTGAGTCCTAGGTCGTCTATCCGATTGTTTTTCAGACAAATAACTACAGACCTGCAGTTAGAGATTGCCAAACTCTTATTGATTATGTCAATTTATTTCGTCTCAGAGAATCATTGTTTTTTAATCAATAAAGTTTTACCTTTAAAAAAAAGAAAGAAATTGGGCACAATTTTCAATGTTAGCATTTTACAATTTAAAGGTCTAATAAAATGTTGTGTGAAGTTTCAAGATACTACTCTTCATTGCTTTATCCGAAATATTTTTCTTTAATGCGTTAATAAAATCGCTGATCAGCAAGGGGTTCTATGTCGTGCAAGCACCTACTTAATAGATTGTTACACAGGTCTACAACGATGACAAATATCGAAAAGGCAATATTATGGGTGAAGGATAAACGTACATGTAGTTTGATTTTTAGGTTTATTTTGATAATTATATTTATCTGGATCATTTTTGTTTGTTGGTTGGTTTTGTTTATTGAAAAGGGGAATAAAGAAAATGAGTAATGTCCAATATGAAGTCAAGCATATATTTTCATATTATCATTGACTTAAAGCAAGTTGGAAAAAATAAATATTGTATCAAGCAGTTGATTATTATGCGCAGATCATGCAATCCTCTATGGTTTTCACAACTACATAAATCAGTTACTACACGTACTTACTTACGGAGAAATACATTTCCAAAGAGATGATATCGGTAGCATATAGTTAACAGTTAAGATCCAGATTGTCTTCTGGACATGCGCGCACGTGTGTAATACTGGGGGTGGGGGGGGGGGGGGGGTGGGTGTCATCGCAACAAGATTGTGTACTTGCGTACTATAATGTACATTGTTAATCAATAATTGATGTTGAATTATAATTAACAAACAAAATCATAAATTTATAATAACATGCAGTCCGGAAAGTTAACCGGAAGAACTAATATGCCAGGGAGTTTTGTTTTCTCTATCTGCTGGACGATTTCATTTGTCTTAAATCATTAAGGTGTAAGGATGCCCGCCTACTAAATACACATGCTCACGCGTCAACTGATTAAAAATGACTGTATTTTGGATTAATGAAACGTTCTAAAACATTCGATCTGATTTATCGTTATTAACAATTCAAAACTTTCAACGATTAAATTGGTTTTTATACCTACCCCGACCCTCACGGAAGACTCCATTCTGACAAATGACAATTTCATTTACAAGACTCCGCGCTAGAATGTCTCATTCATTATTTTTTTCGAAGTTATAGTGGACGAGTCCAAAATAGGAACTTTTGAGACACATCATACAATGTGACCATATACCGTGAATGCAGTTCACTTTGCGTCTATTTTCTTATTTTGAGAGTCCTTTTTATTATGGCTTGAAAATGACGGGAAGGCCTTGAATATTGTTATCTTTATGTCATTTAACATGTGAAACTGTTTTCATTCCACCCAGAAGCTTGAAATTATAATTGCCTAACATCATGACAATGCATCATTAATGTGTCAACATTTATATTCACAATCGATGAAAACGTTATATGGAATGTAATGACAAAAACAATGAGCAGGAGTTTTTTTTTTCACCATGCACGTGTGTAATCCTGATTTAAAAATAGATTGCCATATTTGAACGGTCGAAAAAGGGGGTGTCATCAACAAGATGATACACATTGTCTTTTACGATACAATGTAAGTATTAATGGTGTTGGATTATCCTCATTAATAAAGAATCATCGGTTTGGATTGATAAAACAAATATATATTCATATAATTGGAATATTTGCTGGAGGAGCTACGTACAAGTATTTCGCTGTTCAAGCGGGGTGTGACCCGATTTTCGATCAATTGGGCGATTTCATTCATCTGTAAAAGGCACCCCTGCGAATGTGTTCGGAATGTTTTCTTTATTGTTGCTAAGTATGTAATAAATCCAGAGGTGCTCGAATGAAAATTCACGAGACTTCACCGAGATTTGTTCAGTTCCTGTGAAATTTCGAGCGGAAGTATAAGTGTTCGGATAATATTCTCAAAATACGTAAGTAATGGTCGTTTTTTATACAATATCCTACCTGGATTTATATTAAATCATAAAAACCTTTTAAGATGTTTGTCTAATTTCACCATCTAGCGGTTATTTACATTAAACGATAATATTCAGAACAGAGTTGTTGTTTCTGTTCATCCACGTGTAGAGTGGTTGACAATATAACATTGGGTTGCTTGATAAAATCATAGCCATGTGTGATGCTTGTGGTGTGCAATACCATGTTTTTAGAAAATAATGGGTGTCTGTTTTGCATAAAAAAGTAGCATATCGAGCCATTTTCAAGGAACATTCTGCATAAAATAGTATAGCCTGTTTCACTTTTGATGCTATTGCTAGGTCAGGCGCGGATCGAAAATTAATCCTTAGGGGGGATCTCTACAAGCATGTTAATTGCTGCAACAGCAGATAAAAACTATTTTTGTATTGTCGCATTTATTTCTAGAACACATTTTATCAACCAAATAATAAAGATAAAGTTTAAAATAAATAAACCTCTAGATTTTATATTTGACTACAAGTACCTTAGATTCTATGGAATAGACTGTAAACACGAGGCATAATTTTTACTGCGAAACTGAAAGGGTCAAATAAAATCACGTAGTCTAAAATTTAAATGACAATAACATTCGCAGGGGTGAAAGGGTTTCACTCGCGTGTCGTACTAAATAAACATTACAGCGAATTACAGAATACCGGTTGATTTTTCAATAGCTTGTTGGATTGCTCAGTAGGGTATTCAAGCAAGGTATTACATCAGGTTTAAATTTTTATTATTGTTTTACCAACAGCGTACCAGTTTGCTTGTCGGGCCGTAGTAAAGGTTTGTACGCTGATTATCATATCCCTCATCGATTGGTTGTTCGATTTCAGTGATGTTAATGCTGATTTGCATATCAAGCACAGAACCCAGAAACGCACTGACCAATGACAATACATGATCTTTTGGTAGTGAATATCAACACCTGGACAATCCAAAGTTTGTTCTTTGTTAACTGTATTAAATATATATGCCTAGAAATAAGTGATTAAATTCTATAGTTGTATGCCTACACCATTTTACTGGGACCCCCTCGACGGGGTCTTCTGCATAAGTTACTAACAGTTGCATACTGTTTCATTCATTTTCTTATCGGTAACAAAAGACAAGGAAGGGGAAGATGGACAGACAATGATTTCAAATAAAATAAACGTCATCTACCGTGTATACTTGTTTAACAAACGTCGCATTAATCGAACACTCCCGATAAATCTATTTATACTGGGAGCGGTAGCGCTCTTGCATGAAATAACCAGTCTTGAAGAGAACCAAATATTAAAAAAAAATAAATCCAACAAACAACAAGCTTTGGATTGTCCACATGTTGATATTCACTACCATAACATCATGTAATGTCATTGGTCAGTGCGTTTCTGGGTTCTGTGTTTGATATGCAAATTAGTATTCACATCAATGAAATCTAACAACAAATCGGAGAGTAATATAATAATCGGCATACAAAATTTGAGCACGGCCCGACAAGCAAACTGGCACGCTGTGAGTAAATCGATAAAAATAGGTCCTGTGGTTACCCAAGTGTAGATTGTTATTGTGCACTCATTGCATTCATTTTGCACAAAGAAAACCTCTAGAACATTCTCTCCAACTGTTAGCTATTCTTTTCATAGACTTTTAAAAAGAATGCTCACCTGGTCAGCACTGGATTCTATAGACCATCAATTCTGCTTGGAGTGATTTGAATTTTGCTCTTCAAAAAATGTAATTTAAAAGGCATTTCTGAGGAAACAAACAAAAGAGAAACGCATAACCTTAAAAAGGAGATATTTTATTTCCAGCAAAAAATCCTTAGACATTTTGGATCCCCGGTTCCTGGTGCAACATACAGCACTATTAGTATTTTTGTGCTGTGATTGCGTAATTAGTTCAAACTTTTATAGCAGTAATGTAGGATGACAGAGAGAAACAAAAAAGGCTCAAAATGTGCAAATGTTTACTAGATTAACTCACTTTATTGCTATCATACCTGAGTAATCACATGACCTCGATTGAAACCTGATGTGATACCTTGTTGACCAAATTGAATACCCTATTGATCAATCTAGCAATTTATTGAAAATTCTACTGGTATTCTGTAATTCGCTGTAATCAATTGCTAGTCAATTAATTGCGTATGTTAATTAGGTAGATTTCTTCTACAACATTCAATTCAAAGTATAATATATGTAGTTCTTAGTTGACATCCTCCCTATGGTTCTATGCCGATGGATCTATCTGTTATCTCAGCCGTGAATGGTAAAGAAGGACTTCGCGCCATAATATGTCTCATTCATACTTTTGCTTGCCGATTAGTGGACGAGTCGAAGTTGGGCCAGAGGACATGATGTGTCGGTGGTCTTGCCTACTTTTTTCGCAGCAGGCATGATATCATGGATCTTCCACTTTTGTCGGAGCATGTAATAATTAATGAAACCAAAAATTAAGCGCTTGTCAAGATTTTTTGGATGAAGCTGCCCACCTACCTCAACCCCACACACACACTTTTAAAAACAATGCTACTTGTACGTGCTTGGATATCCTTTTCTATATGGTTGGAAATAACAAAATGCCTTTGATTTTGCATCAGATATAACAGATACAATTTTTAATTTGGCTGTTTCACAGGGGCCAAGCCCGTATTAACATTTATCTTAATGTAACCATACATAAAGAAAGGGGTCGAACTCTGACCCAGATAAAAACTACCAGCTCGCTTCAAAAGTCTGGGATACACTCATGCCGAATTTCAAGTTGATGGGTTTTAAAATAGCGGAGATATACGACATTATTCCCTCGAAGTCGCCAGTTTATTTTTACTCGGACATTTACCGGTCCAGGGTTCACGATGGGATTTTGCCTATGACAACAGCAGTATTGCAACAAGTCAAGAAACATTCACACCAATCGTTTAAAATCTCACATCAAGCGCACGCTACTTTCATCCTTAAATTCCGATAAAATTCCTTAAATACTCTCCAAACTGAACTTTTATTCTGCAGCCACATCAACTTCTGACCAGACTGACCATTGTGATAGCTAATGTTAAACTCAATTTCATTGGTTAATATTCCTGATGGTCCAATCAGAATCAGTCTTTCTCGAAGACGTCAAAATGGCTGGCCCTGTCAGAAGTCAATGTGGTTGCAGAATAAAAATTCAGTATGGAGAGTATTTAAGGAATTTTATCGGAGTTTTTGTATGTAAGTAGCGTGCGTTTGACTTGTTGCAATACTGCTGTTGTCATAGGTTAAATCCCATCGTGAGCCCTGGACCGGTAAATGTCCGAGTAAAAATATTTCTTTATTTATGGTTACATTGTAATTAATGTTAAAACGGGCTTGGCCCCTGTGGGCTGTTTGAGATTATTTGATCCATGTACATTCCTAAAATAATTTAAGGTGGTATGGAACATCTGTCGATATTATTGTGGATTAAAGTACATTATAATTGAAATACTTTCATCGGTTTAGAATTTTCAAATTTTACAATATCTAACCAAAAAATAGCTTTTAAAAATATTTTGAAAGGTAAAAATTGTAAAACCCACGGTGGGATTCGAACTCATGACTTACAGATTCGTAGTAAACCCTCTAACTCACTGCGTTACGCTGTTAGAAATTGGGAAAGAAACTACTTATATAACTGCCCTTAATTGTATTGTTTATTTCTATAAACAATACGTCACAACATGCATGGAAGTGTCCCATACCACCTTAAAATAATGAAATGTTTCAATTTCCAGTGATATACATGTACATGCACTCGATCAAAGAAAAAGATTGAAATTGCTTCTAAAATCTGCACGTTCAGTTTAATAATTTATGATCCGCAGCGAAATCTAAATTTCATTTCTTATTAAATAGCCTAATTGATACATGCAGGCTTCCACTGAATAAATTTGGGTAGTCAGGCAAGCTTTTTGGAACACTATTACTTGTATAACATTAAGGTCAGACGCAACCTACATGTATCTTCCATTTTTTCTATTTTTTTCATATCTCCACTATATGAAGATTTCCACTTCGTTATTTCATAGTTATATTTTTATGTAATATGATTATTTTTTTGTTTGGATTTAAAGTGTTCAAATGAAAATATATAGTATGACTTATAAGCATTTAAGAGGCTGTCCAAGCAAACATCAGGCGAATATATAAGAAAACGTCGCACATCGATTTTCACGAATTTTTTGTTTTCCCTCTGAAATAGTTTCTTTGTATTCTCTTTTAACCCACAATAATGATGATTTGCTTGAAAAAATAATTTAAGTGGTTATTCGGACGGGAAGAGATATATTTCATTCTCTTATATAAATCATTGAAACCATGTACCAAACTGTGAGCTTTAAAATCCAATACATTGTTATTGGTGAGGGTTTGTATTTTTTATAAATGAGAAAAATATTTTGACTTTTTATTGATAAGATAAAATGAGTGGGAAAAGCTTGTGTTGAAAAATTGTAGACAAGTAATTTTGGTAATGTTTGATAATTTCGGTTATTTCTTCAAATATGTACAACATGCTTGAAAGTTAGTCAGCTGAGTAATTTTTAAAAAGAGGAAAATACAGTTTAAAAGAGGCACACTGATTCTTATATGACCATGGATTTGATTTGGGAATAGGGTTTAAAGGGGGGGGGGGGGTTGTTTCAAAGCATACTGTACCATGTATATTTTAGCTGCTCATCATACATGGAGTATAAAATGGATTAGTATGGGGGATCAAAAAATGAAGGGGGGGGGGATGATGTCTGATGTTTCTGCTAGATTCATTGTGGACTTAGTCTGACTAAATAACTGTTGTATACCAGTCTGTTTATGTTATTTTTTACGCAAAAGTTAAACACCTGCCTAGAATTTCCAAAAAAACCCAACTGAAAGTAGAGGTCACATTTCTTAGTTCTCATTCCAAAACAGTTGTATGCATTCATTTTGAAACATTGGATTGAACAAGTTGCTAATGGCACTAATATAGAGATGATAACGACTTCAAATGTTACTACTAAGAAGAAATGATTTGATATATTTATGTGTATTTGTACAATATGGAATTGTTATAGTTGTTTAAAAAACAACAACAAAAACCCCTCAAATTCAGTAGTACCAATGATAAATTGGATTTGACCTTTTCGCACAATTTGATAAAAAAAACTTCTTTATTTAAGCTAATACCGCTTCAATATTATTATCCCACCAAGTTTATTACCAGTTTAAGAAGAAAATCTTAGTTAATACTTATTGAAAACACACAAATACATTGAATTTGAAAAATACATTCAGTTTTACACTGCATTAATTATTATTCCTTAAGGACGTTGTTTACTCAGGGTTTGAGTTCTCAAACCCGGATTGTTAAAAAGTTCAATTTCATGAGTAAAATTTGTTTTGAATACAAAAAGTGTTTATGAAATGAATTATTATTAATATAACCATCGATATTTTTACTAAATTATGGAATTAGGCTCTAACAAAGTTTGACTTTTAGCAAAACAGAGGAAATTCGGACTAAATTTTTCAGATTTTGTTTTCCACTGAAATATTTTTGGTAGTACTATGATATTTAAAGTTAAGATTTTATTTGTTAGTCAACATAATTTTGCATATTTTCTGTTGGTTTTATCTTGCTTTTTCGTTTAGATAATCGTATGGCACACACTACAAAAATACTGAAAAATGCTTTAAAATGATAAAAGACACCATATCTCAAAATTTTGATCATTGACCTCATATAAATTATATACCAGCAGAAAAAGGTCAATATACTTCGTTTAATACTATAAATGTTTTAGCATTATCATCATTCAGTTTTCTGTTATATTGAATAAAAAATGGGTAGTAATTTGAAAACTGATAGAGGAAATTCGGACTAAAATATCTATAAAAATTGTGAATGAAAACTTAATGCTTTGTATCTATTTAATGTCACTACCATTCATAAACTATATTTCATTTGTTAAAGAGTTAAGAAATTTGTATTATTTTCACAATGAAAAAAATCTGAATCATAGTGTAAAAATTTTATGGATTTTTCTTGAATTTCCCAAATATATTCAATGGTCATTAACTCAAAAAGTAGGTCATTGACCTACTTTTTTGAAGGTGAAGAATAACACTACCATGTAAGGTCTATAACACACAATAGTTGGTTTTTCATTATCATCAGTGGAATTTTTTTTCATTCTGAGTAAACGTCATCCTTAATCAGTGATTAGCACATTTTGAATCCTTATTCTCAAATTTATGTACTTCATGAAATATTGAAAACAAATAATTTGAATGTATATTAGACCATCCAAATAGTGAAATGTTCAGCTAATTTTCTTCAGTTGTGAATAGTTTTAGCAGACTAAAACTCAGTTTTCAACATTTTTGTCAAAATGACCTTTTTGCACTTAAAATTATGGAACATGTTGGTTTTTGATGAGTGATCATTATTTCTTTCGTCATAAAGCATTTCCTATTATAAAGATATAAGCATGTATTAAATTACAGTCAATATTTGTGACATGAACTCTGTCATTTTCTGTCTTTTAACAATAATAATAACACGTTATGCATGGAAAAACTTCATTTTCAATGTTAAAAATGGGTAATTGTGTGCAACTGCTTCTATGAGACCGATGCTGTTCCCACTGAATTTATTTTTTTTTCTCAAAATTTCATTTCTCAGGTTTATAAAGATGCCTCATTTTTTCTTTCATGAAAATGTATTGGATTTTATTGAAATTTCAAATTAACATTAAAATACCAGAATTTTTGTTTACAAAATATGGATCAACTTTGATAAGGCATATATTTTTGTTTGAAATATATTTATACTTTAGAAGCAGTCTAAGTTAAAGAGTTAAGTGTGTTTAAACTAAATAATATAATTTTTAAAAAGGTTTAATAGAATTAAGAAGTTTTACAACTTATCAAACTTCACAATATTTTTACAACTTCTGTGACCTTTTTGCACTAGACATGTTCAAAATTCAAAAATAGACATTTTTCTGCCTAGTTAGGCATACAATGAACTTTTTCTTTCACATGTATTACAATCATGTTAAAATGAAGTGATGCACAAAAATTTATTGAAATCCAAGACATAGCATGTGCAAAGCCCTGCCTGAATTTTGCTTGGACAGCCTCTTAAATGCATTTTGTGTGCTATTTTAAGGAAAATTCGAAATATTCTAACTCCGAAACGAGCCTGGTAATGTTCTCTGAATTTTTTGGAAATTAATAGGATTAAATGTTAATAAATAAGGAATGAAATATCAAGGAAAATTATATAAAATTGAGGAACGCCTTCTCTGTCCAAAATGAAAACAATATAAATAGACGTCATAAATCACATATCAAACGACATATTACTAATTGAATTTTTGCGTCTTTTTAATGAATTTATGAACAGTGGCATATTCTAAGGTAGTGTTAGCTGCAAGTCTTTATAGCCCTTGAATGAAAAATTTCGGATGGTAGTCATTTTTTTCCAGACCGAGAGTTACATATATGGAGTTAAGGTAACTAATAATGCTTCCGATGAAATACTTTGTTTAGTAATGCAAGCTTTTAAGAATGCAATACTTATATCTTTAAAAAATGACACCCCAATACTTTGTCTTACCCCCGCTATTTGTAGAACAAGCAGAACCAGTATCAGTGTGTATCTTTATGGCTATTAATCTATATGTACACATAGCGTACGCACGTGATTCAAAATACTCCAAACGTTAAACGGTAAAGAATTCAGTCATTGAGTCTACATTTTATAGAATTTGTAAAAAAAAAATGTGGGTCTGAATGCTTGTTAATGTGCCAATCTATAAAAATACAGTTTGTTAACTATTTTCGATTGCTAAGGCTACAGGGTATTTGATTGAACAACATTTTTTAATGCAATTTTTTCCACGAAAGATAGCGAGTACAATTATAAAGCACAATTTATTTAATTATTTCTTTAAAATTGTGTATGTAATAAGTAATTTTTTAAATGGCTGCTGAAGGTTGTTTGATAATAAAAAATGCGAAATGCGGGTCATAATTAATATCCCTAAAAACCGTAACTTAAGATAACTTAAAATAAATGGCTTTTGATTCAAACATTATCGCATACGAATATTAAGTTCACTTTTTAAAATCATCTCCATGATGATATTATTACCTTTAGGTAAATCAGTATTTTGTTTTGCTTTAGAGAAATTTTCTGTTGGAAGCAATCCCGTGTTCGTTTAAATTGCCAGCGTACATTTGCCATGGCAGTAATACACCTTATGCTTTATATGACGGCCGCGTATTGTAGAAAAGTGGAGTTTAATTACCATGCATTGGAACCATTTGATTAACACATCTCCAAGTATTGAGACAATTCAAGATGTCTTCGTTACTGTAAAACAATGGGTTGTTAAACATATGTAGGCTCAGCTCTACAAGCACATATTATTACACTGTCGTCTGGGCGACGGCCTGAATACAGCTTGCGACTCTGCTATCTATCGGTTACCTGAGTCTCGTAATGCATCTAAATATAGAGAGGGGCACAGTTTTGAAACAAACAACAAAAATAAGGTCAAAGAGCTTCATCTTTACGAAATAAAAATGTATATATGAATAAAAACATTTGGCAATTCTATGTGGAATCATCTTTACTGCATGTATCAGTTAGTGCATTACAAGAAGCCCTTTCATAACTTCCTAAACGTGCCCACCCCCACAAAAATGGACCGAACTGACAAAATTTGTTTCTGCAATTACTGACTATAAATTACGAAACCATCAAATTGAATACTACGGAAGGATTCAGAATTAAATTCTTTACAACTACAAGCTTCAATAATGTATTAATTTTTTTTATTCCTTTGCAAGTGATAGACAAAAAATCTTTTGACGCCTCCAACTCCCAAATTACAGGGGCCAGCCCCCTTTTTTATACCGAATGAAAGGTCTCGCTTAGACCAAAAACTTTTAAAATACATCTTATAACAAATTAATTTCAGGTAGAAAACTATAACGGAAAATACCTGAAATTTTTTGCATTTTTTCTTACCTTTGTTTCAACACCTATACAACTCCTTTTATTTGCATTTAAAAAATAAATGAAATATGTCTTGCACAAATTCAATGTATCAGCTTCCAAACCAGCAAATCTTTGAGACTCTGCCAGTCATCGTTAAAGCTAAACCAACCGGACAAAAGAAGTCGTTTAATGTAACTAAAAGGGGAATAATTCACAACCGGATTGGGATTTTCATCAAATAAATTATGCAACGACAACATCGCGCGGCATGTTATCAGACCTGAAATTTCAAATCAATCAGCGAACAAACGAGCGAGATATTAAGGATCAAAGTTGGCGTCTAGGAGAAAAATAAATAAAAAAAAATCTGAATTTTTTTCAGAATAATGGTAAGGTCTTTCGCTTCCGAGCGGAAGACCTTAAAAGCATTTTAATTTAATCACTACTGTGAAAACATCACTAATAAATTTTCTTATTCGGCTAAAATGCAAATTCCAAAAGGAAACCAGAAAACGTTTACAGGAATCTTGAACCATTGATCTTACTAAACCTGCCCATAGATACAATACCAACAGAAAGCATAGATAAATGACATAGACTATTCAAACAAAACAGTTACAGACAGATGCTCGTATTTGGCTTTTTACCGTTCAAAGTAAATATTTAGCATTCTGCGTCATTCGGTAATTAAATGATATAATGTTTAACTATTTTATGTTACCTCTTTTCTAAAACTTTTGCATCATATATTAATTCTATTTGTATATTTATATTAAACAATGCCAAATAGACCATATCTAATAGAATTGTAAAAAAAAAATTATACATGTACAGAGTTTAGTAAGGGGCTATATTTTGAGGCGCAAGGTATTCAAAAAGAAAATGAACAACTTTCATAACTCAATAGTTTTAGAGTACTGTTACTTTCGCCTCCTAATTTTCAGAGCAGACTAAACCTCAAGATAGTTTGTGTACATGACAATTTAATAATGAAAAAACATTTATGTGCTGGCATTTGAAGCCATCAGTTGAGCAAGGTTTTGGATGTTACTTTTATAGTCACTATATGTGTTCATCAACTTCATACTGTATTGAAATCATAACTAAAAAATAGTTCAAACTATAAATACTTTTGTGGTGATTTTGCAAAGAAATGGAACACCTATACTTCACATGTTTTTATTAGACTGTCACGTGATTTTTCACATGGGCGACTTTTAACAAAAATTAAATAAATACTTATTTGAGAGAAAGGGACAAGGCAAACAACGTTTTGAGTAACATATTTAAATTTCTTATATTTTTTACTTTTGAAGTGTGTTAAAAGCTACGGCAGTTACAATACTGTAATGCACACAGGTACTCAAAGGATAAAATGGCAAGTATCATTATGATGTCACAAACGTTGAAAGCTCTAAGCTGCGACGTCACAAGCGAAAATCAAAGTTCACGCGTGTGGCTGTTACAGTGGCTCTTCCGATAATATGAACTTACCCTTAGGATAAGATAGGAATTTTAAGGTAATATGTTTACGGTGCTACAGTTGTAGCGAGCGCAGCAAGAATTACACACACATTGCATCATTGTCAACATAGTGTTACATGTATTTAGTTATCAACTAACATCAACGAATTTGAGAGAGAAAGAGAGAGAGAGAGAGAGAGAGAGAGAGAGAGAGAGAGAGAATTATAAAATTTCTAAGTTTTAAAATTCTTACAAAATACATAGACTTGCTTCCAACTAAAACCACTTTTTACTTTTGGAGAGAGTTTATCAGTCTGTAAAACGTATCTTTTGTTTAATTTGGTCAAAACTCCTACCGATAAATATAGTATTACCGGTATTATTTTTTTGTACCTTGTTATTTGAATATTTTTTTCCTGGTTTAGATTTGTTGATTTGTTTATTTTTGCATTCTAATTACATACGTTGTACCCATGCTCCGGTCCCTGTTTGTAGGTGTGTAATTTCCCATTTTCCAATTTTATGGTTTGACCATATGCAATTTCTATATATATACATATATATATATATATATATATATATATATATATATATATATATATATATATATATATATATATATATATATATATATATTTTTTTTTTGACTGTTTATTTTTTCTCTTTATTCTTTTTTATTTATTTAAAAAACAAGTTGCTGTCCTTTAAAAAAGGACTACAGTACGTGGACCATTTGCATGTGTTTCCAACGAAAACGTGAAAGCCTTAAAATTTGTCAGAGATTCCACCGCCTCAACCCCTCTGCTTTTAACCACTAAATTTGTACGTTTTATTACCTATACATGTATGTATAGCCCTGACTTTTTATCTCAGAATTTAAAAGGCTCATACTTCTAAAATAATTATAATCTATCTATGAATGAAGTTTGCATGTATAGTATCAGACATTCGGTGAATTCTACTATTTGTGCACACTGTTAACTATGCAGTGACAGCTTTGTGTAAATTAAAAATTTAATATTTTGATGCATTTTTCTTGAGATTTAAACTTTTATACAGTGAAATAATTATTCAATCATACTTAAATGCTTAAAAAATATTAATCGGGAAGTTCTCTATCCTCGCCTACTAAGTTACATGTGTATTCGCAAAACAAAAAAACATTGCAAATTAAGCTTTTTGATGCATGTTGTAGTTTCGGCATAACATTAACTTGTTTCATAATACTGATAGTTCATATCACATGCCAATCATTTCTTTAAAAGGAATACTTTGTTTCTGTACTGTTTACCGACAAATTTACAATTACAGCGCCTTTGAACTTATGCACACATATGGCACGGAATCCCGATCCCGATTCAGATAAACGTGTGCTAGCCTGGTTCCCTGAGCAACCCATTACGCACAGGAACCAGGCTAGCTCATGCGCAGGCTGAATTTTCCCCATAGTATCCGGTTATTCAATGTGTCTGCTCACCTGACGTTAGTTATTGACACGACAACGTCAAAAATAAATCATTTAATGCTTATATTTACATTCTGTTACTGATGACATTAATCATTTACTTAAATAAATCAATACATATTGCAGATCACGGAGGGAGTAAATTAGTAACAGCAAGAACAGCTGTTTTAAAAAAAAACCGGTTTGAACTGGCTATCACATTTGAAATCCGCATGAAAATATTATCTATGAAAAATAAGTATTGAAATATTGAAAGCTTATAACAATAGAATAAAATTGTTGAATAATTGTAACACATGGTGTTTTCACAACATATAATACGTAATCATTAGTTGTTGCATTTAGAGGCATTTAAATATCACATAACTTAATGCAAAAACACAGCAGAATGTAAATATATTCATTTGTTTACGTATCGCAACTCAATACGATGGAATGGAAACATGTAAAAATGCCTTGGGTCTCAACAAAGATTGTGCGGTACCAAGAACGTTTATTCAAGCCTCAAGGCACCTTAAATTACGAGTTAAATGTTAGCCATTTTTGGCATAGCACTACGGGAGAAAAAAATAAGAGAGCACTATGGGACGTAGACAAAAAATTTCCTTGATTCATCTGTAGGTTTAACTCGTTCTTTTTCTCCGGCGCGCATTGGTTCTTACAGCTCGCTTCGCTCGCTATAAATCACATTTGCAAACAATGCAAGAATTTAACGTAAAAACGTAAACATAAGCATTAAATCATGATTTTTAAAAGATAGTCTCATAACTGCAGCGATGTGTGCATACAAATTTTCATAATGCTTTAACACGCGTTACTCATTTTGTATGCACACAACGCTGCACTTATGAGACTGTATCTTTCAAAAAATCATAATTCAATTTTGTAATACCATCTCGTTCAAAATTATTTATACATCATAGAAATTAATGTAACGTGTACATGTAATGTAACAAATTTATGGAAAACTGTCTACTTGGTTCAAAAGAAGCAAATGTTTGTCCATTTGGATTAAAATACAGATTATTCCTTCATATCTCAACAATAGAGCATAAGTGTTTTATTAAGTACACGTTAGAAGGAAGAAAATCATACCAAGTACAATAATATCTTTTTAACCGCTTTATCGTTGTCTTTTGAAGTTTATTTATCAGTCATGAAGGTCTCTCAAATTGAGAGACATTTCAAACGCACAAGTGTTCCTTAAAGAGGAAATAACTGTTTAAAAGAATTCTAAATCTTCTTAAATATAAAGAAAGTGTGCTGAATATATTACATGTTCTGTTTCGTTTTGAGTATGGATATTAGGAATTTAAGACGCAGTAGTATTCTGACATGTCTTTGTAGTATTGATGTAACACAGCTAAATGTATCTATAAATACATGTATGATAGTTCCAAAATGTATCTTATATACAATAATATTTTAATGAAAACATTTGATTTTGTCATATGCATGTAGATCCTATTGAAGAGCATCGATCATTCTGGCAAAAACACAGAATGCCTATCATCTCTTTGAGAATGCAACAATACAGCTGAAATATTTAATAATAACTAATTTCAGTACAAACATATTTTCAATAGAATTATAAGTGAAGTGCCAAACGTTTTAGTAAGTTAAACATAGATATCAAGTTAAAAAAACATATCTGACGTATAAATTCCTTTTAATTTTGATAAAAAACTAAATACATTCAAATAAAATACATTCATACAGACAGGATAGTCATCAGTGTACATGTTGTCTATAAGTTTCAAATTTGATAATAATCACTGACAACAGATTTATAAAATTGATAAAAAGGCGTACACAGTTTGTTGGACAACTCTGTTGATAATGTCAGTTCTTCATTTTATAAGTTATTTTTCATTTATAGAACACTTATTTAGTTAGGTTCTATGCTATAAAATATGAAGGTTGCACTGCTATTTGACGATGGTTAGGTTTGTTTCAACTTTCTGGACGCAGATGCATACAATGATGATGAAAAGAATTAACCCAACAATTGACCCAATCACCGCTCCAGCAATTGCTAAGGCATTTGGACTGAAAAAATGATAATATATATTACAGTCAAAGCAGATCCAGTACATGTATTTAAACATGCAACTGAAGTGTTATGTTAATTTCATGTTAATTTAGTGCGCATTTTCCTATCTTGATCCATTCATTGCGGATTGTAGCCGTGCATGTTTAAAGCACAGCGATGGAAGCTGATAATATGATAACAATTTGGTAATAAAATGGCATCATGACGTCAATGCTCGCGGTCTGGACTGATCTATGTTTTGTTGGTAATCTTATTGGTAATTTTAAGAGAATGATTATTCATTTAATTTTACGAAAATTCAACCATGTTATAAAATGAAGAAATAATTATCAACTGTTCTTTTAAAGATTGATTGAAATATGGGGTTAATGATCATCTTTCAGTCTTTCGTCTATCAGCCCTGAAAAGTTCAACATCATATCTTAAATGGTAAAAGAGGAGTTCTCGTGACAAAATACCCCTATAAAAACTGATAAATCCACGATATCTCAAGACAGGAAGTGACGTCATCAACAAAAAAAATTTCCAACAAGGTTCACATCAATACCTATCAGAACTGAAAATGTGACGTAAATTAGTTGAGCCGTTTCCGAGAAATCGCGTGCACAAAATCGGTAAGAAAAAAAAAAATAATAATAACTAGAGCAAAGCTCGTTGCAAAGCAACGAGTGGGTCTTCCGGTGGTGTCGAGAGTAAAGATAGAAGTTCCTGTAAGAAGCAGAGTTCTAAAACCAAGTACTAAGAAAATTTAAAAAAATATTTTTAAAAAATCGAATAATCCTTAGTACGACTTAACAATGTCTGAATGATATCAAGAACGAATTAACAAAAACCTTTACAATTTCAAGAACGACTTAATAAAAAAAAGTATCGAATGTCTTGAAGTACGAATTAACAATTTCCGAATTATTTTAGGTAAGAGTTAATTTATCTTTTAACATAACACTATTTTCTTTACCAAGAACGTGGAATCAAAATTTCCGGAAAACTCAATTTTTAAATCCCAATATTTTTGTAATGCATCGTCCGATTTTAAAACGGATTTCTGATTTATATTAAGCTTAATAAAAGCTCCTTTGTTGCTTTATGATTTATATCAAATTATTGATCAGAAAAGAGTTATAATAACAAGACTTAATAGCCCTTCTGGCCCCTAATTTGAGGGGTCAGCTCCTTTTTTTATATCAAATAAAAGGTCTCGCTAATATAAACATATTTGTTCTACAAATGTTTACGAATGTTTAACCGTTATCGAGATATCTAAACAACTGTATTTTAGGGGCCGACCCTTTAACTCTTTACCGGGGCCACTAACAACAAAATGTATGGTATCATATTGTTCAGAACATTATTTTGAACAACTTTTGTTCTACATTGCTTTAAAAATATTTCTCCTTTTTTAGATATTAATGATAAAAGTTTTAAATTCTGGCCCCTTGAAACCCCTAATTATGTAATATATGACTTAGGTATGATACTGTATAGATAAACAGATGTACAATGAACATTTTTGCTTCTATAATTGATAATAAATTATTGTTCAGTAAAGAGTTCTTGTAAGAAGATTTAAAACCCCTCTTGACCCCTAATTTGAGGGGCCAGCCCCTTTTTCTTGATATCATATGAAAGGTCTTGCAAATATAAACATATTTTGTTCAACAAGTGTTCGCAAAATGTTAACCGTTCTTAGGATATCTTTACAAATGTGTTTTAGGGGCCGGCCCTTTATCTCCTAGATGGGGTCATGAATAAAAATATTTAAGGTGGCATATTGTACAGAACATTATTTTAATCAACTTTTGTTCTACAATGCTTTTCAAAATATTTCTCCTTTTTCATATATTAATGATCGAAATTTTGAATTTCTGGCCCCTTGAAACCCCTAATTACGTAACATATGACTTAAGTATGGTACTATATAGATAAACAGCCCAACAATGAACATTTTTGCTTCTATAATTAATAACAAATTATTATTCAGTAAAGATTTATTGTAAGAAGACTTTAGAGCCCTCTTAGCCCCTAATTTGAGGGGCCAGCCCCTTTTTCTTGATATCAAACAAAAGCCCGTGTAATTTGAAACAACTTTTGCATTACATGTTTTAACAAAATATTTATACATTAAAAGATATCACAGAAAATGTGCAAAAATTTCGTGAAAAAATTTGGTGCCAATTTTCAGGTTCAGGCGAGCTTTGAGGCCTTTAGCAATTTTCATCATTGGAAGCAAGGGGGTACATCTACATACATTCATCTACATTCCCTGAAAATTTCAAGCTTCTATCTTGATTAGTTTCGCAGAAGATGCGTGGACAAAATGACCCTTAAAAATTTACAAAATCGTCAATATCTGAAACCGGAAGTGATGTCATCATTTAAAAATTTTATAATATGTAGCGCCGAGCATGCTTTATTTGTCCTGCAAATTTTGTGCGAATCGGTTGGATAGTTTTTGAGAAATAGCGCTCCAAAAAAGTCAGAAAAAGAAAAAAAAGAATAATAAAGAAAAAGAAACCGTAGAATAACAAGAGGGTCTTCCGTTGGAAACGGAAGACCCTAATAATAGGGAAAAAGAAACCTAAGAAAAACAATAAGGTCTTCCGTTGGAAACGGAAGACCTTAATTATACAAGATATAATTACAAGAGTAACTGCTTAGAAAAAAGTTTTAAATCCATGCTTATGTGTATTATTTAGGAATTCCCCATTATATCAACACCCTATACTACCGATAAAATGTATGGTTTTAATATTATATACATAATTTGGTAAGCATAATACCGTTATTTGACGTTGTTGACGTTGAGTGTAAGTTTTTTTCAGAGTACATAAATCTTTCCTTTGAGAAAAAAATGTTGTTCAATTAACCGGAAGTACAGACGTGTGCTTTAGGTTTGTTGTGGTGTTAAGTCAAAGCCTTCCTTCTAGAGCGGCATTGTTTCCACCATCCAATGAAAAAAAAAATAACTACTTCTGACATCGTAATCCTTTGTAACTAGAAATGATTAGCAGTTATGATTTGTGCTAATCGACCAAAAAGGAAGGCAGGTAAATGTTGCTTTTTTATTTTATTTTTTAATTTTAAATGCTTTCATTAAGAAAAAACCGGTTGTTTAAATAAAATAACAGCTTATTCCGTGTATAACAATTAATATTTCAGATTTTGTGTTTTGACCAAATAAAACACATCTTCGCTAGCCGAGAGTTTCCGTTCCTTGGCTAGCGATTATATGCGAATGAAAGTTAATATTTTAATTGCAGCTTATTCGTTTGTGCTGATTTTTTTTTTTGGTGTTTTTACGGGAAGAATTAAAAAAACCTGTTATTTAAGTAAAATAGCAGCTTATTCCGTGTAATTTGTTAAGATAAAAGGTCATTTACATAACATAGAGCTCTGCTTATTCCGTGTATTATTATAAGGTTATTTATTTACGGAATAAACTGCTTTTTACTTAAAATAGCAGCTTATTACGTACAAGCATGCTGAATAATAGTTTTCGTGTTATCACGGAATAAACGGCTTTTCATTATCCACATTTTCTTTCAATATTTAATTCTCTGAAATGTCAAACAAACTTATCTAAATGATAATCATTAAAGATTTTAAAATGTGCATATGTGCTATGGACACCGGCATATTCATTAATGCCTGCTATCCAATCCGTTTATGTGAGGCATAATAAAATATTTTAAATAAAAAATAATATTTATTAATGTTTCATACTTAAATAATTCCAAATAGTGCACAGGATACCAATCACCGAAAATCATCAGAGGACAATCAAACAAATGCAGTCTTTGAATAAGGATTCAGCTGGTTTCTGGACGCCATTATGAAAAGTGTAGAGCGCGTGCACATACAATTATATATTTACATATACAATGTATGATTTCCTCTTTTTCTTACGGAAAAAAATAGTCAATTCATAGCTCTATAGAAACAGCCAAACTGAAATTTACACGTCCCATTTATCGATTGGTCGAAATCTACAGCGGCTGAAACTAACAGGGCTGAAATTGACACGCCCTGTTTCTCGATTGGTCTGAATCTACAGCGACCTATTAGTAAGTGAAATCACGGACTGCATGAAATTATCATGATGATGCCAGACTCAAAGTCTCACAAGAGATAATTTGGCTGTTTCTTTTCAGCTAACGTACTTATATACGTTAACAGTAATTTAGTGAATTTTACTAACTTTTCATAATCAATTTATTAATACATGTAAGTTAAAGAAAGATGTAAATATAAACAATAAAATGCTTTCTTTGATGATTCATGCGGGTTATGAAGGTAGCGACATTGCAGGAAAAATTAGCATGACCCGCTAACGCGGGTTATGTATTTTTCCTGCAATGTCGCTACCTTCATATTCCGAATGAATCACCAAAGAAAGCATTTTATTGTTTAAGTATTGCATGCATCAATGGTTTTGAAATTTCAGTATATTCGGCAACATAAAATTTTGGAACATCAAGACTTGATTATTATTATTATTCATACGGGATTACAAGACTATAGCATTGTGGGTATCTTTTTCATTATACTGTATCTATGTACTTGAAAAAAATTAATTTACTTTTATTTCAACAATGAATTTTATTCCGTCACAAATCGAAACGGAATAAACCGAACACAATCTGAACGTGTTTTGTAAACAAAAACAAGAGGCCCATGGGGCCACATCGCTCACCTGAGCAACAATGGGCGTTCAAAAGATATTGTGCCATATGGTCCCTCAGTAGAATAACAAAAAATAAATATTGTAAAATATTCAAATTTTACACTTATTTTTGCATACACGTAATCTTTGACATTGTACCTTCATTAAATACTATTTCTTACCAGAATAAAAAAATCCTACGCAAGATATAAAACTAAACATTTGGTAGGGGTACACAGTTGAGTTGTTGACTTCCAATTCCCTATATTTCGTTCTGCCCCCCCCCCCCACTTTGTAAAACGATCAAAATATATGAGAGCATATAGGTACATTTTTTTCATCAACTACTTACCAGTTATTGTATTTTAAAAAAAATATAATAGTTATTGTTTTTTATTTAAAAAATCCTACATGTATAGATGTGAAGAAGAAAATTGTACCTCGATGTGCTCAATTCCTCAAATTAAAAACATTCAAAAAGAAGATGGGGGAATAAGATGGCGCAAATACCCATTCGGTTTAGTAGTGAAATACAATTTTAAAATTATTTTTCCCCAATTAAATCTATTCAAATATATTATAAAACAACTTTTTAAAAGCAAAATTTCTAACTATAGTCAGTTTTTAATATATTTAACAAAAAATAAGAAAAAAAATATTGTCGGAAATTTTGGTGGTATCGAACCCGTAACATAACAAGAGGCCCAGGGGCCACATCGCTCACCTGAGCAACAATTGCCTTAATTCTGATCAAATTAGCATTACAGTATCAAAATATCTTGACAACTGAGTACAGTAGATCTTGCTAGAAAAAATTGAAAATCTGCCAATTTTTATCAACCTCTTATTTTTTGGTAAATACCAAGCCCCTTTTGTTGTTGTACCTGTAAGAAGATTTGTCTCTATTCCTATATACCCCCCCCCCTCCCCCCATTTCATGGCCCCATTTTTCTCTAGGGAATCATGGTTTCATCAGACTTAAATCTGCATAACCTTTGCTTTCACACTAAGTACTGAGTTTTGAACCGAACACTTTCCCAGAATAGTTTTAAAGATTTTCTCTTCATATTCCTATGTAAAAATTCAAACCGCCATCACGGTCCCGCCCTACCACTAGGGACTGTGATTTTGCAAACTTGAATTTACACTACCCGAGGATGCCTCTACACAAGTTTAAACCCTTTCTGGCCTGATAATTCTTTAAAAAGAAGATTTTTAAAGATTTTCTCTATATATTCCTAAGTAAAAATTCATCCCCCATTGTGGCCTCACCCTACCCCTGGACTATTATTTAAACAAACTTGAATCTATACGATCTGGGGATGCTTCCACTCAAATTTGGGCTTTCCTGGCCTTATAATTTTGAGAAGAAGACTTTTAAAGATTTTCTCTATCTATAAAAATTCATCCCCCATTGTGACCCCGCCCTACCCCCAGGGACCATGATTTGAACAAACTTGAATCTACACTTCCTAAGGATGGTTACATGCCAATTTGAGATTTCTTGGCCAAATATTTTTGAGAAGAAGATTTTTAAAAGATTTTCTCAATATATTCCTATGTAAAACTTGATCTCCCAATTGTGGCCCCACCCTACCCCCGGGGATCATGATTTGAACAAACTTGAATCTACACTACCTGAGGATGCTTTCATTTCAATTTGAACTTTTCTGGCCTAATAGTTTTTGAGAAGATTTTTAAAGATTTTCTCTATATATTCTTATGTAAAACATGATCCCCCTATTGTGGCCCCACCCTACCCCCGGGAACCATGATTTGAACAAACTTGAATCTACACTATCTGAGGATGCTTCCACTCAAATTTGAGCTTTCCTGGCCTAATAGTTTTTGAGAAGACTTTGGCTCAGGTGAGCTAAAAAAGGTTAAGTTTACAATGCAATAAGTTGTTAAAGTTGGTTTCTGGAAGAAGAGACTTTGAAAATTTTCTTAATAAATATTGAAATTTTTTTTAGTTTTTTAATCTTTAGTTTTTAAGATCTGTGTACAAACATAGAATTGTGAGCAAATCTCTGTATCTTGCTTATAATTCGAAGCTTAACACTCAAATATGGTTAGTAAATAGAAATTGTAAACAATTATATAAAACACAAGAAACATGCACTATAACAAATAAAGAACACAATTTATTTTTTCGAAATGAATCATATATATACATGTACATGTATATACCTACATATTTCCGACAGCGATATCAAACTCTATTTAAACTGAATAAACTCGAGAAAATGCCGAACATCTCAACAAAACCTATTGCATTAATATACCATTACGCAAAATATAATGCCGAATTACCGATAGAATGAATTGTATTTCAGTACTTTTTTGATACATCAGATTTTGCTTAATTTGCGCAGGTAAACAGTTAACTGTTTGATTTACCGAAGTCTCTGTTTGATTTGATACGTAAAAATCACGAAATACAGACGATAGTTCCCAGGTTACAAAGCATAAATAATGAAAACGAAACGAAAATCAGAACAAGCTAACATCAACGTCATGTGTGAAAACTGTCAACGCATTGAAATATTTAGCCTCAATTTTCTTCACAAAATCGGCACAAATACATTTTGCATGTTTCAAAACTCTCCCTTCATTCGCGAACTGTTGCACAACAAGCAAATTCATCATAGTCAGATCGACCCTTTTTCGTATAATGTCATGGCTGCTTTAAACAAAGAACCTCGTTTTAGATGTATGGAATACGAGTCTTGGTAAAATGGGTACGCAAACCTGGGCCGTGGCAAAATAAAAGCCGGGGCAGATCGGCAATCGTCAATTCCAAATACGCATTATTTTGCAGCAATATTTACAGCAAATACAAATATACTGGTCCATCAAATATCCTGAAATTTTAATGAGATTGGCAGATTAATAACTGCCAATCTTTTGTTTTGCCCAGGCCAAGTCTTGTCTACCCATTTTACCGAATGCCGAATCCGAAGCTATTAAACTGATTGAAACACGCCTTTCCTTTATTATTATTTTCGTAATAACTCAGATTTGAAACATAATTAGACCTTAATTTTTGCAATTTATATTTTCCTTCCCATAAGGATAATTTATGCTAAACAACGTTGAATTTGAATCAGTAGTTCTTGAGAAGAAGATTTTTTAAAATGCACCCCCCTTTTTTTACAGTTTCAAGGTTTTCTCCGCTTTGAATACAGATCTGACTTTTATTTCTGCAATTTATATTCGCCCTCCCATAAGGATGCTTTGTGCCAAATTTGGTTGAAATTGGATAAGCGGTTTTAGAGAAGAAGTTCAAAATGTAAAAAAGTTTACAGACGGACAGACAGACGGACAGACGGACGGACGGACAGACGGACGGACGGACGGACGACGGACAAAAAGTGATCAGAATAGCTCACTTGAGCTTTCAGCTCCGGTGAGCTAAAAACCCTAGATATGTAAGGTTAGCTTATGTCAGGTACTCTAAACACTGAGCCATTTCAGACACAACAGAGGCGGCTTTTAATTATGTGTGACTAAGGTCACGAATTACCGGACTTGTATTATTTTTTCAAAACGTTCAGTTGTTGGGATACAAAATGATATTTTTAATGTATAGTGGGTCATCTCTCCACGTTTTTGTTGATTGAAATAGGTTTGTTTTCCATTAGACCTTAATTAGACTATGAGAAAAATATGGAGCACAGACCCACTCTATAAAAGAAAATGCCTTGAAGTTCTAAAAAAGGACAATATTTGCAGGTTTTGATACGTATACGCCTGTTTGAGTCAACATATTCCAAGTATTGAACATACCTACAGGTTACAAATCAATGATTCGTTAAATATGTAATATTGTTTTAAATGATTTAAAAAAACCCATCAGATTTGTTGATACTTTAATTTTTTAGTAGCCTGTCCGACCGCGTATGGGCATTTTAAACGCCTTATCCACCCATCTTCTTTATTTGTCTTCTCCATTATAATTAAATGACTGTTATTAGTCCCCTACCGGTTTCACCGGAGGGGACTATAGCTTTCCTCTGCGTCCGTCAGTCCGTCCGTCCGTCCGTCTGTCCGTCTGTCTGTCTGTAAACTTTTTACATTTTGAACTTCTTCTCTAAAACTGCTTATCCAATTTCAATTAAATTTGGCACAAAGCATCCTTACGGGAAGTCGAAAATAAATTGCAGAAATAAAAGTCCGATCTGTATTCAAAGCAGAGAAAACCTTGAAACTGTAGAAAAAGGGGGGTGCATTTTTAAAAATCTTCTTCTCAAGAACTACTGATTCCAATTCAACGTAGTTTAGCATAAATTATCCTTATTGGAAGGAAAATTGAAATTGCAAAAATTTAGTGCTAATTCTGTTTCAAATCTGAGTTATTACGAAAATAATAATAAAGGAAAGGCGTGTTTCAATCAGTTTAATAGCTTCGGGTTCGGCATCCGGTAAAATGGGTAGGCAAGACTTGGCCTGCGCAAAAGGACACAGACCACAATTATTTTCCCCTCTTATTCCTTTATACAAAAATAAATCATATAAAAAATTCCACCCGCTCAAATGAGTTCAAATACAGCATACCTATAGAATGACACTAGTCCAACAGCATATCCAAACTACAGGAAAATCAATCGAGAGGGGACTGAGATATGGCCCCTAAAATAACCCCTACCATGAAAAATTCACTTTCACTTTGGAATTTGTGTAAACATTGGCCTCTTTACACCCTTTCTATTGCGCCTGTAAAGATAATTTTCTTAAAATTGTTCCTGTCTGTATTTTTTTTCAAACCTTCTTCTTTCCATCCATGCCATTAAAGGAACCAAATTCGACCATTTAGTACCCCTAGGAATTTTTTAAATAATACATACATTTTTAGAATGGAACTACTTGCATGGTTAATGAGCACGGGGTAAAAATAGTGGTATGTGACCTAATAATTGCACAATTCTTCTTTGATTTTGATGAAACTTGGTAGGTAGACACTTATACCCATAATATACCTCCCTGTGAAATTTGGCGGGAATTGTGTATTCTGCATCAGAGTTATAGGCCTTTGAAATCTGGTCCAGGAAGGCTGAAATAACATGCAAAATCTAGCACGTTAAACACAATATTCAAATTTCAAGAGCTACATTTAACATTAATTACTAAGTACTTGTCAAAAGTTTCATTAATCTATTACATTCATTAACCTAACATGTCTACATGATGATGCTAATGATGATTTAATTCTTTTACACCTGGAACTATTTTTTGGAAATTTTTGAAAAAAATACCCCAAATATGGCTAAATTTTTCAGAAAATGCCAAAAATGAAACATTTAATCACATGCTATGAGCTTGAAAAAATATTTTTAAAAAATTCTGCATTAAGTTTGCTATAGAAATCAGGTATTTTGATAAATATACAGTGGCTAATCCATTTACATTAAGCAGATAATCACATAGAACCATTCACACATTTTCAGGAAATGGCACTTGCTGACCAAAGTAGATTAACTCAGAGTACACAGGGCTGATATGGATAGGCATAAAATGCCTTTTGAAACAAAACTAACAATTTAGAAGAATTTAGAATGAATTCTATTTGTCCATTCATTACATATACACTGAATAAATTACTTAAATGTACCCTAAGTCATAAGGAGCCTTGGTTCATGAAAACTGTACTCTTAAAACAAAGGGAGATAACTCTACACATTAAAATCCAAAGTAGGGATTTTTTACAAACATTAACGAGAAACTATTTTAGAAATTACAAGTCCATCACCTTCTTTCAGCATCATCTGGTGTGATTAATCTTGAGGAGATCATACCTTTTGTAGCGAGGATTCACCATTCAAAGTCATGGGTTTCTACATACATTGTGCATTTAGAGGTGAAAATGTCTGGTATGTTACCATGAACTATGATGACCAAGACTCAAATTAATGATGAGAGTGCCAAAAAGATATTACTACAATAATACAAATAGTAAAGCTTCTAGCAGACCTCTTATATCTTGGGCAATCACTGTTCAATGCCAGCAACCAAACTCATACATATGCTACATTTGTTGGTAGTTACATTTCTAGGACACAAAGAGGGGAAAAAACTGACATAATAAGACTTTAAAGCAGTAATTTAAATAAAAGTTTGCAAGGCATTGATAATTTAGATGCTAAAATGACTATTTCTAACCAGTAAAATGTATATGTCTCATATAAATATCTATACACGAAGGTGTACATACTAGTATTCTAAAGTACTGAGGAAAATGTTGTGATGCCTACTCACCATCAGATTTCAATTGTTAAATTGTAAGAAAAATATGAATAAATGAATAAAATCAACTTACCATTTGTTGTTTTCTTCATTTTTTCTCTGTCAAAATGGTGTTAACTGGGGGGGGGGGGGGGGGGGGGGGGGGTAGCAGGTGCCCCTTTACCAGCTTGTATGTCCTGTCATGCAATCTGCTAGGCAATGAAATATGTCATCATTCAAAGGAATCATAAAGTAACATAAGCCCTACTTTCCTCCTTATGATTTAATCAAAATAATATTAAAGGAAATAGATATATACTTTTACATGTAATATGATTAATATGAGAGAGAGAGAGAGAGAGAGGGGGGGTATATTTAAGGCTTTATAACTTAATGACAAATCGACCAATTCTTTTATGATTTGGGTGATAGGTAAAGTTAACATTAGAAAGTGTTTTTAGACATTTTGCAAGTACTTACGTCCCCTGTTTGACTCATTGATGACACCATGCTGTTCACACCCCGTTCAAATCCATTTCACACAATTTTTACCGTTATTTTTTCATATTATCTGCCAAAATTGAAAAAGAACCCCACAAAATGTCATTATTCATCCTAATTGTTTGAAAAATAACGAAAAATTAGACTTAAGTTGATAAACGTGGATTTTGACCTTTGACCTGATAGGACACAGACCACAATTATTTTCCCCTCTTATTCCTTTATACAAAAATAAATCATATAAAAAATTCCACCGGCTCAATGAGTTCAAATACAGCATACCTATAGAATGACACTAGTCCAACAGCATATCCAAACTACAGGAAAATCAATCGAGAGGGGACTAAGATATGGCCCCTAAAATAACCCCTACCATGAAAAATTCACTTTCACTTTGGAATTTGTGTAAACATTGGCCTCTTAGACTTTACACCCTTTCTATTGCGCCTGTAAAGATAATTTTTCTAAAAATTTTCCTGTCTGGATTTTTTTCAAACCTTCTTCTTTCCATCCATGCCATTAAAGGAACCAAATTCGACCATTTAGTACCCCTAGGAATTTTTTAAATAATACATACATTTTTAGAATGGAACTACTTGCGTTTAAACTTGCGGTGAAACCGGTAGGGGACTAACAAGCATTCTGAGAGTATTGCATAAGCAATACACGTCCCCTACCGGTTTGTATTATTCTATGAAAGGTTCCAAGCACACAACTATTTCAGAGCTATTGTAAACGAGATGTCATGCTTTAATCAGAGATAAAAGAACAGAGGAAATTAAAACCATATAGTTGATATAGAAATTAAATAGGAAATAGGTAAAATAATACTCTTTATTTCATCTCCTGTAATTTCGCCAAGTCTATTCTGTATTCGCTGGTAAAAATTTGTGAAAACAATGCACTGTTTGAACAATATCATTTCTTACCGTCTTCTGTACCCCGAATCAAACGAAACAGTTAAACAGCCCAACCCGACAACGAACCCGATTGTAATAATACTACAAAAAAACCCTGCCGATTAAATTTACAACACAATGCTTGACACTATTTTATAGAATTTATTTGTTTGTTAGAAATGATAAAAGGAATGGTACAGGAAAAGGAATGGTACAAGTAACGCACGATATTATTACTGACTACATACTGACCTCGTTTATTCAGGTACACACCGAACCCGATAACGAACCCGAACATTAAAAAATTGGAATATAAAAAATCAATTTTCTCGAAAATTTGTCAATCAGACGCTACAAAAGTGTAAACTTGATCTGTAGTTTGACATTTTGAAGCTGTTCAGCAAGTTTCATATTATTCCTCAAATGCATAAAGAAAAAAAGTGTGGAAAACTGAAGTGGGACAGACGGACTGACGGACGGACAGATAGACGGACAGACAAACGGACGACGGACAAAATGTGATCATGCAGAATAGCTCACTTGAGATTTCAGCTCAGGTGAGCTAAAAACCGCTTACTTAGTTTTCAAAATTCTCTCTCTCTCTCTCTCTCTCTCTCTCTCTCTCTCTCTCTGTAATACTTACCTTTCGGGGGCGTATTTAGTATGATGAATTGAGTTTCGTCTCTCTATATTAACTCCTGTTATCTGCACCGCGGTGCAGATTATATAGTATAGATATTTTTACAAGACTATATCTTATTTTTTCATAGTTGTTTTTAATAATACATCTATTATAATAATGTCTAAAATTTGTTGATGTAAATATATCCGAAAATTAATATCTCACAAAGTGTTTAGATCCGTCCCAGGAATTCATTTTATTTTCCCATGATGCCTTTAAAAGAATAAAAGCAACAGGAAGTCGATGAAAAGAGGCAAATACCTCAGATATACTTTATTCAAATTCTTTATCGGTGGTTGACATTACGTCAAATAACGTCAAAAATATCTGCACCGCAGTGCCGATAACGGTAAGAGTTATGTATCATTAGGATCTGAAAAAAAAAGATTGAAATTGTTTTGAAATTGTCGACGCATGCATATAACAAGTATAACAAACCGAAAGTACATTGATACTTCAAGTTTTAAATGGTCAGCACAATTTAAAGAAAACCACACTATTAGTTATTAAGGATAGTAGCTGGAAGCAGATCTCAATTTGTATATCATAATGTATCTTTCAGGTGAAGAGGGAGTCCCCTTTACTGAATGTGATTTTTTTTTTAGATCAAGTTACTTATATCATGAGTCCAGTCTATTCGTTCATCGTGTGATTGAGAACCTCTAAACATTAGCTTCTCCCTCATATTTTAGCAGTAAGTTTTTCAAATACTAGATCTACTTCCATACAATTCATAGAAATGCGCTAAATTATAAAGGAAAGATACAATAAATCTGAACAATGGAAAGCATTTAAATAAGTATTAAATAATACATAAGTATATTAAGTTAAATTACAAGTTATAAAATTAAAAAAACGTTTGCTTTTTTTTTTTAGTATAATACAGATCTTAAATCATGGGTGACAAAGCTGGGCCGTCTGATACTCCATTTTTTAACCTCGATAAGTTATCGGAAAATTACATTCGTCTTTGCCGTTTAATTACAACGATTTGTAGTTCGTTACTGAGGCACATACTAAGTAATCACATTAAACCGGTCAACCTAAGAAATGAGCTCGATATAAACAGAACATCACTTGAACAAAAAATGAATACTCAACAAAAAAAACAAATATATCTGAAAGCTGGATGCAAATCAATAGAAGCACAAGACTTGGATATATCCGTTCTTTACATTCTCTTACGGAACATTTGCACCAAACTTCCTCCTCCTAAGACTGGTTGGGGAAAACCTCCACAAAAAGGCGATAACAGCGAATCAGCTTTTATTGAAAGAGTACGACACATAAGGAATAGCATATCAGCCCACAATACACACGGTAAAGTGAGTGACACGGATTTTCAACAGTATTGGGAGGAACTTGAGCATTCTATTATTGAAATGGAGAAGAAGTTGACTGGTGATGTTGTATATCGAGGTGCCATAAGTGCGATAAAAGATATGAAATTCACTAAGGATGACGCCGAGAGGTACAAACTTGAAATTCAACAATCGGAAGGTGAGAGCATTGTAAATATATGAAGAGCAATATGAATTATTATACTTACATAGTATATTCATGCATCGCTTTTTTATAATCATATATCAAACTGTTTTTTGAAATATTTTTTTTCTTAAAACAGAGACTAATATCGGGTTTGAATTATTAAATAATTTGAAGTTATGTGTATTTTTTAAGTAAAACAGAAAAATTATTTTGACTGCAAAAAAAAATATTTTAGAGTTTAAGATTTGATAGATTGATCGTTCATGTAATAATTCCTAACGATGGAGTAAGCTTTTCATAACAATCTAGGTGCTACACTTTCATGCTCAGTAGTTAGTAGTAGGGGGAAATCATGAACGTCAATGCGAGTATAATTCATGAACAATATATAGTCTACTCTTTATCGCCAATAAACTAAATTTCGTTTTATAGTGATTGTATTTAAAAAAACATTTTAATGTGTTTTAACTCGTAATAAGGAAGTACATGTAACTCGTTGTGATCAGAATTATAAAGCGCGGTAAAATATGTCATTATCTTGTTATAACGAACTGATTTTTATTTTCTTAAATATACCCTCCTCCGTTAGTTAATTTAACTATCAGTTATAATTTCTATTACTTTCTGTTTACTGCAATAAAAATGGAAATATCATAGATATCATTTCACATAACACATTACACGTATAATAAGAAATCATTATGATAATGGAAAACTTTCGCATTTTACCTCTGATTCTCATGTACCTAACATATGGGGCCTATATATTGCATATTATGTTCAACAAAAGACATCCCTCTAACTAATGATAATCATTAAAATAATTTCATGAATTTTAGCAACACTCATAAGCATTCAAGTCGGCAATTCGGGTACTTTATCCAAAACTGTCCCTTGCTACCTTATAATCTAAGGATCGATAATTCCGCTTAAGTATGTAAATGCATTACGCTTATAAAATGTAGGAAAACTAGACAACAAAAGGTTAACTGTTGTCATTAAATAAAAATAGAGGAAATAATTTACAAATATTACTTAGCCGACAAATTTCTACCAACTCTAAAAGTCACCTTCTCACACTGAAGAACTTACTATGGGTTTACAATAATTACGCGGCAAATTCAAATTTTATAAACTGTGCATAAAAGTTCAATAACAAAAACAACAAATTTAAACGAAATCAAAATCATGCAAGTATCATGGCATAATAAACAATGACGCGAAATATCCCATACAGAACATGAAAACCTAAATTCTGGATAATAAATGACAAATTCATAGTTCCGCATAATAAAAAAGAAAAATATAGTTAATCAATGTTCTTAATTGTATCTAAAATCTTGTTTAAGCTTACCTAATGGAAAAGAGAAACACTTCTGTGAAATTAAAACAAGTTCTTCATTCTTTAAGCATCGGATGAAAAGTGAATTCAGTAAATTTACCAACCATCTGCAATCATTCGGAATTGCTCTCACTGACCAATCAGGATGCTTGATTTGAATGCTCGAGCTAACATGAATGTATATAATAAACATACATTTACTTGAATATTCAGCAATTACATTTTTAAAAATGTCAAATGAGTTATTTTATGAAAAAATATCGCTTTATATCAGTTAAGTTAATGAAATTGATAAGCTTGATTTGAATTGATTTTTTTAGGTTCTCATGGTACAAAACAAAATGTTTTACCTGTTTTTTTTCAGATCAAAACGAAAGTGAACCTCAGGATCTACCAAAAGATAGACCATGTGATGGAAGCAACGCGAAAAAACCCCGATGTTCCAAGCTGGTAGCAGCTATTGACTTTGGAACGGCTTACTCGGGGCACGCTTTTTCATCCCGAGGAGATTTCGAAAATGACCCACTCCAAATCAAAGCTCACAAATGGAGTCAAAGTCTGTTATCACACAAAACTCCAACAAGTGCTTTGTTTGATGAAAATAAAACACTTATTGCGTTTGGATATGAAGCAGAACAAAAATTCAAAGAGCTATCAGACGATGGCAAACATCACGATCATTATTTTTTCGAGAGATTCAAAATGCAGCTTTATAATAAAAGTGGTGATACGAAACAAACGGTACTGAACAATTTAAAAGGAAAACTTTCTAATAAATGTTAAGATAAGTAGAGTCCAGGCATACAATTTTCTCTTTTTACATGTACGTATTTTCTTTCAGATGTTGACAAATAAATCCATGATACGTGACATCAGTGGAAAAGAGTTGCCTGCCATGTATGTTTTTTCTAAAGCAATAAAGTACATGCATGACCATCTTTTGAATAAACTCAAAGAGGAAAACAATGGTGAAGAATTGAAGGAAGAAATTAACTGGGTATTGACAGTTCCAGCAATTTGGGATGACAGCGCAAAACAGTTCATGAGAGATGCTGCAAAACAGGTACACATGGATATTGTTAACAAGAACACTCACGTTATAAGTATTTAAATTGCCAAAAGGTATTTCATAGTTATGGGTTATTGATTTCATTAATATCTTATTGATTAATTTCAACATTCAATATACAAGTATTTAGACATGCTAAGTACGTTGCATTTCATTAACTAGTTATGGATTAGTTTCAATATTCAATATATTTAGACATGCTAAGTACTTACTTCTTTAGAAAAAAATATATTAGGGAATAATGCTTGAATGTGAAAAAAGTAACATGACATAAGTAGCAATGAATATAAGATGGTGAACCATTATGCAGGTAATATTCATGTTAATTAAATTTCATAGAATATTCACTGCCATGGAAACTAACCTATCAAATAAAATAGCTTTTTGAACTTATTTAAAATGATTAATTAATGATTAAGTTAGAATATCACACCTTGTTGTGTTTTAAATACATGTTTTTGTTGATCATGCATGTTTAACTAATTTGGCTAATGGTTGTGCCTTTATGCTTCATCTAATAAAGGCAGGAATAAACGATAATTTGACCATAGCATTGGAACCGGAAGCAGCATCTATGTATTGCAAGAAAATACAATTGGTAAAACTTAAGGAACCGAAAGCTGAATTTCAAATCTTCAGTCCTGGTAATCAATACCTTATTTTGGATGCAGGAGGTATGGATTACATATAAACCAACACAAACGTTAATTTCCTTTTTTAACTCACCTGAACTTAATCGCTCAGGTGACCTGTTCTGATAACATTTTGTCTGTCGTCCGTCTGTCTGTCTGTCTGTCTGTAAACTTTTCATATTTTCAACATCTTCTCAAGAACCTTTATGATGATTTCATGCAAACTTGGCACAAAGCCTCCTTAGGCTAAACAGATTCAAAGTTGTGAAAATTAGTAACCAGGCCCTTTTACAAGGGGGGATAATTAAGAATTATCAGAAAATTTCAATTTTTTTTTTCAAAAGTCTTCTTCTCAAAAACCATTGGAACAGGAAAGCTGAAACTTGCTTGGCAGCATCCTCAAGTAGTGTACATTTAACCCGGGGGTAGCGTAGGGCCACAATGGGCGGTTGAATTTTTACATTGGAATATAAAAGTAAATTTTTAAAAATCTTTTCAAAAACCATTTGGACAGTAAAGCTTGTGTAGAAGCATCCTCAGGTAGTGTAGATTTAAAGTTGTGAAAATAATGACCCTCAGGGGTTGGATGGGGCCATAATGGGGGATCAAAGTTTTACATAGGAATATATAGAGTAAATCTTTAAAAATCTTCTTCTCAAGAACCATTTAGCAAGGAAAGTTGAAACTTATGTGGAAGCATTCTCAGGTAGTGAAAACTTAAGTTTCTTCAAATTATGATTCCCTGGGGATAGGATGGTGTCACAAATGAGGGGGGGGGGGCAATTTTAAGATAGGACTATATAGAGAAATATCTTTAAAAATTTTCCTTAAAAAAATTTGCTAGAAAAGCTGTAACTTTAGTGAAAACAACTTCAGATAGTGTAGATTCAAATTTGTTCAAATCAAAATCTTTAGTAGTAGAGTGGGGCCACATTTGGGATCCAGTTGTACAAAGGCAAACATTTTAATTATTCACTAAAACTAAAATGTTATTATGCTTTTACTTTAATGCAAGCATTTTTAAATATTGCTGATTCTTTAAAATTGTTTAAACTTTTGCCCCTGGACGATTATGAAGCCTCACAAGGGGTTCGGACTTTGATGTAGGTCTATATCCTGTATATAAACAATTGTTAAGGGTCTTTTTGAGAACTGCAATGCTAAATGTTATATGACTATACAATCATCCTGTTAGGAAAGGGTTTTGATTATAAATATAAGAATATCCAGGGGGATACAGATTTTTTAGTACAGGATCTCCATGTATTATACCACATTGTCAAGATATTTTGTATTATGACTTTATGGATCTGATTTTTTCATACCTTTTGTTTCTCATGTGAGCAATGTGGCCCGTGGGCCTTTAAAGTTGTTTTTTTTTTCAAATCGATTTTTACTATAATATATTCATTTATAAAATACTTTTGTATACAAGAGGAACTGTAAATTGATTAAGATAGAGGAAGATTTAATATAGTAAAATGATAAACAATATAGACAACATATCATATTAAAAATAGGAAATTATCTCGAAATAACGATAAAATTAACTTGTTTTAACAAGATGTTGATTTGAGTTAACTACTTTGTTATATCGAGAAAATAACCCAGCAATAACGAGAATATTATTTCATTTTTAACAAGAGAACTACATGTATCCCGTATAACGAGATACTAACTTGCTATGAGGCGATCTTTTTTGGATAATAAGTTATAAAGATATATATATATCTCGTTATAAAAAGAAAACAAGCTCGTTTTGATGGGTTAATTAACTCATCATAAGGAGATAATCATATTGTTAGTACGAGATACCAATTGATTATTTCTTATAGCAAGGTATTAAATCATTATAATGCGATACTACATCGTTAAAACAATTTAGATATTTTTTTAAACATTTTTAAAAATGAGCCTATTTGGATTTCGTAGTTAAGCATATACGCCAATTGCTAACTAACTCGTTATAATGAGGTAACTAACTCATCATAGGAAGATACTTATATTGTTATAACGAGATAATTATTCCTTATAACGAGGGATTAACTCATTATAACGCGATACTGCATGTTAGCCAATCGCTAAAAGAGACATTTAAGTATTTGATTTTTATTTCTTTAAAGGTGGAACAGTCGATATTACTATTCATGAAGTGTTACCCGATGATCGTATTAAAGAATTACACAAAGCCACTGGTGGAGCCTGGGGTGGAACGTATCTCGATGATGAGTTCTTCAAAATCTTTGAAGAATGTTTTGGGAAAGATGAGTTTGAAGAATTCAAAAGGGACGATCTTGCTGGTTACATTGACTTGGTTAAAGATTTAGAAAAGCAAAAACGTGACATAAGCACTACAACTCCCAAAATATCCTTAACAATTCCCCCTTATTTACAAAATAAATGTGACATATCGAGGTCAAAATTTTCTAAAGGGTTAGAATGTAAGGGAGAAAAACTGAAGTTTGATGGGTGGTTGATTAACACGTTGTATTCTGAAGTGTGTGACAAAATTAAAGAGCATGTGGGAAATCTACTAAAAGAACACAATATTGATATTATCTTAATGGTTGGGGGTTTTTCTGAATCTCTGTTTCTGCAAGAAACAATGACAAAAGCTTTTTCGAATAAACACATTGTTGTTCCGAATGAGGCATCTTTGGCTGTATTGAAAGGTGCAGTTTTGTTTGGTCTCAAGCCTTCGTCAATTATTTCCCGGGTCGCAAAATTTACCTACGGTGTCGAAACATCCTTACCAATAAAGGATGAAGAAACAGTTTTAGATAAAAAACGTATAGAAATAATCGACGGGGTAAGGTATGAAAGAGGTGTCTTTAGTAAACATGTCACAAAGGGTGCAAACCTAGAAGTTGATAAAGCCCAGTATGAAATGGCCTACCTTCCTCTGCTTAAAACCCAAAAAACCATTCGATTCCGTGTGTATACATCTTCCCTCGAAAACCCCAAGTATATAGATGACCCGGAATGCAGGCCTTTGGGATATATAAATGTGGATATTCCAGACACAAGTGAAGAGCTTGATCGTAAGGTGCGTGTCCGTTTCATTTTTGGAGGAACCGAAATAAAAGTTGAGGGTGTAAACGAGAGAACAGGTGAAATTGCTAGTGTCAAGTTCTTTTATTCTGATACCACAGAAGAGCAACGCTTTTTATGTAAGCCAGATGATTGAGCAGAAATTTTATATAACCAATGTTTTGCCAGATAGTTTACTTTTTATGTAGGCCGATTCCCAAAAGATCATGTATATATAAAAGATAAGATATATATATATATATATATATATATATATATATATATATATATATATATATATATATATATATATATATATATAAAATAAAAATCAAAGTTTAAGTTTTTCTATGTTGCGTAAAATTAATCTTGTCTTGTTGGCAGATGATCTATATTCAGATTATTTGATTCTTAACTTTTTGATATTTGTATTTACATTTATATAAAATTGTTTGTAATGTTTTCTGTCAAACTAATATGTGCTTGTCTTTAAAGATTCTTTAACCTTATTAGACATACATGTAGATTTATCTCATTAACAATCTTTCAAAAGTACGTTTTATTTTGTTTATGTATTTGAGCAGTTGTCTAGAGTATTCTCATGTTATTTAACATATACTTTTATTACCTATATATTTCATCTTACAATGTAAACATTTCAATATGCTGGGCTTATTCTTCATTATTTGTACTTATATCGGCTTTGTCAAATACATTCTGATTCATTCTTACAACAAGAGGACCAAGTGTGTTTATACATTAGGGGAGACTGGGAATTATGTGACTTTTGTTGTTCACATGACAATTTTAATATATTTTTTTTAAATAGATAGCCAAAGTTTAATAATATATTTTATGGATATCATGGATACCTATGTAGCAAATAAAACATGTTTATGTTAATTTGCACCCCTCCCTGTCCACACGCACACCAATAAAAACAAGTTTTTAATAAGCTGTCATGTTTTGATAAATTGTTTAAAATTATATTTTTTTACTTAGAATTATACGTTTCAAATATTTTACGCTTTAACTTAAGTCATGTGTACATGTAGATACACGATGTCAATGTTAATACTTAAAAAAAAAAAAAAAAAAAATTAGATATTTCCTCATTTTCATTTGGAAAGGTTAATAAATAATCCGAAGAATGTATTCATTTTTCATGCTTTAAAAAAACCCCAGCTACTGTACATGTAACTGAGAAAATAATTATTCATGTGCACATACTTAAGTTGATGTATAAATAATTAAGAAATTATACCGAGTGATAATTAGTGCTGTCACAATATCTCGAAAACTTGGAGAGTTGTCTTTATCATATTTTGTCACAAGATTATAATGCCATTGTTATATTCATATTGATGAGTTGAACATATTTTATTGACTAATAATGCCAAAAGGATCGGACACAAGTTCTAAAAACTTAGATAGTCCTCTCCTTGTTGTACATAATATATTACAATGCCAGTTAACATTTATAACATTTATAGTATTAGTTCATTTAATAAAATAGAAATAAATTACTAGTTTTAAATCCTGTAATACTGTGCAAATCAAGAATTAGAATTATGCTGAAAAAGAAAATTATTCAGATACATTTCGATAATTTAGTTAAATCTTCTACACTTCTTTCAATATTTTTTACATATTCATCTTAAGACAAAGTTTGTCACCCCAAAGTATCAAATGTACGTCAGTTATATTCAAAAAGTTATTATTGATCTATTAATCTACATGTATAATAATCATTATTCTTACAATTATTAAATAAAATTTGTAAATAAATGAAGTCTTTTTTTTTAAAGCTCACCAAGTCATTTATCGCAAAACTAAGGATGCAGAATGAGAGGTGATTGTAATGATGACAGGTGTAATGGGCCGTTTCGGTTGAATTGGTGATACGGTGTATAATTATTAATAAGCTTAATGTTAAACTCATGACCCTGAGGATAGAATGAGTCCACAATGGGGGTCAAATGTTTTTAAAGTAATATGTAGAGTAAATTTTTTAAAAATATTTATTCTCAGAAACTAAGTAGCCAGGAAAATTTGAAACTTATGTAAAAGCATCCTCAGCAAGTGTAGAACTAAAGTTGTGATAATCATGACCCCTGGGGGTAGAGTGGGGCCACAATGGGGGTCAAATTTTTACATAGGAATATATAGAGGGAATCTTTAAAATCTGTAAACCTACGTAGCTACGGGCTAATTAACCCCCCCCCCCCAAACACTCACAATAGCCCTCCGGTTCCGACGCCTGTGCAACACAGTTATGTGTTTTCCTTCATATTTGTAATTTAAATCTTTGACAAAATCAATTTTATATTAATTTTTGTAGTAGATATAGTTATGTTGAAAGTACTAGCAAATCTTAGAAAATAGGTCACTGAAGCGTTGAAGCGAGGGGTTGTGTCAAAAATAGTTCGGACCGGAAGTATTTGATAAAGCATCACCCGTTTGATATAGCAAAGGTATATCACACGGGTAATATACACCACACGTATGAGATAAACTTTAATAACATATTATTTTATTATATTGCCGTTTATATGATGGCCCTATAATAAACAAAACAAAGTTGAATGTGATGTTTGTTTATTTTCGTTTCATCACAATAAAATTAACTATATATATAAGATAACACAACTCACAAAATTAATATCAAAGAAGTTTACATGCATGTATAAGCACTAAATGTCTATTCAACTACATATATAAGCACTAATCATCCAAAGCCAGTTAAAGTGCCCCAAAACCAGTTTTCGTTGTCACAAGCGATTTTTGAAAACAAAATTCTCCATCTTTAATTTTTTAAGGGGATTAAATTTAATATCTAGGTATGACTGACTTATGAACTAAGATATTACGATGTATTAATCCCATTTACTGTACTAAAATAAAGAATTTATAAGCCAAATTTGATCAAAACCAGATGTCACAAACGAGAGTGGTCGTATTTAGGTACAAAAAAATAATCTAAAAGCACCAATATAGGAAGCAAAGTGATGAATATTGATTCGTTTGGTGTTTAAATGAGGTATAAGTCTATATTAGAGTGTAACGTAATTTACAACAGTGTAACGTAATTCACGAACAAACATAACTACTGTTTTAATTTAATATAATGACTAGAATGAAATATGCAAAGCTTTAAAAGAAATCCTGGGAACAAAAAAGACCAAAGGTTAGAGAAAACTATCGCAAAAAAGAGGTTATTATGCTGTTATTTCACGGGGTGGGGGAGGGGGGGGGGGGTTGTGAGTTGTAATAGCCGTGCAGATCATGTTTCTGGGACGCAAGTTTCAAAAACGTCAATTTGGTACCATGTGGCATGCAAAGAGTGGGTAACTTGTTGTATGAGCTCTGTTCCTTGGCAAGGCAGTGAGGGTAACACCCCTACCAACAGTTTTACAGAAAGCAAGCACTGGAACATATAATTATATTGTTGGTGATTAGGTGAACGCAAGTATCAAGTAGATGCGTGCATGTTGCCACCATGTACGAAGGTTTATAGTACACTGTATGTTGAAATAATTATCGAATAAGACCAGGGATATCATATCACATTTATGATAGGTGGGGAAAAGTCCTTTAAATGCCCGAACAGACAGACAAAACTTGGATTCCTAGTACAGAGAAATAGTGATGTTCTTTGCTCTTTGAACGATCCAGTATAGCAGGAAGAGACTAGAAATATGCTTAAATTTTCTGAAATATATGAAGAAAAGTTCAAAGTTTGTGTGATTAACTATTAAAATCCCTTCAATAAGTTAACTTTATTTACTTTTTATTTTTATTTCCATATTGACTCTTACAACTTCGTTTGTGAATTACGTTACGTTGCTTGTTTTATTCTACAGACTTATTTTGAAATATAATTCATTGCCCATTCCCATCAAATTTATATGGACACAAGAAAATATTGCTATATTATCTGTAAGTAAGTAGTTATTATGTTCTTTAAGAACATGCAGCTTTTGAATTCCCCTGATATTTAACAAGATATGTGAAATGTGCCATAATCTGATTTGAAACAATCATAACACTTTGGAGATATATTTTATCATTTGCATAGGTATTGCAATATATTTTTTTTATTTCCCATAGTTTCATTTGTAAAAATACTGCTGTTTAATCATAAAAAAACGTATTGATTTGCACTTTAAAGAATTAATGTGAATTACGTTACAAAGAAGACCAAAAAAAAAAATGTCTCAAAAAAATATTTCCTCTGAGTTTCAACATAACAAAAACTTAAAAATCTCTTCGTAAAAGGTATACAAATGAAAGCAGATGCATAATTCTCTGTTGAATTTAGTATGTAAGTTTTAAAAAAGAATAAGTAAAATAAGTTTCTTATAAGACAACATTTTTTTACTTTTTACCTTACAGATACTATGTGGTAAATGGACTATTTTAGAATTGATAGTCAATTTTCCATTGAACTATGGTTTTTAATTGGATAGTTACTCTATCTGCATCAAGTATTATTACTTAAAACACTATTTTGAATGCTACAATAAAAAATTATTTTACATTTTGTATAGTATTCCATGAAGTTACGTAATTCACTTCTAAAATTACACTGGATTTGTTAAATATGTCTGAAAAATATAATATCTGATTTTCCAGAGCTCATGTATGTGTTTTCTGGTCATTCAGATATTGCTCTATCCAATTTTATACATTTCTTGCGATATCTGTTCTGAGCCGTTTTTTGAAAATTTTTGGGGCACTTTAACTGACTTTGGATGTAATGTCTTCAACTTATCAGTCTAAGATGCACATTAAAAACTTCCGAAAATGGATTTCCTTGAATTTCGTGCGGACACAAAGTCGTTTCCGATAGCGCAAAGATCCAGAGCTTCTGTAGCATCCCGATGAATGTGGAGAATAAGCAGGTGGTTCAGCCTTTCCTGGGTCATTGTAGAACGTAAGTACGTCTTCACTCGGCGCAGTGATGAGAAAGTCCGCTCGCTTGTGGCATTAGTGGCTGGCATCACTAGTACAAGTCTCAAGAGATAAATATATATATATAGAGAGAGAGAGAGAGAGAGAGAGAGAGAGAGATTATTTAAATTTTTTCATCATTCATTTGTCCTACGACTCATTATTCAATCAATAATTACAAGTTTGTGTGCTAGTAATAAGAAAAGACTATCACTATACACAGGTAAATGCAGGTAAATAATTGCTCAGATGGGAAAATTACAAACGTTGGCCATGTGAAAATTGAGAATTTCAAAATTTTGCAAAGAGGGAATTAATAAACAATTCAAAATCCCCGTATTCTTTTATTTTAGCTCTGTACATTTTGCCAGCTAGCATTTGTAAACTTGGATGGTGTGTAACGCTCACCAACGAGTGGTATGACCTTTGTGTGTTTTATAGGAAAAATAAGATTAAATTGTGTTGTCCGAGTTTTGATTTACTATACATGCATGTACATATGAATATATCCTCAGGCTGGTTAAAATCAGTTTACAGAAAATTATCGAGTATATCTCCGATTAATTTTTTGCTAAACGGAGGGAAAGACATTGATATCGGGAGCATTATCTTTTTACAAGAATAAACAGTGGAATGAATTATCTAAAACATTCAATTTGTCACGTGATGTTCAAAATGTCTGCGCCCCTTGTAAACAAAATGGAACGTAAACAACTGCAGTTTGTGGCATTCAATAGTTTTTTAGACGCAGGATTTTGGCATAAACTTTCCGAAAATAAACTTGATGTGTATGGTTTAGATGAAAGCAAAAAGGAGATCAAAGGATTTTACTTCAATGGTAACGAATTAACTACTCATTATCCGATACTCTAACACAAACGCCCTCATTATTCGGGACCGCTAAATTATTCGGATATCGTGCGTCTACCGTCAGGGATTATTACACGTTAGCGAAGAATGGGATACCTCCATTGTATGACGCACTTTCCTTTAACATATACAATATGATCAACTCCTCTTTATTCTTTATATATCCCACAATCTATCAGTCTGTCTGTAATATGTAAACGGTGTGACCGTTGGACCGAGCCCAGATTTAACACAATAGAGTTTGATTTTTGTAGAACAAAATTTATTTGAAACGCACACAGTAGGATCCGCCTGGTTGCCCAGTCAAATCATCAGCCAAAGTTTAACTAAACGTCGCGCTCAGTCTACATTATGACGTCATGTTTCAGACGTAAAACGTACACGTTTTGTCTTCGGAAATAGCCGAAGAGAATTACGTTATTCGGAACTTTTTTTTATATTTTTTCTTTTCTTGTTTATCAATTTAATTCATATAAATGCTGCGGTAATATAATTGAATCCTTTATTCAGTATCTAAAAGATCAGTTCTTAATGTTATTTTCCTTCTGATAATTTGATAAGACAAACATAGAACAAGTCGTATTTCTTGATTGAAGCACTATTGAAACTTATCTGGTGTTCTCTTTTATTTTCTTTAATTCAAATTACCTTCTGTTGAAACACTGGAACATTTTAATCGAGTTTAGGGGCAATAAACATCGATAAGTACCAGTAAACCAATGATCAAACTAACTTTTTAAAAACAAAATGGCAGCCAATATGGCGGCGCCCAGGGTGGGAAGAAATTTATTTGGCCTTAGTACCCCTGATTCAACTTTCATTTTTCACTGATTTTCTTATATATACGTGTTACCATTAATCCTCGCTTCGCGAGGCGGGCCTTGCCCGCCTCTCGCTGCGCTCGGTATAACATCCGCAGTTAACATAGTTAATGTGGTTAAAATATATAAAACACCTATATACATCAGAATACAGAACCATGATTGAATGATTTTCTGATCCTTTTTCTTCTTCTGCCATTTGATCACATTCCTGATACATGTAACTCATTCGGCTAATGACCAAGGAAAACATTGACTCAAATATTTAGATGATTCAGGGCAATGGAATTTGATTTTAACAAGTAAATCTTAAAGCTTTTTATTCAACTTGTGTTTATCACTTTACACTCACAAGCTGTCTTGACTGCATGCCCATGATGGGGTACAAGACTGACTGTCAAGTTGCCAACACTGCACTGACTGTTCAATACAATAGGCATTGTCCCATAGTGCCCCTTATCTGCATATTACTACATAATTTATAGCTTTACTTTGCTTTGACCTCTTTCAGGGGACCCTGTTGGAATGCCATGCAGAATGAATGTTGAGTTTTCTGCATTTGACCAGTAAGTATGTCTAACCATGTGTTGAACATCTTGTGATATATGTTCAGCCTAATTGATCAGGTAGATGTAAATAAAATCACCATGGACTTTTTATCATCTTTCAGAAATGACAAAACCCCACAGCGATGCCTGCCCATGCTGGGAGAGTTACATAACACCAACACAGTGGACAAATTCAAGGAGTGTGATAAGAAAGAGATGATCAGTGAAGCTGGGAAAAAGGTATATATAGCCTGCCACATCACACAAATACATGTAGTCAGATACTGAAACAAAACACACAGTTACTGTAAATGTACCGAAAAATACAAATGCAATTCACAGAAATCCAGTGATAGCTTGGTATTCTACGCCTTATGGTAGGTGATTTATCTTCATTCATTCCTTACAGATATGGGACTCCATTGTAAGTGGTAAAGCGCTGGACACCCCTGAACTTCTGGCTACTTTCCTTCTTTTGACCTTTGCAGTAAGCTCAATAGTTGTCATTATTCATACATTTACAGAAATCTATCCCCCTACCATAGTTTTGATCTTTTTTAAAAAATGTGTTTTACATTACTTTTAAAGAAGTACCATTATACAGTCAAACTTCGTTTTCTCGAACTGGATGGGACTATTTTAAAACTTCGAGATATCCAAGTATTCGAAATATTGAGGGTAAAATATGTTAGAAAATAAGTGGTTGGGACTTACAAATCACTTCGACATATACATTGTATTCGAGATATCAGTGTTCGAGATATTGAACTTCAACTGTAATTATTACCAGTTGTATTCCACCTGTTTCTATTTCAGGACTTAAAGAAGTACCATTACTATTACTGGTTCTGTTTTCCCTGTCTCTGTCCATCAACTGACATCACCTTTGACCAAGAACCAAAGAAACTCAAGGACAAGTTGACTGCAGAGGAGGTGATTCAACTTCAATACTTGTTATATGAAGAACTCAAATTCTTTACATGTTTAATTTGTCAATGTGAATATTATCTTTATATTGAATTCACTTAAAATGATATAATTCTATCCATAAAATTTAGTACCAAAGAAAATAAAGAAGCAAGAAACTGAGATTGAGAGAAATAAATCTCAATCTTATATAAATTGTTTAGAAGTAGCAATCAATTACAAACAACTCACATTCTGATTTTTTTTACCATCATCACATCCCACCTCTCCCCTCCCCCCCCCCCCCCCAAAAAAAAATCTGACAACATGAATTGTCAAGGTTAGTGTAATGCGGGTAAAAAAACAAGTTGTGTATATTCAAAATGATTCTAAGTTGTTTGACCAGACTATTGCTTACAAACTTTGTGTGACAATTTATAAACAATATATTACATGTCTCTGGTTTTCTTTCCCTCTAGATGGAACAGTTTCTACAAGCTTATGACACATTCCAAGATGCTCATCCAACATATCAGGGTTTCTTTGTTGCTGTCCTTTCTAAAGGGAACATTGTAATCGAGGATGTAAAGCATATGAACAAGTTTGAAAATACTCAGGAGGTACATGCATGTATATTACACAATACAGGGGATGTGATTTATGTTATTGTAGTATTATTTGTCACGAAACTAATTATCACATTATTGCCCTGTGGAAAAAATATTTCCATAATTATTATTCATGATTTGGAGAAGTCTTTACTTATAGGGTGTAATATTTTAAGGTTTTTTTTTTAAAAAAAAACCTTCATATTAACTGTATGTAGGAGTTATAAAATTTGCTTGAAATGTTCTAAAATCTTTCTTGTGATACAGTTTTGTTCAACTGTATTACAAATCATATATAATTACTTGTAGTAGAATTTGAGTCAAGATTTCAATCAGCAAAAGTTTAAGATCAATCAATTACACCTATCATATATTATTGTTTGATTTTTCATTGATGTCTTTCAACAGGTGTACTTTGGATTCTGTGATCCCAGTAATATTGAGGACTATCCAGGCTGGCCTCTTAGGAATTTCCTGATGTTGATATCCTATCATTGGTGGGTGAAAGTTATATCTAGGAAATAAGTGTTTTATCGAATGACACAAGGACAACTGGGCCTTACAAAGTAATAATTAAAAGCTGTTTTATACAAGACTTTAAATTTTGTTTAATTTATTCTGTAGGAAGGGAGACCTGCGAGGTGTAAATGTACTGTGTTTGCGAGATAGGAGTCGAGACGGGACACGAGATATATCACACAGTCTTCTGCTGTCCCTTTGTGTCCCGGATATTAAGAATGTGCCAGGTAAGATATCATTGGCTACTTTCACCTGCTGTACAAATGACAAAGTGGTAAAAATATTGCTTTGAATACTGATTAAAAACTATCAGCATCAACTTTACACAAAATATTTCCAATGATTTTTGTATACAGAGCTTTTTTTGGAGACTTTTTGTTTATATTTTATTTGTAGAATGTCCAAAGTGTGTAGGTTGGGAGAAAAATGAAAAACAAAAGCTGGCTCCAAGATTTGTTAATCTCAGTGCTAGCATGGACCCCACAAGGTATTCCAGTTAAAATCAGCCATAACATACCAGGAAAAATATAAACCTTTAATAGAAGTGTTTAATTCTAGATCATATTGTAGGCATGGTTTTGATAACAGAGTTTGGTGAATGCTTAGAATGTTAAGTATACATGTAAGATGAATGCACAAATTGCTAATAAATGCAATATTTTTTTTATAAACATGTGACACTTACAAAGCCTTATTTTCTTGGTATAATTGAATTTTAGAAAATACAAGTTTTGTGGAAGGATATATAAGTTATTTAGAGATATAAATTGAATATTATGTTACTGTAGATTCCTAATTAAACACGAGGAATTAATATCCACGTATAATCGCCAGAAGAACATCTTGCATTTTTGAAAATCTCACAGATTTGAATCTCTTCTTTTATTTTTCGGACAGATGTAAACTAAATGCTACTATGATAGTAATTTGGCATTTGTGATTTTATGTTCTTGCCATTTAATTGCAGAATTAAGTACTCACGTAAAAAAGGAATATACAGTATTCATTGAGCAGCACTAGCAGGCTAAGCCCCACAACTTAAGTATGTGGAAAAAACTTTTTAATGGTATAGTGTAATAAGTATCTTATCTACTGGGATTTACTCACCAGACTGGCAGCCTCAGCTGTTGACCTCAATCTAAAGCTGATGAGATGGAGGCTGCTCCCAGAGCTTGACCTTGACCTTATATCAAGGACAAAATGTCTGCTGCTAGGAGCCGGGACTCTTGGATGTAATGTGGCAAGGTGCCTGATGGTGTGTAGCTATCTCAATCTCAGATTAAACCTTAGTCATAAATTATTTCCAGATTTTAAAATTTTCTATCTAAATATCTTTTTTTTTTTGGTCAACATATAAATCTTAGTATGAAAGATGAAGTTCAAATACCAGTGCTCTGTGTGTATTACTGTATACTGAGTTATATTGGTATTAACTCTTTCATTTTATCATTGCTCCTTTTCACCATCATTTTCAGGAGGTAAAACATACATATGTAAAATAATAGTTTGTATAGTAAAATCCTGTTGACATATGTAAAATAGGGTAAAAAAAAAAGCATAGTTGGTATAGTAAAATCCTGTTGACTTTTTTTAGGGCTGGGGAGTCAGAACCATAACTCTGGTGGACAATGGTCGCGTGTCTTACTCTAACCCGGTACGCCAGTCCTTGTTTCAGTTTGAAGACTGTGTAAAGGGAGGTATGCCAAAAGCGGAGGCTGCTGCAGAGGCCATGAAGAAGATATTCCCTGGAGTGGTGAGAACAATTATGATCAATGGATTCTTTATGGTAAAAGGAAAATACAGTGTACAGTCATATAAAACACTGTGATGGTCTGACAAGTCTACCCGACAGTGTTAGGTGGTCATAAGGCTATCAAAGCACATGACCAGAGACTTGGGGGGGGGGGGTTCAAACCAGTTCTTATCTCATTATTTTTCACATCCTATTACAACACACATTAATATGGGAATACACAAAAAGTATATAAATAAATGTAATTGTAGATATAACCTTAGGCTTATCAAAAGGGAATTGGGAATTTATGTGACTAATGTTTGTAGAGTTTGACAGATGTGTCAGTTATTTTCTTTCAGAATGCAAAAGGTTTGAGTTTATCCATTCCTATGCCTGGCCATGCAGTACCTGGTAAATTACTGAATACTTAGATTGGTCACTGTTATCAATTAAGTTATTAATATTTTTTGTTTTATCTTCATTCTCACAATCTGTTTTATTGAGAAAAAAAGAGTTTTGAGTATAATCATCTGTTATAAATGAAGTTCAACAATTAAGGTTTGATTTTAAAGAGATTTTAATTCTAGATCGTTTGCTTGAGTACTCTTGATTTTTGTTTTTGATCTTGCTGTCTTGAAGCATCAATTTTTTCCAGAGAGTGCAATAGATGGTGTGAAGAAAGACGTTGAAACCCTCCAGGATCTGGTGAATTCTCATGATGCAGTGTTTTTATTGTTGGATACGCGGGAGAGCCGTTGGCTTCCTACATTGATGGCAGCAGAAAAACAAAAGGTAGGAACAGAAAGAAGATGATAACAGATACCTGTGCATCTTTTTTCCATTATAATCAAATCTGGGTTATACAAAACAATGTGTTCAGTGAAACCTGTAAAATTATTATTGTTTTCATTGATATCTGATGTTGATGAATTTAAAGTAAAATCTGGAGTATTCAGATTTTACAACAAGAAAGGAAGGTCAATTTTGCACTTATAATACTAGTTACACAGAATAATCTATAATTCATCATAAAGTTTCTGTCCAAACAGACCATTAGTTGTCTTTTTCTGCCTAGTTTGATCATTCTTGCTGTATTACAGATAGTGATATGCTCTGCCCTGGGCTTTGACACATATCTAGTGATGCGCCACGGCGTGAGGTCAGACACAGAGGGAGCTGACCCCGCCCCCCTGTCCTCTTACAGCTCAATCCCCGGGGATCAGCTAGGCTGCTACTTCTGCAATGATGTAGTGGCACCAGGGAATGTGAGTTTGTTTTTTTTATATTTTTCCTTAGCTGGTTTTCATTTGGTTTTAATGGAACAGTTCTGTTTAACATGATTTCAGCAATTTCAGCATACGCTGAGGTGCAAATTAACCTGCAACTTGATATATATAAAAAATTGAAGAATGATATATTAAAATCAATAATTTAGATTTATTCAGGAAGAGTTGTCTTTCTCATCAAAGTGTCACCAACAATTTATAGTCAATGTATTCATAATTTTTTATGTTGAATAAAATAGCTAAAAGTACAAAAATTATGAAAATTTCCTAAATATTTGCACGAGAATATTGCTGTTGACAGCTTTTGTATTTTCTACCAGTCTTTGAAGGACCGTACTCTGGACCAGCAGTGTACAGTATCAAGGCCCGGCATCTCCTACATGGCGTCCGCGCTCGCCGTAGAACTCCTTGTGTCCGTGCTCCAGCATCCAGAACTGTATGTATACTCAAATCCTCTCCTAGTGTTAACAATTCAGGAAACTACATTTGTTAGTGTATAATCAAATTTACACAAAGATTTAGGAAGATAAGACAGTTAAAACTGCATGTTAATCTAAATTTATTTTACAAGCTCAGCAGCAGTTTCCAGATATGACACCAAAAAAATGATAACTATACGTTTGTATTTTTAAGATAAATCATTTTCCAAATTTTTGGGAATACTTTTCTTTTTAGTACTTATTATGCCCCCCATTTGAAGAAGGGAGGGCATATTGCTTTGCTGCTGTCTGTCGGTCGGTCGGTTCACCAACAGTTTCCATTCATTTTCTTCACAGAGGATACACTTATTGAAATGAAATTTGGTATACAGGTTTATCATAATAGTATGTAGGTCAAGTTTAATTTTTGGTACGATCGAGTAATTTTCGACAGAGTTATGCCCCTTGGACGAAGAAAAATTCCAATTATTTGCAGTTTCCGTTTATTTATTTTGCAGAGGATGCACATACTGAAATTGGAATTTGGTATACAGGTTTATCATAATAATATCTAGGTCAAGTTTGATTTTGGGTACAACGAGCAATTTTTGACAGAGTTATGCCTCTTGGACGTAGAAAAATTCCAATTATTTGCAGTTTCAGTTCATTTTCTTTACAGATGTTTCCAAGGGAGGGGGCATAAGTGTTTTAGAAACATCTATTTTTTTTTTTTTTAATTTGTGAAATAATGTTATCTTCTATGTATATACTCAGTAAAGTTGTTCTTGTATTACGACAGAGGGAAAGCCCCGGCGGATACAAGCGCTAGTGATGAGCACCTGAGTAAAGACTTTGTTTGCCCCCTAGGGCTGGTCCCTCACCAGGTGAGGCCATTGTACTGCTGTCTCCAATAGATTCATACTGATTCCTCTGATTAACTTACTGATTAAAGTAACTGAAGTTCTATGAAGCATGTGATTTTTGTTTTATGGATTGCTTTTAAATAAGTATTTGAAATCATATATTTTACCATTCCTTTTTACATGGAATATTAACAGTACCAGTTAATAACAAATAAGCATTTTCATTCCTTAAAAATTCAAAAAAAATATATATATATTTTACATGTACATGTGTATTTGCTGGTTTTTAGACCAATTTTTTAAAAAGAAAACTGATAGAAAATCTTTCTTTTTAACTCTTACAAAATATTAATCCAACTTAATATGTTATATGTATGAAAAAAAACCAATCGAATCAAATTTTGTTTCCTCAGATCCAATTATCCTAGTTTATATATTACAGATTCGATGCTTTGTGTCCCGTTTCCAGCAAGTGTTACCGGCCTGTAAGGCATTTGATAAATGTACAGCTTGTTCAAAGACTGTAAGTATTACAACAATGTAATATATTTACATTTGCAAATATGCTTCCTTATATGAACCTATAGGATAGCAAAAATGTTCAATTTTTTGTGAACTATTTCATGACGTCCCAAAGATAATCCCACACGCTTATCGTTGGATGGTTGCATTATTATAAACATAAAACATTGTTATATTGACGATTTTGAACAATTTGTTATTCTCAAACGTAAATGTAAGTTATAAACAGCAATATCAAAAAGTTCATTGAAATATGAACTTTGTTGGTAGGCGATCAAGTCTTCTGAGAAGCCCTTTCGGGCTTCTGAGGATTTGATCATGTGTCCAACCAAGTTCATATCCTGATGAACTTTTTAACATTGCTGTTTATTATGCCCCCTTCAAAGAAGGGAGGGCTTATGCTTTGCTGCTGTCTGTTGTTCTGTCGGTCGGTCCACCAACAGTTTCTGTTCATTTCCTTTGCAGAGGATGAACATATTGAAATGAAATTTGGTATACAGGTTTATCATGATTTTGGGTATGATAGAGCAATTTTCGACAGAGTTATGCCCCTTGGACTTATAAAAAAATCGAAATATTTGCAGTTTTCGTTCATTTTCTTTGTGAATGTTTCCAAGGGAGGGGGGTATAAGTGTTTAACAAACATCTCTTGTTTCTTAAGTAATCTAACATAATGATATAAATGTACACCTTGTTCAGAGACTGTAACTATTCCAACAGTGTAGAGTAATACAGCCTACTCCGGATATATTGAAATTCAGGGGACCATGCAAATTATTTCAATATATCCGTATTTCAATATAAGCGAAATTGACTGATGTGAAGCCGCCATTTTTGAAAGTTCAATCCCGATGTAAGCATAGAAAACCAAACCCGAACAAATTATTAGATCATCATTTATCTATTACAATAAACGGATTACATGGAACATTAGTCTTTGAAAGTTTGATAAAATTATATCCGAAAGTTTTGTAAGTTTCGTTTTGTTACTATCTTAAACCTCATCATAATCTCGGATCGCATTCCTTTACGTTTTAGAAAAACGTTAGAGAAAAATCACCACATTCAAACGCTTCAAATATTGCTGAACGCTGCTTGTATATCATCGTCAGTGTACACGCGATAATCTCAAAATCCTTAGCTATTTCGAATTTAGGCTTTGTTCTTTCATCAACAGCCATAACTTGTTTGTATTTAGCGTCCGGAGATAAGGTTTTTATTTTCCGTGGGGTTTCCATATTACGTCTAGCCTCAATACATCCGTATTCGTAAAAACAAAAAATTAAACAGTGAATAAATTTTACTTTTTGATAAAAGTATAAAAACACACATGAAGAGAACTTATCAATTCACACCTTTGTATATCAACCGGTCAGTCTGGCACAATTACTGTCACCAACCGTGACGACAGCCGCCAGGGAGAACTTCAATATAACCGTTATAAAAACAACTAATTATCACCTTTGGGGACCGACCAGTGGCTTCAATATAAGCGATATTTCAAAATAACCGATTTCATTATATCCGTGAAATCAATGCAAAGAATATGAGAGGTAAAAACTGGGGATTTATTTCTATTTCAAAATAAGCGGAATTTCAAAATAAGCGAGTTCAATATAAGTGGAGTAAGCTGTATATGAGATAAATGTAAATCTTGTTCAAAGACTGTAAGTATTACAACATAGTAATGTAATATATGAGATAGATGTACGGCTTGTTCAAAGGTGGTAAGTTCTACAGCAATTTAGTGTAATCTGAGAAATAAATGTATGGTTCGCTCAAAGACTGCAAGTATTACAACAATGTAGTTTAATCTATGTATGGCTTGTTTAAAGACTGTATTACAACAGTGTAGTGTAATATATGAGATAACTGTATGGCCTGATGTAAGATTGTAAGTATTACAATGTACGACAGCAAAATGTTATCAATGGGCTTGCTGTGTGAATGCAGCCAAATGAAAAAAAACTACTTGTTGGTTCAAACGCTGTGGATACACAGTGGGAGCGTGACAGGGACGCTAAGGCGCCACAAAGGACTCCGACAGGGAACATACTAAAGACCTGAAATACTAATGACCTGAAAGACCTGAAAGACCTGAAATTTTATATAAATGATACTTTTATAAGATTTTAGTCAAATGAAATTATTTTGTGGGGGTTTAAATCATATTTCCAGGTATAATTTTGTTTAAAAAAATATCATAATGATCAGTTATTCAAGCAGAAATATGAAAGACCTGAAAATTTGAATTGACCTGAAAATTTCAAATGACCTGAAATTTTATATAATTGATATAGATGATACTTTTATAAGATTTTGGTCAAATGAAATTACTTTGTGGGGGTTTAAATCATATTTCCAGGTATAATTTTGTTTAAAAAAATATCATAATGATCAGTTATTCAAGCAGAAATATGAAAGACCTGAAAATTTGAATTGACCTGAAATTTTAAATGACCTGAAATTTTATATCAAATGATCAATTGATATAAATGATACTTTTATAAGATTTTGGTCTAATGAAATTACTTTGTGGGGGTTTACATCATATTTCCAATTGTGTTGAAAAATATTATAATGAGCTGTTATTTACGCAGAAATATGAAAGACCTGAAAATTTGAATTGACCTGAAACCATCAAACTACACCATCACAAAATTTCAGGTCAGCCCAAATTTTCAGGTCAATTCAAATATTCAGGTTTTTCATATTCCTGTGTAAATAATATATTTTAACACTTATATACCTGGAAATATAATAAAAACTCACAAATAAACATTAAAACTGATACAGAACATATAGAATGTGTCAATTATATATAATTTCAGGTCAGCCCAGAGTTTCAGGTCTTTCGTATTCCTGCGTAAATAATTGATCAGTATGATATATTTTAACAATTATATACCTGAAAATATGATTAAAAACTCACAAATAGACATTAAAACTGACACAGAACTTAGAAATGTTTCAATTATATATAATTTCAGGTCAGCTCAAATTTTCAGGTCAATTCAAATTTTAAGGTCTTTCGTACTCCTGCATAAATAATTGATCAGTATGATATATTTTAACACTTATATACCTGGAAATATGATGAAAACTTACAAATAGACATTAATATTGACACAGAACATAGAAATGTATCAATTATATACAATTTCAGGTCATTTGAAATTTTCAGGTCAATTCAAATTTTCAAGTCTTTCGTACTCCTGCATAAATAATTGATCAGTATGATATATTTTAACACTTATATACCTGGAAATATGATAAAAACTTACAAATAGACATTAATATTGACACAGAACATAGAAATGTATCAATCATTTAAAATTTCAGGTCATTTGAAAATTTCAGGTCAATTCAAATTCTCAGGTCTTTCATATTTCTGCATGAATAACTGGTCATTATGATATTTTTTTAAACAAAATTATACCTGGAAATATGATTTAAACCCCCACAAAATAATTTCATTTGATAAAAATCTTAGAAAAGTATCATTTATATAAAATTTCAGGTCTTTCAGGTCTTTCAGGTCATTAGTATTTCAGGTCTTTAGTACGTCCCCTCCGACAGGTCTCTGTGCAAGTGCAATCGACATTGCGATTAGCTGTGTTCTCTGAGCGCGTCAACGGAACACTCGTGGCGCTGTTGGAGACTTTACGACGCTGTCACGGCTACCTCACTTCGTTTCTACTGCGTGTTTATCAGAACGCAGAGCCATGGTGCGTACTTTGTGTATGTTCAAAATGCGCGCCAGCGCATGGAGTTCTATAATGTTCAAAGCGATCCCACCGCGACAAATGCCGTTGCGTTGTTACGGCGCTGTATCTTGCGTGCACCTTGGCGTTCTACGTTGTTTAAGGACGCAGCGGGATCGCCCTGAGGACGCAGCTCAATTGTGACAGGGGTTTACGTTCTGCCGCAATCTATATTTCTATTCTCTTTCTTGTTAAACTTCATTGTTCTATTGGAGACACATCAGTTTAGACAATAAGCTGCTAATACTTGTGTACTTTCTGTAGGTGATAGAACAGTTCCGGCGGGACGGCTTTGACTTCCTGAGGCGGGCGTTCAATGACCCGTCCTACCTGGAGGATCTTACAGGGCTCACACAGATGCATCAGGAAACCCTCGACGCTGAGGTAATGCGTAAATAATGCTAGTTAGTGTTTGTCAGGGACCAAGGGGGAGGGAAATCAATTAAATTCCAGGGGGCCATTATTTGTTGAGTGTCAGTTTTTTAAATGTGTATTTGGGTGTTATTTTGTTGACTAGCTTAAAAGTAAACAATGACTGAAGACCGATGGGGATGTTTGTTCTGTTAATGAATAAGGGATACCCATCATATCCAAAAAGTTGAGCTCTAATGAATATCATTAATTCCTCGGTAGTTTCTTTCAATGCTAGAAGATGTGTTTGTCTGTTCAAAGGAGTAGAATCACATTTACATTGAACATATTGTACTGTTTTTGTATAAATTGTTTTTCTTTATTGTTTACTATTTAACATGGTAGTATTAAGTTTGCTCTGCTTTTAAGGTGTGGGGGTTCAGTGATGACGAGGAATGTAGCAGCATGGAAGTCTCCAGCTCTTGACCCAGTTTTAAATTGTGACCCAACGGAAGACTTTCATTTTTATTTTATTTATTTATCAATCAGACATTTATCAGTGTTATAAGCTTTTCATGGTATTACATGTAATGTACTTTTGTATTACATGTAATAAGTACATTGTAGCGTAAATTTGTGATATTCCGATTCAGGTTATGAATCATTATATTATACATTGAGTAATATGACATTAAAAATGCTTTAACTCTGTTTTTCGAATCCTTAATATTATTCAATGACATGTGGATGTTTATTAATAGAAAGCAGAACTACATGATTTTTTTTTAGATGTTTGAAATACTAATATTTTGTTAATATTTAAAGGATGTACGTTTATATATACGTATTTACATCTACCATGTATGATTCCCTCTATTTTTTTCGGAAATTAATCGTAATTCATAGCTTAGTAGAAACTGATAGGACTGAAATCTAAACGCCCCGTTTCCCATAGAAGACGATTTGGCTGTTTCTTTTATATAATGTACTGATGCACATCAAATAACAACAATTTAGGTTTTTTTGGTGACTTTTTCCGACAATTTTATCAATTTTATCAATCTGTTAATACATGTAGAGAAATGTAAAAATAAACAATGAAATACATTCTTTGATGATTCATGAAGGTTGCGATCACTGCAGAAAAAAGTTAAAATGCGGGCTATTTATTTATTTTCTGCAATGTCGCCACCTTCATATATATCCTGCACGAGTCAACAAAAAAGCATTTTATTGTTTAAAATATACATATAAATCAATTTTTTTTAAATATTTGATATACGTCATAGACTTAGGGTGCTTTCCATTTAAACGGCATCGCCGGATTTGCCGGTGTTGCCTTCGTCGCCGATTGCTGGAACGCGCGTCGCCGGCGAGCGATTGTGGCAACGCAATATACCGTTGCTGATTAGGAAACAATATGGCGTCGATGTTATCATATTCTACAAGACTAGTATTTCTAAAACTACAATTTGTCGTACTACATTGAAATACATTAAAACTGCAAATAGCCAACATTTTTGGATCAAATTTTAAGATAGGTATCAGTTTTAAGCTGTAATCGTCATCGTTAGATCATTGTGACGTTGCCAACCGTTCCATTAACGTCGCCGTTTCCCGATAACGTCGCCGGCGAGGCAACGTAAATGGAAAGCGCCCTTAATTAGAATGACAATCGCTTGTCAATGCTTTTGTGTGTTTTACAAACATATATTTGAATCATGTGGATGTCATATTTACTTGCTCAGACTGGAAAATTCAAGCAAGTGAAAAAAAAAATTAAGATTCAAATTCACACTAATGCCTTTTCTATATTTATAGCGTATGCATTTGTTCACAACTATTAGCTGTTTGCATTCAGACACTAAATCAATATACAGACACGCCCATCTTTTACACAACTGATTGATTTGTGCGGCAAGCTCTGTTTATTTACCAGTTTTAGAAATGCAATGGTTTACCAACACTCATGTGTGAAATGTAGGCGACTGCAGGCGCAAATGCACTTGACATCTTAAAAAAAAATTCTCTTAAGATCTGAATAGTATTCCGCACTGTAGTAATTTCATAGTTCAGGTAAAAGAGCTATTATAACAGAAAGATTTTAGACGGATTGGCGATCGGTAATAAAAAAAAATGGCGGTCCCCCTCCCTCTTTAAATTAACGATAACACCACGAGCTTTAAATAATATATAAATTCAGAAATAAAAACTTGATAAATATCACCATCTGAATTACATTTCTATTTCTGTTTGTTTAATCAGGCTTTTTTTCTTATCCCCATTGTATATAATTGTTATTTTAGTTATGACACATTCTTAGTTCGTTTAATGTCACAATGAAAACCGACAAAGTACTAAGAGGAGTTTAATTTAAAAGTTAAAAAAATTATCTTACTTAACTTTTTCAGGATCAGAGTTAACATTTAAAAGTATTAAAAAAAGGGTTTAAATCTTATCTATTTTTATTAGATGTTTAGCGATTTCAATTGTTAAGGAACCATGCAGTAATTTAAAGATAGATCAAAAACAATAATTTTGAATAAATCTCTTTAATTTGTAATTTTCTCCAACGAACGTCAATATAATCTCTCAATTTATACATCACGAGAGCATTATATTTTTGTAAGTCAAAATTCTTTTTCTGTTTGTCATTTACGAAAATAAAGATTCCATTTTTGCATATCGGTACACCCGTACTTCCTACGTTTTTCTTGGCATGCATCATGCAGACTGTTGGATATGTATCAAGGGAACACCGCCTTTAGTGAGATTGAAACACGATGGATGTGTAAATGGTACTATAGTCATGAACTGTTTTGGACAGAGGCCTACAATGTGTTAATGCATGTATATCCCGAGCAATATTTCGAGCAATATAAAGATTTGTTTTTTCAAATGTTGCTAATTAAAACTATTTATTTTGGCTTTTATACTTTGTTGAACACTATTTATTTCACGATGCATTTCAATAACGTATTATCTTTCTGTAAACAAAGGAGATATAAGTTTCCAAAATAAGGCACGTGACATTTCCATCTTGACCATTTACTGAGCTAACTTGTAATTTTTTTTGCATGAACGGGTCTAGCTTTAGATTCTACCCAAAAATAATTTTATTGAAAGGATAAGTTTTCAATCTTTTTGATTATCATATAATTTATTAAAGTGGAGTCTAGACACAGTTTAATTGGGTCAAAATTCGTGGTTTTCACAAACAATCTTCCAACTTTATATATAATTGTCGAACTATAAAATTTTCTCACGGTAAAGTTCTTGTTTTGTTTGTCAAGATAGTTCATTGTGATAGGAGGAGGAATGTCGACATTCCCTCTTCGCTGGGAGGGTGTTCAAATCGTAGTGGGCGTTTTCTTTTTCATTTTCACGCTTTTACTTCCTTTTAAGTTAAACATTTGTTTTCATTTTTTTCATGGAATTATTTTGGAAAATAATGAAAACCTTTTAGATAGCGACAAAAAGTACATGATAATGTTCTTGCTCAGTACAAATAATGTCAAATAACAACAGTGCTTGCACAGTCAGAGATTGTTTGAAAACATGTTGTAATGTTAAGAAAATAAACATAAAAATAATATTAAGGAGAAAAGTTTAAAGTCTAGTAGATATATGTTTGTTAATGGCCAGATAATTTAGTTTTATATTATACATGCAGTGATGCACGCCTTGAAATGTAGGATTTCTTTATATGAGATGTGCATAAGCCGTTTAAATATCATCGGAGCGGGGGATTTGACAGGCTTTGTAAGCTCTTCTCATTGTATTTATCGTCAAACCTTTTTCTCCCACTGAATCTACCATTGAGGGATTCTTTTTAACTAAAGAAATAGAAGATACAGATTTTCCCATGGACATTCTTTACAAAAATGACCTTGGTCTCTTACTGTACCGAAGGTCTCATTTCACAATTATTTAAGATTTCAATAAAATATGGAACCCTTTTGTACAATAAAGAATGACAAATTTTACGATCTTTTTGTATACTTTTATTAAAACACCCTCGTGTTCCTTTGTAAACAATTACTACATATAATACGATATCATATTTATTCTTTGAAATAAAAATGAAGGGGATTTAATTTCGTTTGATCTGAATAAAAATGTTTTTGATTGTCTATGCCTTATAATCGTATAAAAGGCTTTTATGGTTAAGCTATGGCTTGCATGTCGTTCCTAATTAATTAGTGGATACATTTAATTATGAGCATTTTTACCAAACTGAAACTTTATATTAAAGGTTGATTTAATATTAAATTACTATTGTTAGCGATTACTTTAAGTCCGAAACATCTGATGTTTTCCTGGTTTTTTAACGGTTTTGATATTTTACATCCATGGAACAGGCGCCTTTACGAAAACTGGCATACTCGACCCGGAACCAAATCGTCAAAAAAGCCAGGGAAACGTCAGATATTTCGAACTAGAAAATAGATAATATTATTTCACGTGTAACCTTCTCTCTCTCTCTCTCTCTCTCTCTCTCTCTCTCTCTCTCTCTCTCTCTCTCTCTCTCTCTCTCTCTCTCTAGCGCAAATTGACCTGGTCATTAACCCACTACCACCTCTCCAATCCAATCCCCCTTTTTAAAAATATAAGAGCCCAACTGTTGTTTTAAAGTAATGATGTTGAAAACGAAAAAAAAAATGTACTAGTATATTTACATGTAAATGTTCATGCACCAGTTTGCTCCCGATATCTTTTATCGGGAGCAAACTATAACACCTGTATTGCAACATGTTACCTGATAAGGTCGGTAATCTTACTATCACTGGCCGTGTACAAACACAAAGAGCTGGTGACAGCAGGCTCTGACGGGTACCCACGGGACGAGATGAGCAATGCTCAATGCTAGAATGGAAGTCTTCTTATTCTTATTGTTCTACATAGGAAGTAAGTGAACGTCGGTGTTGTGTGGTTTTTTGTATTTAACGAATAGATTATGAATGTACATGTAGTTTCATATTGTGTTTTAAAAATAACATGAGTATAATTTCAACTTGTGTATTTGTTTATTTTGATAAGATATGGTACGTAAATTTTGTGCAGTGTACACCTTTAATGTCCCTTATGCCTCATCATATTTATGTAACTTAATTAGCTCACAGGTTTAAATGTACAATGTAATGACATTCTTTTTTTAAGTCTTCGATTTTTTTTTAATTCACATTTGATTTCATTGACTTATATTTAAAGTTCCGAATTTCCTTTGAAATGTGACAAGCTATTTTTCAAAATTAAGATGTTGTCGGGGATCTGTGTTTCAATGAGGCTACAGGCAACACCTTCTTCTGCCAGGCTCGGTGCTGTGATGACCACTGTTGTGTGACGTATGACGACTATACTCATTGGTGAGTTGACTCAATGTTGTATGACGCATAATTAATTAATTTATTAGTGAGTTAACTTAATGTTGTATAACATATGACGATAACACTCATTGGTGAGTTGACTCAATGTTGTATGGCGTATAATTAATTAATTTATTAGTGATTTAACTTAATGTTGTGTAACATATGACGATTACACTCATTGATGAGTTGACCCAATGTTGTGAGACGTATGGCGATAAAACTCATTGGTGAGTGGACTCAATATTGTGTGACGTATAATTTATATATTAGTGATGTAACTTAATGTTGTGTAACATATGACGATTACACTCATTGGTGAGTTGACTCAATGCTGTGAGACGTATGGCGATAAAACTCATTGGTGAGTAGACTCAATGTTGTGTGACGTATAATTTGTTTATTAGTGATTTAACTTAATGTTGTGTAACATATGACGATTACACTCATTGGTGTGTTGACTCAGTGTTGTGAGACGTATGGCGATAAAACTCATTGGTGAGTAGACTCAATGTTGTGTGACGTGAACTTTATCAGTGAGTTCCTTAATGTTGTGTGAATCATTGTGTTTGGTATAATGACTATATAAATAATGAGTTAACTCAATGCTTTGAGGCGTATGACGTCTACACTCATTGGTGAGTTGATTCGATGTTATATATCGCATATAATGATTTTTTTTATCAGTGAGTTAACTCAATGTTGTATGATGTATGACAACTACATTAATTGGTGAGTTGACTCAATGTTGTATCGCATGCAATGGATATATCAATAATGAGTTAACTCAATGATATGTAACATATGACGACTTTACTCATTGATGAGTTGACTTGATGCTGTGTGTTTGGGGTTTTGTAGGAATGTTTTTTTGAATTTTCATTTCTGAAATTTATCAGGTTGATTGAATTCTTTTTTGATATAATATATATTAAACTTAACAGCTGATAATATCTTCACTTAGACCTTTTTTTAACAGTATATACAAATATTTGTTTTTGATTTAAAAAATCTTATTCCAAATGCTTTTTAATACCAGGTATTAATTATTTGATTGTTTGACCTGTTTCAGGGACAGTGACCAGATTGCGGGGGCGGTCATTGGAACCCTTCTGGGCGGCACTATTCTAGTCTTAGTAATTATCTATGTTGTAAGGAATTACTGCCACAAATCGCGGCCAGTTTACTCATCAAGATCTGGAAGAACAATTGCTATCATCAGTGACGGTACGCTATTGTTTTGTTTATTACATAGAACCACACGATTCCTAGGTTTATTACAGAAATAAGTTCTACAAAAATTTGTAGGCATATAATTATAACAATTTTAATTTTTAATTCAGTCTCCGGGTTAATAATGTTTTATAGGGGCAATGATAAAACGGAAATGATAACTGGAATAGTAAACTGCAGGGTAATGAGAGGACATTCGAAAAAACACTTAAAGAAAAAATTTGATATTCTCTATCTTAATTTTGATTAAATTGACCATTCAAACTTAATAATGAAATGTTGTGATAAAGAACATAAGTTATAGATAAGAGAGTTTGGGACTTACATTCGTTCTTCATTTAACGCTATACTAACCGGAAAAAAATTAATGAAAGAACTACGTAATTTTTGGTCATATTTTGCCCTGATTTTTAAAAATATCACAAAAATTGAAATGGAAAGGTTATTTACACGAAAACACTCATAAATTAAGAACCTATAGATAGTTACCTGATTAGTCATAAACAAATCCCTCAACTCAGTCCTCAACTCAATTCCTTAAAGAAACAGTGCATGGATTTGAGATCAAAACACAGACTTAAGACCGAGTATTGACTTGAGGAAAGATGGTTACGGTGGAGCCTGTTCCTTAGTGGTTTCTGCAGCCGGCGCTCACGATTAAAAACTTTTGAATTTTAGGGCAAATATTGAAAGAATCTCTACCTTCTTCTTTCTGCTAATTGAAATACTGTGTACTCAAAACCCCCCAAATATGCAAAGTTATTGTTTTGGGGTATGTGTAAATATGCTTTTTTTTTTTACTTTGAAGCATTTATGTCTACGTTCATTTAACAGAAAGGATGACAAACATATCGCTGAGTTCGTCTGCCACCGAGATGTCAAGATATCCCCCATCTTACGAGGAATCAATGGCGTCAGCATCAGGAAAGGTCAAATACTCACAGTTCGAAAACGAGGCATAATAAAAAAAATGACGATATGATATATATTTTATGAAAATAATGAATTATAAAATTGTATACTATTCACATCTATGTAAGTTTATTAATTATGTTTTGTTGTAAGTGATGGCATGATGAACCGTATATATGTTATGACATGTAATTAACTGATACAAATTGTGAAATGAAAATACACAGCCTTAAACTTAAAGTTTTTTTTTTAAATTAAACAATGTTACCATAATGGTAGTATAAGCCTTTTTTGTTGTTCAATATTGTAATTCCTACGGGGAAAAACTGTGCAAGAAAAGCAAAAGAATTGTCATTACCTTACAGATTACACATTGAGGCCTTCGGTCCTATCACAGTGTCAACATTGCACAGAACAGAGATTGATGAGAGCTTGTAATTGTGATGTCAAATAATTGGAGTTAAAAAAGAAAACTTTGTCATAGTTTAAGAAATATGTGAAAGAAATTGAGATTTCCTCAAAATTCTTTAATATAATGGGTTTCTGTAATAATCTTAAATATACTTTGACTACAATGGATCTCGGTAATAATCTTAAATATACTTTGACTAAAATGGGTCTCGGTAATAATCTTAAATATACTTTGACTACAATGGATCTCGGTAATAATCTTAAATATACTTTGACTACAATTGGTCTCGGAAATAATCTTGAATATACTTTGACTACAATGGGTCTCTGTAATAATCTTAAATATACTTTGACATTAATCTGTCTTATGATACTCAGCAAATAAATGTATCTCTATAAGCATGGTTCTGCTTCTTTGAAATTAAATACTAGCATCACATAAATTATTTTTCAATAAATATAGATTATATAACCCATACATTCCGCTTGTCCTCTCTCCTTAATGGAAGTAGTCAACTGTTTGCCAAAAGGCTGTCAAATTTTGTTGTAATGTAAATATTGAATATGTAATTTGCAGGCAAAACACGGCAATTTTCATCCTGAAATCATTTCTATCTAGTACATGTAATTCAGTTGTAATGAATTCATGTCATTGATGATTTTGGAAACCAACAAACAAGAATGTTTTTAGAAAGTACATTTTTAGTGGCTCTCCCCTTTTAAGTTTTCACGAGTGCAGATTTTTGGAATTGCTTTTGTATCTTGATGTTCTCTATTATATGGACAAAAGTGCAAATTGATCGGTTTATTTGTTTATGTAATATTTGTAGCTTTTTTCAAGCTAATGGACAAATATGTCTTGTGTAATCCATTATATCATTTAGATACTATCAACTGTGATTTTATTTCATATTTAGATATCATTGCAAGTAATATAATAATACAATAGCAGGTTAGATATATTTCATTATCATGATTATATAGCAGGTTAGATACGTGTATAGCATCAGACTGATTATATAACCAGGTCTTATTATACCTCAGTAAACGGTTTCTATAAAAATAATTACAACGAATGAACAAACTATCCTATCTAACCGTGAACTATTTCCTGTGCTATCTGCCCAATGTAATTAGTCATCAAAACTGTTTACTTCCAGCTTTTGATTTCTCTATTTTTTGTTGTTATCCGAGTCGCTAAGTTAAATTCAAAGTTAGAGAACTTTAATTTGCTTATCATTCGGAAAACTGCGGATCGCCAATTAGTAAATTCCTCTTGTGTAAGAAAATGTCTTTTTTAATGACTATTTGGACGGTAGTAAGTTTATAACTCCCTTCATCATCAACTTATACTCTCGGATGTGTCTTTGGGGACAATATACTTGCTATCGTCCGTATATCTACTAAATAGGTATATATGATACATGTATATAGCATTAGCTTTATATCATAGCAGGTTTAATAGGATATTAAACGTGATGTTAGAGTCTTACACAGCTTGGTATTTTAGCAATCTAAGGGTTAGTTATGTTTTAGAAAGCTTAATAAAAATACATTGGGTGATGTAGCTGTTACAGCTATCAATTTGTAAAAGTTACAAGAGAAATAACATAAATGCTGAACATTTTAAATAATCAGAAACAACAATCTGCGGGATAAAAATAAAACTCAGAAAAGAAAACCCAGATATAAACTCTGTTTATATTCATACTAATATACTTAAAAAGTTTATTGTCTTTCTTACAGAAATAATAATAAATTGTAATGACGTATATTGAATGATTTAAAACTTGATATATCTCGGGAAATTTTGCAAATCTTTGTTATCAAAGGGACTTAAACACGATTTGAGATAAAAACTTTATTTTGTTATTCTTATGTATATAACAGATTACCTGTGTATTCAAGGATTTACCAAAACTGGAATGTAAGAAATCAAGTTACAAGTGAGATACAGAGGAAAGAAGTCGTTGTTATGTAAACAGAACTCGAGTCATGCATATGTTTACAAATATTGTAAAGTAAATTAACATTTCTTTGACAAAATAACCTGTGACAAACAAGATAAGCTGATTTTATATGTTTATAAATAATTTTATCATCAACAAAAAAGCAACATTTGATTGAACTTTATACCAATACAACACAAAAGTAAAGTAACAGGACGAGCATTGTTAACAAAACAAAGACTTGTAACCTCTGTAGACTGTAGCCCTATTATAACTCAATATACGACTTGCAAATTTTATACCAAATCTCCCATATTGACCATCGTAAAAATGAAAGAAAAAAATTGAAAAATTTGAGTTCAATTCATGTTCAGGTGCCTTTAAAATTTGCATACAAAATTATTATGAATTCGATTTTTTTTTTACATGAAATTATAAATACCTTTCAATGTAATAAATGCCATTTTTTTCTTTTAATATCATGTGTAGTGTATTGAGATTTGCAGATTTGCACATAATTATCATGATCATGGTGTGTTTTATATACATAATTATATTTGCAATTGCAATATAACGCTCATGGCATGAAGATCGTTTTAACGATTGCTACGATTTTGTCAAATAATGCTACAAAAATGACATTTTGATGAAAAAAGGATTCGTCTTACATGATTTGATTAGCAAACTTGAATGAATAGTTTACAATTTTACACTTGATTCTTTCACATGTATTCTCACTCAAAATAAGAATTAGCAGGTGCAAGTACAAAACATCATAAAAATTTGCGTTATTCATAGTATGAAGCTTAGTTTATTATAATAAATCAAATAACCATAGGCATGGCTCATCATTGACAAACATATTTTGCAGGAGAACCCCCCCCCCCCCGATTTTATATAATTAAAAAGTAATCGATCCACTATGTTGAATCGCATTTAAACCTTTCGCAACATTATTGAGAGCTGGTTCAATTATCATAAATTGACCGAGAAGTATATGAACTCGATCAATCTTATTATTGACATGATTGATTTTTTTTAACAATACTTGTACTCAATCTTTCTTCATTTTCTTATGTGTGGGAATGTAGGCCAATTTTATTTTTACCACAAACTCATAACTCGAATTCAAGGCCGTTTGAATCATTTTACAAATATCGAGAAATTTCTTTCTTCAACTTTTGTTTGCTCAAAAGTTTTCATCAAGAAGCGTTATCGCTGAGGTTACCACCTCTTCCTTTTATAAAGACAACTTTAGGCTCTTTAATCACGTTTTTTGAATTGTGAAATGTAATTTAAATATCGAAAACCAATGTTGCAAAGAGAAAATTTCATTTTTTAAAAAAAACTTTAGTCTATATCCAAATAAATGGATCCCAACAGAGAATCCAACTTTGTCAAAAAGAATCGTATATTTTATTATCAATGATATACAGTTGCTCAGAATAATATAGCCAAAGAAAATAAGAGACTTTATGGATTAATATTTCCACAAGATTTTATTAATTCTCAGTTGGGATTACGTAAGGGTTTGTTAAATGCCGCCTTTTTTTTTTATTCCCTTTTAGCAAACTGAGCAAACATTAGTTTTGTATAAGTATAGAATGTGTATTCTGCAATGATCAGAACTTCAATATTACCCGTCCCTTTACTCTGGAAGTGATGGATATCACAAGTAAGGAATTATTTTGTTTATTAATATTTGCTTGCTATTTGAAAAGATTTGTTTATATTTATGAAATATTGTTTTGAAATCATATATTTTACAATTCGTTGTAGATCACTCGTCTTTTAATTTCTGAAAAATGTTTGAAGTGCAAAAAACATAAAAATTAGCTAAAAGTTCTGATGCATTGGGTAACAGATAAGATTTGCATGTAAACATTTAACCTAGGAATGAAATTTAAAGCACTTAATTAAATTAATAAGGAAAGAAATTAATGATAATTTTAGTCAAGCAACCATCGTTTTTTGAACTTTTGGGTGAATACATACCCTTTTCCTTTTTTTAAACAAATGAAAAATGAATGTTTAGTGTATCTTCCCCCTTTTCTCTCATCAAAGATAAATTGTTAGTACAGTATCATATTACGATTTCTAACTTAATATGTATTTGCATCATCACCAAATATATGGATATTTATGCAGGGAAATTGGTATTTGATAACGTATATTAAAATCCTTTATTTCAGTTTATTCAGATTTGTCTCCGATTTTACAAAAAAAAAAAAACAAAAAAAAACAAAAAACTTAAGTTAAAATTCAGACTTAAGTCTGAGTTTTTTCTCAAATATTTGAGTTTTTTTTTTCAAATTTGAGGAAACTCAAATCTCTGCATTTCACAAAAAAATCTCAGTCGTGTTTTTTACTTTATTTGAGCAAAAACTTCCATAGCAGACAAAAGTCAAATCTTAAATATGAATATGCCATAAACATCATTAATACAGTATTATATTGTCTGTAATCTTCATTTCTTAGATCTGCCCCACTCAATAATCGACGTATATGCAATATTTCATGCAGGTTTGATAAATATTTTTTTCATTAAAAAATAATAATTTTGGCGGAGTTATCTCCCTTGACAAAAATGTTAACAATGGGAACTTTTTCACTTGTTTGTGTTAAATGGAATAACTGTGCAGTGATTCTACTTTCTAATGATTTTAAGGTAACCATAATTTATTTATTCGGTCTTTGTTTGCTATATAATATAAAATATCATGTAGATATGTCATCTATACTTAGCATAACAAAGTGAACATTTCATGTCTGATTTACATTTAATGACTTTTGTTAATTTATTCCGATTTTCCTCTGTTGAAAACATAAGCAGACGATTGTTTTTATTGAGAATAAATTAAAAAAAAAACCAGGAGAAGTTTTAAGGGGCCACTTGTGACAATGAACATTCTTGACTCAGATAAGTAAAAAATTCAATTCAGCTGAGATATGACTAAGTTTGATTTGTGAAATGCAATTTGAGAAAAATCTTAGCTGAGTAAATTCTCAAGATTTGATATTAAACTTAAGTAAAAACTAAAGTTTTTTTTTGTGAAATCGGAGCCTGGTTTCAGAACGTTAGATTATAAATCTAAGTCTTGTTACTAAAATTAAAAAAGAAAACCCAACTATTTGAATAATTAATGAGGCTTAGTAGAAAAAAAGGATAAAAAGTAAGCATTTATTTTGTTGAAAAGAAAAACCTTTACAACAGAAATCAAGTTTGAATAAAGCATCCATGATGTAAAGCTGGATGTTATTTCGCTTAAACTCAAAAAATTTCTCACCGCAGAACACACGAAATTTTAAGATGTTTGAAAAGACCAGATGTCAGTTGTGCTACTTAAACAATGTTTGAACAATATAGAAATACACATTCTCACAACGATGGTAAACTCGTCCATTGTGTCTTTTTTAAAACTAATTTCATGCCTCGTGTTTGTTGGATTCCAATACAATAAAGTCCAACTAGTTCTCCTAATTCTGACGTACAAAGCCATTCGATAAATCAATACTTTTCTGTTAAATAATGGTTTTTAGGCATTAAACTTTTCCAATTATAACTTTAAATTATAGCTTTAATCTTTGTAGGACATCTATACACCTTTCAATTTGACCGCGCTTGACTCTTTTTATCTACCTTTTATCTACCTTTTTGAGTTTCTGCTGAAACATATTTGCCTCCAGCATTCAAGATCCTGTTTTACCTATAAGCCATAATGTATAAAGAGAGATATGATAAATTCAAAGGAAATATATGCCCTGTATTTACTGTGAAAATACTTGACTGAAAACTTTTCACCTTAGTAAATACAATTGAGGTATTAATTTAATTCAACGAAAGTACAGATGAACTTACCTCTGTCAGAAACATCTACTGATAATATAATTATCTGGTTTCCTTTTTAATATTTTGAGATAAAAAAAACATTTCTTCCACATAATTTAATTCTATGTTATTAGATAAAGTCTTTTCACGACTCTTTTGAATATTGATCAACATGGATATATTTTATGTCATTATTTTATGTGAACGTGTAGAGTATCTACATGAAAAAGAGTACATGTAAGATAAACATATGCCAATAAAGTTTAACATAGAAATATCATTACAAAAAAGCTTTTATTGTTTTCATAAAAGGTAACTTCAAAAGAATGGTATGTTCAATGACAACACAAATCAACTCAATTAAAGCAGTTAAAACAATTCAATAAAACCTTATTAAATAATTGCATGAAACACAAAGATACTTTAGGGACCAAATTTATTTCAATTGGTCGGTTTTAAACTGCTTGCCAGCATTAAAACACATTAAGACTTTTCTTTTTTGATAATCTGAAATCAAAGCTAGCTTTCCGATTTCCCATATTACATATTAACAATATTTAAGCATCTAAGTGTAAAAGAAAATAGAATATTTTGCAATATTTTGTCCTTTTGTTTTTATAGATACAATCATGTATTACATTGCGCTTTCCCATTATCTCTTAGACTATATTTAATGTTTGATAATATTAAAAGGCTATACATTTGCATTAAGGAGAGAAAAGAAGAATGTGGAGGGAAAAAAGAATTAATTCAGTTTATTCTAATGTTTTTGGTTTTAAAGTGGACAGCAACGGAATGTCTCAGTCACATAATGATTTGAATTCCCAAAAGACCACCCGGATGTCTTCAATTCATATGACTGTTGTTGATGGAGATACTGTTTCCAATAACAATTTGACTGTTGAAAAAGGTATGTGAAATAAAGCAATCCCATTGTTTAAAATGGGCAGTGTATAACACGTATAAAGATAATATGGTTTATACCAAAAAGGGAAGAATTCTTATTATTACATTGATATCATTTCGTACTTTGATATTTCATTTGAATTTCTTTTATTTTGTTTACGTACAGACCATCAAGATGATGAAAAAAATAGTATTGATCCTTCAACAGGTATTAAATATATTACATTTCATCTTTCATGTATGTCTTATATATCTACAATCCTTGTGTTATTAAAAATAATAATAATATTCTTATTTTCAGGAAGTGGACCTATTTTAATGTCTTTGAGCTTGTTGTTCATTGCCGTGCCTCTTGTAATATTTGGATCGGGATGGGCCAACATTGCATTTCAAGACAATGTCGAAGTGATAATAACGATGGTTGTTTATTTCTCCATTGGATCTATTGCAATCATTGCCTTCTTCGTCGACTTGATTTTAAATGCTGTAGATTTCACGATGAAGGGGGACTCTCAGATGTTGAAGTTTATAAAGGAGTTATACCAAAAGCAGATTCCAAAAACTAATGCGGGAATGATAATACGCTTTCTTCTTTTCATCCTTTTTGCCAGTGGTTACACACACAACACTTTTACGTATGCCGAACACTTACACTCTGATCGAGTTAAGTCGTCTTTTATAACGTCATATTTAGCTGTTTCCATATTTTTCATTTGGGCGCAAGTGATTGTTCTTATTTTTCTACAATATTATGACAAAAAGATCTCCAATGGAGGAAAAGTACTGCGAATGATTATCATCATAACAAATGCTTGTAGCTGGTTAAATGCTTACTTTTTTGAGTCTTCTGAAATATTTGAAAGACACGACATCAATGAAAACAAAACTGTTTCGAGCAATCTTACCGAGGACAAATGCTTTGAAAATGCAGATATCGTGGAAGTTATATTTGCACCCGTTACAATTGAATATACAATGATGGCTATCGGGTTCCTTTTCCCAGTGGCTTTGGAAGATGTCAGATACAGTCGAAGCTGGAAGATGACCGTCCTGATCAGTGCATTTCTGATCATTTATGAGGCTGGTGTGCTCGTATTTTCCTTGCAAGTGGTTTTGAAATGTACCTTTATTGATGATTCGAATGGTGTTCCTCTTGAATTTACATTTTATGTAGTCCTCGTTGCAATTCTATTTGCGGCAATGATCGGGCTTCTTATTGCTTGTATTATTTTAAAACGCATGTCCAAGTTGAAGAGATCTAACGATCATAGCATACATATTGAAAATTTTACGTTGTTGGTAACTGCTTTTGGAAACAATCTATACCATCTTCTGAACGCAATTGCAGTAGTTGAGCTTGAATCAATTTCGTTGACACATAAAACGATTACATTTGGTCAAAATATCCTTGGACTAAGTCTTGCGTTTTTGCAAACCTGGTTTCTGTTGGCAATCAACAGATACGAGGTAACAAATGAGCAGGTGCACAACATTAGTAGAGATAGTGGATGTACCTGCCACGCTAAAAACAGCCTGAAACACAGCTGTTTCGCTCTTGCTGTTATGAATTTCGGTCTATGGATGTACGGGAGCATTGCTGAGATCCGAGAACCAGTTTTCACCTATCTTCAACAGCAGTATTACACTGGTCCTTCCTGGAATGTCATTTTAAAGATAATATTTCCTCTGACCGTCTTCTATCGTTTCCATTCATCGATGGACTTTTTGAAGCTCTGGCTCCATTTCGCAAAAGATGATAAGTAACGTGCTGTTTATAAAATGTGATATAGTTTTTGATGTGATCTTTTCTGTGAAGTAAACCTTGATAATGTGACCACATAATAACAGTTTGAGCATGAACGTTTACGAAAATACACATTATGTTTTGCTCTTAGTACTGACTATTGACTGATATTTGTAGGTTTTTTTGTAATTTATGTATAATTGACGTTTAGAAGAATCTCTTCAGAAGAGTAGAAAAAGACATTTTTCGTTATTCATTAATCCGTTTCTATCGAAGAAGTGTTTGAGCAACATGTTTTGTCTTCTTTTGTTTGGCCTAAAACCGGCAGAATATATTTTGTATCATTAATGAAATTATATTATGTGGGGTTTTTTTGTACTAAAATAATTTGACGGTTGAATGATGTGATGGTTCTAGCAATAGATTACACTGTTTGGAGAATTTGATATCAAATAGGAAATTGGAATAATTTTCTTTACATTTTGGTAATTCACAGTGACAATTTGTTAAGCATCATATCTGTTTGATTTTTGCAATTACTAAAATAACATATTATTATGTATAAGCAATCAATATCACCATAGAAAGAAACTAAGTGCACTTACTCTGCATTGCTAACCAGCAATATTCTTCCTCCTTCCATTATATTAATGTTTTTGATGCTTAGGTTGTAGAAACAGTTTAAAAATTGGGTAACCATAAGACTATTTTCTTTTTTTGAAATGCAAGTATTTTATGAAGATAATTATATTCAGCCTAAGTTCTAAGTGTCGAGAATTTATACTAATCACATCAACGACGATGAAAGAAGTTTTTAACTCGTTGTCAAAGTGTGATAAAAACCACCAAAGCTATACACATCTTAGCAACCATCATAAAAAATATAACATGCCTTGTATTGTAAAAAGCTATTTTAGACCCAAAAATTTATCCTTGAATAAAACAACTGATTGAATAAAGTTCAAAACAATTTATTTTCTTGTGCCTGGATCAAGTTTTAAAATAAGTTACATATGTCAAATATCATGCATTTCTAAATACTAATCCCATTCATCTGCTTTTCAGTTTGGTGAATATTGCTAATTTGAAAAGATTTTCCCAACTGATGGCTTATTATACCGACTGATAAAAGACATATGAAGTAAATATTTGAACAGCAAATTTACTTTTATACCTTTTCCAAAAAATATTTATGTATTTTTACGTGAATTTTATTAAAAGATTGAAAACCGCTGTTGATAATTTTCTTTAAGGCATTTAAGTTCTTGAAAAAGAACTATTTTTCCATACTAAAGATTCGTTCCACAATGCATAAAGAAAAATTATTGTTCAAATTGTTAATATTCTTTATAATCTCCTTTTACGGCATTTAAGTTATTAATTCTATATTAGCCCCGAACGTGATTATCGATGAAAAAAATTCTGAAATGAAATGTAGTTTATCCATACTAACATGAAAAGTGTCAGCAAAACGATTGCGTAAAAAATAAAATAAAAACTATCTATCAAAAGTAGATCGATGAATTTAAAAACAAAGATATTGATATACACCTTCGGGTTTTTTTTATTTAACAAAATTAATCGTTTTATATATTATCATATATTACATGTAATAAGGTAAATTCTCGCTTGTTTTTATCGTGAGCAAATTTCATTTTTACAATCCTTGTAGCTAAGCTGTTTTTTTTAATTCAGTCCCTCCTGTTCATTTATCAAAAGAGTTTTATTGTCAGAGCCTTTATTATAAATGACTGAAAATTGGAAAATCATAATCTTGATTGGTTCGCCTGTTGTTTGTCAAAAATGCATGTTAATTAATGATTCCATATAACACTTCAATTGTATGTGTCTCTCATAGATAACATTATGTAAAATTATGTTGATTTGACAATAAGTCAGCATAATAAACAGGTATACATTCGAAATCAAGTGCTATATGTGTTTTATGATTTCAAAAACATATTGATTTTATTTTCAAAAATAAATAAGTAAAGATGATTTGTATCTTTTAATATTGAATGAAAATTTTGCGAGTAATATTCTGTGTTCATTTGGTCCCAAAGCTACTTTCTATAACAGTATTGTATAAATGACCGACTTTCATTGGATTAAAGGTATCTCATTACTCAAAGTTGTTGTATCATTTTTTTAATCATTGAAATCTGTTGACACAATTTATCGAACAATACACAAAAGGGGTGTGGGTGCTCTCTCTCTGAGGTATAGGGCATCTAATTTGACCTGACTTGCACCTAAACTCATACTTCAACCGGCTCACATTTAAATTGAGCAAGAATTTCATTGAATTATGCACAATGATCATATTGAATAGAGAGATGAAGAATAGTTCCTCTTTAAATATCTGCTCAAATGTTATCTGACCTTTTTTCACTTAAAATAACAATTTACCATTCAAAAATATTCACGACATCATTTGAAACGAAACCTTTTTTACTATCAAGATTTTTATGAATTTAATGTATTGTGTTTAAGTAAGTGTTCAGTATATATTTCAGATACGAATGAAGGTAAAATTCAAGCTAACGTATGCGAAAAAAATGTTCTTTATATTTTTGCCAAATTAAGCATGAATTTAACCTTTGTTGCCTTCCATAATGTATTTGCCTCTATTAGAGCATATGTTCGAAATATATCACTTTGTAAGTTTGCATCATAAAAAAAATCATGACATGTAAATTATATTAAACGAGAGCCCTTGGGGAATCTGAATGATTTTGCCCCTGTGTGTAGTTTTCCTTGCAGCACATGGTTTCTAAAACATTATATTAGTTGATATGTTAAATGTACTGTTTTATTTTTAACTTTCTTGTTTCAGGACTTTGTCATTTAAAAATAAAATCAAATAATGACAATTGTTAAGTTTTAACATGCGCTAGAAAAAAACACCTTATTTCTCTCTTTTTTGTACATAGATGTGCATTGTTCTTGGTTACTTCCTTAACATTGACGTGTAGAAGGAATCACTTTGTAGTTTCATTTATAGGGGGTTTTTTTTACAGCGTATGTATTAAGCATTTTGTTGGTCATTTGTAGGTCTAAAATTGAAACAGCGGTCTTCCCATGAAACCGTGTAAACTTCACCTAAAAGGTTCAAAATATGTTGCCTTAAATTTTATATTATTTGCATTATTATTTAACATCGTTTGTATTTGACTAAATGCTATATGTAAATTTACCAAATGATCAGATTATTTGCAGGCGCAGTAGTAATAAATAAAATTTTGCTATAGATTTCTTTCTGGTTAACCGTTTCAGTAATTCACATGGACAATTTGAGCATTATTTCGGTCAACATTTCATCAGTGACGAATATTATGTTTGTATCTTTGTAAAAGCAATCAACATTTCCACAGAGAGACATGTGTTTGAGCAAACATGATTATGATAGAGATATAAGAATTGAAATACTTTGAAAGGTATCATATTTTAGAGAAGACAAGTTATTTTTTAGAATTGAAAGAAGTCAAAAGATTTCGATTTGTTCATAGCCGTTGATGCTTTGATAATACATAATGTATATATTTTATTTGTAAAAACAGACCAGCATATTTCAATTTTGTGTTATATACTTTTTTAAATGGTATACTGTTCTTCTTATCTGCATTTCCACTTCATGACTACACTGAAAAGTTATTGCCTGTTATTTTTCGATTTATTAAATTTGTTATACAGGATTTGTTTAAAAAAAATTAAACGTGTATCAAACATAGATTATGATTAAATGTTATAATTTTTTTTGTGCCTGTAAAATGCAATCTTTCTTAAACAAACTTGTCACCAAGTCTTATGGTTTTAAGTGTTGATTTAAGAGTCACAGAATATCACAGGGCATATTGAAAGGGATATTCAAATTCCAACCATCAAACCGTTCAAACCCAGTTGATGATACATTTCGGAGAAAAAGTAGAAATATGATTAAGTATGTAATTAAATGTGATACTAAAATATATTTTATAAATTTCTATACTCTTGTCAAGCTGTATGATAAGTCAAATCCGAGTTATGTTATTTGTATGTAGCGTTTATTGATTATTTTTTGAAATGAATGTTATCTACCTTTTAACATTTTTTGTGACCTAAAAACCATTAAAGTGGATTCTTATTGAACATGTAGAAACGATCGATTACTAGTAATTGTTCAATATAACTAGTTAAATTTTACCTGCATTGAGTTTGATTAGTTAACACATGTTCTATCATGCACTTTTGAATAATTAAAGAAATTTTTTCAGCTGTTTGTCAGCTTTGAAGAAACATTTAAATTTGTTTATCAGCAATCTGACAGAATTTCTTTTAAATTCAAAGCTAGTTTTATGAAATGACGATGGACGATCAGAGTAAACACTCGTACACCATTTTTCCTTTCATGCTAAATGAAAAAAAAATGTTGACATTCGAAACAGCAATTTATATTCAATAGGCCTTTTTTCAACATTTACAGAGTAGCTCTACAGTGCACACATGTACACAACAGACGATATAACTGAATGAGTTGAAGGTTACAGCGAGTGATATACTTTTTTACCGTACACATTTTTGAATGAAATCTCCTTCATTTGAATACAAAAATAGGATTGCTAACATTGGGGTAGCATTGTTACCCATGGGAATCCAAGAAATTGTGACAATAACTCTTTTTACTACATAAATGTTGTCTATCAGAAACACTTGCATCTTTTTAACTTCAGTGTAATTGTATGCACAATATGAATATTTTTTAACGAAATAGTTTTCAAATGACCGATGACAAGGTAATTTACGCGACCCCTTTGTATTGAAAAAAAGCTATTAATGATATCAAAAAGCATTGTCCTTAATGTATTGTGGGATATGGCTGTATAAGTGTAGAAAAATAGTATTGATTTTAGTAAATTTTGGATTTAAAAGCTCCTTGGAATTTTTAAGGATCCACATCTAATTTACACCGCTTCTTCAACACGCTATTGCACCGTTTTCTTGACGTTTCTCCTTTACGGCTGCTAGTATGTTTATTATGTATTATATCTTGCTTTCTATTTGCAAATAACAAACTGATATTTTAAAGAGAAAATTTAGATTTTAAAAATTATATCTCTAACCTTAAAAGCAAAATTGTTTGCTGTATTAGGACTCAGGGACTGCGTGTCGGTTGTGTAAACCTATTCTCATTGCGCCACGGAGACAGACAGCTAAGTTGGGCGAAAGAAACATATTCATAATGAGTTAAAACCGGAACGTTCTATTGCACTGTCATTTAAACTAAAGGTCACAGGGTTTCGAGGACATTTAGAAGGATGCTTTATGCATTTTTCAAAATGTTAGATCATGTAGGATTAATTTTGAAAAATGCACGCAGTTGCGAGTTTATTTTTTGCAGTAAGATAATTAAAAATGTTCAAAGCAGATGCATCTGTTTCACGATCTATATTCATACAAAAAAAATAAAAAAGATGATGATGATAATAACATATAAAATATCTTATTTAAAAAAGTGTAGGTAAAGAATGAAAAAAGAAAAAAAAAGGAATTGCTGTTTCCACTGTTAAAAGTGTTATAATTTAAGAGATGATTAAGTTACTTGTGCAATGTCGGTTTAGGAGGAAACGTTGAAAATCGACAAATCACACTAAGGGTTTTTCTTAAGTATGATCAGGAAATATGGTTGTTGTACTTTCAAGCTCAAATAATATTCTACAGAAAATAAAGACCGAGATCGCAAAGATAAAAATTTCTATTCAATATTTTTATTCTGCAAAGGTTTTATCTATCATCGCAAGATTTGTTGGACAGAGCAATTATAGTCGAGATTTACGATAGCAGTATATTAAGAAAATTCAATTGTTTGTCTGTTTTACAATATTTGATTAGTTCCATTGAGGTATGAACCGATTAGTTTTACCTTGAACCTTTTTATTTTTAATATGCTAGCTATTAACAGGTAAGATGTACCATATGAGCCGGTGCATTATATACGTAGAAATAGTGGATATTCACGTACATGTACCTGTCACGTAAAAACAGCTTGAAATACAGCTGTGGCTGTTATGAATGTCAGTCTATGGATGTACCAGAACATTTCGGAGATCTGCAAACCTGTCCTAACCTATCTTCAACAACAGTATTACCCTGGTCGTTCCTGGAATGTCATTCTAAAGATAACATTGCTTTTTATTGTACCGTATATCCGGTAATTTTCGCGATGATCTTATTTTCCTATGTATAATTGAATACGCAGATATTATATCCTGTAACATTTTCTATAAGAAACTTTTTAAATCGCAAAAAATGACTGAAGCAAATTAAAAATGTAAAAGATTTACCCCCATTTTCGCAAACTTTGTGATACGCGAAAAAACCGGATATATGGTGTATTTTATCATTTCCATTTTTTTATTGACTTTTTGAGACTCTAGTTTCATTTTGCAAAAGACAATAATTGATGATGTAAATTTCTGAAAATATTTGAGTTACATGTATGGGTAAACCAAGTCGCATCAAATGAGATAATGCATGATTTTTTAGATGTGATAAAGTATGTAATGTGAAAGAAATTGAGTTTTTAATGCTTTTTAAACACCTTGTTATTTGAAACAACCTTGACATTGTGACCAAAAAACAAAAATGACCTAGTATTATCTATCATGAGAATACACCTTAATGATTAGTTCTATGTACTTTGTCTGATATTTATAGTAATTAGCAATTTCTTCATCATTGACCTTTATAATGAATCAATTTAGAAGAGTAGAGGAAAGAAATTGTAGTTCTCTTATTCTGTTTCCATATATATAGATGTTAATTTTGTCGTTTATTAACGTGCTTTTAAATAGGCACAGCATATTTGTTCTCCAATGAAAACAAGAAAACTTGACACAAGTTAAAAAATAGTCTGCGTTTTTGCTTCATCATTTTACATCATTAACATTCGGTTGAATGATGTTTATAGTTCTATTAATTAATCAGACATTTTGGAGACTCACTTTTATATCAAATAGGAAATTGCTATAAATTCTATTTACATTTCTGATATACCATTTTGGTTTTTTACATAAAAAAAGATGTTAAGCGTAATTTCTGTTATACCTTTTTTCAATTACAGTTATTCCTTGGAATAAGCAATCAAAATCACCATTGCGAGACATTCATATGAGCAAACATGGAAACAATGAAGATATCCAAAAATAAACTACTTTGAAGATAATCATACATTCAGTGAAAAAGAAATTATTTTCAAAATCTAAAGACGTCAATAGGGACCAAGGACAATTTGCTCCTGATCTTTAATGCTTGAACAAAAATTAATATGGTTTGTTAAGGGAGACCAGTATATTTCAACAGTTCATTTTTAATTTACTATTTGAACTCATTTATTTTTATTTTTTGCAAGTACATTACATGGCTAACCAACAAAACTCTTCCCCTTTCCATTTTTATAATATTTCAATGTTTAGATTATAGAAACTGTTGGAATATTAGGTTTGATAGGTGGTAAGGATGTTAAAATGTTTTGTTTTGTTCTTTGTTTGCTTTGTTAAAATGTTATCAATGTTGTTCATCACAAAATATTATAATCAGTCTTAGACCTTTCAGTATTGGCACTTAAGAGCTGATATAAAAAAAATCACATCGATGACGAATGAAAAATTATCTAAATCTTTGTCAAACTGTGTCATAAAAATATCCCATGTAAACTTAATTCATCTAAGCAAAGTTGTTTTTTTATATAACAAATGTAACCTATTTTATACAAGATATTGTCATTTAAGACCCGAAAATACATCATAGGAGCAAATGATTTTATAAATTAAAAAAAAAAACTTAATGACATTTTACCTGGATAGAAAATTTGGATTAAATATTTGACACATGTTATATATCTTGCACTTTAAAATATTGACAAAAAGCATTCGACCGCTTGCCAATTTCACACCACCTGTGCGAATATAAAACAATTTAAAAGGCACTTTTTTATAATTCATAGCGAATTTTACCGACTTAAAATGGACAGACAACACTTAAACGATTCAATAACCTTCAACAATACATGCAAAACATAATTGTAAAAATTGTTTTATTGTTTACATTTATCTTTTATTATCTCTTTGAAATAATTCTCAGCCTTTAAAGTCGTTATCGATAGTAGAAGTTAGAAAATAAAATAAAAAATAAAGTAAATAAAGTAAAAAGTGTCAACAAAAAAAACCCTTAAGGGCAATTATAAATAGCAACTATTCGAAAAATAGTAAATGTATAATTCATTAGAGATTGATATAGATTTTCTAATTTTTGAAAATTAAAATCATTTGTAATCTTGTACATTCATTTCCCTTTAGAGCAATTAGCATTTTTAGAACACTTGTAGCTATAGCTAGAATAGATTTTTTGAATAAGCTGAATTGTTCAATTTTTCAGTCGACTTAACTGAAAATGGGCATATCCACTTTTGTAACACTCAGTCAAAAACTGCTCGTCTAATCCAGATTTACTTAATTATTAATTCGTGTATGTGATGAAACGCATGTAGATTGTATGTGTTGCTCATTAATAGATTTATGCACACGACTATGATTTGGCGGTTAAAAAATCAGCACGGAAACATGTTTATTCTGAAAATGAAGTTAAAGTATAAACAAAATTTTAGAAGATTATATGACCAAAGTTCATTGCATTGAAACATCTATTGTATCAAAAATCGTTTGAGACGCATACTTTTGAAATCTGTTGACACGATGTACTTACAAAACAAAGAAAATAGGGGCGTCAGTCTTCCCACTGAGCAATAACATTTTTAATTTGCCCTTTTTGCACTGTCACGACAGCTATGGTGAATGTTCAGGCAAACAGAAAACGATCTGATTTCTATTCACAATTTTTTCATAAAACATAAAAATAATCAAATATATAAAGTCTATACACGCCATCGACAAAAATTCCTAAAGGTCTCCAGCATTGTCACTGAAAATTGGCCACCCTGGGAGGAAACGGACTGGAGATAAGTAGGATTGGTATTGTGTAAGACGGTGGCGGACAGGCCGGTATTACCATGTCAATGAACTGCCAGAAACAGGATAAGAACCTTATTCTATCTAAATCGGTTTTCAATATATGTATAGTTTACATATGTATTGCAAAGCAAAGGGATCAGTGACATCCATTTTAGATAGCTTCTTGCTAAATTTGCCTAATTTTATCAAAGACTTTTTCTATATGTGTGCATGTTTTATATATGTCTAAAACCTATTTAATGTTAACTGTTTGTGGGAAAAAAAGTTACTTGAAATTCAAGATTCGATAAACAAGGTTTAAGGCCATGAAACTTAAAATCTCCGATAAATTAGCTCAAACAGATACAAGCAATACAATTGATAATACTATACTGTACTTTACGATTCTAAGTGATTTTGCTCGCCTTGTGTGTAGTTGCCAAGCAGTATTGTTTTAAAGATAATGTATATGGAATATTAATGTTCTCTTATTTAAACAATTTGTCAAAAATAACATGATAAAAAATATTGACAATTTCCGAATGTAACATTCCTGAAAATAAAACCTCATATGTTGTTCTGTGTACATTCATATCCATTGTTATCCATAGGTAATTCTTTCATTTAAGTGTAAGATAAATCTATTTATTGTTTTCTTAATCTGTCTTTTAATAGACGACGAATGTATAACGCATGTTGTAGTTTATTAGTAGGTCTAAAATCAAAACGGTTTTTTTTAAATTGATGAATGTAAGTTAGCTTGACACAAGTTGTTTTAATCTACCTCAGATATTGTTTTATTTGCATGTTATATGTATTTAGCATCGTTATTTTTTGTATAAAATAGCAAGCAAAGAGATACCAAACAATCAGTCAATTTGGAGACGCACTTTTATAACAAATAGGAATTTGCTAAAATATTTTGATACATTTTTGATCTACCATTGCAGTAAATCACACTGACAATTTTTAAAGCATAATATTGGCCAACATTTCTTCATTTACAAGTGTTGCATTTATAACTTTGAATGAGCAAAATTACCGTAGTGAGACATTCCGTTGAATAAACAGGGGTGTAATAGAGATATCACAAATTGAACTATTTTGAAAGTAATGATATGTTTAATAAAGAACACAAGTTATTTTCCAACACTAAAAGAAGTCAAAAGGTCTTAAGAACAAGTTGCTCATGGCCTCACAGACTTCAACAGAATACAATGTATAAATCGTTGTTCGTTAAGTCGGACCAACATATTTCGATAATTCATTTATTGGACTTCTTTTAAAGCCCACGTTTTGCTATAAACACTTACATTTCATGACCAACCATAAAAAATACATATTTATGAAATTAGTTTTACAGGATCTGTTTAAAGATTTACAAGTTGCATCAAACCAAGATTATAATAAGAATGGTTTTATTGTTTTCATCTGTGCTACATGTAGTAAAATGCAATTAAAGTACTTATACAAAACAAACAATATCCCTCAGTCTTAAAGTTTCAGTGTTGATTTCAAAGACCCAAAAATTTGCTTTGGGCTAATGAAAGGGATGTATAAATCCCCACAATCAAACATTTTAAACCCAGTTGAAGATACATTTCTGAGATAATGTAAAATATAATTAAGTTATTATGTAATTACATATAACATAATATATGTTATACTAATTTCGATACCTTTGTAAGATTGTGTAATATCTATGTAGCTTTCACTGATTCTTTTTATAATGAGTATAAACTACCTCTTACCATTTTGTTATTCATGACCCGGAAACTCCGTTGAAGTTCATTCTTGTAATAGGAACGATCGATTTATTGAAGTTACACAGAATTTAATTACGTTTACCTGTATCAAGTTTAAATTGTTAACACATGTTATACATTATAAAATATTATGTAGAAGAAAAACCATTCAATTGTGTTTTTTTTTTTAGATTTGTACGACCTGTTTAATGTGTTTTATAGCAATCTAACAATTATTTTTTAAAAGTTAACTTTCAATAAATAAAAAGAGTAAACACCTTAACCTCTGATATACTTTTTTACTAAATCCAAAACTGTTGACTTCCAGAAAACCTTTTAATTCATATTCATAAGCTAGTTTCAAGACTTAAAGATTTGTTCTACAAAGCACACAGAAGCACAAATGTTCAGTTAAAAGGTTTTCATTCAATCATTTACACCGGTCATAATAAACCATTTATAATAATTCCACAATCTTAAGTTTCTATCGATGAAAAAATGTTCATTTAAGTTCTAAAAAACATGAAAATAAAAGATGACACTTTTTAAAAAACCGTTAGATATATCAATCCATATACCCGCAAATTATTAAAAATTAAACCATCGTATTTTTATATGAAGAATATTTTTTATATCCGATTTAACGGGTATTTGTTTGTAAGAAGAATTTGTAAAACTTTTACCTATGATGCTTTATTTAAATTTGTCAAGGGCCTGCCTCACATTTGAAAAAAAAGGTTCATCATTAAAACTCAACGTCCATATCTTAGATAAATGGAATTCTAGCGTAATGTTGAAATGACGTCAGACTCAAATCCCTATACTGCATTTTCTTCCATCTGAATTGAATAACAATGATTTAGTTAATTTTTACCTACTAATTTTGAGAAATTCGTTAATATTTAAAAAAAACAGTTTTGAATACGAATCACTAAAGAAATAATTTTATTGCTAAAACAAATGCATTTCAACAGACGTAACACTTATATTCAGCGAGGTTAATTAATATCTTAGATTGTGCGACCATTTCTGTCCTGTTTTATAAGGCCATTGTCAGCGTTACTTCTGTTTTAAAAAGTGTGATTTGAATTTGACATTTTCAAGTTTGTCACTTCATTATTTTTTTTCTATATTCTTTCTCCTGATTAGGTAACTATATATCAGATCCTAGACTTAAGGATGTCAGGTGTTGTTTATTTAACAAAAACTTTAACAAAAAAAAACCTACTTCCTAGTCCAATTTAGTATTACTCATGTTGATTCTCAAGAGAAAGGTAAACAGAATTTGTTGGCTTAGCAAATTTTATTGCAGTTTCTGAATAATTTTGTAAGCATGCATTATAGAAAAACAACTGGCGACAAATCGTCAAATGTACGTGTAGCATCACGAACATATTTGTTGTATTGTTTAATGAGTTTTTACAATTCTAATCTTAATTATGTGAAGTTAAGTTTATGTTATTATGCACAATTTTATCAGCATTTTCAACATTCTTTAACTCTGACACATGCATCCGTTTAATATCTCCCAGTTTATATTCAAGAAATTTATTATGTTTGCTAAAAGCCAATAAATCAGTAATAATACAATAAAAAAAGGTAAAACTAGAATAATTTTTCAATTGATTTATTAACTGAATCATATATTTTTTATCTGCTGTAAGCATCAGAAATTTCACTTACTTTTAAATCGATCCAAAATTACAAGACAAAAATGAAGACTTTGTTTTTTCAAACGAGTTTGTGGTTGATAATGCTTAATCCAATATCTCCGCTTTTATTGCGTGAGTATATTTTGTATGTGTTTATATATTGCTTATATATTTTGTGAATGCATGCATGGTGTTTGAACAGAATCTTTAAGATTCGTTCACCTTTACGTTGTGAGTTTATGCACCTGTTATTTTCATAATTAGTATTTCATATTTCAATCTGACATCAAGGTATGTCAGATTAACATGACTGCATGCACATGAAATTAAGGGTATATCGAATCACCTTGCGTTTCGGTTTTCAAAGTTTTATGCTGAAATGTACAAAAATGTACAAAAAAATCAATAACTAAAACTACCCTTCAATCGTCAAAATAAATTTTAAGCTATTTATATACAGAGAAAATATCGTACATTGAAAAAATGGTTCGTGATTCATTTGATGTTCCTGCTCACCTCAATGAAGGAAGTTTTCATGGTGGAAACGCTATTCAATATTTTATGCTCCAGCTCTCAAAAATCGAAAAAAAATGACAAACAGTATATTGATAAATCGAAAATGTTATTAGCTTTCACGAATTGTAAATGTTTTTAACAAAACTTACTAAATGTAGACCTTATTCATGAATATTCAGCCCCTTCAGCTTTGGGTAAATCGAATCACCACGTGTGTTCTGCATCCAAAAAAATCAAGGCTTACCACACATATCATTGAATTTTTTTGTTGAATTGTTTTTGTTTATGCAAAGCAATGAAAAGTATAATGCCAGACCCATGAAAGACGAGTTTTTTATAAGCTGGCCTTTTCAAGTTTCCTCTGTGTTTGATCAGATAGCAAATACAAAGCGATGCATAGGTTTTTTTTATATTGAAAGTAGTCAAAAGCATAGACTAGAAAATAACTAATTAATTGTTTACGAACAAGTCACATGCCAATGGCTTGAAGTTTTAAACTCTTTTTTATACAGTATACCAAAATGTAAATTATAACAGTTGTTGTACTGTGCAAATAGGTCAAATCGCAATGTATAACTGATATTCAAAATGTATTAAAAAGTGTTTTTCATTCTCTAAAACATTTTAAATTACAAGATCTAAAACTTAATGGAGTAACTGGCTTGGTATATCTGCCTTTTTCTATCTCTAGAGTGAAGGAACCATTGAAAAAGTTTGATAATATATTTTTCTCATTTCTACTACGTACATTTCCAGCCTAATAACATGTGACTAGATTATTTTTATACAATCGATAAGTTTTTAATTTGTTACCATTTGGTTTGTTCTTATCATTATGTTACTGCTCATGCCCCTCTTTTTCATCAATTTCAAATACCATTTTTGAATATGAACAAGTCTCAATTTCGTCTTATAATTTGATTCAACTATAGTACTGGAATTACATTTTTCTATATTTTAAACTCTATACTCTTAGGACGGTTTAACTGTACATGACCACCATGTTTATTTTTAATCAACCTGTTATCATTAACATGTTGTATACTGTATGACAAAAAGAGTCTAAAAACTTCAAGTCATTGTTTTGTGAGAGCTGTACTCCATCCCAGGTCCACAAGGGTTGTGATAACAAAGGCGTTCTTTTGACACCGAGGAAATATCAAGCGGCCTTATATTGCACAGACTCGATTTTACTGCGGATTTTAGTTCCCCAGATCCCTGCTCCGTAATACATGACTGTTTCCACAAGGGAGTTGTTGTTGTTTAATTTCACATAAACACTGAATGACATACCGCCATATTATATGTATTTTTTGCAATGGGTAGATAGAGCGTTATTTTTTTCTACTTTTTTTTTTAGACTGTATGGTCAGTAAACCTAATTTTTTAGAAATATTTTTTATCAGCCTGATTTGTGTCAGTTTGGCTACCCGGAAGTGATCAACATTACACTAAAGTGGTGGTGTCATAGGATTTCCTGTCAAAGAGGCTACTTCAAAAATAGAAATATTTTATGACAACGATCTGTTTTTTGACATTTTCGCCTTTTTCTTAATGCCAAAAAATTAATTAAAAATGAGTGTTTTACATATTTTGCAAACTAATTGTAAAAAAGAGATTCTGAATACTCTAAATGACTGTACGTTTCTGTCTTAAGGCTTATATGTTACTTGCATTGAAATATCAATGGACGTGATCATGATTTAAACTGAAATATATTTTTCTAGTTCAAATGCTTATAACGCTTTCTTTTTTTTAGCCTTTTGGATTGTCAGTCAACATTTCAATATCAGTTTTCGAGCTATTTAATAAATGCGGAGCTAAAAAAATCAATGTTACAATTGTATGCAAGCAAAGCTTGTGGCATTTTTGATAGTCTGTTTTCAAAGAATTTTTCTCATTGCTAGTTAGTTATGAACACAATAAACAGTTTATGTTTAGTTTTGTCACATTATATAAATTTGTTTGAAACTTAACATTTTATATTCAGCATTCAATATGTTAAGAAATAATAATAATGATTATAACGGTGATCACAAACATTAACAACAAAAATAACCCCAAAATATAAACAATCAAAAAGTGAAATTCTCACATTAATTTTTCAGATCAAATCGAAACTATGCCCTAGATCTATTGTTGCTTGACTTCATTGTTTGTGATTTTATGACATCTTTTGATAACATAAAAATGTGTTTTTATTAAATAGGAATTGATTTGAATTCATTTGTAATTTGTTTTGTCTTTTAATGACATCTAGACGTTTAGATTCAAAATTGATAGGATGGGACGTTATCAAACAATGCTTTAAACTTCAATGACTGTATATTATTTTCCTAACTTTATCATTATGTTCTTTTGCAATATGTTTGATACATGTTTGTATTCTCATATCTTAGCTATTTTTCTTTTTTTCCCAGCAAATATTGCTCTAAACAAAACTACTTACATGTCTAGTACCTTCAGTAATTTTACCAGCTCAAATAAAGCCGTGGACGGTCAGAAAACAGATTTGTCATACAGTGGGGGTCAGTGTGCCATATCAAAACATGGATATAAAACAGTTGAATGGAGGGTGGACCTCGAGAATCTCAGCAGCATCAGTAACATTACAATCTACTTTAGGACGGAGAATTCACCATGGGGTAATCAAATGAATCTAAATGTATATCAATAAGTTATCAAAAAATTCCAAATATCACCATGTCTTCATTTGTTCAATATAGAACCCCAAAACGTAATTAAAGATGAGATCACACAATCTTTATTTGAAAAATTAAAGAGAATACACAATATCAAGATGTGTTCATTAGAGCATTCTGATTTAGCTTATCGTCTTCTAATTATGAAATGAGTTTTGTAAGAAAAATATAAAATCAATACAGAACGTTTAAGTTCAGTAAAAATATTTCAGAAAATGTACGATATAACTACATTAATAGATGTTGAAATGCAAACATTATGTTCAACATTTCAAAAAAAATTTGTACGATAAAGATAATTTAAATATTTTTAACAAGTTTCGTTTTTGTTTCTGGCAGTCAGAAAGTGGTCAGGTCTGTATAGCTATTATGATCATGAACCAGTGTTGTTCATTTAAACTCTTTATCTACTTAACACTGTGAATCTTTGTGCAGACAGACAGACAGACAGAGATAGATAGATAGATAGATAGATAGATAGATAGATAGATAGATAGATAGATAGATGATAGATAGATAGATAGATAGATAGATAGATAGATAGATAGATAGATAGATAGATAGATAGAGGGAGAGATTCTGATTTAAAAAGATAACAATGAACACAGTACTTGGAACAAAACCTAATCGGAACACAAAATCTATAAGCAAAATTTATGTTATTAACAATGTATTAAAAACACCATGAACCAAATAGGTGAAATGTTTCAAAAATATTTTGGTAGGGTTAGACTTCAACGAAATGAAAAATCAATTCTATTTAAACAAAAACATACCACAAACAAATACATACCCGCTTCCGGCATCTCCAAGCGGATAATCTGTGGCATAAATATTTTGCTGTTTTAGAACGTTGCTTGATCTTCTAGCTCATCAAAGTGTGAAAAAGACTAGAACAAGATCATAAAACACATTGAGTTACACAAAATATAGAGATGATCGTAATAAATTGTTCGGAGCAGATCGAGTTTAAATCGTGAACTCGATTGGGACAATGCTATCAGAACGTATGTGATCGTATCAAGCCGGAGATAAAATTCTAACAGATTGGGTAAAATGAAATATGTTTAGAGTGACTTTACCGTATCAAAGCGCCACCAATTAATGAAGAATGTATCGACTCACATCACCTCGTATCTAAACCTAAATCATGAGCAGTTCCGAGATCTTCTAACATTTGTCATTTGTGGCGTTTGTTATTAAAACAACGTGAAATGCATACACTGTAAATGTTATTAAGCATTTTGTATCAAATATTATGTAATTGTCAATATAATGTTAATTTCTTTTCTTATCAAGAAAAAATAGATGCAAATTAAATACTTAGCAATGTTAAAAACAGAAAGTCTTGTGTTGATTCACTTTTGTGGTATGGTATATATTTTCTAGACGAGTTATTCACATAAATGTACATTCTTGACTATTTTAAAATGATTTCAAAATACTTTTCGTTTATTGGAGTAGGTGAGAATAATGGTCATACTTCACGATTTCTTGGTTTCTCCATTTTTATCTCCAATACGACAATGAAAGAAGACGGATGGCTTTGTTTCCATGATAACTCATTCTATAACTTAACGACAATCCCAGCTATCTTAACATTAGAATGTATCATGCACGGGAGATATGTCATATACTACAACGAGCGGAAAGAAGGACAACCACACTATTATTCAGACGAAGCAATTATTGAGTTATGTGAGCTTGAGGTTAACGGTAACCTATTAATAATATATTTGGCCATATTCATACATGTATCAAAATAAGTATCAAACATTTTTTCCAATCTGGTTTCATTTCTGTCATGAAATTTCTTATTTGTAATTAACACACACACCATACATAGAAAGTAGACAATAAATGATGGTTTATACGATAATTTTGAAGGATGCTTTCGAGGACAATACGGGGAAAATTGCACAGAAAAATGCCGTGAGAACTGTGTAAATGATACTTGTGATATTAATTCAGGAACGTGTTTCGAGTGTGATGTTGGCTATAGAGAGCCTCATTGTGATTTAGGTAAGTTAATATATTGATGATAAGATTTCCAATGCCTGACTGATTTATTAAATTATATTACACGAGTCATTGTATCTCTTTAAAAATTGAAGAAAAAAAATCTTTGTTAAATTATCCGAGTACTAATCTTGTTGCTTTTATTGCCTCATTAGGAGCCACTATGTGTTTGTTACAATATCATGATCAATGAAGTATTTTGTTTTAAGATAAAGTGATAGTTTTTTGTCTTAATGTTTTGGGTTGTGAAGACTTTTGTTCAAAATTTCTGAACCTGTCTTAGTCACGTTACACTGCTGCAAGGTCCATAAATCACGGATGGCATATCAAGAAGTTTTTATGAATATATGAATATCATATCCTTTATGTTGTGTGATGTCATTTCTGAGTCTGTACCGTATTGTAATACAAATAGTTAGTTTTCGGTGCAGTGGATTTGATTTATTGAAATAAAAAAAATTTCAAAGTGCGTTGCCACACCGCTTGTAAATAGGCTTTCGTGGTCTTTGAATGTTATGCAATTATCTCTTTTGGTGTATATTCTGTTTAATGATAGTTCATTGACCTGTTTATTTGATGTTAGTATCTTTCTGGCTCGGTGAAAGTGCGTTGATTTTGATAGCGAGTAACTGTTCGTCCACAAAGATGAGACCTCTACAGCGAGATAATTTAAATTGTTAAGAGGCCTGCGGCTTACATAGGGGTTGTATGAATAGCGGAGATAAAAGAGAATATGGTGGACATTGCCTTTTATACGAGTTGTTATCAGCTTTGACGCAAAATTAAACTGGTACAACTTTTGTTCAGCAGAAAAATTATAACGATTTGCTTTCAAATCCTTTTTGATTTTTGGTTTGTTTCTTTATATAACAAATGTTGACTGTGTTTTCGGGCAACTTTGATTATATAGAAGCCCCCCTCGGGACGAACATATTGCCTTCCGTTTCGCATCGGGCAATATATTGTCTCGCGATGGAGATATAATCAATATTGGCCCTAATCCCAGTCAATACTTATAAGTTAATATATACATATTTCATTGTGCTCATATTTTTCTAATATATTGAAAATTATCAAGCATAATTCTATGTTTCATTGAAGAGTGTGACAGTGGCATGTACGGACCAGGGTGTAGTCTGACCTGCGGAGTCTGTATCAACAACACACAGTGTCACCACATCAACGGGAGCTGTCTACAGGGGTGTGGTCCGGGATTTTATGGTCGAAAGTGTGATGAAGGTTTGTTTATTACAATTGAACATGGTTCATCATTTAATTAAATCAATAATAAAGCGTATCTTCATGGGCTGGTCCAATATTTTGTCACATTCGGCTCTAACTAACCGTGAATTAGTTCCAGTGCTATATGCCAACAGTGAACAGTCATCGCAACTATTCACCGGCGGCACTTAATTTCCCTCATTTGACTTCTGGAATACTTCTGGTATAATCTGAATCGCTACGTTTAAGTCAAAGTCTGATAATTCTAATCTGTTTACCATGAAGAAAAATCGGCATTTCCGAAAAGTAAAACCTTCTTTGGTATAATAAAATACCTACCTACTGACTATTCCGACGGTAGCTTCACCCCGTGAAATAGTCGGTGTCTTGGGGGAAATTGAACTTGCTATCGTCCTAATAGCCAGTAAATAAGTATATAGTATTTTATTACATTTTGACAAATGTTGTAAAAATTAGTTAAACATAATATGATTTATTGTAGGATGTCCTTTTGGTAAATATGGAATCAATTGTCAATATAACTGTAGTGCAGCCTGTAAATCACTATACAACTGTAGCAGAACCACAGGGGAGTGTGTGGACGGGTGTCAGCCTGGATGGAAAGAATTTCATTGTGATCAGAGTGAGAAAAATTAACATATTATTCTCTCACTTTAATAAAAAATGAACAATTATGTTAAAATTTTTACTTTTTAACATAAACATGACTCAGCTAAGACATTGCTAACTTTGCTCCCTGTTACCATATAAAGCCCCTTTCACAATTGGCGCACGAGCAGAAGGGACAACATATTCTTGCGACAGAAAAAAAAAAGATATGGTTCGAAAAATGTTGCCAAAAAATTGCACAAGGAAGAGTACATGTACGAAACATGACAGTTATCATGTTGTAAATTCTGTATTTACCGCAACCCGGTAAATTCAAAATTTACAACATGACACCTATATGCGACTGTTGTACAATGAAAGCAAGTGTTGCTAGATAATGCGATAGGATCGCACGAAAGACCAGATGATCGGAAGATTGAATGAGCGCCAATGCGATAAAATGATCACGAGTTTCATCCTACTAATGTTCGTACGAGTCAGAAGGGGGTATATATACCGCCTGTTTTTGATGCTCTTCAAAAGAAATAGTTGAATATAAGAGAAGATACCACCCAAGACGATAATAAAAGCAACAACCAAAATCAAGGCAATTGTGGCCTGAAACAGATATACTTATAACCTGTATACTGTATAAGGGAACTAGTCGCACCGTTTTTTTTTTACTCATTTCGTTCTTTTTGTCAGTTAGCAGATTTAGACTTGGCGAGTTCCAATGTCTCGTATTATATCTCTTTTACGGTAACCACAGCATTGTTGGAGCGAATTCAAGACGAGACAAAACCGTCAGTAGAAGCGAAAATATCACAGGACGAAACAAATCCTATATCCAGTATTGTCGCAAAGCATGGATTAATCTTGCAATGATAGTGAGATGTTGCAAAATTACATGGCAAACGTTGAGCTACAGTCTTATGGTCGCACAGAATACGCATAAACAGTTGCGATTTATCTTAGGATCTTTAAAAGTCGTGCATCACTTTTACGAGTACTTAAAACGTTGTAAAATGTTCGTACTAATGTCTATGCGTTGTAGTGCAATAATTTGGATCGCATTCGGGCGCATTTGAATAGTGTGCATGTCCACATTTTAAGGAGATTGATGCGACCACAAAAAAACGCATGCACCGATCGCGAGAGCTCGTGCAACGCCAAAAAATTCCGATCGCAAAGTGTGGTGAGGTGTTCATTTGCAAATGGTGAAAGGGGCTTAAGACATACTTAGTGTAGGACTCAGGCAGGTCCTAAGAATCCGCCTAAGTCCCACTTATGACCTAATTTAAGTCAAAGGCTTAACATGCTTTATGTTACGAGCCTCAGTCCATTGTTTGTTTTGTTTTGGCGTTCTCGAACACTGCCCGTGTCGTAATATCGTGATGCCGTTAGAACTTGATGGAATAATATAGTGAATTTCTTTTTATGGTTTGTTCTACATTTTACCTCATCAATAAAGCATTTCACATACTCTGAAAATAATTTGTCCATTAAGTCGAAATATTTAACCGAGGCAACCCTTGTCTGTAACATCACTGAGAGTTGTTTTTTTTGGTCTGAATTCAGATGATTTTCTCAGGTTTCACGATTTTATATAAATAATCACATGTACTTCTTGTAAACTGACCATTATGTGTTAACAACCTATTCAGCAGGCCGCTCACTTACTATATTGAAAATGTTACAGCTCAATATGAGCACTGTTATTATCTATATTGATTAAATCAAACCTTTGATATTGGTGAATATCAAGATATTAATTGTGTTTAAGATATGTTATTGATACACTGTATTTAAATGCTGAATTGAAATAATTAACACACAACTTCTAAATTTGTGTTAAACTTAAATATAAAAAATATATACTTGAAAATAAGTTTAAGGCACCTTAAGACACTCTTCTACTTACTCAAAACTAAGAACAAGTCCTTCTTAAACACAGTCTTTGACTTAAGTACCGTTTAAATTACGAGCGCCAGGACAGTTATCTTGAATCCAAAAGTCTTAAAATTAGCGCAGATCAGCACAATTAAAAGACTGAAGATTTATGGTTCACGGTATTTGTTGGAATTAAATTGGCATCTTAAAGGGGCATGGTCACGATTTTGGTCAAAAATTATTCTTTCGATTTTAATGTTAACAATGCTTCAGTAAGACATTTTTAATAGGCAACCAAAATTTGATTGCCATTTCTTGAGTTATAAGCAAGTTCTAGAGCTTACAATTCTTCGCTATGTAAACAAAACTTTTGTTTACATTTTGAATGTTGAAGTGAAAATTCCAGTTTTAGACCTCAAATGAATGTGTTAATCGTTAGAAACTGTTTATTTATGCTTAAAATGAATACAAAGATAGACAAATAAGCTTGAAAACGTTTTTTTTACTGGTATATTGAACCTATGTAAACAAAAACAGGGCATGAGCCTTGTTTACATGACGAGGAATTGTGAGCCCTGTATCATGCTTAAAACTCATCGACTGGCATCTAAATTTCATTTGGTCATTAGAAATGCATTCCTAAAGCACTGTAAATAATAAAAACAGAAAATAAAATTTAACCAAATCGTGACCATGACCCTTTAAGGTTTGAGTGACCATATTTGATTTTTCTTTTTAAATAGAGTGTGACAATAGAACATTTGGACCAGGATGTGGTCATAAATGTGGAGAATGCATCAATATTACTCAATGTAACAACATCAATGGGATCTGTGAATTTGGATGTGCACCTGGATTCTTGGGTGTGACATGTAACGAAAGTTAGTATTATTATTGAAGATTTTGATCGTAGAGGAAATCTTCAAAACATTCAAATAAGATTAGGAAACTTTTAAAGCTTCTGCAAAAAATGAAATTGTTTGCTATGCTTTTACTAATAACATTATAATTTTGTTTTGAACTGTTAGGTGATATGAATTCAGTTCTGCTGAAATTGTTATAAACCCAAGCGTTAATATAACGCATCGATGATTCTATAACAGGCTCAATTTTAAGTAGAGGTCAATTACGAAGTTGAAAAGCCTTTGTTTATTGATTTAGTGATTACAATCTGTGATCAGTAAACAACTGTTTGTACATTTATTTCAAATCTTGCAAAATAGTTAAGATGTCATGGTTTAAAACATTAAAGGGGCATGGTCACGATTTTGGTCAAAAATTATTTGTACGATTTTAATGTTAACAATGCTTTGGTAAGGCATTTCTAATAGTCAATCACAATTTTAGTGTCATTCGTTGAGTTATAAGCGAGTTAGAGCGCATAACATTCTTCGCTATGTAAATAAAGTGTTTGTTTACATTTTGAATGATGAAGTGAAAATTCCTGTTTAAGACCAAAAATGAATGTGTTAAACGTTAGGAACTGTTTATCTATGATTAAAATGAATACAAATATTTACCAAATCAGCTTAAAAATATTTTTAACTGGTATGTTGAACCTATGTAAACAGATACAGGGCACGAGCCTTGTTTACATGACAAAGAATTGTGAGCTCTGTATCTTTCTTATAAGTCCATGAAAGACTCTCAAATTTCATTTGATCATAGAATTCGGCCAAAATCGTTACCATGCCCCTTTAAACCCATAAGCGCTCTTTGTTAGTTTTTCGTTCATCGGCAGCTCTTTACATAAAGTAGCTAACAATCTACATATTGAATTGACATTACACAGAGAGCTGTTTACAAAATAAGGGAGACAATGATTATTTATTGTCTTGAAAGCTATCCCCATTGAACCCTATCCTATAATATTGCTTAAACTCTAAGTTATTACTTGATTCCAGCATAATATCCTAGGTTTTTGAAAGACTTGTATTGTTTTATTTAATTTATTTTACATCATGATAACGTTTTGATTACAGACGTATTTAATATTCTTATGGTCATTAAGGTCTTCCGTTTCCAACGGAAGACCTTATAGTGATTGTAATGTTTCTTATTAAGGTCTTCCGTTGGAAACGGAAGACCTTATTGTTTTTGCTTTGTTTCTTTTCCTCTATTATTATTATTATTTTTTTTTCTCCCACGTTTTCTCGAAAACGCTTCAGTCGATTTTGATAAAAATTTTAGATCTTGTTTATGACAACATTTGTAAGAAAAGTACATGGGATTTTTTTGGTCGTCACTTCCGGTCCCGAGATATTAAAGATTTTATGTTTTTGCTTGTTCACGAGTTTTCTCCAAAAGTATTTAAGATAGAACTTTTAAATTTTCAGAGATCGTAGAGAGTGAACGGCCGCAGTGTACTACGCATATCCGAACGTCTGCCGTCACTTCCGGTCGTCAGCGGAAGGAAATGAAAAACCTTAATTTTTCAATTTTTTGAACTTGAATTTTTTTTATGTTACTATTCGATAGAGACACTCTAAAAACCTCTGAATATGAAATCTGTTTTAAAATCGATCCATGCATTCTCGAGATTTTGGGCTCCAAAGTTCTGAAGCGAGAGTCCGCGTAGCTCAGTCGTTAGAGTGGTGGACTTGTGTCCAGGCGACCCGGGTTCAGTCCCCGAGTGCCGATTATTTGTTCTTGCTTAACTGTGTTTTGTTTAACGATTTTATCTTTATAATGATGGATTTGAATGTTTTCCGTTTTCTTTTTGTCATAAATAAAAATAATAGCGGCTTTTTTTCAGTACAAATATAGAGCTCTTTTCTGTCAACTGCTCGCTAAATTCGGACGATTGTCGCATTGCCGGCATCAAAGACATGCCGCCGAAGCACCCCTGCAGTTCGACCGCATTAGAGTTCACTGGATCGCTTTGCCGGCATCAAAGAAATGCCGCCATTTCAATGATTGTATACACACAACATTTAGCAATGCACCAACGTTTTTAGTATTTTACATAGCTTAAAAAGAAAGGTTGTTTTGTATTTATTCAAACATTTAGATATGTACATGTATGCATGTATACATGCGTTTATTGACAAATGTTGCGTTTATATTGAATTCCTGAACACTAAAATCTCTCTCTCTCTCTCTCTCCCTCTCTCTCTCTCTCTCTCTCTCTCTCTCTCTCTCTCTCTCTCTCTCTCTCTCTAAAAGATCTACTACAGGTAACATGGAGTAATGAGGCTAGAGGCTAATGTACATTTGACGTCCAAAAAAGTAAATACGTATTTTTTTCTAGTTACGGGATATTGTCTACGGATGTTATTTTTTGAAATTCACTGTTCAATGATTTAATAACAAATCTATTGACTGTCTGGGATTAAAAAAAAACGATTTTTATTATCAACTGAATGCTTAACATTGGTCATTTAGACATAACACTTGGGTATCGTTTGGATTCGGGAAAATGGGGAATAAATAATCATACTATATTTCTAATGATGTAGGTTATTTTATTTGCTGACTTACCAGAATTTTTTGTTATGCAGTTATTGTCGGCAAAGAAAAACTTGAGACAAAAAGAAATATAATACATATGAAAAAGCAGATAAAACAATTATAAATTTCTTTATCAAATCAGAGACGTAAATGTTATTTATGTCTCTGATCAAATCGATTTCTGATTAATCTCTCTCTCTCTCTCTCTCTCTCTCTCTCTCTCTCTCTCTCATCATACATATGTAGTGTGTAGCATGTAAATGTTATGGCATTTTATATATTTTATTTCTGAAAACTTTAAAAGTAAAAAGTAAATCCATAAATTGCGTTTGAGCAATACTGCTGTTGTCATAGGCAAAATCCCATCGTGAGCTCTGGACCGGTAAATGTCCAAGTAAAAATAAACTGGCGACTTCGAGAGAATAATGCGTATATCTCCCCTATTGTAAGACCCATCAACTTAAAATTCGGCAGGAGTGTATCTCAAACATTACTTTTATGAAAAATACATGCACGTTGCGAGTGTTTTTAAAGATTAATTGATTTTTTAGGATTTTGAAGCGAGCTGATAGTTTTCTATCTGGGTCAGAGTTCGACCTCTTTCTTTATGTATGGTTTCATTGAAATTAATGTTGAAATGGGCGTGGCCCCTGTGCAGCCACGAAATATTTCTGTTGCATGTATATTTCTTTTTTTCCGTTTAGTCTGAATCTACGATAGCGTGTGAACTACTTATGAATGTAAGAACTGTGGAAATTACTGCATCAAATTTTTACCGAATAAATTTACGTGTTACTAATTTCGTTATTTCTACATTTATAAAGATTCTATCAATCCTGCTGAAATAAAACAGTCAAAGATAATAGTAAACGACACGAACAAAAATTCTCAACACTGAAATACATGGGTAAACTGCATCAGTCATTGTTTTAGGACTTCCCCTAATAGTTGTTACACGAACCCGAGATCCACACCTCAAAATTCTATTTTCGATTTATTTACGACGAAAATCAAGCTCGGGTCTTTTCACCCCCCTCCAGACAAAAACGCGTCAATATTTCAAATGACCTCGCACTGTTACCAAACCTAAATAGTCAGACATCTTACACTTTGTTTTTCATCTCATACAAAAACTCAGCTCTTCTCCCGGGCGAAAACGCCCCAAATTCAAACACAAATTCGGGAATTATATGGCGTCAGCCATGTTTTGAGACAACTGCAAAGGCTGTGTGTTCTAATCTCGCCGGAGCCAAGATTTGTTCTTTCTCTCTATTTCTTTCTCTGCTTTTTATTTAATTTTCTAACTAAAATAATCAACATAAAAGGGTTGTTGGACTGTAGTACAAGTTGAAAAACACTCTTCAATTAAGATTTAGACAAATACAGTCTTTTATTATTAGGGTCTTCCGTCTTCAGCGGAAGACACTTCTATTCTTATTGTTATTAGGGTCTTCCGTTTACAAAGGAAGGCCCTCTTTTTTTCTTCGGTTTCTTTTTATTACAGGTTATCAGACCTGTTATTAAGTCAATAGACCTCTTATTTAATATGAAATAAAATGGGACTGGTCCTTAAAATTAAGGATCCTACAGGTGTATAATCCTTCATCCATCGCTCTTTTAGATCACATCTGCATTTCCTGATATGTTTCGTTGATGAAGATAAAAGGCAAGGTCATTTCCTGTTCTAAAAATCGGACGGAAGACCTCCTCGTTGCTCGCAACGAGATCGTGTCTAGTTATTATTAGGGTCTTCCGTCTTCAGCGGAAGACCCTTCTATTATTGTAATGTTTCTTTTTCACTTTTCTTATTATTAGGGTCTTCCGTCTTCAGCGGAAGACCCTTCTATTATTGTAATGTTTCTTTTTCACTTTTCTTATTATTAGGGTCTTCCGTCTTCAGCGGAAGACCCTTCTATTATTCTATTGTTTCTTTTTCACTTTTCTTATTATTCTTTTTTTTTTTCTTACAAATTTTGTGCAGGCGATTTCTCGGAGATGGCCCGCTCGATTTGAGTCAACTTTTCAGGGATGATGCCACGTCATCTGAAGTTTGTACCGCCGCGACAATTTTTAAAAATATACTTCCGGTCGGAAGTTATCGTCGTTTTACGATTTTTAAAAGCCAATTTTGTCGGTCGGGTTTCACAAAAACGAGTAAAGATAGAGAACTGAAATTTTCAGAGATGATAGAACTACCGTTTTTCTGGTGCACCTTGGTATAGAGAATGTCCACCGTCACTTCCGGTCGTCACCGGAAAGAAATTTCAAAAATTGAATTTTTCGATTTTTTTATTTTTTAATATATTTCTTTGAAATTTTTACACCTTATAGTGACCCTTTCACTGATTTAGAATATGCAATTTGTTTTAAAATCGATCAAGGCATTCTCGAGAAATTAAGCGTCAAAGTTCTGAAGCGAGAGTCCGAGTAGCTCAGTCGATAGAGTCGTGGACATGGCCAAGGCGACCCGGGTTCAAGCCTCGAGTGCCGCAAATTTTTTAAAACTATTTTTCGCTTAGATTTACGTTTTTATCTTTGAATTGATAATTTTGATCTTATCTATTCAATAATCGAACGGAAGACCCACTCGTTGCTCGCAACGAGATCGAATCTAGTTAGGGTCTTCCGTTTCCAACGGAAGACCCTATTGTTTTTCTTCGGATTCTTTTTCATTATTATTATTCTTCCTCTGACTTTTTTTGTGGCTTATATCTCAAAAACTATTCAACCGATTTCCATGAAATTTTCAGAACTTATTTGGTATCGTAAACACTCGAGGTTATTAAAATCTAAACTTATGAAGTCACTTCCGGTTTCAGAAATTGACGATTTTGTAAAATTTTAAGGGTCATTTTGTCCACGCATCTCCTCCGAAACTAATCAAGATAGAAGCTTGAAATTTTCAGGGATTGTAGATAAATGTATGTAGATGTACCCCATTGACTTCACTTATGAAAATTGTGTTAGGCTTCGAAGCTCGCCTGAACCTGAAAATAAGCACCAAATTTTTCCACGAAATTTTTGAACATTTTCTGAAATATCTTTTCATGTATACATATTTTGTGAAAAAATGTAATGCAAAAGATTTTATTCTTGCAAGACCTTTAATTTGATATAAAGGAAAAGGGGCTGGCCCCTCAAATTAGGGGCCTAGAGGGCTCTAAAGTCTTCTTACAATAACCTTTTACTGAACAACAATTTGTTATCAATCATAGAAGCAAAAATGTTAATCGTACAACTGTTTATCTGTACAGTACCATAGCTTAGTCATATATGACGTAATTAGAGGTTTCAAGGGGCCAGAAGTTCAAAACTTTGATCATTTATATCGGAAAAAAAGAGAAACATTTTGAAAAGCAATGTAGAACAAAATTTGCTCAAAATGATGTTCTGTACAATATGCCACCTTAAATTTTTGATGATGGCCCAACTAAGGATTTTAAGGGTTGGCCCCTTAAACACATTTATACAGATATCTCGAGAACGGTTAACACTTTGTGAACACTTGTTGAACTAAATATGTTTATATTTGCAAGACCTTTAATTTGATATCAAGAAAAAGGGGCTGGCCCCTCAAATTAGGGGCCAAGAGGGCTCTAAAATCTTCTTACAATAACTCTTTACTGAACAAAAATTTGTTATAAATTATAAAAGCAAAAATGTTCACTGTACAGCTGTTTATCCTTTTATTTGATATAAAGAAAAAAAGGGCTCGCCCCTCTAATTAGGGACTAAAAGGGCTAGTAAGTCTTTTTATGATAACTTTTTTATAAGCAATAATTTGATATTTTTCATTTAGCAAAAACAAGGAACTTTTTAAGCTTAATCTAACGCTGAAATTCGTTTTAAAATCTGACCATGCACTACAGAGAAATTGGGGTTTGAAATTTGATTTTTCCGAAAATTTTGATTCCGCGTTCTTGGTTTAAAAAATAATTCGTACCAAAAATAATCGTGTCAAGTCGTACATGAACACATTCGGGTTTATTTTGTTAAGTCATTCTTGAAATCGGAAAGGTTTTTGTTAAGCCGTACTAAAAATCATTCGGATTTTTGTTAAGTCGTTCCAAGAATTATTCGATTTTTTTCTTATTGTTTTAGTTACTCTTGTTCTTGGCTTAAGATCACTGCTTCTTACAGGTACTTCTAGCTTTTCTCTCGACATTAACGGAAGACCCACTCGTTGCTTTGCAACGAGCTTTGCTCTAGTTATTATTATTATTCTTTTTTTGTCTTACAAATTTTGTGCAGGCGATTTCTCGAAGATGTCTCGTTCGATTTCCTTCAAATTTTCAGGGCTGATGCCTAGTCATATGAATTTTATACCGCCGGAACAATTTTTAAAAATTCACTTCCAGTCGGAAGTTATCGTCGTTTTACGATTTTTAAAAGTCAATTTTGTTGGCGATGTTTCTCAAAAACGAGTAAAGATAGAGAACTGAAATTTTCAGAGATGATAGATCTAGCAATATCCTCGTGCACCTCGGTCAAGAGAATGTTGGCCGTCACTTCCGGTCGTCACCGGAAGCAAATTTAAAAAATGAAAATTTTCAACTTTTTGTTTTGATATATTTTTTCAAATTAGATGATAGTGACCCTTTCACTGATTCAGAATATGTAATTTGTTTTAAAATCGATCAAGGCTTTCTCGAGAAATTAAGCGTCAAAGTTCTGAAGCGAGAGTCTGAGTAGCTCAGTCGATAGAGTCGTGGACATGGCACAGGCGACCCGGGTTCAAGCCCCGAGTGCCGCAAATTTTTTTTAACTACTTTTTGCTAAGATTTGATTTTTTATCTTAAAAATGATGGATTCTCTTCTTTTCCGTTTTGATTTTGTAAAGAAATTACAATAATAGCGCTTTTCCCCGTATTTGTGTATTGAGATCCATAGCTATGTATTCATACTGAAATAAAGTTAACATGTTGAAAAAAATCAATAGTTACATCTTTAAAACAACGCTTATACATTGTTCTGACGTATGTATTTTATATAGAAATTGCATAATATTTGATATTTAGAATTTAATATTCTCCGTTTCATATAGAAGTCACTGACCGACCCCCCCCCCCCCCCCCCCCCAATTCATAAAATCATTTAGTTTTTCTGACCCGATTTTACTTGATCTTTGATCTTGGACCATTAATTCCAACTTAGCTCCATTCTAGATTACTGTACTAAATACCAGAACAATTCGTTCATTATTAACAGAATTATGAACTTTTTGGCATTTGAGTTTCAATCGTCGTGTTTGACGTGTACTGTACAAAAAAATTCTAACTCCCGAGCCCTTCACTCAATTCTAATGAAAATTCGTGAAAATAAACCTCGGACTCCATTCTTATTATCTGTCAAATATGCAGCGGATTGAACAATTAAAAAGAATCAAACGGCGCGTATAGCCTATACGCGGAAATAAAATTTACACACTACACACACCGACACCCCCCCCCCCCCCCACCCACCCCATTTCACAAAATCATTAAGTTTTTCTGGACTGATTTTACTGAATCTTTCATCTTGAACCTTTATTTTCAACCTAGTACCATTCAAGATTACTGTACTAATTACCAGACCAATTCGTTCACTTTTAAGAGAGTTATGAATTTTTGGACATTTGAGTTTCGATTGGCGTACTTGACATGTACATGTACTGTAGAAAAAAATTCTAATTCCCGAGCCCTTCACTCAATCCTAATGAAATTTTGTGTAAATGTACCTCGGACCCCATTCTTATTATCTGCCAAATATGCAGCGGATTGATCAATTAAGAAGAAATTCCTGAGATCAAGCGGCAAGTATAGCCTGTACAAGGACTTAAAATTTACACAGTACAAGGGATGTAAGCAGCCGCGTAATATTTCTGTTGCATGTATATTTCTTGTTTTCCGTTTAGTCTGTATCTACGATAGCGTGTGAACTACTTATGAATGTTAGAACTGTGGAAATTACTGTCATCAAATTTTTACCGAATAAAATTACGTGTTACTGATTTCATTATTTCTCCATTTATAATTATTTTTACCAATCCTGTTGAAATAAAACAGTCAAACACAATAATAAACGACACGAAAAAAAATCTCAACACTGAAATAAATGTGTAAAATGCATCAGTCATTGTTTTAGGACTTTACTTCCCCTAATTGTCGTTAACCGAATCCGAGATCCACACCTCAAAATTCTACTTTCGATTTATTTACGACGAAAATCAAGCTCGGGTCTTTTCACCCCCCTCCAGACAAAAACACGCATCAATATTTCAAATGACATCGCACTGTTACCAAACCTGTGTGGTCAGACATCTCACACATCGTTCCTCATCTCATACAAAAATTCAGCTCCTCTCCCGGGCGGAAACGCCCCAAATTCAAAGAGAAATTCGGGAATTATTTCGCGTCAGCCATGTTTTGACGTGAACCTTTGCTGAAATACTGCTATGACACCTGCAAAGGCCTCGCCGGAGCTAAGATTTCTTCTTTCTCTCTATTTCTTTCTTTCCATTTTTTTTTTGGGGGGAGATTTTCTAACTAAAATATTCAACATAAAGGGGCTGTTTGAATGTAGTACATGTTGAAAAACACTCTTCCTTTAAGATTTAGACAAAAACAGCCTTTTATTATTAGGGTCTTCCGTCTTCAGCGGAAGACCCTTCTATTATTGTAATGTTTCTTTTTCACTTTTCTTATTATTAGGGTCTTCCGTCTTCAGCGGAAGACCCTTCTATTATTCTATTGTTTCTTTTTCACTTTTCTTATTATTCTTTTTTTTTTTTCTTACAAATTTTGTGCAGGCGATTTCTCGGAGATGGCCCGCTCGATTTGGGTCAAATTTTCAGGGATGATGCCACGTCATCTGAAGTTTGTACCGCCGCGACAATTTTTTCAAAATTCACTTCCGGTCGGAAGTTATCGTCGTTTTACGATTTTTTAAAGTTAATTTTGTCGGTCGGGTTTCACAAAAACGAGTAAAGATAGAGAACTGAAATTTTCAGAGATGATAGAACTACCGTTTTTCTGGTGCACCTCGGTATAGAGAATGTCCGCCGTCACTTCCGGTCGTCACCGGAAAGAAATTTCAAAAATTGAATTTTTCGACTTTTTTATTTTTTAATATATTTCTTTGAAATTTTTACACCTTATAGTGACCCTTTCACTGATTCAGAATATGTAATTTGTTTTAAAATCGATCAAGGCATTCTCGAGAAATTAAGCGTCAAAGTTCTGAAGCGAGAGTCCGAGTAGCTCAGTCGATAGAGTCGTGGACATGGCCAAGGCGACCCGGGTTCAAGCCTCGAGTGCCGCAAATTTTTTTTTAACTATTTTTCGCTTAGATTTACGTTTTTATCTTTGAATTGATAATTTTGATCTAATCTATTCAATAATCGAACGGAAGACCCACTCGTTGCTCGCAACGAGATCGAATCTAGTTATTATTCTTTTTTTGTCTTACAAATTTTGTGCAGGCGATTTCTCAGAGATGACTCGTTCGATTTCCTTCAAATTTGCAGGGCTGATGCCTTGTCATATGAATTTTATACCCCCGGAACAATTTTGAAAAATTCACTTCCGGTCGGAAGTTATCGTCGTTTTACAATTTTTAAAAGTCAATTTTGTCGGCGATGTTTCTCAAAAACGAGTAAAGATAGAGAACTGAAATTTTCAGAGATGATAGATCTAGCAATATCCTCGTGTACCTCGGTCACGAGAATGTTGGCCGTCACTTCCGGTCGTCACCGGAAGGAAAATTAAAAAATGAAAATTTTCAACTTTTTATTTTTATATATTTTTTCCAATAAGATGATAGTGACCCTTTTACTGATTCAGAATATGTAATTTGTTTCAAAATCGATCAAGGCGTTCTCGAGAAATTAAGCGTCAAAGTCCTGAAGCGAGAGTCCGAGTAGCTCAGTCGATATAGTCGTGGACATGGCCCAGGCGACCCGGGTTCAAGCCTGGAGTGCCGCAAATTTTTTTTTCATTTTTTTCGCTTAGATCTACGATTTTATCTTTGAATTGATAAGTTTAATCTAATCTATTCAAAAATCGAACGGAAGACCCACTCGTTGCTCGCAACGAGATCGAATCTAGTTATTATTAGGGTCTTCCGTCTTCAGCGGAAGACCCTTCTATTATTCTATTGTTTCTTTTTCACTTTTCTTATTATTCTTTTTTTTTTTCTTACAAATTTTGTGCAGGCGATTTCTCGGAGATGGCCCGCTCGATTTGGGTCAAATTTTCAGGGATTATGCCACGTCATCTGAAGTTTGTACCGCCGCGACAATTTTTCAAAATTCACTTCCGGTCGGAAGTTATCGTCGTTTTACGATTTTTAAAAGCCAATTTTGTCGGTCGGGTTTCACAAAAACGAGTAAAGATAGAGAACTGAAATTTTCAGAGATGATAGAACTACCGTTTTTCTGGTGCACCTCGGTATAGAGAATGTCCGCCGTCACTTCCGGTCGTCACCGGAAAGAAATTTCAAAAATTGAATTTTTCGACTTTTCTATTTTTTAATATATTTCTTTGAAATTTTTACACCTTATAGTAACCCTTTTACTGATTCAGAATATGTAATTTGTTTTAAAATCGATCAAGGCATTCTCGAGAAATTAAGCGTCAAAGTTCTGAAGCGAGAGTCTGAGTAGCTCAGTCGATAGAGTCGTGGACATGGCCAAGGCGACCCGGGTTCAAGCCTCGAGTGCCGCAAATTTTTTTTTAACTATTTTTCGCTTAGATTTACGTTTTTATCTTTGAATTGATAATTTTGATCTAATCTATTCAATAATCGAACGGAAGACCCACTCGTTGCTCGCAACGAGATCGAATCTAGTTATTATTCTTTTTTTGTCTTACAAATTTTGTGCAGGCGATTTCTCGGAGATGACTCGTTCGATTTCCTTCAAATTTGCAGGGCTGATGCCTAGTCATATGAATTTTATACCCCCGGAACAATTTTTAAAAATTCACTTCCGGTCGGAAGTTATAGTCGTTTTCCGATTTTTAAAAGTCGATTTTGTCGGCGATGTTTCTCAAAAACGAGTAAAGATAGAGAACTGAAATTTTCAGAGATGATAGATCTAGCAATATCCTCGTGTACCTCGGTCACTAAAATGTTGGCCGTCACTTCCGGTCGTCACAGGAAGCAAAATTAAAAAATGAAAATTTTCAACTTTTTATTTTTATATATTTTTTCCAATAAGATGATAGTGACCCTTTTACTGATGCAGAATATGTAATTTGTTTCAAAATCGATCAAGGCGTTCTCGAGAAATTAAGCGTCAAAGTCCTGAAGCGAGAGTCCGAGTAGCTCAGTCGATATAGTCGTGGACATGGCCCAGGCGACCCGGGTTCAAGCCTGGAGTGACGCAATTTTTTTTTCTCAAAATTTTCGCTTAGATCTACGATTTTATCTTTGAATTGATAAGTTTAATCTAATCTATTCAAAAATCGAACGGAAGACCCACTCGTTGCTCGCAACGAGATCGAATCAAGTTATTATTAGGGTCTTCCGTCTTCAGCGGAAGACCCTTCTATTATTCTATTGTTTCTTTTTCACTTTTCTTATTCTTATTATTAGGGTCTTCCGTCTTCAGCGGAAGACCCTTCTATTATTCTATTGTTTCTTTTTCACTTTTCTTATTCTTATTATTAGGGTCTTCCGTCTTCAGCGGAAGACCCTTCTATTATTCTTCGGTTTCTTTTTCACTTTTCTTATTCTTATTATTAGGGTCTTCCGTCTTCAGCGGAAGACCCTTCTATTATTCTATTGTTTCTTTTTCACTTTTCTTATTGTTATTATTATAATTCTTTTTTTTCTTACCGATTTTGTGCAGACGATTTCTCAGAGATGGCTCGATCGATTTCAATGAAATTTTCAAGATTAACGTGTTTTTATCTGAAGTTTATTGTTTTTTATCCATTTCTGAAAATACACTTCCGGTCGGAAGTTATCGTCCGTTTACGATTTTAAAAAGTCAATTTTGTCTGCGACGTTTCTCAAAAACGAGAAAAGATATAGGGCTAAAATTTTCTGAGATGATAGCTCTACCGTTTTTCTGGTGCAACACACTCACCAAAATGTCCGTCGTCACTTCATCTTGTAATTGGAAAAAAATTGCAAAAATCGATTTTTTCGACTTTTTTATTTTTTAATATTTTTCTTTGAAATTTTTACACCTTATAGTGACCCTTTCACTGATTCAGAATATGTAATTTGTTTTAAAATCGATCAAGGTATTCTCGAGAAACTAAGCGTCAAAGTTCTGAAGCGAGAGTCCGAGTAGCTCAGTCGATAGAGTCGTGGACATGGCCCTGGCGGCCAGGGTTCAAGCCCCGAGTGCCGCAAATTTTTTTTCACTATTTTTCGCTTAGATCTACGGTTTTATCTTTTGATTTGATAAGGTTGATCTAATCTATTCAAAAATCGGGCGGAAGACCCACTCGTTGCTCGCAACGAGATCGAATCTAGTTATTATTATTATTCTTTTTTTTTCTTACCGATTTTGTGCAGACGATTTCTCAGAGATGGCTCAACCGATTTCATTCAAATTTTCAAGATTAACGCGACTTTATCTGAAGTTTATTGTTTTTTATCCATTTTTGAAAATACACTTCCGGTCGGAAGTTATCGTCCGTTTACGATTTTTAAAAGTCAGTTTTGTCTGTCGGGTTTCTCAAAAACGAGCAAAGATATAGAGCTGAAATTTTCAGAGATGATAGATCTACCGTTTTTCTAATGTACCTCGGTATAGCGAATGTCCGCCGTCACTTGCGGTCGTCATCGGAAGGAAATTTGAAAAATTGAATTTTTCGACTTTTTTATTTTTTAATATTTTTCTTTGAAATTTTTACACCTTATAGTGACCCTTTTACTGATTAAGAATATGTAATTAGTTTTAAAATCGATCAAGGCATTCTCGAGAAATTAAGCGTCAAAGTTCTGAAGCGGAGTCCGAGTAGCTCAGTCGTTATAGTCGTGGACATGGCCAAGGCGACCCGGGTTCAAGCCTCGAGTGCCGCAAAAAAAATTTCTCTTTTTTTCGCTAAGATCTATGATTTTATCTTTAAATTGATAAGTTTAATTTTATCTATTCAAAAATTGGACGGAAGACCCACTCGTTGCTCGCAACGAGATCGAATCTAGTTATTATTAGGGTCTTCCGTCTTCAGCGGAAGACCCTTCTATTATTCTATTGTTTCTTTTTCACTTTTCTTATTGTTATTATTATAATTCTTTTTTTTCTTACCGATTTTGTGCAGACGATTTCTCGGAGATGGCTCGATCGATTTCATTCAAATTTTCAGGATTAACGTGTTTTTATCTGAAGTTTATTGTTTTTTATCAATTTCTAAAAATACACTTCCGGTCGGAAGTTATCGTCCGTTTACGATTTTAAAAAGTTAATTTTGTCTGCGACGTTTCTCAAAACCAAGAAAAGATAGAGAGCTGAAATTTTTTAGAGATGATAGATCTACCGTTTTTCTGGTGCAACACACTCACCAAAATGTCCCCCGTCACCTTCTGTCGTTATTGGAAGAAAATTTCAAAAATTGATTTTTTCGACTTTTTTATTTTTTAATATTTTTTTTTGAAATTTTTACACCTTATAGTGACCCTTTCACTGATTCAGAATATGTAATTTGTTTAAAAAGCGATCAAGGCAGTCTTGAGAAATTAAGCGTCAAAGTTCTGAAGCGAGAGTCCGAGTAGCTCAGTCGATAGAGTCGTGGACATGGCCCAAGCGACCCGGGTTCAAGCCTCGAGTGCCGCCAATTTTTTTTTTCTATTTTTCGCTTATATCTACGTTTTTATCTTTGAATTGATAAGTTTGATCTTATCTATTCAAAAATCGAACGGAAGACCCACTCGTTGCTCGCAACGAGATCGAATCTAGTTATTATTCTTTTTTTTTCTTACCGATTTTGTGCAGACGATTTCTCAGAGATGGCTCAACCGATTTCATTCAAATTTTCCACATTAACGCGATTTTATCTGAAGTTTATTGTTTTATATCCATTTTTGAAAATACACTTCCGGTCGAAAGTTATCGTCCGTTTACGATTTTAAAAAGTCAATTTTGTCTGTCGGGTTTCTCAAAAACGAGCAAAGATATTGAGCTGAAATTTTCAGAGATTATAGATCTACCGTTTTTCTAATGTACCTCGGTCAAGAGAAGGTCCGCCGTCACTTCCGGTCGTCACCGGAAGGAAATTTGAAAAATTAAATTTTTCGACTTTTTTATTTTTTAATATTTTTCTTTGAAATTTTTACACCTTATAGTGACCCTTTTACTGATTAAGAATATGTAATTAGTTTTAAAATCGATCAAGGCATTCTCGAGAAATTAAGCGTCAAAGTTCTGAAGCGGAGTCCGAGTAGCTCAGTCGTTATAGTCGTGGACATGGCCCAGGCGACCCGGGTTCAAGCCTCGAGTGCCGCAAAAAATTTTTCTCTTTTTTTCGCTAAGATCTATGATTTTATCTTTGAATTGATAAGTTTAATCTTATCTATTCAAAAATTGGACGGAAGACCCACTCGTTGCTCGCAACGAGATCGAATCTAGTTATTATTATTATTCTTTTTTTTTCTTACCGATTTTGTGCAGACGATTTCTCAGAGATGGCTCAACCGATTTCATTCAAATTTTCCACATTAACGCGATTTTATCTGAAGTTTATTGTTTTATATCCATTTTTGAAAATACACTTCCGGTCGAAAGTTATCGTCCGTTTACGATTTTAAAAAGTCAATTTTGTCTGTCGGGTTTCTCAAAAACGAGCAAAGATATTGAGCTGAAATTTTCAGAGATTATAGATCTACCGTTTTTCTAATGTACCTCGGTCAAGAGAAGGTCCGCCGTCACTTCCGGTCGTCACCGGAAGGAAATTTGAAAAATTAAATTTTTCGACTTTTTTATTTTTTAATATTTTTCTTTGAAATTTTTACACCTTATAGTGACCCTTTTACTGATTAAGAATATGTAATTAGTTTTAGAATCGATCAAGGCATTCTCGAGAAATTAAGCGTCAAAGTTCTGAAGCGGAGTCCGAGTAGCTCAGTCGTTATAGTCGTGGACATGGCCCAGGCGACCCGGGTTCAAGCCTCGAGTGCCGCAAAAAATTTTTCTCTTTTTTTCGCTAAGATCTATGATTTTATCTTTGAATTGATAAGTTTAATCTTATCTATTCAAAAATTGGACGGAAGACCCACTCGTTGCTCGCAACGAGATCGAATCTAGTTAAGGTCTTCCGTTTCCAACGGAAGACCTTATTGTTATTGCTTTGATTCTTTTCCTCTATTATTATTATTATTCTTTTTTTTTTCTCCCACGTTTTCTCAAAAATGCTTCAGCCGATTTTCATGAAATTTTCAGACCTTATTCAGGACAAAATTTGTAAGAAAATTACACGAGCTTTTTTTGGTCGTCACTTCCGGTACCGAGATATTAAAGATTTTACGTTTTTGCTTGTTCACGATTTTTCTCCAAAAGTATTTAAGATAGAACCTTCAAATTTTCAGAGATGGTAGAGAGTGAACGGCCGCAGTGCCCTTCGCATATCCGAACGTCCGCCGTCACTTCCGGTCGTCACCGGGAGGAAATGAAAAACCTTAATTTTTCAATTTTTTAAACTTGAATTTTTTTTATGTTTTTATTCGATAGAGACACTTAAAACACTTCAGAATATGAAATTCGTTTTTAAATCGATCCACGCATTCCCGAGATTTTGTGCTCAAAAGTTCTGAAGCGAGGGTCCGCGTAGCTCAGTCGTTAGAGTGGTGGACTTGTGCCCAGGCGACCCGGGTTCAGTCCCCAAGTGCCGATTATATTTCTTCCCTAATTTTGTTTTGTTTAAATAAATGATTTTATCTTTAAAATGATGGTTTTTATTGTTTTCCGTTTTATTTTTATAATAAATAAAGATAACAGCTTTTTAAGTACAGATATAGAGCTCGTTTCTGTCAGCAGTTGGCTTAATTCAGACGCTTGTCGCATCGCCAGCATCAAAGACATGCCGCCGAAGCTCCCTTGCAGTACGACTGCATTAGAGTTCACTGGGTCGCTTTGCCGGCATCAAAGAAATGCCGCCATCTCCTTGACTGTATGCACACAACATTTACTTAACAATGCACAAACGTTATTCTACATGGCTTTAAAATGAGGACTGATTAGTATTTATTTACATAATTATATAGATAAACGCATGCATGAATACATGCGTTTATTGACATAAGTTGCTTATATATTGATTTCCTGAACACTATAAAACACTATGAAATCTTTCTCTCTCTCTCTCTCTCTCTCTCTAAAGTACAACTGTTTTAGCATTTGAATAAGAACTAATACAAGTAACATGCAGTAAATTGGATAGAGGCTAAATGTACATTGCGTACAAAAATTATACATGTATTTATTTTAAGTTACGGGATAATGTCTTTGGATTCAAATAATTTGAAATTGTCTTCTTACTGATTGGAAGTCAACGCTAAAAAGTCATTTTTATTACAGATGGTGTACTTTTTTCTTTCTTTTTTTGTGCATGTCTATATACTGATACAAATCTGTTGCCTGTCTGGGATTAAGAAAAACCTCCGAAGTTTATACACGTAACTATACAAACGAACGGCTGACTGCGACAAGGTTTGAAAATTGACCACCCGTTTATGAGTGTTTGAGCCTAAGAATAAACAGATGTAAAAAAAAATCAATAGTTACATCTTTCAAACAACGCTTATACATTGTTCTAAAATATTTATTTTATTTAGAAATTGTACATGTGTAATATGTGATATTTAGAATTCAATAATCTACGTTTAATATAGAAGTCACCGACCGACCGACCCCCCCCCCCCCCCTCCCAATTCATAAAATCATTTAGTTTTTCTGGCCCGATTTTACTTGTATTAATAACAGAGTTATGAAGCTTTTGGCATTTGAGTTTCAAATGTCGTGTTTGACATGTACTGTAAAAAAAATTCTAACTCCCAAGCCCTTCACTCAATCCTAATGAAAATTCGTGAAAATGAACCTCGGACCACATTCTTATCGCCTGTTAAATATGCAGCGGATTGAAGAATTAAGACGAAATTCCTGAGATTAAACGACGCCTATTGCCTATACGTGGAAATTAAATTTACACAGTACACGCACCGACCCCCCCCCCCCCTCCTTCCTATTCACAAAATCATTTAGTTTTTCTGGCCTGATTTTACTGGATCATTCATCTTGAACCTTTTTTTTCAACCTAGTTCAATTCTAGATAACTGTTCTAATGACCAGACCTATTCGTTCATTTTTAAGAGAGTTATGATTTTTTGGGCATTTGAGTTACGATTGGCGTAGTTGACATGTACTGTAGAAAAAAATTCTAACTCCCGAGCCCCTTACTCAATCCTAATGAAATTTTGTGTAAATGTATCTTGGACCCCATTCTTATTGTCTGCCAAATATGCAGCGGATTGAACAATTAAGAAGAAATTCCTGAGATCAAACGGCCAGTATAGCCTGTACGGGTACTTAAAATTTACACAGTACAAGGGATGTAAGCAGCCGGTAATATTTCTGTTGCATGTATATTTCTTGTTTTCCATTTTGTCTGTATCTACGATAGCGTGTGAACTACTTATGAATGTTAGAACTGTGGAAATTACTGTCATCAAATTTTTACCGAAAAAATTTACGTGTTACTGATTTCGTTATTTCTACATTTATAAAGATTTTATCAATCCTGTTGAAATAAAACAGTAAAACATAATAGTAAACGTCACAAAAAAAATTCTCAATACTGAAATACATGGGTAAAATGCATCTGTCATTGTTTTAGGATTTGCCCTAATTGTTGTTAACCAAATCCGAGATTCACACCACAAAATTCTATTTTCGATTTATTTACGACGAAAATCAAGCTCGGGTCTTTTCACCCCCCTCCAGACACAAACAAGCATCAATATTTCAAATGACCTCGCACTGTTACCAAACCTGAATAGTCAGACATCTTACACATTGTTATTCATCTCATACAAAACTCAGCTCCTCTCCCGGGCGGAAACGCCCCAAATTCAAAGACAAATTCGGGAATTATTTCGCGTCAGCCATGTTTAAATTGAGACATGTGTTCTAATCTCGCCGGAGCCAAGATTTGTTCTTTTTTAATTTTCTAACTAAAATATTCAACATAAAAGGGTTGTTGGACTGTAGTACAAGTTGAAAAACACTCTTCAATTAAGATTTAGAAAACAGTTTTTATCATTATTCTTATTGTTATTAGGGTCTTCCGTTCACAAAGGCAGACCCTATTTTTTTTTCTTCGATATCTTTTTATCACAGGTCATTAGACCTGTTATTAGGTCAAAAGACCTCTTATTTAATATGAAATAAAATATGGGGATGGTCCTTTAAATTAGGGATCCAACGGGGTGTATAATCCTTCATCCATCCCTGTTTTAGATCAAATCTGCTTTTCCTGATGTTTCGTTGAGTAAGATAAAAGGCAAGGTCATTTCCTCTTCTAAAAATCGGACGGAAGACCTCCTCGTTGCTTGTTAAGGTCTTCCGTTTCCAACGGAAGACCTTATTGTTTTCGTACTGTTAGGGTCTTCCGTTTCCAACGGAAGACCCTCTTGTTATTCTATTGTTTCTTTTTATTATTATTAGGGTCTTCCGTTTCCAACGGAAGACCCTCTTGTTATTCTATTGTTTCTTTTTATTATTATTAAGGTCTTCCGTTTCCAACGGAAGACCTTATTGTTTTTCTTCGGGTTTTTTTTCTCATTCTTCTCCTTTTTTTTTCTTACCGATTTTGTGTCAGCGATTACTCGAAAACTGTTTGATCGATTTTAATAAAATTTGCAGATCTTATTGACATTAGTTTAAACTTGATCGGAAACTTTTTTGGTTGATGACGTCATTTCCGTTTTTGAAATATCGACGTTTTCTTGATTTTTAGAGTGTCGGCTTGTCCAAGAGAGTTATCAAAAACTCTAAAAGATATCAAGTTCAAAATTTCAGGAATGATAGACAAAAGATTGTAGATATGTAATAAGGCATTAATAAATTTCAGGCACAAAAGGCGCTAAAGCTCGGTAGGGCTCGAAAAATGAGATGAAAAAAGCGTTGTGATTTTGCTTGGTTTTCTTAGATTATCTTTTTTCTCACAAATATTTTGTTAAGACATGTAGAAGAACAAAAATTTATATTTACAAGATCTTTTGTTTGACTCCTAGAAAAAGGGGCTGGCCCCTCAAATTAAAGACCTAGAACCCTTCAAAGTTTTCACTTTATAACTCAAAAGCGGTTAAGATTTCGATATGGCTGTCGCGGCAAAAGTTGTTCATTATGATCTTATTAATGTCGTCACAATAATATTTTGTTCGGGTATTGCGTAATATGAGTGTAAAAAGCCAGACTTGTTACCATGTATTTGTGTTTTATTTGGCAAATAAACGGGGTATTTGTGCGTATAACTGACATAAAGGGTACCGGTTTACACACGGAAAGTGTTTAAACATTTAATTTAGTTATTTTCTAGTGAAACACATTATGGATAAAAGAACTGTTTCTATGCAATGCATTTGAGTCGCATTTAAAATCTAGCTGTATACCGAACTGTGTATGTTAACAATTACGTATCCGATCCCTTGCCGCAGCCGAGGAAATAGGTCACGAATGGACTAGCGAGCGGTCTGCCGTTATCTAATACACAAGATTTGCGTCTTGCTGTAATGCACACATGGGTTTTTTTATGTAGCTGCAAACACAAAACTTCCGATTTTAATGATTTTAATAGTAAATAAAAAAGATTATACCTTTACCTAATAACATAGACAGTGTACTAGCTTGCATTCGGAAAGTGTTTAAACAGTTTAATTCTTTTCTAGGGAAATATATTATGTGTATAAGAATTGCTTCTATGCAATGTATTTGAGTCGCATTTAAAATCTTGCTAACCGTATTCCGAGCTTCATGTATGTAAACAATTATACGTATCCGATCCTGGCCCGTGGCCGAGAAAATAGGTCGCGGCTGGACTACGGTCTGCCGTTATCCAATACACAAGATATACGCATTGTTGTAATGCACACACGGATTAATTTATGTAGCTGCAAACACAATGAATTCAGATTTTAACGATATTAAAGAGTAAATAAAAAAAAAGACTATATTATTACCTACGAAGTATTGCTGTTTTGCTCTCGTAATTAAAAAAAAAAAAATAGATAGTATGGTTGTCATTGAAAAAAAGGCGTTCTTTGTGTTCTTGTCTATGTCATGAAACAGTTTTATTGTTGGAAAATAAAATTCAGTTATCAAACTGCAAACGTTAACAGTTCAAACCCACCACGTTAAGTGTACATTTTCATAACACGGGCCGAGGAGATGCCGCGCTAGTGGACAGCCGATTCACTGTAGGACACATGCTTCTCGTGTTTATACGTTATCACACATTCCAATGCCCATTGATTCGTTGTTATTTTCATTTCCAACTATATTGGTTAACGATGCATCAAACCATTGATTTAAATCATAGTTCGTATAATAAAGGGGGAAAAAAGCTGCCATCAATGAATATAATACAATTGTACGTTTTACAGTCGTACGATTTGAAATGTAAATAAATTCACTTGTGTCCGTTTGTAACATTTTGCTGCTGAGAATTAAATGCATTACACTACCAATTTCAACAAAATATAGGCGATATTCACATATCTATGATAATGTGATACTTCATTTGGCTAACAAAATATTAGAATTTTTATGAGTTATGAGAGAGAGAGAGAGAGTTAAGCAGGATGTAGTAAGTAAAAGTTGAAATATATTTAAAAAGCGTTCGAGATAAGGCAGCTTAAGAAGTCCAATGTTACATGCTTGCGGTAGGTACGGGCACGATAAAACAAACCATTTTAAAACAAGTTGAGGTTTTATTTACATTCAGGCCGTAAAAAAATAAAGGTCACAATATTGGTATAACCTCTTCTCAGTGGTAGTCAGATTCATTAAAAAGCAAACTCATTGCTGATTTTATTCATTTATAAATTATTTTTTTTTGATTCTGAAAGAATATGTGACTTTTAAAAATGTAATGTACATGTACATTCATTGTAAAAGTTTTGACTGTATTCGGACAGTTGAAGATCGAGTAGCGAACACTAGACTTAGTAGATTAATTGTCTAATACAAATCGAATTGGCTTTAAAATTTGCATATTCAAGCACACTTAAATAGTTTATTCATAAATTATATTAATAAAAACGTTTGCATGCTGTATTATGTATTTGCTGTCTGATTAGGACTGTTCTTCCCCAAAAAGAAGCGCTCGGCGATCGCGTAAAAAACGTTCTGTAAAGTACAACACCTGATTGGAGTACATGCTTATACATAGGCGTCGGAACCGGGGGGGGGGGGGGGCTAGGGGGGGGGGGGGGGGGGGGGGGGGGCTAAGCCCCCCCCCCCCCCACTTTTTTTGCAAAGTTATACCTAATCATTACAAACATAGCCTGATAGAGGGTTCAGCCCCCCCCCCCACTTTTTCTCGCAGTAAAGATTATTGTTCCTAAATATACATTGAAAGACAGAAGTTGGATTCAGATGCAGTCCAGCCCCCCCCCCCCCTACGGATTAGGATTTCCATGATTTGGGGAATTACTTTTGTCTCAATATTTCTGAGGATTAGTCTAGCCCCCCCCCCCCCCCCCACTTTCAATTTGCTTCCGACGCCAGTGTTTAAATAGTCATGCTGTTTAAAATGTGTACGTTTAACTAAGCGAAATTGTAGATGTCATGGAGTCAATAGGCAAATCAAATTCGCCAATCAGGCAATATCAGTTATCTAATGCCAATGACTGATAATTTTACAAGGTAAATTAATACATGTAAATATGAGTTTTAAAGCACTCCCTGCTCCCGTGTTAAAAGCTCCCGTTACCTGCTTTCTTTTATTAACGATTTTGTGCACACATTTATTCGGAAATGGCTCAAATTTGTTACACGGGCCCGATAAGAAGATGAAAGGATGACCCCTAAAATTTCTTTCCCAAATATTTCAAGAACGGTCTCAAATTTCAAACACTGGTTGAATAACTTATAACTTAATTTGTACAAATTTTATGTGCATGAATGACAATGTTCCTGTAACTTAACAAAAAATGACACTTTTTGAAATGTAAAAGTTTCTGAATTCATCATTAAAATTAATAATGTTAGACGGCCCATGCAGCAAGTTTTTCTAGTCGAGTCTTTCGTTCATCAGCGCATCGATTGTGAACATTTCAGCGGGGTTTGGGGTTGCAACAAGAGGGTGAAACGACCACGCATTTTGACAGATTTGTCTACAAAGAGTTTAAAAGAGATGGATACAAAACACAGGTGCGATTATATCTTTAAGAGATAAAAAATGATTAATCTGTTTGCCATAAATACCAATTTTTATCATAAGAATATTTTAACATTTGGATCCGCCGAATATTTCCATTTCCCTTCATTGTTTGGTGCCTGATTTGAAATAACGTTTCGAGGTATAATAAGTTGAGAAATTTCTTCAAGCTGCATGTTCCGATTTGTCGGCCATTACAGTATCAAATAATTTTCCTTGCAAACCTAATGAATAATCTTACAAATTTATAGACGTATTTAAACGGAAGTGCTCTCCTTTCAACGTTAGAAATATTCAAAGTAAATAAAAATAAATTTGGGGCATACAAAAACCCCCTAAAATACATCATTGGAATGTTTAAAAAAGGAAACCGTTGGGTTTCATCCTCCGAATGATTGAGTTTATTCATCCTGCATGTTTTGCAATGATTATAAACAACGTAAACATCAAAACTATTAATGAACAAATGTACACTGCTTTATTTTTGTTTAAATAGTCATGCTGTATATTTTATATGTTATAATAGATTATATAAAAAAACAGATGTCAAAGTCGTAATACAATCATACTAGCTTCGACGTAAGGAGCCAGTTTAAACACGCGGCGAAATAATGCAAAACCCTTTTATGTCGATTATTTTGCGAATACACAACAAAACTTGTCTAATCCGGCGGAGGGTGGTTCTGAAAAAAAAAGGCCGGATTAGGCAACATCCGGTTTGGAGGATATTGTTGCAAATTAATTTTAGTATTTAATGCAGTAGGTCCTGGTCGTGTATTCTTGCAAAATGTTCAATTGTTCTGAATTATATTAGATTTCATCGATCTTATTTACGGTACAAATTTTCATTTTAAATATTTTTTTTCAAACAATAAATCCATAACGGAATACATACGATGGAAATCCTTGAATTAAATCGTCGTTATTGATAATCTTTCAAACATCCGATTTACCTGAAAAGTGCATGCTTCACCGTAAATTGTTAAACAAAACATTAACAAGTCAACAGGTGGCTGAAATACCTGATGGCGAGAACTGTTTTGATGCAGGGAAACAATAGATAAATATTAATATAAATGAGAATTTTATATAAAAAAAAAATTGAGCATTTTGACAGAATAATATGCAACTCTGTACGTGTAGCCATGCAACGGAGATAACAAACGATATCGGCAGTCTTACTCCCGCAGTATCCTGAATCACGGCCTGAAAAAAATTGGGTGAACTATAATCTAATTATCCAATTGCAATTCATAACAAGACTTTACGGTATTAACTGAAAAAAGTTGCTTCTTTGGATCTATATTAACAGTTGTTTAAATCAATAGCAACGACAGAAAAATTGGTCAATAATTGAGCATTAATATCTCGCAGAAGGTCGACCGATCGATAAGTGGACGGACTACGGGAGATAACTCTCACTAATAATATGCAGTAGGCTTTTTCATTGCGCCGGTTAACAGAATAGATAGGATCCGGATTGCACAAATTTTTTTTAAACAAAAATTATGGGAAAATGTCAAGGGGCTGAATAATGTCGCCGGATTGGGCAGCATGCCGTAATAAACAACATCCGGATTGAACGAGTTTCAACATGTACATAATTTTTTCATTGAAATATGGCTTAATTGACAGGGAAAACTACATGTACTGCAACGTATATTATTGTACACATACTAAGCATAACCATCGTATCCAAGAAATTTATTGATTTTAACATGTGTTACGTAATTAGGTAATAATGTTTTTAGGGGTAAAACTTCATTTACAAATTACCATTTTTCCTTCGTAAACATTCACAGGATCGAAAACAGATTTCCTACAGATATTTATAATGGGGAATCTTTCCTCAATTCGGAAGTCTTTCGGAATATCTAGCACAAATTTTTAAAGTTATCATCCGGGCTTTATAATGGCTGATGCAATGCAAAATCCCCGTAGACGTTCTTTTTTTAGCCGTGTATTAAAACCTGACAAGCTAGAGGGGGCGTTTCAAAAGGGAAATCTTGGGATTTTTTCATACTATCGAATGAACATCGTCTGAATCAAGAGATATTTACAAATATCAAATAATTCAAGAGAATGTGTGGCAAAAATATCTTGGGACAGACTTTAGGTATAATACGTTTATATATCCTTGCAATATAATGATTTTCTCGTGCGTTACCTAACTAGGGATATTAGGGGCCAGAGGTAAAAAAGTTTAATCTTGTCTATTTCAATTGAAAGAAATGCAAGTATTTAAAAAAGCAACGTAAGAGAACTTATAAAAAGCATTACAGGTAAGCATTAGTTCTTCACTCCTATTTCCATATCATGTTTTGTTGTCGAAAAGTAAAGTCGATGACGTGATTTACCTTTTAAAAATCGGACGGAAGACCTCCTCGTTGCTCGCAACGAGATCGTGTCTAGTTATTATTCTTTTTTTGTCTTACAAAATTTGTGCAGGCGATTTCTCGGAGATGACTCGTTCGATTTCCTTCAAATTTTCAGGGCTGATGCCTAGTCATATGAATTTTATACCGCGGGAACAGTTTTTAAAAATTCACTTCCGGTCGGAAGTTATCGTCGTTTTACGATTTTTTAAAAGTCAATTTTGTCGGCGATGTTTCTCAAAAACGAGTAAAGATAGAGAACTGAAATTTTCAGAGATGATAGATCTAGCAATATCCTCGTGTACCTTGGTCACGAGATTGTTGGCCGGCACTTCCGCTCGTCACCGGAAGCAAATTTAAAAAATGAAAATTTTCAACTCTTTATTTTTATATATTTTTTCCAATAAGATGATAGTGACCCTTTTACTGATTCAGAATATGTAATTTGTTTCAAAATCGATGAAGGCGTTCTCGAGAAATTAAGCGTCAAAGTCCTGAAGCGAGAGTCCGAGTAGCTCAGTCGATAGAGTCGTGGACATGGCCCAGGCGACCCGGGTTCAAGCCTCGAGTGCCGCAAATTTTTTTTTACTATTTTTCGCTTAGATCTACGTTTTTATCTTTGAATTGATAAGTTTGATCTAATCTATTCAAAAATCGAACGGAAGACCCACTCGTTGCTCGCAACGAGATCGAATCTAGTTATTATTCTTTTTTTTTCTTACCGATTTTGTGCAGACGATTTCTCGGAGATGGCTGGGTCGATTTCGCTCAAATTTTCAATATAAACGTGTTTTTATCTAAAGCTGATATATAATTTTTTTTTTTTGGAAAAACACTTCCGGTCGGAAGTTATCGTCCGTTTACGATTTTAAAAAGTCAATTTTGTCTGTCGGGTTTCTCAAAAACGAGTAAAGATAAAAGGCTGAAATTTTCAGAGATGATAGATCTACCGTTTTTCTAATGTACCTCGGTCAAGAGAATGTCCGCCGTCACTTCCGGTCGTCACCGGAAGGAAATTTGAAAAATTGAATTTTTCGATTTTTTTATTTTTTAATATTTTTCTTCGAAATTTTTACACCTTATAGTGACCCTTTTACTGATTAAGAATATGTAATTAGTTTTAAAATCAATCAAGGCATTCTCGAGAAATTAAGCGTCAAAGTTCTGAAGCGGAGTCCGAGTAGCTCAGTCGTTATGGTCGTGGACATGGCCCAGGCGACCCGGGTTCAAGCCTCGAGTGCCGCAAAATTTGTTTCTCTTTTTTTTGCTTAGATCTACGATTTTATCTTTGAATTGATAAGTTTAATCTTATCTATTCAAAAATTGGACGGAAGACCCACTCGTTGCTCGCAACGAGATCGAATCTAGTTAAGGTCTTCCGTTTCCAACGGAAGACCTTATAGTGATTGTAATGTTTCTTATTATTATTTTTTTTTGTCCGTTTTTTGTCCACAAGATTTCTCAGAGATAGCTGAATAAATTCTCTTGAAATTTTCAGGACTGATAGAAAATAATAATATCTCTAGGCGTTTTTTTCATTTTTTCAAAATTCACTTCCTGTCGTCCGTTTCCTGTCCCGCGACAAAAAGCTATGGACAATGAGATCTCAGAAACGATAAAGACTTGAACCTCTAAACTTTGAGGGATGATAGACCTATAGTTGTAGATGTGTTTAAACTATTTTGTTTTGTTTGTCGTAACTTCCGGTCGTTACCGGAAGCACTTAAAAAATAACTACTTTTTCGCATAAAATTCCTTTTCCATGAAATAAATAAATAAGTATAAATACATACATAGGTTATCTATGCGATGTTAACTCAACAAAAAAATTCTACTTCCGGTGAGATATCTCAAACATCTCAGGTAGCTTTTTTGAAACACATTTTGTACAAACAAGATCTCAGAAACTATAAGTGATCAAAGCACAGAACTTTTATGGATGATAGACATTTGATTGAAGATGTGTTTAACCGTTTTCGTTTTGTCTTCTGTCACTTCCGGTCCACACAGGAAGAGTTCAAACAAATCGAACTGTTTATCAGTTTAACTTTTTCCCATTGATATTTGCAGTGTGCTGGATGAGAAATGAAGTACAAAGGTCAAGTATACAATAAATATTAAATACAATTTAGATTGAGCACTTCCGTTTGTCCGGTTCCTGTCCCGCGTTGAAAAAGCTTGTATCAACAAGATCTCAGAAACGGTTAAGACTTGAACATCCAAACTTTGTGGGATGATAAACATATAGCTGTAAATGTGTTCACACTATTTTGTTTTGTTCGTCGTAACTTCCGGTCGTCACCGGAAGCACTTCAAAAATAACTACTTTTTCGCATAAAATTCCTTTTCCATAAAATAAATATATAAGTATAAATGTATGCATAGGTTATCTATGCGATGTTAACTCAACAATAAAATTCTACTTCCGGTGAGATATCTCAAATATCTCAGGTAGCTTTATTGAAACGATTTTGTACAAACGAGATCTCAGAAACTATAAGTGATCAAAGCACAAAACTTTCATGTATGATAGACATTTGATTGAAGATGTGTTTACTCGGTTTCGTTTTGTCTTCTGTCACTTCCGGTCCACACAGGAAGAGTTCAAACAAATAAAGCTGTTTATCAGGTTAACTGTTTTCCTTTGATATTTGTAGTGAATTCGATGAAAAATTAAGTAGAAAGGGCAAGTACAAAAAAATATTAATTACAATTTACATTGAGCACTTCCGTTTGTCCGTTTCCTGTCCCGAGACAAAAAACCTCGATTCCTGGAGGTCTCAAAAACGGTAACGACTTGAAGGATCAAACTTTATGAGATGATAGACCTATGTATGTACATGTATATATACTATTTTGTTTTGTTCGGCGTAACTTCCGGTCGTCACCGGAAGCACTTCAAAAATTTGTTTTATTCATTTTACATAAAATGAAAATATCAGTATACAATCTTACATACATGTATGTCATCTATATAATGTTAAATTGGCAAATAAATTTTACTTCCGGTGAGATATCTCAAATATCTCTATGTAGCTTTCCTTTTTACAAATTTAATGTCCGCGAGATTTTCGTCATTGTAAGTGATTGAGACACGAATCTTTCATAATTGATAGAATTTTGATTGGGGATGTGTTTAACGGGTTTAATTTTGTCAACTGTCACTTCCGGTTCTTACCGGAAGGGTTCAAACAAATCCTGTTTTTAACAAGATTAACTGACTTTCTTGGAATTTTATCTAGCCTGATAAACATTGATGTACATTAAGCAAATCTACGAGACATTCCAGCTTTTGTTTTTATTAATCACTTTCGTTCGTCCGTTTCGGTCCCGAGACAAAAATATAGTTTCAAAGAGATCTTACATTTGGCAGAGACGTATACAACAAAACTTTGAGGAAAGATTGACATATGATTGTACAAATGGTTAACATTTTTGTTTAGTTCGGCGTTACTTCCGGTCGTCACAGAAAGTACTTCAAAAAATGATTTCTTTTTCATTCTCGTATTTTAACATGTAAGTAACGTCTGGATATATCATTCACAATAATTATCATATCCACTTTTTTTTCTATGTGAGAGAAGCAATGTCTTACAGTTTAATTGATACATGTATATCAAAACGGAAGACCTTTTTGTTGCTTTTGCAACAAGAGTCTAGTTATTATTATTTTTTTTTTTCCTTTTTTTGTCCACAAGATTTCTCAGAGATGGCGGGATGGATTTTCTTGAAATTTTCAGGACTGATAGAAAATGATAATATCTCTAGGCGTTTTTTTCATTTTTTCAAAATTCACTTCCTGTCGTCCGTTTCCTGTCCCGCGACAAAAAGCTATGGACAATGAGATCTCAGAAACGATAAAGACTTGAACCTCCAAACTTTGAGGGATGATAGACCTATAGTTGTAGATGTGTTTAAACTATTTTGTTTTGTTCGTCGTAACTTCCGGTTGTCACCGGAAGCACTTCAAAAATAACTATTTTTTCGCATAAAATTTATTTTCGATAAAATAAATATATAAGTATAAATCTATGCATAGGTTATCTATGCGATGTTAAGTCAACAAAAAATTTCGACTTCCGGTGAGATATCTCAAATATCTCAGGAAGCTTTTTTGAAACACATTTTGTACAAACGAGATCTCAGAAACTATAAGCGATCAAAGCACAAAACTTTCATGGATGATAGACATTTGATTGAAGATGTGTTTAACCGGTTTCGTTTTGTCTTCCATCACTTCCGGTCCACACAGGAAGAGTTCAAACAAATCGAGCTGTTTATCAGTTTAACTTATTTCCATTGATATTTGTAGTGTGCTGGATGAGAAATGAAGTACAAAGGGCAAGTTTACAAGATATATTAAATACAATTTAGATTGAGCACTTCCGTTTGTCCGTTTCCTGTCCCGCGTTGAAAAAGCTTGTATCAACGAGATCTCAAAAACGGTAAAGACTTGAACATCCAAACTTTGTGGGATGATAGACCCATAGCTGTAGATGTGTTCACACTATTTTGTTTTGTTGGTCGTAACTTCCGGTCGTCACCGGAAGCACTTCAAAAATAACTACTTTTTCGCATAAAATTCTTTTTCCATAAAATAAATATATAAGTATAAATCTATGCATAGATTGTCTATGCGATGTTAACTCAACAAAAAAATTCGACTTCCGGTGAGATATCTCAAATATCTCAGGTAGCTTTTTTGAAACACATTTTGTACAAACGAGATCTCAGAAACTATAAGCGATCAAAGCACAAAACTTTCATGGATGATAGACATTTGATTGAAGATGTGTTTAACCGGTTTCGTTTTGTCTTCCGTCACTTCCGGTCCACACAGGAAGAGTTCAAACAAATCGAGCTGTTTATCAGTTTAACAGTTTTCCTTTGATATTTGTAGTGAAGTCGATGAACAATTAAGTAGAAAGGGCAAGTATACAAGAAATATTGAATACAATTTACATTGAACACTTCCGTTTGCCCGTTTCCTGTCCCGAGACCAAAAACCTTGATTCCTGGAGATCTCAAAAACGGTAACGACTTGAACGATCAAACTTTGTGGGATGATAGACCTATGTATGTACATGTGTTTACACTATTTTGTTTCGTTCGGCGTAGCTTCCGGTCGTCACCGGAAGCACTTCAAAAATTTGTTTTATTCATTTTACATAAAATGAAAATATCAGTATACAATCTTACATATGTCATCTATATAATTTTAAATTGGCAAATAAATTTTACTTCCGGTGAGATATCTCAAATATCTCTATGTAGCTTTTCTTTTTACAAATTTGATGTCCGCAATATTTTCGTCATTGTAAGTGATTGAGACACGAATCTTTCATAGATTGTTTGATAGAATTTTGATTGGGGATGTGTTTAACGGGTTTAATTTTGTCAACTGTCACTTCTGGTTCTTACCGGAAGGGTTCAAACAAATCCTGTTTTTAACAAGTTTAGCTGACTTTCTTGGAATTTCATCGAGCCTGATAAACAGTGATGTACATTAAGCAAATGTACGAGAAATACCAGCTTTTGTTTTTATTAATCACTTTCGTTCTTCCGTTTCGGTCCCGAGACAAAAAATATTGTTTCAAAGAGATCTTAGATTTGGCAGAGTCGTGAACAACCAAACTTTGAGGAAAGATTGACTTATGATTGTACAAATGGTTAACATTTTTGTTTAGATCGGTGCTACTTCCGGTCGTCACAGAAAGTACTTAAAAAATTGATTTCTATTTCATTCTCGTTGTTTTACATGTAAGTAACGTCTGGATATATCATTCACAATAATTATCATATCAACTTTTTTTTGCATGTAAGAGAAGCAATGTCTTACAGTTAAATTGATACATGTATATCAAAACGGAAGACCTTTTTGTTGCTTTTGCAACAAGTGTCTAGTTTTTTTTTAAATTATTGATTATGTTCATCTTTTTTCCAACTGCTTTCATTGTTTATACGAAACAAATTATAGAATGTCCATTTGGAAAATATGGTAACAGCTGTGCAGATAACTGCAGCAGGACTTGTAGTACACCGCGAAGGAAGGACTGGAAATTGTATAGGTGGATGTCAGATGGGTTGGAAAGGCGTGCAATGTGACCAAGGTAGAATGATAATTGTTATCATCTAATGTTGCAAACAATATTAAAACGATATCTTTATCAAGATTTGTTGAGAATAAAAATTACCTTTATGATGCATCAAAAGAAATGAAAACCGATGAGCAATTATATTACAGAGGTGACGGTAGGACGTTTGGATTGAATTGTAGTCAGACATGTGGGGCGTGTATCAACAACTCACAATGTCACCACGTCAGTGGTATGTGTCCTTGGGGATGTGATAATGGGTTCCAAGGCATTAGTTGCAATGAAGGTGTGTAAGGCTAATTTCAATTTCCTTTTTTAATTTTGGTACAAAACTGCCATTTCACATATCGACATAAATCATTGAGATCTAACTTACTTTTTGAAAAAATACACAACCTTTGGTTCATCCTAACTTGTTGATTTGTTGCATATTACAGTGTTTCAGTGGAATTGCAACTGCCTATGTTGACTTTAACTATCGACATCCTCTTTTAAACTTAATATTTACTAAATGTTTTTCCAACAATTCCTTGACATATAATCTAGTCGATATCATGCAAATCAGAATACATCATTGGATATTTAAGGTCTTCCGTTTCCAACGGAAGACCTTATAGTGATTGTAATGTTTCTTATTAAGGTCTTCCGTTTTCCAACGGAAGACCTTATTGTTTTCGTTCGGTTTCTTTTTCCCTATTATTAGGGTCTTCCGTTTTCAACGGAAGACCCTCTTGTTATTCTATTGTTTTTTTTTATTATTATTATTCTTCTTGTTTTTCCTTCTGACTTCTTTTTTGCTTTATATCTCAAAAACTATTCAACCGATTTGCAAGAAATTTTCAGAGATTATGTTAAATTCTTGTCCCTTGAAGATTTTAAAGTTTCAGTCATTAAATCACTTCCGTTTTCTAGTTACGTCATTTTAAAAATTTTCAAAAAGTGATTTTGTCCATGACTTTTCTCGTAAACGGTTGTTTATAAAGACTTGAAATTTTATGTGATTGTAAATCTGCGGATATACTTATGGCATTTGACCAAAAAAATGTATTTTGTCACTTCCGGTCGAAACCGGAAGTGAAACAAATTTTTCGAAAAAATGAATTTTCTGATCGAATAAAAAATGAAAATGTTTTTTGTAGAGCTTATTAAGCTAAATCTAACACTGAAAGCTGTTTTCAAATCGGACGATGCATTACAGAGTTATCGGGGTTTAAAAATTGATTTTTCCGGAAATTTTGATTCCGCGTCCTTGGTTTAAAAGATAGCGTAATGTTCAAAGTAAAATTAACTCGTACCAAAAATAATTGCTAAGTCGTACTTGAACACATTCGGGTTTTTTTTGTTAAGTCGTTCTTGAAAACGGAAAGTTTTTTGTTAAGTCGTACTTAAATTCATTCGGATTTTGTTAAGTCGTACCAGGAATATTCGATTTTTTCATCTTTTTATTTTAGTTACTCTTGTTATTGGTTTAAGAGCTCTGCTTCTTACAGGAACTTCTAGCTTTACTTCCGACATTAACGGAAGACCCACTCGTTGCTTTGCAACGAGCTTTGCTCTAGTTATTATTATTTTTCTTACAAAATTTGTGCAGGCGATTTCTCGAAAATGGCTCAGCCGATTTTCGTGAAACTTTCAGATCTAATAGATATTAATCCAAACTTAATATACATTTTTTTATTTTGATGACGTCATTTCCGTTCTTGAGAAAATGACGTTTTAACGATTTTCAGAGGGTCGGCTTGTCCAGGGATCTCCTCCTAAACGGTAAAAGATATCGAGTTCAAACTTTCAGGGATTGTAGACAAGAGATTGTAGATGTGCTATTTGGCGTTCATATTTGTCATGCTCAAAAGGCGTTTAAGCTCGCCTGGTCCCGAAAATTGAGACTAAAAAAACGTCGTAATTTTCATTGGTTTTCTTAGTTTGTCTCTTTTCTGAAAAATATTTTGTTAACACTTGTAATGCAAAAAAGATTTATATTTACAAGACCTTTCATTTGATATCAAGAAAAAGGGACTGGCCCCTCAAATTAGGGGACCAAAGGGCTCTAAAGTCTTTCATCTGTAGCCCTTTACTGAGTGATATTTTGTGAACAGTTATAGAAGCAAATATGTTTATCTCACAGTTATTTATCCAATAAAAGTAATGATTTTATCATGTGTTACGTAATTAGGGGTTTTTAGGGGCCAAAAGTCCAGAATTTTGATCACCCATATCTCAGAAAGGAAAAATATTTTGAAATAAAGTATAGAAGTAAAGATTCTCAAAATGATGTTCTAAATAATATGCAATTTTCAAAATTTCGTTAAATGGCCCCTATAAGGAGTTATGGGATCGGCCCCTAAAACGTTCTTTCCTATATTTCTCAAGAACGGTAACAAATTTCTAAACACTTGTTGAACAAAATGAGTTGAGATTTAAATGACCTTTTATTTGATATCAAGAAAAAGGGGCTGGCCCCTCAAATTAGGGGACCAAAGGGCTCTAAAGTCTTTTATCTGTAGCCCTTTACTGAGGGATATTTTGTGAACAGTTATAGAAGCAAATATGTTTATCTTACAGTTATTTATCCAAGCAATATAATGATTTTATCGCGTGTTACGTAATTAGGGGTTTTTAGGGACCAAAAGTCAAGTCCAGAATTTTGATCACCCATATCTCAGAAAGGAAAAATATTTTGAAATAAAGTATAGAAGTAAAGATTCTCAAAATGATGTACTAAATAATATGCAATTTTCAAAATTTCGTTAAATGGCCCCTATAAGGAGTTATGGGATCGGCCCCTTAAACGTTCTTTCTTATATTTCTCAAGAACGGTAACAAATTTCTAAACACTTGTTGAACAAAATGAGTTGAGATTTAAATGACCTTTTATTTGACATCAAGAAAAAGGGGCTGGCCCCTTAAATTAAGGGACCAAAGGGCTCTAAAGTCTTTCATCTGTAGCCCTTTACTGAGGGATATTTTGTGAACAGTTATAGAAGCAAATATGTTTATCTCACAGTTATTTATCCAAGCAATGTAATGATTTTATCGTGTGTTACGTAATTAGGGGTTTTTTAAGGGGCCAAAAGTCCAGAATTTTGATCACCCATATCTCAAAAAGGAAATATATTTTGAAATGCAGTATAGAAGTAAAGATAGTCAAAATGATGTACTAAATAATATGCAATTTTCAAAATTTCGTTAAATGGCCCCTATAAGGAGTTATGGGATCGGCCCCTAAAACGTTCTTTCTTATATTTCTCAAGAACGGTAACAAATTTCTAAACACTTGTTGAACAAAATGAGTTGAGATTTAAATGACCTTTTATTTGATATCAAGAAAAAGGGGCTGGCCCCTTAAATTAAGGGACCAAAGGGCTCTAAAGTCTTTCATCTGTAGCCCTTTACTGAGGGATATTTTGTGAACAGTTAGAAGCAAATATGTTTATCTCACAGTTATTTATCCAAGCAATGTAATGATTTTATCGTGTGTTACGTAATTAGGGGTTTTTTAAGGGGCCAAAAGTCCAGAATTTTGATCACCCATATCTCAAAAAGGAAATATATTTTGAAATGCAGTATAGAAGTAAAGATAGTCAAAATGATGTACTAAATAATATGCAATTTTCAAAATTTCGTTAAATGGCCCCTATAAGGAGTTAAGGGATCGGCCCCTAAAACGTTCTTTCCTATATATCTCAAGAACGGTAACAAATCTCTCACTTGTTAAACAAAATGTGTTGAAATTTAAATGGCCTTTTATTTGACATCAAGAAAAAGGGGCTGGCCCCTTAAATTAAGGGACCAAAGAGCTCTAAAGTCTTTTATCTGTAGCCCTTTACTGAGGGATATTTTGTGAACAGTTATAGAAGCAAATATGTTTATCTTACAGTTATTTATCCAAGCAATATAATGATTTTATCGCGTGTTACGTAATTAGGGGTTTTTAGGGACCAAAAGTCAAGTCCAGAATTTTGATCACCCATATCTCAGAAAGGAAAAATATTTTGAAATAAAGTATAGAAGTAAAGATAGTCAAAATGATGTACTAAATAATATGCAATTTTCAAAATTTCGTTAAATGGCCCCTATAAGGAGTTATGGGATCGGCCCCTTAAACGTTCTTTCTTATATTTCTCAAGAACGGTAACAAATTTCTAAACACTTGTTGAACAAAATGAGTTGAGATTTAAATGACCTTTTATTTGACATCAAGAAAAAGGGGCTGGCCCCTTAAATTAAGGGACCAAAGGGCTCTAAAGTCTTTCATCTGTAGCCCTTTACTGAGGGATATGTTGTGAACAGTTATAGAAGCAAATATGTTTATCTCACAGTTATTTATCCAAGCAATGTAATGATTTTATCGTGTGTTACGTAATTAGGGGTTTTTTAAGGGGCCAAAAGTCCAGAATTTTGATCACCCATATCTCAAAAAGGAAATATATTTTGAAATGCAGTATAGAAGTAAAGATAGTCAAAATGATGTACTAAATAATATGCAATTTTCAAAATTTCGTTAAATGGCCCCTATAAGGAGTTATGGGATCGGCCCCTAAAACGTTCTTTCTTATATTTCTCAAGAACGGTAACAAATTTCTAAACACTTGTTGAACAAAATGAGTTGAGATTTAAATGACCTTTTATTTGATATCAAGAAAAAGGGGCTGGCCCC